>NC_136065.1:1158170884-1160570884 GCF_964261635.1 Lissotriton helveticus
ATCGCGGGAAAATAACCCAGTGTTAACGTGGAATTCACAACACGGCGGTACCATGCGATAATCTGCCGGAAACGATACAACATTTGCAACAAAGATAAAAACACAAACCCCAACGCCTAAAAAGATGCGGTGTGCCCAAACGCGATAAGAAAACAGTGACAACCAGCGAGAGGCCTGCAATCCCCACGCATAATGTGGGAAAAAGGACAAGACCAGCATACTGAAAATGCTACTAAAAACATAATTAACTGCGGAGTACCACAGATGCACCCTGACCCACTGCAGAGGACAACATGAACCCCACAATCCTCACGGACAAATACCCAGGAATACAGGGCCCCTTGGAAGGCCAATGAGAAGAGGAAGAGGAAGACGGAGTACAGTCGCCAGGAAAACCCAATTATTACTGTACATCACCTCCAATGTGTCATTGGCAACAAAGAGGCAAAGATGGTACACCACCTCGGACCATGTGAATGCCTTCGCATGGCAGAGGAGGACAATGGAAGAGCACAAGAGGCCCTGGACTGATGTGAATGGCAAAACCAAGCAGAAACTCGCTGCCAACACGAAAGCAGCAACGCACCTTGGAGGAGGGGGGCCAGCAGAACACCAGGAGCTGAATGACATGGAGAAAATGGTGGTCACAATCACCAGTCGGGCGACGGTGACAGGAGTCGGGGATCCGGACACTGCCAACATAACCCTACACCACATCAACAGGGTGCGCACCGACCAAGGAGTGGGTGGACGGGGGAAATGGGCACAATGGCAATCATGCACAATTAAGCAGAGCACCCTGCACACCCACAATGACTCAGGATCATGTCCCTGATCCCACGGGAACACTCAGCACACACACAAACACCAAGTAGTCCCACATACACCATGTGCACAAAGGGGCACCCACACAACATATCAACAAGCACACAGCCAACACATGCACACAAAACACAGCAAACATGCATATACCTCAGCCACACTGACAATGCAAGAGACACCACATGACAAATAGCATGGCTGCAGTCCAATCACCATGACAATGTACACGACATGACACTGAGGTGGCTGAGTGCGGACCACAACCGGAAAGGAGCAGGTCACACTCGGACACAACCACCTGCACAAACAACCTCTGACGTCAACAACTTATCTGAGGACAACCCATGCCCAAGAGTCACAACTCGACAAAGAGCACAAGTTACCCAAGTCTGCAACATCTCAGCACCGAGGAAGCACAGAACTGACAGGCACACCGCATTAAAGGGACCAATGGCAGACAAATCAGAGCCACAGGAGCGAATCAACCACTGTGCAGAATATTCACATAAGTATAAGTGCACCTCGACATTGACAACATCCCGGTACAAACAGCAACATCTCCATAACAGAATACAGGACACAACTGGTGCCGCAAAAGTGCAAAACATTTCAAATCACATCTGGCACAGCAGGAAACGGTGACATGACAATGTACAAGTATAACCTATAACCTGCAAATATGTTTTATTCACACATGCTGTGTTTTTGGACATTTTGTACTGTCCCATGGTTGCCAGGGACGGCCACAATGTCACATGCTCATGAGAAGTACTTGTCAATGATGGTGTTCCTACGGGCCATTCCTGCCGCAGCTGGAGTGGGATGTGGGCTCCCTGCCCCATCATCCCCATCATTGTGCAGTACTTCTGGAACTGGGATCCATGGGGCATTGGTGTGTACACAGATGTTGTGCAAAACACAACATGCAACGATCATCTTGCACGCGATGTCCGGGCTATACAGAAGCTTTCCACCTGTGCCGTAGAGGCACCTGAAATGTGACTTCAGCACGCCAAATGTGCGTTCAACCATGCCCCTGGTGCGTATGTGGGCTGCATTGTACTGCCTCTGGGCGGGTGTGTTCGAGTCTCGGAGGAGTGTCAACATCCAAGGGCAGAGTGCATATCCTTGATCACCTGTGACAGTGCAGGGATAAAAGCGTCAATACTTGGTTCGGCAGGATGTGATGGCAGGCCCACTAATCCAGTGACGCCTGTGCTGGCTGTGTATGGGGTGAGTGTAAGCCAGCCCTCGGGGAGTAGCTGGTGCTTGCAACAACTCCAACAGTCATCATGCATTCAGAAATGCAATTTCAGAACAACAAGGGGGATGACTGGAATCGCACAGGGTTAGTGGCCCCGGATGCACAGCGGCCGACACGGACCCACCGCCACAGGACGCTGACCTTCGGGAGACACACTCGTATGTGTCATAGGACCCCTCTGCGGAGGTGCATAGGTGCCTTCCGCAGAGTGTCTCGGGGAGAAGGGGAGGTCTGCCCCCAGGGCATGATGCAGAGGGCACATGCCAGCTGTGTCCGGCAACATGAAGTATATGAATGCCACAGACTCATACCGAACACCAAGTCTGTACCTGCCTGTTGCTGATGACAACTCCTAGGCCACAGGCTCAGACACCAACAATGTTCCGCCGGAGGCTGACGGTCGCTCACGGCGCACAGGGTTAGTGGCACCACTTGTCATCAACTTGCGTTGAACAGGGTTAGTGGCACCACGTGTCGCTGGCTTGCGTGGAACAGGGTTAGTGTCCCCACGTGTCGCCGGCTTGCTTTGACCAGTGTTAGTGGCACCACGTGTCGCAGGCCTGCGATATGGAATTATGCCTCACTGATGGAAGGGAGTCTGGCGCTGTGGCCGCTGCCACGGACTTGGGGTCACTGCCATTCAGGACTCAGGACACAATTCCACATGTGGGACCTACTGGGACGAAGGGGACGCCAGTGGAGGATGTCAATGAGGAAGGAGTAATGTGGGCCAGCGCCGTGGGGGCCAGCGATGGTCTGCGGAGGCTGCAGAGGTTGCGGGATTGAGGCTTGGATCTTGCCCCGGCACGTGATGGGCCCTCTTTGACACACAACAGTGTCGGCAGGTGAGCAGTGCGGCCTTGGGGCACTGCGGCGGGCAGGCCTGGTCTGGGTATCAGTGTCCTGGGGTGCAGCAGGCGCACAGGGTCGCAGGCCCTGCTGCTCACAGCGTCGGCCTCGTGGTGGACTGCGAGGCACTGTCCTGTCAGTGACGTTGGCCTTTCCGGGAGAGAACCATGCTCTGCGCCACAGGATTTTTGTGCACATCCCTGCGCATGTCTGGCATACTCAGGGCCCACCCACTACACTCACGTACACAGGGGGGGATGCAGCGAGCGACATTTCCGCTATTTGAGCCAAGACCTTGTGTGACATGGTTACGTCCACTGTTCACTACTCTCCAGTCCCCAGCAGTTGCGGTCAGCATGGACATATCTGTGGTTTGCATACCCATGTCTATCCTGCTCATCCACGCCTCACTTGTCGTTGTGTACATTCCCATTCACGGGTCACTTGCATCCTTCGCACATGGCTGCATTGTGCATCTACACACGTTCAGCTGTTCTGTGGCTGTGGGGTCATGATATAGCTGTATTGGGTGCAGGGGTAGCCCAGGATGACCATGGAGTAGCATTGTTGTGTCTGTTAGGTGGGTATGTTGATTGACATGTTGTATGTGGTTTGGTCATGTTTGCATTCCCACAGTTGTGCGTTGTGTGATGGTGGCTTTGAGGTGTGTGGTGTGTTGATTTGGCACTTACCAACAAGCAGTCCAGTTCCATATGTGCCATCCTCGAAGCGCTGGTTGATGATGGACTGTCAGAAGATGTAAGAATCGCGCACACTGCCGGGGTAGTTTGCGATGACATTGCTGAGGAGTCCCCGGTGGTCCACTATTGCCTGCACATTGATGGAATGTGTGTGCTTTCTGTTGCGGTAGTGGTAGGCAGTATCTGCAGGGGGCACATGTGGGACATGTGTGCAGTCTATTGCCCCCAAAACGGCCGAAAATCCAGCTATGGCATAAAAGCCTTGCTTGGTCTCCTGCTGTTCCTGCGCAGTGTGGGGGAAGTGAAGGTACTGGGGTATAAAGCTGAGGATGGCATCCAGGACAGGTGTGATGAACTTTGATAGGGCTAGTTGTGAGACCCCACCGACTCTGGCAGTTGTTGGTTGGAAGGCACCAGGAGCCAACAGGTACAGCACAGCCAGCAGCTTTGTCTGAGGAGGGATGTTTGTTTTCTCTTCTCTGTTGGGACCATCAACCTGTGGGCGATGTGGGTCATGATGCGGATGATGGTTGTCCTTTTGAGCCTGTAGTGGGCAATGACTTCCTCGGGCGTTAGGTCTGTGAGAATGGTCCGTTTTCGGTAGGTCTGCTGTCTTACTCTGCGCTGCCTCTGTGGTGGTCCGGGGGGAGCGTGTCCAGGTCCTGGGGGTGGTGGCAGTCCTGGGGGGGGTGGCAGTGGGTGTTATGGCCCTGTTGGGGCTGGGAGCTGCATGATGAGTAGCTCCATGGCGGTATTTGTTCTTCGGGTGTGGCTGTGTGCGTGGCTCCGCTGCCTACTGCAGGTATTCGTCCGGGTTAACACCTGCAGGAGGCAGGTGTTAAATACCTGCTGCTACCGCGGCTTATCGTATGGTTTTGACTCGCATCGTGGATTTGACAGTTCATTGTGAAAGTGGTGTAGTGGCTTTTTCGTGTGTTTTTGCACGGGAACGCCTACTCTGCTTCTCATTAGGGTTAGTTGGTGGTGTCCACCGTGGAGATACATTTTGGGACAGTTATCGCAGGAATACTGGCGATGTCTGCAGTTTGCACCAGCTTGTGAATGGGGTATTAAATCTATCTCAACTTTTGATGCTTTAAGGTGGAGATAAATCAGAGATAAGTCCTTGTGAATGTCCCCCTCAGTGCGTTATTTATAAAATAATATTTTCCGGTGCCAAAGGCAAAGCTCAGAAAACTGCAGGTGGTGCTATAAAAGGTAAGCTGTCCAATACAAAGGTTCCGTAGTCCTGAATACACTTCACGCCTCTTTGAACCACCGACATACACTCCCTGAACCTTTTGCTAACAGTTGCATTTGCTTTCTCCCTTGGTAACAGATCTTTTGTCTTTTCTTCCTCGTTCTTTTTCCTTTCAGTGTTTTCCCCTCTCTTGCTCTCGGGAAATGTTTGATGAGAAAAATAAGTGCTGTACCAAAATAAGAAGTGCTGGTGGTCCCCAACAGCAACCACTGGCTCAAATTAAGCAGTGATGACACTTCACCCTCCTGGTTCCACACTAAGACTCCCCCAAATGCTTCCATGAATACGGTTTGTCTAAAAATCTTTCTTGAACTTTCAAGTAAGGATATGCCATCCTAGTTAAAACCCCCTTTCTGCCATATCCACCATTTAAGAGGAAAAGGTATCCACTGCATGCGGGTGGGATAAATAAAGCCTTTTTGTGAAAGGCTGGTAAATGTCAAATAAATTCACCTAGCTTTAGCGAGGCGAAGTTACCAAATTCGCACCACTTTACAAGTGATAGTTTTTCAATTGCTCACTACAGATTTCAATAGAGCAGCTTGAAACTCATGGTTGTGTCAAAAGTTGTACCATATGTGAATAATGGAGTTCTGCTTTGGGTGATTGGATGGTAATTGGATTATCAACTTGCCAATGAATATTCACAACGCGCATTTTTATCTCACCTTCTTGGAAGGCACTTAGGGGCCCGATGTAGGTCGGTCGGTAACGGCCAAAAATCGGTATTTTCGGCCGTTACCGACCGGTATTACAGAAATGGTATGTAGGGCCACATATTTTACAGATTCGGTAAATTTACCGATCGGTAAATTTACTGAATCTGTAAAATACCGAATCGGTATTTTTACCTATTCGATAAATTTGATATGTAGGTGGGACTCTTCTGAGTCCCACAACCCTTACCGAATCTGTATTTTACCATCAAATATATTTGATGGTAAAATACCGATTCCGGTGTGCATGCAAATGTGTGCATGCACACCTGTGCCATATGACAGGCAGACCTGCCCTTAGGGCAGGTATGCCTGCCACATGGCACCCGAGCCTCTTTTGGGGGTGCCAGAGGGTGTCAAAGTGACACCCCCTGCACCCTTGTGGAATTCGGTATTTACCGATTCGGTAAATACCGAATCGGTAATGCCCATTCATTCCTATGGGCTGCAAAGCCCATAGGAATGAATGGGCATTACCGGTCGGTATTTACCGAATCGGTAAATACAGATTTTTACCGATTCGGTAAAAGGAACATCTGGATGTTCCTACATGTCCCCATTCTTATTTACCGATTTTTAATTACCGAATCGGTAAAATTCGGTAATTAAAAATCGGTAACTGAGTCCTACCTACATCTGGCCCTTAATGACTAGACATGTTCTCAAGGTGAATTGAGTTGATGCTCCAGGAGCCTGTGTGAATGATGCATAACACCGTAAATAGCATATGTTCTCTAGACAAACACCTTGTCCAAAGAATGCACTCTACTGTGCACTATAATAAAGAATCTCAATTAGGGAAACTCTATTTTGAAAGAACTCCGTTTGCAATTATAAAGTGATTTTATTGCAGTCCCCATGTGAATTCAGCTCTTTATTCACAGATCCAATGTTGTTATTATATCATGATGGTTCAATAACTTTGATGTTGAAACGCTGGCAACGCTGGGATTTATTTTTTAGCTTTAACTTACTTTCCATTATTTCTTTCCGTTTTTTAGGTAGACCCAATATGTTGGGAGAGCAACATGATTTGCCACTATTCAAGACTGGTTAAGCATACGTGGTATGCTTTAATTCTGACTACAACAAGTATGGTAAGTTGAAATGCTCTTCATCTACTAATAGTGACAAATATGTCATTAATGTGGTTTGGAATTGCATGTCTTGCCACATCGACTAAATCTTTCCCTGGTCGAAATGTTGCCACAGTGGTAACAGCACCACCAGCGTGGCCTGGTCACAGGTTACCTTGATTCAATTTCAATTTGACTATTTTTTATAAAAACACAGCCATAAAAAGGCAAATCACATTTCAGCATGCAAAATATACAATTGCATCGTAATATCAGTTATAAAATAGAATACATTAAAATATTATTCATAAGGTGCACATCGTATTGCGGGCTCGCACAGCAGTTTTCTAAAAAAGCACCTACTCGAAAGACCAATTCATCTTCCAGAAGGAGAATAGATCTATAAGCAATTTCAAGATTGAACAGGTGAATATTTTTTAAAAAAGGTATTAATAACCATTTAGCATAATTTATATAAAACTTACAAAAGAATAAAAAGTGTATTATAGTTTTCCCGCTCTGCCCATCACACGGCAAGGCAAAAGATCAAGATTAGCATGAAAACCGAGAAGAAAACAAAGTAAAAACTTCACAGGGCCCTCTCTTAAGCGAAAGAGTAGTTCCCTCTCCCCCCAACCGATAGGTTTTGTAAAGTAGCTAGCTAACTGGTAAGAATGATCCTCGATTGACATAAAAGCAACTACAGGTGGTTCCTTGGACTCCCTGTCTAGTCTTGCCTTACTGTGATGCGTCTAGAGTGCAGTTTTTTGCTAACAGTATCTGTCTCATTTGGGCTTGCAAAAATGTGCTCCTAGTAACCCTGCTTAGACTTGAACGCACCTCTGCTAGCCACGGAATGTCCATTCCCTTTTCACATTTGAAGAAATCTCCTATAATCTCTCGTTTAAGGGTCGCCGCTGGGTTTTCCCAAATGGCTAGCCAGAATAGGGCGGGCCATGCCTGTATGTAATCTTCGATGTAATGTAAAATCAATTCGCTATGGCAAGCGTATTGGGATGTGGAGATGGGGGCACTTAAAAGTTTCCAGCAGAACCTCTTTTCTTCGCGCTGGATGCTGCAGCCCCTTGAGAAGCCCAGATCCCCACGCCATAGGTTGGCGTGGGGATGCACTGAATTTAAAAACAAATGTAAATAGCAAAAACAGCCCCGTCGTCCTGGGTTGTGGTAGGCTAAGGACAGAGTTAATAGCTTTGGAGAACTTGTTCCTACAATATGCCATGTGGTCAGACCAGGAACCATTAGCAGCAAAAACAGCCCCAGATAGGGAAAAGTGCCAGTGCATTGTAAACTTTGGTTGCCCATGGAAATAGAGTTTAAAAGGCGCTTCCTTGGTCCACAAGCCATATTAAAAGATTTTTTTAAATTAGTACATAGATCTAAAGTGGCCATAAAATCGACAAAACCCCGTACTAAAAGGTGTAGATCATTAGGTGTGCGGTCCATTAAAACTGCGTCTTCGGCATATAATAGGGCGGGAAGTATATTGCCATTAACTGTAGGGACATAATTGGTTAGCGCAATCAGTGTTTTATGTAAATTATTAATATGTATGATGAAGAGTAGGGGGGCCAGAACACAACTCTGCTTGACACCTCTGCCAACCCTGATGTCATTAGAGACCTCACCCCCAATATTGATACTAACCAGAGCTCTCAGATCCTTGTGCAAATATGCTAAGAAATGTACTAAAACCTCATCTAAGCCGTATTCTAATAGAATTGATCACAGTCATGACCGATTTATATAGTCAAAAGCTGAAGTCAGGTCCATAAAATCCAAATAAATAGGTTACCTCTGTGTCATAGGGTATTTCCCAATTATTAGGTTGAGATTTGAACATTGCTCGATGGTGCCTGCTCTACTCCTAAAACCTAGTTGGCATGGTTGTAAAATAAGATTGTTTCCGGACCAAGTTGTGATCTTAATATATAAAACCCTCCCTGATATTTTCAGAGTATTGTCAATCAGGGAAATGGGTCTATAACAACTGGGTTGGGAGTGATCACCCTTCTTAAAATCTGGGATGATGATGCTGGTTGACTAGGTACCAGGTAATGGGGCATGGGTTAAATTGTTAAAGACATTCAGCTAGAGTGGAGCCCAAAAATCGGGTTTGTACTTATAAGGTAACCCATTGGGGCCAGGGGCTTTATTGCCCAGGCTCTGACGTATGGCTTCCTCGACTTCAGGAGGGAATATTAATACCCCTGTGGGGACTTGAGGCCAAAACAGGTCTTCTTCATATGGGGTGGCTGCATAGATCTTCAAAAAATGAGCCTCACTGATTATGTTCCAGCTAATTGGTGTTAGTGGTTGTCTCATTGCTCTCATGTCTTTAACGGCAGCCCAAAAGGTTTTCCCATTCCTTAGGCTGGCAGCATTGGCAAGAGCAGCTCAACGATCAGATAACAATTTGTCCTTCCTACGTGATATAACCAGCTTGTACTTCTGTCCGAGCGACATAATTAAAAGGGGGCACCTTGGGTTAGTTGATAGAGCCTTCCGTAGTTGTCTATTCATCGCTGAGCACTCACTATTAAACCATTTCGGACCATGCTGCATAACGGCAGCGGGTTTTGATAGTGCAGATTTTATGACCTCACAAAGTTTAGCAAATGCGCTAATAATTTAGGATTGGGTTCCCGTCCAGACAGACAGGAGTCGAAAAGTTCCAAGTTGTCCCTAACTATCAATCAATCAATCAATCAATCATAGCATTTGTATAGCGCGCTACTCACCCGGAGGGTCTCAAGGCGCTTGGGGGAAGGGGGCCGCTACTGCTCGAACAGCCAGGTCTTGAGTTGTCTCCTGAAGGCGAGGTGGTCCTGGGTCAGCCGAAGGTGGATGGGGAGGGAGTTCCATGTCTTGGCCGCCAGGTAGGAGAAGGATCTGCCTCCGGCGGTGGCTCTTCGGATGCGTGGTACGGCGGCGAGGGCGAGGCTAGTGGACCGTAGTTGGCGGGTGGGCGTGTGGAAGGTCAGGCGGTCGTTGAGGTACTTGGGGCCCAGGTTGTGGAGAGACTTGTGTGCGTGGGTGAGGAGCCTGAACGTGATCCTCTTGTTGACGGGGAGCCAGTGCAGGTTCCTCAGGTGGCCGGAGATGTGGTTGCGTCGAGGGATGTCTAGGATGAGTCGGGCGGAGGCGTTCTGGATGCGTTGTAGTCTTTTCTGTAGCTTGGCTGTGGTTCCGGCGTAGAGGGTGTTTCCGTAGTCCAGCCAGCTGGTGACGAGGGCTTGGGTGACCGTCTTCCTGGTTTCGATCGGGATCCATCGGAAGATCTTGCGGAGCATGCGGAGGGTGTGAAAGCATGAAGAGGAGACGGCGTTGACTTGTCTGGTCATCGAGAGTGAGGAGTCCAGGATGAAGCCCAGGTTGCGTGCGTGGTCTGTTGGCTTGGGGAACAACTACCATGTGGAACAAGTCACCACTATTAACGCCTCGCTACACTAATCTTAATTTGTCGGTTGAGGTTGCCAAATCCCCTGCTCTGCATTCTATTTTGTGCGTCGGCCTCGGGCAGTTTAAATACTGCTTGGATCAGGTTATGGTTGCTGTGGTGTGTGGGAACAACCGCGGCTTTCACTAAGAAGTCTTCAAGGGCAGGGGAGATAAAGATATAATCAATGGTGTTTACACAACCCTTTCCTCTGAATGTTGGGTCGGGTGGGTTGTTAACGTTAGTTGTGGCAGCAATGTCCATTACATTACTCAAAGCATGGTTCTGCAAGTGTTCCTTTAGCTCCATGCCCCTGTGACAGATTTGTCCCCTACTCCTTAGCCTTGAAGCTACAATGTCTTCATAGGGAAGCTTAGCATTAGAATCTCCTCCCAGGCAAATGCCAGCTTTTGTATCAAAACCATAACTATTCTCTAAAGTGGCAAAAAAGTCAAATAGATTGAGAAAAATGTTATTGGGGGAATTATAGAAGTCATTGTTATAAAAAATTAGGTAAATAAATGGATACCCCCTTTTGTGTAACAAAGCTTGGAATTTGTCACGATGGGTATGTAAGACCTTAATGCTGCCCCCTGCAGCAATGTTCACCCAGATAGAGACCACCAGATGGTCAGCCAGATTTGGGGATTGGGGTCAAGAAACGAAAGCATTCAAACCCTTTGAGGTATAGATCTTTGGTAGTCCAGGTTTCTTGGAACATCAAGATGTCCTGCTGTCTAACCAGTTCCAACCAATCTGCTAGGTCTATTTTGATTTTAGGCCAGCGAAGTTCCAGCTGAGTATTATAGATCTGGGTTGACGCGGGCCTTAGGAATAAGTGTGGCGGCATGATCGTGTAAACCAGATGTATTTGAAATGTATGTGAATATATGGTCAGCCCCATCAATTACGGAGTGTGGTAATGGTCAATCCTTCGAGTCCATATGGGACAAGGCAAAATAATTATTTTGGGCGCTGGGAGAGCGGGCTCCTTTAAGAGGCCTCTGGGGGTTGGTTTGTAAAAGAAACACAGTGGTAAAAACCAGATTAGTGGCAAGTTGGTAGTTATGATCTCCTGGCATCTCAGCAGTGACTTTACTATGGATGGTCTGCGTAAATTCATAACAATACAGTCCTCCTCAATTTTCTTGGGTGAGTCACCCACCCAGCCCACTCTTCGCACCATAATGATCTCTTGCATGTTTGAGACGCTGAACCTCTTGTTCTTTGACAACCAATACACGCATTTGTTGTGCAATTGGTCAAAAGTTTCCCTCTGTTCCCTCTTAACAGGTGGTACCCCTGCCAGTACCAAAACATAGGGACATGCTGCTGGCAGCAGGCCAAGCAAGTCTGTATTGGGCCTGAGATGGGTCCTACTCGAAGGATCAGGAATAGTGCTACTGGATATACTTGGTTTGGTTGATCACCAATTAAACTGATAATGGGTTCAAATATAGAGATAAGGGTGCTGATTGATCAGTCCCAGTCGGGACAGGGCGACTATTATCAGGAGGGCGAGGTTTTGACACTATGTTGACCTTCGGAAGGAGGTATTCCCTTAATTGGGTGCATGTGTTACAAGAGAACACGTCTAGGGAACTAACAGGAAGGCACGGGACAGCAGTGGGGGGGATAATGTTTTGTTAAAACATTCGGTAATGAAAGAGTGGGTGCCCCCCCTCCCCCGGGCAACATTAGTTAGGGCTGTCTCGCCCATTGAGAAAGTTTATTCACTGCAATGTCCGAGCGATCCAGGTGCTCCCATAAAGATGTAAATTTCATGTCTATTATGTCAATGATCTGCGAGCAGACAGAATTAATAAAAACTTCCCCAAGATCTGGTGGGCTTAATCCGCTTCCGTGTTGGGGAAAATGCGGTGGCTAGAGTTCCTACTTGGCACCGGGCCGGGAATACTAACGCCAGATGATGATGAAGATTGCATCCACGATGACAGGCAGCTGCAGGAGGAGCTGGAGCGTGGGAGCTGTTTCCTTTTTCTTCAAACCGGCTTTCAACATATCCTTTTGAGTTTGGTGGTCACAGCAACCATGGCTACTGCATTTGGGGTAGCCATAACTTGTGATGTCCTGCGCGGGGCAGGCCCTTGAGCACCATGGATGCCTGCACTGGGAAGTGGGGCATTATTAAAACCAGCTGTCTGGTGCACATGATTGCAGGGTGTGATAGTAAGTGCTGGATCAGCTGGTGTCCCCCAGGTGTGGCTCTAAATGCAAGATCGGTATGTGTTACCTCATTCCCCAGGGATAGTCTATGCTCTGTTAGTTCTATTCATGAAGACACAATGCTGACCACCTTCTCCAACATGCTGTCCAAGGTGACGGCGTGGCGAGAGGGTGGTCGGCCAATACGTTTCCCCATCGTGGATTTTGATGATCCTGAGTGAATAGCTGCAGGAGGTGGCGGGAACGGTGGTTACAATGAGTCACAACTATGAGATCTTATCCCATAAACAAAGGGATTCCATAGAGCACCCCAAGAGGTACAGCCCGGTGCCTAGGCACACAGATGCCCACACAAAAAAAACAGATACCTCTGTGGGTGCGAGATATGACACAAAGAGTAGTACACAGTACCTTAAGATGTCCTCAGGTCTAACAAGTTAGGGGGTGGCCCAGCCCAGCCTATTCCAGGCGTGTCCGTCCGTGTGTGTCCTGCGACGCAGGACCCACGGGTCGAGGGTAAGCGCCTCCTGGCGCATTTACGTATTGTTGGCAGTGCTCTGACCGCGGTGCTCCTTGGGGAACAGTCCCCTGGCTGCTGGTTTCTGAGACGGGCTTGTTTGATTTTTTAGAGTTCCTGAGAGGTCTTTCATTCCAAGTGAATAGATTTGAAGGTCAGCCTTGAGTACTGCAGTAGTTAACCACAGTAGCATCAATGGTGTTGCTGCCCTTGTTCAAGGAAAACTCACAATGTTCACTGGAGGTGGTTAATTACTGCTCAAGTCTTGCCAGCAAACACCATGCCTGGGCAATGAGCCACAAAATATGCTACGCCCCCTGCACCATCTCCTCTCCCTATATCTTCCTGTGTTTGCACTGTAACATGATAGTGAAGCAGAAACTGGTATTGAAGGAACATCCTAGGCTCGTACAGAAGCAGAAGTTGAGGAATTGAATGCAAGGAAGAAGCACAAGCAGGAGAGCTGGAGCGAAGATCCTGACAGCTAAAAGGAGATAAGCAGAGGCCAAGGTCAGCAGGGCAGGACCACAAGCCATGCCCTATGTGTACTGGAGCTAGAAGGCTAAAGAAGGAAATGCATTGAAGGAAAATGGGCAAAAAGACCCAATTGTTCTCTTCTACGATCACACTCTAACCTACTTAAAAACTACACATTCTCTGAAATCATTCAGCTGATTGGGCGTCGTGGGGTGCTCCAAAACCACAAAGTCACTCAAATTAGCCAGTTATTGTAGCTAGCAATTATAACACACTCCTAATGCACTGCTCATGGTGTCACATGTAATAGCACCCGTGACATTACCGATAATGTTATCAATTACACAGTTCTGGCTCTGTAGATAACCAGCAAATGGTATGACTAGAGACCATGCCTTATAGCTGCTCCATGCAAGTGTGTAAACCGCAAGCCATGGCACAATTATATCTTCTCAAGAAACAAACAGGGACAATCGTTATGTAACAGGCACAGGCCAGCACGGACTACAAAAAAGGCATTGTTACACGTGGTCCCATGTGTGCCTTATGTCTTGTAAAAAGCAGAAATTATGTCACTGGTAAGATCAATAGTGAAACCCTGAGCAGTACTTTGGAGCACTAATAAGAGTTTTGATTAACATTATCAGAGAATTTTAGGAATTGCACAATTTTGATCTTAAACATAACATCTTTTTAATTTAAGTTTTGTAGTGGCGTTTTATTTCCAGAATCTGATCTGAGGAGAGAACCATAATGTCCCTTAAAGTATGTTTTTCAGTGACGTTGTTCTATAACCTGAGAGATTTTTATAAAAAGAAGCTTTCAATCTCTATATGTACATTCATCAAATATATTAGAGAACTACTGAACTCACTTCTTGCATTTATTGACACATGTTTAAGGTTGTCTCGAAGGGCTTCTGGATCTTTCATCTCATACTTCAACTTGGCGGTGATGGTGAAATTTGCCTTGAGTTGGTTTTCCACAGTTGTCCAAAGCTCATCAATTTTGTCCCAGGTGGATCCCTCTGCAGCTCCTCCAAAGAGCGCAACATATCGCCAACCAAAGAACTGCAGGGTTTTTTCCAGGACTTCCCCAACCCTCTTGAGGGGGGACACCATTTTGACATATGTGTCATATACTAAGGTGTTGTCCAGCTTTGGAGTCTGGCTGACGAATCCAAACATGGGTATGTTCCACTGTGAGGCTAGTAAGCCTGTTACCTAAGGAACAAAACAACACTCCTGTCATATTCTTGAAATCAACAATTTGGACCGAAAACAAAAGGAAGACATAACTATGCATTTGACTTTTGATCACTGAATTAGGAGTCCTGTTGTAGCGTAGTCATCTGATACATGCAATATTAAAGCATAAATAATGTTTAGAGTGCTGTCCTAAGCAACACATGCACGCTAATCAGATAGTTGCCTGCCTATGCCAGGAAACCTCCTGCCAGTCAAGAAAACCTTTTCTTTCCCTGCACCATACAAGTGTGGACAGTTAGGGCATCCTCATTAGGCATCCAGCACAACTAGCAGAAGAAGCTATGGTAAATTTATGAAATGACCTGGAAGGGTAAAAGGCCAGAGCAACTGTGCTCCATTTACCCCAGCTTTAGCCAAAGAATAACCCTCACAATCTGCATATTCACTCACACGAGTAAATGCAATATGCAGATCGGATTCACACCCCCCCCCAGCCATACTAACCTCATCTGTATTCTATTCATCACCACAGTCAAGAATACTGCAAAAACCCTGACACGTCATGCTTATCAATTCTCACTCTGCAGTTGCCAGCTGACATGGTATATCCCTTCATAACAGTCAGACTATATGCACTGTTTAACAATGAACTATGGTACAATCACTCAACACACAACACAGTTGTCCTTGCCCAAAAAGCTGCATAACAACGTCATACGACTGTAGGAATGTTGGTAATCAGGCACACGTCCTCATGGCCTTGAGCTCTCCATGAATTCTCAACTGAACCTACCTACCTTCGTATTAACCATCTCGCCCTCTCAAAAAAGCAACTTCAACCTGATTGCCAGGCACAAAGAAATTACAATTTCACCCTTGAGGAAATCACAGTTTAGAGCTTGATTTTGTCTCTGGCTCACCATTCATCAGAGTAGCAGATATCAACTTCTGTGTCAACCACGCCAGACTGCTGCCCAACAAGCTACATGATCACTGTTGGCCCTGTGTTGATTTCAGTGCCTTCAGAAGACTGATGCAATGGTTGCACCTCTGAAGGCTCTGAATTTTTGATGCACCACTGCCTTGTTTTATATGGCCCTGCACCAAACCTTTGTTTTTCAGAAACAAATTCCCTAAGTGGAAGTTTATTTCTGAAACACTTTTTGAGTTTACTCACGGGTGATGAGGGGCACTATTCTTTTCTGTCTGTGACTGCCAAGATTTTCCTGATGGTCAATGACAAACAAAATAGCAGACCATCCACATTAAGTAGGACTGATCACTTCTTTCGGGCATTCGCTCGCTTTATAAATTGACAAATCAAATCAAATCAAATCTTTGTAACACAGATCAACAAGTTCAGACAATATCAACAAAACTAAGAAAACCACCAGACACCACACATCATATCCAAATGGTCTTCCCTTAAGGAGCTTTTAAAAGCAGATCTCATAAGCATTCGTACAGCTCTCTGGGAATCAATCTACATATACAAATATTTCCCCTTACCAATCAGAAACCCTTCACTGGAGAAGCAGCCACACACACCACCTCTCAATACAACAAACACCTCTCTCATACAAAATATCTTCCTTGGCACTCTACAAAACATTTTGACAGAAGTATAAATTTTTCCATTATTAAAAAAATTCAACCCTGAGTTTACTTAACCTAGCATGCTTCAAAATATTAAATATAGTGGCCTCAACCTAATTACAAAAGTAGATCAACAAAAAAACCTTTCTACACAATTATCAATCTGGCCTTAGACTACTGAGCATGGAGACAGATTACATTAAAGTCACAGGAAATGCCCCCCTCATTGCTGATAAGAGTGGTTCCTTTCTCTTCATCCAATGGAGCATTTCTGCATAATCCTTTTAACATGCATGGGATTCACTACCACAGCATTTTGCTGTTTCTCATAGTACCTATCATCAGTGGCGTAACAATACCCCTCGCAGCCCCTGCAGGGCAGGGACCCCGAGCTCCGGGGGGACTCCAGCAGTATGTAGATGCCGGAGGCCCTGGCCTGAGAGTTCCTAACTGGGTCTAGAGAGTGGAGAACCCAACTATGTACCTTTCCAGGGGGGCCTTCTCAAGTTTCGTTTTGCCACTGCCTATGATCAATTAAAAAAAAATGGATGCCTTAAGATCCAACTATCTCCAGAGTCCCACAATGATCCATTATCTTAACCTTGAACTCTAATCCACATGTGTAACAGCTCACACTCTTTCTTAACAACCACTGATTCAAAATTCAATTTCAAACTTTACCTAAAACTCTTCACATAAACGAATTTGGCTTCCTCTCCATTCTCCAATCATGGATTTCAGTCCCCTGACAGAAGCTCAATCCACTCAATACAGTGTTCACCATAACCATCAACAGCACAAGACCAACCCAAATCCTGGAAAGGATCCCCAACTTTAAAATGGGCAGATTTATAACACAACTTACAAAAACACAAAGACATTTGGATTAATAACCAAAATGTCTTTCAAAACACATTTTAGCATGGAAATACAAATGGCATAGAGACAATTATCACTCCTATGAATCTGATATCTCTTCAAGGAAATAAAGAAATAAGATCAAATGTCTTATTGTGTAACCTACTGTACATTACGTTTTACCCCTTTCGCTCTATTGTACTGTTCAGTTGTTCTGTAACAATGTATGTCTTTAAGTCTGTACTACTTGTATTTTATTTTATTTGCTACTGAAACATCCAAAACTTATTTGAATTGGAAATGTCTCTCACCATGATGGGCCTACATTTGGCATCATCATCAAGACATGTTGTATTACACTCAAAACTGTCGCTATCAGTGTCGCACTACGGCTGGTGGCAAATCTGAGCCTCTTATTGGGCCAACACAATATAAGGGGCTAACATATTAATAGACTGAAAAGTAAAAAAATGTTTTAAAAATAAGGAAACTGTTCAGGAAAAAGCTGAGGAAACATTTCTTCACGGAATGTCGCCTTCATCTTCAACAAGGGCTCTCTTATCTTCAGCGGTCATCTGAGCCTACAGAGAAGAGACTCATTTACACCCATTCATCTGCACTTGATCTACATGATGTCCCTAATACCTTTTGAGTTAAAACTCTCCATTTCTCTCCATTCAGGTTATGGTAATTATGAACCCCAGCTAATATATACAAACATGCATAGCTACCTTTCAGCTATTCCAGCTCCCCTACACCCAACATCCAGTCTGCATAAAATGGATCCACAAATGGTGCTTTACAATGTCAGGGAGCAAAAGGCAGGGTTTAGTGATTTCAGAGTAACACTTAGCAAGGAGAAAAATAAGGGAAGGAATTATGAACAGGACTTCAGAAATCAAGAACAGGAATACAGGGCTCAAGGGCAGACTGTACCCGAAATGCACTGGCACAAGAAATGCCCTGTTGGTACAGGAAAACTGGAACTAAGATTCAGAGCATGGAACTTGAAGATGTGCCCAACAGGCACTGGGACAAGTAAAGTCTGCTGGCACACGGGATAAACACAGGATTTCAGAACAAGGACATAACACAAATTCAAAACTAGGAAATAAAGGCAACAGCCGCCAATTCATTGAATACGTGATCAGAAGCCCAACAGGGAAAACACAGGAATCAGGAGATCAGGCTAGACAGGAAGATGAGACTGAGAAACAAGGGAAACACATTTGCACAATGCTGCTCAGCCCAGCCACAGAAAGAGTACACTCCAAAAAGCAATAGCATGATTCAGGAACTCCTCTCAAAGAGTCAAGGATTTAGCAGTGTAAGCAACTGGAGAAGAAAACAGGAGCTCCCAGCAACGACAGTTAAAGCATGAGTTCTGAATGCTGAAGCCAGGCTTAAATCCCTCCTTCCAACTATACAGGGTGATTGGATTTCAGAACAGGTATGAGCAGGCTGCAACACAGTGCATGTGAGAGCAGTCAAAGCCCTTCCTCCAGCTCTGTGACCGAAGGAGTGCACAGAGGTTCCAGGACTCAACCAGTATGCAGAACAAAAATCCAGAGTGGAACTGTATTGGATCTAGTTTTGTAATAAGACTAGAATTTGTGCAAGAGCACACATGGGCATGCTGGAAGTGGTAAGCTAGATTTCCAAGTGTAGTATGATTCACCAAAAGTCTCCTCTCCAGCTCTCATGGTAAGTAAAGGCATACAAGTACAATAATGCATTAGTGGCTGAAAAGTAAACCCTATAATACAATCTGGAGTGCATTTAATTTCCAAGAGGGGTTGAATACTGAATTTCACCACATGTTCCAAATTAGCAATCATGTTGGCAGCAGGCTCGTTAAAAGCCCGCATGTGGCGCCACCTGATGGCAGGATCAAAGGATCCTGAATGTATGCCCCGTCTCAAGAAGCTCTGGTCTGTGACCTAAGACAGAGCAAAGCCCATCAGGTCGCAATACAACTTGGAGATGGTACAGTAATTACAGAATCCGGAGCAAGGCCCAAAAACTGTTTCACTCTCCTTCCAGATACACATTAGGGAAAAAAGGTTCACAGGCGAGTTCACCTGATTGGTGATTTCTCTCATCTCTGTAGAATTTGCAGCTTGCTCAATCAGAATAAGTTGCTGAGCAAGTAAATTGTTATTAGAATATTTTGATGTGTTGTTGCCGCGAGCTGTGATTTCTGAAGGTACTGGCATGAAATCACTCAAGGACGAAGTACTTAAGAAAGTGATCTCTTAGGCAGGAATATAAGTTTCTTCTATGGCAGAACAAGCTGGAGCTAAGACTTAAGCAGGATGATTTTTATGCACATTCTCAGCAGTTACAAAGTTGATGGCATAGCTGGAGGGCACATTAGTAGGATCAGATGTTACTGTAGGCAGGGCAAAGCAGTGGGCATGCACAGGAAGTCTGTGTGTCTTAGTCCATTGATTTTGCTTTAATTATAGTAAATTTAACGAATCATTCTCTTCTTGCAATTCTCTTGCAAACATTGATTCAGGCTGAGAATTATATAGTGAAGCTATAGGTATCATAGACGGGTCAGAGATAAACCGAGCACTATATTCCTCATGGGGATATTCATTTTCTATCAGGAGGCTTTCTTTAAAGCCATATGTTTTGTGAGATGTTTGCTTGGAAGCCATAGGTTTAGACACAGTCCTTTTCTTTTTATCTCCATTTATGTTGGTTCTAACAAGTGGCGGCTCCTCCGCTAAGGCAGAGGAACATCGCCTCACTGTTTTTCAGGAGTGTAAAAAAAGGAAAAATAAAATGATAATAACTCAATGTTATTATCATTTTTTTCCCTGCTGAGGCAGTTTTGCGGGGCAGGGCGAGGCTGCTCTGCTCACAGAGGAGCAAGGGGAGGAGTGGTGAGAACTCTGTTAAGTGCGCATGACAGTTTGACTGGCTGTCTTGTGCCGGCCAAACAGTCATGCGCACTAAGCATGTTTTCCACCAGACTATATTATGGTCTGGGTGGAGAACATGCAGATGCCTATAGTCCCCGTCTGAGCGCCGAATCACGGCGCTCAGAACAATCACGCTGCTACTATCAGCAGCGTCATGATTGACTAGGGGAGTCTGTGAACTTCCTGCTTCCGTTCCGGCTGCGGAGAGACAACAGAGGAGAGATGTGATCGAGAGGTATGTTTATTTATTTTTTCTACACAATCAACTCCTCCCATACCCTCCTCCCTCCCCTTCACCCCCGATCCATGCCAGCCGCCACTGGTTCTAACTAAGCAAAGCATCACCCCAGGAACCAGATAAATGTGTGGTGCTTCAATCTGTCAGGGAGCAAAGTCAAAGCCCAGTGATTCCAGGGATAACACAAAGAAGAAAACACAAGTAGGATTTATGAACAGGACTTCAGAAGGGGGCGTGGCTTAGCAAAATGGCCGGCTAGACGCGTTTTCGTCCAGCTACTGCCCAATGCCTCCATAATCCTTCATAATCCTGGCACATTGAACTTTTTAACACCGCTCCTGAGGTGAGAAGCCTCCCTGGACCTCCACAGAGCCGAAGCGGCGTGGTAATCCTCACCCGCGATAGAGATACGCCCGGTGGCCCGCGGCAGACCCGCTGGAACCTGCAGCCTGCAAATGGTGGCCGCCATGCTGCGGAGCAAGTGATGGGCGCTGTCGCGATCAGAGAAGCCCTGGAGGTCGGCGGTGACCCTGCGTGAGGGGACGGAGTGGAGTGCAGACCCCAGCGGGAGAGTGCAGGCGATCGGCGGCGACGGGGCGTGACCGGCGGGCGGATCGCCGCCCACCCTTGGTGTCAGCACCTACGTGAGGCCGGTGAGGAGCGGCCTACTCGCGCCCTGGCTGCGGCTGCCTGAGGACACCGGGAGGGCCTACAGTAAGACCAGTACCCGCTGGGGCCGGGCTGCCTGGGTGTTGTTTCTCCCCCTCCACCCCCTGGGGGACGATTGGACCCAGTGGTGCTTCAGAGGCGAGGGAATCCTGGACTGCTGGCTCTTGGAGAGGGGCGATTGGGAGAGCTAGGCCCCCGGGCGGCAGGTGTGGCGCGATCCACTGGCACCGCGGCTCCTGATGTTTGGAGGAGACGTAGAGACCCACAAGCTGGATGGACATATTGAGGAATGACCCCCCCCTGCCCCTCCTTGCAGCACGATGCCCCGGAGGTCCCCGATTCAGTGACGGGGTGGACCGGCAGTGTGCGGATCCGCGGCTGACCCGTGGGCGAGACTTTGGAGCCTAGAGGTGAGATCCCCGCAGGGCCGTGGTGTGGGGTGCAATATCCATGCAGACAATACATTCCTGGCGAGTGCTAATATACCACAGGGCTGCAGACGTGTGGTGGTGCGACTTCCACCGACGAGGCCCGGAGACGGCGCGAGAACTGGCCTGGACTGCGTGGACGGTGACTTGTGGCCAGAACCGACGGGATGTGCGTGGCTGCCCCCGGGGCCTGGCCGACACTTGCGAGGTGGTCCCTGCTGTGGTTGCGCTAGATAATCATGGCACCCCCCCCCCTGCAAGGTGCCCTCTGAGACGCCCTCGAGCGGTCGCGCCGTTATGGGGAAAGACCGGCAGACAAGGGGAGCCCAGGCAAATAAGATCGTGCAATACACGGTCCCAGGCCCCACATCGGCGGAACGCCCCAGAGTAGATGGAGACCCACCAAGATACAGCAGCCCGGGACAAAGCCGATATCTTAGCAGCAATTCGCGACTCCAGGGTGGCGTTGGAAACCAAAATGGACGGGATGGCCATGGACATCAACCACCTGCGCCTAGACCTCAGAAAGGGGGCGGACAGGGTTAACACCACGGAGGGAGACTTGAGTGTATTGCAATCCGAGGTCCGTCAGCTGAGGAAGAAGGTCACAGCCCTCCAGGATCATGTGGCCAGGGCGAGGATGCAGAAAGGCGGTCCCAGAGGAATTACATTCGCTTCTTGGGATTCCCGGAGTAGACAGAAGGGCCGGCGGCGGACCTATTCCTTGAGGACTGGATTGGCAAGGTTTTTCCAAATCTGCAATTATCCAAATTGTTTGCAGTGGAGAGGGCTCACAGGGCCCTGGGGCCGCCGCCGGGATCCCCACCTAGGGCCATCATAGCCCGGTTCTTTAATTTCAGGGACCGGGACTTGATCCTTCAACACATTCCCAGAACAGGTCCGCCCAAATTTGACAATCATGACATCCATATATTCCCAGATTATACGAGAAAGGTTCAGGATCTCCAGAACAACTTTCTAAGGGTTAAGAGACGGATGCGAAGCCAGAACATTAAATATAGCCTGCTCTTCCCGGCCAGGCTCCGAGTGCAACACGGCGATAGGACACATTTCTTCGACCGCCCGTCGGACGCGGACGACTGGATGGACTCGTTGGGCCTGGCGGGCCATGACCACACACAGGGCTGGCAGGAGCAGAGACGTCGGAGCGGGCGACGGCGGAACGGGCGACGGCGGAGCCAGCGGCACGGAGAGGGAGGTCAACCCCTGGGAGGACGTGCTCTCGCAGAAAGTGGACGTATCATGGTGGGCCCGGATGGTACTCTCTGGGCGGAACTGGAGGCGATCCCGACCCAGAACCAGTTCTCCCCATTGTGTTTGGTACAAGAAACACAGTCGGATTCGGGGGGCGCCCCCAGCCCGGCTGTTGAACCTGCAAGAGACAAATGACTGATGGACCCGGTGCCCAGAGCGAGACACATGGGGTCTTGGGCAATCTGAGTATCTTTATTCTCCGACCCGGGGGGAGCTGTACAGGCCCGAGTGACTTATGGGAGGGGCCTTTCTCCCAGAGACTGGGGGGGACAAAGAGAGGAGGGGGGCTGGAAACCTGTTTTTTTACAATGGCGACACTATTGTGCCGAGCATGGAATTAAGTGACCGGCTCTAGAGTGCTGAGGCGGCCGGCTAGACCACTGGCAGGTGATAAGTACAAATTAGTAACATGGAATGTTAGGGGGCTCAATAACATGATTAAGCCAATTAGGGTGGCCACCTACCTCCGGCGCTATGGGGGTCAGTATTCCATTGCTACAGGAGACACACCTTTGGGGAGACTGTCTTAAGTATGTCCAGCGTAGGTGGCGGGGGCAATTTTTAGCCACATTTTACTCCGGGTTCGCCAGAGGTGCATTGATATGGGTGGCACCGGGAGTCCCTTTCAGGGCCAAGCACACTAAACTGGATCCGGAGGGCAGGTTTGTGATAGTGGTGGGGACGTTAGATGGGCGTAGTGTATGCTTGGTGAATGTTTATGCTCCGAACAGTGATGATGGGGAGTTTCTGGGTCGGCTGCTGGGACAGTTAGACCTGGACCTGGACACAGAGCTACTTGGCGCAGGGGACTTTAACTGTGCCCTTGATGGAGAACTAGATAGATACCCCCCTAAATTAGATGCCAAACCTAAGATGAGGGAGGCGATGAACCAGATGCTCCAAAGTTATGGCCTGTTAGATGTATGGAGGCACCGCAACCCAGTCCATCGGGTGCACTCGTGCTACACTCCTGCTGCCAATACCTATAGCAGATTGGACTACTTCTTCCTCCAGGGAACGGCAATGTATCAAGTAGCGGAGATCCAATATTTGGCTCGCTACTTGTCCGACCACACCCCGCTCCTGCTTACATATTCGATAGGCAGACCGCGGACCAAGATCCCGCTCTGGAGACTCAACACAGACGCCTTGAGCAACACTACCTATAAAGAAGCTATTTCGCAGGGGCTCGAGAGGTATCTGGAGGTGAACAGGGGCTTGGCTAGCACCAGGGCGACAGAGTGGGACGCCATGAAAGTTCTACTTCGAGGGATCTGTTTGTCCACGGCGGTAGGGGTAAAAGGGTGTTAGAATGGGATCTCCGACAGTATGAGGACCGTCTGGTAGTGATGGAAAAAGACTTTTCCACAGACAAGGAACGGCTGCCGGAGTAGACGCCCATGCTCCAACAGCTGGGGGACACATGGGCCTCGCTTGACAAATGTAATAGAACGGCCAGTAGGTGGAGATGGTACTCGGAGGGCGATAAGGCTGGGAAGCTGCTGGCGCGTCTAATCTGGGCGGAAACTCAACCCCGCCTGATTCTGGCACTGAAGAATGAGATGGGCCAGTTGGTGTATACTCAACAGGCGATTAATGATGTATTTCGGTCCCTTCTATGCAAAATTTACCTAGAGTCTCAGCCTTCAGCGGGACCTGTGGGCGTGGAAACATTTTTTGAGGGGGTGCAGCTGCCCTGTGTGGACGCGGACAGTCAGGAGGAACTGGGGGGGCCCCTCCGAGAAGAGGAATTACAAGCCGCAATAGCCCACGTGCAGACGGCAAAATCCCCAGGGATGGACGGATTAGCTGCTGAACTATATAAAGAGTTTAAGGGGGTTTTGGTCCCGAAACTCTTTGAAATTGCCACGGTGGCTTACGACCGAGACTCGCTCCCAGATTCCATGCGGGTAGCGACGATAGTCATGATCCCCAAGCCGGGCAAGGATCCTCTTCTTGCCGGATCGTATAGGCCTATATCCATGCTGAATGTGGACTTGAAAATTATCAGCCAGGTGCAGGCCAGTAGACTCCTCCCCTACCTTAGGCGACTGGTCCACGATGACCAATCATGTTTTATTCCGGGCAGGAATACGTTACGGAATATTCGTCGCTTGGCCCATGTCATGCAGGCCTTGGGGGGACGGTCCCAGCAAAACACACTAGTATTTCTTAATATTGAACAAGCGTTTGACTTGATCCGGTGGGCCTACCTCTGGAAGGTGCTTTTGAAACTGGGACTAGGGGAGGGGGTTTGTAAAGGGGATACAACTGCTCTACACCCGACTGGTGGCCAGGGTCCGCACGGGACAATACGTGTCAGACGAAATACCCATAACGAGGGGGACGCATCAGGGGTGCCCTCTCTTGCCCATACTTTTTGCCCTGGCAAACGAGCCGCTGCATGTCATCTCCGCACAGTACTTGAGGGTCAGGGCATTCGAGTGGGGGATATGGAGCACGTGGTGTCCCTGTATGCGGACGACGCGATGATTTATTTAAATCAGCTGACGCAGTCGTTGCCGACCTTGATGGCCGCACTATCGCGGTTTGCAGCTGCTTCTGGTCTTGCGGTGAATAAAGCAAAATCTCAGCTCTACGCGATTGGGGAGCGTTCCGACTGGGAGGGTGTCCAACGCCCGGTGATAGGACTCCCGTGGGTGGATGATACACTTCGCTATCTGGGCATATGGATCTGACGGAACTCATCCACCTTCTTCCAGCACAATATGGGTAGGATAATCCGGGGTCTGAAGGGGAGTATCACCTTCTGGAATACCCTTAAGCTCTCCTTGATGGGGAAGATCGCCTTAATCAAAATGGTGGTCCTCCCGCGCTGTCTGTACACAATGCAAGGGTCTTTTTATGAGCTGCCGCACCGGGTCTTTCGAGAACTGGATTCCATATATTAGTCCTCCTATTGTGGAACGGGAAGCGGTGTAGGGTGAGTCTAGAGGTCCTGAAGCGTAGATGGGTCGCAGGGGGTTTAGAAGTCCAGGATCTGGAACTCTATTACTTTGCATCACAACTGCAACATGCTATTGCATGGCCGGATACGGACCCCTCTTGGGAGAGGTCCTTGCTGGCAGGTACTTATGGGAGTGGGCAGTTGGGAGCACAGCTCTGGCAGGTGGAGAGGCGACGAGACCAAGGCCCCCCGCTAGCGCGGTTGGTGGCCACGATATGGGATCGAGTAGTAAGGCGCCTGATTCGCGACAGACCGTTCGCCCCTGACATGGATCTCTGGCTGATGCCACCCTTTGCCCGGATAGAACAGGTCATGTCCACAGACAAGTGCCTGATGCTAGCTGACCTTTATCCAGACGATAAATTTATTACCTATCAGGAGGCGGTGAACTCTTTCGAGCAGGGACCGGGGCAATTTCTCCAATACGCTAAATTAGCAGCAACAGCGCGCCAGCTCTGGCCGTCATTTCCAGAGGCTCCAGTGCACACCCGCACTCTGGTCACCATGTTAGCGATGGCGGGGGGCCGTAAGTTTGTGACTCACCTATACAGGGCATTAAGGGAGGATAAAAAGTTGTGGCCCCTGAAGGCGGAAGATAAGTGGCAGCAGGTGTGTCCACAGGAGATTACCCCCGAGAGTGTGAAAAAATACATGAAAGTGTGCGGAAAGTGACAGTGAGCAAACGCTTTAAGCAAATCCAATATAATATTATACCCATGACTTACCTGTCGCCCAAACGGCTCCAGGCCATTGATAGTACCAGAGACTCCCACTGCCCGAGATGTCGCAGTGCAAGGGCGGATTTTATACACATGGTGTGGGCGTGCCCCGTGCTCCAGTCTTACTGTGTGTTGGTTTTGGAGGTTCTGGCGAGGGTGACGGGGTGGATAGTAGACCTGGACCCTTGTGCTTGCCTCCTGGGCTTGATCCCCCGGGATCCCAAACGGAAGGTAAGCAGGCAGTTCCTAATATTAGGCCTGGTCACAGCCCAGCATCGTATTGCAATCCATTGGTTGTCCCCACAGGGCCCGACGCTGTTGAAATGGAGGGCGGACCTACGGGAGTGAGCACTGGCAGAGGAAGGGCATATGCGGAATACTAGGAGGGATGGCAAACTACCTGAGGTCTTGTTGGCTTGGGGGGCAATGTTCCAAGAGTTGGTGGGACAGGACACCCAATCGACACAGGGCAGTTCGGAGTCAGTGCCCACCGGGTGGGGGGTGGCTCCAGTTCAGGACGAAGGGACACACGGTGACCCACCATAGGGAGTATGTGACTCTGACCTTATCTTTTTTCTCTTTTTATGAACCCGGCAGCAGGGGAGGGGATGGGGGGGCGGGGTTGGGGGGGGAGTTCTCATACAGTTGTATAATGTTTAAGCAGAAAAGTAACTGCAAATGTGGTAGATGGAGGACTTATTCACAAAAGCACATTTTAAAAAACTAAAAAAGAAAATGTGCTGCGGGTAGATGCCTGCTCTTTGAAATGAGGAAGTGATAACTGTCACGTACTGCTATAAGTTATATAAACCTGTTGAACCTAGGGAGACCGTGAGTGCAGATGAAAGCAGTATGTACTGAAGACTATATGTAATGATGCCACTGATGCTGTGTGTTTAACCTGAAAATTCAATAAAAAATAAAAAATATTTAAAACAGGACTTCAGAAATCAAGAACAGAAATAGAGGGATCAAGAGCAGGCTATGTCAACTGGCACGGGAACAAGCAATGCCCTTTTGATACAGGGAAATTTGAACTAGGATTCAGAGCAAGGAACTCGAGGCTGTACCTAACAGGCACTGCGTCAAGTAATGCCCTGATTGGATGTGGGATAAACACTAGAATTCAGAACAAGGTCAGAACAGAAATTCCGAACAAGAAAATAAAAGGAAGCGCTGACAACTCGGCAAATACATAGTCAGAAGCCCAACAGGGAAAACACAGAAATCAGGATATCAGGCTATAAATGAAGGTGAGACTGAGAACCAAGGGAAACACGTAAGCACCATCCTGTTCAGGCCAGCCACAAGAAAACACAACACTGCAAAAAGCAGCAGTAAGAATCAGGAACTCCTGTCAAGGATCCAGCAGTGCAGGCAGCTGGAGAAGAAAGCAAGAGCAACCAGCAACTGCAATTGAAGCACCAGTTCGGAATGCAGAAGCCAGTCTTAATTCCCTCCTCCTAGCCACACAGGGTGATTAGATTTCACAACAGTTGTGAGCAGATTACAGCACAGTGCAGGTGAGAGCAGTCAAAGTCCCTACTCCAGCTCCCTGCCTGAAGGAGTGCACAGACATTCCAGGAAGCAACCAGTAGGCAGAGCGAAAATCCAGAGTGGAACATGGATCAGATCTAGTAAGACCAGAATTCATGCATGTGAGCACATGTTGCAGGGATTCTGCCCCAAAACTGAACTATGCATATGATTAAAAGACCTTTGTGCATAGGGACTGAGTCATCCTACCACCTTAGTACCTATGAATCCAGGACCGACTAGGTATAGTGTCTCACTCGCTCTTCTGCTCACTCACAGAGAAAACAAATGATTAGACAGCCCAGAACACAACAATCCTAAATCTCTCAGGAATCGCAGTTGCAAGACACACCCTTTCGCTCATACTCTTGAACTTGTTTACAATAAGATCTGACAGAGACACAAACAAGTTTAAAATGTTTATTTTAACCAACGTCCTCTGTTATGCAGTATACGTGCCAAAACAAGCAGGAAAATGCATAATACAAATACGGTCAGCATAGCAGTTAGTCCATAAATCATGAAAGGAGATGTCATTATGAAAAGACAGTATAGCCTAACCTCCCTCCCCTTGCATAGAAGTGGTAGTATTATATATTAGAAGATCTCTGGGCTTTGTCTGCAGACCCCATACCTTAGCCTATAGATCGTAGATCTACATCATAGGTGCTACCTCGCTCTTCTCTCTGGAACGGTCCCTCTCCAAGTGTGTGCTACCCAGGTGCTAAGTCCTTGTCAGAACAAAATAACAAGGGGCAATGTTGTTCGACCTTGCTCACAATGTTCAGACTAAATCCCAGGAACCTGCAGAGAGTGAACACAGCAATGAGTTCTCATGTGAAAATGGCAATAGAGACAGTTGCAAAAAAATAAAGTCTTGTAGTAACATGCACAAAAGAGCGGGCAATCTGAAGCATGCTGACTTACAGAAAACGACAATGTCCCCATGGACCATGTGACACGCATGGGCACGCTGGAAGAGAACTACAGAGTTCCATGTAAAACATGATTCACCAAAAGTATCCTCTTCAGCTCTCATGGTAAGGTAAAGCACACAAGTACCATAATGCATTAGGGGTTGATAAGTAAACGCTGTAATGAAATCTGAAGTGGATCTGATTTCCAAGAGGGTTTGAATATTGAAGTTCAGCACAGGTTCCAAATTAGTATTCATGAAGGCAGCTGACATGCAGAAGGTCTTCACTTAGTGTCACCTGATGGCAAGACCATAGAATCCTGACATACAGAGAAATTTGAATTCCCTCTATGTTTGACCTCCCGATAATCAGAGAAGTATGTTGCACCATTGTTCCATGCTTAGAAGCAAGGGATCAGACTAAGCACTGCCTTCCAGGGTTGCTGTGCTATCTATACCATGCCGAGTTAGGTAGTTGGTAGATCTACTCTGAAAGTAATCTGGACAGACTTGTTAAGGCACTAGCAAGTTAGAAGCTATTAAGGGTGAACAGCATCCCATTGATGTTCAGATTTCAACTGACTATCTTCAAAGCCTCATGCTCCATTTTCTGTCTGCAAAACAAGGCAACAAGAAGGGGATGTTGGGATCACTTTTGTCCCACCATTGGGCTTCCTGTGTAGGGAATAATGTTTCTAGGGTAAAGTGTTGCCTTTACATGCAGGCGAGGCAGGCACAGGTAACATTGGTGCGGCGGGCAGGGGGGAAGTTGAAGGACGACGGGATGGGGAAAGTAAAATAAAAAAATAAATAAAGCTACTTACCTTGCGCCCACCTCATCGCTGACTCAGTGATGCGGCGAACGTAAGGTAAGCCGCTTTATACATTTTTTTATTTTACTTTCCCTATACGGTTGTCTGTTGACTACCCCTCACCCCACCCGACCCCAGCCCATCGCTGTTACCTGTACCGGCCACGCCTCTTTACATGTGACTTGTTGGAGAGCTGCATGATGTTGATAGGGTTATGCTAGTACTGTTTTGTTTAATTAGTGGGGAGAACATCTGGGAGGTTAAAGTCTGTGAAGTAGATGCGGTGTGTTTTATTAAAATAGTTGTGACTAAGGACCTGATTTAGAGTTTAGCTCACAAGATACTCCATCACAAGAGTAACAGAGTACTTAGTTCGCCAAACCTCCAGTCGGCTTGCTCTTTTCTGAGTTGGGTGTACTGTGAGTTTTCCAATGGTGTGCCTGCACTGACTCTGCTGTTAGAAAACTTGCTCTAATGGCTCCACGGAGGATGGCCATTAAAGTAAGTACTTCATACAGACTGCCTTACTAGACCTAATTGATGATCTGGTCTGAGTTTGTTTTTCCCATCATTGACCATCAGGAAAACCTTGGCAGTCACAGACAGAAAAAAACTGTGGCCCTCATCACCTGTGAGTAAACTCCCAAGTTGTGGAGTTCATGGCTTTTATGTTTTCAGAAATAAACTTCCACTTTGGGAAGCAGGATTTATCACCACAATTCCAAACAGACCAAACATGGCAACACCACTACTTTCAGATAAAAAATGACAACTTAGAAACATGTAAGGGAATTCCCAATGCTTACTTATGAGAGGAGCAGCACTCACTGTAGTAAAAAACGAAATATGGTGTTTGTCACTACCAGGACATGCCACACAATAAAGGCCCAAAGGGGTGTCTAGGGTGAGTCTTAAACACGTTAGACTTCTATGTTATTTGTGTTTTCTTTCACAATAAATTATGGACGTCTATTTTGATTAGCACTGTGCCTTCATTTGTACTACACATGGTTAATCTCATGTAGAACTTGGTCTATTTGGCATGTTTTTGATGTCATTTTCTGTTGTTCCTATGATTATGCTGCCTGCACAGCTTTTGTACTGCAAGTCTTGGTTGCAGCAGAAATGTACTGTCGAAACCTTACAACCAGACGATGATGAATGCCCTGCATTGAGCTAACAACGTTCTCCTTGATACTTAAAGAAAATGTGAAGTTTTATTTATTAGAATAATATGCAAAGAAATGGAGAGTGAAGATAGTAATATCATGATGAAAAGCAGTGTGAAAATCCTTTTTTTCACAGCAGCCCAATTTTGCATAAAAAAGTAATACCCATAGTTCTCAAGAAGTTAGGTGTACTGCTTGAAGAACAAAACTAGCTGCTTAGCACACATATAATTATAATACACTACATTAGCAACAATCAATGGGTGACGGGGGATACAATGTACATCTGCTCAGCACCAAATATGGTCAGGCTCTCTCCACTAATATTTGAAAGTGTGTTGTAGCTAGAGCGCTGTCTGTCACACACTTGGTATGAGAGTGTAAAAGATGAGATTTGACTCTGGGACATTCTTTCTGCTGAAACTGTCAGCTATTGTCTCTTCCATACCATGACATGAATAGCGGCTATACTGCAAAGTTATTTTACTATCACTATGAAAATATATCAGTTTTAGTGTGATATGTGTTCTATTTTATGTACACATTTCTGCCATATGGCTCTGTTTATTTTAATAAGAAAGTGTATGTTTTGCTGCAGGAGATACGCACATGGCCAGAGAGTAGGGGAGCAGCTACGTTGCTAATGACCGTGAAGCAACCTTATGAAAGTACTCTGATTTTGGCATGTAGCAACCTCAGTTCAGTGAATGAGTTAAAGGTATAGCAACCCTGTTGAGAAATGCTGGCACTTCCCCATTGGAAGTGCAGTAATCCGGCTGGCATTGTTCCAGTAGGTTTAATCAACTTGCTGAGAAGTTATGGTACCCTGCCATTAAATATACAGGGCCACATTTACAAGCCCCTTGCAACACTTTTGCGCCACTGTTGCGTCACTTATTATGACGCAGCGGTGACGTAAATAATGCGCCATATTGCGGCCCATTTACAATCTGATGCATCTAAAGAGATGCTTCATGTTGTAAATCCCTGCGTCACAATATACCTGCGTCAGGTATAATGTATGCAGGGTGGGCGTTCCCACAAAGGAAAGCCTTGTAAAAGTGACACAGTGAAATGGTCAAGATTTCACTGCGCCACTTCTAGGATGCCATTGCGTCAAAACCTTATGCCTGCTTTAAGCAGGTGTAAGGAGTGACGCAGTACAATAAGGATAGGCCTCCCCATACATTGCTGGGGTTGCATCATAACTCCAGCAATGCGTGACTTTTGCGGCAACATATGCATCAGAATTTCTGATGCATCTGTCAATCCTTGCGCCATGCTGTGCCGTATTGTAAGTACGGCATATCCATGGTGGCGCTAGGGTATCGCAGGCTGGCGCAGGGAATCTGATGCATCCCTACAGATGTGTCAGTTTCTTGTAAATCTGCCCCACAGTACATCTGCTGGGAAGTGATAGTACTGCGCCACTAACCATATTACAGTCCCTTCGAAGCCAGCAGTATTTGTAAAGCATAGGCCCATTGACGACCATGCTAGCCGCCGGGTATTTTACTACCAGTGGAGTTTTGGCCAGGCTAGAACAAGCCAGAGTGTGCACTTTTGATAGAATACTGTATGAGATCTTTACAAAGAAAATTAGGCAGCTTTGTCTGATTGGTCATTGATAATTATGAATTTAGTACAATTTTGTTATAATACTATGTAAGAGCCAGGCAAAAAATATGGGACGGGTTGTTTGGAAAAGTGACTTTATTTATATTACTCTTTCCATCACTTCTACAATAAAATGGTTATACGGTATTGACGTTGATTTCAATAATTCTTCTGTGGCAGCAGATGACACACACAGCTCTTCTGCAATGCAGATGCCAATATTTTCATAATACTGAAGCAATGTAATTTAGACTCCATCCTTACATGTCACAGAAGTGCAATTATATAAAGTGCACCTGACATTATATTCATTGTGTGCCTTAATTTTTATTAATGTGAGTTAAGCATTTGGACGTGTTACTGAAATGTTATGTAGAAATGCATTATTTTCTCACGTTTTGCAGTTCATTTAAAGTTACATGTGTGCATGTATAACCATGTATTGGAAGTGCACATTAAATGGTCATTTAAGTTAGCCTAACTACAGGCCTCAGATGAAGTGTATTTTGCTTTGCCAGAATGCTTTCCCTTGCAGGTTTATTTTCATGATTTACTTAGGTAGTGAAAGTTTTATTGTCTGTATTAGATGACCGAAAGGCCTGGGAGAGACATGGGAGTGAACAGTGGAGGAACAATTGTGGAAATAAGCATTCTATTCGCCATGCACCAGAATGGCAATATGTTCAAGGCTGAGAATGGCAGCTTTGGTCTGATGTGTTGGGAACACAGAGAAATGTTGCAGAAACATGTGAATAGAGTTCTGATTGGTTATTGGTGGTGTAGACAGAGATAACACGTGCTTGAATCTTCTGCCATTGTATATTGGTGTTCCCATACTTTGAGTTAGATTGAGCTTTGATAGACTTTGAGAGGTACAGCCCTCTCTGCTTGCCCTATTCTTGCAAGTATGAAGCTTTATGCTAAATACTTATTTAATTCTATTTTGGACTTCTTCTGAAGTCTGAGCAGGCTGGCACCTACCTAGTCTATTGCTTCCAAATTAGAAACCCTTAATAGATGATTCTATATTTGACCCATGCTAGAGTAGAAAGGGCAGTTTCTTTATGGAACACCTGTTCACATTTTATTTGCTATTACATGCTTGTGGCAGCCACAATTATGTATCTCATTTTATTGTATACTAACCAACTCACATATTTTACTTTGCCTGCTGTACTAATGTACTTATTGAATTCGCATATGGTTTGCGTATTGACTGGATTTTTTTGTAATCCAAATAAAACCTTTTAATCATATTCACTGAATCCAGGTCCTCATTGTGGAGTCACATGGGCTTCACAAGTTACATTTTATTGTTAATGTTTTCTCCCTTTCAATGTGTCATGTCAGCTCCAGAGGTCCCAAACAGTTGTGTGTAAAATCTTCTATGACTTGGCTGAGAGATCACGGTTTGTAGGCCCGGGACGCTCCAGCAATTTCATCCGCCAAATGTTATTGGTCAAAGATTATAGATACATTATTGATGGCAGGCATTCTTCAAGAAGTCAACACAAGAAGATGACGGACGGAGTGTTGAAACGTTTCAGACACTCATCCCCACTCACAGATCTGGGTTGAATCCATCATTGTTTTTTAGCTCACTTCGCCACCCCAGTTCAGACCCAGCTATATGCAAATCAGTCTTGACCCTGTGCCTCATGGGAACAGTCCAGCCTGAACTGTCAAGGCAGGTCTTCCCTGGACTGGAAACAAGCATCCTGGGACCGGTTTCGGGGTAACACCCCTCCTCAGCCAGGCTAGCTTGAATCCAGTGGCAAAGTGAGCAAGAGACCCACATCTGGGAATACCCCGCCAACTTAGGGCAAAAAGGCAAGCCCTGCTTTGCAGTTCAGGCTGGACAGTTCCCATGAGTCACAGGGTCAAGACTGATTTGCTAATAGCTGGGTCTGATCTGCGGTGGAGAAGTGAGCTAAAGAACAATGATGGATTCAACCCAGATCTGTGACTGGGGCTGAGTGTCTGAAAAGTTTCAATGCTGCGCTCATCATCTCCTTGTGTTTGCTTTATTCTACAAGAAGTGTCAGATTAGACTTTCAAGATTTAAAGAGATGAAGCTCTCCAGATACTTGCCAAAGAATGTCTCAAATGGTTTCTGTTTCCTGTTGGGGAACGCCGGACGATCAATGTGGAAATGGCTCATATCTTTCACTAGGGGATTTCAGGATAAAGTGGAGCTGTTTTTTCAGAGACTAGCGGTCTAGGTACTAGTTAGGAATGTAGTTCTTGAGGAAGGAGTCCCAGTTTGTGAGTATGTTCTACATGGTTTAGAGAAATGTGGGTTCTAAAAAAAGTGCATCTGGGGGACCAGACGCTAAGCACTGGACCATTTATGATGAATGGTTATGTGAAACAGGCTCTTTGACTAAGCTGCACCTTTTACTTCTGAGTACACCAAGGTAATAGGTAGCAAGGAGGTCTTAGTGCGCAAGAGAAAGATACCTTCAACGCTCCCTCCCCCCAAGGTTACCAGTTAGAACAGTAACTACGGTGCTTGCAGAAGACGTGGAGAAATTACCGCAAGTCAGAACCGGAGAATCACACAGGATCAGGGCCGCCCTGGAGCTCAGGAAGAGCAGCAGGGTGGCAGTGCGAGGTCTCCACAGGGACAGTGGGAGCAGTGTCAGTACAAGCACTGCTCTCACAACAGGGGGATTGGAGTAGTCTCCGGGCCTGAAAAGTAAAAGAGAGGAGCTTTTTGCCAGCATTGGGAAAGGAGAAAAGCCGGAGAAGCTGCCTACCGGCAAAGCAGGCACACAATGGAGAGGTAGGGGTGCTGGTCCAGAAAAGCTAATTACGTATAAATTCAAAGGGCAAACAGAAGAAGTCAGTAATTTAACAGACTGGGTTATTCAACAAGAGCACCCAGAGCATGCTTTGGTAAATCCCCCAGATTGTCAGTCTGCTACTCGTGTAATCACTAGCCATAGTACGGACGGGAATAACTCGTAGGAGTGCAGACTTAAGGAAAAGTCTGGAAAAGAGGCTCAAAGGACAGGGGGAGGGAAGAGAAGAAGAAACTAAATACTAGCACACAAGATAAAAATTACCCCCTCCTTGATGAACTTTTTTAAGGTTCTAGCCCCAATCGTTATTCTCCGAGGTCAGGAAAAAAGGTTGGCAAAAAAAACAGCTTTGCCTCGGATGGCAGTGGAGGGGAGCACAGTGTAGCTCAGTGGAGACTAATCAAGAAATAACATTAGAAGGAGCTGGGAGAGAGAAAAGTGGGTCCCTGATGGGTGACTGCAGACAGGATAAGGATAGGGAGGAACTTCAGTTGGATAGACCCTCAAAAGTTCACGCAGAAGAGAAAGAAGATGCGAATGTTGTAGTTAGTACCTTAGAGACTATGTTTTCATCCCTCTCTGGGGATATTAGAAAGGGTTTCGTAGTATCAGCAGCGAATTAGTGTGAGATCCAAAACTTTTGTGAGGCTCTTGGGAAAAAAAAGATTCTCTGACTGTAAAGACACAAACACTTGAGACTAATGTTGGGGAGTTGAAAAAAGATCTAAATAATAGTAAAATGGAGATTCAAGCACTACATTAGGGTGAGCAAGAACTACAGGAGAAACTGGAACAGCTTAAAATAACTCTAGAAGTAATAACCTGAGAATATTGAATGTCCCAGACCAGGAGAGAAAGCGATAATCTGAAATCCTTTGTGGTCTCCCCGATAAAGGCAACGGTCCAGATTGATGAGAGTGAGGAAGACATTGCAAGATATATTCAACCTGCACATAGAGAACTCATAGGGGAGAGGATGTGGTCCGTCGGCTAGATTGCTGACTTTGGTGCTGGAAACCAGGGTTCTAGACTCGGAGTCGCGTCCACTTCCTGTGATTCTGGGCAAATCACGTAATCTCCCCGTGCCTGAATATGTAACGTAACCGGTGCTCATGTACAGCGCTCCAATACCTTCGGGTCAAGTTTGCGCTATATAAAATCTACATTACAAAAAGAAAAATTGAGATCCCTTTAGAAAAAACTCAAACAGGGTGGAGCTGCGGAAGATTCTTCTTAATTTCCAGACATATGTTCTGAAAGTAAAAATCCTTTTATGTGCATTAAAAATGAAGACTCAAATAGGGAAGGATTTCTCATTTGAGATCAGATCGGACTTAGCCCGGGTCCCCTTAGGCAGACAGTGGGAACTGGAAAAGCACCTAGACTAATTAAAAAAGTAGGGGGGACAGCACAGCTTAAATTCGTGGTGTCACTGACAGTTATGCACAATAATAATGTATATGTGAGGAAGTGCAAGAGAGGCAGATAGCCTATTAGAGGCTATCAAGAAAGGAGGAGGAGGAAACTAGGAAATGATGGGGCATATTCTCACGGATTTATCGCTAAGTTATCAGCACTTTATCGCAGCGAAAGTGGCGATAAATTTATCGCCCCATTCACAGGCTGGTGATCACAGCCTGTATCACCAGTTTACCTGCGATAGCAGCCGCAAAAAGCATCGCCACAGGTGACCCCGGCAACTAACGCTAATGAGATGCAGAATAAGCGTTCCCGTGTAAAAAGCAGCAAAAACACCACTCCGCAACATTCTCAACGACCAGCCAGATTGGCGATAACATCCCAAAACATGCAATAAAGCGCGTTAGCAGCAAGGATTTAACACCTGCTCCTACCTGGTGTAAAGTCGGATTACAACCTGCACTATAAAAGGGAGCCCAGCCCAGAGCCACACCTGAAGAACAACAGATGCCATGGAGCTATTGATCATGCAGCTCGGAGCCCCAAGAAGGCCACAGCACCCACTGCCACCACCCCCAGGCCGGCCACCCCACCTGGACCCCGCGCCCTCCCCACCCCCAGGATTACCACAGAGGCAGCGCAGACAAAGACAGCGGACCTTCAGAAAATGCACCAGCCTCACAGACCTAACACCAGAGGATGTCATTGGCCACTACAGGCTCAAAAAGACAACCATCCTCCGCATCCTAAACATCATTGCCCACAGGCTGATGGTACCAACACAGCGGACAACCAACATCCCTCCGCAGACAAAGCTGCTAGCTGTGCTGCATCTTTTGGCCTCTGGTACCTTCCAACCAACAACTGTCAGAGTCGGAGGAGTCTCACAGCCAGCCCTATCAAAGTTCCTCACACATGTCTTCGATGCCATCATCAGCTAGGTACCCCAGTACCTTTACTTCCCCCACACTGCACAGGAACAGCTGGAGACCAAGCAAGGCTTCTACGCCATAGCTGGCTTCCCGCACATGTTTGGGGCAATCCACTGCACACATGTCCTACTTGTGCCCCCTGCCGACACTGCACACAATTACCGCAACAGAAAGCACACACATTCCATCAATGTGCAAGCAATAGTGGACCACCGGGGACTCTTTACCAATGTCGTCGCCAACTACCCAGGCAGTGTGCATGATTCCTACATCTTCCGACAGTCCATCATCAACCAGTGCCTCCAGGATGGCACCTATGGGAATGCATTGCTCATTGGTAAGTACCAAATGAACACACCACACCGCACACCCCCAACTCCACAACCATGCAACTCACAACTCTGGTAATGCACACGTTACAAACTCACATACAACATGCCAAACAACATGCCCACCCACCAGACACGACAGAACAACTTGCTGTGGTAACCTGGGCTAGCCATGTACACAAGCGATCAACGGTATGGCACCTCAGCCACACAATAGCAGAATGTGGGGAAAGGTGGGAACCAGGCATGTGCGAAGGAGTCAAGTAACCCATGAATGAGAATGTACACAATGCCAAGTGTGGCGTGATGTGCTGGACACACTGCAGTATGCAGACCACAGGCCTATCCATGTCGACATACACTGCTGATGTTTGGAGTGTAGTAGACAGTGGACGCAACCATGTCACCCCAGGGAGTGGGGACATTTGTGGAAATGTAGCTTGTTACGTCCCCCCTGTAAGAGTGAGCAGGGTGGGCTGGCCTGGAGTACATCAGGAGAGGTGTAAGAGGAAGACTTGTTTCAGTCCGGAGGAAAAAATGATCATTGTTACGGAGATGATCGAACACTACCAACAACTCCCCTGGTGTCGATAACTCTGTGCATCACGAGCCAACGACATGTGTCTGTGTGCCCCTGCTGTCCGCTGCCTCCGGACTACACTGCGGTCGAGTAGGTCACACATTTGGAACTGAGTCTTGATTTATTTATGGCATAGTTTATATCATTGTACAGGCCTCATCGCAGACTGCATCCCCTTTCAGCTCTGATGCCACTAACTCTGTGCCCCGACACTCATGGACACTCTCTGGTTGAACTTTGGTGGCATCTGAGTCTATGGCCTTGGAGTTGTCTTCCTCATCATGTAGGTGATACTGACTTGGTGGCAAAAACGAGGCTGTAGCATTCCACTCCTCCATTTGCCTGTTTCTGCCGGCTTCTGCCCTCTGCATCATGCCCAGGAGGAAACCTTCCACTGTCCCCCGAAACACTCCGCAATATTCTCCTTGGACATCAACCAGGACCCGCTCAGCTCGCGTGGCACTACCTCAGTGCAACACAAGTCACCATCCCATGGTGGTGTGCCTGTGCCGGCCGCAGTGAATCCGGGCCACTGATTCTGTGCTACTCAAGTAATGGATCCTTGCTGTTTGAACTTTGAACTTCTGATTGTCTTATCACTGTTGTAGTTGTTGTCAGCACCAGACAGCCCCTGAGGGGTGGCTTACACTCACACCACACCCATTCAGCACAGGCGTCACTGTACATGTGACCCTGACAATAAAAGGGGCTGGGCGCACGTGCCAGTTGCCACTTCCACAAACTATCTAAGTGTGTCCATGTGGTCAGTATGAATGCATGAGGGCCACGGGCCCTGCCACATTACATTGTCTTGTGTACAGCGGACGCAAACATGCCACCTCAGGCGGTGGGGTAGACCTGGGCCATGTATCTGTGTCGTACCCCTCTGTGAGCATAAGCAGAGTCGACTTGCATACAACAGTACAGCGTAGGGGTATGGTTGATCAACCCAGGGCTCTGGGCGTGGTTAAGTTTAGGCCTTGCCAAGGAAGTAACTAATGCTTGTGTCTCTATTGTAGTGTCGGCGCCACCCGCCACACAATGTGGGAAACATCCTTTACAACGCAACTGTTACAACGCACTACCATTACGACGCAACCATTACAACGCAAGTCATTACAACGACTTGCGCTGGGGGGCGCTCTAGGATAGGGAATAGTTTTAATTTACTATCCAATGTCAATGTCAATGTCAATGTCATACGTTCTTATATAGCGCACATATCACCGTGAGGTCTCCTGGCGCTTGCAGCAAATAAAGAACGGTAGATCGGACCAGCAGTACACATCTATGGGCTGCTAAGGAAACAACCAGGTTTTTAGCTTCTTACGGAAACATTTGTGATCTGAAGTGGAGGAGATGTGTACAGGAAGTTTGTTCCATAGCATGGGGGGCCAGATAAGAAAAGGTGCGGCCTCCATTGCGTGAGGTCCGAATGCGGGGCTGAACAAGATATGACTTAGAACATGACCTTAAAGTTCTAGCAGGTACATACCATGTCAGTTTGTGTTTCAGGTAATGGGGACCATCCCCGTACATTGACTTATGAACAAGACTTAAAATTTTAAAATGACATCTTTGTCGAATAGGACAGTGGAGAGTCCGGAGATTCGGGGCAGATGGAGCTCTCCGAGGGAGGTCAAGGACCAGTCTCGCTGCCGTGTTCTGAAGGATCTGGAGCTTGGTCAGCAGGTCCTTATTCAGAGCAACAAGCAAGGCATTACCATAGTCTAAACGGCTAATAACAAGCCCTTGCACCAATGGTTTCCTTGCTTCAATGGGTAGCCATTTAAAGATTTTACGAAGAGAGCGTAGGATCCCATAACAAACCCCTAGCACCTGATTAACATGGGGTTTCAAAGACAAAGAGTTGTCAATAGTGATCCCCAGGTTACGTACCGCTGGTTTCGGGAGCGGACAAGTGCCAAGTTCAGAGGGCCACCAGTCAGACGACCAGCAGTCCGCGGCCTTTCCAAACAGGATGATTTCTGATTTACTACTGTTGAGTTGTAGCTTGTTGGCACTCATCCATTTGTTAATTTGGACCATGCATTTCTTAAAGCGAACTTGGGTGCTGCCAAGTTCAGAGTCACAGGTAACCAGCAGTTGGGTATCATCGGTGTAGGACACGATCTGAAAACCGTGCGCTCTAATGATCCCCGCCAGTGGGGTAAGGTAAAGGTTGAACAACATGGGACTAAGTATAGATCCCTGTGGGACCCCTACAGTTACCGGGAACTACAGGTCGTCAATGCGTCAGCAACCACGGTAGTAGTAGTAGTCCAACACCTTCCCTACCATCCACGGGGACTGGAGTTGGAATAGTAAATTAAACTATTCACTATCCAGCGCCCCCCAACGCAAGTCGTTGTAACGACTTGCGTTGTAAAACTTGCGTCGTAAAGGCATGCGTTGTAATAGCATGCGTTGTAACGACATACATCCCACAATGTACAATTTTGCTATGTAGCATGCCCCCGGAGTGCGGGCTCTGCCGAAGAGGTAAATGAGGGAGCGCAAGCCCGCTCGGGGTCAGGGATCATGCATGCCAACTGTTGTGTGTGTCGCTATTACCATAGCATAAGTCAAAGGTCTACCCTCAACCGCATCGCAAGTTCAGCCAGCCATGAACTGTACATCTGTGTCCGCCCTATTCTTCCCATACGCCTACACACACGTGGCCGCCCATCTTCAGCACACAAAATCACTGTGTCGTTGTCAGGCCTGTGGACATGCGCAGATAGCCATGACAATGGTGTTCCGTGGGAGTACAAGTGATGCGTCTGCGCTACGCACAATTGTAAATCAGCCCGGGGGATGGAGGAGAGCAATGAGGCTACGTAATACACATTGATGCCGCACATTTTTTTGCTGTAACACTTTTCGCCCTAAGTGGGATGGGTATGCCCAGACGTGGGTCCCTTGCTCCCTGTGCAACTGGATTCAAGCTAGCCTGGCTGAAGAAGGGTGACATACCCTGACCCTGGTCCCAGGAGGCTTGTTTCCTGTCCAGGGAGGACTTGGCCTGGCAGTTTGGTCTGGACTGTTCCCATGGGGCACAGGGTCAAGACTGATTTGCATATGGCTGGGCCCAAACTGAGGTGGCGTAGTGGGAAAAAGAACAATGGATTTAACCCAGATCTTTCGACTGGGGGAGAATGTTTGCATTGTCAGCATTCCATCCATCATTTGTTTGCTGTAGCACATTTGCTACAAGCAGTACATGTCAAACAGGAATTACAAAGTCATACATATCTCACACCAATCTACCAGTGAGCCTGCCAACACATCATTCAGAACCTACTATTGACTCATGTCTCTCTGCACTGTCACAGGTGATCAAGTATATGAACTCCGCGCTTGGATGATTGCAGGCCTGTCGCTGATTTTTGTATCACGGGTTGGGACATCGGCGCTTTTTTGGCGTTGGTGTTTTGCAATGTTTGCTGTGTCGTGTTGATTTTAATACGATCATTTCACGAGTTATCGTGTGATTATCGCATGGTACCTTAGTGTTTAGAATACAACATTAACACAGCATTATTTTCCCACGATGGACTTCGATGTGAAGAGTTGCATTAAGCTAATTTTGCGATGATTATCAAGAGAATATTGGACTAACATCAGGTCCTGAAGGAAGTGTGGGGGTGTTCTCCAAAGGGAGGTGGGGGTAATGTAGGGTGCACTGGGTGGAGAGCATGTGGAAAATGTTTTATAAAATATTCCCCCAACACCTCAGAGAGACATAAGACAGCTAATAGAGACATTGGAGCTCAAATGATGGGCTAGGAGAGCACAGCAGGAGGATGTCGACTCAGATATTAACATGGAATTTCAGTGGGTTACACACAAAGGGGACGAGGGATTAGATATTATAATACATTAGAGATTCTCCTGCGCAAATTCTGATTTTAAAGGAAACACATCTGATAAAAGAAGAGTGAGTGAAGTTGTTTAAAAAGCAAAGATGGGTAGAACAGATGGTATGTACAGATCAGACCGCACACATGAGAGAGGTGGCAATAGTGGTGAAAAAACGGGGTGGAAAAATATGGATATTGGATATGAGGGTTGACAAGGGTGGTAGATGGATCATAGGAAACATAAAAATAGGGGCTAGTCCACTAACTTTAGTAGGATTTTATGGTCCAAACTATGATGATTGTGAATCACTAAAAGCAGTGTTTACCAATCTGTTGGATTTCCCAGGTCCTGTTATTGTGGCAGTATATTTTAATGTCATTATGGATTTGAATTTAGACAAATCTAGTAAAAGTAGAGCTATACCTACTCCCAATATCACGTGCCGTTTTGAAGTGCATGTTAAAGTAATACGCCCTTCGCGATATGTGGAGAGGGAATTTCATAATAAGAAATACGAGCATAGATCAAGGATAGATTACTTTCTGGTAGAGTGGAGCCTTAGAGAAGATATTCTGGATATTGGGTATTTGACAGCCCATTTGTCAGACCATTCAGCGGTAACTATGACAATCACGACTAATAGCCGGCCTACAACTAGGAGCTGGACACTAAATCGAACTATTCTAGTAGATACAGCGGTAAAGGAAGCCTTGAAAGTAGAAGTAGGAGAATTTGTTAAAATTCCTTAAAATTACTAGTGGCTACACTCCCACAGGGGTAATATGGGATACACTCAAAGCCTTTGGTAGGGGTAAGATTACGAGTGCACCTAGTTGCAGAAATAAACAATATAGGCAGGAGTTAAACTGGCTAAAAGAATAAATGAAAGATATAGACACCGAAATAAGGATAAATATAGCCAATGACAGTAGGATTTTGGCAGAAGAGAAACTGTGTCTATTGAAAACTCAAATGGAAGAAAGTCTTCAAAGACGGATTAAACAAGATGGGATGCAAGTAAGTTGGCCCACTTTCATTATGGGGAGAGAGGAGGGAGGTTATTAGCATGGATGATCAAAACAGACCAAAATAGAAACCGGATTAATGAAATTAAGCTAGGGCAGTCAGGTGCCATGCTAACCAGTGAGATGGAGTTGGAGGAGGCATTTGTAGAGTGCTTTAGAGATCTCTCTTCTGAAGAGGGAAGAGTATCAGAAGAAGGGGTGAATGTCTGGTCAGAAGATTCCATCAAACCCCTTGATATAAGGCAGAAAGATATTCTTAACCAGTATATTACAAAAGACAAAGTCAGGCAAATAAGGGAGGAAAAGCCTCAGGACCTGATGGGATACCAGCAGAGTAAAGTTTTAGGGGAGGTGTTAACCCCTTTTTTTACAGCAATAATTAGGGAGATTTTAGATCAAGGGATGCAGCTACCAAAATTGTGGGATGAAGCTATAATCACGCTTATTTTGAAGCCAGTCAAGTACCCCAAAAGCTGTGATGTGTTTAGACCAAAATCAATTTTGAACACCGATTATAAAATCTTCACAAAAATCCTTGCAGGGAGGTAAAGTAAGGTAGCCGGAGAGGTGATTAATAAGGACCAGAAGGGGTTCATTAAAGGAGATATCTACACAAGTTAATTTACAGGCACATAGAAGCGGTTGACGTGGCAACTGCTTATTCTCCCCCCTAGCAGTTATAATGTTAGACCCCCCCCAAAAGCCTTTGATAGGGTTAGGCAGTCTTACCTGCTTGCTATTTTGAAACGGTGCGAGTTTGTGGATGCATTTTGCAGAGCAATTCAATTGATATACCAGGATCCCTCAACAAGAGTTTTAGTGGATGGAAATCTATCTTCACCTTTTAAAATGTTTGGGGGCACAAGGCAGGGGTGTCCTCTGCCCCCCTCTTATTTAATCTTTATATAGATCCCTTTGCGCATAAACTTAGGATGACAGTTAACATTCCCCCGTTTTCCCAGGGGGGCTGGGTAAAGACAGTAGCATTACATGCGGAGGATCTGGTAATTTTCTTCTCTGACCTTGAGGAGTCTTAACAGCCACTATACAGATAGACTTAGACTTTGGTAAAATGTCTTATTATCTGGTTAATGACGGGAAAACAGAGATTATGGTATGGAACCAGAGAAAGGATAACCTGTTGATTAAGAAAGAGAGGAGATATACAGGTCTAAAAATTGTGGAAGATATAAACAAAATCCCGGAAATTTATCTGGATAAGATATCTAGAGAAATTGGGCAGTTAATGAAGGGTTGGGTACATCTCCCCCTAACGATCTTTGGGTGGATTCATTTGATTAAAATGGTGATACTATCAAAACTCACTTTTCTATTTAATACAATCCCCCTGCATCTCAAGAAAGAGGAAATAGATAAAAACGAGAAGGCGGTAAAAGCCTTTATTTGGGCTTACAAGGGGGTTCGGTTCTCTTGGAAATAGAAAAGAGAAAGGGAGATTATATCTACCAAACATCCAATATTATGCTTGGGCCTTCCAGATGACAAACTTCAGAATGCTTTTTAATTCACCTAATGGTTCAGATGTAGGAACTATGTTTTCGGCAAGACGGGTGTAGACAGATTTGTTGTTAAAATTGGGGACCCAAAATAGCTAGAATGTGGTACATTATAAAACGACGATCAAAACTAGATTATTACTCCTTCTCAGCCCCAATCTGGGAATCTCCAGGAACACCGGTTTGTCTCAAAGATAAACTAGCGCTACCAATAATAAATGCTGGGGTAATTGTTTGGGAGAGATTACTCAAGGTGAACAGTTAATAACATGGGACGAGTTATAAGACCTCTTGGGGGCAAAATGTCAAGATTCAAATATATGCAACTGAAAAGTTGGGAAGAGAGTTGTAAGCTGCCCATGGGTAATGGAAATGGGTTGGAAGAGCAACTTTTTGGAAACCAGCCAAGGAAAGTAGGCAGCCTCTTTCTGGTACTGGGAACTACAAGACACCGTGGATGGAGACTTCACCCTGGCAGAGGATTTGTGGGGAAGATGCTTGCAGAGTGGCGATTTACAATTTACGTGGCAGGTTTCGATGTGCACATTAAATTCCATTGTCAAGCCTGTTTTTTTTTAAATGAAACCACCTCTTTTCACTCCACAGGGCATATGTAACACCTGAGAAGTTGTCAAAGATGGGGAAGGGAAGACCGACGGCGTGTGCAAAGTGTGGTCTTGAAAAGGCGAGGGATGCCCATATGTTCTATCAATGCCCAGAAATCAGGAGGTTTTGGGATGAAGTGGAAATGACAGTTTCAGGTCTTTTGGGGGTACAAATGAAGATAAGCCTTTCATTGATCAATTTTTGAGTAATGGAAGGAGTGGTAGGAATTGCTAGAGACCAGGGGCCCGATGTAGGTAGGCATTTACCGGTCGGTAACGGCCGAATTCGGCCGTTACCGACCGGTAAATGCCTTTTCCAATGTAGGGGGCATGCATTTACAGATTCGGTATTTTTACCGAATCTGTATTTACCGAATCGGTAAAATTACCGAATTGGGAAATACAGACTCGGTAAAAATACCGAATCTGTAAATGCAGATGTAGGTGGCGCTTTAAACAGTGCCACAGGCCCCTCAGAATTCGTTATTTACCATGTAATACTATTGCATGGTAAATAACGAATTCAGGTGTACATGCACATCTGTGCATGTACACCTATGCCATGTGGCACACAAGCCTGACATTGGGGTGCTACAGGGTGTCAAAGTGACACCCCGTTCCCCCTGGCAGAATTCGGTATTTACCGATTCGGTAATTACCGAATCAGTATTTGCCATTGATTCCTATGGGCTCAAGGCCCATAGGAATCAATGGCAAATACTGATTCGGTGTTTACCGAATCGGTAAATACCGAATCATACAGATTCGGTAATTTAAAAAGAAAATGTACCTACATCTGCCTACTTCATATTTACCTACTTTTAAATACCGAATCGGTATGATTCTGTATTTAAGAGTAGGTAAATCGAAATTACCTACATCGGGCCCTTGTTGTTTTATGCAATTCTATTGGCTAAAAGGGAAATCTATTGTAACTGGGTGAGAGCAACCCCGCCTCAACATTCGGAGTGGCTATATTCTATGCTTTATGTGTTTAAAATGTACTTATTAGGGAAAGGTTCCAAGAAGAAAAGATTTTGGATTATGTTACAAAATTGGGCAGGAGTCAGGGGAAAGTAAGGGTTATGGAAGAGATAAGTGATGTACATTTCTGCCCAATTATCACATCTACATAACTCTCTATTTTTTCTGCAAGGTCTCCCACCCCCACTGGTTTATCCAATGCAGCTGTCGGGCATTCTGAGAGAGATGTACCTGCAGGAAAATGCCTAGCTCTGATGCCTTTTTGGGGTTGGTCTATCTCTCGCACTGGAAGGCTAAGGTGCTAAACCTAAGAACCTGAGGTGAATGAGGACAATAAAAAAAATAGAATCCTTCCCTGCCTCCTGTTTCCTTTTACCCTCTACCTGGTGAGCTCCGACACAAAATCTTCAGATGTCTTTTACCTATGATACTGTGAGTGAGTGACTCAGAGATTAGTTGGGGGCCAAAAAGTCTAAATATTAAGGGCCTCCAACAAAAGGAACTCCTGCCCATGCTATATATCAACAGTACAGTAAAAGCTTGTGCAATGTTCTTGCAACAGTGGGTTGGGCTCACAAGTGATGATGGTAAGAAGTGTCTTCTGGAAAATGGTTCTTTTCACCTAGAGCACTTGATCAATGTAAGGTAGATATTTAAGGATACTAAATGGCAAAAATGAGGTTGAGCAGTGGCCAGCCTATTTACGCTGGTTTGAAGAAGTTAATAAGAGGAAACCTGAATCTCATACATGCATCATGTGAGAGACTCAGCAAACATTGTAGTATCAGATTAGTCACTTGAGGGACATATTAAGGACTTGCGCTCCTGCTGCTTTGTCTCCTCTTAATTTTATTTCCTCCATTTTGTAGAGCCACGAAAAGATCAGGGGATTGAGAAAATCCAGCAAAAGGATTTTTCTGATGTACTTCCTTTCCCCATGCCAGCGGGTCATACCGGCAGCACACCAGCAAGCATGCCTGGAAACGGACCAGTGCCAGTGGTCCCATAAGAGATAAATCCACAAGTTAATGCAAGGCACAGGTGGGAGAACAACTGGCACCAGGAGACAGGACAGTGCGTGTACAACTGCAAAAGAAGCTGGCTCCGCTCTTGCTGTAAAAACAGAGCTGTGGTATCCTTTTCATTTCAGTGCATCATGTATATGGTTCACTTTCTAGTTAGTTTCTTGCTGTGGTCATTAGAATGTTAGCTGTGCAGTCTAGAATGGCAGTGATGTAATGCTTTGCTGGGTCTAAGGGACAGTTGATGCTGATGTCTCCTGTGGCTGGGATCGTATGTTATCTTCATCTCAATAAAAGAAGTTATCCTGATGTATATGAGCCTTTACTTCTTCACACTGGCGACGAGGACTGGTGATAGGATAATTCAAGCTACTGCTCCTGTTTCTGTCTACATCAGGTTTGAGGCGTCTTCAAGATCCCAACACAACCTTTACCTCCTGGACTCTAAGGTATTTGGTGCAACAAAATTTCTTTAAAACCCAGTAGGAGCTTTATCAACTACGTTTTACTTTCTGGCTTAAGCGAAATATCCTCGAATAACTTTTTCTCTACAAGCTCAAGGGGAGCACTTCTGAATTAGCTTGCCCCTGCGCGTAGTTTTACTATTTTCTCCGAACTAAATTCAATTTCAAATAAGACTGTGCTTAACACCTTCACTGCGGCGGCTATTCCGCCGCAGTGCTACGGGTTTTGAGCGGCCGCGCGGCGGGCGCATGCTGGTGACGGAACCGCTCCGTCACCAGCGTCGGTTGAGCTGTGCTCGTGACGGAGCGGTTCCGTCACGGCCCGCCCCGCTCAATAGAACCCTCAGCGCAGGCGCGGAATTCGCGCCGCGCATGAGCGTTCTATCGAGCTGGGCGGGCCATGACGGAACCGCTCCGTCATCAGCACAGCGCGACCGCGGCTGATGACGGAGCGGTTCCGTCATCAGCACCGAAGGGGTTAAAACTTGTACATTTTTTAAAAAATGACTTTGAAGGCATTGCTTTATCTTAACGCTGCCTGATATACATTAATGGCATTCTTCGAAATTGCCGCTTACCTCTGGCTCGCGCACTGTTTTCTTTTCTCGTGAATCGGCATTGTCAGCACGTCTCCTTAACGACTGACGTCACCACGTTTCTGCGTTTGTTCCCTATCAACCATTGTTGCTTGGAGGGAGACCTACGTCATTCGGCACGCTCCGTTATCACCCTAGCATCTCTTGGTCTCCTAGCAACTCTTCGTGTCTCTGTTTAATTACAGTCTCGTACACTTGATAATGTCCTTCGCTGAAAGAAAAGTTTAATTTTCACAATAAATTAAAACGATCTCTGCCGCTCTGTGAAGGAAAGCACCTCACGCTGACACACACAGCTTGTTTCACCCATCTATTTAGTTTGTGTGTCATCATTATATTATTACGATACATCGCTGGCACACACAGCTTATTAATCCTTCTGAGTAGCGAGTTTGTCAGCGTTTATCCCGCACAATTGCAGAGTATCATTTACCATTGAAGGAAAGCATCACACGCTGACACACACAGCTTGTTTCACCCATTTATATATTTTGTGTGTCATCTTTATGTTATTAGGTTATTTTGCTGACACGAACAGCTTATTATTGGCCTTTGTCAGTAGTGAGATCGTCATAAGTTTTATGGACTTTCATAAATAAAGTGTGTCAACCTTCATACTTCTCGCTGACACACACTGCATTATAAAGTTAAATACCAGGAACCTTTTAAACTTAAATCTGTTTGCTTGTACTCTTATTGTTGCATAATTTCTTTGATTGTACTGGTTGATTGTAATCTTATACATCGTACTTAAATACTTCCCTGCAACTCAAGGACAACATTAACCTAAATATGCAGAACGTCACTGCTGGTCCGTTCTTTCTTTCAAAGCCTAGTGATCCTCCCATTCGCTGGTCCAAATGGAAGAAAGTATTTCTTTATTAAGCGTGAGTGTGCGGAACATCTCTTAGTGCAGAAAGGAAGTCTGCTTTGTTGTTGCATTGTTTAGGCTCAGAGGGCCAGGAGGTGTTTGAACACCTCCCAGACTTAACAGCTGAAGAGTCTAATAATCTCAATGAATTTGAAATAAATCAAAAAAAACTTGATAAACACTACCTTCCAAGAGTAGGTACCATCTTGGTACATTTCTTTTTTTGATGAAATTGAGTTTGGTAAAACACTTTCTGTGTCATGGGGATTTAAATCGGATCCAATGTCCCTTTTGACGATATAGGGATTCCCACCTGGAACTAAATAAACAGCCAAATCAGCCTGGTGAACCAACTGAGTATACTATCACCCCTGCAAGAGATGTAAATTTTGCCCACAGTTAGTCTCCCTATGTACTCAATTTCACCATTAAAATAACCACTTTGGCAGGCGCACACAAAAAGAAGAAGAATCAGTTGAAACGTATGTAACGGCCTTGCATAAATTGGCATCAACTTGCAAATTTGAAGGTTCCCTGGAGGAGAGAATCCGTGACCAACTCAGGCTAGGATGCAGCATAGAGAAAATAAAGGATGAACTTTGGCAAAAGGACGACCCAGATTTAAATGAAGTGATTACCATAGCCAAGAGGTTAGAACATTCACTTGCTTGTGTTGAAGTTTTTAAGAAAGAAAAAAATATCCCTGAAGAAAAATGCTCTATGTTGCAAAGAAACAATCTGTTGACAAAGCAACATCTAAATCTACTAGGAAACAACATAATTCCACTGCTTCCTCTTCTAACTTCTTCAAACCCACAAGTGGTGCAAGAATCGAATGTTTTCGCTGTAATGCTTCTGATCACCTTGCCAATGACAAAACCTGTCCGGCTTTATCCTCGAAATGTCTTAACTGTGGCAGAGTTGGTCACTTTACGAAAGCTTGCAGGTCGCACGTTAATAAGAAAAATAGACGTGTTAAAGTGGTATCACTTGAAGAGGAATACGATTCTGATTCTGACACATTGCATTGTGGTGAAATTTCTTTACAAAGTGATAGAAAGTGTAAAGGGGCTGTAGATAATGTTTCCATCAATGATTATGAAGTCAAAATGCTTTTCGATTCTGGGGCTAAAATTACTCTAATACCTCAAGTGTTCTTTGACAATAATCTTGTTGGAAAAGTTAAAGTGTTTAAACCTCATATAAGACCATTGGCTTACGGGGGTCAACCAATCAAACTTTTTGGTTATTTTAATGGTGAAATTGAGTACAAAGAGAGACTAACTGTGGGCAAAATTTACATCTCTTGCAGGGGTGACAGTATACTCAGTTGGTTCACCAGTCTGATTTGGCTGTTTATTTAGTTCCAGGTGGGAATCCCTATATCGTCAAAAGGGACATTGGATCCGATTTAAATCCCCATGACACAGAAAGTGTTTTACCAAACTCAATTTCATCAAACAAACAAAGGTCCCATAATTCAAATTTGTTGAACTCAGTGTCGAGTGGCGAATCACATCCCGACTGGCATTCTGAATTCAAACAAGTTTTTAGTAATAAGTTAGGTTGTCTTTCAGGCTATGTTCACAACATTACTTTGAAACCAGGCGCCATTCCTATTACATGTAAAGTACGTAATGTACCTTTAGCTTTGCAAGAACCTATGCGCTCAGAATTGGAGAAACTTAAAAAAGAAGGTATCATTATCGAAACTGAGGCGAGTGAATGGTTGGCTCCGGTAGTTCTGGCACGTAAGGCTTGAGGTGAGATTAGTTTCTGTGTGGACCTTCGGGCCCTCAATAGGGAGGTTGTAGCTGATGGATACCCTCTACCCAATATCAACACGATGTTAACCCAACTTGGTGAAGCCTGCGTATTTTCACCACCAAGACCCAACCCACATGTCTGTCCACTACAAAATCCTGTTGCTGTCTGCAGAGCACATTATCCTTGTTCCCTCTTGCCCACTGCCCAGGAGAAGAAACCTTAAAATTACCCTATGGTCACCAACCAGTTAATTAAGCTCTGGATAGATCTGACCAACATACCCATTGCAAATAGTGATGGATCATGTTTTTGGAATGATATGGGAAGATTTGTGGCTGGATGTTTATTATACACTGTATCTCAGATCACTGAGAGCCATAAACTACCCTAGGTACACTCTGCTGAAATTGCTGAACTTGCTCCTACGCGTGCTTAGCTTTTCACAGGCAGAGAACTTCTGACCATTAATACTGATTCAAAGTATGCCTTTGGAGTTGTACATGACTTCTGGCCTATGAGAATGCAGCTGAGTTTCTTTACATTAGCAGTGACCCTAATTAAATATGTGCTTGATGCCCTAATGCTACCGAAGCAGATCGCAGTGGTCAAATGTACAGCATGCTAGGCAGTTGTTGATAGCATCACTAGCTGATCAAGTTAATAAAGGAACTACTTTGTCTCGTATCAGTGAAGTTGCAATGTATATGATATAAACTGATGTATTTCCTGTACCTACTCTTAATGATTTGTCTGTTCTGCAGCTGAAAGCCACTGAATTTAAAAACCAGAATTGGATTAAAGTGAGATGTTGAACGGACTTTGAGGAGATGTGGAGAGAAGGCAAAGGGTATGTGGTCACACTGAAATATTTGCTCCTGAAACTCTCCAGATTTTAGCAGAGAGTAGGGTCGGCATGTAACTTGTTGCTCCAACCCATTGATATGCACCCTTCTTTTGTTTTATAGCCCAGAATTATTGCCATTATTGTGTTATCTGTCAATCCAACCATGTAGGTAAGAGTATTAAGCCTACTCTGTTGCCCATCCACCCGCATGGAGTACAGTCATTTCCCGGTTGATTACTTTTATCCAGCTGACTCCTTGTTCCTCTTATTGTGAGGGTGTTCTCAGGTTGAGTGGAAGCCTATCTCTGTGCTAGAGCAGATGAAATCACAGCAGCTAAGTGGGCCTTTTGGAATTTATCACTAGATTTGGAATTCCATTTTGTATAGGAAGTGATCGAGGAACATACTTCATTTCAGAAGCAGTGCAGTAGATATGCATAGCTTTAGGGATCACTCATCATTTCGATTGTGCTTACACCCAGAATCATCAGGAAAGGTACAGAGGTATAGTGCTACACCTACAAATAAGAAAGCCAGAATTTGCTCTGAAACTCAATTTAAGTGGCCTGATGGTATGCTTCAGATTTAGAGTCAATTAATGCTGTACCATTCCAAAAAACATTTCTACAGTACTGCAGACAGCTGATTCTATATATCTGCAGTTTGTGTTCTGAGGGTCCAGCTGGTCTGCATCACCGGCTCAGGAGGGGACACAGCCCCTCCCTCCTCCTGATCCACCTTTGCTACTGCAGTCCCACAAGGATGCATCCGGTTCAATAACTGTCTGACCCACATTAACAACTGGATGGGCAATAACAAATTACAGCTCAACGGCAGTAAAACCGAGATCATTCTGTTCGGCAGGCCCGAGGAGTATTGGTCTAGCAGCTGGTGGCCTCAGGCATTGGGCCCATGCCCGTCCCCTAAACAATGCAACCTTGGAATAACAATTGACAAAAAGCTATCCATGAAAAATCATGTAAATCGTGTGCTAGGCACTTGTTACGGGATTGTGCCGAAGCTACGTAAAATCTTTAAATGACTACCTATCGTAACCAGGAAGCCTCTGGTCCAGGGCTTAAATGCAAACCGCATGGACTATGGGAATACCCTACTAGCCTCTCTAAATGAAGACCTCTTTTCCAAGCTACAAATTTTGCAGAATACTGCAGAGAGACTGATCTTAAATGTACCTGCAAGATCTCCCTCAGTCCCAAGTCTGAGATCCCTCCACTGTCTTCCAGTCAGGAAGAGAGGTCACTTTAAAATTCTGTACCTCGCTCATAAAAGTATCCATGGCACCGGGCCTGGTTATCCAGCGAAAAAACTTAAAAGATATCAACCAGAAAGAACATTAAAATCCAGCTCAAAATCTCTTCTCACCCTACTGCGTGCCTGCACCATACGCAATGGGGGTCAATATTTTTCTTTTCTCGCCCCCATCTCTGGGACAAGCTGCCGTTTCATCTTACTTCTATTGCAGATTGCCAGCGCTTCTGCAAAGAATTGGAAACATGGCTTGTTTGACCAGAAATAACACTAGTTGGTATGACCCCGAGTCTCTGGAATCTCCACTGGATTAATGTTTCATAAGCAAAACTGGGACCTGTTATCATGGGTGTAACGTTCCTGTATTAAGACACTTTGGTGACCATCCTTTGCAGCAGAGTTGGGGTTGATTCTTTTCTGCTTTCATGCTAATGTGTGGTATAACTGTTGCTTTAGATGAAGCCAGCCGAAATGCAGAAGTCATGGCAGAAATCATTAATTTCACCACTTAGCTTTAGGATTAGTGGTAGCTCAATTAGAAGCACATGCCAGGATGTTGATTCAGATTAGGATGACTTTAGACTACATATTACCGGCAAAAGCGGGTTTTGTGCTATTTTAGGTACTGAATGCTGTACCCATTAGTATACACACGGAGATAAACAATATAAGGAATAGTGCTAGAAAACTACACGACATACAGAAGAATTTAGGAGCATATTAGCAAGGGCCATATCGCAGCATTAGCGGCACTTTTTGCCGCTAAAGCGGCGATATTTTTATCGCCCTATTAGCAAGCTGTCGCTAACAGCAGTTAGCGACAGCTTTTAGGCGATAGCGACCGGTTCGGGGTCCGCTTTGCATGTCAGCGATATTTATCGCTTATGAAATGCAAAGTGGGCATACCCAAACTGTTAGCGACTGAAAGCAGTCTCTAACACAGCTATCGCCTATTAGCGAGGCAGGCATAGCGATAAAAAAAATCGCGCTAAGCACGATTATCGCTATAATCTAACGCCTACTAAAAACATGACTTAACATGAAAATCCACCTCCCATTGGATAAACAGGTAAGTCCCCATTGGCGTTAATGTGTGAATATCGCTGGATTTCCAGCGATATTCACGCATTTCGCCACTATCGCTGGATATTTTAGCACAATGGAGAAAAACGTTGCTAATAGCAGGTTTTCTTCGCTAACTTATCCAGCGATAGGCAGCGATAGCAAAAAATACTCTAAGCGCATTTAGCGATAAATATCGCTATTTCTTGCTAATATGCCCCTTAGATTTTAGTGTAGGGGGAATCCGGCCCTAGTTGACAGACATCTTTGGAAGTTGGTCAATGACAGATCTTTGACACCATACCTGCTGTTATTTTGATTCTGTTATTCTGATATTGTGATTATTCATCTGTGTTCCGGCACTGCCTACACTATAATAAATAAAGGCTCTGCCCCTTTTCTTACTTTAAAAACTGATGAAAAAGATACCTGCAATCAAGTAGAAATGACGTGTGATTCTTGATTTGAACAAGAAGTTTTAGGAATGTGTGAAATAAATATACGTTAGGAATTTTGCCAAAAGGGCCTTGTCTGTGGGGTGATAAATAAAAGGTGCCTGATAACAAATGCAGGTGGGCCTCGACCTTGCATAGACGCAAAGTGGGCCAGTGGGTAGTGTGTCCCCATGTCTGGCATTGGGGGCATGTGATCACTGCGTGAACTGTGTGTGTTATGTCCTGATTGACTGTGTGTTCCTAACTCAATGTGGCATCTGACTTTATGGTGTTTTGGGAATGTGTTCATCCCACTGGACATGTGTGATTTATTGGGGCCAATTTTCCTGGATCATTGTGGTGTCACTGCACTTATCTGGGGGATGGATCTGAGTTTCTTATTCAAGCGTTTGTCTGCAGGCTACGTGCCACCCCATCTGTGACCTGTCAATCAGGTACCATGGGCCTGGGTTGCAGAGCCTGCCTGATCTCGCACTTTGAGTCGGGGTTGATGAAGAGTTCATGACGGGTGAATTTCACAATAGAGATGAGATTTTGTTTGTGTATGCGAGTGTACCAGCATAATCATTAGCATTGTTTTTATCAATATCAACAAAAGATATACTTATTAGCATAAATGATGTTAAGATTGCTTTACAGACAGAGCTTTGGTCCACATGAGCCATATATTTAACAGAATCATCTTGCTGCTGTGCTGTTTTTGCTGTTAAACTTATCAGATTCTCTATGGCTTTCCAACTAGTTCCTGTTTTATTTAGCAAGCACATTAAGGTTTATAAACTTTAGTGGTCAAACTAATTTTCCTAGCTGGCTTCTCAAGTTAATCCTCTGTGCTCCTAGCCTGTTGAGGGTAAGACCTCACGTTTGACCCAGTTATTCACTCGAGCAGGATAAAGGTGCAGAACTCTCTGCCATTCAATTTAGGATTTAATAGGCAACAGGCTATAGGGTTTTTAACTACAAGAAGGCATTTTTTTTTATAATGGCCCGACATAAATCTACATGATCTAGGGTGAGTGATTAAGTGAGTGAGTGGGTAAGGATCAAGCCTGTGGGAAGGAGGTTGGTAATGGGACCGTATGTCAGTAGTATTTTTAGGGGTACTGGAATTTTGTGTGCAAGTCATCCCACTGCATTGTAACTTTAAAATTCTGCAACTGCTATCTTAACCCCTTCCCTGCTGCCGTCGGCCGTTGGACGTCGCGAGCACTACCTCGCTGGTGCTGCGAACGTCCAATGGCTGACGCAGCCCCGCCCACTCTTTAAAACCGCTGCCCTGCCGTGAAAAAATGGACGCGGCTAACGGGTTAAACCAGTCAGGGCGGAGAGGGGCTCAAGGCCATGTAAGGGCTTTCAGACAGTTAACACAGAGATCAGTTCTTTCTACTTGCCTATGTTAAAACATAAACATGAATTCCTATTGATTTACCGGGAATGTCACCCTGCACCTGTATCACAATATGCTCTGATATATTTTAAAATCAATAATTGATGTCTTGTTTTATTAATTAGAAGTGTGTTTTAGCCTCAGTATGCCTGCTAAGTTTCATACCTCTATTACCTCGGTTTATTTGAAGTAATAGAATTGCATCTCGCAGCAAAGAGTAATTTAATTTTCTATGTTGGCAACCAGATGAGTGATTTTCGGATATTACTGAAAACTTCAATGTGTTCATGTATTTGTATCTAAGCTTCAAGGACGTCTAGCATTTTCACATTGAGAAGGTTCTACCACCTGCTCATTAGATGAGTTTCACTGAAGTAACAAGTTTCTGTCACATGTTTATGCTCCTTAGACTTATTTTGAGGGAAAGGTGTGTAAAAGCTTTACAAATTGCATGCTTGTTATCATTACATGGTCCATGTTTCCTGATTATTTGCTACGCTTCTTGCTATTTTTTAATTAAATGCATGTTAGACTTTTGGACTCCTCACGATTTGTGTTCTTTTTCAACGTGGCCTTGTGTTTGGCCTGCTGGTATACAGGCAATGTACATGGGCTCTCAGACATTGAACTCCCGGATGTCACACCACAAACAACAGATGGCGTGTTCGGCTGACCGGTCGTATGTGCAGGGGATTGCCTGTTGAGGAATGTTGACCCTTGGTTCTAGAGGTTCAGTTTCAGAACACACTTGTATTATTGGGGCTTACCGAGTGTTCTAGTTCTGGGTCCAATGGTATCGGAACATGTTCTGCCACTTCCATGTTTCACTGTTTGAGTAAGCCTGTCCTGGGAACTGGAGTTGGGTTGTTTTTATTGTTGGGGGAATTTGGTTCGGGCCAGGCATGTCGCTATGGAAGAGTTACACCGAGAGAGACTGGGGCTTGTACTATGGGTTCCACTGTAGGTATCAAATGCATAACCTGGAATGTTAGGGGGATGCAGCACTACACCGCCGCTGGAGAGGGCAGGTGTTCCACACCACGTACTTGGCTTTTGCTAGGGGGACCCTAATATGGGTGCAGGTGGGAGTCCCCTTTCAATGCGTCAGACAAATAATTGACCAAGAGGGCAGGTTTGTGGTGGTGTTGGGGTGCCTAGATGGCCGGGATATAACCATAGGGAGTATATATGCCCCTAACGTTGATCAACCTGCATTCTTAGCTCAGCATTCACAGACACTAGCGCAGATTCTGACTGGATCAGTACTCCTGGGAGGGGATTTCAATAGCTTTGTTGATGTCAATCTGGATCGTTCACACCCACACTCCCTGACGCTCTTACACACCGGGTTGCAGCAGCCCGGCGGGATTGGCAACGGCATTGGGGGTTGACAGACACTTGGCAAGCCCATCATCCGATGGAGAGGGACTACTCTTATTTTTTGGCTCTACATGAGCTGCATGTTCGATTGGACTCCATTCTCTGCTCCCTGGATGTATATCTAGGGATCACTTTGAGTGAGTACTTAGCTAGAACGATATCTGATCACAACCCCCTGCTGGTATCCTTGAATTGGGTGCGGACTAGGCCTACAATTCCTAGCTGGCGTCTTCGACCGGAGGTGTTAGAGGATCAGGTATTTCGAACCACAATAGGCACTGCTATAGAGGAGTATTTCCAGAATAATACTAACATGGCTACCAGCCGCCACATTCAATGGGATGCTTTCAAAGTTGTCATAAGGGGTAGTTGTATTGGCGAAGCAGTGGGCGAAAGGAGGGTCCTCCTAAGTGATGTGCAGAAAGCGGAACAAAGGCTCCGGGATGTAGAAAGGGATAGACCAGGAAGAGTGGACAGGCAAGCAGATCTACTGGAAGCCAGGGAAATGCTAACAGTACAGGTGGAACGTTTGAGATGCTTTGACCACCGCGCCTATGCGGCCCGGGCACACGCTGAGAGGGACAAGTCTGGGGCATTGCTGGCTTGGCTGGCCAATCCGGTGCACAGAGGGCCGGGGGAGGGATGGCGTGACTCATTACGGACAACAGGATATCAATGCTCAGTTTTTGGAATACTATACTACTCTGTACCAGAGTCAACTAGACCCAATGGTGTTGGAAGGGGAAGGATTTTTAGATGATATTGAACTTCCTCAAATTGATGCTGACGCAGCGGAAACTCTATGCCGGGATATAGAACTAGGTGAGATCAAGGGGGCCATAAAACACATGGCCAGAAACAAAACGCCTGGTACGGATGGGCTCCCGGTTGAGTTCTACTCCACATATGTAGATGCCTTGGCTCCTCGCTTGATGGCCCTTTACAACAGATCGAAGCGAGATGGGTGTTTGCCCTTGTCAATGAGGGAAGCGGTAATTATACCGCTCCTAAAACTGGATAAGCCAGCCTGGGATTGCACTGTGTACCGTCCCTTCGCCATGCTCAACCTAGATTATAAGATATTAAGTCGCATCTTAGCTAGCCGCCTGATGATTCACATGACTGTGCTTGTGCACATAGATCAGGTGGGTTTTATTCCGTCCCGGAACACGGCCATGAATATAAGATGTTAGCTCCGGCTGCTGGACGCCCCCTCATGTACAATGATGAGGCGTTCATCTTATCGATTGACATCGAGAAGTCCTCTGACAGTCTTGAATGGCCATATCTTTTTAGCGTTTTGAGGGCCTTTGGGCTAGGAGAGGGGTTGGTGGCCTGGACAACAATACTGTATAAGAGTTCCACTGCCAGAGTGCGAACGGGAGGTGTGATCTCAGAGGCCTGTGCCGTGGACAGCGGAACGAGAGAGGGATGCCCGCTGTCTCCCCTCTTGTTCGCGCTGGCAGTGGAACCTCTGGCTGTTTATGCGTGATCGGGACGGTTTTACCGGGGGCTCGATGGGGTGGGCCAATCCCAATTAATTGCATTATATGCAGATGATCTTCTAATGTTCTTCGCCAACTCTGCAGACAATCTGCAAGGTGCCAAGGACCTACTGGCCAGGCTAGGAAGAGTGGCGGGCCTCAAGGTCAAATGGAATGAGTTAAGCGGAAACTCATGTGATCCTAATAATATGCTATTTCCAGTAAAATTCTAGGTTGATACCGAGGTACGGGTACGACAGGGTCTGGCATTCGGGCTTCACATGTGGGTCCCGCGGGGTTGCGATTTGGTGCAGCGTTCCCTTCCGTTTGTGGCAACGCGAGTCGTCCATGACGACCAGGGCACCTTCTTGGCCCTGTCTGGCTCCCTGAACGGTGTCCCCCTTAACTTGGTGTCATTGTATTCTCACCATCACGATTGACAGCATCCCTGGCTGCCTCCGTTGGACTCCTGGCTTCCTTGCCCCCGGGCCCTGTCTTCCTGGTGGGTGACTTCAACGTGGTTCCCTCTCCTGTGCTCGACACGACTGTGCCCCCTTTCCACAGCAGACTGGCGCATGCAAAACACCTAATGTACTGGGCCGAATCCCTGGGTCTTTGCGATGCATGGCGTGTATGGCACCCGCGGTCTAGACAATTCACCCACACTTCGGCTGCGCACCACACACACGCGCATATAGATATAGACACCTTTTACATTACCTCGATCGACTGCCTTTTGCTTCAAGATGTTGCTATTCTGCCTTGGGGTATATCCGACCACTCCCCGGTGCTACTCACTGTGGGAGCCCCTCTCGCTTCCATGCATCAGACATGGAGAATGAATGTGTGGTTTCTGCAGGACAAAGACTTCCGCAAAGTGGTAGGGCGGTAGCTCAAACAATACTCCTTGATTAACGAGGGGTCGGTGTCATCTCCGGGCATCTTGTTAGAAGCTGGCAGGGCCACGATACGCGGAGTTGCCAAAGGACAACTCAAAACCCAGCGGTGCATGCAGCTGGAGCAGCTCACCTCACGTGAAGCGCAGGCCTTGCGCCTTGAACGGTCCACTGCCCTGAACCCGGACGCCTCCGAAATGAGGCTCCTTGCTCACATTTGTGAAGAGATTTGCCAATTGTTGCTTGATGTGGCCAAACTCCTCTGGCGCTCTTCTGTTGCCAGGGTGTATGGTTGGGGAGACAAGAATGGCTCTCCCCTCCACAGACTAGCCACCTACCCCAGAGCGAATCGCATAATTCCGGAAATGATAGATCGGGACGGCTCAGTGTGTAATTCCTCGGCCGACATGGCCCAGGCTTTTGCGATGTACCACCAGTTATACACGGGCGGCACTACAGATCTGCTGCAGGCCGGAGCCTGTCACCTCCCTCAATTGGACTCAGAAGTCCAGGGTGATCTGGATCGTCCTATCTCCCCTGCAGAAATTGGAGATGGATTTCCCTCATCTCATCTGGTAAGAGGCCGGGACCGGAAGACCTTCCCCAGGAATTTTATGCTCTGTATCGTGAGACGTTGATTCCATATCTCACCCAGTTATTTAGGGAGGCGATAGAGAAAGGTGCCTCCCCTTTCGAGACTGATATGGTCACTATTGTGGTCCTTCCTAAATCTCAACTACCCTCGCGGTCCCATTTCCCTTATTAATACAAAGCAGAAGCTGTACGCCACAATACTCGCCCAGCGTCTTAAACCCCGCTTACGTACGTTGGTCCATCCAGACCAATATGGGTTCATGCCAACGTGTGGTACCCATCATTGTTTGTGGAGGCTCCACACAGCTTTGGCTCACCTCCTGGTAGATTTTGAGAAAGCCTTTGACTCAGTAGACTGGGGGTTCTTGAACGACGTCCTGGCAGAGATGGGTCTCGGACCCCGCTTCCGTAGTTACACCCGACCGAGGGCGCGGGTCCTATTGAACGGAGTTCTATCCAAACCCTTTCCAATCCACAGGGGAATGAGGCAGGGATGCCCCCTCTCTCCTCTGCTCTTTGCTCTGGTGATGGAACTCCTGGCAGCCCGGATACATTTGAGCGGGCAGGTGCAGGATTGGGAATAGCCCAATACGGAAGTAGGTAAAATCGCCCTTTATGCGGACGATGTCCTGATTTATTTGGCGGACCCCGCTCGATCTGACACTCACTGTCTCCAGATCCTTCGGTCCTTTGAGCAGGCTTCGGGTCTCCAGATTAATCCTGAGAAGTCAGTCTTGGGGTCCCCTCCACATGTCCAGGGAGTGTTTTGATTGGCAGTCCACCATACCACTCCGTCGTCAATCCTTTAAATACCTAGGGATATGGGTGATTTTACTCCCTGAACTCAGCTGGGCCCTTAACATCACTCCCCTGGTGAAACGGGCTAAGGTGGACCTGTCGAAGTGGCAGTCACTACCTTTGAATCCCATGGGAAGAGTCGCTCTGTTTAAAATGATGATTCTTCCCAGATTCCTTTAAATGCTCCAGAACAGCCCCATTAATTTTCTGAGAACGTGGTTCCGAGAAATTGACAGACTGGCTTCCAAATTCCTCTGGGGGAGGGGCAGGTCCCGACTGGCCCTGGTCGTTTGTCGGATCCCCTCCTTTGATGGGGGCTTAGGGATGATCCATCTATATTTGTATTATCTAGCCACACACCTGCTCTCCCTGCATGACTGGCTCAAAGGAGGATGGTTGGATCCGGCTTACAGACTGGAACTCAGTGAATTGGGCTTGTCCAACCTCCAGTTGATGATGCCTGTCCCGTCTCACCTGCCGAAAATGATGCGTTCGGTGTTCCTGGCCTGGCAAGCCGCGCTGCGCCACACCTGGTGGACCCGCAAGCTGACCCAGTGCACACCCCTGTGGCAGGGTCCTTGGCACAGAGAAGTCAACAGGCTACAAGGCTTTCGGTCCTGGAACCTCAGAGGCATTTTCCAGCTAGGTGACATTTGGGTGGGTGACCCCATACGCTCCTTCCAGGACCTCCAAGCTAGACATTCCATGCATCACTCACAGTTTTATAGATATTTGCAGCTTTGCCACTCTCTTCAAGTACACTTAGCGACTGGTACACGACTTCCGGACCATAGCCCGCCTGAGGCACAAATCATGCTTGGGGACCTGGGGTGAGGGGTCATCTCCCACATTTACTGGTCACTCATTAACACTCCAACATCACTTGACTGATTACGAGCTCAATGGGAGGAATGGGTGGGTTCCTTGGAGGAGGAGGACTGGTGCAATGCCCTTCTTGCCCCCAGGACAATCACTGCTTTATTTCCTGCACGCTGCATATTTGACGTTGACGCACCAGCATCGCGCAGGGCTCCAACCGACCCCCTCCTGTGGTAGGTGCGGTCATGAGCTTGTCAACTTTTTTCACATGGTATGGACATGCCCACGCTTGGAGCGCTTCTGGGGAGACATTGAGGAGGAGCTCACTGAGGTGTTGGGGTGGGAGATCCCACACAACCCAAGACATCCGCTGCTGGGCATCACAGACTGGTTGGATGGGACCAGGAACGAAAAACTTTTTTAAACTACGGCAATGGTAGTGGCCAAAAGAGACATAGCTTCCGCCTGGAAGTGTCCTGACCCTCCCTCCGTAAGGAAGTGGCGGGCCGGGGTGGACTGGTGTGTCACGCAGGAGAAGACAATATATATAGCATGAGGCTGCCCCAAGAAATATTGCAGGGTCTGGAGGAAGTGGTTGGGGGGATTGGTCTGATCTCGATGGGGATGCGCCAATATCTGTCTTTTTGAATTTTTATGTCTTCTGCCTTTGGGTTGTCCAGATTAATGCAAATAATCCTTTGTTATCATGGTATCTTGGTGATTGGCTGTTACTTTCTGTGAAATCAATAAAATATGTTTATAAAAAAAAAAATTCTAGGTTAATACTTATCTGTGTGCCTCTGTCATTGATAACTCTTTTTTTTTCCACTGGTATCACGTGCTTCCATAGTACCCAGAACAGGATGCATAAACTCCTCGTATTTGGTTGGAAATCATAGTTCGTAATGTTATCCACACTATTTGGCAATGTCTGGAATATTCACAATACGCATAGGTGCTGGCCTAATTACCTTTGTCAAATTTTGAATGTATGTTGTTTTCTTTAAACTGTTCATGTGTTGACAGTAATACATATCAAGTCTGAGACATGTTTTTCAGGGGCAATTGCAGACTGTCCTCAATACCATTGCACTGTAAACCAAACAGTAGATGCATTGTTAGAACAACGCAGATGATGACTTGTTTGCAAATGTTTGATATTTTCAAATTTACATTAGGGTATGGGTCAATCCTATTATAATATCGAATTATAATTTTGATGTGCATAAGCATATCTTAATTTTTCTCATGTTATGAAGTGTAAGAAATCTCCAAGATGGCAACACTAATAAACAACCTTGTTTATGTGTTAGTCTTTTTTCATGCTTATGTTGTATGTTAACATAATCCTTTTGCACTACCATTATCATTACTACATTAAACCTCAGAAAATTCACAATTTGTGCGTTGGTTGTCAAATGGAACAAGACATACAGATCTCATGTATCTAAGTTATGTTGTGTACACTCACTAGTTTAAGTATGTGATGAGAGAAAGGGTATACACTCTTGAATCACTGGGAAGAGATCCTTTTAGGACAAGAACCCTCACTCACCCAAGGGTGACATGCTTCATCATGGGGCTCCCTCCTCCTGCCGGACTGCAAAATCCATGATGTGGGCTACCACTCCTCAATGGGGTGGATCTGAGGTGTTTTTCAAAGATGAGCGATGAAAAGGGGTAACCAAGGAGCAGAGTGCAAAGAAGTGCAAAAAGTGATCAGTAGGCCTCTGGGATAGAGTTAAAACAAGGACTAGGGATTAAACAAATATACCCTTATCAATGGTCAACATGTTTTATATAGTCACTCTGCATAGGCTTGTGATAGCAAAGAAAATATACTGGGCATCAAGAGCTCAAAGTGGCCAGGATAACAATGACCCTTGTATATTTTGGGACCACCATCTTTTGGTAAGAGAAGTGGTATCCACTCTTAAACCACTGGGACAAAAGAGTTAGGCAACACAAGACATATCCAGTGGTTCGAGAAGGTATACCACTTCTCTTATCATCAATGGAAGATTGATTTTAAAGATGAATTTTATACAAATTAGCTTGGAAAATATGATTTCAGCCAGTGCACGAATAAATCCCTAGGGCCCCATTAGGACGGCGGGCGGACCCGTCGTACAAAGGGACCACCCACCATAAGGGCGGGGGTCTCGTGGCTGCCATTAGAATGCGCCCTCCACGGGGGCAACGGGCCCCCGCAGTCTATTCCCGCATGCACTGCCGCCACAATAAGGCATCTTTCCGCACCCATGGTAATATGGCTGGCGATGTCTAACAGACAGCGCCACCATATTAAACCCTTTTCCGCCCGGTTAACTCGTTGACCGGGCGGAAAAGCGGGGGACGGTCTTTCCGTCCGCCATGGTCCCTCCACCATAGTAATATGGCGGGGGAAATGGGTGGCGGGCAGGGAAGGATCTCGGGGGGATCGCCACCGCCATGCGGGCAGTGGCGATCCGCCTGAGATCCTAATGGGCCTCCTAGTGTCTGAAATACTGAAAAATATGTGCATATATGTGTTTTACACTTTATTTTTAAAAAAAGGCACGATCATCACGGTTACGATGTTTTCGGAATACTCAGAGTATCATGGAAAATTGGTTTTTATAGGTTGTTTTTGTACAAACTCCCCATAAAAATATGTCTTTAAACAGTGCAGTAAAAAACCCATAGGCCTAGATGTAGGTAAATGTGATTTACCGATTCATAAATACCGAATTTTACCGATTCGGTATTCATGAATCGGTAAATCAAATGTAGGTAGAAATTTGGTAAAAAATACCGAATCGGTATGATTCGGTATTTACCGATTCTGTAATTACAGAATCGGTATTTGCCATTGATTCCTATGGGCCTTGAAGCCCATAGGAATCATTGCCAAATACCGAATTTGCAAGGGGAACAGGGTGTCACTTTGACACCCTGTTGCACCCCTGTTTCTGGCTTGTGTGCCATGTGACACATATACATGCCCTTAGGGCATGTCTGTGTGCCACATGGCACAGGTGTACATGCACAGATGTGCATGTACACTGGAATTCGTTATTTACCATGTAATAGTATTACATGGTAAATAACGAATCAGTAATGGCCTGTGGCACTGTTTTCAGTGCCACCTACATCTGTATTTACCGATTCGGTAAATTTATTGATTCGGTATTTTACAGAATCGGTAAATTTACCGAATCGGTAAATTTACCGAATCGGTAAATATACCGATTCTGTAACTATAAGGCCCCCTACATGTCAAACAGCAAATACCGGTCGGTAACGGCCGTTACCGACCGGTATTTGCCATCCTACATCTGGCCCCTAGTGTCTAAAATACAGAAAATGTGTTCATATATGTGTTTTACACCTCTTAAAATAGGCATGATCGTCGCGGTTACCAACGTCATTGCGACTCTCGGCATAGTTGCGAACACAAGAAGTAGGGTGCTACAATTATATGTGTGCAAACACGTTAATAATGTGTGTATTGCAATACTTAGAATTCACTTTTTACAGTATCATTTTTTAATGTAGTGGTGGTCGTTGAATGTTTGCCTTTGTTTCGTGATTATGTAACGTGATCTCAATCAGCGTGACGTCATCGCGAATTAAAAAAATCCAATTAGAAAACATTTAACAGGAAAATGAACAACATTTTGGGCTCTTAGGTGGCTCTGACAAGAGCCTTTGTGTTGAGAGTGTGTAAGACAGCCTCATACAAGACTGCATGCAAAGTTTAAGGTTGCCTAGAAACACACTGCTCCTTTTGTCTGTAAAGTCAACTCCATCACCTCTATATACTCCGTGCATGTCAAAACACATATTGTTGTTGTAGATAGAGTCAATGTTATGGTCTCTAAGGAAACCAGAAACAGATTTATTAACATGTTTCCTGGGTTTGTCAAGTCAAGTTTAACTTTATTCGGTTATCAGATAAAAACAACCATAAAAGTACAGGTAAATCATCACAATTCAAAAATGTCATTAAAAACACAATTAGTTTAAAACAAAAATAGATAAAAAATATGCTCATTTTATTCCAATTCATTTAAATGATCGTTTTCCGAAATCTAAAAACAAATGTAAAATATACAGACAAAGATGCAATAGCTAAAATATTATCTAATCTTTGTAATTCTAAAAATGCAGGTCGACACTGATTACATTCCATAATCTTCAATAAGGGCACAATCCATCTTTTCCTGGGACTTGTATAAAATCTACAGAAAAAGAGGATATGGATGTCTGACTGCTCAGACAAATTATCACAAGGGCATTTAATAAGTTGTTTACACCAAATATTCATAACAGGGAAGCTAAGGGATCTATATAACAAATTTAATCTAAAACGCGTCAGTAAGAACCTTTCAAAATCACTCATTTTTAATCTAATATAAGGTGGCATGTAATCAGAGGTTATTGTTAAATGATGTGCGACCACAGTTTTCTTTGGCAATTCTATATTAATTCTAAGGTCGCACAGGTACCTCATGCAAATACCTTTGAGGATTTTCCTAAAAACGTGGCAGATACTTGTGGGGTCTTCATAATATTCCCTATGTCCTATGTTTACAAGAAAAAATCCTTACATAGGTTAACCACGCCACCTTACCAATGTTTTCTAGGCTCATAGCGTCCGTTAAAATAGAGCAATTAAACGTGCATTCCTCAGTTGACCAGACCCTGTGCCACAAAAGAACCGGAGCAACCTTGATAATGTCTTCTAAGTAGGGCACCCCTAACTCTGTATGACTGACATAAGTTGATACACTGTCTGGTACTGTTAAGAGGAATTTCAAGAAGATATTCTCTACCACCTGTAGTGGTTTTGTGTTCACATAACCCCATACCCCTGCACCATATGTGGCAACTGCCACACAGGTTGCTCTATACACAGTTAAAAGCTCCCCAATTGTTTTTTTACCCATCCTTCCACTAAAGGTTTTCAAGGCCATTAAAGATTTACAAAAAAGTAGTCTCCTAGTTTGTATTGCATCATTCCATTGGCCCGTTTGGTCAAACAGTACGCCAAGGTATGGAAAATTGGGGGTATGCTCAAGTGGTCTTGAGCCAACATGTATTCTTTTTTCCTTTTTATGTTGCTCAGGGCCATATGGCATACTAAAAGTTTTCGTGCAGTTGATTTTCAAGTTGTTCATGAAACCTGTAAAAGTGTTAACCACCGTTTGCATGGCCATCGGTGTCCTGGCCATCAAGACTGCATCGTCGGCATATAGGAGCACCGGAACAGACCGTTTGCCAACAAGCGGCATGTCCCTACACTCCTCTAGCAATGTTCTTTCAAGATCGTTGATATATATAGTAAATAAAAAAGGAGCGAGGACGCAGTCTTGCCGCACTCCTCTCGCGATGGTAAATAAATCAGTGCATTTCCCATTTTTTCCATACCTTACCCGAGCTGTAGCCCTGCGTAGTACCCTGAGGAAACTAATTATGTTTTCCTCTACCCCTAGGTTCCGAAGGACCAGCCATAATTTAGAATGGGTGACGCAGTAAAAAGCTGACGTAAGTCAACAAAGGTTAAAAACATGCGACCACCCTTGGCTGTGGTGTATTTTTTTAATAAAATGCGCAAATTAAGACACTGGTCAATTGGTCCTAAGCCTTTCCTAAAACCATTTTGAAGATCGCTGATTATTGAGCGTTCATCCGCCCAAGATTGCAATCTGTTCAAAATTACTCGGCCAAAGATCTTGATAGTAGAATCCAAAAGTGACATACGGCGATAGCATTGGCAGCTTAATCTATCGCCCTTTTAAAATATTGGAACAATTATTGACTCACACCATGAGGGTAGTAACCCATGGGAGCAGGATGCATTGAAATGTTGGGTGAGCAGCGGGCCCCAAAGATCCATGTTGTTCTTATAAAGGTCAACTGGAACGCCGTCGGGGCCAGGGCCTTTGCCTCCAGCGCTTTCTCTTATGCTCACATTTACTTCACCCAAATCAATGCTCAATTCCAATTTGACCCTAGTCTCTCTGCTATCTCTATCCTCACGGTGTCCTCAATGGGGACTTGGTCCTGATCACTTTTGACACATTACAATTCTTCATAATGTTTAACCCATACCATATCAGAAATAGCTATCTTTACCCTGGCCTTTGATTTATCAATAAAAAGAGGCGCATTTACTATTTTCCAAAAGGTCGCCGAATCTTTATTCTGGGATGCCTCACACAATGCGTCCCATGCTTCCTTTTTAATGGTGTCTTTCCTCATCTTAAGATTTTTCTTATACTCCTTCCTTAACTCCTTTATGAGATTAGTATCTCTAGTGGAGGCATTTAAAGCTGGCTTTGTCAATCTGGGGACAGAATTGATTTGACCACTTCCATTTCTGTCTTTGGCATATAATAGAGTGCAAGAAGACAGTATGAGGAAAACGTGACTTCAATTCCTTCATTAGGATTTCCAGCCCTACCCCATTCAATGTGCCTAGGTCATTGCCACCACAGTGCACAATCATGAGGTGAGGAGCTTGGAAATCCAGAATGGTTTTAATCAAAGCCAGCAGCTGGTGAAACTTTAACCCTCTCTGGCCATACCAACTGATCTACACATTTGGCAAACCCAAGTCCCTGTCAATACCTTTATTTTTTGTTCCCACTTTAGCCCAATAGACATAGCTGTGGCCCACAATCCACACTATAGGCATTTTGTAGGAAAGGAGAGTAGCACACAGGACAGGTCTGCAGCTGAATATTACAGTTGGTACTATGAAAGACAGTGGACATGCTTGTGTTTTGGTGTTTGGAAAAAACTAAAAATTTCAATGGATGAAGGGAATATGCAGGTGAATAAAAGTAGGTTGCATCTGGAAATGATTAGAAAATAGATGTTTCATTGGCTCTGGTAAATAACAAAAAATGCAATAGAGAGTTGGATATGCTTTATAGTATGTGCAGGAAGTCACACTTGCAGTTTATTTTGGAACTAGTATGGATCTTCTGGAATGTGCTATGAACTTGTGACCTACTGGTTCTAGTGGGTTTCTAAGGAGAATCTGCTGAGGGTGTATTGGGGGAAGGGGGTTAAAGAAAACAGGTATACATTTTTATAAATTAGAGAGGTTTGGGTTCATCGTTTTATAAGGTAGGTAAGATTCCCTAGTGAGAATGTTCCAAGAAAGTGTAGTATAGTGATAGAAATATACAAGTATTAAGAAAAGTTGGTTTTTTTCCGACTCCCATTTTTTTTCTGACTATATCGTGATTGCTGCGCTTACGTCACAAGGGTTGACACAAAGGCAAGCATTTTGGGCTAAAGGTTACAAGGACGTTATAGTTAGAAAATAGATTTTGAAAAACCACCGAAATTAACTGAAAAAAGCAAAGGTTAAAGGGATGTACTAGTTAGGAAATGGAATAAAAGAAACTTAGAAATTCACTGAAAGGGGGTGTGGCCTGCTGCTGATAAAGATGGCCGCACACTGAGCGAGTGCTTCTAGCCATCAGTGAATAGCCCCTATAATATCCATCATCATCCGCTTAGGTCTATACCCCACCCAACATGGAAGAGCTGTGTATGGTGCACCGGAGTGCATGAAGGAGGCTTACAATCAACTGGAGAAGGAAGCAGGGGTGATCCGGAAGATTGGGGCTGATTGCGGCCCAAGATGGTGTTGTCCTTAGCTGGATCTCCTGTGTAAACGGGAGCAGGCTGAGGCAAGTGTGGTGGTGGCAGGTGGAGTTGCCCTGACTTCCACCCCAGACTCATCGGGAAATCGCCCGACGGTGTAGACGGTGGGACCCATGCTAACTCCCTGGCAGTGTGGGAGTAGCGGGGCAGGCAGGAGGAGGTGAATGGGGGTCACTGCGGGATGGTGCCTAGACCTCGCCTGGCTGAGATGGACTACATTGGGGCCGGCTCTGGCTGCTGGGGACCAGGAGATGCCGGGACCACTGGAAGTGAGCGGAAGTGGCCACGATCAAGTACGTGGGTCCCACGGCTTGACCTCACTGCAGAGGAAGGAACATAAATCCTGAAAAGACCTAGACAGCGGATGATGCGAACGCGTGCCTGGCACATGAGGAAGAACAAATACCAGATTACCAAGCCTGTGGTCTGGCGCCCCCCTTGTGGGTTGGAAGTGCAGGAGAGGCCCACTGCTGCCTTGCACATTGTGGGCATACCCAGGCCGAGATTGAAGCATGAAGCCACGGTAAGCAGCGCAATACTGTAGCGGCGCAGGGCTTCAGCCTGAGTCGATTTACCCTTGGTCTACTAGGTGGGGCCTCCTGTCCCTATATTCTCAGCTGTGTCACACTGGTGCTGGTGCAAGCGGAACAAGAGACCGTGCAGAGGGATCAGGCTGCTGTGAGAGGCCAGAGACAGTTCACCCAGAGTGGTTGACACGCCAAGCCTGTGAAGTGGTTCTGTGGCTCAGGGCCCAGTGTGGCGAGTACTGGGGCAATTCTGGGCTGCTTGACTGCAGAGATAGAGGCGGCCCAGTGGCCGCTTGGGAGAACCGGGAGCTGGGGGAGTCATATGCGAAATCAGAAGTCTGGCTCTAGATCACCAGACATCAACTTTAGTGCCTGATAGGGATGGTTCAGAACAAGGGCCCCCATGTTGGACAGTCCAATCAGATAGATAAGTACACTGTCACAATGGGATCAGTGGGGGAGACAGGAGGTGCAGCAAAATACCCTGCGGTGATGGGCAGGGAAGACCTCGTGTCAGATCCCTCTTGAAGAGACATCATGAAGGCAGTAAGAGGGTTCAGTGACTAAATATCGAGGGGCAGAATATCGACTGCACAGAATATCAATTCAAAAATATCAAGGAACAGAATATAGAAACCCTATCTACTAACAGGTAAGTACCAAAATATAGAGTACAAAATATAAATAGTTAAAATATAGTTAACTAAAATATCGAATTTTTAAAATGTATTAAAAATAATATAAAAGTAAATAATAAACACAATTAAATAAAACATAGTTAAAATAATGTAAAAAAGCTTCAAATGTAAAAATAATAAATGTAATGTAAAAAACATAATTTTTTTAAACATATATATTTACTTAATAAAATTATAAAATAATTATTAATCTTAATTATAAAATATTTAAAACATTATTATAAATATATTTACATATATATAAATAAACCTATTAGCTAAATATAAAAATAAAGAATATATAATAATTTAAATAATTAAAGTAATATGTTTTATGGTAATTAATAATTTACACTACATTAAATATAACAAAATTAAAAACATTACATAGCTAAGGGAATAAAATAAGTATTTACACTCCAACAAGTGCAAAAGTAGAGAATTTGTAGGATAGTGGGAGGGTAAAAATTACTAATTCCACTCCAGTGAGTGCAACAGTAGGGAACGTATTGGATAGCGTAGAGGTAAAAATTACTATTCCCACTCCAGTGAGTGCAACAGTAGGGAAAGCGTTGGATAGCGGGTGGGTAAAAATTACTATTCCCACTCCAGTGAGTGCAACAGTAGGGAAGCGTTGGATAGCGGGAGGGTAAAAATGACTATACCCACTCCAGTGAGTGCAACAGTAGGGAAAGCGTAGGGGTAGAATTTACTAATCCCACTCCAGAGAGTGCAACAGTAGAGAAAGCGTTGAATAGTGTAGGGGTAAAAATTACTATTCCCACTCCAGAGAGTGCAACAGTAGGGAAAGCGTTGGATAGCGTAGGGGTAAAAATGACTATTCCCACTCCAGAGTGCAACAGTAGGGAAAGCGTTGGATAGCGTTGGGGTAAAAATTACTATAACCACTCCAGTGAGTACAACAGTAGGGAAAGCGTTGGATAGCGTAGGAGTAAAATTTACTATTCCCACTCCAGAGAGTGCAACAGTAGGGAAAGCGTTGGATAGCGTCGGGGTAAAAATGACTATTCCCACTCCAGAGTGCAACAGTAGGGAAAGCTTTGGATAGCATAGGGGTAAAAATTACTATTCTCACTCCAGAGAGTGCAACAGTAGGGAAAGTAATGATTTAATATTTAAATAAGAATAAATTAATTATCAATACCAATTAAAAATTAACTAAAATAATTACCAAGTCACAAAATATGTAATTAATTAATTATAAATAGCAATAAATAATATTTATAAAAAAATTACCTATTAATAAATAATTAACAACCAATTAATTTTGAATGCCAACAATGTAATAAGTAATAAAAATTACAATGACATTACTTCCCACCCTTTCCCCTCTAACCCACAACCCACTCCAAATAATAAATTAGTACAATTAGCATAATTATCAATTAAACAATTAACTAAAATTAATTACCAATTAATAAAAAATATTTATAAATTAATAATTAATTAACAATCAATTAATTATCAATACATATAAATGAAAATAAATATTTACTTAATTATACTTAAATTACTTCCCATCCTATTCCCTTTTAAACCCACAATCCAATACAGAACTAAAACGCAAAATTAAATTAAAAATAATTAATAATTCCTAAAAATTAATACTTCATTTACTATAATTAAATTACTTTCCACCCTATTCCCCTATAAACCCACAACCCGCTACGGAATTAAATTACGCAAAAATTAAATAACATAAAATTCATTACTTTAAAAAAATTAAACATACATTACAAAAATAATGTATAATTTTAACACATATACTAGCATACATAACACCATTTTATTTTTGATATTATGGAAAACGATATTTCCAAATTTTATATTATGGAAAACTATATTTCTAAATTAGATATTATGGAAATCGATATTTCTTACCTCAAATTCGATATTCTATCCAACTATATTTTGGGAATTCGATATTCTGGCCTCTCTATATTTTTGATTTGATATTCTGGACAGTCGATATTTAAAATTCAATATTTTGGGTGTTTACCAGTAAGAGATCTCCGCGGCATAGTCAAGCCTAAACTCGACACAGTGACCGAGGAAGTGAACCTGCTGTAAGCAGACTTCCGAAAAATGGTGGACAAAGTGTCTACAGCTGAAAAGCACATAGGGGGCCTGCAATCGAAAACTAAACGCCTGGAGGAACAGGTTGCCCAGCTCACAAAACAGCAGATGGAAACAATGACCCGTCTTGAAGATCAAGAGGGCAGGGCCAGGCACAACAATATCTGAGTGGTGGGAGTCCCCCAGGGAGCAGAGGGGAAATCTTCAGATCTCTTTCTTGACAACCTTATTTTCAATACCCTACGGTCCAAAAGACTGTCTAATTACTTCTCCCCCGCACACCAATAGGCTGCATATTCAACTATAGAGACCGGGACGCAATCCTGCAAGTGGCCCGCTCAAAAGGTGATTTGTAGTATTGAAAACTCAACTATCCAGCTTTTTTCATATTTCACCCTCCAGGTGCAGTGACAGCAAGCAACCGCTCCGAGAGGCATGCTCCCAGAGTCATAGAGCACTGAACACTCGGCCAGCCCGCCCAGCTGGAAGTCTGTCCCAGAGCGGGATGAACTTTTACTGAGACAGCTGAAATCCGGTATTTTCTTTTTACGTTTCAGTGGGCAGCGGGTGGTGGAGGTGACGGTTAGGGATGCATGGACTTTGGCATTGTGGAGTAATCATCAGACTTTACTCCTTGCTTGAGTGGCAGAAGGGTACGCTCAGACCTCATGGGACTATTAGACCTGATTATTATTTTTCTGTTGGGGTGCACAAACTACAATGGCACACTGTCTGACTAGTTCACATTGGTGGCGGAAGCGCCTTCCTCATGTTTCAGTGTTGCAGCAAATATATGTTGGACGGAATGCTGACAATGCAAACATTCTCCCCCAGTCAAAAGATCTGGGTTAAATCCATCGTTCTTTTGCCCACTCCGCCACCCCAGTTTGGACCTAGCCATATGCAAATCAGTCTTAACCCTGTGCCCCATGGGAACAGTCCAGACCGAACTGCCAGGCCAGGTCCTCCCTGGACCAGAAACAAGCATCCTGAGACCTGTTTCAGGGTATGTGACACTTCTTCAGCCAGGCTATGTTGAATCCAGTGGCACAGGGAGCAAGGGACCCAAGACTGGGCATACCCATCCCACTTAGGGCGAACAGTGTTACAGCAAACAAATGATGGACGGAATGCTGACAATGCCAACATTCTCCCCCAGTCAAAAGATCTGTGTTGAATCTATTGTTCTTTTGCTCACTACGCCACCCCAGTTTGGACCGAGCCATATGCAAATCAGTCTTGACCCTGTGCCCCATGGGAACAGTCCAGACCGAACTGCCAGGCCTGGTCCTCCCTGGACCAGAAACAAGCATTCTGGGACCGGTTTCAGGGTATGTCACCCTTCTTCAGCCAGGCTAGCTTGAATCCAGTGGTACAGTGATCAAGGTTCACACATCTGTGCATACTCTTCCCACTTAGGGAGAAAACTGTTACAGCAAACAAATGATGGATGTAAGGCTGACAATGCCAACATTCTCCCCAGTCAAAAGATCTGGGTAACATCCATGGTTCTTTTGTCCACTACGCCACCCCAGTTTGGACCCAGCCAGTTAAGGAGGGTGGGCCCATGTGCCCCCCTCCTTCATTTTGAAAATGCCCTACCCGGAGGCCGATAATTAATGAAGCTCAGGAGCCCGAGCTTTGTTGTTTTAACCCGCTGACATTTTAAAAATATATATTTTTGGGGCACTGTAGGGACCCTCCTTCAATGGGCCTAGGGGGTCAGTGTATTTCTACCCTGCCCCCTTTGCTTTTTTTTAAATGATTTTTCTGGGACTCCGCTAAAGCCGAGTCCCAAGACAGCTGCCAACACTTCCTGGTTTGATGTGTTGGCAGCCAATCAGATCTTGGGAGGGGTCACAATTCCAACACATCCATAGATATACAAATTTGAATTTCAGTCAATATCTCTAAAACTACTGAATGGATTTACACCGTTCGACAAGCATAAACATAGAAAAAACATTAAATGATCGATACATCCTGCACTGCGTGCATTGCCTGCAAAACAGACAAATGTCTCTAAAGTAATTTAAATACACTGATTTGGATTCCTACATAAAAATTGGTGGAAACAAAATTATATATACACACACAGGGAATGCCAATAACTGTAAACATGTGAAAAGTACAAATAACAGTGCTGTACAAATTATTTAATCAGATTCCTAATGATTATGAGAACATTACATTATTTCATTATGCTCCTTAATATATAATTTCAATTTTCTGAAAGTTCTTTTTGTCAAAACAACACATAATCTCAAGAGTAGAAACAAGGACAAATCATTCCTCATAACTGTGTAATCGAATCGCATATACCTCATGATTTCTTGCAGGCAATAATCAACGCATAATATAACCCTGATTCTTAGTTTCTCTGGCAAAATGACAAGGTGTGATACATCCATGTGTTAATTGTGAAAGGGCAATAACTGGCCAATGCCCCTAATGATAGGTCAATTCATGTTACTTGTGGGAACACAATATACTAAATGGCATAAATTCTACACCAATCATAAATAAGAAAATGATGGGTCAGTGTCCTAAATGTTAAGAGAACCTGATTTCCACAGTATCCATAACAATATCTCCGGGTATGCAATTATACCCAAGAAAAGGAGTATATTACATACAGTGCTTGATAAATGGTACTGTACATTGGGAAGATTAATAATGTGCAATAAAATAATCTAAAATGTGATTGTAACGAGCAATCACATAAGTTAAAAACACAAAAGAAAAAGGAATGTGTGTGCCCAGGACCAGGGTCCTGCCGAGACTGTGAAGCTGGAATAGTCATAGTAAGGGGGAGCCAAGAAGGGGCTCACATGATGAAAGGACTCAGGCAGGTATAATAGCATCCCAAGCAAGGAACCCATAAAATAGATCCCAATATGGGTAGCCAGTTCTTCATCTCTAACAAGGCCATATAGATGCCTCAAGTTCAATTGAATGATATATTGAAATTCCTAAAGTCTAAGGTGTTTCTCCTGGATCTCCATCTCTGGTATTTTTAGCTATTTTGTCAATGCCATATTATTTCAGAAGTTGGGGGCTAATTTCATGTTTTTTATAGAAGTGCCTGGGTACCGGGTAATTTGGGTCATTGTTTTTTATGGCCCATAAGTGTTCAAGCATCCTTGTTTTTGCCGTTAGTTTGGTACTTCCTCTGTAGTTGAGACCACAGGGGCATTCTAGAAAGTAGATGACATATTCAGTAGTGTAGGTAATGAATTTAGTTACCTTTTTCGTATTGCCGGTTGGTAGCATCTAATTGCTCCAGATTGTCACTAGATTTACAAACATTAGTGGAAACCAGACAATACAAGCAATGTAGATTTGATGGATGTGGTATGACTTGGTACTGCATTGTCCTTAATGGACATGGACTTTCTATATGTGATGGCCGGGAAATCATAAATTTAATTTCCTATGACAGGGTCAGCTCTAAGCAAATTCCAGTGTTTCTTCATTAAGTTCCTGACTCTTCCAGATTTTTTATCATAGGTGGTAATGAATCTCAAGGATGTTCCCTCATTTAAAGTGTTTAGCTCTGTGTTTGACCCTGTATTTTGGCTTGAGCTTGTTTCAGGACCTTATTAGGATACCCTCTTTGTTTAAATATTTTTAGGTCTCGTGACTTACAATGCGCGCAAGCGCATTGAGGGATCGAGAATTCAAGTGCTCGAAATCCTCGTCAAACTAAGGGCTTCTTGCACTGCGGTTTTCTTAGAGTTCACGTGAATGACGTGAACAAACAAGCACGTGCATTCACGGCCGCACAGCACATCAAAGGGCTTCTCCTCCCCTAAGGCTTCTCCTCCCCTAATTAATCATGGCTGGCTGGCCGGCCGGCAGGCCGGCCCCACACACCATCCCCCTCCGCTCTCTCCCCCACGGATTGCTATTTCTTTTTGCCCTTGTTTAAAATGTGTATGTTGTGAGAATAAATGTATCTGTCAAAGGAGTAATCACCATATTGCTGACATACGTTAGTGGGATAAACAAGCTCGTCCGCTGACTTTCCAGGCTTAGTAAACAGTCTGCATTTTACAAAGTAGAAAGTAACTACACACCACAGGAACCCGAATGTTGCCAAGAGGGGCGGCCCTAAATAGTATCACGAGCGGGTAACACTAAACTCTGTTATCAGGCGGTGCAATAATGGTCTTTGTTAACAAGTTTACAATTTCTTGCAGATTTGCAACATCGCTTTGAGGTGTTGTGTCCCTTTAACGAAAGCAGCACATGTTCCGAGTAAAAAACAGGACATCTCTTTCCTGGCACATTAAACTATGAGTACTAAGTGTTCGTGCAGATGTGAAGACAGGACGCAGACAACGGGAGCTCGCCCAAACGCTATTTTTAATCCAAGCGTTTCCTCTGTGGATGGCGACACATGCATGTCAGTGTGATCTTGGTGGCGGAGTTCCATCGACATGGGCCCACGATCAAACAGGGGCACTCTACCAACCCTCCCGAAGCTTCAGAGGAGGTGGCAAATGCCGTGGATATTAAAACAAAACAATCTCAGGCCTTCTTTGCAGAAGTCAACCTTGTTTTACGTTTTTGATGTTTTTCCCCGGAAAAGGTGGTCACAAAGGAACGTAAAATTTCACATCAATAGGCCTTCTTCAAATTGCTGTAAAATTGAACAACCGAAAAAGGATTCTGAGCAAAGCAACAAACTTGGAAAAGACGAAGCCATTTGTCTGTTTTTTTTTTAAACATGGAGTTCACGTTTTCTTTTGCTATGGTACTATGGCGTGCTCGGCTTCAAGGTCTGACATAATGACTGCCTCCAGGCTGCGCCTCAAGCACCAATTTGCGGTTGTCATTTCATTAGAGGCGGCATCTGCTGACAGGCTCCTCTGCCTCTTGACCTCGCTGTGGCATCTACGCTATCTTGGCTCATAGCTATGCAGATCTAAAGTACAAGTGACATGCTCTAACGCAGGCACAGATGGACTGAAATCTGTCCACTTGACCAAAATAGACTACTACTCCGGCTCTCCATAGTTGTCAATGAAAAAATGTTAGAAATCGAGGCAGATGGCTTTCAGCCTAAGAAAACTAATCTTAACTGACCCCGGTGCCTTTCTGAAAAAGGTTTGTGGATTTACTCTGCGAGAAAATCACTGGGACAATAACACATAAGAGCACTCTATGACAATTTTACTCCATTCCCGCCATAATGCAAGCCATGTTACTTGCTTTCTCGAGTCACAAACTAAAAACACTTTAACTATTAGTGACTCACAGAAACCAATCGGAATTTTTATTTTTATTTTCCCATTGCGAGGCAAGGTAAAGTATAGAACAGCAGTAAGGGAACTCGCGGCACAAAAAAACAAGCATTTACAATGCAATGGTTTCGCATTTGGAAAAGTTAGAGCTATTGGCATTGTAAATGACAAAATTTGTATTTATGTGTTGGTTTTGTCATTTACATTGCCATTAGCATCACACATCCGCAAGCATCAGACATCCGGAAGTATCAGGCATCAGACATCCGCAAGCATCAGACATCCACAAGCGTCAGACATCCACAAGCGTCAGGCATCCACAAGCGTCGGGCATCCACAAGCGTCAGACATCCGCAAGCATCAGACATCCGCAAGCATCAGACATCCGCAAGCATCAGACATCCGCAAGCATCAGACATCCGCAAGCATCAGGCATCAGACATCCACAAGCAACAGACATCCACAAGCGTCGGGCATCCACAAGCGTCAGACATCCGCAAGCATCAGACATCCGCAAGCATCAGACATCCGCAAGCATCAGGCATCAGACATCCGCAAGCATCAGACATCCGCAAGCATCAGACATCCGCAAGCATCAGGTATCAGACATCCACAAGCAACAGACATCCACAAGCGTCAGACATCCACAAGCGTCAGACATCCACAAGCGTCAGGCATCCACAAGCGTCAGGCATCCACAAGCGTCGGGCATCCACAAGCGTCGGCCATCCACAAGCGTCTGGCATCCGCAAGCATCTGGCATCCGCAAGCATCAGGCATCCGCAAGCATCAGACATCCGCAAGCATCAGACATCCGCAAGCATCAGACATCCGCAAGCATCAGACATCCGCAAGCATCAGACATCCGCAAGCATCAGACATCCGCAAGCATCAGACATCCGCAAGCATCAAGCGTCAGACATCAGACATCCACAAGCGTCAGGCATCCACAAGCGTCAGGCATCCACAAGCGTCAGACATCCACAAGCATCAGACATCACCAAGCGTCAGACATCCGCAAGCGTCAGACATCCGCAAGCATCAGACATCCGCAAGCGTCAGACATCCGCAGGCATCAGACCTCCACAAACATCAGGGATCCACAAGCATCAGACATCCACAAGCATCAGACATCCACAAGTGTCAGACATCCACAAACATCAGGCATCAGACTTTTATTTAAGTATTAATTATTTAAAAAAATTAAAACCATTGTTATTTGTAATATCAATACATCTAAGTCACGTAAATACAACACACATTGCATTACAAATGCTATAGGTGTCACATTTGCGAAAGTTATAACTATTGGCATGGTAAATGACAAAGCTATTAATTTCGCTATTTTCAAAAACAAAACCTAAATAAAAAATGTGTCATTTACAATACCAATAGCTCAAACTTTCCTAATACGAGACCTATTGCATTGCAAATGCTTGTTGGGTTACGATAGCTTTCTGAATCAAACGCACACTCCTCACTACAAATAAGGCAAGCTCTTAACAACTCCTCATTGAGGATGCTTCACTTCAGTGTATTCAGGTGATGGCTTTCAGCGTGTAAAACGTTGTTGCCCTCGGTGTCTGAAAGCGGCCTGGCAAAGTCGCTGGAGGCTGAACGCTATTAAGCTGACAGGAACAGTACCAGTGCACGCTATGGAATATGGACATGATGCATTCTGGGGCTTGTAGTTGGGACTATATGCCACATGACCTCAAGGATGATTGCAAAGACACTCACCTGTGAGCAAGGCATTAAGTTCCGAAATGCATTAGGATTTAAAGAGTGTTTCTTGTGCTGTGACGCAAGAGACGAATAAAGTCAGCCTGCCAGTAAGTCGGAGTTGGGCTCTGCATTATTTTTGTCTAAATTCCAACAGGATTCTCCGTTCCTTTTTCAAGAGCCCGCCCTGCAGAGTCGGAGGCCCCCGGTAAAGTGGAGCCCTTTGTGAAACATTGAATTGAGGGGGCATGACCCGCACTACAGATGCACCAGCCAACAAGGATTTCCGAGACTATTTGGTGCTCGAGGGAGAAAGGTAGATGAGAGAGGTGTTCCTCTCTCTGGTAACTCTGCGTGTCAGGCAAAACCATGCAGGTGAAACAGTACAACTATGCTCTTGGCATTTTATTTGAACAGCATGCATCCAGAATTATGGCAAAGAATTATCGTGACACTTTGGTGAGAAAAGTAACGCTATTAAGCTGGAAGGAACTGAGTACCAGTGGAATATGAACATGACGCATTCTGGGGCCTGTAGTTGGGAGCTATGTGCCACATGACCACAAGTATGATTACAAAATCACTCACATGTGAGCAAGGCATTAAGCGCGGAAACGCGTTAGGATTTAAAGAGTGTTTCCTTTGCTGTGACGCAATAAGACGACTAAAGTCAGAATGGCAGTAAGTTTTAGTTGGGCTCTGCATTCTTTTTATATATATATATATATATATATATATATATATATATATATATATATATATATATATAAAATCAAAGGTGTCCTGTGCATAAGGGAGCACTCACATAACAGGCAGTTCACCTGAATTAATTTCGTCGGGGGGACCGGCAAGTTTACACGCTGGTTAGTATCTCCTGCCTAACGCATTTCAGAGCCCCCAGCTCCTTTGTCAAAGGCCGCCTGCAGCTTCAACAAATAACTTCCAAGGCACTCACATCATTTTATTAAAAAAATGATTTACCTCTAGTGGAATCAGGTAAGTATTTTGACAAAGAATGCTGGCATGTGTAGTTGCCAAGGATTACTTCCACCCCTTCAGTGGGGTTAGTGAAGTTAATGTATTTAAAACCCTCCGATGAGTCCCAAAGTGCTGCTTACACAGTCCATTTTGCCATGTCGAAAAAGTCAAAAGAGAAGTTTCTCAATTCTGTGTCCCGCATTTCTTTCCGGGAGGTGCTCTCCTTCACGGCCGGACTGCCGTGGGGATTTATTAAATCAAAGGTGTCTTGTGCATAAGGGAGCACTTTATTAAAATACTCACCTGATTCCACTGGAGGAAAATATAAAAAAATGATATGAGTGCCTTGGAAGTTATTCGTTGGAGCTGCAGGCAGACCGTCAATATGGCTTACAAGTACCATAGTTCTGATTGCACATTTTTTATATAGTGGTTTGAACCGCATTACATTCAGTTAAAACTTCACATCTGTTAAAGAAACTATGTAATGCTCTCTAAACTGTATATTACATGCACATTCAAGTAATTGAAACTTGTTGGATCCTGCTTTCCGTATAAACGAGATTGTCCACAATGTTGTTCACTCGTTGTGTCAATAAAACTATCTCGATGTGCTCATGTTGGCCCTTGAGTATTTGGGCTACCTGAGATGGTGCGCAAATCATGTGATGTCTATCTAGTAAATTAGGTCATGGTTATCAACCTCTTGCTTGCGCTTGTGACGAGTGAATATCTACCAATGTGGTATGCTTAGTGGTCTTATATCCGGCATTGTTTGCACCTAGTGGCTAAATGTGTGTTCTATGTTACGTAGTAAAAATAAGCACATTGTATGTGACTGAGTGCTACTGCACCATATTATCTTGGTATGGCCCAAAGTTCCAAGAACATGCTCACCATTCTAGTTAAGTACGCTTGGAAAGAATGGGAACAAACTCTTCAAAATCTTAAGGCCTTGGAAGAAATACTGAAAACACAGAAGGAACAAGAGGTGATAAAGAAATTCCAAGCGGATCTGAAAGGTAGATTGAGACTGTATGAAGACGATATAAAGGCAAGCAAACAGAGAAAACTCCACTGTGACTGCACAGACTATGAAAGTGGCAGAATCTTGACCTATAGCCACAAATACAACCACCTAAATGACAAACTGCAAGCAGGAGAAGAAATAGAAGACATAACAATCATGACAAGTGGAACAGAAGCCGTGACCAGCAGTGATACTGAGACCTTATCTACGGCAAGAACAGATCTGCAAACATCACGGGAAGGTACAACAAATGATCCAATACATTTTTTAGACAAACATCGCCTCTTGAGAACAGGGCGACAAACACCGAAGAAGACACCAGCACCAAGGACATGAGGCAGAGAATGGGGACAGAGAGGAAGGGGCTGGGGAAGAGGCCAGGGCGAAACAAGCAGAGAAGAAAGCGAGACAAACAGAGACAACAGAAGAGGCAAAGGACGTGGAAAAAGACCAGTTGGAAACAGGTCGATGGGAAAGAAAAACAATAATGGATGATGAAATGGTACAAAAAAATGTGTTAATCTCTCGAACAACCCACTCACAATGCTAGAGAAAAGAACACTCTGTTTAGAGCTTGTTAGCTACCCTGAGACTAGGATAGACGTTTTCAAATTCATCAGAAAATTAAAATTAAAAAAATGTCACTTTCTAAAAAATTCTAGATCAATAAAGTTGAGTGAGCAATGCCAGTGAGGAAACCGGTAACACTGAAATAAGGGTCAAAGACTGTTCAACACTGCTAGCTCTGCAGGAACTATTAGTTGAAACCGGAATAGAGGAGAGTACCTCCCTAGATGCCATTGATGATGTTAATCTTGACCACCCAGCTGCAACCAATTTTAAACCAAGATCCACCTATAAGCTCAACATCTCTCATGACAATATTGACACCTTTCATGACACTGTTATACATGACCTGATTCAAGCCACACAACAACAAACCAAAAACACATGTAATAATTTATCCTTTGGTCCGAGGCAAATCATGAAATCCTTATCGGAAGATGAAACATTGGTCATACGCCCAGCAGACAAGGGTGGAAACATTGTTCTGTGGGACAAAGGTATGCATAGAAAGGAAGCTCTACAGCAACTGGAAGATAAAAGATTCTACAGAAGGACAGATACCCAGGAATACAATGAGAGTATTCTCAGTCTGTGGAATAACTTGGAACAATGGAAGGATAAAGGTATTTTGCATTGGGAAGAATACTGCTATCTAAAGCAAGATTATCCCAAACTCCCAATTTTTTATCTTTTACTTAAGATCCAAAAGATGCACTCACACCACCTGGGAGACCAATTGTATCATTAATTGGCAGCGTATTGGAGAAGATCTACAAATATGTAGATCACTTCCTCTGCCAATATGTCTGGACTCCCCCCCCACCCCCCATATATATCAAGGATACCAAAGACTTGTAAACTGAACAATATTGTGTGGAAAGAAAATGTCCTCCTTATCACTACGGATGTAAATTCATTGTACACAATCATCGACCATAACTTAGGCATCAGTGCCTGCTTACAGTTCCTTGAAAACAGACCCATGGGCTACCTCAAACATACTAATGTACTTGTGAAGATGATGAGATTATTCCTCTAAAATATTATTTTTATGTTCAACGGTACAATATATACAAAACACTAGGGTCAGCTATGGGCACATTGTTTGCTCCCAGTTTCGCTAACCTGTTCCTGGGAGCATGGGAGGAAGAAATCAGAAAAGACCAGACATTAACACCCATGTTTAACAAAGTGGCAGTATGGCTCAGAAAAATAGATGACCTTTTTGTCATCTGGAAGGGGAGTGAAGTGCAGGGGAGTGTGTGAATAAACTGAACAACAATAACTGTAACCTCAAACTAACATACAACATGAATAGAACATCAATTTAATTTCTAGATGTGATGGTTGTGGCGGACGAGGAGAAGAGAAAAGTAGCACAGGTGATCTTTACAAAGGTGAACAAACATGCATGATTGAAAGATTTAAAGAAAGAGTCTATCTGATGTGGGTCTTCAACAAAGCCATCAGGAAAGTTAAAACCATCCAGAGGGAAGAAACACTACAAGAGAATGACACTAACAGTGCACTAGCTGAGGTAGCCAACACTACTAGAGTGATCCTCACATACAACTCTTAATTGAAAGAAATCCATAAGACAATTGCTAAAAACTGGAATATCCTGGCATGTGATCCCATTATAGGACGGAGCCTAACTTCACGTCCAATGGTTACCTACAAGAGAGGGAGAAACCTGAAGGACCTCCTAGTGAAAGGGGATATAACCAACAGACCACAGGGCATGCAACACACTTTGCAAGGTTTTTTTTCCATGTGGACACTGCAAAACCGGCAGTAATAGTCACATGAGGAAAACATATGAGACCCCTAGTGGGTGGTAAGAAAATCATAAAGCAATTCCTCACATGCAGCACCAATTTTGTTGTTTATGCTCTTGAGTGCCTGTGCAATCTGGAATAGGTGGGGAGCACGATTTTTGCGGCCAAAAAAAGAGTGCTGGAGCACATGAGAGCAATAAACAACAAGGATATACATGATCTGGTTGCCAGACAATTTGTGGAATATCATCTTTCCAATAGCTCCCTCCTAGAATACTGCATACTGGAGCAGAGCAAACAAAACACTAGAGGAGGAAATAGAAAGTTACTACTCAGACAACGCGAATCATGGTACATATTAGACCTACAAATGAAGAGCCTTAAGGGCCTCAACCAAGATGAAGAGTTAGGGATTCATCTTCACGAGAACTAGGGCACGTTATTATATTCTTTGATTCCTAAATCCACAATACACCGTTAAGTGAGAGTCTAGATTGAAATAAAAAATATGTTTCTAGCATTCAAATAACATCTAAACAACCTGTATCATGATATATGCTTGTTTTTAACCATGAAAATGAATTTTAATAGCACTATTTGTTTTTTTTTTTATTGTAGGAGGAAAGGAAGGGACCTAATTCAGGATGACAAGGAGGATCTTGGTTTCCTACCCTTTTCTTTGTGATGTCACGTTGTCGTGATTGGAATACAACAATTACACAAGACTGTTGATTTTCTTAGTTTAATTTGTTTTCGTATTGTTTTGAACTTGTTGAGTAGATTGTATATCCTTCAAGAATAATCCAATGTACGCACATCGGAAGAGGGAACACAAGGTGTGGATCTGGTAATTTTCAGCTCACCTTTACAACTAATCAGAAAATGGACATTCTTACTCTCTCATTGAGAGTACATGGGGCATGATGGATACGTTTTATAGTCAAATGGTGAGTAACAATGTAGCAAGATAACATGGTGCAGTATCACTACATTGTGCTTACCTGTACAAGGTAAGAGGGAACACGCATTTAGCCACAATGCAGGATATAAGACCAACTAAGTATACCACATTGGTAGATATTCACTCGTCACGAGCGCAAGCCAGAGGTCGATAACCATGACCTAATTTACTAGATAGACATCACATGATTTGCGCACCGTCTCAGGTAGCCCAAGTACTCAAGGGCCAAAATGAACACATACAGATATCTTTATTGACACAACGAGTAAACAACATTGTGGACAACCTCGTTTATACTGAAAGCAGGATCCAACAAGTTTCAATTACTCGAATGTGCGTGTAATATACAGTTTAGAGAGCATCACAAAGCTGCTTTAATAGATGAGAAATGTTAATTGAATTTAATGTGGTTCGAACCACTATATAACAAATGTGCAATCAGAACTATGGTACTTGTAGCCCACATTGATGGTCTGTTATTTATGTCCATGAGTGCATTTAGCAATCTTATTTTCTTTAATCACACAACTCTGGCCCGGCAATAAATAATTCGTAACAGGCCAACATTATAAGAAATGCTCAATCGCACCGAGCTTCAATGCCCAAGCAGAATTAATTCACTATGTTGTAATGTAAAATCCACCATTACAAAATGGATGCCACTTTAACCCTGTTTTTGGAAGGCACATATGAATTGTCCTCTGCTTATGTCCATGAATTTGTATGTAAAACATACCTAACCTAACACGCCAGTGTGTGATCAAGACTGCCTTGACAGTCAAAACGCGTCACTGGCAATAAAATCGGTGGAATTGCAGACATCCTGAGTGTGCGCCTAATTGGTCTTTTGAAAAAAGAAAAAACAAATATATATATATATATATATATAGAGAGAGAGAGAGAGAGAGATAGATAGATAGATAGATAGATAGATAGATAGATAGATAGATAGATAGATAGATAGATATAGATATATAAACACATATGTATATATAAAATCTGAAATCATTACAAAATAACATCTGGGAGAGAGCTGGAATTCGGAGGGATTACTTTCAACATTCCAATTCCTAATCATTTTGATAAACATTTTAAAACCATAATAACAGAAAACTGTTAAATCATCTAATATATAAAAAAATACTATACAATGTAAGATAAAAACAATAAAAAGAAAAAGGAAACTTTACCTTAATAAAAATAAAATTAATTTCCCTACCTACAAACAAAAAAAGCACCAAAAATATTAAATACTGTTAGACCTGGCATCCTTGGCGTGGTTTCCCCTGGCTTTTTGCCTTCTGACCTCCTGTTTTGCTGACCTCATTTTTGTTGACTTAAGGATTCTGGGCACTTTACAACTGCTAACCAGTGCTAAGGTACATATGCTAACAAGCTAACATTGGCTTATCTATAATTGGCATATTTAATTTACTTATAAGTCGCTGGTGCAGTGCATTATATGTGCCAAGTGTCTGTAAATTAAATGCTACTAGTGGGCCTGCAACACTGATTGTGCCACCCACTTCAGTAGTCCATTAAACATTGCTCAGCCCTGCCACTGCAGAGCCTGTGTGTGCAGTTTTAAACTGCTATTTTGACCTGGCAAGTTCACCTTCTTGCACAGCCCAAACCTTCCGTTTTATTACATGTAAATTCCCCCTAAGGTAGGGTTAGATAGCCCAATTGGCAGGGTGCAGCGTATTTAAAAGTTAGGACATCTACCTTTGAGTTCTACATGTCCTAATTGTGAAAAACAGCTAAATTTGGTTCCCACTGCTGCAAGGCCTATCTCTTCCATAGGTAAACATTTGGATTGCCTTAAAACATTATTTGAGAGTAATTTCCAATTGGGAAGGGAAGAGATAGAGATTTGGAGTTTGGTGTCTCTGGACTCACAATTTGACACCACCTCTTCTGGTTAAGTCGGATTTTAAATTATAAGTCTGAAAATGCCACTTTTAGAAAGTTGCCATTTTCTTACTTTAACCATTTTGTCCCTCTCCCTGTCTCTGAATACATGTCTGGGTTGGGTGACAGATGGGCTTTGTGCATTCACTCTAGACAGTCACACAAAGGGAGGACGGGTATGACATTTGGCTGATGGGCCTTTCTGAGGTAGATAGGGAGGAAGGAGCTGGGTCTAGTACCTGAATAGAGTTGTGCCTGTCCTCACCCAAAAAGCAGCATACGCCCCCTATAGTGAGTTTGGACCCTGGTCAGAAAAGTCTTCTCCACTTCAAATACACATTTGGATATAAGTACTGGACGCCTGACACCACCAAAGCAGAACATTGCTGTAATCAAGGACATTCTGCCTGGAAGAAGAGCTGCTGTGCTGCAGGAAGGACTGTCACTTTGCCAACTGCTTTGCTGTATTGGCCTGCTGCCTGCTGATTGCTGTGCTGTAGGAGGGACTTCTACTTTGCTACCTGATCTGCTGTATTGGTCTCCTGCCTGCTGCTTCTGGTCTGGGAGAGTGAGGGACTTGACCTGCTCACTACATCCTTGAACCCAAGTTTCTCTAAGGGCTTGTTGGCTTGCCTCCTGTTCTCTGAAGTCTCAGGGTTCAATTGATTGGATATTTGTTATTTTAGTCTTCTTTTACTCGGATGAATATTCTTTATATTTCTAAACTGTTGTGCAGTCTTTGTGTGGTTTTTTCTTTGTGTTACTGTAATTTATATATGTTGCACAAATACTTTACACTTGGGGCCTGATTCTGATGCGGTTTGGAAATCATTCTGACCTAATCGGTTTGGGAATGGTTTCCGACCGGGTCGGGAGATTATGACCAACCGAGTATGATGCATTCGGATGGTTCCAGATATGATTCGGTCAGACTCCCATTGACTCCAATGGGAGCCTATGTTCCAACCGAATGCATAGGCTCCCTTTGAAGAAAAGGGTGGCTGGGGAAAATTGGGCACCCTGTGGCAGGCACCCACTGGTGCCGGACACACTGTAGTTGGCTGGTAAGGGGAGACCCATGGGAACCCCCATGGGCCTGATTGGGAAGGCTCTGGGTGCAGGGGGGCCTCTACAGGCCCCCAAATTCTGAATAGATGCCGATTAGAGTCGATGGCACGATACGGAAAGGCTGTCCGAATTCAGCATTGTAATAGGTCATTCAGAAATGCGTCCCGTAGAGACGTACGAGTCTGCTCCGCACGGCTTGGTCATTCCGAATGCTGTTGGGTTTGGATTTGGATATTCCTAACACCTAACTCGCATCGTACTAGGTCGGTCGGAAACCTTTCTGATTCGGCCGGAAAGACACGTTCCCGATCCAATTCGGACGGAGCAAATGCTGTTAGGAGGCCCTCCTAACCGCATTAAAATCGTTCCCATAGTGTATGAAGTTAAGCCTGACTGCTCAGTGCCAAGCTACCAGAGTGTGAGTATAGTTTAATTTAGGGTGTGTATCTGACTTATCCTGACTAGGATACTAGAACATTTAATTTAAAATAACAATTAAAAACAACATAAAAAACAAAAAATATACATTTTAAGAAACCTTATTAACAAAAAACACTTATCAATAAATCAATAAATTATTTATATAAAACAAATATTTGAGATAATAAGTGCACCAAAATATACATTATGGATTATTATTTATCCAATTTAATAGTATTAAATACTGTTTAATGAACTATTACAAATTCAATAACTTTCTAATCTATTCCCACAAAACCCAGCAACCTGCTACTAAATTATACATAATTAGGAAAATGTTCAAAATGAAAATATACATTACCACTAAGAAATTAAATTTACAAATATAAAATAACAATTAATTAATCTAACAATGTGCATAATTATTACACAATTAAATGTTTAGTTTACAATAATACATTAATTAACAATAAATATACATTATTGATATTTTAATTAACTTTCCCCATCCCCAACAAAGCTAACAACTCACTACCAATATATGAATTATTAACAAAAATATAAAGATTAAAATATACATAGAAATGTAAAACTTACACTCAATTACTGTTCACATAAATATTATTCAATTAAATATCAATTTTACAATAAAAAAGTCAATATGAAGTAAAAATTACTTATCATGCATTTAACTTCCAACCATATTCCCCTAAAAACCACATTATAAATTACTGATTAAATGTAAAATAACTCTAAAATACCAATCTGTAGTTTCAAACTTAACATCATGCTAAAAATACAAACATCTAAAAAAATATTTTAACTAAAATACATTAAAATAATCAAAGAATGATGTTTATTGCAACTATATTAAAGTAAATATATCAAGAATGATATTCTTAATGACATTATATACCAAAAAACAATATTCTTGCGTTTGATATTCTGCTACATAATATTTTGGTAGCCACAATATTTTTGACTCAATAGTTGTGTCATACAATTCTTTTCATCCAAGGTTTTTTGCCATTAACTCATGGTTTGAGTAACCAAGCCTTTTTGATAAATATAGGCTTGTGCCTTCCACAAGACCATTAATGGAGCAGAGACTCCTACAAGCTTATTTATCAAAAAGTACAAAATGGGTGTAAGTGTATAAATCTAATAACAAGGAGAGGGTGAAAAAATCACTTAGAAGCAAAAAGGGTGGAGTCCACCTCAAGGACAGAATTCGCCTAAAACAATGTGTCAAAATCTGATGCGCGGCTGGCATTGAAAAAAAAGGGCACATTGTTTACTGAGCATAAGGAACAGTAGCGGTCGGTGGTGGGAGAGCTGCCGGGTGGTGACGTGGGGCGGGGGAGGGGCAGAGTGGGCGGTAGTAAACTACGGAATAAGGCCAAATACAGGTAAGTGAACATATGAATAAAGAAAATCAAATTTCGTTGTGCGCACTGCATCGCCAAATGCAATGCAGTGTGCGCAACGAAATTCGTTTTATTTATTTTAACGTTTACTTACCTGTATTTGGCCGTATTCCGTAGTTTACTACCCCCCACCCTGCTCCTCCCCCACCCCACGTCACCGCCTAGCCGCACTCCCACCACCAACCGCTACTGATAAGGAAAGCCCATAAATTCAAGGACTGAAGCCAGTTCAAAGGAGCACTGGCTACCTATGGCTTTTCTCAATTATCTCACCACATAGATGTGGTTCATTTAGAGCAGCTATGTAGAATTGTTGAAAGTACCAGCTGTTTAAGGCAATTTTATTGGTTATGATAGTCTGATTCGCAGGTGGCCAGACGCTAGGGGAACTATTGCGAGTCTGACGGTCCGAGGACCGCCAGACTCGTGGTGGGGCAGCAGTGACAGATCAAGCCACAGCTTCACCGGTTGTCCAACCTCCTGATTACAACTCAGGCTGTCGGAACACCCTGGGACCGATGGCTCCACCAGGGAACCGATGTTCACTGGCATATGAGTGGCGGTCAGAGTCCGCAATATGTTTGGTGGGACCGCCACGGTCTCGCCAAGCATATTGCGAGTTTCCTCTCAGCCAAGCTTTACATGGTGATTCCATAACCCTGGAGGAGAGGATACTGAGGGGGCCCAACAGGGTCTCCTGTGCCTCAAACATGTGTGGATGTACTCAGGGGCATAACATGTGCCCCCCTGTATGCATGCACATAGGTTCCTGCATGGCATGGACTTTGGAGTCCATGCAGGAACCTTGTACTGTAATCCCACTGTGGTGCTTTTTTTAATGGCACTGCCACCTATAAAAGAGGCACCGCCATGAGACCTCCATGCCTCCCGCCTGCCAGACTAATAAACATGTGTAATCTGGCAGGTAGAGCAAACCTTGGGGGAGTAGTGGTGCAGCTGTGCATGCACCGCCGTGCCACTGCTCCATCAAAAACTCATAATCAGGGCCTAAGAAGGGTACCTTTCTGGTTCTTTCTGGGCTGCCCCATGATCATCCTGTTTTGGACAGGCCACAAATCTCGGCAGTCATGCCTCACAGCGATATGCAAGTGCAATTCCTCTCTGTTTGCAGCTGTTGTGAAAATCCTAGAAATGGTGGATTCACCCAGGACTTATGAAATAAAAACAAATGCTACCCCCAGTATGAAACTCTACAATAAAACTTCCTTTTTTTCTGACTTAAAAATTACACCTTGTGCTTGGCGGTATTCATACAACAACGAATGATGGCTGTGGTTTATTCTCCCTATCAGCCTTGCAAATGTTGAAAGCTGTAGACAGCTTTAGCCGTCTGCTGCTAGACGTATTGTTTCCAGTGCATAACATATTCTTAGGGTTGGCTTTGGGCAAATTATTGGACGGCTTTGTTGACTTTCCTTTCCATAGTTGTGACTGTCCCATCCAGGAGCATTTTGTTTTAATCTGAATTTTTTTTAATTGTTTTTTTCATGAAGGCCCTGTAGTCTTAAACTGCTAATGGGCCACTTGCTTCATTTTGTTGTGCTGATACATTCTTGTTTTTCACTTTTTAATAATTTTATTTTACTGTTCCTAAGTGGATGTCTGCTATGTTACAAAGGAACGCTGCTGTTTACTATGACGCATTGACGTTCATACATCACGAAAATCATGTGAATGAATTGTAATGCACACACATGCATGAGTCACAACGCATCCATATACGTGGACTGCCATCTTGAAATGGGTTTTCTTTAATAGAAAGCTCATTGCAAGAATGCTGTCAATCCACCCACATGCACGCGTGATTTACAATGAAAAAAGCCTTTTAGAGTTGAGACATATTAGCTTTGCCATTATGGGGCCGATTCGGTTGTCGGATGTCCGGCTTTGGTTAGGAACTCGAACAGAACGAACTCCTGTCGTCGGTTCCAGCCCAGCAAGTAGGATGCGACCCAACCCTGTTCGGTCGAAATCCTATACTATTCAATGGGAGCATGCATTCCGCACTGAATGCATGCTCTCATTGTAAAGAGCAAAGTTGCTGTTCATCCCTACACCCCATGGCAGGCACGTCAAGGTGCCTGCCATGGGCTGCAGGGATCAACGCCATTCTGGGGCCTTGCACCCTTGGATGCCCTGCTGGAGAGCCCACAAAGCCTTTCTGTGTCAGAAAGGCCGGCACCGAAAAACTTTTGGAATCTGCAATCGTAATCCCTCGGCCATAAAGAGACGGCTGAGGGATTACTAAAGGCTTTCTGAATGGCAGGCGGGCTCTCCGAGCCTGTGAGATGCCATTCAGAAATCCAATTTGCATTCCCTTACGACCGACCCAATCTGACCAGCTTATTTCGATGCGGGCTGAAGGGCTTCGACTGACAGTAGGAGTCGTTTCAGCCCGCATTGTAATCAGGCCCTAAGTGTTCTAACTTATATGGGTCAAAACAAAGCTGTGTTCCACAATTAGGTAATATTGACTTAGATATTATGCTGATGATAGCTGAAAATAAATTCTATCCAGGATTATAGACTCTAATCAAAGCAGTGATTATTTAATTGACAAATATGAGTATTCAGTTATGAAAAAGAAGCAAAATAAGAGTTTGGGGCCTATTACATACTGTGAACCTTTGTATCAATTCTTTCTTTTTCCACCCATCGCGGAGTAGTTGTAATTTCTCCCTTTTGGTGCCTGTGTCGTCCATTGACCGACACTGGGGAGGTAAATAAAGGCCCCTCAGGTGCGGTGTATTTTTGTTTCACATCAGGCTGCTCGGGAAGAGCTTCTCGAGCAGTCAGATATTATTTTTTTACTGCAATGACAATCGGCGTGCAGGGAGCACTGACGTCATTGCAGTAAAAGTGAAAGTGAAATGAGCCAATGGGCTGAATCAGTGATTGGGGGCATCAACACCCCGAGCACTGATTCGAATGGTAGAGGTATCATTAGAAAGGGGAGAAATGCCCCTTTCTAATGGTACCCCTGCACAGTGCCCTGCTTGGGGGTCGCCACAGGAGAGTAATCCCCATGCAGGGATCCATCCACTAGATACCAGGACTAGGGTGAGCAGCCCCTGGGGAAGGGCGTGTGCCCCCCCTTGCTTATTTTTATATATTGAGTCTTCCTGCCACACGGGGAGCAGATAGGGGCAATAACCTCTGCTCTGCCTCCCGAGGTGTGGCATAAAGCCCACTAGACTCCAGGGATTACTCATTTTTTAGGGTTTAGGGGTGGGGCTGTCCAGCATGGGCATGGCTATGCCTCCACACCGAATAAATAGAGAAACACGTTTTTTTCACCCTGGGGGAGCAGATGGACATTATTACCCCCTATGTACCCCGGGGTAGAAAGCCCTCTTAATGCCAGAGATTTTTTTTAACTATAGAGGTGAGGGCTGCTCACCATGGGCATGGCCATACCCCACCCCAACTAAATGGGGCAACAGTCTTTCTGCCCCCTCTGCGAGGCGTATTGAGATATTTACCCCAGATCTTGCCCCCCCGGGGAACAAAAGCCCACTTGAAGCCATTGAATAAATTTTTTTAACCGCATGCGTGCGGCATGATTCCCCCCCGTACGCTGGAAAGCGCACTTTGCATGACGAGCTGGGCTCGTCATGAGCGTGCCAGGAGGCTACCTCATGACGAGCCCAGCTCGTCATGAGCGTCGAAGGGGTTAATAAAGGGGTGGGGGCTGCCCGGCCTGGGCATGGATATGTCCCCACCCCCAAGTAAATTGGGAAACAGAATTTTTGTCCCTCCTAAGGGGGAGATGAGGGTAATTATCCTCAATCTGCCCACTAGACATCAGGGTTTTAAAAAATATATATATATATATATGTCATGTGATCAAGACCAGCAACGGTCGAAACGCGTATATACTGGGCTATCCCAGAGCCTAATATTCCTTCAGCACGGGCGTGGTCTCCACTAGTGTTGCAGATGAACACTCTCACACTGAACCTCTCATTAAGAGTGTGCAATGGTCGCACCAAATCCGATACACTGGGGAACTATACCTTTAATAAATTGGGGCAAAAATCTATCATAGATTATATTCTAGTAGATACAAAATCATGGTATAGGGTGTTAGACTTTAAAATTATGCCCCGCTTTGATAGTGACTACAACGCTCTTACATTAGAGGTAACTTCACTGTTTGATAAGAACACATCTGAAGTATCATCATCTATTGACTCTAAAATTGAGCAATAGCAGAAGAGTATGTTGGGGCGATTTCTGCCGATTCCAAGAAAAATTGGCCTCATTATACAAAATTATCATCCCTTTTCTTATGATAGTGAAGCAAGTCACCATGAATGACAGGATCCCAAATTCTCTCTCCAAAATCTGTATTAATCATCATAACCTATTATCCATGTTGGCTAATATTTTCTACCCCAATAAAGACAGAGGCGGGCTAGAAGTCCTCGCGACCCATGGTACAATGAAAGCTGCCGTATGGCTAAGGCAGATCCCATAGCTGTAATTAAACATAATGACAGGGCATTAATTAGAGAGAAAAGGGTAGCCCATAAAAAAGTCACTATAGAAGCAGAAAGAAGTTGGGAAAACAAGAAATGGGATACCCTGAGAAGTACCTTAAGTTCGCACGATATGAGGTCTTTCTGGAATGTGGTTAACACTGGAACCCAGGAAGGTAATAGGGCCATAGAACCCAACACTTGGGAGAACTAATGGAAGGCATACTTCGAATCTTTATACATAAGGGGGCTGGAGGAGGGGGGTCAGTGGGCAACACTTGCACGCCATATGAGACTACTTTTCCAACTGCGTTCCCCATCACCCTCAAAGAGATAACAGATGCTATAAGTAGGATTACACCATCCAAGGCCCCAGGACTTGACAAGATCCCCAGGGATCTTTTTCGTTCTGAACCCGCTATCTGGGTGGCAAAAAGGGTTTTCCGCTCCTCCCTGATAATTACTGCCCAATCAGTCTCATTGATGTAAGTCAAAAAAAAAAATTTCAAGGTCTTCTCGGGCGGCTACAGGGATGAATGGACGAGACTAATGTTCTTAGCCCCCTCCAAGCTGGGTTTAGAGCAAAGATCTCAACAATCGACCAAATTTTCAGGTTACAATTATTATTTTGGAAATCTGTTCTTATAGTGGGTGGCAGCCTCAACTTAATTTTTGTGGACCTCAAGTCCGCATTTGGGGGCAGATTAGGATACCGTTTTTTCCGTATCCTCCGGGCCGGCGGAAGCCACCGCCGGCCCGGAGGATACGGAAAAACCGCAGTGGACCCACCAAAGACCCACCGCCACATTAGGATGGATGGTGGGTCCAGGTTTATGTCCGCAGCTTTTCCGCCGCGGTTGGCTTACAACCGTGGCGGAAAAGCCCTAATATGGTGGCGGTATCTCTCAGACACCGCCAGCCGTATTAGGATGCCCAAAAAGAAATGCTTTTCCACGGCGTGTTTTCCGCTGTGGAAAAGGATACAGAGCTTCACTGCGGGGCCCGTGGCGGGCCCCCTGGGTGAAGGGGGGGTGGGGGGTGCACATGGGGGGTACCTATGGTACCCCCCTGCATTTGTATGCAGGAATCGGCAGGCACCGCGCGGTGCCTGCCGCTTTCTGCATACAAATGCAATGTATGCATTTTTAACATTGCGGCGGGTGCAGCTGCCGCAATGTTAAAAATAGAGGATGTGACCGCCAGGGTGGCGGTCACATCCTAATTGGAGAGGAGGGAACTCTGCAGGCCATGCGGAGGTTCCCTCCTCCTCGATGGTCGCGGACGGACTCAAGTCCGTTCGCGATCATAATGAGCCCCTTGATCTGGTTCCGAGGGGAAAATTATGGGCAATCCTATTGGACATGAGTGACCCATCATATATCTGCCACCAGTTGGAAACACTCCAGGATGGCAATTACACCCAAATTAGGTTTGGTAAAAATGGCGAACTAACCGGCCCTCTGCCTGTGAAAAGAGGCGTATGCCAAGGCTGCGTATTGGCCCGACACTTTTCTGCCTTTTTATCAATGGCTTAGTAGAGACACTGATTGCAGGGAATGATATTGACGCTCCTAAGCTTGTGAATCGCAATATACCTGCGATGACATTAGCGGATGACACCCTCCTCCTCTCTAAATGACCCACGTGAATCCAAAGGGCCCTTGACATCTTTAGTGTTATTTGTAGAAACCGGGGTTTGGAGATCGACCTGCAAAAAATCAAGAACATGGTGTTCAACAAAGGTGACAGTACCCGGCCCAATCCTTGCCTAGATGGGAACTGCTAGAGAGGATCTCCAACTTTGAGTACCTTGGGATCACGCTGACAGAAAAAATGCACTGGGGTGCGCAAATGCAGAAAGCAAGCTTAAAGTTGGCACATTCAATGGGGGTCTTGCAAAGGTAGTCAGGAGCTGTATCCATAAATCCATAGGCCTGGCAGTGGAAATATATAAAGCACAAGCCAGGGGTAAGGCCCTGTACGGTGCTGAAATCTGGGGCCATCATCCCCTGGGCTTTCTAGCGAGTATCGAGAACTCCTTCGCCAGGCATCTGCTGGGTCTTCCCCCTAGCTCCCGACTTACACCTCTTAGAATGGTCCTGGGGGTTAGACTAATCTCTGATGAAGCCACCCTTAGACCCCTTTTGTTTTGGCATCTCCTGTGGAGCACCCCCGAACTGGCAGCATATAGGGAGGAGCTGAGTGAAGTGCTGAGTCTACAGGGTGCGGGCAAACTTGCATGGCTGGCACACATTAGAAACACCTGCGTCGCCATGGGGAGGGGCAACCTGTGGGCCAACGCAGAAGAAACCTGCCTCGCTACTTCTAGGAAGGTCCTAATGAAGAGCTATAGGGAGTATAAACAAACTCAGGTTCTAGGGAGCCCCCTAGTCAGCCGACTGAATCATTGTCAAAATATCGACCTACAAAATATCGACCTACAGGAATATCAATGCAGAAATATTGAAGGCAAGAATATCGACATCCTATCTACAACATGGTAAGTAAAAAATATCGAAAAAATATATAGATGTTAAAAATATCGTTTTTTTTCTGTAAAAATATAAATGTAAAATAAAGTAAATAACACTAATAAATAAAATAAACATTTTAAAAATATCTAATCATGTTTAAAATTAATAAATAATACATATATAATAATAATACATTAATTAAACATATACATTAAATATATAATATATACATACTTGATACGTTGTAATAATTATTTTAATAATTTGTAAATTAATACAAAATATTATTATTACAAATACATTTACAAACATAAAACAAAAACATAAATAAGAAGTATAGAATTAGGTTTAATAAATGAGAAAAATTAAATATACCTTTAATATTTTTAAAATTAATTATATACTACATTATCTAAAAATACTATTCAAAATCCATAAGTAAAAAAAATACAGTTATAAAAATGTTGGATAGCATAGAACTTAAAATTACCATTCCCACTCCAGAGAGCGCAACAGTAGGGAAAGCGTTGGATAGCGTAGAGGTATAAATATCTATTCCAACTCCAGAGAGTGCAACAGTAGGGAAAGCATTGGATAGCGTAGGGTAAAAAATTACTATTCCAACTCCAGAGAGTGCAACAGTAGGGAAAGCGTTGGATAGCGTAGGGGTAAAAAATACTTTTCCAACTCCAGAGAGTGCAATAGTAGGGAAAACATTGGATAGCGTAGGGGTAAAATTACTATTCCAACTCCAGAGAGTGCAACAGTAGGGAAAGCGTTGGATAGCGTAGGGGTAAAAATTACTATTCCCACTCCAGAGAGTGCAACAGTAGGGAAAACATTGGATAGCGTAGGGGTACAAATTACTATTCCAACTCCAGAGAGTAAAACAGTAGGGAAAGCATTGGATAGCGTAGGGGTAAAAATTACTATTCCAACTCCAGAGAGTGCAACAGTAGGGAACGCGTTGGATAGCGTAGGGGTAAAACTTACTATTCCCACTCCAGAGAGTGCAACAGTAGGGAAAGCGTTGGATAGCGTAGAGGTAAAATGTACTATTCCAACTCCAGAGAGTGCAACAGTAAGGAAAGCGTTGGATAGCATAGGGGTAAAATTACTATTCCAACTCCAGAGAGTGCATCAGTAGGGAAAGCGTTGGATAGCGTAGGGGTAAAAATTACTATTCCAGCTCCAGAGAGTGCAACAGTAGGGAAAGCGTTGGATAGCGTAGGGGTAAAAATTACTATTCCCACTCAAGAGAGTGCAACAGTAGGGAAAGCGTTGGATAGCGTAGGGGTAAAATGTACTATTCCAACTCCAGAGAGTGCAACAGTAGGGAAAGCGTTGGATAGCGTAGAGGTAAAAATTACTATTCCCACTCCAGAGAGTGCAACAGTAGGGAAAGCGTTGAATAGCGTAGAGGTAAAATTTACTATTCCAACTCCAGAGAGTGCAACAGTAGGGAAAGCGTTGGATAGCGTAGGGGTAAAAATTACTATTCCCACTCCAGAGAGTGCAACAGTAGGGAAAGCGTTGGATAGCGTAGAGGTAAAATTTACTATTCCAACTCCAGAGAGTGCAACAGTAGGGAAAGCGTTGGATAGCGTAGGGGTAAAAATTACTATTCCAACTCCAGAGAGTGCAACAGTAGGGAAAACATTGGATAGCGTAGGGGTAGAAATGACTATTCCCACTCCAGAGAGTGCAACAGTAGGGAAAGCGTTGGATAGCGTAGGGGTAAAAATTACTATTCCAACTCCAGAGAGTGCAACAGTAGGGAAAGCGTTAGATAGCGTAGGGGTAAACATTTCTATTCCCACTCCAGAGAGTGCAACAGTAGGGAAAACATTGGATAGCGTAGGGGTAAAAAATACTATTCCAACTCCAGAGAGTGCAGCAGTAGGGAAAGCATTGGATAGCGTAGGGGTATAAATTACTATTCCCACTCCAGAGAGTGCAACAGTAGGGAAAGCGTTGGATAGCGTAGGGGTGAAAATTACTATTCCCACTCCAGAGAGTGCAACAGTAGGGAAAACATTGGATAGTGTAGGAGTAAAAATTACTATTCCAACTCCAGAGAGTGCAACAGTAGGGAAAGCATTGGATAGCGTAGGGGTAAAAATTACTATTCCCACTCCAGAGAGTGCAACAGTAGGGAAAGCGTTGGATAGCGTAGAGGTAAAATTTACTATTCCAACTCCAGAGAGTGCAACAGTAAGGAAAGCGTTGGATAGCATAGGGGTAAAATTACTATTCCAACTCCAGGGAGTGCAACAGTAGGGAAAGCGTTGGATAGCGTAGGGGTAAAAATTACTATTCCAACTCCAGAGAGTGCAACAGTAGGGAAAGCGTTGGATAGCGTAGTGGTAAAAATTACCATTCCTCTCAAGAGAGTGCAACAGTAGGGAAAGCGTTGGATAGCGTAGGGCTAAAATTTAATATTCCAACTCGAGAGAGTGCAACAGTAGGGAAAGCGTTGGATAGCGTAGGGGTAAAAATTACTATTCCCACTCCAGAGAGTGCAACAGTAGGGAAAGCATTGGATAGCGTAGAAGTTAAATATAACATACTTATAAATAATTGTTGTAAATAAAATATTTCTAGTAAAAGAGAGGGACCCACAAACCAAAGGGGTGGGGTACCAGAAGACTGTAAGTCAAGATAAGAAGTCCCCTTTGGACAGATTAACACTGGCATTCACAGCTCATAGATCACCTAGGAGCAATAACACTATTCATAGACACTGGAGCCAGCGGTGAACATGAAAAAATGTATAGTAGCAATGAAAGAATTATAAAAGGTATACAATTTATTTTGATTTAAAAACATATGCTAGACAGCAAATATCACATTTGATATACAAATACATATACAGTGGGAAACATTAAAAAAAGGAAAATAATTCCTATGACATAAGAACTATATGTACAAATATGGAACAGAATCACACTACACAATTCATGGTTTATTGTAATTGGAGTGGTTACTGCAAGAAATTTTGTACACAGTGGTTCAGAAAATAGCATCGCCGCGTTTCGGTGGGCTTGAAAGTAGAGAGCCAGCACCTTCTTCAGGATAAAATTGAGGGGTCCCACACACAAATAAAATATCTCATGTGAATCGCCACAATTTCCTTTGCATTCTTCAAAAGGCAGGACACGATACCATGAATATGGTTATCTTAATTCAGACAAGGTCGTGATGCGCCCTATTAGCGTCACTCCGTCCCTTTTGGTAGTACTAATTGTACAGGGTAGGTATCTGAGAATACGATAGTCAGGGATGCAAAGGTAGACTCACAGTGCAATCAACACTTTTCTCAAAAGAGAATAAAAACAATGCACGTGGTCTATTCGGCCCGGGTCCCGAACAGCAAGCTCGACCGCCCGCAGTCTGCTAATTTGAAAAGAATCGAGTGTCCGGGACCAACGTCTCCTGCAGTGTGAATAAAATATTTAAAATTTTTATTTTTAAATAACTCTACATCATTTGCAAATACCCATTAATAATTACTAAAAACATATTTAAAATTGAATAATTAATTAACACTAATGAACAATAAATACCAATAAATATGAATTAATAAATATAAATTACCACATAATAAATATTGAACACTAAAATATTTATCCAAACAAGAAACATATTGATAACTAAAAATTGATGAACAATACAAAAATGGCAAACAATAAATGTCTTTTTTAATAAAAAACATTTTTTATGAAAAACTGAATTACAAATTAATAAAATAAATTTCCAATTAATAAAAAGTAATTAACAATTAAAAATATCAATTACCAATTCTAAAAAATGTATTACCAATTAAAAAATTATTTGCCAATAAAAAATTGTAATTTCCAATTAAAAACCTTAATTACCAATTGAAAAAATGAATTGCCAATTACAAAATGTAATTACCAATTACAAACCTTAATTACCAATACAAATAATTAATTAGCAATTAAAATAATTATTTAGCAATTAATAATTAATTAGAAATAAAAAAATATCAATACCAATAAAAAATAAATAATTATTTAATTACAATTAAATTACTTCCCACCCAATTCCCCTATAAACCCACAACCCACTCCAGTACTAAAACATAAAATTAAATTAAAAATAACATTTTTAATATACAAAAAATAGTACACATATAATTTAAAACAAATAAAATACTTTAAAAAAACATATAACACATACATAGAAAATACATAATAAAATACATAACAACAAACAAATATCGATATTAGTAACATCGAAATTAGTAACATCGATATAATTGATATCCATATTACTAACTTCGATATTACTTACATCGATATAAAAAAATTGATATTCTTGACCTCGATATTCCTCACCTTCGATATTTTAAACTCGATATTAATGTAATTCTATAATTAGGAATCGATATTTTGACTGTGCACCCAGCCGACTAACACTCGAGTTTTTAGAAGTAAAAGACCAATACAGACTAGAATCGGCTCTGGACGGTATTCAGCCACACCTGGCCAAGAAATTATACCTACAATTCAGACATGAGGTGCTCCTGTTGCATGTATTTACCAGTTAGTGGGCAGACTCTCCTGCTCTGGGCTGCCCAGCCTGTAACAACATAGAGGAGACAGAAATGCATGTGACATTTTTCTGTCAAAGATATAACAGGACAAAGATGTGTTGGCTTTGCCAGTTATTTAGAAATTTGGGTTCCAGACACTGCAGAGAGGTTTATAGGCTATTGAAATATGACACACATCCACCCATTGCGTTTTCTGTTTCAAGTTTTTTATTCTCAATGTGGTGTACTCGCAGTGCAATTTTAAAGATGTCCCCTTAGTTCTGGGCAACCCACTGTTTTATATTTTTTATAATGGGCCCTGATTATTGTTTTATCTGTGATATTTTTTAATTGAATGAAAGCATTTCAGGACTTTTTTTAAACAAATTGTTATCACAATGTCTTATATCAGTTGTTTATATTCTTCAATGTATGACTGTATAATGATGCTAGATGAGAGCCATTTTGACTGCAATAGAATTGATGAGAAGGGTCTATTGTAATGGTCTAGGTGCTGTTTAGGATCTGCACATGCACTTTACAGAGCACGGTCTCAGACCAATATAAAAAAATAAAAAATGTCTGTTTCTGTTTCTGTTGTAATGCACAAGCACTTTCCCGAAATGAATTTCGCATTACTTTTTTTTATCAATGCAAAAGTGTACAGTTGCCTAAACACTTATTCTGTAGAATGTTTACTCAGAAAAGAGTTGTGTGGGATCGCTGAAATGGCCAACTTTTGCTCGCGCACAGGCACTTTTTTTAATTTAATTCTTCAAACAATGCAATAGCCTTTAGATCGCCTGTATATCACACATGCACTTTTTGATTCCCTCATTTAAATGATAATTCTGGGCTGGTGGGCGAGTTAGTGGGGCATTTGAGATGACCATGTGACATGATTGTAAGTTTATACTTCTAATGTGCTAGTTGGTGCCTCTCCCTGTGCATTGGTTAAGCTATTGCAATGGCTTTGGCGCTGTTTAGAATCTGCATATGCACTTTATAGAGCATGGTTTCAGAACAATGTAAAAAATCTTACTTCTTTCTGATGTAATCCACAAGCACTTTATTGAATTTAAACCCTGTGATTTTTTTCACATTGTAATAGTGCTCAACTGCCCAATATTTATTCTATAGAACGTTTACTCAGAATAGTGTTTTCTGGGTTTGCCGAAATGGCTGCCTTTTGCTTGTGTACAACCAATTTATTAAATCAGATTCTACAAATAATGCAATAGCCCTCGGTATGCCTGTATGTCGCACATGCACTTTATGTCACCCTTATTTAAATAATGGCTCTCGGTTGTGGGGCGAGATAGTGGGACATTTGAGATGACCATGTAACATGATTGTAAGTTTATACCTTTAATGTGCTAGTTGGGGCCTCTCCTAGTGCAATGGTTATGCTATTGAGTTGAATGTAATGTATTGTTTTTCTGTGCTTTTATGGCCATGTCGACCGAAAGAAAGTTTTTCTTGATGATGATGATGATGATGATGATATATATATATATATCCACCAAAACAGGAACCCATATGAGGTGAAGCCACACAAAGTAAAAATTATGCTCTTTTTATTATGTTGACAGCCTGCCAGCAGCAAACGTCCTGGAACAGCATGCAACAAATAAACGCCAGACGCGTTTCAGGTAATATCCGTTCTTCAGTGGCGTTAAGTTAGCAAAGACTGAAAGCGCTGCTGCGAGTGCACACCTTAAATTCCATCACCTACCCTTGTGGGCGTTACCATCTCCCTGGCTTTCTGGGTGTTGTAGTGCACTTGAAGTAATCCCATGTGGGTGCATTGCTTGGAGTCTTTTAATAAAACAAAATAGTTCTTGCCTTCTCTCCAAGACGGCTCCTGCCCCACTTTGTGGACTGTCAAACAGATTTGGGTCCAAGGTCCATACTGTGCCTACTGCTGATTTTAACAAAGTTGTATGAATTGATTATTTTTTCTTTGTTTCACTATTCACTTAGTTTGTGACTCATAGCCAGTTTAGAAGCCTCTTGGTATGCTTTAATTTATGAGTATTTTGATTGGCCCTTTTTTTCTTTTCTTTTTTGTGTTTCAACTTTAGGTATTGACAATGTAATGGTGCACAGGAAGAAAAATCCTACTGAGACATTGATACTTGGATTGGTTCTAGTAAATGCACTGTTTCATAATCTCACTTGGGACTATATACCTCATGAAATATACTTTATCTACTTATATTGTGTACTACTCAACTCACTGGAGGTTGGAATAAGTGACAACGAGTTGAGATACTAAGACTGATTTGAATATATGCAATGTACATAATCTCACTGGGGTTTGGATGTAAAAGATTGAATTTCTCAAGTTATTTAATGGATTGTAGTACAACTCACTTGAGGTTACTATATGTGGAATTATGTTTGAAACAAACTGGCTCCAAGGATGTTACATAGCTAGGATGCTATATGGATGTGAAACGCAGAATTAGCGTTCTTGTGGATACAGTTTCTTTAAACATAGGACCAAATGAATTTGATATAAGTGGTCAATATATTTCGGAAATATATGTTGAAATGCATCTGTTAAATGTATATACATTTTGGGCCGTTTAGATCCATGTAAGCGCACCCTATTCCAAGATGGCCGCGATATTTGAACTGTGAGTCTGTTGTTTATTTTGTCACTTAATCACGTGAAACTTTATTTATTGTTTGCTCACTGTTTGTGTAATTACCCGTGACCAAGGCGAGTTCTCTCGCCGAAACGCGTTGGGTTTTTTCCATGTTCGATCACGATGCTGCATTTAATTAAATAAATAAATGGATTTGGAAAAGCGCACCTCGTACTGAATTTGATCCCTGGTTTCTCGAGGAGAGTGCAGTAGCGTAGCGCTGCTATGCATTGTGGACCTGAATATTTACACAGGGTTACCTTTGCCCCTGAACAGCACCGCTGTCTTGGTGTCCCGGCGTTGCGAAGGATGTGAACCTGTATATATATATATATATATATATATATATATATATATATATATATATATATCCAAACGACAGGAACCCCAAAGAAGCGAGGCCACGATGATATCTGTAAGGCTCACAAATTTTATTGACATCTGGCCAGCAGAGCCCTGCTGTGAAGTTGCATCACAAAACTTGATACGCCAAACGCGTTTCGGGAGTAGAAAAATCCCTTCCTCAGTGGCGTGTTTCATGGTAGATTGAAAGCGCTGATGCATGCGCACAATTTAAATGAACACACATGCCTGAGTGGGCGTGACCATCGCCATGGCCTTCTGGATGTTGTGGTGCGCACCTAATAGTCCCCAGTGGGTGCGCTTTCAAAGTCCAGATAAAGAAAGTATTGTCCCCGTGGATTGATGCAAATGTCCAAGCAGGGACCTGCCCTGCTTTGTAGATGCCAGTAGGAGCCGTGCACTAGGACCACCCTGATATGGCGCCAACTCGCTTACTTCTCTTTAGATGAAACACCGGCATGGTGTCATCGTAGATCCTGCTACCGCAGGCGGGCCTCACCTCGCGGCTGGGTCATGCCGAATCAAATCCAAACAACAGGAACCCCAAAGAAGCGAGGCCACGAAGAAATCTGTAAGGCTCACGAATTTTATTGACATCTGGTCAGCAGAGCCCTGCTGTGAAGTTGCATCACAAAACTTGATACGCCAAACGCGTTTCGGGAGTAGAAAAATCCCTTCCTCAGTGGCATGTTTCATGGCAGATTGAAAGCGCTGATGCATGCGCACAATTTAAATGAACATACCTGCCCGAGTGGGCGTGGCCATCACCATGGCCTTCTGGATGTTGTGGTGCGCACCTAATAGTCCCCAGTGGGCGTGCTTTCAAAGTCCAGATAAAGAAAGTATTGTCCCCGTGGATTGATGCAAATGTCCAAGCAGGGACCTGCCCTGCTTTGTAGATGCCAGTAGGAGCCGCGCGCTAGCACCACCCTGATATGGCGTCAACCCGCTTTCTTCTCTTTAGATGAAACACCGCATGGTGTCATCGTAGATCCTATATATATATATATATATATATGATGTGATCAAGTCCCCTGTGAGGGACGAAATGCGTCATGGCTGCTGCGCTAATCCTGGAACCTGAATAAACAGCAACTGACGAGCCATGGTGGTCTGCGCTCTTTTCCTGGCTTTTGTACTGGCTACTTTGGAGAGAGTTCTTCTGCATATATATATAAAGCCAGCAAGTGGTTCTTGCAGACAGCAACTCGGATCTGACGAGGGGGCGCGAGCACTGTCTCTGTTGTCCCGGGACCCTGTTGGCAGAAGTTATCGAGGAGGAGCGTAGGGGACAGGAGGAGGACTGAACATCACATCTGTCGGTTTTATCTAGAGCCACGTCACCTACCTCTACGAAGGCACGAGCAGGTCCTCATCCGAGGGATTGTGTGCTCCAAACGAAGTCTTGCAACACCAAATGACTTCTGGGTATGGTAGTCCACAGTAGGACTGTAGGAACTGTGGACTCGCTACTATGGTCGAATGTGAGCCAGCTGCACTCCGAACATGGGGAGGAGTCAGGAAGGTTTAAAATGAGGGTGGTACTCTTGATACCGATATCAAGGCATCTGAGGAAGACTATGGAAGTCGAAATACATCATGCCGAAATCTTTGAATAGAGCAGTCCTCTTACCTGATTCCCGCTGTGTCCCTCTGGGTTCTTTTGAATGAAGATTCCGGTGTGGGTGATTTACAGGCACGTAGGTCAGTGACGTGCGAGAGGGACCCGCTTCAGAAGTGTCTGGGCAACAGCTGGCTTTTATCCCGGACCTCCTCACAAACCAAGCCAGCAAGTGGTTCTTGCAGACAGCAACTCGGATCTGACGAGGGGGCGCGAGCACTGTCTCTGTCATCCCGGGACCCTGTTGGCAGAAGTTATCGAGGAAGAGCGTAGGGGACCGGAGGAGGACTGAACAGCACATCTGTCGGTTTTATCTAGAGCCACGTCACCTACCTCTACGAAGGCACGAGCAGGTCCTCATCCGAGGGATTGTGTGCTCCAAACGAAGTCTTGCAACACCAAATGACTTCTGGGTATTGTAGTCCACAGTAGGACTGTAGGAACTGTGGACTCGCTACTATGGTCGAATGTGAGCCAGCTGCACTCCGAACATGGGGAGGAGCCAGGAAGGTTTAAAATGAGGGTGGGACTCTTGATACCGAAATCAAGGCATCTGAGGAAGACTATGGAAGTCGAAATGCATCATGCCGAAATCTTTGAATAACGCAGTCCTCTTACCAGATCCCCGCTGTGTCCCTCTGGGTTCTTTTGAATGAAGATTCCGGTGTGGGTGATTTGCAGGCGCGTAGGTCAGTGACGTGCGAGAGGGTCCCGCTTCAGAAGTGTCTGGGCAACAGCTGGCTTCTTTCCCGTACCTCCTCATAAACCAAGCCAGCAAGCGGTTCTTGCAGACAGCAACTCGGATCTGACGAGGGGGCGCAAGCACTGTCTCTGTTGTCCCGGGACACTGTTGGCAGAAGTTATCGAGGAAGAGCGTAGGGTACCGGACGAGGACTGAACATCACATAAAGGTTTTTTAAATGCTAATTCCTAACTATATATGGTCTGAAACCTATGGTTTTTTCAGTGAATTTCAAAGGTTTTTTAAATGCTAATTCTATTAGCGGATAACGTTTAAATATATTAATATCCTAGTGGGACCACCTGAGCACCCTAAGGGGTCAGGGTGTTTCTACCCTGCCCCCTTTTTTGTGTTCTACACGTTTGTTTTTCTGCTTTCTTGTGCCTCAGTCTATTAAGACCCAAGATGGATGCCAACACTTCCTGTTTAGAAGTGTTGACAGCCAATAAGCATGCAGCTTTCTCGGGAAGGCATGCTGATTGGCTGTCACTGTCTGTCAACACTAGCACAAGATAGATGCCAACACCTCCTGGTTAGAAGTGTTGACAGCCAATGACCATGCAGCTTTCTCGGGAAGGCATGCTGATTGGCTGCCACTGTCTGTCAACACTCAAAACCAGGAAGTGTTGGCAGCCATCTTGTGCCTTGTTAGAACCAAGGCACAAGAAAGCAGTGAAACAAAGGTGTGAAACTCGCAAAGGGGCCAGAGTTTAATCACCCTGACCCCCTAGGCCTGCTTTTTTTTGTAAGTGTCGGGGTGCGCGTACCGTGCGCGTACCCCGCGATTTAAAAAAAGAAAATGTTGCCTTGGGGGTCCTTGTGGGACCCCCTGAGCAGGTCTAGGGGGTCAGGGTGCTTCTACCCTGCCCCCTTTTTGAGTTCTACACGTTTGTTTTTCTGCTTTCCTGTGCCTAAGTCTACCGAGGCACAAGATGGCTGCCAACAGTTTCTGTTTTGGAGTGTTGACAGACATTGGCAGCCAATCAGAATGCAGCTCGCGCTCTAGAGGTACGCATACCGTACGCGTACGTGCGTGTACCATAAGCGCACGGGTAAGCGCACGGGTAAACTGCTATAGATATATAAAAAAAATTGAACCTAAATTACTCAAAATCCTCTGGAGCGCATATCTTGAGACATAGCAAAGGCACATCGGCTACCAGTCCCTACAATTTTGCCAAGTTTGGTGGAAATCCATTCAGCCGTTCGAACTAAAAGTGAAACCGACCGCCCTATGTAAATTAACATGGGGAAAACACGTTTTGGGACCCCCCTTTTATCTCGGCCCCCGCTTCACGGATCCCCCCCCAAACTTTCAGAGAAGGACCGGAGCGCCGCGAGGCAAAGTTGCTGAAAAATTCAGGCAGATTCCTCAACCGGCGCCAAAGTTATTCCCAATAGAATGTTGCGATTTCCCTATGGAAATCAATCCTAACTATATATACCTACTGGCTATTGCCAGTAGGTAATATATATATATATATATTCACTGAAAAAACCATAGGTTTCACACACGTTATAGTTAGGAATTAGCATTTTAAAAAACTTAGAAATTCACTGAAAAAACCATAGGTTTCACCCATGTTATTGTTAGCTGGACATTTCTCTCATACAAAACCATTGAAATTCCCCCGTTACAGTTAATTCAGCTAACTATAACTCGCGCGCCCACAATGCACTGCTGATGATGTCACATATTACATCACTCATCACATGGTCAATGACATCACTGATGACATCATCCACTGAATGTGTGTCTATCTGAAAAATAAATATTTTTATATATGTATATCTAAAGGTCGATGGAAGAATAAATGGGTAAATAAGTGTCTAAATGGATATTTTTTTTGTAAATGTCATTGTATAACTGACTTATTAAGTGTATCTTAGTGAATTCATGTATTAGCGAGTAATGTTTAAATATATAAACATCTGTATCAGTATCTCACTTTGTGTATAAGTGGCTGCATGGGTTGGTGAGTAGCTACACGAGTGTCTATATGGGTTATTAGTTGGTTTTTGAGTATCAGAATGAGTGTCTGTATGGTTTGGTGGCGGGTATTACTTAGGGCACAGATGCATGAATGACTGACTCACTGTTTGTATGTGTTTTGAAGACAGCATGTGAACAGGACTGTACGGGTGGATGAATGTGTGTATGGGTGTGCTAGTGAGTGAATGACTGCCTCAATAGTGTCTTTATGAGTAAGTACATATGTTGTAAACTAGTATATGTGAGTATTGATGTATATAAGTAAGGATATATGACAGTGACAGATTGAAAAAGTTCCTGTATAAATAAGTATGTGTTTCTATAACTGATTGTTTAAGAGAGTAAGTATGTGTACGTTTCTGTAAAAGTAAGTGTAGTGGTGTGTGTATAGCTGTATATGCAAACAAATGAATGTTTGATAGTTTATTTGCATGTGTGAGTATGTGTGTGAGTAACTATGGATGAGTATCAGTGTGTAATAGGATGTATAGGTGTATGAGTACATATGTTGAGTGAATACATGTTTAAGTGACTATATAGAACTGTTGGTGGATGAGTGGATGTGTATGTAGATGTTGGAATTACTGAATACGTTGTTGTAACTGGTATCTCTATTTTTTTGAAAATTTTAGTATCTATTTTTGAATGTGTGTATTATACGTTATATTAGGGTGAGAGGTCTGCCACTCTTTCAAATGGATGATTTCATCAGTGATGTCATCAGTGATGTCATTTGAGATGTCATCTGTGATGTCATTTAAGATGTCATCAGTGATGTCATCAGTGATGTCACTGACCATGTGATGAGTGATGTAATATGTGACGTCATCAGCAGTGCTTTGCTTGCACGCGAGTTATAGTTAGCTGAACTAACTATAACGGGGGAATTTCAATGGTTTTGTATGAGAGAAATGTCCAGCTAACTATAACATGGGTGAAACCTATGGTTTTTTCAGTGAATTTCAAGGGTTTTTTAAATGCTAATTCCTAACTATAACGTGTGTGAAACCTATGGTTTTTTCAGTGAATTTCTAAGGTTATTAAAATGCTTATTCCTAAATATAACATGGCTGAAACCTATGGTTTTTTTCAGTGAATTTCTAAAGTTTTTTAAATGCTAATTCCTGACTATAACGTGCCTGAAACCTATTGTTTTTTCAGTGAATATATATATGCACTGGAAAACGAAACACCCACTTCCTCTACAAAGAAAAGGGAAAGTTTGCATCCCTGCAACCTCTCTAATTTTTCAAGTTTTTCATCTTCCACTCAATGTACACATCATCCACATATACACACATCTAATTGCTGCATTCCTTAACTGTGATTATCAACTATTCTTCTATTTTATATTCATATTCAAAGTGCAAGCCCTTTATCGAGCCCTTTTGTTGTAACTACTGTTCCAGGAATTCTGCTCATACACAGAACTGTGCATAAAGACTTCGGACCTCAGTGTATTACGGTGTTCCAAAACCCACCTTACTACACAAACAACCTACCAGACTAGCAATCAGTGACTCATTGGTTCTTCGCCTTAGAGCAGTGTTTCCCAAACTGTGGTCCGCGGACCCCTATGAGTCCCTCATACATTCCCAGGGGGTCCGCAGGCAGCAGTTTTAAAAGCACTGCAAAGTATCTTGTTTAATTACCAGTTTTCAAAGAACAATAAAAATGTCAAGATAACAACAGTGATTGATTTCCCTGCTGGAGAGACATGAGAGTTTTGTCCAGTGACAACTGTGACTGAACTAATAACACAGAGGGTTAATATGCCTACTGCAAAGAAGTGTACCATACATTTTAAAAAACAGTATTTGATATGCATCGGTCAGTGGGTTACTGCTTTTGTCACACAGATTCTTTTGTTACACTGCAGTTCATAAGTGACAATCGTAATCTAGCACAGTGACCAAAAAACTGTCATCAAACAACTGCTTGCAAACTGCAAGGTACAAGTTAGTGACATGCTTTTTTTCAGTCTTTCAGTATCCTGATGCTTCTAAAGAGGTTTCTTTGGTTGGAAATAAATTTTTATTGTTAAAGTCAATGCTAACCACTGTGTTATGTTCTGAATCCTGAGTTTGTGCTTCTCCAGACCAGCACTCCTTAAGTTTATGCTTCTCCAGACCAGTCTCCTTGGCTTAACAACACACTCTACTACTTCAGAAACTCAAGGCTGCACCATATTTACAAGAATATGGTGCAGCCCTGCGTTTCCCCTGCACTGGCGCTACATTTAATAGGGGAAGATTGTTTATGTGCAGGAAGGTCCCCCTTTCCTGCACATAAACAATATTGAAATGTCATTTTGTCACTTCTATGTGTACTGCTTAATGCATCACACATGGAAGTAACAAAATGTCTTTTTTTTTTAAAGATTGTTTATGTGCAGGAAGGTTCGCCTTCCTGAACATAAACAATCCAAGGCGTTTTACATAAACGAGGAGAAATGAAGCATTTCTCATTGTTTCGCCAAGTTAAAACCAGGTTTTCCCTGGCCTTAATTTTGGCGCTGCTTCCCATTTACGCTGCTCTTGTAAATAGGCGGCAGAGTCAAAATCAATGGGTGTCGCAGAGGAAACGCCCACCACAACACGCACTGCCCACCGCTTTCACGCTAAGCATTGTGTCAAAGGGAGTCTTATTTACAAGGGACCGTTAATCCACGTTAAGTGGCTTAACGTTGCCTTGTAAATAAGGCAAAGCCCCTATCGCCACAGAAAACTCTCAGAAAGTGATGTTCCCATGGTGATAGGGGCTTGTAAATATGCCACTAAAATCATTAGTAATTTGAGTATTTGTTTTGTGTGCACATATGTGTACATTTTTTCAGAATTACGGTTTTAATGTTTGAAATTTAAATCCTACAAATTGCTTGGGGGTCCCCAGCTTCCAGTGGTGACTCTATGGGGGTCCTCAGGAGTCAAAAGTTTGGGAACCACTGCCCTACAACAAAAACACCAATGACTAGTCAACCCAGAACATGCCACTTAGATTACATGAAGTAACGTGGATAACAATAGCACTCTTTCATTATACTCTTACACCAGTCCAATACAAGATGTAAATAAAGAAACGTGCAACTTTGAAATGTTTATTTCTAACGCCAAAATCTCATGCACAGTACCTTAGATAATACAACCAAACATATTATCACAAACAAGGTTGTCAGCATTGTTACTATTCTATAAGATACAAATGGAAAAAGTATCCTATAATACTAAAGGTAAACAAATTTAAAATATACCTACATTTCACCCTCCCTACCTAGCAGATTAGTTTATAACTACAGAAAGTCTCATAGGATTACATGGTCAGACCCATACCTCTGCTACTCAGCAGTAATAGATCACATTCAGTGCTCCACAAACTATCAAGTTATGAATGTTCTCCAACTGTGTGTAACTTTGCCTCCACAATGCATTATGAAAAGCGCAAGTATCAAAGGTGGACACAACTACATATGTATTATGGCTCGAACTTCCGAGGATCATTCTGAACAGACACAGTATTCAAGATAACTTTGATGCTCCATGCTCTCACTATACATACAAAACTAGCGAGGCACTTTACAAATCTTGCATACCAAATTATTCTCATATAAAACAAAATACTCAGCCTTCTCTAAACAATATCACAAGTATGTGTCACGTGCAAAGCAGAGCAGGAAAGCAAAAATAGCGTGTAAGCTTCTAAAAAACCCATGCTAACTTAACAGGGTGTGAGTGAAAGCCTCAGCCCCACGGCACCCTTTCTTCATCAAAGCACGTGATATAAACGTGTGCCACTTAGAAACGAAAACACTCAAAGACTAAAAACCAGAGTCAAGTTCACATTTCCAAAAAAAAGTTATTCGCTCTTTGATAGAAAGCAGTAGTTAAAAAATAAAAAATACGCAGAAAAATCAAAGAGTCTTAATCCAACAGCGTGTAAGCACAGTATGTAGCAACAGCCTCCAACAGGAAGTCATTGTACTCATCTGAAAACATTTCAGCCATCCAATTCAATAGTGAGAATGAACATACATGTTCCTCAACGACCGGAGCCTCTATCACCATCGGAGAAAAATTCGGGTCATCTTCAATGTAACTGCGTGCCAAGAACTCAAGCGCCACTGCAAAAACATTCCAACGTCCCATTATTCCATGTGTCGCTGCTAAAACCATAATCCCGCCGTCAAAACAGATCACGTCATGAACCACTAAAGGACTCATCAACTGGTCGTAATCCGCATTGGGAGACACCGTACTGCAGAGACACAAATACATGGCCCAGTCGAAATCACAGCTCAGACAATGGAAGACAGGCTAAACGCATGTGAAAAAGGAGAATCGAAACGATAATCCATAAACTGCACTCAACGTTGCAAGAGGCAGCACGCCATAGTAACTAAGCATTCGGTAGCGGACCAGCAACAACCGAGAAATATTGTCGTCTGCTGCAAGATGTGCATCCATTTTTAAGTAAACAAATGAATACAAGCACACTGGCAACTAATGTGACCATTAAGCACAATTCACCAAAGATGCTGCAAAAAATGCAATGAAAAAACACCCACAAGACACCAAATATACTTTCTACAGAAGTCACAAGACCAATTCTTATAATTTAAAAAAAGTAAGCTAACCCCCTACTCGAGGACGCATTAAAGATAGTCTAAATTAACTCCCTAAAATTCCACGGCACGTCTGTATTTAACAAAGCATACACTTCTGTGCGGGTGTTTGCTACACGAAGGACAAATGTTTCTCTAGCAGATGTAAGAGCGACCTCTTTTTGAGACAATAGCGCTCTTATACGACTCATTTGGTTGACTCTGCTTTCAAGGTCGAAATCGACAGCCAGAAGGAAACATCCAGCTTCCCATGCAGAGGAGTTAACACAACTTTTTTTTAATCAAACCACACGCTCAGTTACCGTAATCATGTAAGCATTGCCTAAAATCGCACAATAAGACACACAGCTGAATCAGATCTCCAATAAGTGACCACTTCTAACTATTCTCATGGCTCGCCCTGTGCTCTCATTTGACAGTGAGAGAGTGATTGCACCATAGTTTCTACTGCTAATCATTCTCAGTATACGCTACGAATACGATAAAACGTCGATAATTTTAACACCGGTCCTTGATAATATGCCCCGAATTTCGTAACGCGCCCTGCATCGCAAAATGCCATGCAGGGCACCGAACGAAGCGGCATATTATGAACATAAGGCGATACATTATCGCCGCTTTTATCGACAGAAAACTGCAGATAAAGCGGCAATAATGGGCTTGATAATAGGCCCTTGTAAATTCCCATAGCAGCCCAGGTTCTGGTGTTAACCTGGGCTGCTATGGAAATTCACATGGGCATATTATCAAGACCATTATCGCCGCTTTATCGGCAGTTTCCTGCCGATAAAAGCGTCGATAATGTGCCGCCTTTTGTTGATAATAGGGACCATTGCTCTTTTTTTGACCAGTAAACTTAGGTGCATATTATCAAGGACCGGTGTTAAAATTATCGCAGTTTTATTGGCAGGAAACTGCCGCTAAAACGGCGATAATGAGCTTTATAATACGGCCTTGTTATTTCCCATAGAAGCCCATGTTAACACCAGAACATAGGCTTCTATGGGAATTAAAAAGGACGTATTTTCAAGCCCACCCTCCCAAAATTAATAAAAAACTCCAGACAATGCAGGTACCCGGAGCTGGAAGGTCATTTTACAAATCACTGCCCCAGAAAGGTGGTGTTCCCCGCGACGTGTACGGTGAGAGAAGGAGGGAGAGCTCAAAACATATTTTTTTTTTAAAAAGACCCGAGGGGTGCCACTCCCCGAGACTGCGGGGAGTAGGACCGTAACCCCCGCATACTTCAAAATAAAACCAGAGAAGTGCCGTTCCCCAGCGCTCGGAGCACCTTACAAGCCCCCATTATGCATAAAAATTGTCCCCGTAATGTGCCCCCCGGGCCCTAATGAATAAACCTGACTTCTACTTTTTTCCTTCACCTTTTCCACCGCGTACAAGTACTGCACGAGTACCCCACCATTTCTTATTTAAAAGATAAAAAAATAATTGAGTCTAAAGATCCATGTACCACCCCCTGACCAAGACTATAGGCTCAGAATGTTTCTACCCTGCCCCCTTTCCTTATTTCTCAACTTTGTTTTACTGTTTTCTTGTGACTCTGCTCTCCCGACAAACAACATGGCTGCCAACACTTCCTGGTTTGGAGTATTGACAGCCAATCAGCATGCAGCTCCTGCTCGTAATTGTAGGTATTTACATGCGCGTACGCCGCGATTTTTCTTTAAAAAAAATAAAATAAAAAATAGAGCCTAAACATCCATGTACGACCCCCTGGTCAAGCCTAGAGGGTCCGAATGTCTCTACCCTACCCCCTTCCCTTATTTCTCAACTTTGTTTTACTGTTTTCTTGTGTCTCGGTTCTAGCGAGGCACAAGATGGCCGCTAACACTTCCTGGTTTCGAGTGTTGACAGACAGTTCACAGCCAATCAGCATGCAGCTCGCGCTCGTAATTGAACAGATTTCAGTACGCGTACTGAACTCTGACTCTAGATATCGCTATGATTTTACTTGCAATTTTCTCAGGAACTACTGAACAGATTTACACCATTTAACAAAAAGCACAATCTGCGAACCGAACTCTACCTCTCTGCAAAATTTGTTGTAATTCTGTTCAGCCGTTCGGGCTGTAGCCCTGGCTAAAGGTCCCTATGGAAAATTGCATGGGGAAAACACGTTTTGGGACCCCCCTTTTTTCTCGGCCCCCACTTGACGAATCATCTCCAAACTTTCAGGGAAGGAGCGGAACCGAGCAGGCCATTTTCTTGGAGAAATTCACGAAGATTCGTCCACCGGCGCCAAAGTTATTCCAAATAGAATGTTGTGGATTTCCTATGGATACTAGGTCCTAACAATAACTACCTACTGGCGACCGCCAGTAGGTAATATATATATATATATATATATATGTGTATATATATATATATATATATATATATATATATATATATATATATATATATATATATATATATATATACATATATATACATATATATGTCAAAACAAAACCCTTTCAGGCATAGAGTGATGCATAAATTATGCAAAAAAAAGAAACAGAGAACTCTGGGCAGTTTGCAAGTTTAGGTGGAAAGCAGCTCCAATTTAGAGTACTCTCAACACCAAATGTCTGCTTTTCTATCAAAGTCTTTAAGCATAGGATTAGCACAGTGCCATCCATGCCGAAATAGGAAGGGACAAAGGCCCAGATGCATCAAGCTAAAATCCGCTCGCAAAGGGGTAGAATCTCAGAATCTGCCCCTTTACGACCGGTATTTTTGCATTTGGGATGCATCATCCCAAATGCAAAAATAGCATTTTAAGAAATCGCAAAATTGCGATTACTTGAATTGCTATTGCATTTAAGGAATCTCAAATTGAGATTCCTTAAATGCAATGCATTAAAGTTGAAAAAATAGCGATTTCGCTAATAAGGGGCGCAAATTACCATGAAGTTGAACTTCATGGTAATTTGCAAAAACTTTGAAAAATGCACTAAAGTGCATTTTTCAAAGTTCCATTTTACACCCAGACATGCCCTTAGGGCATATGTGTGTGCAAGATGTACCCATATGCAGATTTCAGGGGTGCAACAGGGTGTCCTTTTGACACCCTGGCACCCTTGAAATTGCAATCTCAATTTGCGATTCTCGAATTGAGAATCGCAAATTGAGATTGTCTTCCCATTCATTCCTATGGGCCTCTAGACCCATAGGAATGAATGGGGAGGTATTCCTTAATTGCGACTCGCAATTTGCGACTCGCAATTAAGGAATTTTCAGAAATCGCTATTTTTTAAGCGAATTCTTCATTCATGGCATTTTGCTATTCCTTATTAGCGAATCCTTATTTTTCGCTAATAATGAATCGCAAAATGGATGCTTGATGCATCTGGGGGAAAGTCTTTTGCCATTTTCACAGCAAAGTCTTTAAGCATAGGATTAGCACAGTGCTATCCATGCCGAGCTGTAAAATGGCCAAAGACATTTATATATAAAGGAATGGGGGTTGCCATGCCCCCACTCCATAGAAATGGGGCAAAACTGTTTCTGCCCCCAACCCCCTTGGTGCAGATGTGGTAATTACCCCTGATCTGCCCTTTCGGGAGCAGAAAACCCACTAGAAGCCAGGGATTTGTTTTATTTTAATATATTGGTGGGGGCTGCCAAGCATGGGCATGGATATGCCCCCACCCCAAGTGAATGGGCCACCAGTTTTACTGCCCCTCTAGGGGGCAGATGAGGATTATTACCCCAATCTACCCCCGGTGAGGCAGAAAGTCCACCAGACGCCAGAGATTATTTTTAAAGTATAGTTGTGGGGGCTGCCCACCATGAGTTTGACCATGTCCCCATGATCTACAGGTGGATCTCGACAGATACAAGAAGAACAGTCACCAAGGCCCTCATCAGTAGCAAACTCGACTATGGAAACGCCCTCTACGTGGGAGCCACGGCCAAGCTCATCAAACGACTGCAACGCATTCAAAACGCCTCTGCACGCCTGATCCTCGACCTACCACGGCACTGCCACATCACCCCCCACCTGAGAAACCTGCACTGGCTCCCACTCAACAAGAGGATTTCCTTCAAGCTCCTCATTAACGCACACAAGGCACTCCACAAGACCGGCCCAGCCTACCTCAACAGACGACTCTTCTTCTACATCCCCAACCGCCAGCTACGCTCTGCCGACCTCTCACTCGCCACCATCCCTCGCATCCGAAGGACAACCACCGGCGGCAGATCCTTCTCACATCTCGCCGCCAAGACCTGGAACACCCTCCCACTGAGCCTACGACAGACCCAAAACCTGCTGACCTTCAGGAGGCTACTCAAGACCTGGCTGTTTGACCAGTAGCGCCCCCCCCTTTTTTCCCCCAGTGACTTAAGACACTCACGGGTAAGTAGTGCGCTCTACAAATTCTGGATTGATTGATTGAACTAAATGGGGTAACAGTCTTTCTGCCCCTCAAGGGTAATTACCCCAGATCTGCCCCCTCCAAAAGGGGCAGAAAGCCCACTAGAAGCAAGGGATTACTCATCTTTTGGGCTTGTAGGGGTGGGGAATGTGAAGCATAGGCGTGACCATGCCCCCCCCTCAAAAATGGGGAAGCAGTCTTTCTCCTCCCCAGGGGGCAGATGGGGGTTATTACCCCCAATCTGACCCCCATGGGGTGGAAAGCCCTTTAGAAACCAGGGATTTGTTTTCTTTTAATATATTGGTGGGGGCTCCCTAGCACGGGCATGGCTATGCCCCCACCCCAAGTAAGTGGGACAGCAGCCTTTCTGCCCCTCTGGGTGGGCATGAGGATTATTACCCCAAATCTGCCCCGTAGGGGTAGAAAGCCCATTAGACACCAGGAATTAAAATATATATATTTATATATACGTAGGGGTGAGGGATTCCCATAATGGGCATGGCCATGCCTCCTCCCAACTAAATGGGGCATTAATCTTTCTGCCCCCATTTGGGGTAGATTGGGGTCATTACCCCCCGATCAGTCCCTCTGGGGGCAGAAATCCCACTATAAGCGAGGAATTTCTTTTTAAATATGGGGGTGGGGACTGCTAAGCATAGGCCTTGCTGTACTCCCACCCCAAGTAAATGGGGCAACAGTCTTTCTGCCCCTCCCTGTGGGCAGATGGAGATGATTACCCTAGATCTGCCGCTCAGGAAAACAAAAGTCCCACTAGATGCCAGGGAATGTTTGGGTGTTGTTTTTGCGAATGGCCCAGGAGAGTTTGGTTAACTACCAGTATCATACCGCTTTAAATGGTGAACGGCTACACTTTTTTGGGCTTAGGTAGGCTGCCACCTGAAAAAACCTACCAGACCCAGACAGTTCTGAAAGCTAGTCATCCAGTGCAGTCTATTGTGGTGTGTTTCGTATTCATCCCACACGCTTTTCTTACCCACAATGCTGTGCAAAACTCAAACAGTGACTAAAAACACACTTTCTCCTCACATTTCTGGGAGGAAAACTTCTTGAACCTGTGGGAGCCACACATTTCCTATCACACATCATTCCCCCAAGTCTCCTGATAAAAATGATATCTCACTTATGTTGGGGGTCCAAAAGACCTTGACACAAAAGGTCCTAAAGTGCTCCGTGGAGAGATCAGCAATAGGGGTAGCTGCAAGATTTTAGTCCATGCTTGGCCACCATCTATTAAGCCTACCAACCACAGATATGTTTTTAAAAGTAGGCAACCAGAGGATTCCAGGGTGGTTTGCCTTATTTTAATGAGATTTTCTTACTCACTAGGCCTAGCAAACCTCAAACTTTGCCTGAAATCAAGCATTTTCCCCACATTTCTGTGTTGGAAACTTCCAGAATCCCAAAAAATTCCTAACACCCTGCATGCCCCACTTGTGCCAATATAAATGCTGCACCACATGTGTGGTTGGGCTTAGTGTCAGCGTCAGGAACGGATAAAATCAAGATCAATAGGAGTGCCCATGCCAACACTCCCATTGACCATGGCTCCAGATGAAAATGTCACAAATGACTGTGTTTTCCTACTCATTTTCAGTATTTATTTTTTCATCAGTTAGTTTATTTGGGAAAAGCCTTAATGGATCTACACATATGACCACTTGCTGAATTTTGAGCTGTATCTACTTTGCAGAAATCTATAGATTATGCTGGGTCACCCATGGGTTTCACACTAGTTTCCACTACAAACTGGAATTAGGTTAGAAGACAAAGAAAAAGGAAAATTGGGATACCTCTTTAGAAAATGCCCAAAATGTGGTAAATAAAAATGGTTATTTTATTCAGCTACAAGTGTTACTTAAAGCTGAGAAGAAGGTGACTTTAGCACAGCAAACCGTTCATTGATACCATTCTTAGAGAAAAAAACTGACACTTTTATCCAGAGAACATTTTTCGTCTTTTTTGCCCCCCAAAAACTTAAAATGTAGCTATATTTTTAGGTCGAGTATTTATACTCGAACCTATTACATCTGAACCAAAGTCTTTTGAACCAGCAGATTTCCTACAATGCATGTTGTGCACTCGAGCATGAAGCTTCCCCAGGCGGGCGCTTGGCCTCGCACACCACCATCAAAGGCTTCTGCTCCCCCTCACTCACACCCCATCCCCATATGCTCCTTTCCTCCCTCCCACTCACTGGCTCCCCCCCGCCAGCCCTGCTCCAGAATTGCTCCTGACTTCAAAGGGATCCGCTCCTCTGCCCCCTGCTTCACATTTCAAAGGAATGCGCCCCCCGCCACCGCAATCCCGATAGCATTTCCCGGCCGCTTTTCATTTCATTTCCCGGCCGCTTTTCATTTCATTTCCCGGCCGCTTTTAATCTTTCATTGAGAACTTTATCACTAAATTTACTGACCCTTAATAAAATTAGTCTTCGTTTTCATAATATAAATTCAGGCACAGGGATATTACATTAAGAGCATAGCAGGCACACAGAGATTTCAACCAAGGGCACGCAGCAGGACAGACCCAGGTCTCCATGTTCAAGGGTTATCAACTTAGCCAGATCATGATCAGGTCACTACAGAACCGTTTAAAATGCAACTAAGTAATGAGCCAAAACAAGAGGTGAAGTCGTTAGATTACTGCTTGCATTATGGAGAATAAACCAAATGAAGAGCAAAAGTTGTATGTATGTTAGTGTGAGCAGGGAAATGCATATTTGACACTACCATAACGCACAAGGTTACCCGAGGTCACATGAATTTGAACCAACCTCATACTTATAAAACTTTATAAATAAATACTACAGAAATAATAATATGACAATACCGTAAGTGTAACATACAACTTGCACCTACTAAAACCATCTCTACATGATTAAATATCTAAAGAATTAAATGAAAATCTGATGTAATGCTGACTTTATTGACCTTAAGCAAACCATCCCTATTTTACTAAGACATTTTCCTTTCCCAAGAACGCATTCTTTTTACGGCTCAGTATAATTAATAAAAAATAAACCCTTCAAGGACTATGGAGTTGGATATGCCCTACACAATTTCAGACCACCCATGCAGGAGTGGGCAGACAGATGTGTACAATGGAGCCAATGCCATCTTTAACTGTTATCTGTAATATAATTTCAGTAAATGCGTCCTGTGGTTCTGTATGTAATTGTGCTGAAAAGGCTGCAAACAACTGCTCCAACAAGATGGGGCACATTACAGGCACTGCAGGAGGCCCAGCAGCTAGCATGCCTGCCAGTGCCTCCACCCCGAGTAACATTTTTATTTTAGCAGAGGGTGTTCTAGTGGACTGTGGCCAGGATCTAAATTAGGGTGATAGCATCACTCAGCGCCACCCCAGATTAACTCAGCGCCACCCCAGATTCACTCAGCCCCACTCCAGATTCACTCAGCGCCACCCCAGATTCACTCAGCGCCACCCCAGATTCACTCAGCGCCACCCCAGAATCACTCAGCACCACCACAGCATCACTCAGCACCACCACACCACCACTCAGCACCACCACAGCATCACTCAGCACCATCACAGCACCACTCTGCACCACCACAGCATCACTCAGCGCCACCCCAGCATCACTCAGCACCACCCCAGCATCACTCAGTGCCACCACATCATCACTCAGCGCCACCCCAGCATCACTCAGCGCCAGCACAGCACCACTCAGCACCACCACAGCATCACTCAGTGCCACCCCAGCATCACTCAGCGCCACCACAGCATCACTCAGCATCACCACGTCACCACATCATCACTAAGCGCTACCCCAGCATCACTCAGCGCTACCCTAGCATCACTCAGCACCACCACATTATCACTCAGCACCACCACAGCACCACTCAGCACCACCACAGCATCACTCAGCACCACCACAGCACCACTCAGCACCACCCCAGCAACACTCAGCGCTACCCCAGCATCACTTAGCGCCACCCCAGATTCACTCAGCGCCACCTTAGCATCACTCAGCGCCACCCCAGATTCACTCAGCGCCACTCCAGATTCACTCAGCGCCACCCCAGATTCACTCAGCGCCACCCCAGATTCACTCAGCGCCACCCTAGATTCACTCAGCGCCACCACATTATCACTCAGCACCACCACATTATCACTCAGCACCACCACAGCACCACTCAGCACCACCAAAGCACCACTCAGCACCACCACAGCACCACTCAGCACCACCACAGCATCACTCAGCACCACCACAGCATCACTCAGCACCACCCCAGCATCACTCAGTGCCATCACATCATCACTCAGCGCCACCCCAGCATCACTCAGTGCCAGCACAGCACCACTCAGCACCACCACAGCATCACTCAGTGCCACCCTAGCATCACTCAGCGCCACCACAGCATCACTCAGCATCACCACGTCACCACATCATCACTAAGCGCTACCCCAGCATCACTCAGCGCTACCCCAGCATCACTCAGCACCACCACAGCATCACTCAGCACCACCACAGCACCACTCAGCACCACCACAGCACCACTCAGCACCACCATAGCATCACTCAGCACCACCATAGCACCACTCAGCACCACCACAGCATCACTCAGCCCCACCACAGCACCACTCAGCACCACCACAGCATCATTCAGCGCCACCCCAGCATCACTCAGCACCACCACAGCATCACTCAGCGCCACCACATCATCACTCAGCGCCACCACAGCATCCACTCAGCGCCACCACAGCACCACTCAGCACCACCACAGCATCACTCAGCGCCACCCCAGCATCACTCAGCGCTACCCCAGCATCACTGAGCGCCACCCCAGATTCACTCAGCGCCACCCTAGCATCACTCAGCGCCACCCCAGATTCACTCAGTGCCACCCCAGATTCACTCAGCGCCACCCCAGATTCACTCAGCGCCACCCCAGATTCACTCAGCGCCACCCCAGATTCACTCAGTGCCACCCCAGCATCACTCAGCGCCACCCCAGCATCACTCAGCGCTACCCCAGCATCACTCAGCACCACCCCAGATTCACTCAGCGCCACCCCAGCATCACTCAGCACCACCCCAGCATCACTCAGCGCTACCCCAGCATCACTCAGCACTGCCCCAGCATCACTCAGCACTACCCCAGCATCACTCAGCGCCACCCCAGATTCACTCAGCACCACCCCAGAATCACTCAGCACTACCCCAGCATCACTCAGCGCTACCCCAGCATCACTCAGCTCTACCACAGCATCACTGAGCGCTACCTCAGCATCACTCAGCGCTACCCCAGCATCACTCCGCGCTACCCAAGCATCACTCAGCGCTACCCCAGCATCACTCAGCACTACCCCAGCATCACTCAGCGCTACCCCAGCATCACTCAGCGCTACCCCAGCATCACTCAGCGCCCCCCCCCAGCATCACTCAGCACCCCCCCAGCATCACTCAGTGCCCCCAGCATCACTCAGTGCCCCCCAGCATCACTCAGCGCCCCCCCAGCATCACTCAGTGCCACCCCAGCATCACTCAGTGCTACCCCAGCATCACTTAGCAGCACCACAACATAACTCAGCAGCACCACAACATAACTCGGTGCCACCACAGTATCAGTCAGCACCACCACCATATCAGTCAGCACCACCACCGTATCAGTCAGCACCACCACAGCATCACTCAGCACCACCACAGCATCACTCGGCACAACCACAGCATCACTCAGCACCACCACAGCATCACTCAGCACCACCGCAGCATCACTCTGGAACACCACAGCATCACTATGCGCTACCACAGCATCATTCTGCGCCACCACAGCATCACTCAGGGCCTCCACAGCATCACTCAGGGCTTCCACAGCATCACTTGCAGCCTCCACATTATCACTCACAGCCTCCACAGCATCACTCAGGGCCTCCACAGCATCACTCAGGGCCACCACAGCATCACTCAGAGGCACCACAACATCACTATGCGCTATCACAGCACAGCATCACTCGTCGCCACCACAACATCACTCCGCGCCATCACAGCATCAATCTGTGCAACCATTCAACAACAACTGGTTCAAATATGTTCTCTCAATCTTTCAAGCTTTATTACAAATGTCACAAAAAGATGTTAATATTTCACTTCTGTTCTTGGATTTTCTTCACAATAAAATACACTGAACATAATCTTCACAAAAGTTATTTACAAAAGTTTAAGCTATTGCCATTATAAATTACAATCACTTTTATTTCAGTAATAATTATTTTAAAAAAATTAAAAGCCATTGTTATTTGTAATATCAATATATCTAAGTCACGTAAATACAAAACATGTTGCATTACAAATGCTATAGGTGTCACATTTGTGAAAGTTATAACTATTGGCATTGTAAATGACAAAGCTATTAATTTAGCTATTTTCAAAACCAACACATAAATAAAAAAATTGTCATTTACAAGACCAATAGCTCAAACTTTCCTAATGCGAGACCTATTGCATTGCAAATGCTTGTTTTTCTATGTTCTCAGTCCCCTCCAGGGGACTCCACAAATCATATGGGGCAGATTTACAAGCCCCTTGCGCCTCTTTTACGCCGCCGTTGCGTCACTTTTGTGACGCAGCGGTGGCGCAAAACCAGCGCCATGCTGCAGGGTATTTACAACGTGACGCATCTGGGAGACGCCATGACTCACAATAACTGGCACATCCCTGGGGATGCGCCAGTTATTGTAAATCTGCCCTTGGCCTTAAGTACCTTTTGAATCTCCAGGATATTGGAAAAAAGGGACACAAATGTTGCATGAATACCTTATGTGGAAAAATGTTATGGAGCCCTAATAGCGAACTACCCCAAGAAGCCAAAAAATAGGACTCAGCATTGGGTGGGGGGGTGGAGGGGTAGGGGGTATCAGCAGTTAAGGGGTTAATAGATCAATATCATTAGGAACAGTTCAACTACCTCCTAGGAACAATGCTCAAGTCAGACATACACGTGCCGACCTCTTCGAAAAGATGTTGAATGGATGTACACCAGATGCCTTGCATTTCTAGCCTCATGGTTGCCCCTGTTAAAAATGTTGAGGGCCGATACTGCTCAACAGGCATAGTTAGAATGTGGTCGCTGCTAACGTGGTGGCATGAGCATTTTATGAAGAGAGTTGTCACTCTGTAATGTGGCACGAGCCAACAAGATACTGGCAACTTGACGAGAGAGAGCCTCAGAAAGTGCAGCCGTCACACACTCGCGGTACAACAACAACTAATGGAGCTCACTGCTGACCCAAACCGGCTCACACGGTTAATAAACACATACAACGACGACAAATGAATGAAATAGATTCGTCAAACAGGAGACGTCATACTGAACCTCTGCGGGCTCGGGGCACACGGGCCCAAAGAGGGCGGCGATCTGCTGCTTCTGGAACTGCTCCACGAAGGCGCTGAGGGACACCTTGGCCTCGCACCTGCAGTCGGTGTAGATGAAGTCCATGGTGTAGTTGCCCAGCAGGGACTGGTCTGCGTTGACCTTCTCTATGGCTATCTGGATGGCGGAGCCCAGGCGCTGGGCACTGAAGGGGTAGCTCAGGTTCCAGGGTGCTTGGAAGCCCACCAAAATCTTCTGGGTCCCCGCCGCGGCGCATGACGCCTGAGCGAGCAGGGCCAGCAGTGGCACGAGGAGCATGGCGCGCGGGGTGGAGAGTGCGCAGCACGCGCGCTTCTGCACCTGAGCGCCAGCCCGAGGCACCTGTGCACGTGGAAGACTGAGCCCTCTGACAGCTAACGGTACTTATACCAACCGCTCGGCGGCTCTTGCGGCCCCCCAGCTCTCCGGCGGGATTTCTTTTACAGATCCCTAATGAGCAGAAATCCCTTGTATGCCACTCGTTGTCGAGTTAACTCTTTAAGGATGTCCGTTTCTCGCGCACAAGACTCAGGTGGCCGAAGTCAGATGCACGGATTCTAAACACCGGGGGGCGCTCCACAAAGCAAAGGAGAGATTATGTGGCGTTAAATCAAAGATGACTGAGTGACCCAAACTAGACAGTGGCATAGCTTATTTTTAGTTTATTTTTGTTTTGCTAATTCGCAAACGTACCTGTGCACTTCTTGTGTAACCCAACCATGGTAGGCGCATGTATATATTCGGCACAGAAAGAGAGCAGAGGCCACGGGACACACCCACGACACAAAAACGGCATCAGCGGGCCGCCGCGCAGCACCACGACACGCCCGAAGAAGAGGGAGGCGCTGTGGGCAGAGTCCTCAACACCCTTCCCATTTTTCCCGAGAGAAGGCCGGAGCAAATTAATACCCACATGCCTGGCAGGAAAAGGAAGAGTTCAAGAAGCCTTCAAGACAGACTGCCGATGAAGCCACGAAGAGCAATTCTTCCTTGAACTGTAGCTTGCACTCCTTTGTGGCACTTAGTCCTTCCCGTGCGCTTGGCCCTCTTTCTGCACCTAGGACTGTGATACTGACTGGACGGTTACACCATCCCTCTAACAGAATTCACCCTGAGCTATGTTGTGCCGATAAGAGGCTCCACATAGAATACAGAGCCAAGCTAGTCACACACCTGTTGATATTCATATTTGGTACAGTTAAACTATCTAAAGCATGTAAGTGAGACAGGATCCCTTCAGCCCGTGACCTCTCGCTACAAGACTTGCAGGTTGCGTACTATGTTAACAGATTGCTTCTTTTTTTAATCATCCTTCTTTCTTCAAATCATTTTATGATCATCCGTCCTTGTATTAGTTTTCCATGTTCTAAGGAGTTGTACTTATAGTATTGCTTAGCAGCCACCTTTTAGGGTGATGGTTCTTCTTTAAGGTGCCATCATAATCAAATACGTATTTAGAACATGTAATATGAGGTTGCAATTACTGGATGACCGTCCATCCCACCCTATGGACTGTCTGGCATGCATCACCATGAATTACAAGGTGTAAATGTGCATCTGATTGTGTGAGGCCTCGAAAATGGGCTTTCACCCCCAAATGGGCTCTTGCCCTCTCCTCTGCCACTCTTCTTTACCCTTTCCCTTCCCCTGGATGCTCCCTACATCTTAGCCTGTAGGAGGATGCTTAACCACTTAACCTCTATCCTCAGCACCATTCTTCATACCGCCCAGCTTTAAATAAACCCTCCCCTCTCTAGTAGCTCAATCCCCCATTCAACCTTTTTGCCTGTCGTCCCAAATCCTTTAATGCCTCAGCAACATCCCAACTTACACATAATTCTTCTCTTCTCCATCATGTTTTTCATCCCTCTTCTCAGATGCCCAAAAACTGTACAATAACAACAGCAGCATGACATCGCATGTTCTCTTATAGGGTGCTAAACCTTCGTCTATCCCTCTTCCTACCTGCAACATGCACACCCTTTCGAAGCATACTGCTTAAAAGGTGAGACTGTGCCACAACAGCTTGTCTTACTCCCTCACCCTTCTTTCTCATCTCTTGTGTGTGTGTATGTGTGCACATGTGTGTGTGTGTGTGTGTGTGTGTGCGTTTGTTTGTTATACTGCAGGTTGCCTGCAGGACAAGTCCATTCACCTTGTACTCGCAGCAAATGTTTGACAGCTCCCTAATAAAACATGCACATCCTTTGATCATCACTCACTACTTGAAGCAATGTCACTACCTCAGAAGAGGAGCCAACATCAAGATACATTTGAGCATTACTACCACACTGTGGAATACACATATAGTTTCTGGGCACCTACAAGAAAACAGGAACCTCCACCACACTGTTTTCTTGGGACTAGATTGGGATAACAAGAGGAAAAGTATCTAGATCATGGAGAAAGGAGCATAAGCAATAGTGATCCAGGGGAGTTTAGAAAGGGCTCCCACCCTGGAGTTGGATGTAAGATGAGGAGGAGGTGACTCATAACCAAAGTTAATGTTCCTAAAAAGAGATGATCTATTGGTGGTCAACTGAATCAGCAGAACATGAGTGGGCACCTGACATGGTTCATACCTGTAATAAACCAACAGAGAAAAGCATTCAGGGCAAAACAAATGAAGAAAGCAAACATTATATAAACAAAGAATATTCATTGCCTATACTTGTTGGGATGCAAAGGTTAGTGCAACAGTCCAGTAAATTATGTAGAACCCCATTTAAGTGATGGGTGCAAATATTTGGGTCCCCACCCAGAAGTACGCATTTCCAGTATTAGGGCACATTAGTGATCAAATGTGGGGTCCCTTGTAGAAGGAACCATCAGCAGGGGCTGAATCCATGGAAGACTATGATGAACTTTGGCACACCTACAGCTTTGAAATGGTTACATGAGAGCATGTATTTCTAAAAGAAAAGAAAATAGAATGATCAAGAGAATGGGAAAATTACTTTGATGGGGGGCATGGTGATATGATGTCAATTTATTTCAGAAGAATTCAGGTTATTTTAATCTTATTGAGGGAGAATTATTACAACACAAAAGGATGATGGCTGGAATGATGAACATTGTCAAACATTAGCCCACAGTCACAGATCTGGGTTAAATCCACAGTTTTAATGCTCATCATGCCACCCCAGTTTGGACCCAGCCATATGCAAATCAGTATTGATCCTGCTCCCCATGGGAATAGTCCAGCTCGAACTGATAGGCCAGGTCCTCCCTGAATTTATTTCACAGACTGGTTTTTTTCAACACTTTTCACACACCATTTCAACGGTCTCTTCAATATGGTTAACACCCAGACTCCTTCCTTTATATCCTCTGAGTCACTCCCTTCATCATCTTGAGCAGTTAGTCCATTTAACTTTCCAATTACTTTTAAGTTTCTCCCCATCAAATCTTTTCCTGCATACACACGCAAAACGTCCTACCACTCCACAATAAAAACACCTTTGTTTAATAGCTAGGCAATTCTTATTGCAGGCATGGTGTTCCTGACTTCCACATCATCTGGAGGGGTCACATGTTAGACTTGGCATCTTTGGTGTGGTTTCCCTCTGACTATTTGCCTCTACCTCCTGTATTTTTGATGTTGTGCTGGATTTCGTTTTTGCTGGCTTTGATGCTTTGGGCACTTTGCCACTGCTGATCAGTGTCGAAGTGCAAGTGCTCCCTGTCAAAATTGTTATTACAATTGGTTCTCCCTGATTGGCATATTTGGTTTACTGGTAAGTCCGTAGTAAATTTCACTAAGTATGCCAGGGCCTGTAAATCAAATACCACTAGTGGGTCTGCAGCGACACAGCAGCTTTTTTGCTACTTGATCTGAGTGTAGCCTTCAACACCCTGTCCCACAGCATCCTGCTGGAACAGTTGTGGAGCAATGGTGTCGCTTGGAAGGCACTGCAGTGACTCGCATCCTTTCTGCAGGGTTGACCCTTTCAGGTCCTTCAGAACCCTTTTCATTCCGAGGTCTTGCCTCTCAGAATGCCTCTTTGAGAACTTACCTCACTTGGCCTCAAGTTTGACAGCCAGACCACGGCCTTAGCTAGTACCACCCACATGAGTAGCCCTGAAAAGGTATGTCAGACCTACCACTGCAGTGTCTGTGCGCAGCTTTAAACTGCCATGTTCGACCTGGCAAGTGCCCTCACCTTCCCATTTCTTACATGTAAGGCACCCTTTTGGTAGGCCCAAGGTACCCCCATGGGCAGGGTGCAGTCTATAAGAAAGGTAGGACATATACTGATAGTGAAATACTGCCAATTTTGTTTTTCACAATTGATAGGCTATCAGTCCCATAGGATAGAATGGGAGATACTTTGTAAGATCTTACAAGTATAACTTCCCATTGAGACTATATGGAGAAATAAAGTATAGGCTCTCTGAACTCAGGGCTTAATAACACATATTTGGTTTTTAGTTTTAACATTTGTTTTATTGAGTTCAGCGGGTAAATAGCAATCACATACCATAATACAGAAACAACATGGAAGGAAAGCGTTCAAGACAGACCTCCAGTCTTCTCTACAGTGTAAAGCATCGATAAGGGCCATGAGTTCCGCTATAATCAGAATATGACACATGTGACTGCCAATAAAAACAATAGCGCAAGAATGCAGAACAAGAATTCCCCGCCCTTCCCCTCCCGCCAACTCCCAATCCCACCCCTCACCCCAGCCAGTGTGTCTCAGCCAAGTAGATAGTGCAATAACGCTCAGTAGCAGGAAAGCACCCGGTGTAAGGGTATCATGAGGGCGGCTGCGTGGAGTCCGTGAGACGCAGTAATCGAAGGTATTTGGGGCAAGTGACTTCATTAAACTCCGATGAGAGAAGTGTTAGCAGTGGCCGCCACACCTTCCTGAAAGTGTCTGCGGATTGAGTGAGTGTGGCCTGTATGCGTTCCATACCAAGTGTGAACCACAGTTTATGGAGCCAGCCAGTGTGCAAGGGTTTGGTGGAGGAACCCCATAGGGAAAGGATATGCTGCGTTGCTGCCTGCATTGCAATGCCCATTTGCCGCCCCCTGATCGATCGCAAGGGGAAGGTGAGGGCGTTGGGGAGGCCCAGGATCGTGTAAGCCGGAAACCTTGGGATTTCGGTTTCAAAAGTGTGATCTATGTCGTCCAGGACCTTCTTCCAGTACTCTGCCAGTTCCGGACAATCCCACAAAAGATGTGTCATGGTGCCCTGAGCCCCGCACCCCCTCCAGCATAGCGCGCTACGTGATGGGTTCCCTCTGTGAAGTCTAACCGGGGTTAAGTGCCAGTATAGGGCGAGTTTGACTGCTGCCTCCCTACCTGCAGTATTACGAGTGGTGTGTGATGCCCTGAAAGAAATAGACTGCCATTCTTTAGTAGTGAACGTGCGTCCCATTTCGGTTTCCCAGCGCCTCTGTCCGGCCGAGCGACCCGGGGTGACGGGAGGGCTAAGCATTTTATAAAGATCAGAGATAAGATGTTTGTCAGAGTCTTTCGTCACCAGCCAACGTTCAAAGGTCGTCATGGGCCTGCTCACCAGTGGGGCGACGTCCGTCTGCGTGAGCCAGTGTCGGACTTGAAAGTACTGAAATAAGTGGGGCGAGGGCACATCATAGTATTCTGATATGTCGGACAGGGGTAGAAATCCCGTCGTGTCAAAGAGATGACCCGCTGATCTGCAGCAAGTTCCCCTCCACTGACGGAAGGCATGTGTATCCATGCCTGGCTCAAACTCGGGGTTGTCCAGAAGTGGGGTCAGTGGGGACGGAAAGGTGGTGAGATCTCGCTTCGTCGCCACAGCATCCCATGCCTTAAGGATAGAGCGAGTGATAGGGGACCGTTGCATATATCGCGGTCGATCCTGTCGACGGAGAAATGGAATTTTCCAGAGGGATGTTTGGGCCATGGCACGATCTTGGAATAGCCACCTCTTTTCGGACTCCGGGCGGTACCACTCCACCAAATAGCGTAGCTGGGAGGCCCAAAAGTATTGTTGGAGATTAGGGATTCCCAGCCCACCGTCATCCGGCTTCCGGTATGCCAATTGCTTGTGCAGGCGTGGTCGTTTCCCACCCCAAATGAAATGGAGGAGGGCAGACTGCAGTGACTGTAAGACGCCCGGCGGGGGAGTGACCGGAATAGTTTGGAAAATATATAGGATTCTAGGGAGAACCGACATCTTCACTGCGGCCACTCGGCCCAACAAAGAGAGCGGCTGCTTAGACCAGCGCAGGAGGTCGGCTCTGATAAGACAGAGAGTCATAATTAAGGCGAACCGTGTGGTCTGTAGAGGCGGCCAGCGTAATACCCAGGTACGGCAACGTTTGCGCGACTTGCAGGCCGTCAATGTTCGCGGTACCCGCCAGCATGGCGCCATCGTTGCGCCCCAGAGGCAAAATCTGCGATTTCCCTCTGTTAATTTTGAACCCTGAAAGAGCGCCGAAGGCATCAACTTCACTCAGGAAAGCTGGGATGGAGCGGATCGGATCATCAAGAGCAGCAATAATATCGTCGGCGTAGAGGCCGATTGTGTGGGCCTCTCCCCCGAAAGAAATGCCACGAATGTCAGGGTTATCGCGAACTTTTTGGGCCAGCGGTTCGACATATAAGGCAAATAAAAGGGGCGATAAGGGACATCCTTGGCGGGTACCCCTTTGGATGCGGAAGGGACTGGACCGAAATCCGCCTATGCGGACTCGAGCTGACGGGTGATGATAGCAGCTATCTATCCAAGAACGAAAGCGAGCTCCAAGTTGAAATTTGAGCAAGACTTGCTGCAGAAAGGTCCAGTTGACGCGATCGAACGCCTTCTCGGCGTCTATGGCGACCAGGGCAGAATCCGCCTGCCGAAAATGTGCTTTATCCACCAAATGAAGGATACGTTTCGTATTGTCGCAGCATTGGCGCGTCGGGACAAAGCCCGATTGATCCGGCTCCAGGATTCCCGGGAGGTTAGGGCCCAGACGAGCTGCCAGCACCCCGGTAAAGAGTTTAAGGTCCAGGTTAAGGAGAGATATAGGGCGGAACGCTGAGCAGGAGACAGGGTCTTTACCTGGCTTGGGCAGCACTACCACCTCCGCCGCCAGCATATCCGGAGGTATGGAACCCGGCCAATCGAAAGAATTAAAAAGCCTAGTGAGGATCGGCGCTATGAGAGGGCTAAAGGTCTTGTAGAAGCCCGCCGAAAAGCCGTCCGGGCCTGGGGCCTTAAGGGGTCGGAGGCGGGAGATAGCGGCGGTGACCTCACCCAGCCGGATGGGAGCATCCAGGGCATCGGCGATAGCCGGAGAGATTGCAGTAATCTCCGCCGTCTCCAGGTAGCGAGTAGCAGCAGCACCGTAAATGGGATCATTGCTGTATAACGTGGCGTAGAAATCCCTAAAGGTGTCCGCGATCTGTAACTCCCCCTCCACAACATCCCCCTGAGCATCCCGCAAACCGGAGATCTTGGAACGTTGCGACTTGGCCTTCAAGGCGCTAGCTAAAAGGCGGCCAGTTTTATTCCCTCCAACATAGTATGAGTGCCGTAAGCGCAGGGCAGCAAATTCAGCCCTGTCAGTATCCAGACCAGCCAGCTGCGCCCTAACAGCTTTTAACTTCCTCCACACCCGTGGGGCCCCAGTGCGACTATGGACCCTTTCCAGCTCCAGGACTTGGCCAGAGAGATCCGCTCTTTTTTCGGAGCGGGCCTTGTTTTCCGCCGCCGTTATAGCGATCAGTTCTCCCCGAACCACAGATTTTAGGGCACCCCAGAGAGCGGAGATCGAAGTATCAGGGGTGTCGTTGATAACTAAGTAGTCAGTGATGCATTTCGTAATTTGCTTGGTCACTTCCGGGCGCTGCAGCATCGGTTCGCGTAGTCGCCACCCTCCGGGAGGACGGCTAGGACGTGGGATATCCAGAAGGAGCTCCACGGCATCATGGTCCGTGAGGGCGGCAGGAGTTATCGTAATATCTGTAAGAGCGGCAAGCAGGTCAGCAGAGCCCAGAAAGTGGTCCAGCCTGGCATAGGTGTGGTGTGCATGTGAATAGTAGGTGAACTGGGTGGCGGTAGGGTGTTGTGTGCGCCAGAGGTCTAACAGGCCCCGTTCTTGCAACCATGTTTTCCCATCATCAGACAGTGACCCTGTATCCCCGTACCTGTGTCCAGATCTGTCTATGTGTGTATCCATGACTAGGTTAAGGTCTCCCCCGATGAGCAGGAGAGAGGAGGGGGATTGTAGAGTTTCGGAGAGAGCCCCCTTCAAAAAGGATTCCTGGCCTGTGTTAGGGGCATAGAGAGAGCCCATGGTAAGACGTTGATCCCCCAGCAGAAAATCATAAGCCAGCAGTCGGCCCTTGACCTCCCCCACCTTAGCTCCCACCTTCCCTCTGAAGCGGTTGGAAAGCAGAATAGCTACCCCTGCTTTCTTCGAGGGCAGGGAAGAAAAGAACTGCTGAGGGAAGGCGCGGGAGCGCATCCTATGCCAGTCATTCGAGAGCAAATGGGTCTCTTGCAACAAGCACACCTCCGCCCCGGAGTTCTCCAGATAAGAAAGTACCGCCCGTTTTTTGATTGGGTTATTTAACCCCTTCACATTCAAAGTTAACACTTTTACAGGAGAGCGAGCCATCAAGGATCACAAAAAGGAAAAACACCAGCAATGATTGCGAATGGCACATTCACGTCACACTGAGCTGCAATGGACACACTGGCTACCCTCCCAACTACCAAACCCCCAAAGTCAGTCAACTGCCCACCCTCCTCTCCCCCCCACCCACCAACTCCCGTGTCCCAAATCCCAATCAAACAACCCCATAGAAGAATCATAGTCCCAGGTCAGTCAGTCTGTAGTCCAGACCTGTGGAAGTTCAACGTGAAGGAATGTGGCAGTGGCAGCCCTAGGCTCCCCCCCTTCCCCCCATCTAGGTGCATTACTGTTCGGCGACCCCCAAACCTGCTGTCTTCAACCAGAAGAAGTTGTGTCCTTGAGCACCATCTCGACCGCCGCCGATCGTTCCTGTAGCAATGTCTCTGGGTCAGGTGTGAGAACCTTTTTAGGGCCTCGACGTCTGCGAACTCTCTGCCAGCCGCCAGTCTGTGACCGGGATGGTTCTCCATGTGGTCGTTCCGATGATGCCTCGCCATCTGCCCCGTCCTCTGTTATATCAATACCTAACAGGGCGCAGGCATCCCGCACGGACCTCATTTGGTGGAGAGATCCCTGCCATTTGAAAATAAGTCGGAAGGGGTGACCCCAGGAGTACGGAATCTCCTTGCCGCTAAGGAATGCGGTTACCACTCGAAAAGCCTTCCTCTTTTGGAGCGTGATCGTCGACAGGTCTTGAAATAAGGCCACCGGATGGCCTCGGAAGCTGAGAGGTTGTTGTCGGCGCGCCTCTCTCAAGATACGTTCCTTCAATGGAAAGTCTGGAAGGAAGGCTAAGATGTCTGGCGGGGGAGCCGGGGATCGCCTCGCTAGGCCCACCCTATGTGCTCGGTCAATGCGGATCGTGAAGTCCGCCGGCTCCCCCAGGATCTCCCGGAAGAGGTCTTGTAAGTAGGCCGTTACACTGTTCCCCTCGGCTTTTAAAGGAACACCACGGACGCGAATGTTATTTCTCCGGGAGCGGTTTTCAAGGTCCTCCGCGTGGGCTTGCAGATCCACCTGCTGCTCCCGGAGTGTGATAAGCTCCTGCCGTAGGAATTCAACCTCCTCAGTGCGGGCATGATCCGTTTGTTCCACTGCCTCCACCCTTTCACCCAGCGCATCCACCTCACGTCTGATCTCACGCTGCTCACCTGCCAAGTCCTGTTTCAGGGCCGTGAAATCCTCGCGCAGCGTGTTAAAGAGCGATTCAAGAAATGCTTTGGTTATAGGGGCATTGTTGTCGTCTTGTGATGCAGGCACTGATGAGGTCCCTGGGGAAGGGGGAGTTGGCGCTTTGTCCCCCCTGACGGCGCTCCTACTCAGCATGTCCGGTATCGTGCGGCCTCCCCTGCGCCCCGCACCAGCCATGTCTGTAGGGGGGTAGGACTCGGTGAGAGATCTCGCTCAGAGTAGTCTGTCCGCCGCTTTCACCGCCAGAGGCGCTCGGCGGTTGCCCCGGGCACCGGAACAGAAATCGGGGCCACGTGGGGGACCAGGCCTCACTCAGCAGCTGAAGACGGCAAGCCCCGTGGTACCAGGCCCAGGGCACACCACGGAGGGCGATCAGTACCTTCCTCTGCAAATGCGTCCCAAATACACCGGGGTCCGGCTGCAAAGATGGGGCAAGCTCAGTCAGTGGTTAGTAGGTCTGGGGCCGAGGCTCCAGGCGAGGCTCCGCCGGGGCCCTCTCCTGCCCAGCCGTCCCCCCTCTGCCGGTAGGGCTGCTCCCTCCAGTCACGTAGAGGCGGCGCCGGGGGTACTCACTGTGGTTGAGCTCTCGTCCGCTTCCGTTTCCCGCAAGCTGCAGTCGGAAAGGAGGACCCCCGCCAGGTAGGCCTCAAGCCGGGGACCTCACGTAGTGCGTCAAAAGCGGCAGCAGAGGGTCCGGTGCCCCAGATCGAAGGGGCGGATATCACCGAAGCTGAGGAGTCGTTGGCACAGCCGGGGCACTAGTTATGTCCCCCTGCGGGTGCGTAGCAGGTCACTCGGTCCGGCGGTCGGCAGCCGACGGGCACGTCAGGCAACGCGCTCTCCAGTCAGCCGCGCGGCTCCTCCTCTCCGGGCGCAGCGCCTGGATCAAAGCCACGGCAGTTAGGCAGGTCACCGCGAGCCCAGACTCGCCACGCCGGTCGACTGTGGTCAGCGCCTCAGAAGCTCGTGGTTTGGGGGTCCACCAGCTAGGTAGGAGCAGTGTTCGGGGTTCAGGGCTGGGGAGCCACGAGAAGTCCGTCCGGTCAGGCTGCCATCGTAGCCACGCCCCTCCATATTTGGTTTTTAAATTGTGTGTTTGAAAATGTGACTTTTAGAAAGTAGGCATTTTCTAATTTAACCGTTCTGTGTGCATTTGCCTGTTTGTGTATTGACTGTCTGGTTTTGGAGTGACAGTGACTAGGGATATGCATTCACTGTAGACCGCCACTGAGGGGCTGAGGTCTGCCTGGCCCTACCTGGATAACTCAGAGCTGAGGTGAATTGGGCCTAGCTGCATTTAGAGTAGTGGGAGAAGCTTTCCTTGCACCTGAATAGGGCCTGTCTCCCTTGCATAATACAGTGTCCAACCCCTAAGGTCGTACTGCACCAGTGAAGACCAGAACTGGTTAGGACTGGGCTCAGAGACCCTTGCACAAATAAAACAAAGTCAAAATGAGGTATAAGTAGTAGACCTTAAACCCCAACACTTTAGATCACTTTTGGACAGAAGAGGAACCTTTGCCAAGGAGAAGAGCTGGAGAGCTGTGCAGAGGAGTACTGCCCCTTTTCTGTGTGCTGTGTGGGGTTGGCCTGCAGTTGCTGCTTCTGCCAAGGAAGGGACAAAGATTGGAACTTTGCTGTGAACCTGCCTGAAGAAGAATTTCCAAGGGCCTGTGTGTGTTGGCCTTCTGTTCTGAGGTCTCAGGGACACAAAGACTTCGACCCCTGAACTCTATTGCTAAGAGTTCTGACCTGCCAGGAGGTGCCTATGCCAGTTTTGGACATCTGGAGGACGTTCCTGCTGTTGGGAGATAGAAGCAACTTGAAAGAAGCGAGAAAACCTGTCTCTGACACCATCAGTGACACCGTTGTGATGCCGTTACCTGCACCAAGGCCAGGGGCACAGCTCATGTAGTGAACGACGCACCACCCGGCCTGCACCGCAGCTCTGACGCCCTTTGAAGTCCGGTGACGCCTGCAGTTATCGACCATGCTCGATGCCAGCGCTTGCACTGACTCCATCATCGCCAGCGCCTGCATCTTGCTTTCGTGACTCCACGAACTCGCTGACTTTGCACTATCATCTCAACCAACGCCTCATCGCTGACGCAACCGTCTTCCCCTGTCCTGTACTCAACACTTCTCCTCCTCATGGACACAATGCCTTGCCTCCCCCGTGGCAGCCAGGGAGCCAACCTCAACTTCGGCACCAACGCCTCACCTCCACGATGCCGTGCATCGTCATAGACTTCGTTTCCAAAGTACTATTTGTTTGGAGGTCCGTTTGGCTTTGTTCCCTGATGCTGCGCACCTCGCAGTCGACGCCGTACTTTGGATATATTGATGTCACAACAACGCAATAGCCCTAGGTGGAGCTATTTGTTTTCTACCAGCTTTATTTTTGCAATAACTGTTCTAAAGTCATATCTTGTTACCTGTATGTTTGGATTTTTTGTTGTTTTGGATTGTTGAGTTTAGATAAAGATACTTTACTTTTCTAAACTGGTGTGGTGTCCATTTGTGGTGTTATCATTGTGTTACTGTGTGTTTTGAGTATAAATACTTTAAACATTGCCTTTGGGATAAGTCTGACTGCGCTGCCAAGCTGCCAAGGAGGTGAGCGGGGGTTATCTAAAGTGTGTGTGTCCTCCTTACCCTGACTAGAAGCAATGGTGCCTATTTGGACAAAGGTACCCACCTCTGCCAACTAGAGACCCCCATTTCTAACATACACTAATTCCACTATTCAGCCTTTTAAACAATAGCAACAATGCCCTACCATGAAGATTCTTCACTGTCTCAGTAAATCTTGAACACTGTTGTCGTTATTATGCATAATGATTTGGGCCCAGATGTACTGACATTGGAGATAGCGATTTCCAAATTGCGATTATTATTGAATCACAATTAGGAAATCGCTATTCCTAATGTAGCAAACTTTTATTTTTAAAATACTAATTCCTAGTGAAGTACAAATCGACATACCTCGTGAAAATTACTGAGGTAGGTCGCAGTTTGTGACCCATCAGGAATGATAGCCATCACAGGAAAGGTAGCCTTTTGGGGTCAGAAGACCATCATGTATGTGATTACTTTTAAATAAAGCAATATTATCTTATAAGTGCAGCTCTTTTTCCTTAAAGGCAAACTGGATGCATTTAAAAAACAAAAATGTAAACGCTTAAAATAAATTTGGGGCAACTGCCTGCTCTTAAAAAAAAATATTGTTTTTAACATTCTCAAAGGTGAAGATGTCCAATGGTGATCCCTTCCGATTTGCAAATGGTTACCACCTCCTTTGAGGTGGTGGTAAAATGTTAATATTTTGCAACTGCATTTCAGTCACAAAGCATTAATACAAAACACCACGATTCATACTTTGAACCCTAAAGAGGCCTCTTCCAAATACCAAACCACAAAACCAAATTCTTATTCTGTAGAATTGCTGCTTGGTGTTTTTACATCAAAGCAAGCATTTTTGCGGTTGCAAACGGCCCAATTCTGTGACCTCAAAAACGCTTCATACATGTGGCCTTTGGTCTCTAATAAATTTGTCATGTAAATTAACAAAACAACAAGTTCATGCTGGATTACTAAGTGCTGCTATGTAATTATCTAGTGAAGGCTTCTCCAACGAGTGGCTGATGAGCCACTGGTAGCTCTCCAGCTACCTCGAAGTAGGTCTCATGTGTTGAGTCCAGCCCACTAAATTAGAAGTTTTGTTTGACTAAATTAATATATGTAAAGCAAAATTGAAAAATGTTCATGCAAAATAAACATTTGTGTATTTTCAGAAATGAGAAGCTGATGGTTGAATTTCCAAAAATATTTAAAGCTGATATTTGAGTGATAAATCGTGTGGCAATGGTGAAGTTTATTACTAATATAATTATTCTGCCATTGGTCCTGTTTTCTGTGAAAGTTGCTGAAAAGTATGTTAACTGCCAACTCTCTACATTTGTGGAGGCCAGGGACCTCTTGCCCAGCACTCAATTGACTTTCCGCCTCGGTACAGTACAGAGTCTACTCTGTAGCTGGCCTCCGGAACCATACGCCAGATTCTGGACAGAGATGACACAGCAGCTTTTTTGCTACTTGATCTGAGTGTAGCCTTCAACACCCTGTCCCACAGCATCCTGCTGGAACAGTTGTGGAGCAATGTTGTTGCTTGGAAGGCACTGCAGTGACTCGCATCCTTTCTGCAGGGTTGACCCTTTCAGGTCCTTCAGAACCCTTTTCATTCCGAGGTCTTGCCTCTCAGAATGCCTCTTTGAGAACTTACCTGTCCGAGGTGGACATCTGGATGGACTTCAACTGCTGGCAAAATGGAGGGCCTTATCCTGAAAGGTAAGATCTCTATCTGGACCCACGACTGATGGCCGCCATCGCTTAGCTACCTTCCGGAGCAAAAGCCTGTTGTTAAGAACTTGGGCCTTCTGTTCAATGCAAGCCTCAAGTTTGACAGCCAGATCACGGCCTTAGCTAGTAAGTGTTTTGGGATGTTAAAATTACTCAAAAACATTATTGGGCTTGTGCCTAAAGCCGCAAGGAAAACAGTAAACATGGCCTCTATCATCTCAGGACTGGACTACTGTAATCTTTTATATCTAGGAGTCTCCAAGACACAGCTTTGGAGACGCCAACGTGTACAAAACTCTGCAGCTCGCCTGTTGCTGAAGCTTCCCAGGAGGACTTCGATGGGCTCTGCCCTGCACAAATTGCATTGGCTTGTGGTTAAGAAGCTTGTATCTTTCATGGTCCTTTGCTATATCTATAGGGCCTTTGACCACACTGGGCTGAATGATCTTCACCGCTTTAGGAAACCCTACATTCAGGCATAGTGTCTGAGATCTTTAGGGTCCTTGTTGGCAGAGGTTCCTGCCTTCAAGAAAGTCTGAATTGGAGGCAGTTCCTTACATTTTCTTGCTTCCAAGTTATGGAACTCGCTCCCACAGGATCTCCGAAAGGCCAAGACAGAACTCTCCTTTTGTAAAAATCTTAAAACCTGGCTTTTTAGGTAGTTCCTGTTTTCTTCTCCAAGCTTCTGCTTAACTTGGTAGCTAGACCTGGTTAGCACTGGGACACTTCTGTGTAAGTGGAGCTGTGTTTTATAAATTGCAGAAATTAAGCTATGGCTGTTATTTTTGACTGCATCACTTTGGGTTATTTTAGAGAGGGTGGCCTATAATGTACTCTTGCCTGATGTAACCACTCCAATATTCGCAGCTCTGGATGATTGTTATTGATCAAAACAAGCTCTTATAAAAGAAAAGGTTGGAGACCCTTGATCAAATGCATTCCCTTAACCTTATTGTTGTGGCTTTTGTTCCATTCTCATATATATTTCTAAGACACTAGATCCAAAACAGCGTAATAATATTTCCATTTTCCTTTCAGGTGACAGTTCTTCTTCATCAAAGGTCACTATAGAGTTCATATAAAAGCTTTTCAGTTATTCCCATTTCATGGAAGAATCATTTCCTGTTATTATGGATGGTGTGGTGGCGCAAGGTTTTTTTCTTGAGTGACACTCATTATACTCCAACTGTGTGGACAATTATGTAAGATTCCCTAAATACTGTGATAATATATTTTTGTTCTCTTGTAGAAATAGTAATATATAACACAGTACCATAAGTCTGAGGATTCAAAGTTGTTTTTATGAACCAGTTTTCAAGGCTCACATTTTTCCAATAAATTGGGTTCTCCCCTTCTCCCTCGCAATATGCTCTGAATATACTGTGAAAAATCGAAGGTTGTAGTGAGCTCCTCAACCAATATGGCAGCACGGAAGGTCATGTACATTGGCCTTGTGCTTGATGTCACAAGCCAATTCACTGTTGATTGTCATACAAGGCTGCTCCTGGTGGTGCTTTTAATTATAACTACTAAATAACCCATTTTACCTAGTCTACGCCTGGACTAATGGACTTCATTTTATTACAACATTGATACTGCGTTGAAGTTATCGTGCGATCTGCAATGGCAATGTGCGCTCTCTGAAGAACGCAGTTCCTTCCAGGTCAACTGCTCACCTGTCAAATTCTTACTTGCACCAAGCAGTGGTGCAACGGTAAGCAGTAACGTATCCAATTAGTATTGTGGCAACACAAAAAGAGATTCCTGTGCCTTTTCTATTGTTCTCTGAAACAGCTCAGTGAAATTGATCTTTGTTTCCGGATGTTGTACAAGCTCCGCAAGTGCTCGTCAACTCGCCAAGGCTTCTTGTCTCTTTTTCTTCCGCGTAATTTCGTAATGGGTTCCTTTAAAGCGCACATGGGCATTGCCAATGCGTAATGATGAATGTCTTGCACACTTAGGTAACTATAAGGCATGTACTTTTAGCAGCCCTGGTGACACACAGCTGTCTGCGGCTACTGCTGCTCAATTGACAATACCTTAAAACTGGAACATAGAACTCCCAGATGTTAACCTGGCATGAGTTGAGCGTGAGCAGCGAAGCCATAGTAATATGTAAAATAAAGTTGGCAAGTCCCTCAGTTCACAGCTCTGCCACATTTTCTCTTTCTTTTTTAGTGATTAGTCTGTTTAATCCTGTCGCTTGGCTTTGATAGGGGCAATAAACTACACTGTGTAGTTGCGAAGTCATCCTGCAGTCCTTGATCCCGCTGCCACCCTTCGCAGATAAACATCAGCCGAGACTCCGTTCACCGCCGTCTCCGTCGGGTCCGAAGGGCAAGGCCCTGTGATAAGTGTGGGCGCAGGAGCAAAGGGCACGGCCCCCTCCTTCCTACCTGACAAAACACTGTCAAATGTCTGCTTTGCGGATCAGCGCCGAGACACAGCAACATTCTGCTCTGGAACAGGGGTCCTCGAGCGGTCGCAATTTGTGGCGTAATTTATGGGGTGCAGTGGGCGTGGATTTCATAGAGCAAATGTGCAAAAGCAACACAAATGCAAGTCAGAAAGGAAACATAGTAAGCCAAATGTGTTCAGTCAAGAAAACAGTCAAGAAAACAATCAAAACACACTGTGACATGCACGAAATGAGCTAGCGCAAATGTTTTGGGAGTGAAACAGAAATCAGAGGGATAAAATACAATTCAGAGAAGGACAGCAGAGCCGACGTCCGTATGTAACCCAAGAAAGAGTGTAAAACACGAGTCAGAAGAGAAGCGCACACGACAACTGGGTACAACACATGACAGAGGGGAATTAAAGTGAAGCCTCGAATTCAATAGCAGCCCGTCTGGAGTAACTGATACAGGAAGAGTGACAGGATGCAACCATCCAGGGCTGAATTAACATAAAGCAGACATAAGGTGCCGGATTTACAAAGACCATGTGCAAGGAGGGAGGGAGGGAGGTCCTTTTGTATGATTGTTGACCCCCCTGTCTGGCATAGTAATTAGTGATGTGTGTAACTTTTGGAATTAAGTCATCACCTAGAATTTGTTTGTGTGATTTTAAAATACGTTTTATTCAATTGTTCTCTATTAGTGATTTTAGAAGAGAACATTTTGCCTGTACTTTGTAATCTTGTGTCTGTAATCATGAAGTGCCTTAGACAGTCAACACAGATTTCACGGAGTGCCAATCTGTGATTGGGCTACAGAGTCTAAACTCAATGCACAAAGCTACTCAGTGGCCAAATTATATATTAATATATTAACTTGTTTTTATACAGCACTTCACAACACACTTTTGCCGTATCTAAGCAAGCTCTGAAAATAGCACCAGTTACTATTATCTTGTTAAACCTGACATTCTTCATGTGTTAGTACCCCAAACGTTTTGCCTTTACTTCTCCTGTTTTGCTGAATTCATTTGTGTTGGCTTCAGGACTCTGCGCACTTTACCACTGCTAACTAGTGCTAAAGTGCTTGTGCTCTCTCCTTCGAACCTGGTAAAATTGGTTTACACTCAATTGGCACCTTTAATTTATTTGTAATTCCCTAGAAAATGGCAGTACATGTACCAAGGGCATGTAAATCAAATGCTACAAGAGGGCCTGCAGCACTCATTATGCCACCCACTAAAGTAGCCTTTAAACACGTCTAAGGCCTGCCACTGCAGCCTGTAGTGTAGTTTTAAATTGCCAATTCGACCTGACAAAATAAATCTTTTGCAACCACACTATCCCAGGAGAATCCTGGGGGAGGGAATTAGAGGCGCGGGGAGCTAGGAGCAGGCAGCCTCCAACTTAAAATGTTCAACACAAAATGGGCCGCTCCCAGTATAGTGACCGAGGTGCTCAAGGATTAAATTGTGAGTGTGGACAACTCACAAGGAGTGAAGCACTGGCCTCCTACACCACCAGGTGTCATGCTTCATCATCGGCAGTCCTCGCCCTCTGGAAACTAGGTTTGGTACACCTAACAACAGGGATGCACTTCTAAACTAAGTGGGGGCCCGTGAAGAGTGAGTGAGATTTAAAAACCATTATAGTTACCAAATTAAATTTTAATGTGACTGGCAGCTATATGGCTCCCCCAGCTTTTGGGTCCTGTAGACGGGCATGACCTAGGCAACACAGACAGATGACTTTGGAGTATGTGTGACTATCACTCACTGCCAGGACCCATACTGCAATACCTCTTCACTTTGAAACATTTATTAATGCATCAAGAAGTCCTGAAGGCGTGTTTTTTTTTTACCGCGAGTAATCCGGTTCCTTTTGTGGCCATAGGTTAGGGTGCACCTTAGGGAGTGCATACCGCCATGGTCCCTGGTCCTGAGGAAAGCCTTGCAACTGGCAAACAGAGGCTGAAACATGTAGACCTAATATTTTAATTTGGGATGTGGCTGATCAATCTACTCAGTTGCAACGTCCACTACACATTTTTAATCAAGCCTTACTATTCCACCATTAAAAATTCTTTAGGATTAGTAAAGACTATTTTAACCCCTTCGCTGCGGGGGTAATTACCCCCACTGTGCGGGGTGGGGTCCGCGGCGCTGCTGTGCTCGTGACAAGCCCAGCTCATCATGACTCACAATGGAGCTGTGCTCATGACAAGCTGGGCTCATCACAGACCCGCCCACTGATTAGTTGTCCCGCACAGGCTGGGAATTAGCCGCGCATGGGAGGGCTGCGGCCGTTATGACGAGCTCAGCTCGTCATGAGCACAGCTCCACTGCGACTCATGACGAGCTCAGCTCGTCATGAGCATGGAAGGGGTTAACTCCATATACTGCACCACCACTTGCACTCATCACACAAAAAATCCAGCTCTGCTGTAATCAGGCGTTGAAGCACACCGGAGAGGCACACGGCCTCTCTGGTGGGGGTCCAATGATGAAGCATGTCACAAACTAGGTTGGTAAGTGAGGGCCCTTTATAAAAACATGAGTGATTACTGTTTATAGCCCTTGACACTCTGGCTTCACTCATCTGTTGTTTATTGGTCATAATGAACTTTGACCTACCTTGAAAGTACTGCGATACCAAAACTAAATTAAAAACAAGCATTGGAAATGCAATAGGTCTCGCATTAGGAAAGTTTGAGCTATTGGTCTTGTAAATGACAATTCTTTTATTTATGTGTTGGTTTTGAAAATAGCTAAATTAATAGCTTTGTTATTTACAATGCCAATAGTTATAACTTTCGCAAATGTGACACCCATAACCTGGGGTTGCGCTGAGTGATGCTGTGGTGGTGCTGAGTGGTGCTGTGGTGGTGCTGAGTGGTGCTGTGGTGGTGCTGAGTGGTGCTGTGGTGGTGCTGCTGAGTGGTTCTGTGGTGGTGTTGAGTGGTGCTGTGGTGGTGCTGAGTGATGCTGTGGTGGTGCTGAGTGGTGCTGTGGTGGTGCTGAGTGGTGCTGTGGTGGTGCTGAGTGGTGCTGTGGTGGTGCTGAATGATAATGTGGTGGTGCTGTGGTGGTGCTGAGTGGTGCTGTGGTGGTGCTGAGTGGTGCTGAGTGGTGCTGTGGTGGTGCTGAGTGATAATGTGGTGGTGCTGAGTGATAATGTGGTGGTGCTGAGTGATGCTCGAAGCCCGAAATCCCCCCCTCTGAAACTCTATGCAACCAAATTGCAGATTTCTTTGGGGAAAAAATTGCAATCATTCAAAAGGATTTCCCGCCCTCCCTGACCATTCCCACTCTTGGACCCCAGAAACAGGTAGGCAATCACCATCATTCCCTTTGCGGCTTCCATCCCGTCTCCCTCCAACAGACCCGCAAGGCGATTCTGGCCTGCAAATCAGGAGCACCAACTGACTCCTGTCCCCCTCGCATACTGCATCATCTAATTGAGGTAGTCAATCCTAACATCAACGCTATCATAAATGCTTCCTTAGACTCAGGGGTAGTGCCTAACGAATGGAAAAAGGCCATCGTGAAACCCCTGATGAAAAAGCTGAATAAATCCCCTTCGGATCTGACGAACATGCGCCCCATCTCACTCCTGCCTGTTCTAGGAAAGATCACGGAACAGATAGTGTACTGGGAGCCAAAAGCATTTGTGGAGAACCATAACATTCTGCACCCACAGCAATCTGGCTTTCGCCCCAGCCACTCTACCGAAACGGCCCTGATAGAACTCTCCGATTCTATCAAGTTCCTGCAGGATGAGGGAAGGAAAGCCGTCCTCATCCTGCTCGATCTCACAGCAGCGTTCGATACAATCTCTCATGTCATCCTGATTGATAGGATGTGTGAGATTGGCGTGACAGACACAGCTTTGGCATGGGTAAAATCTTTCCTGACCAATAGGTCCCAATCTGTGTCTTTGGGTCCCCACCTATCCAGCGAAAAAACCATTACATCGGGAGTACCGCAGGGGTCCATATTAAGCCCATTACTTTTTCAATATCTATATGGCACCCCTCCTGGCTGTGATAGAGTCTCATGGGATCCTTGTCACGTCATATGCTGACGACACCCAACTCGTCGTCTCTATCGACAAAAACTGCACGGATACAGAGCTGCGGTTTCAGAATTGTCTCACGGAGGTATTTCAGTGGTTGAATACAAACCACTTGAAGTGCAACAGCGGGAAAACCGAAATCATACCATTAGGGAAAGATTTACTCTTTTGCCCTAAGGATTGGTGGCCCAAAGATTCAGAGGCCCCGCCTAGTGCAGTGACTTCTGCTCGCAACCTGGGCGTGCAATTTGATGCAACCCTCTCCTTTGACGATCACGTCAGGATTACGGCCGGTTGCTGTTTCGGACTCATTAAATCTCTAAAAAAAATTTTTGACTTCCTCCCCATTGCTTCTAGGAAATCGGTCGTGGTTGCATTAATACTCTCCCGACTCGATTACTGCAATGGGTTGATGGCCGGAGTGAAAAAGTCCACTCTGAAGAAGTTGCAAAGTGTACAGCACGCTGCTGCAAGATTAGTGTTAAAACTACCCAGGAAATCTTCAGCCTCAGCAGCATTAAATTGTCTCCACTGGTTGCCTCTGCATAAGAGAATCCTTTTCAAACTCTTACTAACAGTTTTTAAAGCCCTGAAAAACATAGGTCCTAAATACCTCGCCAACCGTTTTATCCACTATGACCCCGCACGCTGTCTGAGATCCTCAGGGACCAACCTCAACAAGATCCCAAGGTATAAATACAAAACCAGGGCTGGAAAAACTTTCACAGTCCTTGCAGCAAGGGCTTGGAACAACCTGCCCGTAAACCTCAGACTGATTGAGACTGAGAGTCTTTTCAGGAAACAACTGAAGACTTGGGTCTATCAGCAATCCGATACCTATGTGATGGCAGCCATCTAGATCCTCTATCATCCAATCTTACACACGCTCGCTTAGCGCCAAGATGCTCCCTTCGGAGCGAAAGGCTGCGCTTAATAAATACCCACAAATACAAATACAAATGCAGGGGTAGCGCTGAGTGGTGCTGTGGTGGTGCTGTGTGATGCTGGGGTGGTGCTGAGTGAATCTGTGGTGGTGCTGAGTGGTGCTGTGGTGGTGCTGAGTGGTGCTGTGGTGGTGCTGAGTGATGCTGGGGTGGCGCTGAGTGATGCTGGGGTGGCGCTGAGTGGTGCTGTGGTGGTGCTGAGTGATGCTGTGGTAGTGCTGAGTGGCGCTGTGGTGGTGCTGAGTGATGCTGGGGTAGCGCTGAGTGGTGCTGTGGTGGTGCTGAGTGGTGCTGTGGTGGCGCTGAGTGGTGCTGTGGTGGTGCTGAGTGGTGGTGTGGTGGTGCTGAGTGATGCTGTGGTGGTGCTGAGTGATGCTGTGGTGGTGCTGAGTGGTGATGCTGAGTGATAATGTGGTGGTGCTGAGTGATAATGTGGTGGTGCTGAGTGATAATGTGGTGGTGCTGAGTGATAATGTGGTGGTGCTGAGTGATGCTGTGGTGGTGCTGAAATAATGCATCCAGCACCCGAGCTTAATGTCGTGTCTGCCGTCTTTAGTTATTTAAAAAATATTTGCTATTAAAATGGGATCATAGGTGGTGCAGTTCCAATGTTTATAAACTTAAAACAATATCCTGTGTTGGACAACTGTAGGGTTTGCAGCGTCGTGCCAGAGGACAGAAATAATTACCCACAGTCAAAGTATAACAGATGAACAGTTGGCAAAGGTCCATCAGAGCTCACATAACTGTAGAATGACTCGAAGCTCCCAGGGCCGCCAAGGAATGAGTTGTTAGGACCAGCAAGTGAGAAAGGGTTTCGCAGGCTTTACTATACGGGGAGGCTGCACCACACCAGCATGAAATGATCAGGGAAAACATTTTCCATAACAGCAAAAAACAAGTGTTGGACACATTATTTTAGCTCAGTGGAAAAACTGAACTTACATATGATACTGTATGCAGTGGAAGATAATAGGAGCGAGCGTTTGTGCCACACAACATTTTAACTATATAGTCAAAAATAAGTATAAAAGTGTATAACAATTCCAAATCGGAAACAACCTGGTCAAACTCGCTTCCTACATATTTACAGGTCGGTCCATATTTAGCTTACATGGAGTACAGCCAACAGACACCAACCACGTGTGGCAGAGAATGAAGGCGAGAATGTGGTAGCATAACATGCTCTTGGCATTGCTGTGGGGAGGGGGAGGGGAAATGCGAGACACGGCCTCCAAGACAGGATGTGGCATAACGGCAAGAGCGGTCGCTTTCGAAGCTGGGGAACAGAGTTTGAGTCTCGGCGGGAGGGTCAAGATCCTGTGAATCTGGGCAAATCACGTAATCTCTCCATGCATAAAAAAAAAGAATCTGTGTGTGTGTGCACTGCAACTGGCTCATCATGTAAAGCGCTCCGATTCCATCAAGCCGAGTTTGCGTTAATTAAAGTGAAGAAAAAACACAGGAGACTGAGTTCAAACACATGCACTTGTATGGAGTGTGGGGGCAAAAGGACGGCCGTATGTGCTAGCATAACATGCTCTTGGCATTGCTGTGGAGAGGGGGAGGGGAAATGCGAGGCACGGCCGCCAAGACAGGATGTGGCATAACGGCTAGAGCGGTCGCTTTTGAAGCTGGGGAACCGAGTTTGAGTCTCGGCGGGAGGGTCAAGATCCTGTGAATCTGGGCAAATCACTTAATCTCTCCATGCATAAAAATGAATCTGTCTGTGTGCACTGCAACTGGCTCATCATGTAAAGCGCTCCGATTCCATCAAGCCGAGTTTGCGCTATATTAAAGTGAAGAAAAAACACAGGAGACTGAGTTCAAACACATACACTTGTATTGAGTGTGGGGGCAAAAGGACGGCCGTATGTGCTAGCATAACATGCTCTTGGCATTGCTGTGGGGAGGGGGAGGGGAAATGAGAGACACGGCCGGCAAGACAGGATGTGGCATAACAGCTAGAGCGGTCGCTTTTGAAGCTGGGGAACAGAGTTTGAGTCTCGGCGGGAGGGTCAAGATCCTGTGAATCTGGGCAAATCACTTAATCTCTCCATGCATAAAAAAAGAATCTGTGTGTGTGTGCACTGCAACTGGCTCATCATGTAAGCGCTCCGATACCATGAAGCCGAGTTTTCGTTATATTAAAGTGAAGAACAAACACAGGAGACTGAGTTCAAACACATGCACTTGTATGGAGTGTGGGGGCAAAAGGACGGCCGTATGTGCTAGCATAACATGCTCTTGGCATTGCTGTGGGGAGGGGGAGGGAAAATGCGAGACACGCCCGCCAAGACAGGATGTGGCGTAACGGCTAGAGCGGTCGCTTTTGAAGCTGGGGAACAGAGTTTGAGTCTCGGCGGGAGGGTCAAGATCCTGTGAATCTTAGCAAATCACTTAATCTCTCCATGCATAAAAAAAAATACAGACGGTGCTCAATTTGTTAAAAAAAAAAGGAGACACGGCCTGGCGGCCGTGAAACTGAAAGCACGGCCGGCCGGCCGTGAAAAAGCCTTTGATGCAGCAAGGGGGCAATTAGGGGAAGAGAATGGCTGGGCTGAGGCAGAGTGCAAAGCCTTTGGTGCAGCAGGGGGCGGAGCGGGAAGAGCTGCTGGCGGCACCAAGCTGACGATTTGATGCTGTGCACGCGCATTTTAATTCATTGCGCTTGCGCATTGAGCTAAAAGCGCACATGCACTTCATCAAATCGCCAGTCTGGTTAAACTCTGTTTAAGCCCCTATAGTCTCGTTGCGCTCAATGCGCATGCGTATTGACAGGCGAGACCTAATAATTCATACCATATTCAACAATATTATATGATTGGAAATAATAAAAAAAAAATATTCAAATTCAACTAAAATAAGCATTGGCATAGCCAATATGTCTCACATTTGGGACCTTATAAGTGTTTAGCCATGCAACAGTTGGTGTTGTTGCACCAAGGATATTCTGCTGCATACCTAAATACTTAGTACAAAAAGTGAGACCTATTAGCTATGCCAATGCTTGTTTCTTTTTTGTTGCTGTTTTGTTTAAGTTGCCAGATCTACAATAGCTGGACATGGTTTTTGTTAACAGTTCTTTGCATCAAATGAACTTGTTTTCATTGCCCTGAATGTTGTTTCCATTCTGGTTGTAGGAAGCAGTTATTCCTGGGGATGTGGGGGCTGCCTAGCTGTGCGCATGCGCCGTACTTTGCAAATGAGAAAAAGCCTGGTGCAGGCGCAATTTACAAGTGTGGAGTGAGTGAGCCCCAGGCAGCATGACTCACTCACACAGGAGTTCATGCACTGCACCTGCATACTCAGCATGGTTTAAGGAAACTCGACCCACTACTTCCCAGGCATCGAATACATATTTACCAAGAAACTCTGAGAAGAGCCTGCCTGCTGCACTGACGGCTGGTGTTGTGTGTGCCTGGTAAATGCATGCACTGACGGCTGGTGGTGTGTGTGCCTGGTGAAAGCGTGCACCGATAACTGGTGGTGTGTGCCTGGTGAAAGCGTGCACTGACGGCTGGTGGTGTGTGTGCCTGGTGGAAGCGTGCACTGACGGCTGGTGCTGTGTGTGCCTGGTGGAAGCGTGCACTGGCGGCTGGTGCTGTGTGTGCCTGGTAGAAACATGCACTGACGGCTGGTGCTGTGTGTGCCTGGTGCAAGCGTGCACTGACGGCTGGTTGTGTGTGCCTGGTGAAATCGTGCACTGACGGCTGGTGGTGTGTGTTCACAGTGAAAGCGTGCACCAACGGCTGATGGTGTGTGTGTGCCTTTTGAAAGCGTGCACTGACGGCTGGTGGTGTGTGCCTGGTGGAAGCATCCACCGACGGCTGGTAGTGTGTGACGGCTGGTAGTGTGTGTGCCTGGTGAAAGTGTGCACTGACGGCTGGTGGTGTGTGGGCCCGGTGGAAGCGTGCACTGATGGCTGGTTGTATGTGTGCCTGGTGGAAGCGTGCACTGACGGCTGGTGGTGTATGTGACTGATGGAAGCGTGCACTGATGGCTGGTGGTGTGTGCCTGGTGGAAGCATGGACTGACGGCTGGTGGTGTGTGTACCTGGTGGAAGCGTGCACTGACGGCTGGTGGTGTGTGTGCCTGGTGGAAGCGTGCACTGACGGCTGGTGGTGTGTGTGCCTGGTAGAAGCGTGCACTGACGGCTGGTGGTGTGTGTGCCTGGTGGAAGCATGCACTGATGGCTGGTGGTGTTTGTGCCCAGTGGAAGCGTGCACTGACGGCTGGCGGTGTGTGTGCCCGGTGAAAGCGTACACTGACGGCTGGTGGTGTGTGTGCCTGGTGGAAGCGTGCACTGATGGCTGGTGGTGTGTGTGCCTGGTGGAAGCGTGCACTGACGGCTGGTGGTGTGTGTGCCTGATGGAAGCGTGCACTGATGGCTGGTGGTTTGTGTGCATGGTGGAAGCGTGCACTGATGGCTGGTGGTGTGTGTGCCTGGTGGAGTTGTGCACTGATGGCTTGTGGTGTGTGTGTGCCTGGTGGAAGCATGCACTGACGGCTGGTGGTGTGTGTGCCTGGTGGAAGTGTGCACTGACGGCTGTTGGTGTGTGTGCCTGGTGGAAGCGTGCACTGACGGCTGTTGGTGTGTGTGCCTGGTGGAAGCGTGCACTGACGGCTGGTGGTGTGTGTGCCTGGTGAAACAGTGCACTGATGACTGATGGTGTGTGTGCCTGGTGGAAGCAGGAGCATTCACAGTGATAAAAGACACAAATGAAACTGACAAAGAGGAGGGGGAGAAGGGAGGGGGAGTGGAGCAGAGGAGCATGATTCACAGCTAGAAGACACAAATGAAGCTGAAGCCTAAGTGCTGAAAGCAAAAGAAAAAAAAACAAGCCAATCCACAAAGTTAAAGTGATCGGACGGGGGCAGAGGGGAAATCAACTTAATGACCCGTGACGGAGGAGACAGATGACGGCTGCGCGCATGCACGTGCACTCAAGCTTCAGGCCAGCAAAAGCCTCTAGTAGGTAGCACTTTCTTTTAGCCTTTACTAAAAATCGAGCAAGCAGCGCATGGGCTGCTCTAGGCTCAAACTAAAAAGGATTAAGATTAGTTATAGGTAGTACATTTTAATTTATTATTTCCATACATAACTAATTACAGAAAACTTACAAATTCAAAAGTTATATTTATATCTTTAAGCTCAAATTTATACCCCAGCCCAAAACTTACTGTAACTTAGCTCCTAAAGAAACCAAATATTAAAGTAACATTATAGATAGGTGAACATTTCAGTGATATCATAATATTTTAATCTCAAATAACACTGAAATTCACAGTTACAGTTGTCTTTGATCGCTATAACGTATTCCCTAAAGTAACTACAACTTATGCTCCACCATGCACAGTGTTCTCACCAATGATGTCATTTCAGATGTTGCAGTAATGTCATTGACCTTGTTGTGAGTGATGTATTATGCCGGGTAATTAGCAGTGCATGATGAGGGCCGAGTTATAGTTACTTTAGGTCATGCGTTATAGCTACTAGAAATGACTAGTGGATTTCAGTGGTGTAGGACTTGGCCCTTTTTGGCTAAAGTCCCTAAACTTTTTGCTTTCCCCCTAGACCTTTTTTCTGACATGGTGTTGCCAACTTAGATGCTTTGGACACTTTGCCACTGCTAAACAGTGTCAAAGTGCAAGTGCTCCCTGTATAAAGTGTAATGGTAATTGGTTGTTCATGATTGGTATGTGTGCCTTACCAGTAAAGTCCCTAGTAAAGTGCACTACGTGTGCCAGGGCTGGTAATGTAAATGCTACTAGTGGGCCTGCAGCACTATTTCTGCCACTCACACAAGTAGCCTTAAAAAGAGAACACAGGCCTGCCATTGCAGGGCCTGCGCGCAGTTTGTTAAACTGCCATGTTGTTCTGACAAGTGCACCCACTTGCCAGACCTTACCATTCCTTTTTATGCACATAAGACACCCCTATGGTAGGTCCAGGGTACCCCCTGGGCAGGGTGCAATGCATGGGAAAGGTAGAGCATGTACCAAGGTGTGTACCATGTCCTGACAGTGAAATAATCTCCATTTCATTTTTCACTGTTGAAAGGCCATCTTGCCCATAGGATAGAATGGGAAGGCTGTGTAATATGTTTTCCAGCCTATCTTCCCAAAGGCTTAAGTTGGAAAGGTGACATTTGTTATGCCTGAACTCACAATGTAATAACACATCTTTCAATGAAAGTTGTTTTTGCTTTGTGTGTTTATAAGCCACTCTTTTAGAAGTGGCTGGGTTTTTGTGCTCTAACATTTCTATGTGTCTCTGCCTGGTTGTGGATTGACTGTCTGTATTTGAAAGCGATAGGATCTGGGGAATATCTCCAGGGGAGGAGGTGAGATAACAACAGGCTGACCTGCATCTGGAGTGTAGGGGGAGGAGTAGCCCTTACAGGAGAAGAGGCCTGGGTTGCTGCTATAAAACAATTGTCCCATCTCCTGCTGAGTGATTGAGAATCGAGACCCCCACTAATCAAAGGAAGAAGGTGTCACTGGCAGGGAGACACCCAGAACTGGGTTGAACCGGGGTTAGTGCCTCCTGAAACACAAAGACTTCAAAGCCATTGAGGGGTATAACTATGAGAGCTTGTCGCAGGGTTTCTGTTCTCACACAGAACTGTGCACAGAGGAGTGGAACCTCGGCGAATTAGGGTGACCCAAAACACACCTTAGTACCCAACTCACCCCTTACCGAGCTAGCTACAGTGTCTCATTGGACATATCAAACTCCCAATGTTTAGACAAACCAGAACATGAACTTACTGTACCTCAGGGTACGTGGAACTCATGAACACTCTTCCGTTATATTATCATTACAAACCAGAACATGGAGTAAAGAAGACACATGTGCATTTGAAATGTTTATTTACTAATGCCGTCTTCTCAGGCGCAGTATCTTAGATAATACAAGTATACTTATTATCAGTAGCAAAATTACCAGCATAGTTACTAAGACATAAAAAGCGAATGGTGACAGCATGTCAACATACTGTAATGAATAAGAGTTAACAACACTTATATCTCACCCTCCCTAACACATATATTATATTATTAGCTAAGAAGGTCTCTTTGGGTTGTTTTAGGGCGGGCCCATACCTTAGTGTCCTAGCATGAAGGAATCACATCAGCATACACCAGCTCTCTCTGCATGTGCACCGCATCAAGTGTGTTCTATGTGCCTCGTGTAAAGCAATATCAATCCCGCCTGAAGCCAGAGTTGGCAAAGGCTGCACTTGTGTTATGACTATGAAGGCGTGGAGATCAGACCTCATAACAATTCCATATCGTGTTGTTTCTGAAACTTCAGCACTCTTCGTGCAGACATAGTTTATTAAGCAAAGCTGATATCAGAGTGTAAGAAGTTGGCCTGATGTGCAGTGTTCACTATTCTAGTGATCACTATATATCAGTCCAAACAACCCTTATTGATGATTGGTTGTAAGTCAACCTTATAGACCAGCTATCCTAGTAGCATGGATACGAGCAGTCTAAGGCTAAGACTCTAGAGGGCGTGTTAAGCCAGCTGTTTTACCATCACATTACCCCTTGAACACCCAGTGAAAGGACACCACACAAGTGTTATGAAAATAAACAATGTATTTATTAGAATCACAACAACCCTGTACTCTTTATGAGGACAGGGTGCTAAGCACACAACAAAACTCTTATGAAAATACTTAAGTTAGCACGTTATACACAAATGCCCGAGGGGCACGAAAAACCATATACTCTAAAAGTGGAATGCGAGATTACTAGCAGGTAAGTACAGTACTAATAGGCTTTGGAATCGCTAGGACTTGACTAGGGAATCGTTAGATTACTTCTAGGAGACCTAGGGGACTCGGGTGCAGAGTGTGCACTCTCACGCGGGATGCGGGACAAAGTCTATGGAAGCTAGTAAAGGCAAAGTTAGTGTTCACGGGCGAACCCGACCTGGTAGGGAGAAAACGACAGTGGATCCTGACCCTTGGATAGTGAGGCTATGCTGGGACACTGAAGTGCCGAAGTTACCTAGCCCAGGGGCTGCAGCTGCATAGGTCTGAAAAGACGTCGGGAATCTCGTTGCCGGACCAGGAGCCTGGAAGAAGGAAGTTGCTGGCAGGCGACCAGTGAAGGAAAGTTCGATGGATCCAAGCCTGGATCAAGGAAGAAGGAAACCTGAAAGCAGAGGGGACCAAGTTCTTGAATCACTAGCCAGTGATTAAGTGGGCACCAGGATGGCACCGGGCGAAGTCACCGCAGTCAGGTGAGTGGGCGCTGCTGGGCTCTGCAGTCTCTCGGACCAGGAGGCGTTGTCGGCGACCAGGATGGAGGTGCGAGCTGTCCCACGAAGGTTCTTGCTGTCGACGTCGCTGGACCCAGGATTGGGCAACAAGTCTTGGCAAATGCAAGGCCCACGCGGTGGACCTAAAATGGCGTCTTAGCCGGACCAGGAGGGTCCAGGGTACTTCTCCGTTGGAGGGAAGCAAGGGCCAGTCTGGAGCAACCAGACCAGCAGCAGTGTTGTCGTCGGGCGTCGTTCGGAAGGCCACAAGCCAGCGGGCTAGTAGCCAAACAACGCGGTGAGCAGCAAAAAGCAGAAGGGCCCCACGCTGATCGTGGAGATGCTGGGGGGCTGCTCTTCGGTGTTGGAGCTGCTCAGGGTGGGGGCTTCTCGGACCCCAAAGCACTCACCAGGAAATTACTCGGTGGGCTTGCTGTGCAGAAGTCGTGCAGTCTTGGCGGTGGCCGGTCCCTCGAGGTCTCGTCGCACCCACGGTTCTCAGCTGTGCTGTAGAGGTGGGTAGAGGTCAGAGGTGCCAGGGAAGCCGGGTCTCGTCGAGCTGGGCAGTCGGATTCCGGAGGAAGGACGTGCAGCAGACCGCAGTGTTCTTAGATGGTGCCTGCGGATGCAGGGTGACTACTCCTTAGTCACAAGGGAGAATCTTGAGGAAGAAATCGTGAAGTCCTTTCGTGGAAAGTTGTATCTTGATTCCAAAGATGATCTGATTTGGAAGGGGGCCAGTCTTTACCTTTATCTTGGAAAAGGGGGCTGGCACGCGACTAAGTCCTGCCCTAGGGGTGGGACCAGGAGGGGGGTGGTTACACCCACTTCCTTGGCGGGCTTTTCCCCAGCACAGGGTCTGGAGTGTCCCTGGAACTGGTTTAAGCCAGCCTATGCACAGTGAGCACCGGGGTGCCACGTGCAGTCACCTTCCTCTGAAGCCCTGCCTACCTACAATACACAAAACCCTGTCTGGGACGGTGCTGGCACCGCCCCTGGCAGGAAACCCTTTGTCCTTATCTCCTGCTCTGGGAGGACTCCCAGCAGCAGGAGGGCAGACTTGTGTCTCGGTGGCAGCATCCATTTTGTGGATGCTAAGGCTCTGTCTGACTTTTAACCGGGTTATAGGTTACATGCATGTCGTGTCCCTCTAGAAGGGTGGAATGCTAACCCCGTCGCCAGAATTGGCGAGGGGTTAGTATTCCAATTCGTATGACACCTTACTCGACATGTTTTGATAAAGCGATACCAGAGTTGGCATTTAACCGCGAGGATTATAATGCACTTAAGAGTATATGGTATGCGATATCATGGAAACGGCTAAGGGATAGATCCCGAAAGCCGCAGACAGGCTCAGCTCATGCCAGAGCACCATCTCACACGATTCCAAGCACTCTGCCTTCAGGATTGTTAAGGCCTGCCATAGGAGTGACTGATAGGAGATCTGTGTGTCCATTTTAGGGTTAGATATAGGTATACTATATCTAAAGCAAAGGGTGAGTACACCACCTTGCCCCAGCTGTCGTGCAGCCAGTTGTGCCAGTTTAGTTAGTCAGCCCAGGGGTGGCATAATACATGCTTCAGCCCCTGGGAGACTTCTGGGTACACCTCAGCCCTGGGTACAGGGACTTGGAGAGGGCCCAGTGCCAATTCAGTACCTGAGTACAATTTGGATAGAGAGAACAGCTAGGCTGTGGGTCTGATTAGCAGGCCCACAGCCAGGGAAAGTCATAAACCAGTGCAGCAAAAAGCAAAAATCTGGGTGATCATAGGATTGCAGACCCTACTCTCCTACATGACCCCCCCCCCAAACTTTGGGACAATAAACTAACCTTGACCAGGTGAGTCTTCTTGCTCTAAGTGGAAATACCTGGAGAGCCCATCAGCATTGCTGTGATCAGTACCAGGTCTATGCTCCACTGTAAAATCCATCCCCTGTAGGGAAATGGACCACCTAAGCAGTTTGGGGTTTTCACCCTTCATCTGATTTAGCCACAAGAGGGGCTTATGGTCTGTCTGAATGGTGAAGTGAGTGCCAAACAAGTAGGCCCTCAGCTTCTTCAGGGCCCAGACCACAGCAAAGGCCTCCCTCTCAATAGCTGACCAATTTTTCTCTCTGGGTGTCAACCTTCTACTAATGAAAGCAATAGGCTGATCATTACCATCAAAATTCATTTGAGACAGAACAGCCCCCACACCCAACTCAGAAGCATCTGTTTGGACAATGAATGGCTTGGAGTAATCTGGACTCTTTAGGATAGGTGCTGTGCACATGGCCTGCTTTAGGTCATTGAATGCTTTCTGACAGCTTGCTGTCCACTGAACTTTCTTTGGCATCTTCTTGCTTGTCAGGTCATTAAGAGGGGTCACTATGGACCCATAATTTCTGACAAACTTCCTATAGTACCCAGTCAGGCCCAAGAAAGCTCGAACTTGAGTCTGGGTGATTGGAGGAGTCCAGTCCTTGATGGCCTGTATCTTACTCTCCAGTGGCTGAACCTGGCCTCCACCTACAAGGTGGCCCAGGTATACAACCTGTGTCTGCCCTATCTGGCACTTTGTGGCCTTGATAGTGAGGCCTGCCTTTTGCAGAGCCTCTAACACTTTCCTCGGGTGGACCAGGTGATCCTCCCAGGTGGAGCTAAAGACAGCAATATCATCAAGATAAGCTGCACAGAAGTCATCCAGCCCAGTGAGGACTTGATTCACCAACCTTTGGAAGGTGGCAGGTGCATTTTTCAAACCAAAGGGCATTACCACAAACTGATAATGCCCACCAGGGGTAGAAAATGCTGTCTTGGGTTTGGCCTCCTCAGCTAACCTGATTTGCCAATACCCAGCTGTCAAATCAAATGTACTTAAGAATTTGGCAGAAGCCAATTTATCTATAAGTTCATCTGCTCTTGGAATTGGGTGGGCATCAGTCTTAGTGACTGCATTGAGGCCTCTGTAGTCTACGCAAAACCTCATCTCTCTCTTATCACCCTGGGTGTGAGGCTTTGGCACTAGAACTACTGGGCTAGCCCAAGGGCTATCTGAGGGCTCAATGACTCCCAGCTCCAACATTTTCTGCACTTCAGTTTTGATGCAGTCTCTAACATGATCAGGCTGTCTGTAGATTTTACTCTTGACAGGCAGACTGTCTCCAGTGTCAACATCATGGGTACACCAATCAGTTTGGCTGGGTGTCAGAGAGAACATATGTCTGTAGGATTGCAGAACTTGCCTGCAATCCTGTTGCTGAAGTTCAGTGAGGCTGCCACAAAAGACAACACCATCAACTGATCCATCATCAGGATTCTGAGTGAGCAGGTCTGGGAGAGGGTCACTCTCTTCCTCCTGTCCCTCATCTGTGGCCATGAGCAAGCTCATGTTCTTCCTGTCAACATATGCCTTGAGCCTGTTAACATGGAGCACTCTGAGAGGGCTCCTGGGAGTTCCAAGGTCCACCAAGTAGGTAACCTCTCCCTTTTGCTCAATGATGGTGTGGGGCCCAGACCATTTGTCTTTCAGAGCTGCTGGGGCCACTGGCTCCAGCACCCACACCTTCTGTCCTGGCTGGTACACAGTCAGAACAGCCTTTTGGTCATGCCAAGCTTTTTGAAGTTCTTGGCTGGCCTCAAGGTTTTTAGATGCCTTTTCCATGTACTCAGCCATCCTGGAGCGGAGACCAAGTACATAGTCCACTATGTTGGTTGCAGGCTTTTTGAGAGGTCTCTCCAATCCTTCCTTCACCAAACACAGGGGTCCTCTTACAGGATGTCCATACAGAAGCTCAAAAGGGCTGTAGCCAACCCCCTTCTGTGGGACCTCTCTGTAAGCAAACAAGAGGCAGGGGATCAGGACATCCCATCTTCTCCTAAGAGTTTCAGGTAGTCCATGAATCATCCCTTTCAGGGTCCTGTTGAATCTCTCAACAAGCCCATTGCATTGTGGGTGGTAGGGTGTGGTGAACTTGTAGTTTACACCACACTCCTTCCACATTGCAGTCAGATATCCTGACATGAAGTTTGTACCTCTGTCAGAAACGACCTCCTTGGGGAAACCCACTCTGGAGAACACTCCAACTAGGGCTCTTGCCACTACAGGTGCTGTAGTGGTCCTAAGGGGAATAGCTTCAGGATACCTGGTGGCATGATCCACCACCACCAGTATAAACTTGTGCCCTGATGCTGTCTGGGGTTCCAGTGGACCAACAATGTCAATCCCCACTCTTTCAAAGGGAACCCCCACCACAGGTAGTGGTATGAGGGGGGCATTTGTTGTGCCACCTGACTTACCACTGGCTTGGCAAGTGACACAGGAGCGACAAAACTCCTTGGTATTCTCATTCATATGGGGCCAGTGAAAGTGTGAGACAAGCCTGTCCCAAGTCTTTGTCTGACCTAAGTGACCTGCAAGGGGAATCTCATGGGCCAAGGTGAGAAGGAAACCTCTCAGAGACAAGGGGATGACCAGCCTCCTGGTTGCACCAGGCTTGGGGTCTCTTGACTCAGAGTACAGGAGTCCATCTTCCCAGTATACCCTGTGGGCACCTGTGGCATTCCCTGCAGCCTCAGCAGCAGCCTGCTGTCTGAGGGGTTCAAGGGAAGGGCAGCTCAACTGTTCCTTCCCCAGGTCTGCTCTGGAGGGTCCCCCTGAGCCCAGAAACTCAACTTGGTCAAGTTCAAGCTCTTTAGGCTCAGTTTCCCTCAGCTCTTCCAGATCAGCCTCCTCAGAGACTTGATCCTCAACCTGGGGCAAGGGGGAAGGCAAAGCCTTACCCTTACTGCTCTTCTTCTTGGAAGGTGTCTGGTCCATAATTTCAGGATCCAGCACCTGTTCAGTGGGGCATCTTCTGGCCTGTGACCTAGTCACAGCAAGCACATGTGCTGGCAAGCCTAACATCTCCATGTGAGTCCTCTGCTCCACTTCTGACCATTGTGATGACTCCAAATCATTGCCCAACAAACAATCAACTGGGAGGTCTGAACTGACTACAACTTTCTTTTGTCCCTTCACTCCACCCCAGGAGAAAGCCACAATTGCCACACTATGACTAGTAGTGACATTGCTGGCATTGGTCACCAGGAAATCAGTACCTGGCATGATCTGTCCAGGGTCCACAAAGTTAGGTGTCACCATGGTGACACTGGCACAAGTGTCCCTATAGGCCTGAGCCATTTTGCCATTTATCAAAGGTGTTTGCCTGTATTTGCCCAAAGTATTGGGACTTATTTCAGGGGACATATCCATATCCCCTGTACAGACAAGGACAGCCTGAGTGAGTGTGCCAACTAAGTTGTCAGACCCCTCAATACCCAAGGTTAACCCAACTAATGCCTTGGGAGGTACACTACCACTACTGACTGTACTAGGGGGTGCAGTTGCCCTAGGGGCTGTAGTGGCAGGAGTTTGTCCTCCTCTTTTGGTGCACTCACTAAACCAGTGAGATTTACTTTTACAGTACTGGCACCACCTTTTTGACTGGCCTTCTTGAGTCTTCTTCTTCTGGGAAGCCTGACCCCCACCCTCTTTGGTTTGTTGGGGACCTGGTGAAGACTTCTGGTCATTTTGCTCATTCTTAACATTACCCTTCTGGTCTGCTTTCTTCTGACCACCCTGGTTCTGGTTCTGGTTCTGCTTGATCCTTGTCCTGACCCATTTGTCTGCCTTCTTTCCCAATTCTTGGGGAGAGGTCAGATCTGAATCAACAAGGTGCTGGTGCAACAACTGGTTCTGACAATTGTTTAAAATTTGTTCTCTCATCATTAGATTATACAATCCTGTGTAATCTGTAACCTTGCTACCCAGCAACCAGCCCTCCAAAGCCTTAGTGGCACAATCCACAAAGTCAGACCAGTCCTGAGACTGAGTTTTCTGGGTGTCTCTGAACAGCAACCTGTACTGCTCAGTGGTTAAACCAAACCCATCAACCAGTGTATTCTTCAGGACCTGGTAATTGTTAGCATCCTCTACTCTTGTAGTGAGGAGCTTATCTCTACCTTTACCATCAAAGGAGAGCCACAGTATAGCTGGCCACTGACTCTGGGGAATGCACTGCACAGTGCAGGCCCTCTCCAGAGCAGCCATCCATTTCTGGATATCATCCCCTTGCTTAAAGGGGGGCACTATCTTAGTCAGGTGTTTAGTATCTAAACCCTTCTCTCTATCTCTTGGGAGATTGCTGCCACCAGTGGGAGCTAGCCCACTCATCTGCTGCTCTCTAGCAAAGGCAAGCTTCTCTTTGGCCAGGGCAAGTTCTTCCCTTTCAATCCTCAGTTCAGCTTGTCTCATCCTAGCTTCATGCTCCATTCTCTGAGGGGAAGTAAATCTCCTCTGTGGAGGATTCCTTCTCCTCTGGGAAGAGGCATTAGAGTGCAGAGATCTATTGGAGTCCCTAGAAAGAGATCTATCTCTCCTAACTCCAAGGTTAGGCCCACTTCGGGTTAGTACTGGGGGTCCCCCAGATCCTAGCCCAAGTAAGTCTAAGTTGGCCCTGGTTAGCCTTCTGACTACCTCAAGACCTTTGTCTACCTCATCCCCAGAGAGTTCCTCCTGATCCTCCTCCTCCTCAACTGCTGTAGCAGTGTTGGGGAGGTCTGGATCCACAGAGGTTCCCTCCAAGGCTGGCATGTTCTCATGTAACTGAGAAAGCTTTCTGGCATCATATGTCTCTAAGAGACCTATCAGAAAGGGAATGGTGGGGTTAGACCCCTGCTTCAGTTTCCTGGAGACACAGATCTGTCTCATCTCCTGGAAACTGAGAGCTGCATATCTTGAAGTGACCTGTGGAGGGTCAACACTGACCAGGGGAGTCTCAGTAGATTCTCCCTGGGTAGACATGCTTTTCTAGTGAGGTGTAAGTGGTGCACTTACCTACACTATATGTTTGCCTACTGATCCCTTGCTAGAGTTGTAGTTTAGGGTGTGCTAGGCCCTAGGAGCTACAACAGCTGGTTCAGTAGAACTCAGAGTATTCTATTTTTTTTTTTTTATATATTTTTTATTTTTTTTCAGCAGAGGTAAAACATACAAGGACATAACCAAAAATATATGAAAAAATAAGAAAATACAAAGTCAAACAAAGTTCTTTACATAAAAAGACAATGATACAATTCAAATCCAATTGTCAATTGGTGACCATAACTTCCGACCAAAGGTCTGCTTTCTGAGTCCTTTCAATTTGTAAACTGCTTTATCCATTCTGTAAACATTTAATAATTTTCCCAACCATAGCTCAAACGTTGGAGGATCTACATCCAACCATCTAGATGTAATACAGGCTCGATAAATAGACATTCCGATAAACAGAAAATGTTCTTGATCTATTGTAAAATCCTGAGGAGGGAAATATACACCGAAAATAATAACAGTAGGATGCAGCGTAATCCGGACCTGTAGCAGATTAGATAAAAACTTTTCAATCTTCGTAATGTAATCAGCAAGTTTAGAACAACTATGAAACATATGGATTGAGTCGGCTGCTAAAGTACCACAACGACTGCAGTTGATACCCTTTACAGCATTCCATTTTACCAGTTTTGCAGGTGTATAATAAAGATCTAGGGTAGACATAAAATGTTGACTCTTAAGAGAGCTATTAATTAACGTCTTTTTACTCAGCTCGAATGCTTTTACCAGATCGATCCCTACGACACCAAGCTTCCTCTCCCATTTCCGAGTATGATGATCCAGATCGTTCTGCATCCTGCCAATCATTAATTGATAAATAATACCAATACGACTATTTTTCCTAGAGCTTTCTAAAATATCGACAGTTTCCATAGTATCAGTAAACAAAACATTTTTTTTCCCCAAAAAACTACGAATCTGTAAATATTTAAAAAAATCATTCCTAGATAAACCAAAAATCTCTTGTAATTTATCAAAGGGCAGGAGACACCCATTTTGATACAATTGACCAAGTGAATAGATCTGTCTCGAGTACCATCGTTGAATTACCATGTCTTGAAAGATAACAGGTAATGACTTATTGTCAAACAAAGGTGTATAATAATTCAGTTTTAAAACTAAACATAGAGTTTTGTTCATTTGCCTCCATATTAAGCCTGCCGAGAGGACTATCTTAAATTTTGTTTTTTTGTAATAGCTAGGTTCAATAATTTTCACCAAACATTGCCTTGCATCAGCGCCTAGAAGCATTTCGAAAATAGAGGGTCTCATAGCTGGATCTAGAGCATAATCATGAAAAAGCAACACCCGAAAGGTTTTCAAAGCAATAGCCCAGTAATATAATCTAAAATTCGGGAGCCCCAGACCAGCAAACTCTAATGGTAGAGTACACCATTTTAAAGATCTTCTAGCACGATGATATCCCCACAAAAACCTAGACACCATTCTATCTATTCTATTGAAAAGAGACATTGGGAAAAATAGAGGGATGGTTCGAAAAAAATACAAAAATTTAGGAAAAATCATCATCTTGATAACGTTAGTACGGCCATATAATGACAAATGTAGATTGTTAAATCTTTCTAACAATCTATTAGAGGATATGAGCAAAGGATCTACATTTAGTGCCACAATATCCTCAACCTTGGAGGATAGAGTAACACCAAGGTAAGAGCCAGTAGTATTTAATGGAATATCCATAGGCTTACCCTTCTCTGAATGAATGATCTGGGTTTTAGTAATGTTCAACTTATAGCCAGAAACCTTTCCAAACTCGTTGGCTAAATTGATTATTGTGGGTAGCGCAGAGGAGACGTCAGAAGTAACAATTGCGACGTCATCCGCATACGCTAGAACTTTATGGTCTACTCCAAAAAGATGAACTGGTGGAATATTCGGTTCAGAAATAAGTCTGCTTAAATAAGATTCCAAATATAATGCAAATAAAAGCGGGGAGCAGGGGCATCCTTGTCTCGTCCCTCTCGTTATTGGGAAAGGTTTTGAATAATCAGTACCCAGCCTTATAATGCCTTTAGGACCCGAATACAGTGACCGAACCGCCTGAATAAATTGTAAAGGGAACGCCTTCCCTTCTAGCACAGCCCAAAGGAATCCCCAGTCTACTCTATCAAACGCTTTTTCAGCATCGAGTAAGACCACCCCGACTGGGGACTCCTTTGCCTGAGCCCAATCTAAAAGTGTGATAACACGACTCACATGGTCAGTAGTATCTCTCCCTCTAATAAAACCGTGTTGAATATTAGAGACTAAACTAGACATTACCTGATTAAGCCTATTTGCAAGAATTTTAGAATAGATTTTACTATCAGCCGTAATGAGAGATATAGGTCGATATGAGCCTAATTCTTTCGGATCCTTATTCTTCTTCACAAACACCACTATAATAGCAGTAGACCAGGAATCAGGTGGATTCCCTGAAAATGCACAATTAAAGATCTTTACCAGTTCTGGCTTCAACATATGTCGAAATGTGCGATAAAATTCAAGAGGTATCTGATCAAATCCCATCGCTTTACCTGCAGCAAGGCTCAGAATAGCTTGCTCAATCTCATCCCAACTTATTGAACATCCAAATGAATCAGTCTTTTCACTTCCCAATGCTAATTGATTAGTACCGGTAAGATAATCTACAGGATTCAAAGTCTTGTCCACTTCATTGTTTAGATCATTATACAATGTTTTATAAAACCCCAAAAATGACTCTAGAATTCCTTCCCTACATTCATGATAATTACCATCAATATCATTAATACCCTTAATTTCATTAAAAGAAGATTTCTGTCGTAAACGCTGTGCTAAGATTTTACCTGTGCGCTCGCTATATTCATAACGTTCAGTTTTGAACAGCTTAAAGTCTGAAGCTACTTTATCGGCAATATGGGTCCGTAACCCAGAGCGTTCAATTACAAGACGTAGTTGTGCCTCTTCTATACCAACATTATCTTTACACGCCGTCATTAAATCCATCTCAGCTGACCTAATCTTATTCAATCTCTCCTTAAATTCTGTTTGTGTTTTTTTTCTCTTGAAGTTTGCAAAGCTAATTGTCTCTCCACGTATTATTGATTTAAAAGCGTCCCACACCACTGGTGGGGAGGCTGAGTCGTTATTTGTAGAGAAATAGTCATTAATAACAGTCGCCATGAAATGTAAATAATCATCATCTAGTAACAGGTTTCTCTGAAATGACCAGGAGCTACTTGAGTTCGGAAGTTCTGTAGAAACCTCAATCTTGGCAATTATAGGATTATGGTCTGATATTACTTGGGGAAGAATTTCAAGACTAATTGTCTCCAAAAACTGCAGGGACGTAAAAAAATAATCTAATCGGGCAAACTTACGATGTGAATAGGAATAAAAGGTATAGCCAGGATCATTAGAATACTTTTTATGCCACACATCCATTAATCCGTTATTCAAAACTAGCTCGCGAAGGGCAAAATAGGTGTTAGATTTATGACCGATATACCTCCTTCCTGAATTAATATTCCAATCGGCCGGCAGATGAATATTTAAATCCCCACATATTATCATAGGTTGTGCCCACGTAGCTAATTCTGCATTAATGGTATTAAAAACTTCCGCATCATCTAAATTCGGCCCGTATAAACAACATAAAGTAAATTTAGACCCACCAATAACTAATTCAACAAGTCCCCATCTGCCCCATTTATCGGCTAAAGTTTTCAAGCACTTCGCAGCTCCCTTTCGCATACAAATAGCTATACCTCTTTTTATACCCATCTGCTTAGAAACAAGCAGTACATCCAGACCCAACTTATCTAACAATGAACGTTTATCCCAGGCAACATGAGTTTCTTGTATACATAATAAGTCGATAGACAATGCCTGTATCAAAGAGCGAAACGCTGCAATCTTTTTAAAGTCATTGAGCCCATTAATATTGATTGTACATATTTTCAACTTAATCATCTTTCCCACCATTTTAAAGTAAAGAGAAAAAGATTAGCAGATCTCCACAATATAAAGTCCTCAATACAACAACTTAAGTACAGACTAGAATACAAAATTAACATCCTTGCAATGAATACCTCTGCTTTACACCCCCACCACCAACCCTTACCCATTCCCACCCCCACCCATTTCCCCAAAGCCCCTCCCCCCACCCTCCCCATTATAGGAGGCATAGGAACTATCAGTTCCTAAAGCGAATGGGTGCCGTGTCCCTGGGCCATAACGTCCAGACAGAGAGAGGAAAATGAGAAACCATTAGAAAAGGAAGGGAAAAGTTGAAGAAAAAATTTAGAAAAATTAGAGAAAAAACAAGAAGAGAGGGAGAAAGAGATAGAAACCACAAGAAGGGAAAAGAGAAAGAGAGAAAAAGAAAAAAGGCACAGCTTCAGCAAGGTTTACTTAAACAAACAGCCCTTTTAGCCTTTTTAGCCATATAGACCATATCAGATTGTACGTCAAATAGAATCCAAATATTCTTTGGCTTTAATCTCTGAGATGAAATATTTAACTGTGCCTTTAAACACGGTCTTTAACTTTGCAGGACCTTGAAGAAATACACCAACTTCCTTCTTTTGGAAATCGGGAATCAATTGTCTCAGCCTCCATCGTTGAGCCACTGTAGCCTGGCAATAATCCGGTCGAACAAAGAACTGGCAGCCAAGTCCATCCGCTTTCTTATCTGGTCTCGCTGATACATAAATAGCTTCACGAGCAAGAAAATTATTAAATGAGACCAGAATAGCCCTAGGATAGTTTGCTTGGCCTTGGCGAGGACTCCGCACATTAAAAGGGAACCTGTGCGCTCGTTGTACTTCTCGAGCCCAGTCCCACTCTACCATATCAGGAAACGCATCCTTCAATAGACTAACAATGAACCGCCGTGGATCAGATCCCTCTTTGTTTTCCGGAATTCCCAGAAAGCGTAAATTGCTTCTTCGGGCCTGGTTCTCCAAGTTGGCAATCTTATCAGACAAGTCCTCTTTTAAGGCCAAAAAATCACCGACTTCTTGTCTCTGTGCCATGGTTTCTTCTTCCAGAACTGCTATTCTATTCTCCGTTTCTATAACTCTGTCGGTGGTCTCAGAGCACATCTTGATAGCCCGGCGAACTGAATTTTTAACCTTGGCACAGGTAACCTGCGTGCGTATATTTTCTGCCTTGCTTTCAGCCCTGTGGTTCATCATGGTGTCGTAAATCATCTTCAAGGTTATCTCCTCAGGTTCTTCACTATTATCTTGTACAGTGACCAAGTCAGAAGCGGAGACAGAAACAGGATCTGGTGTGGCTCCCACAAAATCCGTGGCATCAGTAGCAGAAGCAGGTTCCAGACCAGAAGACATACTTGCAGATAGAATAGACCCCTCTTTATACGAATTAGCAGTGACTTCCTTGCCACCCACACGTAGTGACCGTTTTTTCCAAAGTTTTTTTTTAATGATAGTGGTCGTGTTAACATCAGGACTCATACTATATTCACCGTCTGAAGATAGACTCTCGCAGCTAATCTCAGCCCAATCTTTGTGGAATCCGGTCGCCTCATCCGAAGAAAGTTCTGACAGGGAAAAAAACTTCTCCGAGGCCTCTAAATTAGTATGCACTGCCGAATCTACCGGGTCTACCAGTATCTTAGACTGTTCACTCTCTGCTGGTATTGACACCAATAACATGGGCAGCGAGCAAGAGCGAGTAATACCAGCAACACCATGGACTACCTCTCCCATAATACCCTTCGTTAAGAGATTAGCCGACGGCATATTTGAAGAATTATTTTCTGACTCATTATCAATTGCTGCTGGAATAGTAAGTTGCTCATGCTGGGTAGCCATCACATCACTACCTTGCGCATTATTATCGATTATTGTTTTTTTTCTAGCCGCTTGCTTCTCGAACAGAGCTGGCAGAGTCTGTAACATAGCGTCCTTAACACTTGCAGTCTCATTAGATTTAGCTTGTAATTTGCCAGTATTCTTACCCTGTTTGCTTACGTTGTTAGCAGGGATTAAGCTCGAAGACTCCAAAGCCTCAGCCATAACAGGTCCCAGAACACCCAGACTCAGATCCGCGTTTCTCTCTGCTTGACCCGCGTCAGTTTTCTTGTTACTGCGAGTGCTAACTGATGAGGGTAGCGGTGCCTTTTTCTTCCCCTTCCGTGTGCCACCTCCACCTCCACCTCCGCTTCTGCCAGGAAAGACAGCGCTCTGTGCCCAAAATAAACAAACTGTAGCACGCCACAGCGGGGACCGCCGTTTGAGCTCGCAGAAATTCAGCAACATTCGTGTTTTCTTTCACGAGATACTTTGTATCGCGTATCACGTATCACGTTTTAATATACGCCGACGGCTTCCAAACAACCTGCCCAGCAATGCTTCCTCTTGCCGTTCTCCAAACCGCTGAAGCCGCCTGATTGCAACGCTCGAACTCAGAGTAGCAACCGGAAACGGGCAACACCTCGAACGGCCTCCGTCCGTTGAAAATGTCCAGCAAAAGAAAAACGCCAATCCGGCCGGTGCAACCAGCAAAGTAAATAATCGAATACAGCTGAATGTGGTCACGGAGCGCCGCTCAAATCATGAAGCTCAAGGACGCTGCGAAGCAAAGATTCTCCTCATGGTAAAAAACGAATTTTCTCCTTCCTCCCGAACGCTGGACGCCTGGAGCCAGGGAACGAGCTGCTCACACAGCCTTCTGCACGGCAGCCATCTTGCCTCTACCCCCCCACTCAGAGTATTCTAAGCTAAGTTATATGTACCTTTAGTACTTATGTGATCTTTCACAAGATATTCTTAGGGCATGTGTGGTAAAACAACAGCAAGCTCAAATCCCAACCGCTGCTCACCAATGTGAGAAGTTGGCCTGATGTGCAGTGTTCACTATTCTAGTGATCACTATATATCAGTCCAAACAACCCTTATTGATGATTGGTTGTAAGTCAACCTTATAGACCAGCTATCCTAGTAGCATGGATACGAGCAGTCTAAGGCTAAGACTCTAGAGGGCGTGTTAAGCCAGCTGTTTTACCATCACATTACCCCTTGAACACCCAGTGAAAGGACACCACACAAGTGTTATGAAAATAAACAATGTATTTATTAGAATCACAACAACCCTGTACTCTTTATGAGGACAGGGTGCTAAGCACACAACAAAACTCTTATGAAAATACTTAAGTTAGCACGTTATACACAAATGCCCGAGGGGCACGAAAAACCATATACTCTAAAAGTGGAATGCGAGATTACTAGCAGGTAAGTACAGTACTAATAGGCTTTGGAATCGCTAGGACTTGACTAGGAAATCGTTAGATTACTTCTAGGAGACCTAGGGGACTCGGGTGCAGAGTGTGCACTCTCACGCGGGATGCGGGACAAAGTCTATGGAAGCTAGTAAAGGCAAAGTTAGTGTTCACGGGCGAACCCGACCTGGTAGGGAGAAAACGACAGTGGATCCTGACCCTTGGATAGTGAGGCTATGCTGGGACACCGAAGTGCCGAAGTTACCTAGCCCAGGGGCTGCAGCTGCATAGGTCTGAAAAGACGTCGGGAATCTCGTTGCCGGACCAGGAGCCTGGAAGTAGGAAGTTGCTGGCAGGCGACCAGTGAAGGAAAGTTCGATGGATCCAAGCCTGGATCAAGGAAGAAGGAAACCTGAAAGCAGAGGGGACCAAGTTCTTGAATCACTAGCCAATGATTAAGTGGGCACCAGGATGGCACCGGGCGAAGTCACCGCAGTCAGGTGAGTGGGCGCTGCTGGGCTCTGCAGTCTCTCGGACCAGGAGGCGTTGTCGGCGACCAGGATGGAGGTGCGAGCTGTCCCACGAAGGTTCTTGCTGTCGACGTCGCTGGACCCAGGATTGGGCAACAAGTCTTGGCAAATGCAAGGCCCACGCGGTGGACCTAAAATGGCGTCTTAGCCGGACCAGGAGGGTCCAGGGTACTTCTCCGTTGGAGGGAAGCAAGGGCCAGTCTGGAGCAACCAGACCAGCAGCAGTGTTGTCGTCGGGCGTCGTTCGGAAGGCCACAAGCCAGCGGGCTAGTAGCCAAACAACGCGGTGAGCAGCAAAAAGCAGAAGGGCCCCACGCCGATCGTGGAGATGCTGGGGGGCTGCTCTTCGGTGTTGGAGCTGCTCAGGGTGGGGGCTTCTCGGACCCCAAAGCACTCACCAGGAAATTACTCGGTGGGCTTGCTGTGCAGAAGTCGTGCAGTCTTGGCGGTGGCCGGTCCCTCGAGGTCTCGTCGCACCCACGGTTCTCAGCTGTGCTGTAGAGGTGGGTAGAGGTCAGAGGTGCCAGGGAAGCCGGGTCTCGTCGAGCTGGGCAGTCGGATTCCGGAGGAAGGACGTGCAGCAGACCGCAGTGTTCTTAGATGGTGCCTGCGGATGCAGGGTGACTTCTCCTTAGTCACAAGGGAGAATCTTGAGGAAGAAATCGTGAAGTCCTTTCGTGGAAAGTGGTATCTTGATTCCAAAGATGATCTGATTTGGAAGGGGGCCAGTCTTTACCTTTATCTTGGAAAAGGGGGCTGGCACGCGACTAAGTCCTGCCCTAGGGGTGGGACCAGGAGGGGGGTGGTTACACCCAGTTCCTTGGCGGGCTTTTCCCCAGCACAGGGTCTGGAGTGTCCCTGGAACTGGTTTAAGCCAGCCTATGCACAGTGAGCACCGGGGTGCCACGTGCAGTCACCTTCCTCTGAAGCCCTGCCTACCTACAATACACAAAACCCTGTCTGGGACGGTGCTGGCACCGCCCCTGGCAGGAAACCCTTTGTCCTTATCTCCTGCTCTGGGAGGACTCCCAGCAGCAGGAGGGCAGACTTGTGTCTCGGTGGCAGCATCCATTTTGTGGATGCTAAGGCTCTGTCTGACTTTTAACCGGGTTATAGGTTACATGCATGTCGTGTCCCTCTAGAAGGGTGGAATGCTAACCCCGTCGCCAGAATTGGCGAGGGGTTAGTATTCCAATTCGTATGACACCTTACTCGACATGTTTTGATAAAGCGATACCAGAGTTGGCATTTAACCGCGAGGATTATAATGCACTTAAGAGTATATGGTATGCGATATCATGGAAACGGCTAAGGGATAGATCCCGAAAGCCGCAGACAGGCTCAGCTCATGCCAGAGCACCATCTCACACGATTCCAAGCACTCTGCCTTCAGGATTGTTAAGGCCTGCCATAGGAGTGACTGATAGGAGATCTGTGTGTCCATTTTAGGGTTAGATATAGGTATACTATATCTAAAGCAAAGGGTGAGTACACCACCTTGCCCCAGCTGTCGTGCAGCCAGTTGTGCCAGTTTAGTTAGTCAGCCCAGGGGTGGCATAATACATGCTTCAGCCCCTGGGAGACTTCTGGGTACACCTCAGCCCTGGGTACAGGGACTTGGAGAGGGCCCAGTGCCAATTCAGTACCTGAGTACAATTTGGATAGAGAGAACAGCTAGGCTGTGGGTCTGATTAGCAGGCCCACAGCCAGGGAAAGTCGTAAACCAGTGCAGCAAAAAGCAAAAATCTGGGTGATCATAGGATTGCAGACCCTACTCTCCTACACAGAGCAATAACATATTATTCTCACATACACCACGGCAAACTACTAGGTTGAAAGCTAAGTCAACAATTAAGTGTCGTGTGCAGAAGTTGCAAGACAGAAAAATGGCGTTTAAACCTCAAATGTACCTATGCTAACTTAACACGATATAAGGATATACAGGAGCTACATGACAAGCTGAAGCCACTGAACTTTGGAGAATGGCTTGATCAAGATTGAACAAGACTGGAGCTTCTTTGTGGTCAAGAGGAACCTTTGCCAAGGAAGAAACAACTGAAGAGACTGAAGGAAAGGACCAACCCTTGCTGTGCGTTCTGGGGCTGACCTGCAGTTTGCTGTTTAACCAAGGAAAGGCTAAAGGGACTTTGCTGTATGCTGTGTCCCTCCGCTTGAAAGGTCTTTGCTGTGCTGTGTCCTGAAGTAACTTATCCCCAAGGGCTTGAGGTGAGCTGGCTCCCTGTGGCAGAAACAAAGGAACACAAAAGTTTCCAGGAGAGTCTCAGCGGCGCTGTGTGTGCTTGCTTGTTGCAGCCTGAGACCCTCGTAAGGTGTGCCCTGTGATCGTGGGCACCTGGACCCCAAGCAAGGATCAGCGATGCGGTGTTCGTGTGCTTTTTGCAGACTGAACCCCTTTGTGAGGATTGTACAGTTATTGTGTGCACCAGAATACAAGTGAGTCTCATCGACGCTGTGTGCATGCGCTTTATGCAGCGTGAGACCTTCCTGAGGATTTGCCTTGTTATCGTGTGCACCAGAATCCAAGTGAGTCTCATCGACGCTGTGTGCATGTGCTTTGTGCACTGTGAGACCTTCGTGAGGATTTGCCTTGTTATTGTGTGCAGCGGAATCCAAGTGAGTCTCATTCACGTTGTGTGCATGTGCTTTGTGCACCGTGAGACCTTCGTGAGGATTTGCCTTGTTAACATGCACACGGAGTTTAAGTGAGTCTCAGCGACGCTGTGCACGTGATCTTCGTGCAGCCTGAGACATTCTTCTAGAGTGCCCGGTGATCGTGCACCCGAAGTTCAAGAAAGTCTCAGCCACGCTGTGTGCGTGTGCCCTGTGACAGCCTGAGATCTTCATAATCGTAGCAGCCCTGGAGGAGCAGAGCCGCCAGCCCGAGTCCGCAGTTGTCAATTCACAAGGATTGCATTGGAGACCCAGACGCTGGACGTGAAGAGGAGAGTGAGTTTGCGCCCCCCCCCCCCAGGTAACGTGTGTTGACTCCTGGGGCAGGGGGGGGGCGGGCTCAGAGGGAGACGCTCTCGGCCTCTCTCTCATTCCGGCGGCGCAAGCCTCTGCTTCGGCTCGTATTGCCAAGGGAATGGCTGTACCGGGGCCGGAGTGTGGAGCTGCACTTTTTGATTACATCATACTAGTGTTGGGGGCAACTGTTGAGAGGCTGACTGCAAGTCAGAAGGAGTGGCAGAGAGACCGCCTAAGGCACAGTGATCGGTGCCTGAGTGTATTACACATTTTTCCATTTCTGCATAAAGGAGTACCTGACTGTCATATTACACATTGCATTATTTCTGCATAACGGAGTACCTGATTAGAGTATTATGCATTGCATTATTCCTGCATAACGAACTACCTGATTAGTGTATGACACAAGGCATTATTTCTGAATAACAACCTACCTGATTGTCGTATGATGCATTGCATTAGTTCTGCATAACAAACTACCTGATTTGCATATTACGCATTGCATTTTTCCTGCATCAATAATTACCCGATTAATGTATTACCCATTGCCTTATTTCTGCATAAGATGTACCTGGTGGTTGTATTACGCATTGCATAATTTTTACATTGCAAAAGTGCCTGATTCTAGTATTACGAACTGTATAACATGATATTAGGATTGCAGGAGAATGTTTGGAAGTGCTCATTAATACCACCAGAACTTACAAGGGCTGGCTGGCCTAACAACCAGCCAGGAGAGATAGTACACATATTCATATGTTGGATTTATATTGTGTGGTCTTATTGTATATCTTTATATAAAATGAATACTCATTTTTTATAAAACTCGTTTTGAGTCTATTTGTGGTGTCATCATTGGGTTGCTGTGAGCATGGTTGCAAATACTTTACACATTTAACTTGACGATAAGCCTGGCTGCTCGTGCCAAGCTACCGAGGGGGTGAGCGGGGGCTATCTCAGAAGGTGACCTTCCATACCCTGACATGGAACCGCGGGTCCCTATTTGGCCTAAGGTTCCTACCTCAGCCAACCAGGGATCCCAGGTCTAATAAGTGCTTTTTGAGCTTAAAACATTATGTTGTCACCTACCTATAATGTCACTTTAACCTTTGTCACTTTCAGTGAAAGTTATTTTTATTAAGCGTGTGCGTAAAATCCGTTCCGCTCGCGGATTTTGCGGATTTTTGGAAAATTCGCAATCCGCGAACTCTCGCGAATTTGGCAAAAATTCGCAAATTCGCGCGAAGCGGATTTTTTTGCTTGGTCGCACTTGCCAAATAGAATACTATACAATTTTGCGGCGTGCAGCGTTCACTTACCGTCATTCAGCGTTTGAAGAGTTGTTTTTCTCCATGTTTGCGTGTGCTGCGCCATTTTGGATCTTGCTGCGGGATCCCGCGGGAGTTTGTCGACCGCGATTACGTCATCGCGGCTTGCCACCTTGCACAGCAAGAGTTTGGCAACGCGAGTACGTCATAAAGGCCCGTGATCACGCATCGCGGGAGTAAACACTTGCGAACACGTAGATGCGGCGGGCAGCGACAATCTCGCAATTGCGAGATTGCAAAATTTGCAATTTTGCACATGAAATCCACCAGCAGGCAGCATAAACCTTCAAAATTTGGATTTTTATCAGAATAACTCCTCAGGTTGACATTTGCCTACACTTTTTTTTTACAAGGAGTCCATTTTGGGGGGGGTGGGAGGAAGGAAGTGCCCCACAGTCTCCAACTTCCTGTTCCTGTCCAGCAGGCTCCTCCCAGTGCTTTCTTCATGTGCTGGTCACTTTGATTTGGATCTTGACCTGGAAGGATTACTTTTTGTGGATGCTGCTGGATATTTGGATTTGAGGCCTTTTTGACTTTCTTTGGATCACTTTTGGATTAGAAATTTCACAAGTAAGTTGCTGTTGTTTGTTTGGGGCATTACAGTTGCTGCAACTACAATTTTGGAAATTTTTCATAACATTAAATAAAATATATTGTGGGTAGCCACAGTATCCAGTAGGACCAGGGTTAGTTATGGGTGCATGATGCAACTGTTTTGTTGAATTTCAACATAATTTTTGCAAAAACTGAAAGCACTCAGCAGGTGCAAAAGTTCAATCTTATCATTAGTAACCATTCCCTGTAGTGCTTCCTGAGGGGCCCCTTCAGAGTTCAGTTGCCTACTTGCAACTATTCTATGACCCTGCTCTGACCCTCACAGCAGGCTCAGAGAATAGCTACAAGTATGCCACAAAGGTCCTGTTAAAAAAAATTACACTGCAACAGAAAGCAATTACAGATAAGGAAGCAGGTGCCAGCCTGGAAGTTCAAATTCAGTGACACATTAATCAGCCCCTAATTCATTCATGTCAGTTGAGGCAGGGCAGGTGTGCTAACGAATTTTACAAAACTGAAAGCACTTGGCAGGTGCAAAACTTCAAGCTCATCATTAATGAGGAAGCACTTACAGCTAAGGAAGCAGGTGCCAGCTCAAATTCAGTGACACATTCATCAGCCCCAAATTAATTCATGTCAGATGAGGCAGGGCAGATGTGCTTTTCCCCCATAATCTACAGTGATGAACCAGAGGGTGGCATGGGTGAGCCAGAAGGTGCTGTGATGAACCAGACGTAGAAACAACATGGTCGCGACCGTTGCTACCCGACAAGTAAGTTCGCGTTTGCGAACTGGTAAAAAACCCTTGCGAAATGGCAGAAACACTTGCGAACACAAAAAAAAGGAATCTGCAAAATTCGCGAAAGTTCGTAAATACGCAATTTTGCGGATTGCCAATTCGCAAAATTCGCCCATGCTTAATTTTTATGAACAGTACGATGTTATTATCCTAACGTTACTTTAACCATTGTTTTTTTCAGTGGATTTGAAGGATTTATTTAATTTAAAGTAATATTTTATTATCATATATAAAGCTAACCCCATGCAATGCATGGTCAAAGGCTGCATGGGGCGGGCGGGAGGGCCTGTCCTATGACCAGACCCTGTGTTAAACCACCTGCAGGCAGCCTATTCCCCACCACGCATGGCGCCCTGCGGCCTCTCACCTGCAGGAGGTCAACCCACCTCCATGCATGGCCTTTAGCATTGTGAGGTGTGGAGTTGACAGTAGGGCCTGGCCACAGGCCAGGCTGTGTGTGCAATCCCTTGCAGGCAAGCAACCCATCACTGCACACAGCCGTCAGCCTGCAGCTAAGCCCAGTTTTCGGACCACCTGTGAGCACCCTTCCACTCCCTGTGTGCAGATATCGGCCATGCACAGTGTGGGCTATGGTGCAAGGCCTGGTCTGCGCCTAGCACCTGCACCCAACCCACTGCAAGTGCCCTACCTCCTGCAGCACACGGTCTTCTGGCATGAATAGCTTGCGGTTGGCTCCTGTCCGCACTTAGGCAGACTTACTGACTTTGTCAAAGAGTCACTACACCAACATATAAAAAGTGGTTATATTGGCTTTATCTAGGGATGATCATATCAATATATATATATATATGAAGCAGATCTATCATCTTTCTCCAAAAATCACCAATATTTTTAATAAAATGTATATTTCAGTAATTCACACAATGCAATGTTTAATAATAGTGATTGTTTAAAAAATGTTTAATAAAGCTTTAATTAAAAAAACATGTCTGTGAGTCTTCTTGTTAACTTACTTTTCATTATTGCATTTTGTGGGTTGAAAAATGTTAAAAGGAAGACTGCAACATTTCTCTGAGCCTTTCTTTTTACCCTTTTCAGTCCAGAAAATCTATATATATAAAAATGAATGTATGTCTGTCTGTCTGTCTGTCCTTTATGCATTACTACACCATTCATTCGATCGCCATGAAACATTGGGAAGTTGTTGAGTACACTCCCGCGAAGGTTTCTGGCGCATGCATTACTACACCATTCATCCGATCTCCATGAAACTTTGGTAAGTTGTTGAGTACACTCCTGTGAAGGTTTCCGGCATAAAAATGTTTTGAATATCGGCCCCCCCAGGGCCCTCATAATCTTTCAAATACTGATGTACGCACCATACGTAAAAACAACAAATCGTGTATCCACAAGCACTCGAATAAATAAATAGAATTAAAACACCATTCATCCGATCGCCTTGAAACTTTGGGAAGTTGTTGAGTACACTCCCGCAAAGGTTTCTGCCATAAATTGTTTTTAAATATCGGACCTCAGGGCCCTCATAATCTTTCGAATACTGATGTACGCACCAGACGGAGAAACAACAAATCGTGTATCCACAAGCACTCCAATAAATAAATAGAATTAAAACGACACTTTGAAATGTTTTCCATATTAAAATGAATAAGTTTCAATAAAAATGACACAATGTAAATTGAATGTTATCATGACGAGTTTCCTTGAATTTCCTTTCTTCAGAGATCGCCGCAACGTGCGACGGGTAAGCTAGTACATTAATAAAAACAACCACAAGAGGGCCTTGCAGTCCAGTTGAAGAGCACAGAGCTCCAGCAAGGAGAGCTCTAAAAAATGTGGTAAACTCTCCTTGGGTCAGGAGACTTTTTGTAATGTTGCTGGGGATTGCTGCTTTTACTACAGCCACCCACAACATTAATAAAAAGTTTATCTCAAGTCCTTTATTCAAGACAACATGCAAAACCCACAAGGTTCCGCACATCTTGACCCCTTATTAGTTTGCAGCACACTTGAAAGTGTCGGGGGGGTAGATTTCTACTTAGATCACAAACATTACTTTTAGAACCTCCACATTTCAACAAGACACACAATGAATCAATCATTCCCAGGCAGTGCTACCAGAATTTGGAATTCAACACCCACATCACCCCTGCTTATAAGCCACCAGCTCACTGAGTAATTTTAAAACTGCATGAAATGTCTTCTTTACGAGAGACCCTTTTTGTCTGGCCCAAGATAAATGTTTTATTGTGATCATATCCTCCTTCTCTTTGTCACTTTCTTCACAATCCTTAATTCTCCTATTCTTCATGTGTTATTCTCCACCATCCCCTGCCGCTCTTTTTTCCATGCTTATCTTTCTCCTCCATCTTTCTACTGTTCTACTTGTTCCACCTTTTAGCCCTGATGTTAACTTTGTACATTTAGATTCGGACAGTTAGGATCTATTCAGCTGTGTACTTTCTAGTACACCTCCACTATTGCTTCCCTGCTCATTTTTATTTGCCTGATGTTAGTTATGATCTTACTCTTACCTCTGTATTTGAGTGTTTACTGAATATACTCCACCATTAACTCCCTACTGATTATCCTTTGATTGCTTCTTCGTAATTTGTTTAATTTCATTTTGTGTACTACACACCCTGTTTCCCTTTTTTCTGTAACTACTCACCTTTGTATATGGCTCTATTTTTTTCCCGGATCCTCCTGATGTTCCCTCTCATTACTATCTTTCACATGTGTGGGCGCTATCGATAGTCATAGCACTCATAGCATCCAGGTGCAGTGTCAGGGACGATGTTGTCCTCAAGAATAAATGAGACAATATGTCCCCAGCAATAAGATCCAAACAGCATTTCAAAGTACAGTCAATAATAAAGAATGGAATCAAAAAGGGAGTTTGAGATCAGTAAATGTAGAAGGTTTTATAATTATTGAAGTGTAATACAGAAAGGTAAAATTTAGCAGTTTCAATAAACAAATTGGATCACAAATAAATCAATTTCCATGAAGGCTCTGTAGCCTTTAAGATAGAGACAGCAACATACAAAATCTGAAAAATAATCCAAAATATGCAACAAATTGATAGAGAACTGATCAGCATCCCTAGTAGAGACCGAAAAAGATCTGGCTCAACTGCAAGTTGAATGGGTTTATAGACAATTTCATCACAAAAAGAACTGCACGATCAGCATGCTGTGAGCAAATGTATCAACATTTCAACAAGTCACATTTCAGCATTATTAAATTTCTTATAATACCCCCATCCTAGCACTCTCGCCTAACATTCATAATTATTTTTCCCCATTTCAGTTAATATCATCAGAGTTGTCAGAGCAAACTGGTTACATAAACAATGAAAGAGTCATGAATAAATACAGTATAGTGTGCGAGCAGGAAGTGCTTTGAAAAGTACCTAAATGTTTTCTGCAGAGAATTCTTAGAGAACAACAGGACATACAAAATACAAAGTGCACATTTTGATGCGTGTGGTATCAGTGAAAAATATAAACACACAATGACAATTATGAGGCAGCACTAATTTTCCTTAATTGGAGTTGAGGATTAGTTGAGGCCTAATTGACACTAGTTTAGTTAAGACTAGCCTGTGGGGTAGTCCAGTCATGCACTGTTCACGTGGTGTTATCTCACACCTTCTTGTATTATCAAACTTAATCAACAATTATTTCAAATGCTTTTTCAATCATTTAATTATTCACATTTGTTTCAAATTTCATGTTTTCAATCACATGCTATAAATCACTTCATAAATCATTTTCAGAACACAGTTTTTACATATGATCAGCAATCATGATATCTTTTTAAACAATTCCGATCAATATTAATTCATAACACAACTTAGTCGCGAGCCCAATGCATTTCGGTACCCAAGGTACCTTCTTCAGGGGCCTTTCTTAATGTAGTTTTTATATGTGGAGTGTTATCGATATCATCAAAAAAGGGTTTCAAATCTGTGTGCTGGTACGCTCGTACGATACTTTTTCTCCTGTTGAGTAATTTGTTCGCGAATCTGATTTAACTGTCTGTCCTTCTTCTCCGGTCTCCCGACATTACAAACCGCTTTCGCGGTTTCTGCACCCTAGTATTTCCAGGGGCAATTAATCTGTAATTATAAAGCACAACATTAATGCGTTTCAAAACTTTCTAGTAATTAAATATCTTCTCATGCATATATCCCGTTCACTTCCAGCATTTGGAGTCACTCCCTAGTAAATTGCTATTTGCAAAACCAAATTTGGGGTAAGTAAGAGGAAGGACTCAGGATGATTATTTCCCTGTCTTTACATATGTTGTTTTATTAGTTTTATTTGTTTAATAAAACATATCCATAACATTATTATCATGGTTTGGACCCGTCAGAACAAATCGCCATCAGTAATTTATTCTTAATACACCCGGCTAAGACGAGTTCCAAAAGGCAGTCTGTTGAAAAATGCCATAGTGCAAACAAATTAAATTAAATGACCCAGTTCACTAACAAACATTAAGAAAGAGTCTCTGTGGATCCCACGCTTAAAAACGCGGACCAAGAACTCAAGCGAAATTTGTTAAAAATATAAAACGGAAAAAACCTTGGTTTGTTATACTTACAGCACGTAACTAAGGTGCTGTCTTCATAGGCTTAGCGGAGGAGGCTTTCTTCACGCTACGGCCACTGTGTAAATAAATCGATTAAATATTAACATCAGACTGGGTTTGAATAAGTAAGCACCCTCGAGGTTTCTAAGTTTGTCTCAGCACTTACTTCGCTCGTAACGGCTCGCCGCCCTGAACCTACTCGATCCACTGCCGCCGCCCGAAGAGTGAAATCCCCGCCGCGGCGCGTCAGTAGAAAAGGGAGGTCAGGGGTAGATCACGTGTTCACAATGAGCTGAGCCTTAAAGGTATACTCGCACAAAGTCAGCGTATGTCTAAGGCAATAAAGATTTTAGTGTTTATGCGCCAATAATACTAAGAGATCCCGTGCCCTGTCAGGTATACTCGCAAACAGTCAGCGTTGTCTAAGGTGATCGAGATTATGCAACAATTAAACTAAGGGATCCAGAGCCCTGACATAGTCGTTAATAAAGTAAATAGGCACTGAAAAGCACAACTATTCACATTCAGGGCATCACAGGAAAGTACCTTAATCCCCGGACACACACTTCTTTCCTATTGACAATAGGAAAAAACTTTATTGACAATAAAAATCTGTCAAGCTTTAATCCTGATTTTCTTATTGGTTTTCTATACGGGTACAACATTGTTAAAGCTACTTACAGTTCGAATAGGGGAAAACCTAGTATTTAAACCCCCCCACTCAGGTCGCAATTACGGGTATGTGGCAGCATTTGTAACTCATGTCATTAAAATTAACAAATAATGTCCTCGAGTGCCACCTAATGGGCTATAAAAATTGTTCTGTTATATTTTATTAAGGCGACTCACAGGAGAAACGTGCAAAAGTTGTTTAACTGCAGAGCCGTACTAATTATCAGTAAGTATCCCAGCAAAAGCCGCAGAGGAAAGGTTACCGTGATTTAATCCCATCAGTCCGATGTTGGCTCCTTGTTAGGAGTGGGGAGCTGCTCTGATATAAAAGGACCCGGAATAGGGACTACATCGATCGCTAGATTAAGGCGATAGCTTGATCAAGAAAACATGCACTAGGGAATGGGGCAGTAAATAACGTTACAAATGAAATGCTATACTATCATCTCTTCATTACTGTTCCCCAGGGAATATCATCATTCAAGCCGGTTTGATGGCATGAAAGGCGATATATCCACCTTTGTTCTTTTTCGAATAAACTGGCCTCAGCGCCCTGGGCCAATTGTTTGATCACAGTCCATTTTAATTCATCAGGAGTATGGTTCTGCTGTAAGTAATGGGATGTTAGTTTTGTGTTGTTTTTATGACACCGGATATTACTCCGGTGTTCACCAATCCTTAGTTTCACTCGTCTAGTTGTCATTCCTATGTATCTTAGCCCACAGGGGCGGGTAATTAGGTAAATCACATAGCACGAGTTACAATTGGTGTGTTTTCTTTGATACCACACTTTACCCTCTTCTAGATTCAGGGTCTTTGTGGCACTTGTCAGAGGGCACACTGTGCATCCACCACATGGGAAATTACCATTTATCGGAGGCAAACCCCATGCATTTAAAACCCCCTCAGTGTTGGTGACATCCTGTTTTCTGGGGCGGGTGTGTACAAGAGCATCCTTGAGGCTTCTCGCACGTTTGAATGAAACAAGGGGTTTCTCCCAGTCATGGTTAGTACTAGTGAGTACTCGCCAATGTTTGATTATACAGCGAGTAACTGCATTAGACAATGGATTAAATGTAGTTACGCATGTGAGAGGGACTTCAGGGGGGTCTTCTTTTGGATGGTTCTCCAATAGGGCATCTCTGTGTTGGTTACGGGCCCTTTTACAACTTTTCTCCAACAGATGATTTGGATAACCCCGACGTTTTAATTTGCCTGTCAGGTCCTGGGCTTGCTGTTTGAAATCACTCAGGTCACTACAATTGCGTCTTATTCGTAGATACTGCCCGAAAGGTAAATTTTTCCTCAATGTTCGGGGATGGAAACTGGAGTAGTGCAGTGGGTTGTTCTTTGCTGTTGGTTTGTAGTAAGTTGTTGTCCGTAATTCATTGCCTGGCGACGGATTGTCCCATCCAGGAACACAATCTTATCCTCAGCATAATCATGGGTGAACTTAAGATGATGATTCAGACTGTTCAGCCAATCAAAAAACGATGATAGAGAGGTACTGCCGCCTATCCAGATCAATAGGACGTCATCTATATACCTTTGCCATAGTAACAAATTTGACGAAAAAGGGTTAGATTGGTCCAGTATGTGTTCACACTCAAAATGATACACAAATAACCCTGCCACTCTAGGTGCAAACGTGCTTCCCATTGAAGTCCCCCTTGCTTGTAAGAACAACTTCCCATTGTACTCAAAAAAGTTGCGTTTTAAGGCCAATGTCGCGCATTCTACGACAAACGCTCTGGTGGTGTTATATTCCCAGGCTGTCTGTTGTAACATTTCTGCCAATACCTCAATTGTCGCATCCTGTGGTATACAGGTATATAAGCTCTCAATGTCGAGAGTTACAAGTAGGCACGGGTCATCTGGCAACGTGATTGTTTGTAACATCGCCAGGAGGCTCTTTGTGTCCTTGATGTAGGTACTTGTTGCTTCAATAATTGGCCTCAAAAAGAAATCGCAGTATTTTGAGAGGGGTTCTAGTATCGAACCCAAACCCGACACGATTGGGCGACCAGGTGGTGGTAAGACTCCTTTATGAGTTTTCGGGAGGGTATAAAAATATGGAATTTTACCCTCCCTAGTGGTAAGGAAATCCGCCTCATGTTTACTAATAATACCTTCATGTTCCGCCGTAATCACCAATTCCAGGATTTCTATTTTTAGACTCTCTGAGGGGTCTTCCTGTAAGGGAATGTAATTGGTCTGGTTGTTCAGAAGACAACGACATTCTGAGTCATAATCTGTCCAATCCTGTATCACAATCCCTCCCCCCTCGTCTGCACTCTTAATTACGATTTTGTTGTTATTCTGTAGAGACTGAATTGCTTGGAACTCCACTCCTGTCAAGTTCTTATAGGGAGTTGGCTCAGTAAGTGACTCTACCTCAGTGATAACCGCTTTTTCGAATGCCAATATTTCCGGTGGTACCATATTCGGAGGGGGGGTGAAATTAGATTTAAATCGGAACATAGTGTCATTCTGGGAGTCTTGAGAAAAGTCTCCTGATTGTTTTTGTTCAAAGAAGCTTTTTAATCAGATTTTTCTGAAAAACTCTGTTAACTCACAACGTAGTTTAAAACGATCTAATCTCGGAGTTGGCACAAAACCGAGACCCTTCTCCAAAGTGTTCATTTCAACGGGAGTCAGCGTTATTGAGGATAGATTAGTGACTAAAGTCTCTGGTTGCTTGTGCCTGCTCTCTGATCTTGTGTTTTGCTGCGGGTGTTGTCGCCCACTGCCTCCGTCTGGTCCCAGTGAACTTGGTTGGCACCTTTTTGTTTGCCCCCTCTCCCTAAAAAACGTTGTTGGGGAAATGCATTCGGATAGTATTGTGGGTGTGGGGGTGGGCCATACGGTGAGTTCCAGCCCATCATGGGCGGGAACTGTTGTGGTTGATTAAACATATTAGGATGAAAATCTGGCTCTTGTGGGTAAGGCTGCCATGTCGGAGGTTGAAAACCTCGGCCTCACCCCCTTCCTCGCCCTCCCCTCTTATTCCCGGTACTCCCTCTAGAGGAACCACTAGTGTTGGAATCCCCTGATGTATCAGAGTTGTCATCAGTCGTATTCGGAGGTGTGTAGTCAGGGCTGGAATAGGGGTAGACCTTAACATAGGACCACCGTTTCAGATCCTTTTTAAATTTCTGGGCTTTTGACTGGGATAGATTCTCCTTATACTCATTAACTTCTTTATTCAAGTCATCAAGACGTTTTTTTATAACCAGTCAAGGTAGCCTTAAAATGACTTTCTGTCTGCTGTATCTCGACCATCAATGCTTCCGATTGCCGCAGGGCAGTTTTTATAATTAAGATCGCCCAATCCCGTGTGCAGTGCCAGGCAATTTGAGCCCAGTCCTTCCTGAACACTGCATCATCCAGGAAAATTCTCAGGGCGTTGGTAACTAAAAGGCCTTTTGGGGCTTGATTGTTATTTAAATATTCTTTCAGCATGGTCCCATGCAGAATGGCCCTAATGCGACTACGTTTCTGTTCCCCAAGCTTGTCCCATTCGGTAGTTTGGGCAATCGTTTGAGAAATTAGGGGGTCTGAAAACAATGAATTATCATTCATAATGGCCTCAACCTCTTCTCTAGTGTAAGACAAACCAAGGTTCTCCATATTGTGAAAGGGTCTGCACCATAGGATAAAACAATCAACAGACAAAACTCTCACAGCTACACTCTTCCAATGTTCACATCATTCAAACCCAAACCCATAGATGGAATCAGCACCAAGCATATCAAACACAATTTGTCCAAATACACCTTTCCCTCTTTTCAAACCGAAAGCATCGCTCGTCTCATTCACATGGTAAACCAGTTGAAAGCAGCTTCCGACCCAATTAAAAGGCAGGTTAAAATAAGCAGTTTTACCACAAACATAATAATCTCCTTTAATTATAGGCTCTTCACCAATCCAAAGCTCATCACCAATAACATCACTCCTTTTACACTCACTTTTCTATTGAACTAACACCTTGAGACTTCAATCACACCATCCAAATACTCCTGGTTTCACATATTCCATTCTTAATCTTGGATGCACATTCAAATTCCTAAATTTAACATAAGCTTCTGGCAGCATTTTAACCTCATTTGCATCCTCCCAACTTCTAAAATGTTCTCCCTTTTTTCATTAAACTCCTTAATCAACTCACAGTCTTCCTCACTCAAACTACACACAAATTCATTTTTTAGTCTCGGTAGTATTTGTTTTAGGTTTTGCAATTACCCTTAGGAACTTAGAGGGAATTACAAAATTCCCAGGGTTTTCAGATACAGGAAGTTCTTCCAGTGAAACATTGAATTCCAAAAGATACAGAGACAGAAACTTCTTTCTGCGAAAACACTAGCAAAAACATTACAAGATAAGGCTTAAGAGCGTAGCAATTGAGTATAAGTTGCATCTCTCCAGCAGATGAAGGTAAATATGTGCTGATAAAACAATCCTTAACGTTCATGATACTAATATCGTCCTCTAACAAATTTTTTAGCATATTCTCAGTATAGTTACCTACAGCTCTATCCTTATGCCATAACATCATGTGTATTACATTGCATGAAATAATTATTTCTACTTGTGGAGAAGCAACATATCCAACTGGCGAAATCAAATACAACAATAGGCCAACTAAGATTATTAATATCATCTCCACAAAATGGTGTTTTCTCACTATTTGGGGCGCAACAGACCTGAGTCACAAGGAACAGATATGGTTAACCCTAGAATTTGACAGTTGCCAAACGCAACATTGTGAGATTGTGGGGGGCAAAGTGGGCACCGCAGCTGGGGAATTGAAACAAGATATGGATTGGTGTATGTGTGGCTAAGAAGGTGATATATGAAGGCCGGGGGTGCACCTGAAGGAAGGGTGAACATTTAGGGAAATTGGAATATTTACAGGGGCAACATTTGTAATGACGTCATGTCTTCTGGTTTTGTGGGATGCTACCAGATCCACCTATATCCCAAATCAATGTCAATAGATTTGGTCAATGGGGAGGAGGGAATACAGAGGATGTCGGGCACTGAGATACTCATGCAACTGAACGAAATGCCAGTGTACAATAATGTTTTGTATTTGTTCTTTATTGAACTATCAATAAAAAGTTGTATTTAAAAGAAAAAGATTATTAATATCATTCTCAATGAAAATACATCAAATGTTTTGCAGTACATTTGTCTGCAAGTAGCTATTTCCTTTAAGTAAAATAAAAATGAGACAGTAAACCAACTTCGAAAAAGGTAAAAAATCATGGATCAATCTTTAATTAGTTAATTGACTCAGTCTATAGAATTCTAGCAAGCCTCTTTATTTTAGTTGGGATACCTAAGGTACAAATAAACAAAAAACAAATATAGAGATATGCCTGTGGTTCAAAATTTTAGCTAAACAAATTCAGCAAGAATTCTTTTTTAAGCTCAAGATGGTTACTTCTCAAAAATAAACTGACAGTAGTTTGTCAAATCATAGACTTCCACATCTGATTCTTCATCTGCAGAGACTGATGCCAGATGAGTTCATTCAGGTGAGGCATATTTCCTGTCTGCCACTCTTTCTCGTATTGTTTGCAAATGGTGTTTTACTCTCACTGTTTTCAGTCTACTTCAATAGTCTCTGCTTCTTCTCTCAACCCTGACTTTTGAGCCTTCTAGGCCAATCTTTTGCTTTTCCTCACAAACTCAGGAAAAGACACATGAAGACACCTTTTATCTTTAGATTTACTTGTGACTGCCACTGAATCATCTTCACTTGCGGCTGTATTTGTGCTTTCACCTGCATCATAAGATTGGCTCACTGTGAACCACTTTCTCTGGGGTTATTGAAACTCGAATTCTCAGTTTTACTTTCTCATGAACTGGAGTTTCAGTTTCTTGTTCCTGTTCTTCTTCATGATATTGCACTGTTTCTTCTTCTTGATTTTCATTTTCACCCCCTGCTCTACCTCTGGAACTACTGCTAAAGCAGCTTCTCCTTTGCTCACCTCAGGACCCAAGCAGCAACCCTAAGCTTGACTCTAGGAATGAGTGGTTGTTGTCACCACTTATTCATAGGCAGTCTTTTTGTGAACTGGATGGATCCACTGTGGTATTCCAGCACACTTCATAGCATTTTTTGTCATGGGAATCACTTGATGGGGACCTCACAACATAGTTCCAAGCTATTCTTGAGAATGTGCTTCTTCACCAGTACCCAGTCACCGGGTTGCAGTGTGTCGTACTGGACTTCTTTTGTTAATGGTGTTGTGGCATTCACTTTATGTTATACAGATTTCACCACATAAGTCAGACCTTCACAATAATTCAACACAATTTCATCAGTCACTGATGCAATGATGGAATACACAGGATTCTCATTTCCCTCCACATCAAAACCTCACGTGGAGAGAGAATTGTATTTTTGTTGAGTTCTTGTAATGCCCAGCAGCACAGGTTGAAATGCATCTAGCCATTTCAAAATCGCCGAGGCACATGCCATCGCCAGTTTGGGTTTTATTGTTCCATTTATTCTCTACAACATATCTGGTTACCCCTGACTGGTTCAATATTAGTAGGTATGCCAAATCATGATATTAATTCCCTCACCAATAGTTTGGCCATAGTCATGCTATCGCTTCTCCAAGTTTAGTAGACTTCCACCCACATGGAAAATGAGCAATGCACTTACACCCATTGGACACAGACAGCTCAATGTAATCTGCCTGATATATAGTGAAAGGTCCCTCTGACTTGCCTATGTGACTCATGGTCACTAGTGTTCTTTTTCCATGATTAATTTTCGGACAAGTAAATATACCTCTGACATAGATAGTCTGTTACAGCTCTAAAGTGAATAGTAAGCCAGTGTTTTTTTTACATTCACAACATACTATCTCTCCCAACATGTGCCTGTTCATGTGTTACCCTCGCTGTGATTAACATTATTGAACCAGGAAGCACATATTGATGATCTGTTTTTACCCAAATGCACTTTAATCTTTCTTACAGCCTGTTGTTTCCCACCTTTTTTTCATCCTCTGGTACATCCTCACGAATTTCTCTGAGTTATCTCAACGTTGTTTGTACTGGATTTAACAAAAAATAATTCACATTAATACATTTAGTTTAATTAGTTTCTGTCTCAGATTTACAATATTCTTGTTCTTTCTCTTGTTCTTACTTCTTTGATTTGATTGTTAGAGTATCAAGAGCAACCTCTCCAATACCTACCAACCTATTCAGCATGGTGGTTGCCCATCATAATATTGTCATCTTCAGACGTATGAGCAATACACTTTACAACCAAAATCTCTTTAAGTTGCTGAAGGGCCTCTAACAAATTTAGAATCTATGGCCCATTGCTAATCAGAGCCCCTGGGGATGTCATGATGTCATCAAACCCCTTTGTGACCACAGTTGCCCAAAATAATGTAACACTCCAAAGCAATACTGGCTGTCTGTATAGTGTCACACGTAGTTCAGTAGTTATACAGTAGTCTTTTGTCAGGGCAATCAATTCTACTAGTTGTGCTGGACCTGCATTACACATGTATGATGCTTTGACAATTTCACTAATAAGACCCTTCAACAAACAGAGTTAGGTCGGACCTATCAAGCAAAGTATCTTTTATGTCTGGTCTTGGTTTGGTACACAAATCTGTTACATCAATGCAATTGTGGTTTGATCTTTCAACATCTTTATCATTGTTTGGAATCAGCAGCAGCGTTGTAGGATCCAAAGTATAAAACATCTCCTGGTTGAGATGTTGTCAGTCAGCTGTTTATCAGATGCTTGTTTTGTGTACAAATCAGCAAAATCTTAATGTGTACTCTCTTACAAGCTCTTCACTTTGCAAGGCAAACAGCTGCTACCGATTTCAGACAACAAGGAAGAGATGTGGCTAGTGGGTCTATATACTCCACCATGCTACTGCACAAGATCAGAGAATGCACACCCATATCTTTCATGGCAAACCAATAGAAAATTGTCATCTTAATTAGGCAGTCCTAGAGCTACTGCGCTGCAGAGATTTTCCCTGAGTGCTAGGAAGGCACTCATAGATTTGTCATCAAATGGGACCGGATCCACTATATCACTGTGAGTATGCCTTACTAAAGGCAATGCAATGAGGTAAAAGTTAAAAATCTACTGCAGACAGTAGACAACAATTCCCAAGAATTCCCCAAAACCTCCTGACTTCTCCGTGGGCGGTGGAAGGCACTTCTCAGGATTGCAGAAAGGTTTTCTTTAGACACGTTCCACACCCATTTCTCAATGTGTTGACCAAGGTAAATCACTTTTTTGACAATATTGCATGTTTGTCGGTGAAACCTTATGTCCTTTACCAGCAAGATGGTTCAAGGGCACAATTGAATCCAACTTACAATCTTCTTTTGTTTTAGAAGAGAGCATGGGGTCATCAATTTACTGTGCCAGCAGTAAAATACAGAGCACTTGCAGACTTTTCAAATCTTTCTTCAGGATCCAGCTAAAGATTGGGTGACTTTCTGTACAACCCTGTGGGATTTGACACAAAGCAAGGACTTTATTGAGTCAAATTATTGAATTAAAATGTGAAAAGATATTGGCTACCTTTGTGAAAAAGAATGGAGAAGAACGCTTGCTACAGGTTGATGACTATGTTCCATTTACATCTGCAGGTATCTAAAACAAAATCAGAGCAGGTTTTGTGAACAAAATGGGAAGATAATTTTATTTAGCTTACGAAGATCTTGAATCACCCTGTATTTGCCACTCAGTTTTCTAAAAGCCATCGCATAAAATACCTTGGTCTATCATTATCTATATTACAGGCTTCATTAAATCTTCTGCTTCTATAGAAAGTTTATATTGACAGGTTTAAGGATACACTGTGTGTTGTTTTATTGACATTTTCAGTCTCTCTGCACTTTTAATTAATCATTTTTCTTTGCCTGTAAAATCCCATACCTATTCCATCACTGCATGTTAAATCAAGAGTTAGTTCATCTTTTGTAAGAATTTTTGCTCAATTCACCTCTTTCTCCAGGCAGCTTCTGTTTCAAATGTTCTTTTACTGCTGTGTATTTTTCAATCACATTAGAAGCAGGACCCTTATTATGAACTACTCTTTGAAGCTCTTCTCATGGCCAAGTAACAGCGGCTTTACACTCAGTCCACAAATCTTTAGGAACAATAATTCCAAATTCAGAGTTCATATCCACCCAAAGCTCTTTTGAAATTGTCATTAGCCTTTCAACCTCGTGTACCACTTATCTGGTTCCTCTCTCAGCTTTGTAAATTCATAGAGCTGAGACCTAGTCCATGGAACATATACATGTGCTCCTCCATGAACGTCTCACAAAATGAAATTCTGTCGCAACCATTTCCATTTCACTCATTCATGACCACATTCACTTTCCTTTCAGCATTGATCTTTTTATTGCAGCTCGATTTCTTTTTGAACCGAAATCAACACAATACCTTTAACCACATCAAACAACACATACAAAATTCATTTTGTCTGCTCAGTCTAAATCCTATATGATTTATCTTTCACAAAGTTACTCACTTTAAGCCTACTTGTACTTAAATAACAATTCCTGAGTCCTTTATCAGCAACCTATTCTTTCAGCCAAATCAGAGTGAAGCTAGTGCTCGCTTCCCTTACTCTCATGGACAAGAATGGAGAATGACTAGTAACAATATTGGTTGTAGTACGGTGGATCCAAACAATGGTGACCACAGCTCTCTGAACACTCAACCTGATTCTTGCAGTCATTTCAAAGGAACCTTTGACAATCTATTAGACCTTTTCCCCAACTTCTTTTGCCTGGGAATTGTAGAGAGAAGTGTGGTAATGCTTAATGCCAAAGCTCTCCAGGAAGTGATTTGCCTCCTCTGAAACCCTCTGGGATCCGTTGTCCACTACATTGTAACTTTGAATAACCTCTCTTGAAAACATCCTTTTTAGAGTCCCAATTGTGCTCTGTCTGCTAATATCCTTCAAAATCTCGTCTTCCACCCTCCTGCTGTTAATGGTACATAGAATGACGGGGAAACGTTAACTGTCTGGTAAGTCATAAAAGGACCCAGTGAAGTCTAAGAAGATCCTTTAGGTCATCTAATACCTCGTTGTTTTTTATTTCTCAAGTGTCCACTATAAGCTAAGGCAATCAACTTGCTTCTTAAAGCTGCAGGGGTAACAAATCTGTCACCTTGCATCACCACCTTTTCACAACAAACAAAAAACTCACTTTCAACCTTATGGGTGACTCTGACAACCACACACCTTTCTTGCTGCCTTTCTTGATCATCTTTACAACCTTCTTTAGAACTGATTCCTTTTCAAACTTTTCAGTGAATTCTTCTTTTTTAATGGCTCCATCACAACATTTCATCACGTCATTCACGCTCACTACCAACACCTCACCATCAGAAGTATTGTCAGTCACTTGAACCTCCAGAGAGAACCTAGAGATAAAAAGTTTGCCACCCCTTCTTCCAATCAGATATGTACTTAACCATGTGAGTTAAGTCCTGTAACCTGGTGGCAAGCCTTGCTATCCTCACTATAGCTAGTGAGCAACATCAACATGAAGAAGAACCTTGATCAAAAGCTTGTGACTTGTTCTGACAGGCATCCTGACACCGAAATGTAAGTACAAAATAGTGCCCTGCTCTCCAGGCTGCTGTCAAATCCCCTCTCTCTATAATGGAGTAACTGACTCAGCATTAATGAAAAAAGCAGGATGCAAAAGCTATAGTTTTTCAACAACCCTATGGTTTTGGGATAAAACTTTCCCAGTGCCCTTAGCATTAGCATCAATGATAAGGACATTGTTTTTATGTACATCAAAAAGTATAAGGACTGTATAATTAGTAATTAAGGCTTTAATGTACATCAAATGTTGCACCCTACTGTTCACCCCATACAAATGGAACCCCTTTCTTTAATAAAAGCCGTCAGTACTACCAGCAAAGTCCTTAATACATTGTGAGTAGTACTCTATGAGGCCCATGAACAAGTTCAATTGGTCTTTATTGCTGGGTATGTGTGCTTCCCTTCTGGCCTTAATTCAGTCTGCCTCTGGGCTAATCCAACCTTCAGAGATTGACTACTCCAAGTATTCTACTTCCTTTAGCAAACATGAGCACTTATCTCTGAAGGGTTGTTATAGCTTTTTCCAGTTTATCAAGGACCTGTTTTAAAGTGGAGTAGTGTTCCTCCGTCAGGCTCTCAGAGACCAGCAGGTTGTTTTGTGAATAAATCGTCATCTCTTGGTAACAAAATATGCTTGATATCATCCTCTGTAAGACACTGGCAGCCAAAGTCAAGCCAAAGGGCTGATGAGTAAACTGGAAAATGCCCTCATGAGTGATGAAGGCTGTCAAAGGCTTTAAGCCTTCATGAAGTTTTATTTGGTGGTAGGTAATTCTCAAGTCTAATTTAGAGATGTACCTCCCATCCTTCTAATTTAGAACCATTTCCCCAGCGCTGGTTAGGGGAAAATTACCCATCATTATGTTTTGATTCACACAATGCAGGTCAACACAGATAACTATAGGCAACATCCACCCCCAGCTTCAATGTACTTGCTTATGCTTTCTCGAATTTTGCCTTTCAACAGGTTTTGGCCTTCTCTCTCACAGCCAATGGAACTTGTCTGACTTTATGCCCCATAGGTTCAGCAACCTTTATGTGACAGATATTGTTAACATACCCTTTCTGTGTGTCTAGCTTCCAATTAATACAACAGACGTGACAACAATAGGAGCTCCTTCTATTAGAATTTTACACCATGAACATATGCCCTGGAGCCCTCTGGTGACAAGAATGTCAGATGAACTCATCCCACAATGGGAAGCCAATCTTTGGCACATACACCTTCCCTCTGATTGCTCTCTTGTCAAAAATGATATGTGCTTACACAAACCCTATGACCGCTAAAACTGACCCCTGATATCCTTCGGGGTTAAATTTCTTTGGTTAAAGTCAGTTCTCCCCAAAAATATTTTCGGCCACTTCTCTCTTTTTCTCTGATAATAATTTTATGGATTATAGTGTACTACAACTCAGAGTCCTCCATAAATTTCATCAATTGACCATTAACCACAAAAATCCACCTTTGGCCAGTGTTTCCTACTCTGATTCTCTAAATTATGTACTGACTACAACACCCTGTCCGGAATGTCTTCAGATTTTTCCAATACTCCCATCCTGTTACTTGTACTATCTTTGCACATTCAGGCAAAATTACCCTTCCTGCCACATCATCTACATTCCTTACCCAGAGCAAACAAATGTTCAAATACAATGTATGGTAACCACTGGCACACCTGGTGCAACCTTTGGAGCCTTTTCTCTCCACCCGGTTGCTCCCCTTAGAATTCCCTGTGTGTCCACTCTAGAATACAATACGTACCCACTACATCAATGTCAGCCCCTCCTTCGCTCATGGCAGCCAATAAAATGTGACTTACTCCTTTGCCCTCTAATAATTGCCTTTCCCTCATTCACTGGTTTGCCTTCTTCAACAACTTTGAGTTTAGCAGTTTCCTCCTTTACAGTAGGGTTACCTGCCACCCATATTCTCTACTGTATTTTATTGCTACAACACTGGATGAATAAAGTACCTTTTTTGGATTTGTGCGTCATCACGCCAAATTGGCATTTAACAGCAGGCTCTCTTAATCTTGCTACGAGCTCATCCACTATTTTGTTAGGTGCCTGGGATTAAGGTTAAAACTTATGTCTAGTCATAGCAACATTGACAGACTTGGCAAACCTGGTTTCGAACCTCAACTTAGCTTCCTTGAAAACATCAGCTATCATGACCAACTGAGCACAGACAGCTGGAGGGAAGTACTTAAAGATATATTGGTAATCCACAGACCTATACACTAGGGTAGAACACTGCCCTTCAGCCTTCAAGCTGGTTATGGCTGGAGAATTGTCTTTGTGTCTGATAGGTTTTTGGTTCAGATGGACTATCTTGAAGTCTAGCATCAGAGATTCCTCACAGTATGTACGGGTTTTTTGTTATGTTATGCTGATTTGTATAATGCACTAATCACCTGAGAGGGTATCCAGGCGCTTGGGCAGGTGTGTCGTTGTCTGGTCTCTAAGGTACGTGTACAAAGAGTCAGGGATTCAGGTTCTTACAGAACTCAAGAAGTGAAGAGGATGCTGTGATATGTTGAAAGAGGGCATTCCATGTCCTGGGTGCGATGTCGGAGAATGAGCAACCTCCAGTTTTGCTTTTAGGGATGCGAGGAGTGAGTGCGAGTGAGACTGATGCGGAATGTAGGTGTCTTGTGAGTGGATAAAAGTGTATGCAGCTGTTCAGGTCCTGTGTTGTTTAGGTCTTTGTACGTGTGTATAAGAATTTTAAATTGGCTGCTCTTGTGAATCGGAGCCATTGAAGTTTCCTGAGGTGCAGTGTGATGTGGGTGCGATGCGGGAGGTCAAGTATGAGTCTTGCTGCAGTGTTCTGGATTGTCTGGAGTCTGTGTAGGAGTTGTTTGGAGATTGCGGCATAGAGAGTGTTGCTGTAGTCCAGCCTGCTGGTGATGAGAGCCTCTGGTGACAGTCTGTCTGGTGTTCTGAGGCAACCATTTGAAGGTTTTTGCAGCATGCGTAGGATATGAAGGCAGAAGGCACACACTGCATTGACTTGAGCCATCATGTTAAGCTTGTCATCTAGGATGATCCCTAGATTTCTTGCATGTTATGTGTCTGTATGTATAGCCCCCATTGTGTGTTAATGGTGGAATAACTTAGGCTTTCCTATGACTCCGAGTTAGGATCATCCCTACCAAAAGTACTCCTCTTTCTTTTTTGTTAGTGCATATTGATTGTGGCCCGGGATGTCCAAAGAAAAGAGGCCTTGTGTGTCCATGGTGATAGGGTAGTGGTTTGTTTTTTCCTAAAAGAAAAGTGGTGATACTGGCTCATCGAACCATCATTTCATGTGGTTGGAGGGAAGGAGAAACACACAAAACTTTTATATTGTCCTGCTGCTGTTTAGCACTGAGAAAAGCATTGTCTGCTTAGACAACATGTTGCATCTCACCATTTCTCCTTGGCAATCGTTCCTAGGGAATGGTATACTACACCATCTACTGTAACTGATATTATCCCTTGGGGTTACCAAGGCGTGATATGGGCTATACTACACTAAGCCATCTAATATATATAACAACTCGTTTTCTGTGAACTAGCAGCCAATTAAACCAAGTCTGGTTTGTGAAAACAAGGTATCTGACCCTTTTGTCTCTTGATTTATAATGGAACATATGTTTTTACTTCATAATAGCCAGATACGTATCATGGTATTGGAATGGGGTTAATTCCGGTCAAAGTAATCAATGAGAGGACACACATTGCAGCGGTTTCTATTTATCTATGAGCAGGTAAATTCGTGTTTCTGCTTTTCACAAGGATTGTGAAGAGATTCCTGATAGAGAGACTCACAGGGTGATTCTTTTTCAGACTGGAATATCCAGCATTAGACAAGGCACAACCATCGTGGTTTATTGACATTTGTATGAACAATCAAAGACGAGAGCCCTAAGCTGTTAAAACATGTGTGACAATGACCTTTACTCGGTAAGTGACTCTGTTGACATGAGGCACCTAGTTTCACTAAAAGAGAAATACTAACCTACATCACCTAGAAATTGCACTCCAGCTGTGGCGAAATATCGACCCACTACAAATGGTCTTTAAACTTTCCCCTCTCTTCATATGGTTCATTGCAGATCGCAGTTATTGCTTCCCTTTGATCTGTTCTTTCTTTATCAGCAATTAGTTCCAAATTCCAAAGATACCGTTGCAGAGACAGAGAGAAAGAGAGACAGGCTGCTTCGGACTGGCACTTACATTGTCAAAAGCAATTGCCATCATTCTGAGTGGACTGATAATTCCAAATCAAGCGCAAGCAGATTTTGCGTCCAGTTCGACACGACAAATTGCGACCAAATTCTGACCAGGAAAACTCAAAATGACTAGGTAGAACAGTACAGCAGAAAAAACTCACCATGCAGTATTAGTATTTCCACAAATGATTTTTCTTCATTCAGGTACCAGTACACTTAAAAGAAGTCCAATACGTGCTTTACAAAAACCTTTTCCTTTATCCAACGGAAGTTTGGCAAGCAACAAATTATCTCCATACACTGTTGGGTGACTTTCAGGGGACAGAAAAAAAAAACATAATTCACTTTCTGAGGTACTAAATGATAATTCCTAACTCTCCCCATTTTTGCAATGAAGTTGTTTCTGCTGTTTGACTGTCCTAGTAAAATGTTCACCTATAATGTATGATTTAAAAATCTGTTAATTAATTACTGCTTAGTAGGGGTAAATCAATCCACTTGTCACAGTGGATTTCTGACTTTACTTAGCCTAAATTTGCATCAGGACGAAGTACGAATGTCTGGTTATTGGATGTTCACCAACCAGAGTGTTATAGGTTATTCATGTGGAAGCATGTGCGAGTATTATGAGCAGAATGCTCTAGTGTCTGAGGACCCCTATGATGTCATTGTAGAATCTTGAACTGGTGCTGAAGTGAAGTAAATGTGACATTCCTGTCTATGACCACAGCGGGTTAGAGTGCAGGAAATGTATTACTTCCAGTTCCACCGAAGAAACCTTCATGACAATACCCCCTTGCCTATCTCCTAATTTGAGGGCACTACCCGGGGTTCTCCCTCACACTCATCCTTAGGTACTCCTCAGCACAAAATAGTGTGTCTGCTGCACCAAATCCCTTCCTTAGTTAAAATATACAATGTGAGACTCGCTGGTAAATAGCAACCAGGATCCCATTTTTGGCCATATGGAGGAACGAACAGCACTCTTTGACTATGGCAGGAGTATAGGTAGGACTAACTAACAATTTGTCTTTTAAAGATCAGGTGTGTAATGAACACTGCTTGTGTGACATTGACAGGTTGATCTCTAGTAAAAAAAAACAGAGAATAGTTGTATACTTCTTTTGTAAACTTATTACATAAGAGTACTTATGTGGAATCTTAAATTGTGCACTTTCTTTGACCTGCAGAACTACCCACGAGCCAATTCCACATAATGACTTGTTAAAGAAGAATCAACTGGATGATGAAGAGGTAATATGTTATATAAATAATGTCCTTTATTTATCCCACGGAGAAAAAGTGGAACTGTTTGCCACTAAGCAAATTCAGCGGCATGAGAGTATGTCAGAATCCAATAATCCAACCTCATTATCAGAGAAAAGATGCGACAACATGTTGACCCAATCAGAATGGAAAGGGGGGACCACTCGGTCACTCCGAACGTATGGCTGGGTGCCCCGCCCGCCCGGGAAACCCGTTGCAAGCGTGGGGCGTGCCCCGGCTGGTATATCCATAGTGATGTAGCCAGAGCCCACCCCCGCCGCATGAGGGGTTGTCCTAAAACCCCCCCACCCGGAAGTCCGTGCACTTAGGGCGGGAGGGGGATACCGCCCCGCCTACCTGGGAAAGGTTAAAAGGCGCGGGACCCAAGCAGGCGTCCTCTTGTTCCCGCGCTCTGAAGGTTGCACCACTCGTCGCTCGTGAGCCCTCAAGGGAACAAGCAGTAATTTTTGAACGTGGTAATTGTTGTTCTTTCTGTTTCAGTTGCCAAGGCGTGCTCAAGGGTCCAAGGAGCAAGAGAGGAGACCAGATCAGCGGATATGCCTGGAAAAAAGAATGGAAAGAGCTCCGAGATGGAACGGATGCTTCGTACACTGGTAACCCGCGTGTCGGCGATGGACCGAATGGATCGCAGCTTAGCGGCGCTTCAGAAAAAGGTGGAAGCGCAGGGCGGGCCAGCAGGGAAACGTAAGAGGGTTGAGGGGCCTGAGTTGCCGAATGGCACTCCGGGGGCAAATAAGCGTAAGTTGAGGAAAGGGAAAGCGATCCCTAGCGAGGCCCCGGTCCCGAGGGAGGTCCCGCCCATCCCTGTGTCCCCGGCGGCCGACACGGTGTCCACCCCGGTAGGGGGATTACCAATCCCGGTGATTATCACACCAATCGATAAAGAACAGATACCCCCCGAGCTGGCGATGCACTTGGCAGCGGTATTACCTTGGTTAAAGAAAGGAGCGGGGGAGGCCGCGGCTGGGGAAGATCCTGCTGCGGAGGCCCGGCAAATCATCGAGGAGCTCAGACGGGCAAGAAGCTCTGGGGCTGGGAATTTGCCTTCTATCCCCTTACAGGTGACGAGCCCCACTGCGGGAGAGAGTCGGAATAAAACAACAGACAAGACTGGAGTACCGGCGGAAGACGGTAAGAGACCGCTCCCAATCATGGGGCAGGGTGCTATACCGTCAAGGCTGGAAAGCCTGGCACAACATGTGCCGATGCTACGAAAGAAATGGTGTGGGCCGACAAGTACATTAATATGTTTTCGTTGTTGACGGACAATAGGGAATTTGAGTATGCCAAGACCCAGAAGGATTTCTTACACCCAAGCAAATGGAGGGCCAAAATGGCGGAATTCAGGGTAGAGGAGACCGTGACGACTTGGATCAGGTCCTTCAATGTGTTTGGGGCAATAATACATGAGCGCACACCGGAACTGTTGGGAGCCCTGAACTGCTACCAGAGCAGGATCGTGGGCTACCACGAGAAGTACGGGGGGGACGCATGGAAGGGGTATGATGTGTCTTTTAGAAAAGCAAAGGAGTTTAATGAATCATTGACTTGGTATTGCTTAGACACTATATCTTGGCATGGGCAGTTCGCGCCAGGCCCGGCGATAAGCACGGGGTCGAGCACGAATGGTTTCAAGGCGGTTCCACAGAAGCAGCCGCAGCCCTTTCGGCCAACCCATGGGGGTGACTTTCAGTCGAGACGGGGTGGGAATGGAGGCAAGCGAAAGGTATGTTGGGGTTTCAACAAAGGTTCATGTAGTAGGCCGCAGGGAACATGCAGGTTCAGGCATGCCTGCGCAAGTTGTGGCAACACCTCCCACCCCGAAATTAGCTGCCGAGCCAAGGGCAATGTTTCCGGGGGGAAAGGGGGTACTCCTCAGGAGTGACACGGGGTTACGGGGGATTACACAGTCACCCGTGGCGATTTTGGCAATGACCCCCTGGCTAAGCATATACCCTGATCGAGCGTCCGCCAGGATCCTGCGGGAAGGCTTCACAAAGGGCTTCAGGATCCCGGCGGGTGACTTTCGGGGCTCCCCATTGTGCAGGTACCAAGCAACTGTTACGCACAACATGACTGTGGTCGCGGCGAAGATTGCAAAGGAGGTTCACTTGGGGTGAGTTGCGGGACCATTTGAAGAGGTACCGACGGCCAATTTTGTGTGTTCCCCGTTAGGGGTTGTTCCCAAGAGGGAGCCGGGCGAGTTCAGACTCATACATAATCTGTCTGCACCAAGAGGGGCTTCTTTGAATGAGGCAATTGATCCGGGCGTATACAGTGTGAGGTATGCATCGTTCGATGACGCAGTGGCCATGTTGAATGACCTGGGTCCGGGGGCACTGCTAGCGAAATCAGACATTGAATCTGCATTTAGGCTACTGCCGGTTCATCCCGAGAATCAGCATTTGTTGGGGTTTGCCTTTCAGGGAAGATATTACATGGACATGTGCATGCCGATGGGTTGTTCGATTTCCTGTGCTTATTTTGAAATGTTTAGCTCGTTTTTGGAATGGGCATTCTCAAGGGCCTCAGGGCACAAACATGTAATGCATTATCTGGATGATTTCCTGTTTCTCGGCCCAGCTGGCTCTCGGGACTGTGCAGGGGCACTGCAGGAATTTTGCGTGCTCATGCGGGGTTTCGGAGTGCCATTGGCGCCAGGTAAGACGGTGGGACCGACTACCTCCAGGGATTTTTTGGGCATCGAACTAGACTCTGTGGAAGGCTGCTTCCGGTTGCCGTTGGAAAAGGTAGCCAAATTCAGGGCTTCCTTGCAGCAATATCTTCAAAACAGTAAGGTGACACTGCACCAGTTACAACAAACGGTCGGACAGCTGAATTTTGCGCTGCGGGTGATGCCGATGGCTCGCCCTTTTCCACGGTCCATTGCACAGGCCATGGTGGGCCTCAAGGAAGGCCACCATCGCACGAGGCTGTTGGCCGAGGTTCGCCAGGACATGCTCATTTGGCTGGCATTTCTGGCGGATTTCAATGGCCGGGTAGTCTGGACCAAGGCACCGGCCTCATCAGCAGAGTTGGGTCTTTGGACGGACTCGGCGGGCAGCGTAGGGTTTGGCGCCATCCTAGGAAATCGCTGGGCGGCCCAGAGGTGGCCAGCATGGTGGGCGACAAGTGGCCTGACGAGCAACATAGGTTTCCTAGAGTTGTTCCCGATCTGGGTAGCACTACTGGCCTGGCCGGAAGAACTCAGGAATAACTCGGTGGTATTCTGGTCTGATAACATGACTGTGGTTGAATGCATTAATCAACAGGCAGCACGCTGCAAATGGATATTGCGATTGCTAAAAGAAATTGTGTTACAGTGCTTAACGCTGAATGTGCAATTCAGGGCAAAACATGTGCCGGGTATACTGAATAATGCGGCGGATGCGCTCTCTCGTTTCAAAATGCAGGCATTCAGGGAGTGTTTACCAGCAGCGGAGCTAGTGGCAGCGCCATTTCCCGAAGCATTGTGGCAAATCGGCGCGCCGGATTACAAGACCTCGTGGCAGCCAGTCTAGGGCTCAGGACGAGGAAAGCTTATGAAGGGGCGTTCCGTGCGTACTGCGCCTTTTTGGGTCCCACATGGGAGCTTAAGTGGGGTCAGGAGGGCTCCTTCGCCCAATTTTTAGTGGCCCTTCATGAGGAAGGACGGTCGGCGGCAACCGCCAGTTGGTATAAGGCCGCCATATCATTTATGGCTCAGCTCCGAGGGGTCGGGGACCCCACAAGTTCCTTCATGGTCAGGAAGGCGCTACGCGGCTGGCGGCGCCTGGAAGGGCGCAAGAAGGATAATAGGCATCCAATAGGATTTGACAGGTTAACCATCTTACTGGGGGCGCTAGAGGCGACATGCTCCTCACCTAGCGAAGTTGTCCTATTCTGGGCGGCATTTGCGCTGGCATTCTATGGTGCCCTGTGAATAAGCGAACTAGTGGCTGCCAATAAAAGGGATACCGAGGGGGGTCTGCGGAGGGACCATGTACAAGTGAGGGGGGATTCCCTGCTCATCACGATTGCCAGGTCCAAGACCGACCAAGAAGCCCAGGGGAGTAGCATAGTGTTGCAGCGCGCTCCTGGTAGTCCTTGTTGTCCGGTGGCGCACGTAGAGGCTTACCTACAGCAAAGGGTGGCGACATGGGGTGGGGCCTTGCTGCGGCATATGGATGGCACCCCGTTGTCGAAATTTCAGTTCCAAAAGGTGTTAGCAATGACAATTGCAAAGGCGGGCTTGAACTCGGGTGATTTTGGGACTCATTCTTTCAGAATTGGGGCCGCTACAGAAGCAACGGCCGGGGGTCTCCAGGCAGACAAGGTTAAACATTTGGGGAGATGGTCTTCGGACTGTTTTAAACGGTACGTGCGGTTGCATATGTTGTGATTCATTAAGGATGTGCACTCACGTTGTTTCTCTTTTGTTTGGATTACAGTTTCACGGGCCTGTGATGCAGGGCGGGAACTGGGACCGGCCCAGTATCGGCTATCCACCACGTCCGGAGTAAGGAATGGACAACGTGTGGTCTGGGTCGTGGGCCACTCATACGTGAGACGGGCCGCAGACGTATTCAGAGCAGGTGATGCGATTCACACATCTGAGGGATACGGTTTTCGTGTGTCCTTCTTGGACGGGGCGGTTTGGCCATTGACCAACTGCAAGGTTTTGTTAAAGAATTGTTAGGGCGGCACAGGTCACCGCCATCAGTAGTCATAGTGCACATTGGGGGCAATGACTTGGTGAGATTGGGCAGACGGGCCTTAATCGAGCAGATACTGACAACAGTTAGTTGGTTGGCTAAAACCCTCCCAGAGTGCACACTAGCTTGGTCGCACATGGTGCCGAGGAAGGTATGGAGGGGGGGGGCGATCCACAACAGCGTTGAACCATTCGGTAAAGAGGGTCAACAATAAGATGGAGAAGTTGTATACCTCACGGGTGCATCTGGGGGGATCACTGTTATTCTCATGATGGCGTACACCTGTCCAAGGCGGGGAATGACATATTGATAGGGGATCTTCTAGCCTGGCTAGTGGGATTGAGGAGACATGACCTATAGGAGTTGTGGGGGGGGCCAGATCGTCGGTCAACTATCTGGCCTGTGGCGGTAAGGTCATGATCGGTGAGCAATTTTCAAGGTCCCTAGTGGGGGCGCCACCCAATACAGATGGGAGCGCCCGGGGGGAGGCGGCCATTGGCCCCTCCCATGGGGGGGCGGCACCCAATACGGATGGGATCGCCCAGGGGGAGACGGCCATAGGCCCCTCCCAGGGGGAGACGGCTATAGGCCCCTCCCAGGAATTTCCCGGGGGCCGGATATCCGCTGCGGCGGAAGAGAGTGCGGGGAAAGGGGGGGAGTCTACGCTGTCCTTCTTACGGTTACCCCGCATGGGAACTCGGACGACCTTAAGATGGCGCTGAGTGGAAAAGGGGCCCCCATGCAAGGGAAGTTACGGTTGGCTACGAGGGTACAGCCCTCTGCGCAGGCGCCACTAAGAGAGGGCGGATTTGGTGATAGGGATCTGACACCGGTTAAGACCTTGCCGTTGGCCCTTAATGATAGGATGTACAAAATTCGTATACAATGCACGATGCCATGATGTTAGACTCGGCTAGGAAATCTTTGTATTAGAGATTTGTTAAGGTTAGCCTCAATACCTGTCTTCATCAAGTGTAATGAAAGTTGAATTTTGTACATGATAAATGAAACGTTTTATTTAAAGTTTTAAATTTTGTTTCATATTTTAATAAATACGGCCGGGGGGGTCGTGAGGCCCCCCTGCCTTCCAAAAGCTCAAACTGTGTCTGTCTCCTACCATTGGGATTGATGGTGGAAGGGGTGGCGGGCATCCCAGACCATATGGAAAGGGGGGACCACTCGGTCACTCCGAACGTATGGCTGGGTGCCCCGCCCGCCCGGGAAACCCGTTGCAAGCGTGGGGCGTGCCAGGGCTGGTATATCCATAGTGATGTAGCCGGAGCCCGCCCCCGCCGCATGAGGGGTTGTCCTAAAACCCCCCGCCCGGAAGTCCGCGCACTTAGGGCGGGAGGGGGATACCGCCCCGCCTACCTGGGAAAGGTTAAAAGGCGCGGGACCCAAGCAGGCGTCCTCTTGTTCCCGCGCTCTGAAGGTTGCACCACTCGTCGCTCGTGAGCCCTCAAGGGAACAAGCAGCAATTTTTGACCCACCCACCAGCCCCTGAGGCAGAAGTTCGGGAGGAAGTAAAGTAATGATCAGCGTTGGAGTAGGGCACAGAACGTCGTGTCCAGACTGAGTCTGAATTTGTTTACGCAAAGGACGACCTGTTGATAGGCCCCCTTTTTTCCTTAAGTAGATTTGTAATAACAGTATCATGTGACCTTTTTTCCTGTTAGCAATGTTTATAGGGGGACTCCTGCTCCGCAGGGACGGGGATAAGGGAGGAAATGCACCTAATTGTATGACACTTTGGTGTGAATAATTTTCCTAGTTAATAGGTTCTTAAAACTGTCGTATTTATTAGTCTTCGGTCGGGCGGTAAGGTCATGATCGGTGAGCAATGTTCAAGGTCCCTAGTGGGGGCGCCACCCAGTACAGATGGGAGCGCCCGGGGGGAGGCGGCCATTGGCCCCTCCCATGGGGGGGCGGCACCCAATACAGATGGGATCGCCCAGGGGGAGACGGCCATAGGCCCCTCCCAGGGGGAGACGGCTATAGGCCCCTCCCAGGAATTTCCCGGGGGCCGGATATCCGCTGCGGCGGAAGAGAGTGCGGGGAAAGGGGGGGGAGTCTACGCTGTCCTTCTTACGGTTACCCCGCACGGGAACTCGGATGACCTTAAGATGGCGCCGAGTGGAAAAGGGGCCCCTATGCAAGGGAAGTTACGGTTGGCTACGAGGGTACAGCCCTCTGCGCAGGCGCCACTACGAGAGGGCGGATTTGGTGATAGGGATCTGACACCGGTTAAGACCTTGCCGTTGGCCCTTAACGATAGGATGTACAAAATTCGTATACAATGCACGATGCCATGATGTTAGACTCGGCTAGGAAATCTTTGTATTAGAGATTTGTTAAGGTTAGCCTCAATACCTGTCTTCATCAAGTGTAATGAAAGTTGAATTTTGTACATGATAAATGAAACGTTTTATTTAAAGTTTTAAATTTTGTTTCATATTTTAATAAATACGGCCGGGGGGGTCGTGAGGCCCCCCTGCCTTCCAAAAGCTCAAACTGTGTCTGTCTCCTACCATTGGGATTGATGGTGGAAGGGGTGGCGGGCATCCCAGACCATACGTCTTTGCAATTTCTGCCCTGAGAAAGTCTACGTAAACAGAAGGGGATGAAACGTGTTGACTGTTGAGTGAGACTATATAATAACATTTGGATTCATTAAACTTGCAGTGTAAGTAGGTAAGTGAATCACTTAGATTCTTTAGGAATTTTACAATCAGGAGCTACTAAAAAGCAATAGTTTTGGTCCCGGATAATTTACGAAGGAGCTATTTTCGATGATCTAGTCTTCTATATATATAAAAACGAATGTCTGTCTGTCTGCCTGTCTGTCTGTCTGTTTGTCCTTTATGCATTACTACACCATTCATCCGATCGCCATGAAACTTTGGGAAGTTGTTGAGTACACTCCCACTAAGGTTTCTGGCATAAATGTTTTTAAAATATCGGCCCCCCAGGGCCCTCATAATTTTTCGAATACTGATGTACGCACCAGACGGAAAAAGAACAAATTGTGTATCCACAAGCACTCAAATAAATAAATAGAATTAAAACACCATTCATCCGATCGGCATGAAACTTGGGGAAGTTGTTGAGTACACTCCCGCAAAGGTTTCCGGCATAAAATGTTTTAAATATTGTCCCCTCAGGGCCCTCATAATCTTTCGAATACAGATGTACGCACAAGACGGAAAAACAAAAAATCGTGTATCCACAAGCACTCAAATAAATAAATAGAATTAAAACAGCATTCATCCGATCGCCGGGAAACTTTGGGAAGTTGTTGAGTGCACTCCCACGAAGGTTTCTGGCATACATTTTTTTTAAATATCGGCCCACCAGGGCCCTCTGTAATCTTTCGAATACTGATGTACTTACAAGACGGAAAAACAAAAAATCGTGTATCCACAAGCACTCGAATAAATAGAATGAAAATGACACTTCAAAATGTTTTCCATATTAAAATGAATAAGTTTCAATAAAAATGACACAATGTAAATTGAATGTTAACATAACGATTTCTTGAATTTCCTTTCTTCGGAGATCGCAGCAATGCGCGACGTGTAAGCTAGTGTAATATAAAGAAAAAATCTTTTAGTTATTTACATCCTGGATACTCGCTTTTGATGTTTCAATATTTACCCCTTCTCTTCCAGCAGGGAAAACTTTGCCACAACTTTACTTCATGTGTGCCATGTTTTTGTGGTTTTTGTTGACTTCTTGAACCAATCTAGTTCGCGTATTCATTTTGATGAGTTGGCTGTTTTCAAAATATAGTAGGAGGCAAACTCAAGAACTATAAACTTTTTGTTTCATGTGTGAAAGAAATGTTGTGGGTCATAGTGTGATTAAAAAAAATACGACTATGCATGAAATCTTTTAAACAAATCACCTCAGGCTCTTTATAGAATGAAGAAGGGAGGGCAAAGGGAATTTAAGAAAAGGGACATAGTGATGCACTGACCACTTATCTGAAGTTGGCATTTAGTCTAATTTTCGAGGCAGTGGTCACCATGAGGAATATGTTGTGAAACGCAGGGAGGGTAGGACATCCTGGATGGCCTTACATGTTGCCTGGCAAAAGTCAGCCAGGAAGGGTGCTAAATTGATTGGAAGTAGAAGAAGTGGATAGTATAGGGGTCTCTGACTGTTGTGAGTCATTGGGATGATTGTGGACGTGATCATGACGATGGAGATTGCATTTTGACATAGCTCCCAGAAAATTAGATCAAAGGAACTGTGGTGCATTGACTCTGCTTGTTGCCTGCATTCCACGGTACTTGTTTTAAAGGAGCGGAAACATTTTAACAGTCTCAAAGATTTCAAAGTGTAGAATGGCGCACATTCAGGCTCTATCCTGTCTGTAACCCGGGTAGCCCCTTTCTCTCTATTCACATCTAAGGAATAGAGAGCGACAGAAAGTCAGATGAGGAGTTGGCCATTTGACAAGGACAATATGTAGAACAAAGAATACAGGGTTTGGAACGATGAGCAAGTAGTACTTTGTCTTTCATTTATTGGGCCATAGTCCTGGCCTCCAAGAGAAGATTACAACGCATTTTAACATCTGACAGGTAGAAGTTGGTGATATACAGTCACATTTAGAAAATGCTATTCTTTACAGTGTCCTCTCCGAATTAAACCTTACATCTAATGCAAATATTCAGGGCATAATGTCTACAAAATAGAGGGCTGACAGACTTTGTTCTTAATAGCTTTGCAATGTAAAGAAACACCATTTATGGGTGGATGGAGAATGGGCTGGAAGCGTTCTTTTTCTAAATAATGTTTTTGTTCTATTGAAGTAAGTCTGTTTTGGGTCAATATTTGTGGCATAGTTGTTCTTTGAAAGCTATAGACAATGTGAAATAGTGCGTTCTTGTCAGGGATATGAGTGCCTAGCTAACAGTTCTGTATATTGACAGTTGTAGCATTTTACAGAGTATCTTTCTTTTTCCCGGAAAAAGCACACCTTTTTAGGAAATCCTTTGGAACTTGGGCACACTTGGACCACTTCCAAATGTGTCACTCAGTCAAGAATTGATTTTCCCTTTGGCATTGGCTTGCAAATGTGAACTCCACTGAACAGTTTTCTTTATGGAGTATTCACTCTAAGCCGCTGGACTGCCAGAAAGGAGATCATCCATACGTTGAGAAGGATTGTTGATATATTTTATTTAATTAAAACTGTCATTATGATCATGTCTTCACAGAGAAAATGATATGACATAAAATATTGTCAATGATAATAGCAGCGAGAGCATGTGGGTGGGAGCTCAGTTTGGGAAGACTAATGAGGTGATTGCATCTAGAAAAGCACATTTGGGTGTATAGTATAGTTGTACAACTTGAAAACACAAACAAGGAAGCATTCAACCAATCCAACTTCCCTTTTATATAATGTTTCTTTCTATAGATCAAAAAAGTGATAAATTCTTTGCCTAAGGCTCCTGCCTCACACCAGGAGGTTTTCAAGAGGATAACATTTTTTTTCCTAATGGAAAACAAGGCTGTGCAGTTTAACTTTCATCAATATTGATTAGAGGGATATTCTCCCAGAGAAGTACTAAATTGCAGAGGTATTTACATGGGACAGTTAAGGACTTAAGGATTTAAAGCATTAAGGATTGCAAGAAACATTTCAAGCCTGCCTGAATGGCTTGAACCTTGAAAGCTTCAAACCACAACTTTCACTGAATACCAAGTCACTTGGATTAACCCTGGACACCAAGTTCAGCCTCAAAAGGTGGCCGGTACCAGCTGTCTCTTCTAAAGAAGGTGAAACCGATTCTCCCCGAAAGCGACTTCAGAACTGCTGTTCAAGTCCTCCCACTCTCACAAAAAGATGATAGAATGCCCTGCTTTATGGACTGCCACTTTTTAAGGGCATCCTACAAGCTGCAGCACATCTCAACCGGGGCTGTAGGAATAGGATCACAACAACCCCGCCTCGATGCAGGTGCATTGATTCCCCTTTCCGGTCCGTATCATCTTCAAAAGCAGTTGCATAATTTACAAAGCCATAACGACCAGCTCTCCTTCTTATCATCCTGGCAAGCTCACCATCTCTGGTAGTTGTTGGCAGTCCAGCAGCCAGCACACAATGAAGGTACTCTCTAAGATTTAAAAAAAAAAACAAGACAATAGGCCTTTTCCGTTAATGCACCCAGGTTGAGGATCAACATCTCCATATATGTCAGAACCACCCCTATGCATCTGCAAGGTAAGAAAGAGTTGAATATGCACCTCTATAAAGAACACTACATCACAAAACATTAACAGTCCATAAACCAACTACTTCTGCTAGCACTCTTTTATTTTATGCTCGTCTTTGACCCTGTAGGACTTACAAGTCCCTATTGGCTAAGTTCATACTATAGAAATACCACATACATTCATACGCTTGAAAACCCTGAATCACAAAATATGGCCCATTGTTCCTTTCTGAGGTCATCCCTGCCTGCAATTAGGAGATGCTATCAAGTACTTCAGGAAAAGTGTATGGGTTTGTGATATGCATTATTTATGCGAGCTTAAAGTGAATTAGTCTGTTTTGCATACTAAAGTGTGATAAAATGTACTACATATTCTATTGACTCTAACAAATAAATGCTCTCTTAAGGATACTCTCTGAAATGATGCAACTACTACAGGCCAGGCATTGTGGCTGCCTTTATTATTGATCTGATTTCTCAGACAACAGGCAATCATGGAAATAATTTCTACAAGTTGGACAAAATGAAAATGAGGGTATGAAAACTCTAAACTCCTGGAACATAAGTTACCATCCATAGAATTTCTTTCTGATACTTCTCTAGAATAGCCATTTGTCTGCCGGGTCCATCAGCTTCTTAAGCTCTTTTCCCATATGCTTATAGAAAGTCAGACCAGCCTCCTGTTGTATGGTACTAAGACTACTGTGCTGCTGCTTCATGTCTGAGTTTGCACACTTTCGAATAGATTGAAAGATGGATGTATTTTCCTGCAAAAAGTCAGCACTTGGCCAAATGGCTTTCTTTGCGTGGCAGAATCCATGTGCCCATTGCAATTCACAATATTTAATCTGATTCTGAATGGAGACACTGAAAACTTTTGCAGATAGTACAGAAAATGGGCTGTCCCTTCCTCTTACCTTAAAATTTGCAATGAAATACTAGGGGGTGAAGTACCTGGAGACCACTTGGGTCTAGAGAGCATTCAATAAACAAATGGTATTGTATTGCATTGTAATGTTTGTATTACTTGGAGTAATTCTCAGTATTCTTGGTTTCCATTATTCCATCATTGACACAGTGGGACATGTCGCCTCACTAACAGACCCTGAAAGCGCCTGACTTTCTCTGCAATAGTCTTACTTCTCTCTTTCTTCCCTCACTTACTCCTCCAGGTTGTGTCTATGTCTTCTCATTGCTATACTGTTGGGAGAGGAAACAAAGTACCTATCATACCAAGAGTGGCACGCCACACCCAAGCAGGGTTGAGACGTGAAGGTAGTTAGAAATAAACCAAGGACTTGGAGACTAAAACACATGAGAATTAACACAAGTAATTTCCTCGCAATCTCAAATGTCCTTTTTCTATTCCTGACATATGAGTAGACTTTGAGTTTAGCAGACGGTACTCCATCAGTCAGAATGGCGGTGGACATTACATCCATTACCCTAACAGACAAATTAGGAGATCAGTGCTGGCCCAGTGGTGATCGCTATTCCTCGACAGGAATTGCCATTATTGCGTTTCCTGTCAAGGTACAAAAAGTCTGGTGGACGGTCATAGTTGGTTTTACAGCCGTTGACCAAATTTTAACACACATTTGGTTTTTCATAGCCAAACTCCCAAAGTGGGACTTTGTTATTGAAAAACAAAAAAATGACCACCCTTGCCAATGGAGTTGTTTCCCTGGGTGCAGGCAGTTATTATTTGTGTTTTTCTCTCGCTGGTCCCTGGGTTTTACCTTGTGGTGATTAACATAAAAAAGGAAATCACACCATTGACCCTAAATGGGACGGGTAGTGTAATGCCCTTTCTCTGATGGCCACAATTCTATTTGACCATCAGTGGAAGCTTCCCTCAACAAAGACAGCAGCAGCTATGTTGCCAGAAAGCTGGTGGTCTTCGTGAACCTAAACAGGGTGTGCAGACCTCAGTCTGGAAGACAGGGTACTCTGTCGCATTTATCCATAGAGAGGCAGTACAAACTAAATACCCAGATGGCTAAAACAAATCTACAAAAGCGTGTCCAAGAAAACTCTGCAAACCCAACCAAATGTGATGCAACACACAGAAACTTTATTGAACCATCAAACACAGAGGAACTAAAGAACCAGTAATCAGAGTAGCCTTGCCAATGGCAACCGCTGCACTATCTGCAATGTTATGTTATGTTATGTTAAATTTAATTTCTATAGCGCACGGCTACTCGATTAGAGTGTCCCGGCGCTTTATTTTGGAAGCTCAGAGAAGAAACATAACACCAATAAATAAATAAAATAATCTTTATTTAGATATTAACAAATATCTTTAAAAGAGAAATTTCCGATTCATGTTGTTTACAAGTATTAAAAACAATACAGACAGTCAAATACACAGCAGAAGCATGCATAATCATCTTCCTTGGTCTTTTGATTACAAATATTATTAAAACTGATCCCCTGATCTGTGATTACATCAAACAAACCATGGTCCTAAAGAGTTATTTAGCTGTTCTTGTCTCTGATTACCTAATGGTTTGAGATTATTTGTTTTAAGAACGTTGATTAATTTAAAAAAGGTTAGGGGAAAGCTATAGCTGGTCACTTTTGTTTAAAATTGCGATATGCCTGCTGGATCAAGTTTGTCAGCCTTATGTTTAGGTCTGTGTTGTCTGGGCTCAAAGCCGCAATGATAGCTTGCCTGCAGGACCGAACACCCAGCCGATTCCATTCCCCCCTCAACTTAAACCTACGTTGAAAATCAAATGCTGGACAGATGCAGACCACGTGCAGTAGCGTTTCTGCTGCTTCACCGCACCCTCTACATGTTGTATCCTCCTCCGTACGACGCCAGGCGGGTAGGTTTTGCAAAAATCGCCAATTGCCCATTCTAATTGCTGTGAAACTACGTTTTAGATACAATGAGTAAGGGCTGGAGAGGTAGGAGGCAGGGGTTAGGCGGTTATAAGAGTTAATAACTGCCCATGCGTGGCTTCGTTTTGCAAACAGTGCTTTGTCACTAGTAAGTGATAGCGTTCTTACACAATTTTTAATTGCAAGCTTGAACGCTGACTTACTAGGGTTAAGGGCCCAGAGACCGTCTGCTGATATTTGTTGAATGTAGTCCTTAAAAAGACGGCCAAATGTGCCTCCTGGATTTTTCGCACTTATTTCTAGCCAGACTAGGGACTCTAGTGTGCCTGGGTTAGATTGTCTTAGTTTGTGGCAAAGGTTAAGAAATACCCCAATACTGGAGGCATCATAGTTCAGTAACCCCATCTCTAGTCTAATCTGTGGGGGGGAAGCAGAGTATGGCAACCGAAGGACCTTTTTATAACACCATATAAAACATTCATAAACAGCAGAAAAATCAGCAAAAAAAGGAAACACACTAAAGGGTAAAAAGCCAGGTTTTAAGGCCCCTCCTGAAAGACAGAAGATTGGAGGTACCGCGTAAGGCCAGAGGCAGAGTGTTCCAGAGCTGAGATGCCCTCAGTCTGAAGGAACGCCCCCCGATACGGGCCCTCTTTACTCGGGGAACCGCCGCCAGAAACGAAGATTCAGATCGCAAGGATCGGGCCGGGCGGTAGAAGACAAGCCTGCGCTGCAGATATTTAGCTCCTGAACCAAAAAGCGCCTTATGAGCCAGGGTCAATGCCTTAAAAATTATCCGCTTCTGGATAGGCAGCCAATGGAGCGACTGCACAAGGCCGGACACTCTGGCTCGCCTGTGAAGGCCAAAGATAGCGCGTGCCGCAGAGTTCTGAACAACCTGCAGCCGCTGTACAAGATATTCCGGAAGACCCAGATAGAGGACGTTAGCATAGTCCAATCTGGAGCCAATTAAGGCTTGAACCGTAATCTTCCTGTGCTCTTCTGTGAGCAGAGGCAGGAACTTCCGGAGCATCTTGAGAATGCCAAAGCATGTGCCCGTCAGACCGAGGATCTGAGATCTCAGCGTCAGACCATTGTCAATCTTGACTCCCAGATTTTTGGCCAACTGGGACGCCTGTGCAGGGGGGAACATATCCACCGGCCACCATGCCTGCCAGTCAGGATCTAAGGAGCAGCCAAAGAACAGCACCTCCGACTTGTTAGAATTACATTTGAGGCTGTTCTGCTGAAACCAATTGAAAACCGCCCGAGACAATCCCGAATGCTCTCTCCGTCAAAATCCTGATCTTTCCTACACGTGAAAAGAAGCTGGGTATCATCAGCGTAGGAAACAATCTGGGCAATCTAGGGACAATGGTGCTGCTCAGGGATAATGCACTATGAGGAGCAGGTGCAAAGAAGCTATAGACACTGGCTAATGGACCAGTGGAAGATATGAAGGGCCAGGAATCTACACTGTTAACTTTAGTGTAGCAGTAGTCACTAACATCCTGGGTTTGAGTCACTTCCGGGATAAGAGATGTAGAGCACAGTTTCAGTAACAGCAGTACCCACTTCGAGAACCCCCGGTGTAGATCCACCCATTCTGTAACATTTAGACAGAGAGATGCCTTCACTTGAAACAGAAGAAACTTGAAGGACAGGATTTCTCTCCCACTGCCTTCCCTGTTTCTCCAAAAATTATATGTCTGTTGGCAAATGTCCTTTTGCTCATAGGTGTTCAGGGACAGAAGGGACCCATTTCTACAAAACTGAAAAATGACAAATAGCACTAGTGGCTACCAACCACACATTCTTCAGGGAAATAACAGAAGCTCAAAGGGCAGTAACCCACACATTGCATGTGGATAACAGGTGCCTTGATCTCCGCAAGGATTCTTCCCTCTCTTCTGGCCTCCATCTTGTCCTCTCCCTCCATGTTTTATCCTGGAGCTCTCTGAAAATAAAGTTGGGCTACCTTTCCCCTTGGTGTCAATTGAAAGAGAAGTAGGACTATATCTGTCTATCAGGTCTCTGGAGAGTCATAGAGGTGGAGATAGGACTTCTTCAGCAACTTGAACTCTTCTGTTTTAATCATTTACGTCCTTAGTTTATGGAGAAATGCGGTCTGTTTCTGACCCATTAGCCACTTGTTTGCATATAAGGTACAATCTCTATAGGCTTTCTTGTGAAACTACCATTGCATGTTGGAATTAATCAGTCTTTGCTGCCACCTGCTATTTTTGCACGGATATTGGTAGTACTTTATGATTATGCTCACCCCCTGCTCAATGGTTGTATACACAGTTGTTGGAAATTGGGTTACTGGTTGATGGGAGTATAACTCTACTGAAGCAGCATCCACAATTTCTGTCAGGGTGAAGTCACATGCAAACCCCAAATTGACCTGTGATTAACCCTGTGATAGCTTGGTACAAAGCAGTCAGGCTTAACTTAGGGGCAATGTGTAAATTATGTATGCAGCTCTTCAAACAGTAATAAAGTGAACACACAACACAAGAAAAATCCCTCACCAAATTAAAAAATGCAGTAAATAAAATACTTTATTTGAGATCAAAATAATAAAAATCCAATCAATAGAACCAGAGATATGCACTTTTAAAGAATAAAGTAAAAAGAGAGTTTAATAGCACAAAGCACAAAATATGGTTATCTGGTCGAGCCAGAACGGGACAAAGTCACAAGTTCAGGCTGACCACGATTGAGCACACGCTAGATACAGGGACCAGGTTAAACCCAGTGAATAAGAGAACTTTAAATCCTGGTTGCGGAGTGTTGGTAGATCCTGCATCAAGGATCGTTCCGAGAAACTACAAAGATGAGATGCAAGGTGCATTTTCATTGCCAACTAAGCCATAGGTGAGGGGCTTGTGATGCGTAGGCCAGCGTCTAGGAGGCGTTGCGCAGCTGCGGTTCTGAAAAAATGGTGGGCGTCGATAAGAGGTCCTGCGTCTGGGATGTATCACGCAGCAGTGGTACCAAACCAGGGCTGTGAGGAAATGTGTTGCACTACATTGGTTCTGCAACCAGCACCAAAAGTGGGCTGGTACAGCATCTTCAGGCCCACTTCCAAGGGTCCAGGACTGGGTTGGCACTACTTGGAGGGCCAGATTCACAGCAAGTAGAGTCCAGGGGCTCGGGTTGAGATGGTTGAAGCCTTTTCTTTCCCTGAGGCTCTGACCATGAGGCCAGCTGTTAGGAATTGGGTTTCTGGTTGGCAGAGGTATGCATGGCAGCCAAGCAGGGCCACAATTCTAGTCAGGGTAAGACAGATACAGACCATAAATTGACCTGTGCTCCCCCTCTGGTAGCTTGTCACAGAGCAGGTAGGCTTAACTTAAGACGGAATGTGCAAAGTAATTCGGCAGCACTTCAAACAGTAACACAGTGAAAACACAAATAAAAGACTCCACGCCAGTTTAAAGAAATAGATTATGATTCCATAAAAAAAACAAGACCAAAACTACAAAATTCCAATAGGTAGAACTCAAGATATGGATTTTTAAAGAATAAAAGTGAAAATAGCACTTAGAAGCAATAAGCGCCTATAAGTTATCTGGTTGCTCTGGGCAGGGACAAAGTCAAGAGCTCAGTACGACCATGATCGAGCATGGGCCCAAAACAGGACACATGCAGGGTCAGTTGAGCAAAAGGTCCTTAATCCTGGTCGCAACACAAAATCCAGGAGGCAGCTAAGCAATTGTCACTGTCGAGCCCACACCCGAGGAAATGCATTAATTTTCTCAATGCAACGATGTCGATGCTCTGGATATGAAGTTGAAGCGCTGGTTCCGGGATGCATTGGTTCCAAGTGCAATGTGCCAGGTTTCTCCATGCAGTCGAGGGGATGTGTCAATCATCTCTGCTGCAGTAGCAGGGAGAGGTGGTTCCAATACATTGGTTCCAAAGCGATACGCTGGTCCCATGTGCGATGCACTGGTCCTGTTCCTACAACAGCGGCACTGTGTTGATTCTACCTCGGGCAACAGAAAATGTGTTGGTTCCACTGGAGCAAGCACCTGGATCCACTTTCAGTGAACCAGGCACAGGAACAGAGTTAAAGACTTTGATGTCCCTGAGTCTTTGAAGAACAGGAGGCTAGTCAGCTAGCCCTTGGAGTCACTCTGAATCAAGTGATGAAGGTCTAGTCAGAGACAGCAGCAGGCAACAGGGCACCACAGCTATGCAGCAGTATTCCAGAGCAGCTGTCCAGCAGAGTGCCAGTCCTTAGCACAACAGTTCTTGGCAATTTGGTTTCAGGTCCAGAAGTGTACTCAGTTGGTAGGGTCAGAGGACCAGTACTTATTCTCAGTTGTGTTTGTGAAGTGGGGGTACTTCAAAGAAAGGTCTTTGAAGTGTGCAACAGTCATTCCTGCCCTGATTCCAGACTCACTACAAGGGAGTATGCAGCCCTTTGTGAGTGGGCAGAGCACAGCCCATTCAGGTGTAAGTGTGAGGATGTGCCCAGCTCCGCCCTCACTTCCTCTCAGGAAGATGCACAAAGTCACACCCAGCCTTCCTTTGTGTGGGACTGGCTAGTGGGAATACACAAAGGTAAATGTCACCCAGCCCAACCAGTGATCAGAGACAGGCAGCAGACACCAAATGGCTAAGAGCATGAAAATGGACAACTTTCCAAAAGTGGCATTTTCAGAATGTTATGTTATGTTAAACCATCTTATAAGCGCAACCGCTGTCCCAGCGAAGAGGCGTCCCGGCGCTGCAAGTAGCAAGACACAAGTAGAGAGACCTAAGCCGGGGGGAAGAGATAGGTTTTGATCGCCTTATGAAACATCAAATAGTTGTCCAAGCAGTTGATCTGGGAAGGGAGGGAGTTCCAAAGTTTAGCCGCTAGGCTACAGACCGACCGCCAGCACGAACACGTTTTACCTGAGGGACGGTGACCATGCATTGCCCCATAGAGCGCAGGGGCAACCGAGGGGTATAAGGCACTAACAGATTGGCCACGATCCCCGGGGAGGCAGATTTCAGAATTTTAAAGGCCAGGCAGAGGGCCTTGAACACAATGCGTTTGACCATAGGTAGCCAGTGTAGTCGACAAATGGTGCCAGTTGTAGAGCAGCTTCTGGGGAGCCCGAGCAGGGCTCTGGCAGCCGCATTTTGGACTCTCTGCAGATGTGTGATCTCAGCCTTACTAGCCCCCAAATAGAGAGAGCTGGCATAGTCCAGCCTTGACAGAATAGCCACTTGGACAATCGTTTGTCGAGTGGATGGGTCAAAATACCCCAGCAGGGGTTTCAGACCCCTAAGTATGCCAAAACAGGTATCAGCCACTTTCTTAGTGTGATCCTGAAAACTAAGGGTGGAATTCATCCACCCCCCCCCCCAGATTTTTTACCACCAACTTAGGGGTGGGTGCGCACCCAAGACTAACCGGCCACCATTGCTCACTCCAGAGCTTGGGGTCTCTCCCTACTAATAACACCTCAGGTTTATTGTCGTTGAGCTGGAGGCAGTTGGCGGTCATCTACTCCGCAACTGCTGCCAAACTGTTCTTATACTTGGGAGCATCACGTCTAGTGTCGTCGGGGAGGGCCACCACCAACTGCGTGTCATCAGCATCGGAGACAATGGAAAGACCCCATTCCCTGGCCACTGCAGCCAAAGGTTGAACATACAGTTTGAACAGAACAGGACTCAAAGCAGAGCCCTGCGGCACACCCTGTCCGATGGAGTGGACACGAGAGAGGAATGGCGGAGCGGTCACTTGAAATGTTCTCTCAGAGAAGGAAGATCTAAAGCACTCTAAAGCTGGACCGACGATACCAGCGTCTTCCAGATGCAATAACAGAATCTTGTGGGAGACCGTATCGAACGCAGCACTGAGATCCAACAGAATCAGTGCTGCGGTCTTCCCCGCATCCAAGACGGTCCGCAGATGTTCGGACACAGCAAGGAGAGCAGTCTCAGTGCTGTGACCTGGGCGGAAACCGTTCTGCGAGAGATCCAGGATGCCCAGCCTGTCCAGAAATGTTGTTTGAGTGGAATTGATATATGTCTCTGTAATCTTTGCCGCCCAAGGTAGAAGAGAGATCGGACGGAAGTTTTCCAATTTGGCTGGATCCAGTGAAGGTTTTTTTAACCCTTCCGCTGCGCTGAACGTTCCACGCTGGTGCGGAATGTTCTATTGCGCGGGCGGGGCCGGAACGTTCAACGAACGTGCGCAGCACTACCGAGGTAGTGCACGCGACGTCCGCTGAACGTGGCCAGCACTGAAGGGTTTAAGGATGGGGACTCCCATAGCCTGTTTCCATAGCCTGGGGACCACAGCCGTCGAAAGCTAGGCATTCACAACTAGGCACAGGAGTGTCAAGAGCACAGTTCCTGAACTGGTTAGGCTTAAGAGGGTCTGCTGGGGAGCCCGATTTGACTTTGCAGCATAGCATATGAAGCTCATCCTGAGAGACCGAGGGAAAGGCTGTGAGAGTGTGGGTGGTAGGGAGTGTGTGTGTAGGCCTCGGATGGGCTGCACCTCGAGGGAAGGATCTGTATATAGTTTCCACTTTCCTAACGAAAAAAGTAGCGAGATCCTCGCAATGCTGTTTATAGGCAATTACGGGCGCCACTGGGGTTTTCCTATGTTTAAGACCGTTAAGTATTTTAAAAATGCACTTGGCTGGGTTATTGCTGGACTTAATTTCATTGGCATAATAAGCAGCACGCTCTGATTGTATGGCCCGATGGTAGCTCTTAATGGTGGACTGATACCGGCTTTTAGCTGCCAGATCGTAATTTCTCCACCAATCCCGCTCCAGTTTTTTACACATTTTAGGCTGTGTGGCTAAACTGGGGTTGGAGTTGTGGCATTTTGACCATGTGGCCAGAATAAGAGAGTCCAAAACTTGAACAATCCAGTCACAGAGTATTTTATATGCCACACCTGGATCATTGGGCAGTTTAGGAGTGTCTAGGGCAAGCAAGGTGTGGAATTGCTCAAGATTCAGTTTTCGCCAAGTGCGCCTGCAACATGGTAACTGCAAATCCAACTTTACCATTAAAGAGGATTTGTCATTACCATTCCAGATGTATTAAACATGACAACTCTACCTTCTCACAACTAAGAATTACAGCCTATTAAATGTAATAAGGAATCCCCAATGTTTACCTGTGTGACAGGTAGGTCTCTCAGTAGTGAAAAATGAATTTTTGAGTTTTTCACTGCCCGGACATGTACAAGTCCTTCCTTTTAGTTACATACGACACTGCCAATGGCCTACCTAGGACCCACCATAGTGTTGACATGTAATAAAAGGGGAGTTAAGGTCTTGGGAAGGGGTTTTAAATGTCAAGTTAACATAGCTTTGTAAACTGCACACATAGGCTCTGCAGTTGCAGGTCTGAGACATGTTTAAGGGTTACTTAAGTGAGTGGCAAAAGCAGTACTGTAGTCGCACTAGTACCATTTAATTCACAGACCCTAGGGACATGTAGTGCAGTGTACTAGGGACTTACATGGAAGTTAATTGTTCCAATTGTGGATACACCAATCAAACCATGTTTTAGGGGAGAAGTACATGTACTTTAGCACTGTTTGGCAGAGGTAAAATGCTCAGAATCCTAAGGCCAACAAAAAGAATGAGCAGAAATATGAGGCAAGCAGGCAAAAAGTTTGGGGGAAGACCACCCTAAGGCTGTCAGGTCTAACATGTGTCTTCCCCAACTGAAAGTTGGGAAAACTACCTAACCTCTTGGGAGTTTTCATCACTAAGGCGGAAGAACCTGGAAAGACCATTAGAAATGGTGTGGTCTACCCCAGGTCTATGTTCCACAGTAAAGTCCATTCCCTATTGCAAGATGGATCACCTCAACAATTGAGGATTCCCACTCCTCATTTACATGAGCCTTCCTAGGGGCCTGTGGAATGTCTGAATTCAGAGGTGAGTCCCAAACAGGTATGCGCTCAACTTCTCCAGTGCCAAGATAACAGCAAAGGCTTCCCTTTTAATAGCACTCCACCTTTGTTCCCTGGGAAGTAACCTCCTAGAGATGAAGGCTATAGTTTGGTCTAGGCATTCATCATTAAGCTGCGATATAACTGTCCCTTTGTCATGTTCTGAGTCATCTGTTTGCACAATGAATTCCCTGGAATAGTCAGGGGCCTTGAGCACAGGGGCTGTGGACATGGCTTGCTTTGGAGAGTCAAATGCTTTTTGGGAAGCCTCTATCCAAATCACATTTCTGGGCTGATTATGTGAAGTCAGTTCTGTCAAGGGGCAACAATGGTGCCATATCACTTGTCAAGCCTCCAGTAGTACTAAGAAGGCACTCATCTCAGTTTAGGAGGCTCCCAGGCCATGATAATCTCTATTTTGGCCTGGAGGGGATTCACCTTACTTTTGCCCACCAGGTGTCCTACGTACAACACAAACCCCTGCCCTCTCTGGCATTTATGGATTTGATAGTCAGGTCTGCTTGTTGCCGGGCCTGAAGCACTCCAGCAGGTAAAAAGGTTGGTCCTTCCAGCTGGGACTGATGATAACCATATCATCTAAGTAAGCTGCACTGAGGGCCTACATAACAGCTAAATCCTGGTTCACCAGCCTGTGGAAATTGGCAGGGGAGTTCCTTAATCCAAAAAGCATCACCCAGAATTGGTAGTGACCCTCTGGAGTGGAGAATGCCTACTTCTCCTTTGCTCCATCAGTTAAGGCAATCTACCAGTATCCTGAAGTAAGGTCAAAAATACTCTGGAACTGGTCACATCCTAACTGATCAATCAGTTCATCAGCCCAGGGGATAGAATGAGCATCAGTCTTGGTGACTGAATTGTTCCCTCTGTAATCTACACAGAACCTGAGTTCAGGTGTAGTGCCCGGTGGGGAAGCTTTTGGTACCAGCACTATAGGGCTGTACCAGGGGCTACTGGAGGGCTCTATCACCCCCAACTCCAGCATCTTAGAAACTTCATATTTGATGCTGGCCTTCATTTTGGCAAACAGCCTGTAAGTTTTATTCTTCACATGGAGGCGGTCTCCTGTGTCCACCTCATGGGAACACGGGTGGGTAAGCCCAGGAGTGAGGGAAAACAGAGAGGGTAACTGTCCCAGCAACTGGTGACAGACCCTCTGCTCTTCAAAAGTCATGGTAGAGGAGAGGTTCACACATTCCACTGGCCTATCCTTCTCCTTGGAGGCTCAGAGACCAGGGAGAGCTTCACTATCCTCTTCCTCTCTTCCATCAGTCACCAGCAGCATGGTGACCTCAGACCTCTCAAAGTGTGGTTTGAGACGGTTGATTTGGAGCACCCTCTGGGGATGCCTATGGGTCTTGAGGTAGGTGATCTCCCCCTTCCTCTCAAAAATCTCATAGGGCCCAGTCCAACAGTCGTGGAGGGCCCTGAGCTCCACAGGTTCCATCAACCACACTTACTGTCCAGGATAACATTCCACAGGGGTATCTGTTTAGTCATACCACTGCTTCATCACTTCCTGGTTGGCCTCTAACTTGTCAGAAGCTTGCTTCCACAACTTCGCTATCTAGCTCATGATGGACAGCATGTAGCTAACTATATTCTGGAGAGGTTTCCTGCGAGCTTGCACCCACCCTTGTTTCACCAGACTGAGAGGTTCCCTTACAGGATAACAATACTGAAGCTGAAAGGGGCTAAATCCAACCTCCTTCTGTGGTACGTCTCTGTAAGCAAAGAGAAGGCATGGCAAAAGGACTTCCCATTTATACCTCAGGGCCACAGGCAGACCCTTAATCATACCTTTGACGGTCTTGTTGAATCTGTGAACAAGCCCATTGGTTTGTGGATGGTAGGTGGTATGGAACTTGTAAGTAATTCCACACTCCTTCTACATTCACTCCATATAAGCAGACAAGAAGTTGGTGCCCCTGTCAGACACCACTTCCTTGGGGAACCCCACAAGGGTAAACATCTCCATCAGGGGGAACAGCTGTTACAACATGGGCTGAGCCATGCATTCCATTTCCCCACAAGGGCAACAATGCTTGTCTGAACCATGCATCTGCCTTAACCACTCATATGCCTGGTTAAGGCCAATAGCAGTCCAGCTTCAGGATGGGCGGGGAGAGGCAGTGTAAGCATAGGAACAGGAAGCTCTGGGTGCAGACAGGTAAATTGGGCTGGGTTTGGGGGTAGATTTTAGGGGAGGGGGTCAGTTTTAGGACTCAGGGCGGGGGGTCAGAGTCATGTTAGTTTTTAGAAGGGGGCAGGGTTTTAGGCCTCAGGGTGGGGGTAGATAAAGGGGCAGTTTTGATGGCAAGGAGGGGTCAGTTTAGGACTCAGGGTTGAGATAGGGGGATAGGATTTTAGGGCTTTGGCCAGAGAGAGGGGTTTGAGGTACTAGTAGTTTACCACGCATACCCCTTTAGCAAACATGCCTTCACAAGGGAATTTGTTGTAAAGGCTTCCTTGTTAAAGGCATGCATGGTAAAGGAATGTGTGGTTAAGACATATTTGTTGTTGGGACAACATTGTATAGGTATACGTGGTTTAGCCATGCGTGCTTCTGTCATACAACACCATTAGGGCCTTAGAGACTACAGGTGCAGATGCAGTCCTCAGAGGTATGGCATTTGGGTATCTTGTGGCATTGTTAATCAGTACCAGGATAAACCTGCAGCCAGAGGCTGTCTGTGGATCCATAGGCCCCACAAGATCGATGCCCACCCTTTCGAAGGGGGTGCCAATGGTCAAGGGATAAGGAGGGCTGTGTGCCTCTTCCCTGACTTCAAGCTGCCCTGGCAGGTCAAGCAAGTCCTCCAGAATGCATCTGAGGAAATCTTCACCTTAGGCCAATAAAGGTGGGGGACAAGCCTGACAAAGGTCTTGCCTTGGACCAGATTTCCTGCCAGGGATATTTCGGGAGCCAGCTCCATTAGAAAGGCCCTGTAGCATTGGGGACCCACCAGGGTCCTTGTTGCCCCATGCACAGGTACCTTAAGCTCACTATAAAGGAGGTTGTTCTCCCAGTAAATGCGGTGATTCCCAGAGGCATCACCTACTGTCTGGGCTTGGGCCTGTTGTGACATTGCCTCCAGGGTTGGGCACTCTTTCTGTGACTTGCAGAACTCCTCCCTGGTAGGTTCTTCTTCTACTTGCCATCCAGCAAGTTCAGGCAAGTCATCAAGAGAGGCAATATCCTAGAGAGGGATACACCTCAGCTTCTGGCGACCCTAGGGGTGTGCCTGGCAAATGTGGACACTCCTACTCTGCTTACTAATCCACTAGTTGAAGCTGCCCAACTCAGCACCTCACAAGGTAGGAGCCTTTGAGGTGCACTGCCAAATGTTGTGGTTCCTGACAGTGGGAAGCGTGAAGCTCCTTCACCCAGTGCAGGCTTTGTTTCTGACCTCTGAGAGGACAAAGACTCTCACCCCATGAGCCCAAAAACCTGTCTGGTGGTGGCTGACTGGAAGGGACCAGTCAGTCAATACACTAGAAGTTGGTCGTTTTTCAGGAGGCACCTCTAAGATACCCACTGAGTGCATTTTATAACAAATCCAACACTGGCATTAGTGTGGATTTATTATGCTGAGATGTTTGGTACCAAACCTTCCAGATATCAGTAAAGCCATCATGGAGCTGTGGAGTCCGTAATGACAACCTCTCAGCCTGTGCACTCAATATGGCTTCACTGTAAGTACAATATATGTGAATAGTACTGATACTGCAGGGGAATGGTGCTCTTGCAGCTAAGCCCTCACATGTGGAATGGTGCATCCTGCCTTAGGGCTGGGAGGTTTGCTAAAGAGGAAATGTACCATGCCATAGGCAGTGTTGGTGGGCATGCACACAGGGATTCGGGCCTGTAATTGAAGTGTGTGGGTATGAAGGTGAGGGGTCCCTGAGGGTGGCACAATTCTTGCTGCAGCCCTCAGAGGCCCTCTCTGGTCACAAGCCCTTGGTACCGGGGATACCTTTACAAGGGGCTTGCAGGTAGCCCAAAGGATTGTCAATTGTGGAAACAAATGTACAGTTTTGGGAATATATACACAGGTGCTCTGGCCTGATTAGCACACACCTGGTCATGTTAGCATCAGGTATCAGGTTAGGGGGCAACCATGCAAAAAGGGGCTTTTTCCTACAGCAAGCAGGAAAAAATCTTAGGGGAAGACCACCCTAAGGATGTCAGGTCTAATACTAGCCATCTAGCCCTTGGAGTACCTCTAGTGATCCTGGGCTCAAGATGCAGGTCCAGTCCTTTCATTCAGGCAGCAGAGCATCAGGTAGCAGAGTAGCAATCCTTCTTGCAGAGCATTACAGCAGTCCTTCTGAGACTTCTGCAGGCCCAGAGGTTTACTGAAGAATGGGTCTAAGGGTCCTATTTTATACCTGGTGCCATCTTTGAAGTTAGAGAGTTTCTAGAAAATTCCCTTTGAAGTTCTTGAAGTTTACTGCCTTCCCTTTCCTGGCTCGAAGCTGCCAGCATGAACAATGCAGTAGTGACAAATCGTATGTGTGAAGGCAGAGCACAGCTTAATCAGTTGCATTTGGGACTGTGCCATCTCCGCCCCACCATCATGACACTTGATACCCTAGCCAACCACACCTAATCCCTCTAATATGTGGCTGTCTGGGAGGCACAAATAATGTCCAACTACAAACTACACCCAGTCATGTGACCCAGGAACAGGCTGCAAGCACTGAATAGGGCAGGAAAATGACAACTTTTTAAAAGGTGCAACTTAAAATCCGACTTTACAATTAAAGTGGATTTTCGATTACACTTTCTCAGACGCCATACATGAAATATTTACCTGTTCCCAATCACAAGTTATTACTTATTAAATGTAATAAGGCAAGCTAATGGTATTCTACAGGAGAGGTAGGCCTCATAGTAGTGAAAAACGAATTTCATTTTACACAACCAGTATATGTTGAACTTAAAATTTCATGTTCATCTTTTTATATACACTATCCCTGCCCTCTGGGCTGGTTAGGGCCTACCCTAGGGGTGATTTATATATATTAAAAGTGAGAGTTTAGGCCTGGCAAGAGGTTTATCTCACCAGGTCAAAATGGCAGTGTAAAACTGCATACACAGACTACAATGGCAGGCCTGAAACATGTTTAAAAGGATACTAAAGTGGGTAGCACAATCAGTGCTACAGGCCCCTAGTAGCATTTCATTTACAGGTCCTGGGTACATGTAGTACCACTGTACTAGGGACTTACAAGTAAATTAAACATGCCAATTGGGGGTAATCCAATTTTGCCATGTTTAAAAGAGAGCACAAGAATTGAACTACACTTAGCAGTGATAAAGTTCACAGAGGCCTAAAAGTCCACAAAAACGGGTTCAGAAAACAGAAGAGTGAAGGCAAAAGGTTTAGGGATGACCCTGCAGAAAGGGCCAAATCCAATAGCAGCTTTCTATGTTTAGCTACATCGAACGTTTATCTCTTAACAATACTGTGAATGCCATCATTACTGCTGTTTTAATGTATATACGATATGTAATTGTTTCTTAGGCATGTGATTATGGCTACACTGATCCTACTTTCTACAATTTTCTAGACCTGTTATTCTGACCAGATTCACGTAGGACGTCAGATGTGTTACCAAGTTTAGAGTATATTTTCCGTCATACCTCTCCCTTATGCCATCCAAACGAATTCACTCTCACAACTCCTGTTCTCAGCTAGGAGCCCTCCTTTTACTTGGGTGACCTTCGTCCTGCACAAAGTTCATATTCTTGTTTGATTATGATCTCAGCTCTCACAACATTTACTACCTACCCTCCCTCTCCAAAAATACAAATAAGAATTTTAACCACAAATTGTTGTGAGAGTTTACAGACTCACTGATTGTCAATCAATATCACAGCAGAAGGAATGGTATTCCAAAAAATAACCTTGCGTTGTTCTATCACAATACCTCCCTATAGATATATCTCTTTTTAGGGATCTTAACACTTTCCACAAACCAAAGATCCTGCCTGATCAGAAAATATCCTCCTCCCATCACCCTTTATTAATAGCATCTCTATATTTCCATTTTTAACAATTTGAAAAGGATGAATAGGGCTTCAGATTAAATTCCTGAGAAATATAACGGTCACTTAATGCATTAAAGGATGCCTTCAACGACTGGTCTACTTACTTGTGATGTGTAACGTGTGTGTGTGTATGTGTGGGTTTGTGCGTTTCAATGTGTGCTCATTTGACATATTTTTATTGATAGCTGCATTTTCACATGAATTGTGTGAACAAAACAGAGAAATCGGACTTTTCGCTCTGTAAAGCTGCAGAGCTACGTGTAGTGATTACAGCCAAGGCCATTGTGCGTAATATGGATCTGGCCTGGAAGGAAGCAGCAATGGTTACACTTTCTTGCCTTCCTTGAGCAAAAGGGATATGGTCGTTGTTCTGAAACAGAAACATAAGAGCTGTGCAGCAATGCCCCCTCCCCTTTCTACAGGGAATCATTGGAGACAAAGATATAAACAATGGTAGAATTAGGGATGGGCAGGACAAATTGACTGATTGCTGAGGGGGGCATGCTGACATACCAACTTCTGACTGCAGACCCAGCAGCAGCGTAAGGTAGTCAAGGATAAGGACATGACTTGGCAAAACAAAACTGTTTTAGATAAATGTGTAATCTATGAAAAGTTTATGCAAATTAAAAAATAGACTAACGGAGAAGAGATTTGTGATGAAATGTGCTAGAAGCATTCCTGAAATTGCTTTATTATTTATAGTGACATATTGACTGGTGATATTTTCATAGTAATTGCCATCATTCTGTCATTCTGATACACATGATCTGTAGACAAATAATGTGCAATAAATAACCGTACCATGTAAAATACCAAATATTGTGGGTGCCTATTGTTTTAAGGAACCAGGTTGGGGCTTATTTTTATAATATCCCCTGCAGATTTATGTTTTTTTTTAATGTACCTTTTATGATACGATTGTATCGAAATAAAGAAATAAAGAATTGATTAATGTTCCTCTGACCTGGTTATCTGACTCCTGACATACCCTACCTAAAGGACCATAACCTTTTAGAGAGTGGAATGAAACACCTGCCAGTTTTTCTTTTCTCCAAAGAAGTTACAATAATTATATTTCCTCCTGGCAGTTAGAGGAACGAACAGGGTTGGCCCATGTTAGTAGGGATCATGGCACTTTTACTTGTGAGAACTTACTCCCCGCCCCACTTTGTTAAGTGATTTGAAGAAACCAGTTCTTCACCGGAATCCCCTGTACGTTCACAATTTGCCTTTCACCTATGCATCTCCTGCTCTTCCAAACCTCACACCGTGCCCACATCTTTCCATAACTATGGCCCTCATAGTTGTCCTACTGGCAACAAAAGTCATCCCAAAGTAACGTCTATGAAAAATGACCTCCTCTCTTACTTGTCTAGCCACAGCTCAATGCTCTATGCTTGTCTATACCCTTATATTACCGATCTACTGCAATCACATAAAACTGCTGCATCTCTTTTCCCATTGAACTTATAACCTCTTGGAAGACCACCTCTCTTAGACAAGGGTTGATGACTAGGTATGCGACTCTAAGCTCCAAAGATCTCTACCACAGTGAAGTTAAGTCCCTTGAGATATTCGCTAAAGTACACATACATTATATAACGGATAAAGTACCCCCTGCCATACAATATAAAGATATTGCAGTTCCAGAGGAGTTCCTTTATAGGGTTACGGAACTCTGAGGAGACTTGCAATATCCTTATCGTGTACATCATGGTGCACTTCATCCTATGTACTACATGTTCACACCATCACCTTTCCCTCAAACCACTCAAAATCAGGGTTCACGGCTATTGCACATGAAACAACAAGCATATTTTCCAAAAACTTTTTTTATTTGTTGCAAACAGATATTCTATTTGTTTAAAGCTGCACTAGCTTGAATGTGTAGAAAAATGCAGAATGATTCTAGCTTTTCTCTAACTGTTGAAGGAGTCCAAAAAACTGCTTGTTATTGTGAGCTAAAAATAGAACAGCAGATAGAAAAGCAATATTATTTTGTGGCTTTAAACAGCTGCTTCATTTATGCTCCATGACCTGACCTGATTTTCACCTCGGCTGATGGCATTGTCAGCAGGCATTGTGACGTCAGAACTCGACTGTTATAAATTATAATTGTCAAGTTCTGACATCTTTTCTTTATAATCAGTGAGTAATCAGCCACAAGTTGCCAATTATATAGCAATTAGAGACTGCCATTTATAAAGGGATTACAGAATCCCATGTATTATATTGCTATTATGGTGAGGCTCCCAGCATACCCGTGTCCCTAAGACGATAGGTGAATGAAAAAATATTGAGATGTCTATAATCTTTGTTCTTTATGAGGTCTACCTCAGATGTATTCTACATAACTTTTGATCTTCCATCAAACTCTAACCCCGGGCGTTGTACTCCGCTCCGCCAGTGGAGTGTGCAGAGCTTTACCAACTCCGCGCTCCGCTGGGAACCTGATGTTGCCATAAAACTCTGACACCGTGGCAGAGCGGAGTACGAGGCCAGCCCCCCCTACAAGCAAAGATACGATTTGGGTGATGGGATGCCCTCAATCTGCATTTAACCTTTTTGACCCATCTTTTACTGCATTTATTCATAGCTGCCAAGTTTACGGATTGCTATGTGTGACATGATCATAATTTGGAGTAATTATTAGTGACATTTCTACGACTATGAGCGACACTTTCTACCGAGTAAAATGAAGCAATTTGAATGTGTCCATGTCCTTGTCTAATGTAACTGGTACTGATGTAAAGCGCTCCAATACCTTCGGGTCAAGTTTGCACTATATAAAATCTGCGGGAAAAAGGAAAAAAAGCAATGGGAAACAAAGAGGCTGTATTAATTCATAAAGAGTTTTAGCTCACGCTGATAACAATCTTTAAATGCTGAGCGGCCTACCGCCAGGCTTGACCACGCTGTCTGCTGCCTGCAAGCTCAATGGCGCTAAGTCACCCCGGCCCAAAACGAGTTAGTGCACTTTCGCACAAAACTACAGAGACAGACTCCTTCCCTGCACAGTTACATTGCCCCAGGCAGATCCGGATCACCGCTGCATGCTTTCAAAGATATAACAAGTTAAGTACAATTAGAAGTAACAGGCACCGGCAGGACCAGAGGTTAGCGGTCTAGCTGGAGGAGGGGCTAGACTATATCTTACCCATGAACTTCCGGACACGCAGCGGACGCGCGCTACGGGCGCGCCGAAGCCGTGCCAAAGGGGTGCCCGTCTGCGCCCGTCCGCGCTAAGTCCGCGCTTAGCGCCAGGTTTCCTGGCTCTTCTAAACCCCATCAAGGTGATAAGGTCAATACATATACTACTACTCAATTAAGGGACATAAGGAATACCATGGGAGGTTCCTGCTGTCCTCACTTTGCCGCAGACTCCTTTTGTAACCTTCAATCTTCACAATGCCAACACTATATGTTTACACTGACCCTCCCTTGTCTGCAAGAATTGCCGAATCCACCCTTAGGAGACTCAATAGCTAGACACGCCTACTGTGCGCTCATTAACGCACGCTCTCTTACAAAACATAATATGGAAATCTTTGATTTCATAACCAATCACAACATAGATATCCTGTTTGTCACCGAAACATGGGCAGATCAAGCCTCTGGCCCAGATTTTTGTGCAGCAACCCCGGGTGGATACCAGGTGGTCAGACAGGACAGAATCCCAGGGAAAAAAGGTGGTGGTATTGCTATTATACATAGAAAACAGTTCGAAACAAGAATAGAACCTGGCCATATTGAATCAGCATAAGCTTTAACCTTTACTACTATACTTTCTCCCGGGCAGTCCTTTAAAGGAACTCTTCTCTATCGCCCACCATCCCCTCGATCGTCTTTTCTAGGATCTATCAACACTATATTAGAACCTATAGCATCCAATTCTAATTACACAATACTACGTGATTTTAATTTTCATTTAGAGAACACTAGTGATAGAGATACCTCAACCCTTATTTCAGATCTCTCTTCAGTGGGTCTTAAATTATTAACTACCCCCTCTACCCATCAGGCAGGGCATACCCTTGATGGTATATTTACTAACAACCCTCAACTTATATCCCTCTCAGTAAAACCACTAACGTGGACGGATCATGCGGCAGTTATGTTCACACTTTTAATTAAAAAAATAAAAAATGTACACATTACAAATCGCTCCTATGTTCAATTACGTGATTGGAAGAATATAGATGGTGCAACCTTACAATCTACTTTAGCCTCCACCCAACCAAGGGATACAACAGATCCACAAATAGCTTCCGAGAACTATAATATTTGGCTGAACAATGCTTTCACCGCATTAGCTCCCTCGAAAAAATGCTGCCCAATCGTAACACACCGTCTGCACCTTGGTTCTCAGAGACCCTTAGATTAGAAAGGCAACGGTGTAGAAATTTAGAAAGGCGTTGGCGCAGAGACTATGATAACAACAATAAAGATTCATATAACAAAGCACTTGCCATATACAGAAAGCTCCTAATTACAGAGAAAAATAATTTTTATCTTGAGCAAATAGAATCAGCTAAAAATTCTACCAAACAACTTTATCAAGTTGTTATGAAGCTCTCTACTCCACCGTTATGTACCACGACAGAACCATCACAAAAGCTGTGTAACGATTTGGCGGATTTCTTTAAATCCAAGGTTAATGATATCTATTCTAATTTCACTGCAAAGGCGAACACGGAATCTATAACCCTTAATAGTAGTGCTGCCAACAGTAGCGACCCCTCCATGCCAACACTCTTTTGTGAATTTGATCAAACTTCTCAAACGCAGATAGCTGATCTTATTACAACTATCAAATCAGGATCTCCGTTTGATCCATGTCCACCGCTGATTCTAAAATCGGTAACTAACCTGATTGCTCCAGCTCTCACAAATATCTGTAATACTATGTTTCTCTCGGGCTCTTATCCGTCAATTTGGAAGAATGTAACTATAAAACCTCTACTGAAAAAAACAAATCTCGATCCTTTAGAGCCCAAAAGCTATCGACTGATTGCAGCTCTCCCCTTCCCGTCAAAAATATTTGAAAAAATTATAAATTGTCAGCTGTCAGACTACATTGACCAGAATAACCTCCTTGACGACACCCAATTTGGGTTTAGGAAGGGGCATGGAACAGAAACAGCACTTGTAAAGGCAGCAGATGAAGTCAGAGTTATTATGGATCAAGGAGGTGCAGCAGTCCTGATATTATTGGACTTGTCTGCGGCCTTCGACACGGTCGATCACAACATCTTGATCGACCGTGTAGCCCATATTGGCATTCAGGGTAAAGCCAAATGTCTTTTGGCTTCCTCTTTGTCAGGCCGCAGACAGTCTGTAAAGTTGGATGGCTTTTACTCTCCTATTTTTACCTTACCATGTGGCGTCCCCCAAGGATCCTCGCTAAGTCCGACACTTTTCAACATCTATGTGTCGGACTTGGCGAGGGTCATTAAATCATTTGGTATTGGGTAGACATCATACGCTAATGATACTCAGCTGGTACTGGCTATCCATAATAACGGAGGAGCAGTTGCGACCAACTTTCAGAAAGGCATGTTGGCCATCAGCTCCTGGATGGATCATAACTGCTTAAAATTAAACTCTGACAAGACGGAGGTCATGATCATCGGTAAATTGACCCCGTCTTGGTCTCCAGCATGGTGGCCCTCGGACCTAGGAGCCCCTCCAATCCCGGTCACTAAAGTAAGGAATTTGGGAGTACTATTCGACAATAGATTGTCATTTCTCAGCCATGCTAAGGCAGTGGTCTCAGCATCCTTTTATACATTAAGGATGGTCAAGAAATTACTGCCTTTTCTTCCTTCTACAGCAGGCAAAACCTTAATGTGTACTTTAGTTCTTTCTAAGATCGATTACTGTAATGCTCTGCTGCTAAACGCCCAGGAACAAGTTCTCAATAAGATGCAACTAATTCAAAATGCGGCTGCTAGAATTTTGACATATACCTCAAAATTTACTTCTATCACCCCGATTGTTCGCCAACTTCATTGGCTTCCGGTCAGGAGTCGCATTAAGTTCAAGGTGTTGTGTATCACTTATAAAGCTGTCAGCAATATAGGTCCAGACTATTTAAAAAAAGCTCTACGAATATACAACCCCAAAAGAGCCTTACGCTCCTCCTCGGCCCATTTGCTCCCAGTTCCTCGAACAAGGAAGGTGAACTGGGGAGACAGACGATTTATAGTGTCGGTCTCTAAATTGTGGAACTCCCTTCCCCAATACATAAAAACCAGCTCTTCCTTAATGACCTTTCGGAGACAATTAAAAACCTGGCTATTTGACCAACAGTAAGTCAAAACCCCTTTACAGCATATATTCTACTTAGCGCCGAGACACCCCAGGGTATTTGCGCGCTGTACAAATTGTATAAATAAATAAATAAATAAATTATTTTCGAGGCAAGCCGGCGCCACAGCAACAGGCCGGTCGTGGACGCCTGCATTCATGTACTTATTTACTTCGGCTGCAACCAACGCCAGTCCGAATGGTTCTGGCAGGCACTGTACACACAGTGGACTGGTGCCAGTGCTATGGGCTGAGGAGATCCTGGTTCTCTCTCAGCCTGGCCACCCGTATGGGGTGGGTTAAGGTCCGGTCAATCGTTTCAGCGGGATCAATTTACTTAATAAACACCGCCGCTGGGCGAGCGCCTCTTTAATCATGTAGCCATCTGTCTCTTTCACGAGTCTGCCGCAAGTAGTAGAAAGATCGGGTCCAGTCGGACTTCAAAACATGCAACCCGTTTGCGCCACAGGTAATTTGTTCTCTTAAACACAGTGGCTTGGAACGGAAGTAGCCATTGGGCAGTTCCGGTGCTGACACCTAATGTCTGTCACTGAATACAATTTGCTGCATGGTGTCAGGGGCGTGTACTTTGTTATATACATTGTAGCAGCTAATAGAGCTACTTCTGTGCCGATGAGTCGCCCCTGAGCTGCCGGGAGAAGCGCAGAGAGCGCATTGCTACTGCAGCTTTCTTAGCATCATGGTACATTTTAGCAGCGCTCCTGCTTCACAGAGGAGGCGATATAATGCGTGATATTGCATTTCAGTGCGGTGATGCGGACCACTGCATTGAAATGAGTTAGCCTCACGCCTGATATGTGGTACTTGGCAGGGCTGTTTATTATTTTGACATAGCGCTCTCCCTTGCTTTTGGTCATTTAAAAAGATCATTCCTGGATTGAGTTTTAGTGAAAGTGGCAAGAAAGAGTTCAGCTTGCAACATGAGCTATCCATGTATGTGGTGTAATGGCATTAAGGGGTATCTAAAATCGTTTCACTCAAATGGACTTTAAAATAAAACATGGCTAATGGTTCCCAGCTATGTGTGCAGAGGCTTTTGTTGTTTTCCCTTTACCCAGTGGGCACCTCTTCAGAAGAGCCTGCTGCTTTGCTGAAGCATGGAGGCGGTGTATGTGTCCTTCGCGGCTGTGGCAGTGAAGGGGAGAAGAACACCTCCATCCACTCTTCACTCTTCACTCTTCACTCTCCAACACACGCTTCGTGTATCCCTTTTGGTTGCTGTGTTTGAGCAAAGGGCCCTGTTACCGCAGGATGATGCCAAGCCTACTCCCATCACCACCTCCCCTCCCGGTGTCAAAGAGACCAACCTCTGTGCCTCTTGCAGCCAACCTCCCAGCGGCAACAAAAGCTACGTTCATGACAGGACCTGGACACAGCACTCCACCAAGGGCAGCCAAGAAAATTAAAGGCTGTTTAAAGTGAGAGAGGGAGACTGAAAGAAAAGAGAGGGCAAGAAATAGGGAGGGAGCAAGAGAGGTAACCGTTATAAAAGTAGAAAAAAAACCTGGGCCAAGTGCAACAACGGAACCCTTGAAAGTTTACTAAAAACAACTTACCTTCTCTTCTGCCTGCTCTCCTCCTCGCTGTGGTGTCTCCCTTCTTCCGTTGTCCTTATCCACGCGTCCCTGTACGTATTGTGCAGTTCACGCAAGATGTAATACATACAGGGATGAGAGGCGGAGGACGACGGAAGAAGGGAGACTCCGCGGCGAGGAGGAGAGCAGGCAGAATATAAGGTTAGTGGGTTTTTAAAAAAAAATGTATGTCTTTTTTTGGCCCGATGCGGAGCGGAGATCCGCGTAGATCCACAGAGTTTTAACTCCGTGGAACTACGTGGAGCACCACTACGCATACTCCGCCCAGGGTTATCAAACACAGAATAGGAATTGTCAACAGAAATTATGATATGGGTATTGACCTGATTATTTTTTCAGAAATATGGCTTAATGAGGTATCTAAACCACCTGAGACATCTGTATTCTATTATCCACCTTATTAAATTATCCGTCTTGAGAAGAAAGGTAAGACCAGGGGTGGAGTTGCTCTGATTCTATCCCTTGCCAGATTGTTGGTTCTTTGCCCATATTGCAATATTTTACAGTGGAGCTCAAATCCATATCTTCCAAACACGCCAGAAATCATATAATCTATTACCCTCTGGGAGAAAACACCTTCTTTGTCTTATGTTTCATGAAATTCATAACTTCCCAACTCACTGTATCTACTGAATATCAAATTTTTGCTAAAGTCTTCAATCTCCACTGTGAAAATTATAAGGATAACCCACCTTCTTTTACTGCCTTACTACAAGGGTACTCCATTCACCAAGTTTAGAGATGTCAGCTCCCCCTGTGGAGAGTTTTGGGGGTGGTGGGTACGTTTTAAGGTTTGAGGTCGTCTTCACGGCTGGGGGTTGTTTTTAGGGCTGAGGGGTCGGGAAGTTTTTAGGGCAGAGGGGGTTGGGGAAGTTTTTAGGGTTGGGGTCAGGGTCATATTTAGGGCTGGGGTACAGGGAAGTATTTAGGGCTCAGGGAGGGGGTTGGCTTTCAGAGAGGGGGTAGTTTTAGGTCTCAGGGTGGGAGCTTGGGGTCGATTTAGGCTCAGGGATTGGGGTACTTTTTAGGGCTTGAGGGCAGGGAAGTTTTTAGTGCATGGGGAAGGGGTTGGTTTTTAGGTGGGAGGAGGTAGTTTTAGGTCTCATGGCGGAGGCTTGGAGGGACCATTTTACAACTCAGAGCGGGGGCAGGGATCAGGGTACTTACACTTACCTGATAAGTCTTAACCAAGCATATGTCTTTTTGCCATACTTACCTTAAAAATGCATATTTTGTTGTAAAGGCATGCATGATGAAGGCATATTCTAAGTTAAGACTTGAGTAATTCAGACCACATGGAACCGGCAAGCATTGTAAATGCATGCGTTGTTCTGTCAAACAACCATTCACAGTCAATGTTGATTTGCACTTATAACCCAAGGAGTGCCACGGGGGCAGTTATAGCACCAACAATCTTAAATCTTTATTTAAAACCTTTGGGTAATATCATGAGAGAGCTGACAATACCCAGTGATATCTGAAGATCTCCTAGCCTGATGTTATCAACTTGGCTACTTTGATTCTCAACAAAACACAATTGTAGATGTCAGCTCATCATCTCAAACTGAACCCAAAATGAATTTCAACTCATTTTGCTTCATGTCTGTGTAGCAGCAGCACAGACATTTCAAAACTCTGCCAATATACTAGTAGCACCCCCTGATAAATGAAAGTGCCAAATCTTTGGGACACTAGATTCACAAATGTGGCAGAGTATCCAGTCTACCAATCCCTCTGTTCGCTTGTTGTATTTTGAGTCGGGCAGACTATTAGTTTTCTGATAGTTGTACCCCAAATAGTTACGCCATCTGAAAATGTACTCTGATGGACTGACAGTGTATGGGCCATCTCAGTAGGGGCTTAAGCCACCAACCATAGTTAGAGCGGTGAAAAAATAAAGAGTTTGATGCCTGGCCACCAAAAGAAAAGATCACCGCAAGGTAGATAGTGATCTCTTAATTTTGAGGGCAGTAGTCTGGCTGGATTTTTAGAAGCATACCAATTCAGCCGTTAGGAGTGGCAATCAATAGTTGAGACTGTTCTTCCTGGAACCTGGTACAGGACCTTTAGGATGTGATCCAAGCACTGGTATTTTCAAGACTTGATTATAGAAATGCTTTTCTAGTTTTTCTAGCTGGTATCCCTACAATCCACCTTGCCCTACAAAAAATCTCACTACATATTGCAAGACTGTTGGTTTCAGGGATTAACTGCATTGATTTCCCCTGTTCTGCAGTCTCTTGTGTCCCTATTGAAGGCAGACCTGCATGCAAACTGGCATGTCTACTGCACAAACTACTATACAACATGCACTCCTATTACATGATGCAAAAGCGGATGGTGTTGAGGGTGGACGCAACTCTGAAGCTCAAACACCATCCTCTTCTAAACTGATAGGTTCAACAAAAATGTATCCTGGCCCACTTGATTCTTTTCGGCTGCTCTCACTAAATATGGAGTGCTATACACCTGCCATTCCAACCATCACCTCACTAGGGGTTAGATGTACGACCCTATTTAGCAGTGTCAAATGGAAAATCAGGCCTTTTTACACCGCTAAAAAGGGTGGTGGTATTTACAACCCCTATTTTGCGAGTCGATCACCTTTTACCTATTCGCACAATAGGGGTTGCAAGTTGCTATTAGGAAGGGGCGTGCCAAGGCCGTCCCTTCCTAATAGCAAGTCGTACAGTATATACGAGCGTTTTGCGACCTCAAATGCGTTTGCAAAATAATCGCAGTTACCTCCTACATTAAGTAGGTGGTAATCCAGTCGCAAACAGTAGGGTGTCCAGAGGGGACCCCTTACCCCTTTGTGAATGTATGCAAAAATATTTTTTGAGAGCAGGCAGTGGTCCCACAGACCACTGCCTGCCCTTAAAAAATGAAAACAAAACTGTTCATTTTTTTCTTTTAAACGCATCCTGTTTTCCTTTGATGAAAACAGACTGCATTTGTAAAAAAAGTTGCTCTATTTAAAAAGCAAACACACACATGGTGGTCTGCTGTCCCGGAAGGCCACTATCCCTGTGTTCTTGCCAATTCCCAAGGGGTCGCAAATTGCGACCTGCCTCATGAATACTGATGAGGCAGGTCATTTGCGACCCCATTGGGAATCGCTAAATGTGTCTAAGACACATTAGTACATTTCGTTTTGCGAGTCTCAAATTGCTAGTCACAAAAAATCACAATTTACGACACGCAAATTGGAATGGTCGTACATCTGGCCCCATGTTCCCACAAAGGAGAACAAAAACACTTCTTCTTAGAAAATGTCTTCCTTCTTTCCTCTGTCTAATCTTCTGATGTTGAAATGCTGGCAGTACCCACTGAACTGCCCCATGTTGTTGCTACTGATTAGTAGCTTGAGTGTGACAGCCATGTCCTTTTTATAACAGAATGTTTGATCTGACTTATTTCTTTATTAATTTTGCATGGATAATGTATGCGTATGTGTAACTTGAATATCTTCTCCCTACACATTCTTTTGTAATCATTAATTTTACCCTTCGTTTAGCTGTGTTCAGTTGTATGACAGAAATCGAGGGGAGAAATATCATGTGACAAAAATATTGTTACAAACATATCAAAGACTAGAAAACAGAGGATCCAGAACCCTCAACCCATCCAAGTGTGATGCAATGCCTTGTTCAGAAAGCAGTTGAGAGTAGATACCACCAGGCCAGTAAGAAACAACTCAAGCAGGGAATCCAGAATTTTGGGAGGAGAAAGGGATTGCACCCAAATATCCAAGCACCAAGACTGAAAGGAAACCCATTGATGTAAGTACAACTTATATACAGGCATTAGGATCACTTAACTGCTAAGACCACTGGGCTATGGCTGAACAAGCCCAGGGCAAACAACGAAGTCTGAATCTTTTAGAGAATCCACACTAATTCCTCTGCATGAGCCAACACTCTGGGAAGACATTCCCTGCCGCTCCTGAAAGGAAGTACCACAATCACTTCTGATACATCACTCAGAATTTTCTGCAGGACCAGAGGTAGTAGGGGCAATAAGGAAATGCTTAAAGGAATGCAGAGGCCAATTTGCCACGGTTGCAACCACCCCCACAGGAGAAACTTGCAAAACTGGGCATAGAACTGATCCACCAAAATATTGACCCTAGTGGGAAACAGGTCCATCTTGGGGTTGCTGTATCTCAGTAAGACGGCCCAGAAGACCTCTTTTAAAAGATGATAGCCCAAGAAAGGTAGGAAGACCTTGCTGTCATGATCCACCCCTGATTGTCCACACTCCTTGGATGTGCCACCATCAACGAAGGGATGAATTTTCTGCCCATTTAAACCTGGCCCAGTGATCTGTACGTGGTGCCACAATGCTTGTTGGTATACTCCTTTGCAACAGCATTATCTGTTTGAATCAACTGTGGATGACCGAGGAAACAGTGTGTAAATGAAATGAACCCCCTGTTGATGTTTGGAGCTCCCTTCAGTTGAAGGATCTCCAACTTTCAGCAGGTAATCACCGCACACCTTCAGGGACTCTGACATATGCCCCCAGCCAGAAGCACTGGATTCATCTGTTACCACACAGAGAATTGGAGAGTTCAGTGAGACCTCCGGGGCACCATGAGCTGCATCCAGTCACCAAAACAGATGACCCTGGACATAGGGCTACAAAGGTTTAAGGTGATACCAAGCCCATGGCAGCCAGAACACAGTAACTGTATGTGTCCCTCGCTATGTGTCCCTCACTAGAGCAATCCGAGCCTTCGTCAATACCCTTGCCTTGCAAAAGACTAAAGCATTGGTCTCCTATGCTCTGAAAGAAGTACTGTGCTCACTAAACTAGTCTACCTAAGTCACATGCACTTAAATCAATTAGCTAGCAAAGCTCCTTTTAAACTTGAGCCAATGAATTAATTTTATTTTGTCTGCAACCAATGAGCCTGTTGCTCTAAACCCTGCTGCACTCAAAGGAATCACACGTTTTCAGACTCAATGCCTGGGTGTAGCTTGAAGAATCCAGCACCATTGACCTAAAAGGTGCACCAGCCTCGATGACATCACATGCGATGGTGATATTCAAACCTCACACCAGGGCAGCTGCACTGCGCTAAATTGTCCAGGATGGGGGAGGTGTCCCCCCATGCCCTCATCAGAGCGGTACCTTATTGAAAACCAACGTATCGCTTCACCTCTTGTTAAGTGCTTGTGCCCTGTGTAAGTGTGCACCATCTCTAGGTGTGGAATGCGTGGAATGGTTGTGCTGTGAGTGCCCTGTCAAGGGAACTCCTAGAGGGGTATGTCACCTAAATCCTTCTTACGTGATTCCTGTAACCTGAAACTGAAGAATAAAGCCTGTGTTTTGCATCAGCACCTGTACGGACGTTCTTCACTGTAACACCACGTTCTGCTTTCCTGCCCGCCTGATGCATGCTTCCTCCAGAGAGTTATTACACAAGATCCTTGTGTCTAAGCCCTGACAATTCACACAGACTCCATTGGCACTCGTATTTGATCAAGCCATGCCTACCTTTGAACCTATTGCAGCCAGAGCTCAAAGGTCACACAGGTGCAATGTGCACCTTTTATTAAAGCAGCTCAGAAGGTCCCGGCGGGCGCAGTCCCTCAGCAGGAGCTGTCGTGAACGAAGGACAATAAGCGCCCTCTCCAAGCCACTGAGCGGGGCACGGTGACATAAACTGCAGGTACTGACAGGCGCCGTCACGGGGATAGGAAGGTAAGAGGACAAGGGGAGCCCGCGAGGGCGGCGCGCGCATCGACTATTGATGCAGGCGTTTGACATCTTGAGATATCAAAACTCTTTCCTGATATAAAAAGTCGTGAAACTGTTCACAGATAATGAACGGAAATGCGAAATAACGACGGTATGTGAGAGTGGAAGAAAGACAGCGTGCAGTAAAATCTGAAATAGAAGAGTAAAGCAAGAAAAGGACGCAAAATGGAAGAATGCAAGTGTGCTTTGGTGGATCCCCGGAGAGAGGAGGTGTGTAAGCGCGGGGGATGTTGACGGTAAAAAGTGACGAGGGAAATGAAAGGGCGAGGTAGCGAAAGCAAGGAGAGGCAATGAGAGAAAGAGAGTGACTGAGACAGTCGTGGATACCTAGTTACGCAAATGGTTAGGTAGAAACATATGCAGACATGTAAGCATGCATGCAAAGGGGTAGCGATACACTGAAACACAAAGGCAAATTAGTGCATACAGAGACAGAGACAGACAGATAGACAAGGGAGTAAGACAATCAGATGTGCATTAAGGCATGTAGAAACGTAAGCCAACAGAGATGGGGTCAGGCAGACACACGGAAGACAGGCTGAATAGCAAACAGTCAGGTAGACGATATACGGACAAAACAGATGTACACAAGTGATCAGAAAATAGTGCTGGCGCTCACAGTGCAAGAGTTCCTATGGCTGAAGTGGGCTGCCCATGCTATATGCTGTAGCGTGCAAAAGCAACATTTGAGGGCTGACTCAAAGGCCCTCAAGGTATGACTATTTGTATGTATTTCGAGATATGGCATTAATCAATATTTCTGATTTACTACAGTTATATATTTATAAACGTATTTAGAGTAGCTTATATTTAACATCCTTATTTAGAGGGGCTTTCAGTCAGCCCTTTTATCCATTGGTTTGTTGTTGTGTCAATCACATTTTTCTTCCACCCCACCCTCTACAGCATGGGGCAAAGGGTTTTCAGCCACTGGCTAACTTCATTGTGAGTGACTTCACTTTTCTCCTTCACAAAGTACACACAAAACAGTTTCCTTCAATGCCAGAGACTCCTGTGGCAACGAGAGCTTTTTGAGGCCAATAAATATTTGCATCTCAAGCCACTGTTTTTGGCCAACAACAGCAACCTCCAACAATAAACTTTTACAAAAAAATCACAAAATAAAGCAAGTATCGACAATACAAAAAGGCCGGTGGACAATACCGCACATATTGGCTTTGATAATGCTTTAATTATGACTTTGATTACATGAAGCTAAAGGTGTTGGGCACAGAACTAATACATGTGTGCAACTTTCTTTCAGGCAAAGATCCATGGATTCCCGGTTACACTTACACTACCTTAACACTCACTGCTGTCTGAATAAATCCACCCCAGGGAGTCCTTGACAAGTATGTAGGATATAAACAAGGGAGTAAAGAAAGAGGTGGTGAGAGAGAAACTGTAGAGAATGAGAAAGTTGTGAAAATCACTTTAGCTCTTGTTTTATACTTCGTGGTCTTTCTGCTTTTGCAATGCTCAAACACTGTACCTACAATCTTACACACTCCTTTGATAAAGGTGAGAGTTTATTGCTACGACATTGCCAAGACTGTGAACTGGACCTAAGAGCTGATTTGCTGATTGGAAACAGGCTATAAAATGCTTTTACGCCTGAATGACCTTAAGTAAACACTAATGTTGCTCAAGCATCTGGTGCCCTTTACACTGCTTATCGGTAAATGAATAGTGTTATCAGCTGTAATGTATTAGGACCACAAAGTCGATTTTTTTAGTTCTGGCTTGAAAAACCAGCTTTCCGCAATACGTATTGCTATCAATTCTTTAAAATATGCATAGAGTGGGCTTTGGCTCCACTGAAAGGAGTGTTAATTTCTGACCACATGCTATTTGCTGTTTCGTCTATCATTTCACCATCTATGGACGATTTGCATTGCAATGCTTGAGTGATTAGTTTGCTTCTGAAAATAACACTCAAACATCAGACATGCAATTCTTTATCTTATACATGTATGGAATACAGAACTCAATCTCTTTTTCTACTTTACTGGGGAAACAACCTTTACAACGCAACTTTTACAACGCACTACCATTACGATGAAACTTTTACAACGCAACAACCATTACAAAGCATGCAATTACAACGCAACCATTACAACGCATTACACTACAACGCACACCACTACAATGCATGTAATTACAACGCAGTCATTACAACGCATACCATTACAATGCATAACATTACCATCCAACACTTACCCTACTGTTGCACCCCCTGGAGTTAGAATAGTAATTTTTACCCCAACACTATCCAATACTTACCAAACATGCAATGTAATGTTATGCGTTGTAATGGTATGCGTTGTAAAGGTATTATGCGTTGTAATGGAATGCGTTGTAAATGTAGTTTTTAAAATTTCGTTGTAATGGCATGCGTTGTAATGGAATGCGTTGTAATGGATGTTGCGTTGTAAAAAATGCATTGTAAAGGTATGCGTTGTAAAAGTGTGCGTTGTAACGTCATACATCCGTTTTACTGCCTATGGGCCATACGTATCATGCATTTTTGAAGTCACAAACGACACGACTGGGCCGTTTGCGACTGCAAAAATTCATTTTGGTATGTATGAATTCTGATTTGCGATTCACAAACACTACCAAATCGCAATTTTGAATTGCGAATACATACAAATTCGGTATTAGAAAGGGGCGTGTACGGAGGGTCCCTTCCTAATACCGAATCGCAGTGGTATGTGGGATTGTTTTGTGACTGAAATGCAGTGGCAAAGCTTTCACATTTTACCACCTATTTCAAGTAGGTGGTAATCCATTCGCAAAAAGGAAGGGGTCCCTTGGGGACCCCTTCCTCTTTGTGAATGGTAGCGAAAACTTTTTTTTAGTGAAGGCAGTGGTCCCACAGACCACTACCTACTCTTAAAAAATTAAATTCATTTTTCTTTTTTTTAAATGCGTCCCGTTTTCCTTTAAGGAAAACGGGCTACTTTTTAAAAAAAGACTGCTTTCTTTAAAAGCAATCATAGACATGGTGGGCTGCTGACACCAGCAGGCCACCATGCCTGTGACTTTTGCGATTCCTAACGGGTTGCAAATTGCGACCTACCTCATGAATATGAATGAAGTAGGTTGATTTGCAACCATTAAGAAACGATAAATGAAACTCTTGGAGTTTCATACACTCAAATAGCGATTACCTAATTGCGATTCTCTGCAAATCGCAATTAGGTAATTGCTATGTCTAATAATGACACATATGACCCTTAGTTTTTAAAGCCTTTGACAGCACTCAAGCACAAGCCTGACATTTAGGTACCTACCCAACTGTATCTTTGCTTTCACACTGTCTCTTTTTAGATCATTACCACAACCATTACAACTATCACCATTACAACTATCACCACCATCACCCTTACCACAACCACCATTACCACCAACATTACACCAACCACCTCCAACACTATAACTATTACAGAAAATCATTAGTACCGCCATTTCAACTACCACCATTGCAACGAACACCATAACCACTACCATCACCACGTTGATAACCTTTCCCACAACCATCATTACCAATGTGAATCATTACACCAAACACCTCCATTGCCACTAGCATTACAAAAAAGATTATTACCACCACTACCACCACAACTATTACCATCATTACCACAATGACTACCACCACCTCAATTATCATTAAAGGAACATTGGAGTCACTGCCACCATTACCACCAGCACTACCACTTTTGCCACCATCACTTCCACCATTCCATCACTAACATTACAACTATGATAACCACCGAAGTTGTTCAGATTTCAATGAGCTATCATATGCCAACACAGGGATGAATAAACACCCTTTGCATGTATTAGCTATTTAAAGGCAGACCTATTGCCTTTGCCGATGCTTGATCTGAGAACTCGTTTAGATAAGCTGTGAATAGTACACTTGAGTGGGAGCTGCAGGTTCATGTCTTGAAAAAGGCGCACATATTTGTTATATGGGAAAAATAAAGTGATGCCCTTGTAATTCAGGAGAATCATCTTCACACATCACATGTTAATAGTGCATATGGTCAGGATTACCAATTTCATAAATTGCTTGGAAATTCAAGGATGCTGATGTTTCTGTCTTCTGTCAGTAACAACTGGTTATGAGTCAGGGGTCATAATTTTAGAGATACGCTTTTAAAGGTTTGCATGATTCCATAAAGATGTTTGTAAGGCTCTTATATTTCAGAATAATGTGGGGAACGTTTCTTTCTAGTGGGATGTTTTTCCAAAGCCCTGAAGTTCCTACCTTAGTTTTGTTTCCAGGACTTGCTTTTTGGTTTCCAGTTTGCCCACAACATCGAGAATTCTGTTTGCCACCTCAGGTGCTAAGATTTTAAGACAGGTAGGATGAGGTGTTGGGTTGTTACTGGCTTTTAGACGATGAAGGAGGTTTTTGCAAATAAGCCAGTTTGCCGAAGTAGCCAATCAGCTTCTTTCAGCACTAATAGCAGTAGAATATCTAGTTGACTATTGCTATAAGTATATTAGTGGAATTATAACCTTTCACAGCAGCAGTTTCCATTGTACTAGAAGTTGTATTTATAGTTAGAACCCTTCGTAACAACATTTCGTTATGCCAGCAGTAGCAGTACCATTATTAAAATAGTGCCAACACCCTACGAAGAATAAGTAGTTGTAGCAGTTGTGCTACTGCCAACAGTAGCAGTGGTTGGAGCAACAGTAATAGTAATGATAACAGTAGTAATAGTAACAGTGGAGATAATACCACCAGAAGTAAGTATAGTCTCACCTTTTGTGACATGCACCCCCAGTTGTTGCTCCAGAACCTCATATTTGGAGACCTGGAGTAGCTTGAGCCTGCTTCATAGGCCTCAGTTAAATTTGCTCTGCTTGAACAGCACAACCGTTTATAATCAAAATGTTTGCATTGGACACTTTTGTAAGTCACCTGTATATGTGTAAAAGATTTTTCACAGTTTAAGAAGCCTGGATATAGGGTACTAGAGTGTAGACAGCTTTTCCTCCTTGCACTCAAAATGTACCATATGCTTTAATAGTTCCTGTATTGTGGCCCCAGTTTTCAAGGCTTGCTTTAAATGTAACATTTTGATTGAAATCATGTGTTGCCCACAGTAAAAATGCAATTACAACCACTTGGACAGCCTATAAGCAATCCTTTATGAGGGGATCAATTAAATGATTGTATTTGGTTACCTATAAAGCTTTATCAATGTTTGAATTATTAAATATAGTTTGTCTGAACTCAATTACAGTGCTTTATAATAGGCATCTATGTTACTGGCTGGCCTACTGTCAGCCACACCAAATATTAACTGTGTCTGAGAAAGCCACAATCTGAACGTCAAGGAGGTGTGTGCAATAGATACAGGAGAGGAAGGGAACATGTCTGCTGATGAATAGGATATATACAAGTGTCTCTTTTAGGCTGAGGGATCCCCATTTAATTGTAGCAACAAAAAACATACGGAGGCTACTGCAGATGAAGGAGGGGGTCTTGAGGGTGATAGTTAATGCAATCTGTGGTAGTAGTAAGTGGTCTGGCTTGGAGTAAATTTTAGGAAAGGACTACAGGGGCTGCTCCTCCGATAAGGCCATGGAGCGTTGTCCCAATGCGTTAAAGAAGCGCAAAGGAAAAATAAAATTATAATAACAGAATGTTATTATCATTATATTTTTAGTGATGCAGTTGTACTGCATCCAGGTTGTTTGGGTGGGGTGGGGCCAGGCTCTCCTGACGTCGAGGCCGGAGGAAGAGTGGTGGCTGCACCGTAAGTGCCATAATGGTATGACCGGCCGTCTCCGGCAGCCCAAACCGTCATGCGCACTTTGTATGTTCTCTACAGCAGCCTGGGTAGAGAACATGCCTGGTCTCCCAGTCCCTTGCTGAGTGTCAAACCACTGTACTCAGACCAATCACAACGCTGCTGTAAGGCAGCATTGTGATTGGTCAGGGGATTCTGGGAGGCTGTGTGCTTCCTTGTTCCTGCTGGAGGAGAGGTGGTGGCTGGCGGCGGCGACCACCAGGTAAGTTTTCTTTTCTTTTTATTTTCCCTAATCCCCCCATCTTCCCCTGCCAATGTTCCCTACCATCCGCCATTGGAAAGGAGAGAGGTGAGCACTTGGAAAAGAAAAGTCTGACATGACACTTTCATAGGTGAAATATACTATGGGATACTTTTGCCAGAAACCATTTCCCTAGATCAGCAATTGGGTCAGGAAATGCCGCACAAAATGCATGTCGATGCATGAACGTTTTTGTTTGAATCGCTTAGTGGTCACCATCGGTCGGTGGCTGGTTTTACAATATACTTTGCCCTTTCTGACCCACTCTCAGCAAGGAGTGGTCTATGTAAAGATTTGCCACTGGCTTTGTCCTGAAAATAGAGGCTAGGGATCTGTTCCTTGTTCTAGTAATGCTAGACTATTGCTTACCCTCAATGGCATGGAGGCCCGAGAAGCCTGCTTGACCTTTGACACATCGCAAACGTACCTATTGAGTAAAGAAGGTGCTGGGGCAAATTAAGCAGTGGTAGGACTGGAAGAAAAACAACTAACCAAATAGACCTTTCTATTCCTGTGAAAATGTAGTCCTGTGTCTGGGGAGTACAGAATGATTTATTGACAGAGGAAACTAGTGGTGTTGTACAGAAATCCTAGGAACTACCTGGAACTCCACATTTTGTTCTGGACTTGGGTTGGAGTCATAAAGAGATCTCTAGTAAGTTGAACTCCTGGACTGGTGTCTGAGGAACTAACCATTAACAGAAGTTACCAAAACTGAGACTTTGAAAGTAATGTCTCCAGGGAACTGAGAAAAGTATCAAGTCGACCTGGTAAAAGTGTGACCATGGCTGCTTTATCATACGCTAAGCTTCCAAAGTTACTGAGCATTTTACACTCAAAAGGTAAAACGTTGGACTGGGACAAACTACAAAATTCACCTGAGGTCGCTTCATTACAAGAAAGATGTGACCCTTATCAAATAAAAAGACTCTCAAAGAACCATGCTCTCATTCCTACACCTAATGCACAGCAAACATGAACCATTGGTTATCTCTACCTCATTAAGTCGATTCAACGTCACACTGACAACTGCATTCAACTCACACTACCATTTATGGTCCTACGTTCCAGTGGCCACTACCATTCCCGCCTTTCGATTAACCCAATGTATACTCTATTAAATACAAAATGTACATGTTCCTCCACAAATGGCATAAACACAAAAGTACAAGGAATCTGGGTGAATAGAAATGAATCCTGAATTTCCTTACAGTTGCATTGAACATAGCTAAATCCAACTTTTCTTGACTCACTCTCCTCTTTATGCTCTCACATTTAACAACTTGCCATTATCACTAACTCTTTCCCAATACCACCTCATACATCACTCACTCCATCCCATATCTCCCTGCTTCTGACTTTGCCTTTTATTTCTTAACTAAAATTGGCACCATTCGGAAAACCCCATTACACTAGTATTGGCCCCACCTGACTCTTCCTATGTCACTCCTGCAACTCAAACTACCATTGACAAATTATCTGCCTTTAAGTCTATTTCGCCTGCTGAACTGATCACCTTTCTAAAATCTGTTGTTCACCATGTGAGTATTTTGTTCCTCAGAATGTTCGGTCCCTAACTCTCACATCAGAGTCCTATCTTCTTTGAGCTCTTGTTAAAATCACTCCATTAGCTCAATCATTTATTTCATATGCTTTAAGTTGGCCATTATATTACCTCTGTTGAAAAACAGTGCTGCTGACCTATCAATTCCGTCTAACTATCCTCCTGTCTCCCGACTTCCTTTCCTCTCCAAAATCCTCGAATATCTTAGTTCCAATAACTTCACCCACCACATTTCTCACAGCTTAGCAGATCCCCTGCGATCTGGATTCTCGGCCCTACACTCTACAGACACTTCCCGCTCACACAGAGCCAATAACATCCCCTCAGCCTCCTACAATCACCTATCCTCAATCCTCACACTCCTAGGCCTCTCAGCAGTATTTGACACTGTTGATCATTTTACTCTGCAATCTGCCCTTGTTAATCTTGGTGTCATTTTGGTTCCCCTGCTCCATCTCTGATGCTGCCTTCTCCATCTCATGCTGTTCATAACTCTCACCACTAACACCCTTCCCACTTGGTGTTCTGGGCCGTCAGCTCTTCTCCCTTTGCCCTACATTTTTAAGTCACATCCTTTCTTTTTTTGGCCTCCCTTAACATCTCTATGCTGATGATACCCAAATCTTATATTTTACATTTCAGATCGCCTCTCTGGCATCTGTCACCGGATTGTACCGCACTCTCTCATGCTAAATTAATTCAAGGCATAAACCATCTACTTCCCTCCAGAGACTGCACCTATATCTCTTACAGACTCAACCACACTCCAGCTGACACCATCAGCTAGACACCGTGAAGTGCATTTCAACTCTACCTTGTGTTTTGAGCCCTTCATGGCTATCACAGCTGCTGCTGTCGGGTACCAATATCTAAACATCTGGAACATCCATCCCAGCCTTCCCTTTCATGCTGCCAAAATAGTCCTCAGCAAACTCGACTGATCTAATAGTTTCCTAGTGGGTCTCCTGCTGCACTCGTTTCACCCATCGGACAGCGTTTTAAAATCAGCTACAAGGAGTCTCCATAACCTTCCTACACATACCCCCTACTTCAAACTACTGTCAGCAGGCTGGATGGCTAACAGCCAGAAATAGATCTCTATATAAACTACTTATCATTGCTCCAAACCTATGGACGGGCTGCCCCCCAACTGGCTGAAATTATTGTGAGACACACACAACAGGTTCTAGTGATTTATCCTGGTTGGACCTCATCAGCAGTACTCACTCCCCAGGGCTTTTGTTTAGTTTTCTCACTTCCTGCCTTTATAACTGCTCTAAAAATACAATTTCCCAAACTTGAGGGAACTTCTGACAGTTCCTGGGCTACCACCTCCTTCTGTGTCCATCACCCATCTATTTACTCACGGCCCAATATAGAAATATACCTATATATATCTATAACATAAATGTTTGTGATGCCTTCCCAGTATTTTTGTTGATGTTATTCACCCAAACTGTTCTTGGCCTAAGCATACTGTTGCTATGTTCATTTCTTGTCTAAATGTATCCTGCTGCCTCTGTCTTAAATGAATAAATCAACGCTTCTTGCTTCTTTATCTTTTCATACCACACTGTGCCATCTGGCGAGGCTCAGCCTAGTCAGGGAGGTGACAGAGCGCTGAGCCTTGTTGCGAGGAGAGACAGGTTGTGAGGCTGGCCCGGGCACATTTTCAAGCTAGGGTCAGCCTTGTGATGGGAGGAGTCCTCTTACTACGATGTGTTATGGGTGAAGGGGGCATGAATGCATTAAAAAACATCCCTCATTGCAAAGAGCAGTCCTTCAGAGTAGGCAGTAGTAGCTGCTATTTATTTATTTTATAGCACTTATAAGGCGCGCAGCTACCCACAAAGGGTTTCCCGGCGCCGAACTAGCCAGGCACAAAACACAACTCAATAGAGAACAATCAAAAGGCACTTATTTATCGAACAACCAGGTTTTCACGCTTTTCCTGAATCTCATATAGTTTTCTTCCTTGCGTATATGAATGGGCAATGTGTTCCAAAGAGTTGGACCCAAATAAGCAAAGGATCTCCCGCCCATTCTAGCCCGTTTGTACCTTGGCACCGCAAAATTCGCTGCTGTGCATGAACGGAGATTGCGATTGGGGAGGTAGGGCTTGGCAAGGTCTTGTAGGTACTTGGGGGCAGTACCAGCTTTGATTTTAAACAGATAGTTCAGGGTTTTAAAACGAATCCGGTTTTCAACCCTGAGCCAGTGCAGATCCCTAAGATGTTTGGTGATCCTGGCGTATCTGGGGATTCTGCAAAGCAGTCTGGCAGCAGCGTTTTGCACGAGTTGCAAGCGTCTTATTACTGCTTTGTTTGAGCCCAGGTACAAGATGTTACCGTAATCAAGCCGAGATGTCACTAAGGCATTGACTACGGTGCTATCATGTTTAGATCACGGAAATATGAGACTGTTGCAAAATGCACAGGCTTGCTAGTCAAGTGTGGCCAATACAAACCCAGGGTGGATGATACTGAGTCTTATCAAATGAGGTAAGATTATATTGAACTAGTCGAGTGCGTTGTAAATGTAACCAAGTTGTAGAATATTTAACCCAATGAGGAGCGTCCTGTGTGTGATCTGAAGAGCGTGGGAAGGCCTGCCAAAGGGTTGTTATTCACACTGACGCGTTGGGTAACATGCTACCTGGGAAAGTGATGGGTGCAGTCGGATTCTTGCTTTTAGGAATTTGAGGGGCCCGCTGGGTTTTTGGGGTCAATCCATTGTACAACATATATGTGGAGAACAGATTTCACCCCGAGATGTTCACCCTGGTGGTCTGAGGTGACTCACTGACCACAATTGTTTTTACATTGGCTGTTACTAACTAAAACAAATGTAATAGAATATGTACATATTTTGAATATTATGGTCTTGTGCGCTCTTCACTTCTATATCTGGCCTCGGGTAAACTGAAGCAATGAAGCAGGTTAAGAACTTTGGGTTGGCTCAGTTGTCGTGCATTTCATTATTATTATTATGTTACATATTTTGATACAGAAAAGAGACAGCTGAAGCACCATAAATGTTTGACCTTATGTATTACATGAATCAATCGTGTTAGTAGTGTTATCGGTGAAATACACCATCTTGAATAAGTGGGCAAAAAACATGAAAGGAAAAGCGTAGTTGTGCCTAAATTATTAAAGGTATCAGAAAATGTCTGATAACATTGGCTCTTAGTCTTCAAATACATTGATGTATGCAGATTATGTGATTATTTTGGATTCAACCCTGACAAGTTTACAAAGTAGCCTTGATGCATTATGATTGTAATCCAAAAACACTTTGAAAAATAGAAAAGTAAAATTCTTTTTCTAATGAAAAGCGGGATAATTGTTGCATCTAAATGGAAATTAACTAGAAAAGTTGCCACACAATGTTTACCTTGGTATGAAATTTTACCACAATGTGGTCAACCTTCCACATTTTGCCCAGTTGAGTGTGCAGAAGTGGCACCAGGAGAACGTGTGCAATCGCTCTAACGATTCTTGGGTGTAAGGCTTTTTCTGCACTAACTACAGTATATAATGCAAACATACACCCAACACTTTTATACTTGATTGAATATGTAAAAATGTCATGCCTTAAATTTTTCAACAAAACTGAAGACAACATTCTGAAAGGTATATGCACTTTGAATGAATCTACTCCAGTAGAAGCACTGTGCCAGGAATTCGGAATAAGCAGCGCTTAATACAGAACATAAGGCACAAAAATTTGCTTTGCAAGATTTACATAAAAATGAATGACAGTTGATTGACTCTGCATATGTAAATGTACCCATAACTTATCTTTAGCACTGAAACTTTTAAATATAACATTAGACCGCGGTCCTAACTCTGGGGTGTCTTTCGCAATTAAAGCCTAAATTGAAATCTAGGGTTGTAAAAGCAAGTTTGAAGCAGATGTTCCGTATTCTACAGTCTCATCATTTAAGACAGTAGCAGAATTAACACTACTGAAAGAAATCCCACAGTTGCATAAAAATACAGATTGAATATAAAATATGAAGATTTTAATTTCTTTTAAAATCGGGGATTACCCTTGAAAATTACTACTGGGCGATGAGCAGGCTTGACCCAGAACAATTTCTGTGGCCTTAACCTTTTCGCTTCTTCTATGGCTTACACCCAAGGGAGTGGTAGTGGATTCGTTTTCAGCAGCAGCACCATAGCAGTACGAGATCTGGGTTATAGTTGCTACAGCAGTGTGGTTTACGATTTTGCCAGAGGCCACTGAAACATCGCTGGCCACTAAAGGATGCTGGAACCCAAATCAAGGCCTTCACCCAGAAGATATACCAACTCCTCAAAGGTGTTGTGAACTAAAATTAACTTTGTCAAGAGAGAATAGGGTCCACATAGTTATGTGCCCAAGGCTTTGCCATTGGTATTAGTAGTCATTCCAAACAGCATATCTCTGAGGTTCTAGTTCCTAAATTTCCAATTATTCCCCCCAGACATTTTACCAGCTAAAAGCTGGTGAATCGTATGGTTCATCTGAAAACTGCGCTTCCATCCATATATGCAAGAATGCTGCATTACCAGTAATCCGCTCCACCCCCTGGTCATTTCACCAGTTACCAATGTACGGTTGGGAATGGGCTGACAATTTCGAAATTACTAAAGGAATTTGTGACTGTGTCTATGGTTCCAGCAGTATTCCCAATTTCTTGGGCATCTTCTAGTGAATGCTCTAATCCAGCAGTATTCCCACATCCTAAACTGATCTATACTTACAGTATCAGTAATTTCACATGCAAGAATACTGTATTGGTATTTATGCTCTACATATGAGGAGGGCCTTACTGTCCAATGCTGGCGTCTCTGCTCTGGATGCTCCAGGCTCACCCCAGTTGTGCCAATTGTCAATGGCATGACTCATTTCAAGGCCGAGAGATTAGGCTGGAGTAAATCCAGCATTCCATTGGTGGCATGGGCAAGGTGGAGGTGCATTCAAGGAAGTATTAATAGTAAGAAACTCAGCCAAAGCAGGACCTTCAAATTTAAACAAATTTCTCAGAATGGACAACTCTGTGCAGTAACCAACTAAAGGGAATGTGAACATACAAAATACCATAAAGTGGCCTATAGAGCTGCTCAAAGCTGACAGTTTACCTACACTCTGTGCCTGTCTTTCACACTTCTTCATCCATCACTTTCTCAAGTGCCATAACATGATAACCGCACCTCGGTGGTCTTCACGCATGACTTGAAAAGGAACAAAACAAAGGCAACACACTTCCAAGCACACACGCTACAAGGAATCGCGAGATTGTGTGCAAGCGCCTCACAGAGGGGTAGTAAGCACTATATAAATGTTGTAATTACAATACAATAGACCATCACACATTCTCACGCACAAGTGATCATTGGCACTGGCTTTCCTGTCCAAACCCACACTGCACTACAAGAGCACATGTGAGCTGCCATTGTTTAAATTATTTATTGTTACATATCATACCTGTCAAATAACATGAAGAGGCGACCTCAGCATGAAAGTATGTGAATTTCACTTCTTTGTTGGGGCCACCCCTCCCACTTCAATCTGTTGAAGTGTAGGAAGCCGAGACTCTTTTTCTCAGACACATTAAACAGGAAATCTGTGCTTGACCAAAGTCCCATTGTAATGCATTTAAACATATAGCAAAAGTATGTTTGTAATCTTATCAAAGTAAGCAGATACGAAAGGGAGTGCCCTATAACATAATGTTGAATTTATTGGCTCATATGTGATAGTGTTAATCTGGATGTGAAGCACATTGAGGTGTTATTTGTATTTCCAGCTCCTTGGTTACATTTCTCGGATTACTATTCATGCTCTTTGCACGTACAAAGGTGTGTGCTGCTGCAGTCTGTAATATCACAGCAGTGATCTTCCTACCAAAAGACCTCTTTACCGAAGAACCGAATCAGCATATTGGCCGCGTTAAGATTTGAGAGCACATTTCTCTTCTTTACACCCTTAAGCTGAACTAGATTTTTTCTCACTCCATTCAAGTAGGAGGTTTGTGGCACATAAACAACACGTCACACTAGCTGCACGAGAGTATGCAGATGGTGGGACAGTCCCCCAAGGCCCATCTCTATGAAGATTCCACTGTAGAGAACCCACAGAAAATGCTTCTCCCCAAGACAAGATATGGCTCCAAAACCTGACGTGGTGAGTTCTAAGTTCCACATAACACAACAAAATGTGATTTTTTTTTCACATGGAGGACCTTTCCCATCCTAAACCATTCAGGTTTATGTGGTATGGGACTTCTCGCGCTGTCCTTGCGCGTGGATGATTTCTGCCACAAACTTCCTGCATGTTTCAATTGTTGTTCTACAAATCGATGCTGGAACGATGTGTGCTGGAGCTCTGGAAACATTAATTCAGTTTCCAGAGGTCCACAAAGGCATCGGGAGCCTGGGTCGTGGGTGTCTGCCTATCTAAGAGAATAAACCTGTTTAAACCATACCTGCTTCCTGTGGATCATTCTTCTTTCAACAACTTGGCGTCAATGGGTTAACATTTTTGAAAACCATTAAATTGCTATTGATGCGGCTCAGTTTCCTCCTGCTCCCAAAGTTGCAGTTTTATATGGTTGTCTTGGTCTTGCAGGCCAACAGACCTTTGAAAACTTGCCTTCTGTTCCTCCTCCTCCTCAAGGAAGCTCTGGTGATAGTGAGCATTGGGATGCCTATAAAGAGGCCTTGGCTCATATAGCTAAACGTTATGACGAGGAACCGAGCATAATACTGGAGAGACATATTTTTTGGGGAGGAAACAGAGTTGTGATGAAAGTGTGGATGATTACATTTCTGCCATCCACTTGCGAAATTGAAGCACACATTGACATTTATATTCGAGATCAATTTGTTTTTGCTTGTTTTTCTAAGAAAATAACGTTTACTGAGTTGTAGGAAACTCTCTCTGCTGGAAACTATTGACATTGCAAGGAGCATTGAACTTTCTATGGTCACCTCAAAGGCACTTCATAATGAACAATTTGTAAATGCAGCAAAAATTCCTATTAATGAAATAACAGATTCTGTAAATGTTGTAAGTGAACCTAGGCATGCCAAGTAACCTCCTAGACGAAATAGTACTAGTTGTTACAGGTGTGGGTCAAGGTCCCATTTAAGCAATAACCCCACTTGTCCTGCACTGGGTAAGAAGTGCATGCTTTGTAAAAAATAGGCCATTTTTAAGGAGTCTGTAGATCAGCGAGATTTACAACGAAAGTCAACAGTGTTGACGTTGTTCAAGCAGTTGATAGGTGCACAGAACAGTTGCAGGATCTGCTATTAACAGTAGAATGGAGCACGATTCTTGACGGCAAAAAGGTCAAAGGACCTTGATGAAATGCATTATTTGGTAGATTTGAAGTTCATCACCAATTTATCATAAATGTTATTTTTAGAGAAATGGAAGGGCTCCGTCACTTTAATGAACACTGACGTCAATCACAAAGTCTTTGGAAAATTTGATATAGACATGTTAGGTTATTTCTTGTCCAGGGTGGAATGATTGGGTAGATCGATTCGCACAAAGGTTTATGTTGCTATCAAAGGATGCAACATAATTGGCTAGCAAGATCTAGCTAAAATGGGGTTACATCTTATTCCAGGTTCAGATAATCCCACTGTATTAGGAGAGCTACCTAAAGGTTATGTTGATATTGAATTTGATGATGATGCATACCAAGTAAATCGTTTGGGACTGGAAGAGCACAATGCAGATGTTAAGAGAGTGTTTGACTGTTTTCCTGGCTTGTTCTCTGACAAGATTGGAACTGTCAAAGGTTTTCAACACCAGATTAAACTCAAAGCTGATGCCTAACCTATAGTTCATAAGGTACGTCCACTTTCACTAAGTGCCAGGAGTGAACTCAAGACAGTTATAAGTCTTTGTGTGACGAAGGTGTTATTGCACCATGTGACTCTTTGGAATAGGTATCTCAAATCGTAGTCATCAGGAAGAAGTCAGGAGAGGTCAGATTAATCGCTGACTTGCGCTCACTTAATAAGAACATCCTCATTGACTGTCACCCTCTTCCCAAACTACAGGAGCTCCTTGCCGGTCTTGGGGGAGTGAAAACATTTTCAGTAATTGACTAATGGTCAGAGTGTCATCAAATATCTTTATCTGCTAACTCTCGGGTTCTTACCACATTTGTCACTGCCTTTGGAGTGTGCTAATATCTCAGATTGCCTTTTGGCCTGGCCTCCGCAGCCAGTGTCTTCCAGAAGTTATGGGATAAATGTTTTGGAGACATGCCTGGAGTCCAGGCCCACCAGGATGACATCTTGGTATTTGCGAGTGACTGGGAAACACATTTTGTCAATCTTAGAAAGGTTTTGAGTGAGCTAGCCAAAACAGGTATGACCATCAGGATTGAGAAGTGTAAGTTTGGCACGCAAGAATTTGATTATTTGGGTCACACGGTATCTTCAGAGGGCAATAAACCCTAATTGTCCTTGGTCAAGACAATCAGTGATGCTGGTTGTCTTAAAGATAAGGATGCTCTGCGATCTTTTTTAGGATTGGCAGAGTACTATGCAAGATTTGTAAAGGGTTATGCTCAGATGGTTGAGCCTTTGCGTGGCCTTTTTCGAAAAGTTCAAAATTTGCTTGGACTTGACATTTCAGCAACCTTTTTGCCCAAGTTAAAAAATTGATCAATGATGCACCTGCACGACCTGCCTTCCAAAACAGCTGTAAGTGTTTTCTCATGATAGACGGAAGTCTTACTGGGTTGGGCGCAATACTTGGACAGGGGGTTGATGGCAAAGAACACACAATAGCTTTTGCTGCAAGAATGCTGAAGTTATCAGAAACATATTATAGTACTCATTTACTTCAATTATTCATCGGTTTATTTGCGATCAGTTTAACAAGTAAACTGTGGCCCCAGTCAGCAGACACACAACAAATTAAGCTTTATGTTGCTTCCTTGTGCATTCCCTGTCTGCAATAGAAAACAGTCAGCTCTAATGTAGCCTCCAACAGTCCAAGTTGCAGTCAGGATATCTAAGCTGAACCCCCCTTGTGGGGTTTGAAAAAAAACCCTGCGGTCTAACTTGTATTTCCAACCTTCAATCGACCCTCATTTAGTCTTCCAGCTAACCACCCACTGTCTCAAAGGCCTTCCCGGCAACCTCTGCCATCACACAGACCAGCAGCGTATTCACACTCCAGGCAAAGCACATGTCAGACCACCGGCTGCTCCAGGCAGGAGTCCTTAACGGCACCCACCCTCAAACCCATGCACATACACTGTGACACTAATTAAGCGTCATAAGGGTCAAAACATCCTTTATAGGTGTAGCTCTGTTTTCTTTCAGGTGCAACAAGATTGCTTCACGGTACCAGGAAACAGGCCAGGAACAGAACGGCATGGAATGGCATGCTAAGCAATTTGAGCTGAGATCAGAAGGGCCTGGCGGCGCTCAAATCAGCAATAAAAGGGGAGGAAAGGGTTATCTCCGAGGAGGGAAGGAAGAGAAGAGACAGAAAGGGTACAACTGCACCAAATACTCTCCTGTGGTACATACTACCAGTAACAGCCGTTTGATGTGCATCTTTGACACATCTGCAGTGGCACATATGGAGACACTGGGAACCTGCAAATCAGCCCGCCAAACCACGCATGCGGTAGGCTTGATTATCTCTGTGGCATGTCTGTGGAACACTGATAGCATCTGCTCAAGGCCACGGTAGCCGTATCTAACATCGTCATGCCATGACGGTGTTCAAATTATCATGAAGAGTGCACTTCTGGTAGCTAGAATATCTGTTTTTCATGCTACCCGTTAGTATTTAACCACATATACACATGTCAGATCCCATTAGGGGGGGGCATAACCGATTAGGGGGAGCCACAGGGCAGACTATGACTACTGGACCTAAACGTGGTGACTGAGGAATGTGCCACACATGTCCTGGGGTTCGTCCTACTATGGCTCTTTCCAAGTTCAGATGCTCCGTCCATCACCACCCCCTTTTGTACCGCTTCTGGGCCAAGTACACCACTTCCTGCACTTGACTCTCAGGGTAGTGAGAGTGAGCAGGGAGGTAGGTGTAGGAGGCAAATCTCAGAAATCAGCAGTTGACCCACAGACACAATAACTTAATTTCCAGCCCAGTGCTTATTTTTTGTAAACAAGTACTTTATTTACACAGAAGAACAAAATATTACACTATCCATTTACATTGGCGATCACAGGATTATATCCCTGGTTCTGATCTCAGTAAGCACTACATCACTCTTTCCAGTATTCTGTCCTCACCCAGTGACCTTAGTATTTTCCATCCCCAGTATTCTGTGGTTGAGGAGTGAATTAAGCACAGGTACAGATTATGTCACTGTCACACACAGGGCTTAGATGAGTGACTCAATACAAATGTTTTTACCATAGGTTTAGTTTGCATGGAAAGTCTGAAGTCCTAGCATTCAATTTCCACACCAGTTCGTCTAGCACAATGAGTAGCACTGTCTTCCTTAACATAAAGAACTTGGAACAAAAGGGGGTGATTTTGATCCCACTTTCATGCACATTTTCTAGACAAGGGTTGTGGAGCCACTGTCTCATAATTCCTCTCATCTGGGGTGATTGTGTTTCACGTACCTCTCTCAAGCTGCTCTCCAGAAATAGCATTTGTGTAGAATGCAGCATTTCACAGCAGTTATCACTGGGGCCAAAACATGAGCACAGTGAAGTCAGAGATCTCTGCACCTGGCTGTCATCAGCCTTCCTGAAGCAGTACACATGGACAGCCAAGAATACAGGCTTAGCCTAGAAAGATCCCCACCTTAAACAACAGAAACTGCAGTCTCAAGCTTAATCAGGGCCGGACTGACTACCGGGCAGTTTGGAATGCTCTGCCACACTATCAACTGCTCCATTGAGACCAACACCTGGAAATACGCCGAGATCAAACCATTCGCCGACCCAACAGACCTCAAGAACTTTAGACCCATCGCCCTGCACCCCTTCCAAGCCAAGGTCATTGAAAAGGCCATCAACACCAATTCTCGGAGTTCATTAAACCAAACCACGTACTGGACATCTCCTAATCCAGCTTCAGGAGCAACAACAGTACAGAGACTGCACTTCTCGCTGCCACCAGTGACATACACTCCTTCCTCAACTGAGGCGAAACTGCAGCCTCATCCTCCTGGACCTTTCAGCTGCCTTCTACACCGTCTTCCACCCCACCCTAATCAAGAGACTCCACAACACCAACATCCGTCCGACTACCGCCTTTTCTCCCCTACCCACAGAGATCAGCTGTGGAGTCCCAAGGGTCCCTTCAGAGCCCTACCATCTTCAATGTCTACATGGGCCCCCTCACGGCCATTTTCAGGAACTACGGACTCAACATCATCTTCTACACCAACGAACCAACAACCGGCAGAAACAACTTCCACAGAGGAATGAAGGCAGTGGCCACCTGGAGCAGCTACCTGAAACTGAATTTGGACAAGACAGAAGTCTTCACCCAAGGACCCTAACCCTCAGCTTGGAACGACTCATGGTGGCCCCCACACTAGGAACCCCAACCACCCCCACAGAACACACACGAAACCTCAGCATCGTACTAGACTCCTCACTCACAATGAAGCATCAGATCAACAACTTCGCCTCATGATGCTTCCACATGTTCTGCCTGCTTCGAAAGACATTCAGATGGATCCCCACCGAATCAGGAAAAACACCCACACACTCATCAGCAGCAGACTTGACTATGGCAACTCACTCTACCCGGCGTCACCCAGAAACTCCTCAGAAAACTTCAGAATGTTCAAAATGCCACAGCCAGACTGGTCCTCGACATCCCTCGCCACTGCCACATCTCCGAACACCTCAGAGAACTCCACTGACTGGCAGTCAACAAAAGATCACCTTCCAGCTCCTTACGTATGCCTACAAAGCCCTCCACAACACAGGACCAACATACCTGAACCGCTGCCTCTCATGCCACACCCCACCAGACAAGTCCGCTCTGCCCAGCTGGCCCTGTCCACCGTCCCTCAGATCCACTAGACAGGAACTGGAGGAAGATCCATATCCTACCTCACTGCCAAGACCTGGAACACCCTGCCAACCCACCTCAGACAATCCCTGTTGCTGGCCCAATTCAGGAAGGACCTCAAGACCTGGCTCTACAACTGAACACCACAGACCAGCAGCCCCCCCTTACAGTACCTTGAGACCCTCACAAGTGAATAGCTGTGCTGTACAAACCCTGATTGATTGACTGATTGATTGATTGAAGACCAAAAAAACAAAACTTAAATCAGTAGAACCAGAGATTTGCAACTTTAAAGATATCAGTGAAAACACTGCCAAAAATCAAGAAGCTCCAACTGCGGTTATCTAGTCCTGCCGGACTGGGACAAAGTCATAGGTTCAGGCTGACCACGGTGCAGGCTAGCAACAGGGACCCAGTAAGGCCTGCTAGAGCTTCAGGGAGCTGCACAGTGCGAGGCGCTGTACTTGTGTGGAGATGCGTCACACAGCAGCCATTCTGATGGGCTGTGTTGAGCAGGGTGATGTCCTTGCATGGAGATGCAACAATGTCTTTGCATTGGGGAAGATCACACAGCAGATGGGATGCACTTGTTCCGAAGGTGATACGCCGGTTCTGTGGGAGATGCACCAGTTTTGCTTAATCCACAGATGGACTGGCAGAGTACCTCAGGCCCACTTCCGAGGGCCCAGGGCTGGAGTTGCACCACCTGATGCTTCTGATCAGGAGCCAACTAACCCTTGGAGTCACTCAGGTGTCCTGGGTTTGGAGATGCATGCCCATTCCTTCTCACCTAGGCAAAAAGGCAGCAGGTCAGCACATTACAGCAAGGCAGCAATCCAGCAGAGGGACAGTCCATTCAGCAGCACAGAAGTACTTATTCCTGGTGAGTGTACAGGTCCAAAAGTGTAATAAAGAGTTGGTTCTAAGGGTCCAATATTTAGACCTGGTGCCTGCTTTAATGTAGAGGAAACTTGTAGGGGTTTCCACCCCCATGAAGTGCCAGGCATCTCATTTCTCTCTGTCCTGGCCTCGGATTGTGTAGGTCACAAAAGACTAAAACCCTTTGTGAGACAGCTCAGGTTGAGCCTTTGTGATGTGCAAGTGTGGTAGGTGAGAGCTCCTCCTCTCATGATCTCAGAATGGCCCATCCTACCAATACCTATCTTACCTTTGTCTCACTGTCTGGGAGCAATACACGAAGACCAACTGCCAGCTACACGTAGTCATGTGAACCAGGAACAGGCTGCAGGCATCAAATGGTTAGAACAAGAAAATACCAACTTTCTGAAAGTGCCATTTTCAGAATTGTGATTAAAAATCTGACTTTATTGGGGCGTGGCTAGCGACCAGCCAAGATGGCCGCAGCTTAACGGAGCTCGGTGACCAACGGGGCCTTCCCACCGATATCCGACTAGTTCTCCTGCCAGACGACGGTGCTGTGTCCCAAATCCTTGAACGGGAGAGCCTCCGCTCCATAACGCACCCACCCGCATCGTCGGACTCCTCAGAGAAACGGAGCTCTACCGCTGAGAAAAATGCGGCCTTGGAGACGCCGGAGCCGGGACCTCAAGTCCAGACTGGACCCGTGAATGCACAGACTAGCGAGGCGGTGAGTTTGCCGGCAGTAAACGCAGAGACCGGGGCGGAGAGGGCGACGCAGACTAGGGCCCCGCACATACACCTGGCAAGTGGCGCGAGAGCCTTCCTACGGCTGGTGGGGGCGAAATTTGGCCCAGACCTGCGGCGTAGGAGGCGGCAATGCCCGGACGGAGCTCCCGAGTTACGGGGGCAGGTGGCGCTGGGCGGTGGGCCCGCGAATCGTCTGGCTGCCCAGAGGAAGGGACCTCCCGACACCTCACCACAACAGCGGTGGGTAAATCGCTACCACTGCGGGCCGCAACACCAAAAGGCGCCAAATACTAGCGGCAGACCCCTGTAGTACAGCAGCGCAGCCGCCATTGTTTCTAAAGAGACTGGGCCGAGGTGTGGTGGCGAGCGGCTTGAGCACTGGGACCCGGATGACAAGGGCAGTGGCTGGAAACCCGATCGACTGAAGGAGTTTACCAGAAGAAAGCCTGCAAGAAAAGTGGAGGCCCTATCAGCGAGGCTCCGGCTACCATCTTCTTCGGGCCCTGGTCCTAGACTCGTAAAACCGGCACGGGGGTGGTGCAGGGGCCCACTTGTATACCAACTGCACATTGTCCACCGCACAGCAATCCGTGTTGGATACCTACATTAAAAGACAATGAGTGGAAGGGGGTCAAGAACGCAGCAGGTTCCAAGACTGGACAAATACGCATACACTAAACATACTACAGAACTTTCTAAGGGGGACATGTTGCAACCATCAGCCCGCCCAACTGACAACCCTAATGTTGCCGAAGGGGTCACTCTGTAGGATGTAATGGCGGCCTTGAAGACAATGCAGTCCTCCATGGGCACAATCTCCACAGACATCTCCCTCATGCGGGCGGACCCCGCCAAAATGTCGGATCGGTTACTAGATGTGGAGAAAACGACGACAGGCCTTTCGACAGATACGGCAGAGCTACGGAAAAAAGTGCAAAATTTAGAGGAAGACAATACCCTGCTGAAGGCCAAGCTTGACGAGCAAGAAGGTCGGTCCAGGCGCAATAACATGCGCCTGGTAGGTGTACCGGAAACAACAGGGGGCCCAGCCCTTGACCTCTTCGTGGAAGATCTCATCCAGAACCAGCTCCAACCAAGAGGGCTATCTAACTATTTTTCAGTGGAACGGGCTCACCGGGTGCCTGGAGGCAAACCGCTCCCGGGGGCTCCGCAACGTCCGATCTTGGCACGAATTTTTAACTTTTGTGACCGCGACGCCATCTTGCAGGCCGCACAAATTGCCCCACCGATCAAAATCGACAATTCGGAAGTCACCTTCTACCCTGACCACACAGCGGTAGTCGCACAACAACGGCGAAGTTTCACAGAGGTAAAGAAGGAACTCCGCACCAGAGAATTAAAATACTCCATGATTTTTCCAGCACGACTACGCGTAGAGTAGGAGGGGAAAACATGTTTCTTCGAGTCACCAGGGGACGCAAGAGACTGGCTAGAGGGCTGGAGATCCGCTAGAGGACCCAGGAACCGAGACGCAATGCACAACAATCACGGTGGAGACAGGCAAAACACGTAGAAATTATGTATATTGAAGAACTTCAAGAACTGTACATCTCCAGACTGCAGATCAAACTGTTCAAACAGATATCTTTGATGCATTGCAATGGTTCCTGGACACGACCCATAATTAGGCGCTAAAAAGTGGGGCGGGTTGAAACAATGATTGCAGAGACTACAGCAAAATTTGGCAGGCGGTGCCGAGATGGGAAATGGGAACTCCCACAGGTAGGATCTATCGAATCGAAGCAGCACTGTATGGAGGGTATTGAAGAGGGGGGCTTTATAATGGTCACAGAAGAATCAGCCTCACGTGTTATGCAGTTTATAAGGGATTGTAAGCGCTCTGCTCAGTTTGGGAGGTGGACGGTTCTAGATCTGCCGGGCAGGGAGGCAGGGTGGGGGGTATGAATTTTAGGTACTTGGAAGTTTGCAAGGGTATGTTATGACGTTCAGGTTCCACAATCTCTCCATGGACGATTGCTAAGAGATACATAGACAGTGCACACACGAAAAGGGAAGTTTTTACTAACGATGGAATGCAGCTATATACATGGCGTACACCTTAACTTACACACTGCAAGAAGTGCATATACCCTGATGACGTCAAACCGCACACACTATGCCAAGACGTAAGATTCAAGATAATAGCTCCCAGACGCCACGATCGCTAGGCCCTGCCTTGTCCGTCATTTCGTGGAACGTCATCGGGCTGGGGCACAAGATTAAAAGGGGATTAGTTCTGCAGTATCTAAAGCGGAAAGGGCCCCACGGTTGCTTTACTCCAAGAAACACATTTAACGGGAACAGCCTGCAAAGCACTAGACCGTTGGGGGTTCAAAATGGTTGCCCACGCGGAGTTCACATTGGGATCCAGAGGGGTCGGCATACTGATACATAAGAGCTCTCCGTTGGTGGTCAAGAAAACTTGGGCTGATGACCAAGGCTGATTCACCGCAATGACCTGCCAATGGGAGGGACGCATATACAACATGGTCTCAGTATATATCCCCCGACACTACACCAGACAGCCTTCCAAGACCTTGGGAAACTCCTGCTAGACCTCCCTGAGGGAGAACTGATTATAGGTGGGGATCGAAATACAGTAATAGACGCGACTATAGACCGTAGGCCGCCCAGAGAGGCAAACAGATCCAACCAAGCCCTTCAGGACTTCATAGATGCTATGGGACTGACTGACATATGGAGAATTAAGCGCCCTACTGAGCACCAATACACCTTTAATTCAGGGGCATATAACAGTCTCTCCCGAATAGATTATATAATGACGTTAGCGATAGCCCCGGAAAGAATAAGTGCGGTCGAACACTTACCGAGAGGAATTTCCGACCATTCCCGATTCACCTTACATACACTACACAGCTCCCTAGAAGGCAGAGAATCTACCCACTGTACCCAGGATACCTGAAGAATCACAAGATTGCCAAGTCGCTAGTAAAATCTACTGAACAGTACTTTACGAAAAATACGCGGACTGTAGACTCACTGTGCATTTTATGGGAGGCGTACAAACAGTAATTAGGGGTCAAGCCATCTCGACCATTACCCGACACAAACAGGAACACAGGAGGAACCTTGATACCCTAGAAAAAGCAGTACAGAGGGCAGAGGTGGTCAATACCATGCATCCCACTGACGCCACTGCACAAACCCTGGCACTAGCGTCCCAAGAATTTAGAGCTTATGCAGAGGATATGGCAAAAACTAGACACACTGACACTCTACATAAAATATACGAACTGGGAAACAAGACAGGGAAAATGCTAGCATGACTGGAAAAGAGGGAGAAGGCAGATAGATGGATTGCCCAACTAACACTAGAGGACGGTACTACCACAACAGATCCCCAACTCATAGTAGAGGAGTTGGCAGCATACTATGAAAAGGTGTACACGCCGCGCGCCACAGCGACAGTAGAGGACAGTATACAATTTCTACACGACATACCAATGACCCCACTGCCGCTAGAAGACATGCATACACTTGAAGCAGACTACACGGCTGAGGAAGTGGGGAAGGCACTAACAGCACTTCACACTGGGAAGGCAATGGGGCCTAACCGCCTACCGGTAGAACTATACAAAAAGGTTGCAAGCAAGGTCACACCTCACCTACTCAACATGTACAACGACTGTCTAGTGCAGGGGACCCTGCCCAAAGATCAAAGGTTAGCTACAATTGAGGCGATACACAAACCCGGGAAACCTCCAGAGATACCCTCTTCTTATTGCCCGATATCCCTAATAAACGCAGAGGCAAAGATATTGGTTAAAACACTGGCGCTCCATCTGCAACCACACCTTACGACATTGGTTCACCCCGACTAGTCTGGCTTCATGCCAGGACGAAACACCTTCCTTAACCTAAGGCATGGAATACTTTGCCAATTGCCCTTCGCAGGAATGCCAATTTATTGGCTTTTAGAAAGGACCTGAAATCCTGGTTATTTGCTCAATAGGCCATACCTCTTTCTCGCCTGCCCCTTCGTTTCTGTTATAGGTCATAAAGCGCCGGGACACTCTTCGGAGTAGCCGAGCGCTATACAAAACACCACTAACATTAACATTAACATAGTGTATTGGACCGAACACCGATGGTCCAGGAAGATGCAGCCATCCTCTCATTTGTCTCGATTGACCTCGTGGAATGGCCGTTCCTATTCGCAGTACTCCATAAGATGGGATTTGGCCCCAAATTCTGTGGGTGGATCAAACTACTGTACAAAGCACCCCTAGCACACGTGGTATCGAATGGACGTATATCAAGGGAGATCACATTGGGAAGAGGGACTAGGCAGGGCTGCCCACTGTCCCCGCTCCTCTTCGCTCTAATATTAGAACCGCTTGCGACATGGATACGGCATGACTCGTTGCTCCACGGGATAAAATGGGAGGCGGGTTGGGAAGACTGAATCTTGCTTTATGCGGATGATGTACTAATATATTTAACGTCCCCGACAGAGTCCCTAAAGGTCCTAATGGACATTCTTACGGCATACGGAACAGTATCTGGATATACTATCAATTGGACAAAATCATTGCTCTACATATTACATGGTCCAATACCCAGGTTCCCTTCAGACTGCGCATTACAAATTGCGACCAGGGGATTTAAATACTTAGGAATATACTTTACCCCGCAAGACTCTATATTTATGGAAGAAAACCTACTGAAACCCCTAGCGAGACTTAGAGCGGACGTTAAACACTGGAGATCCCTCCCGTTGACGCTTTTGGGACGAGAAGCGCTATTCAAAATGCTTGCACTCCCCAGGTTCCTTTATGCACTCCAGAATACCCCTTTCCCGGTCCCCCTTTCCTATTTTAAAGCAATTGACGCAGAAATGTCTTCCTTACTGTGGGACGGGAAACCAGCCCGTATAGCACAACCTAAATTGGTACGTAGCTGGTACGACGGGGGAATTGCCTTACCAAGCGTTAAATTATATTATTGGGCCCCACAACTGACGATCATAAATCAATGGCTACATGTCCCGCAGGCTGACCCAGCATTCAGATTAGACAGAAGTATGCTGCCAGTGGACCGCTTGATGAAAGCTCTATACACTAACAAGAGACGACAGGCACTCACAGGTCCCATGGCCCACACGATTAAAATTTGGCACACTGCACAGAGAGCGCTGGGTTGGGAGGGAGTGCTAACGCTGGCCACCCCACTCTGGGAGACGCGCCACCTGGGCACCTTGGCGAACACTAAAGGATTCAGGCAATGGGACCTAATTGGTATTACGAAAATCAGTGACCTTTGGGTGAGGGGGGAAATCCTTACATTTGCAGCTCTACTAGGAAAGTATGGGATGGCAGAAACTGAACGATACCGTTATGTTCAGACATGCCCTCCAGAGTGCTATCCCCCTAGGCACCAAATTGTCAGACTCTTCACCCCTTGAAGACAGGCTCCTTACAGACTACATGGACAAAAAAGCCATATCACAGACATACCGTAAGCTAGTTAATAATCTACCGGACCCTATGGTAGTCCTGATAAACAAATGGCAAGCAGAATTAGGAGACATTGAGGTCTCGGACTGGATGGATGCACTAGCGTCGACCAGGGAGGCAGCGATCCCATCTCGGCTAAAACGTATACATTTTAAAGTGCTACATCACGTAATTACCCCCGCACCCCACTACACAAACTCGGACACACGCTCGACCCACTCTGCCTCAGGGGTTGTGGGCAAGTTGGAACATTCTTTCATATAATATGGGAATGTCCAAGGATACAAGCCTACTGGGAACAAGTGTTAAATGAGATTTCGGAGGTGAGTGGGGTAGAGGTCCAGCGAGATCCTGGATGCTGCCTCCTAAATATTTGGCAGCCTACTGACCTTAACCTAGGACTACAGAATTGGGCAATGCTTGGGATGACGACAGCTAAGGGAAATATAGCCAGGAACTGGGGCTCCGGGGTGGTGCCTACACAGCAGCAGTGGGGCAATGACATGGATGCCGCTATGGTGGCGGAAAGAGCGGTTTATACACACAGGGGATGTCCCAAAAAATGGGAGAAGTGGAACGAATCCCGGGGGAATATTTGCGAACCTCCGCGAGCGACATCAACCCCTGAAGATAGCCCATGAATAGAGACGGGGCCTAGAGATCAGCCCACACTAAGAACTCAAATTATAATGTGGGAGGGACACTGTGGGAATGATGTCAACTGTTAGGGTATACAAAAATGTAACAAGGTGAATTGTCATGTACGCAGTGAAACGTGTAAAGTACTGAGTAATCACAAATGGAAGTGTTTAATGTTTATTGATGTATGTGAATTCATGAAAACAAAATAACAATAAAAAGTTTTTTTTTTAATCTGACTTTATCGTTAAAGACAGCTTTTAATTAAATTTGTTAGATACCAAACTCAACTTGTCTACCTGTTCCCAATTGAAAGTTACAGCTTATTTTATTTAATAAGGTAACTCCAATGTTATTCTATGGGATAAGTAGGCCTTGCAGTAGTGAAAAAGGAATTTAGGGATTTTACGCTACCAGGACAAGTAAAACTTAAAATTACATGTCTTATTTGTTAAATACACTGCACCCTACCTACCCTACGAAGGTTTGGGCATGGCAAAAGGTTTATTTTGCCATGCGCAATGGCAGTCTAAAGCTGCACACCCAGGTTGCAATGGCAGATCTGAGACATGTTTAAAGGGCTACGTAGGTGAGTGGCTCAATCAGTGTTGCAGGCCCACTAGTAGCATTTAATTTACAGGCCCTGGACACAGGTAGTACCACTTTACTAAGGACGTTCCAATAAATTAAATGTGCAAACTGTGTGTAAGTCAGTTTCACCATGTTTAAAGTGGATAGCACAAGCACTTTAGCACTTGCCAGCAGTCCTAAAACCAGCAGAAAGAAGTCGGCAAACCAGGAGGGTTGAGGGCAAAATGTTAGAGGCTCACACCCACACACAAACACACACAGTCATGTACCGTGCAGGTATCACACGTTCATTGTGTTCACACCTGCACTTGGCATGCTCAAGGGATGTCACTGCAAGTTCCGGATCTTCACATATCAGCACGCCTTTACACTAGACAGGTTAAAAAGGTACGGTCACAATATAATCATAAAACATGTTATGCTGCCACCACTGCTTTATGTGATGCACCTATGACAGGACCAGCATTCTGTGATAGCATGCACCTCTCCAGGTCATAGGATAGGTTCTGGACCTCAAATTGTGAGAGACAGGCCAAGACTTCTCCATCCATGCTAGATTAGCATGACACTAAAGCCAAAAGAAAAGTCAGGATACAATATTGAAAATGTTGCCAAGATGGCGATTGCTAAGATCACCGCAGTCCACACACAGTGATGCCTCTTAACACCCTGGCACCCCTGTGCCGGAACAAGTACTCTACGATTGGTGAGTGACAACAAACAAAAAGGAAGAGTCTATAAGGAAAATAACATTGCCTCCTTTATCTACAGAGTTCAGTGCAGTCTGTGAAGTAAGTTGGGGAAGGATGATCAAGACACCATTGTCCTCCGCAGCTCCCAAGGTCCTCATGGAATTCTGTACATTAAGGCTTCTCTGCCATAGAAAAGAAAAACCTGCCAGGATCTGTAGCAGTTATTCATATAGATCCTGATGCTTTACTCCATCCACTGCTAATAGGGACACCCTTCCACTTCCAAAGTCTCTTAGGGAACAACATATCTGGGCGCTGAAGTGGCAATGAGGCCTTCTATGGTCCTAGTGAGGGAGTGTGCTCTAACACAGAGCATGCTATGTTCTGTTCATTTGCCTATGATGCTGTGGGATAATTGTTCCATGTTGATGGCTTGACATACTTACCTAACAATATAATTCTTGTACATTGTGTGTGGACATTGCTATTTCTATTCCCTTTGCTCTGTGTACCCCAATGAAAACAGAAGAGTAGAGGCACTGAATGACAGTCTGATCTGAAGCGAAGACAGAAATGAGGTAGGAAGTGAGAGGTTTCATTTAACAAGCATTAGCAAAGCCAATAGGTCTGGTTTGTATCTGTGAATGGAATGAACAGCTATTTACTTTGGTAGTGCCCAGCAGAAAGGAGACATAAGAGAGCAGCAGTATGGCAGGAGAGCTGTCTGGTGCTCACGCACTGAGCCTCTCGCACTGCTGTTCTAATGGTGTCTCTGTCACCTCCTCCTTGGTGCTTTGCCTCCACAGAGACTGGCCGGAGCCACAGCAGTTGAAAGCAGGTCAAAGCGAATACAAAAAGGAGATGAGGAGGGGGGGCGTGGCTAGCAGCCAACGATGGCGGCCGCAGCTTAGGGAGGCTCCCGTGGGAAGGCGGCTTCCCACATTAATCCGCGATATCTATCCGTAAACTCTTGGTGTCTAAAGGGGCGGACCGTGCCCGGAGTCCTTGCAGCGCCCAGTGGAGCATTTTGGAGACGGAGGCGGCCATCAAACATCCCGCAACCAGCCCGCAAGACGAGGGAGAGGAGGGGCCGATTGCACTCCTGTAAGCAGCGGTGTGGCTAGCGGATCGGACCCAACCGGAAGTGATGCCTTGGCGGGCTTGACGGGCCGGAAGTGCCGGCCCCTCGGATGAACTGCCTGTCCGCTGTCAGAATACCCTCCTAAGACCCGGAAGACAGGGAGACGACCTGCGGTGCCCGGCGGAGGTCAGTGCGCCAAAGGGATCGGCCTGGCAGGGGACGGACAGGACGACTGGGATCCGGGAGGTCGGATCCGCCATCTTGAGTGCCGGACCCGTTTTGAACACCGGGACCCTGAACATACAGTGGCTGGCCCTGCGGAGCAGTTCCATCTACCACGCTGCAGTCGGTGAGGCGCACCGGGAAATGCACGGCGGTCAGCGGCAGTTGCAGCGGGTTAACGGAAGCACCGGGCCGAGCAACGGCCGACCTAAGCGCCGGTGGTGAGTTGTGGACTACCCCCCTCCCCCCCGCCCCTCTTCAGAAGGGTCACAAACGGCGGTAGACAAGGAGAAGGCAAAGCGTAGCGGCAGGGAGGGGAGACACCGGGTCTGAGGACCATAGACACTCGGAACAGCGCGAGCAGAAGCGCGAACCCTAAATGGCCTCAACACTGTATACCACCTCTCTGGAGGCTCGGCCTGCCGCCTAAGCGGGGATACTATTCAGCACCGCGAACAGAGAGTGTGGAGGGATATATGACGGTACCACGCGTACTTTTACAACGCGTACCGTTACAACGCTACTTTTACCACGCAAGTCGTTACAACGACTTGCGTGGAGGGGCGCTGGATAGTACATTTTTTAATTTACTATTCCAACTCCAGTCCCCGTGGACTCTAGGGAAAGGAGTTGGATAGTAAATTAATCTATTTACTATCCTGGAGCGCCCCCCAGCGCAAGTCGTTGTTTCGACTTGCGTGGTAAAAGTAGCGTGGTAACGGTACCGCGTTGTAAAAAATGCGTGGTTACCGTTGTATACCGTGTGGAGCACGTTGCACTAGAGCGGGAGGCCACCCCAATTGCCTCTTGCTAGTGTAATCTACGGCACGAGCCCCTGTCGCCACCTGAGTAAGGCTCAGACATTAAAAACCACTGGGAGACACTGACTCCAGCTGCTGCGGGAACCTCGTCGCGATCACCACGCGGAAGGCTGCGAGTGGACGCGTGATCAGCCCTCTGTTGGCCTTGACATAGAGCAACTGCGGGGGACAGGAACGCTAGTAAGCGGAGAACCATGTCGAACAGAGGCCCCAAAAACGGTACAACACAGGCCAAATTGGACAAATTTGCGTATGGAAGGCAGACTCCTCCCCAAGAACAACGCAAGCCCACCGAGAAGACGACGGAAGCTGAGGGAACAAAGAAGGCCACACTAGAGGACGTATTGGCGGCGATGGCCCAGGTGCAGGCAACGGTCGGCGCCACGGCCACGGAAGTAACTTTGATACGGGCGGACCTCCAGAAGATCAACGAGAGGGTCAAGCAAGTGGAGGTGGTGACCAAATCCTTAGTTGAGGATGTGTCCGAACTGCAAACGGCAGTGGAAAGACTGCAAACGGATAACAAGTTACTCAGGGAAAAACTGGATGACCAAGAAGGGCGCTCACGACGCAACAACGTCCGAATCTTAGGCGTGCCGGAATCGGAGGACACGGGAGCTATGGACCTCTATGTGGAGGAACTGATCAAAACCGGGCTCCAACCGAAGGGGCTCTCGAATTTCTTCTCGGTAGAACGGGCACATAGGGTGCCGGGGGGTAAACCCAAGACAGGAGGTCCGCCAAGACCCATACTAGCAAGGTTATTCAACTTTAGAGACCGTGACGCCATCTTACAAGCAGCACGAGTAGCTCCTGCCATTCAGATTCAGAACTCAAGGATTGCCTTTTTCCCGGACTACACGGAGGAGGTATCAAGGAAAAGGAGAACGTTTCTGGAGGTGAAAAAGACACTGAGAGAAAAGGAATTGCCCTACTCGATGCTCTTTGCGGCCCGGCTGCGAGTAGTAGCAGACAAGAAAGTATGGTTTTTTGACTCCCCGGAAGCGGCCCGAGACTGGCTTGAGGGATGGCGCACTGCGGGCCACCCACGAAGAACACATAGGCCCAACCACGGTCACAGAGATGATAGCAGGACAGGATCACAAACGTCAGGTCGAGCGGGGGCGGAAGGCTCCCCTCCCCGTGGATCTGCAGGGGCCGGCGGAGAGGAATGACCCGACCTCTAGGAACTGAAATGACTGCGTACATTAGACATTGAAACACTGTTTGATAGCTGCATACGGACACTGGCATGGCGGAGCCCCGAAAACACGCAGGGAGGCCGCCTGCTCGGGGAGGCGCTCTCCCCCCTACACGCAAGTACTCTGGTTGTGGGATGGGTTAAGAACTCTGCTCAGTTGGGGGGGCGGGCAGTTGAGAGTCCGTTAGGCAGGGATGCAGGGAGGGGGGGAAAAGGGTGGGACTGTTTTGGCAGAGTTGGGAATACACATGTGCGGTCAAAGAAGAAAGTTATGTTACCACAGGAGTTATTACAAGATTGGTGGGGACGGCTACAGTTTAATTCCTTGGGGAGAACCCTCAGCTTTTCACTGAACGAGTTCGCAACACACACCCATGGCTCACCTTCTCACTGTCACATCATGGACCCCATAATCCCAAATGGCTGAGAACCCGATCCCCGGGGCAATGGGAATAGACTCAGAGACGCTGGGCTCGTCCCTACGGTTGCTGACTTGGAACGTGAGGGGACTGGGGGATAAGGTGAAACGAGGCCTAGTACTGACTGCCCTCAGAAGACAGAAACCCATCATAGCGCTCTTGCAGGAAACTCACCTGACAGGGGGGGCGACCAAGGCCATGGATAGAAGAGGCTATAAGATGATAGTCCACTCGGGCTTCACGTCGGGCTCCAGGGGGACTGGTATACTGCTCCAGAGGGCCTCACGGTTTATCCCTCTACAAACCAAGACAGATGATCAAGGCTGCTTTGCTGCTTTACAGGGACAATGGGAAGGTAGGCTTCTTAACATAGTGTCCGTGTATATCCCACCGGCACTACACTCGGTGCAACTCCCGAAGCTGGGAGACTTTCTACTGTCTCTTCCCGAGGGGGAGGTTATCTTTGGGGGGGACTTCAACGCCATTTTAGATACACAACTTGATAGGTTTCCGACACTGGCCCCTACGGGGGGGATCCCCCGCCTCCAACGCTTCCTGACAGCCATGGGTCTTACTGATATTTGGAGGTACCTCCATCCCAATGTGAAGCAATACACATTCCATTCCGCAGTGCACGGCAGTATGACGAGAATTGACCACTTCCTGACCCTGGGTGATGGGCTCCACCTTATAGACACAGTGGAAATTCACCCCCGGGGATCTCAGACCACTCCCCACTCACCCTCACGCTCTCCACTGAAGAGAGGTCCCGCAAACGCATATACCCCATTCACGCTTCTTATCTAAAGATTCCCCAAGTTCGCAAGGCTCTTAAAAGAGCAACGACACAATACTTCAATGAAAATATTAACTCGGTTCGCTCCTCCGAGGTACTTTGGGAGGCCTATAAAGCGGTCTTGAGGGGGCAAGCCATAAACTCAGTCACGAGATACAAAAAGGAACAAACTCAGGAGCTAGTTGAACTGGAACTAACATTGAGAAATTTGACGACGACACACGAACAACACCCAACTCCGGCCACCTTACACGCACTTGACATTCAGCAGCGGTTGTACAACGATCATTTGCGCTTCCAAGTGAGAGGGCAAATAACCGAAACTCAGAATCGGATTTATGAGGTGGGCGACAAGGCAGGGAGAATGCTTGCTTGGCATGACAAACGGGAAGGAAGTTCCAAGGGAATCCAACGATTAAGGGACAGTCAGGGGAGGGTACATACGAACCCGAGGCACATAGTGGAACAGCTCGCTACCCACTTCCAAGGGGTCTACACCCCTGAACATGTGGTTACCCCTGAGATGGCCAGAGATGCATTGGCACCAATAGAGGTTCAAACGTTATCTATGGACGTTTCCGATGAGTTGGAGGCGGACGTCACCGCTGACGAAATCCAAGCGGCTATTGATGCCTTAAACCCGGGCAAGGCACTAGGACCCAACGGCATACCTATAGAATGGTACCAAGCAACGCATGAGACCCTCAGTACACATCTACTAGGGATGTTTAGGGAATGTCTAGAAAAAGGTTCACTTCCGGCAGACCAAAGACTGGCAACTATAGTGGCCATCTCCAAGCCAGGGAAACCGCCTGAGGAATGCTCCTCCTACCGTCCCATCTCACTGCTTAATGCAGAAGCTAAGATCCTTGCCAAACTCCTTGCAACCAGGCTCTTGCCCCATCTTCCGTCCCTTATGCACCCGGACCAGTCCGGATTTATGCCCCACAGAAACACGGCATTGAACCTGCGTAGACTGCACGGAGTGTTGGCTAGGGCGGACTCGATCGCGACCCAAGCAGTGATATTGGCCCTTGATGCCACGATGGCATTTGACCTTGTGGAGTGGAACTACTTGTTTGAAGCGCTGTCGCGTTTGGGATTTGGCCCCCGCTTCATCACATGGGTTAGATTGTTGTACACTGACCCGGTCGCCCAGGTTGTGGCGAATGGGCATATATCGCGAACGTTCTCATTAGGGAGGGGCACAAGACAGGGATGTCCCCTCTCGCCGTTGTTGTTTGCGATCTCATTGGAACCCCTTGCCACTCTTATTAGAACCTCACCCTTGTTGAAAGGCATACGTTGGAAGGAGGGCTGGGAGGACCGGCTATCACTCTATGCAGACGATATGCTGGTGTATCTCACAGATCCAGAAAGTGGGGTGCCAGCCCTATTACATCTCTGCAATAATCATGGTAGGATATCCGGATATAAGATAAATTGGAGCAAATCGGAACTGTATGTTCTGAAGGGACAGGTCCCGGCTCTCGATGCAGACTGCCCTCTGAAGATAGCTGGTTCGTCGTTTAAATACTTAGGCATCCAGATTGCTAGTGACCCCACAGAATTTATGGACAAGAATCTGGGGCCCCACCTAGAAAGACTCAAATAAGACGTTAAATTCTGGTCGGGACTACCTCTAACGCTTTTAGGAAGGGCCGCATTATATAAAATGATGGCACTGCCCCGATTCCTGTATGTTCTTGAAAACACACCTTACCCGGTGGCCCCAAGATTCTTTCAAAAAGTTGCAGCATTGATCTCCAATCTATTATGGGGGAACCTCCCAGCGCGCATTGCACAACTCAAATTACATAGAGGATGGTACGAGGTATTGCGCTGCCTAATCTAAAACTGTATTATTGGGCCGCACATCTTAAACCCATCAACCAGTGGCTCCATACTCCACAGACTGAGCCAGCCTTTCAGGCAGATAGGGCACAGCTGGGCACTAACAGTTTACTGGCTCCGTTGTACGACCAACGCAAAATGTGCAAACTGGTGGGCCCCACCAGACTAACGGTGACGCTATGGCATACAGCAACAACGGCTCTGGGTTGGAAGGGGAGAATAACTAAGCTTACCCCACTGTGGGATTCTCGCGCCTTAGGTAACATGAGGAATAGCCAGGGGTTTTCCCATTGGGACACTATAGGGATATCCACGGTGGGCGACCTTTGGGAGAGGGGAGGAGTGATGTCTTTCAATAGTTTGAGAGAATTGTACAACCTGAGTGAAAGGGAGCTCTTCAGATACATTCAGATACAACATGCATTACTCGCTGCTCTGCCCCCGAACACAGACCTACCGGAATCGTCCCCGCTAGAAGACCGTCTACTCACTGACTTTATGATTGAACGCGCAACGTCCCTCACGTACCGTAAAATACTTAACAACTTGCCAGACCCAATGACATCGTTAAAGGAGAAATGGGAGGGGGACACCTGTGAACTGGACGAACATGAGTGGAATGAGGCGACTGCGTCGCCTAAGGAGGTGGGCATCTCCGCACGGTTGCGACTTGTGCAGTTGAAAATATTACATAGGGTGTACTACACAAGAACTATGCTACACCGCATCCACAGGTAACAACACCCTTATTGTCTTCGTGGTTGTGGGGAGGAGGGCAAATTTTTTCACACCATATGGGAGTGCCCCCAGATTCAGGAATATTGGAAACAAATACTACGAACAATCTCACAGACACTGGAGATATCATTGCTGCCTGAGCCAAAGCGGTGCCTACTAAATATATGGGAACCTACTGATCTCTCTAGACATGGTCAACTCTGGGTTACGGTAGGATTGATGGTAGCCAAACGGGATATTGCGCAATGTTGGGGAGTGGCAGAAGTGCCAACCAAGACACAATGGTGCTTGAATATGGACAGGGTGATGGTAACAGAAAGGGCGGTCTATTCCAACCGGGCCTGCCCAGGGAAGTGGAACAAAATTTGGACCAAGTGGAATGTCTACAGAGGGGAGATCTGTGATCCCTTGCCGGAGGAAGAACAGGATGTGTCGGATGAGGAAGAGGAGGAGGGCTAGTGTTACTAACGAACTGTAATGAGGGTATGGACAAGGGCCACGAGAGTGGCTAATAAGTTACGATTTTGCATAGCGGCGTGGGAGGGAGAGTACAAGGGAACACAGTTAGACAGAATATAATCACGCATACGAACACTCACCTTCGGCAGGTTAGTGGGAACGGAGGGGACACCGAAGGGGAACATTTAACGAAAGAGCCGTACTCGACCGATACCAATCAGTACATGACCGCATCGTGATTCCTGAAGTTTAGTTTGATATGTTGTTGTTCTTTGAAAAAATAGAAAACCAAAAACCAATACTGTCTTTGACTATGATGCATGTACTGTACCTTTTTACTGCGGCAGTTTTGATTCTATCTACTGTGCCGGCGATTTCTGCAAAGACGTTGAATTGCTGCAATGTGTTTAGTAAATTGGTATAGCGGCCAGCCCGTGAGGTTGTAGGCGTTCCGCTGTGTAACTTTGAAGGTACAATAAAGGTTTTTGAAAAAAAAAAAAAGGAGATGAGGATAACTGACCCTGAGTGGGGAGATGAAGTGACTAGAACCGGCAGAGAAAGCAAGGCAGGTACTGGGCCTCATAATGAATCAAGATAGAGTGAGGTGTCATAACCACAGCCAAAGAGAGAGGGTCATCAGAGGGCAATGAGAAAGAGGTCATGGAGTAGCAGAGGGGACAGAAAGAGGAGATGAAGTGATGAGGAGATTAAGTGACTAGAACAGGCAGAGAAAGCAAGGCAGGTGCTGGGCCTTATAATGGATCAAGAGAGATTGAGGTGTCATAACTATAGCCAAAGAGAGAGGGTCATCAGAGTGCCATTAGAAAGAGGACATGGAGAAGCAGAGAAGACATATGTGAAAGAAAGGACTAAATGCGACAAGACGTGGGGTGATTTAGTGTAGGTTTGAGATGTAAAATAGTCCCTCGTGCACTGCAACAGAAGCATCTTCAAACAGTCAATAGCATGATGGTGAGAGAAAACAAATCCTATAAGAGGAGCCAAGGTGTGATTGACAGTCTGTAAGCAAGGCCTGAAGAGGACTGGCATAAGAAGGCAATGGCTGGGCTGACCTAAGGCCAGTTCTCTGTATATTTGGTAGAATAGGTTCAGCAGAGAGCTGCGCTCTCAAGCATTAAACAACGGAGAACTAGGTGCAGCCTCCTGTGCCAGGATATGCCACACTCTTTGCTGCTTGATAGAATCAACGTGGAAGTTCTGCCCTAATACATATCCCTAACTCTGGTATTTGAGAACAGTGTGTGAGAGAAAAAACAGCTGCATGTCAAGTCCTGCCTATGAAGAAAAAGACACATACTGTATCGCCTGTCTAGCTCAGTCAAAACTACAGAATGTGCGGCTGCTTGGCATATAAGTAGTACTAATCATTTCACTTTTGTGATGTGCAGATTTTGCTCAAACTTCGTTGTGTTATAATTTTTGCTATTATATTGTTTGCTAACTATTCAGCCCCGGCACAAACCAAGGCAAGTTTGTGAGACAAATCGCCATCCCCCAAACATGGCAATGATGTGTGGCTGGCACGTTGCTGATCTAAGAGCAGTGTGTAGATTCTTGACTCCTGCACTCTTACAAGAGCATAGTCTGATAAGAGGGCGGCCTTTGCTCCTGGCTGCCATGGGCACTTGAAGTGAACATTGATCATGCCCACTGATAATCGGGGGCACCCTTTTAAAATTTACTGTAAGAATCACTTGGTCAACGAAACACACTATGACACAGATTAATTATTTCAATGGTTGGCTTGGTGCAAGACCTTCGTGAGCACAATAAAAGCAACCTGATTACAGGAAATTGCAGGTCTTATCATGCAAATCTCCATTAGTTCAGATAGCATGCTGTCCGTCTGCTTAGAGGCTACACCTGTTCTCGAATGGGACAGACATATTGAAATCCTTGATTGTTCAAAGCGGTGTGTGACACAGTGAGTGCTTGAACAAGCGACGGATATATATTGGGAAGACATCACTAGCAGAGACTGCTGTGCGGGAAATTGCGGAGTCATTAAACGAGCACTGGCACAAAGAAATACCCCAAACCCAGGGCTTTAAGTGGGGGTGGTCTGTGGGGGTCTTAGCCCCCCAGTTTCTTTTGGGGGGCCTCGAAAGGGGGCTCTATTTTTGGGCCTCAAAGGTCAAAGGTAGGGTGACCAGACGTCCCAGTTTTTGTTTGGTGTAACTAGTGTGGGTAACATGTCTTGATAGTGAAATACTGCCAATTTCGTTTTTTCACTATTGAAAGGCTATCTTGCCCATAGGATAACATGGGGAATGCTGTGTAACATGTTTACCTGCATATCTTCCCATAACGGCAAGATAGACATATGGAATCTGGTATCCCTGAACTCAGAATTTAATAACACATCCTTTAGTGAAGATGGTTTTTAAATTCTAAGTTTGGAAATAGCACTTTTAGAAAGTGGCTATTTTCCTGTTCAACCTTTCTGTGTGCCTCTGCCTGGTTGTGTATTGACTGTCCGGTTTGCGAGTGACAGGGGTTGGGGGCGGCTCCAGGAGGCTGGCTGAGTCAGCACAAGGCTGAATAGACCCATCTGCATGTACTCTACATGCAGATGGGTGCACTCTGCCAATGCACCTCTTCTTCCTTTGTGAGTGTGGGCCTGGGCCATCAGACGCAGCGCAGGAGGTGAAGCCAGCATTGTGGCAGGCAGGCACAGCCCTATTGAGACCCAGGTGCTACTCCTCCCGGCCAAATCTTGTACTGACATGGCACTGTTTGGCTCACAGACTAGAACTTGCTGCGGCAGATACAATTGATTAGGTTGCCGGGGTCAATCACTTCAAGATTTTCATGGACTCATTGTATGCCATATACAGCATGTCACCAAAAAACCAGAAAGAGCTAAATCTGGCCGCCAGCGAGCTATGTGTACAGCTTCAGAAGATAGGGAAAATGCTTGATACTAGATGGGTAGCATCAATTTACAGATCTGTGAAAGCTGTTTGGAACTGCTTCCCTGTCTTGTGCAAACATTTTGAGAATGCTTCTAAAGACCCATAAAGACCCATAAGAGACCAGAGTAAGTATGAAGGTCTCTTAAAGAAGCTTACATCCTATCCTTTTATCAGAGATTTGGGGGTAATGTGTGATGCACTTCAAAAGCTCAAAGACTTATCACTCTCCTTACAGAGGAGGGACATTACAATTGTTAATGCCCACAGACTTTTGGTTAGTCAAGTACGTATATTTAGAGCAATGAAGGACTCACCAGGGGAGTTTCCTTCTGCGGCTCAGAGAGCAGTTGACAAGGGCAAATTCAAGAATGTTCCTGTTTTCCATGATAGAAGTGTTGCCCTTAATCCAAATCAGTTTTACCAAAGTCTGTCTGTAAATATCAATAAACAATGTGCCCCGGATTCTGAGAAAGAACTTATAGCCAGCTTCAGTGAGCAGGCAACTTGCCTTCAGGTGATGAATGCATTCTTTATGGTGAAACAGATATCCAGAAACAGTGTTCAGAGTTTCAGCTGTCAGCAAGAGATACTATCCAAGCTTTTAGACTTTTCAAAGATTTTGGTGGAAAGAAAACCCCTGAAGCATTAAAAAAGTTAGTAATTTGCATGGAAACCCTGCCAGCAAGTAATGTGGATTGTGAGAGAGGTTTCAGCTCAATGAACTTAATTGCTAGTCCAACAAGGGCCTCTCTTCGTGTAGAGACCATTTCTTCATGCTTATGGGTAAAACTCAGTGGTCCTCCATTTGAAACATTTGACGCAAAGCTGTATGTAAAGAGTTGGCTGGCAAAAGGTAGAAGGTCTGCTGAAGAAAATTGTTGTGAGAAACCCCAGCAAAATTGACACAGTGAATATCTTCAACGGTTTGGGGAAATCCTGCAATAGATTTCTAAGTAATGTAAATAATTTTTACATGTTTTAAAGTGTTTGGTATTTTATGGCTTATACTTAATAAATGGATGTATGACATTACATTGCATGCTTTTACATCGCATGCGTTTATAACGCTGTTTTTACAACACATGCCTTTACAACGCATAGTGCTTTGGGGCGCTGGATAGTGAATAGTTTAATTTACTATTCCAACTCCAGTCCCCGTGGATAGTAGGGAAGGTGTTGGATAGTAAATTAAACCTATTCCCTATCCTAGAGCAACCCCCAGCGCAATGCGTTGTAATGGTTTGCGTTGTAAAAGTTGCGTCGTAAAGGCACTGCGTGGTAAAAGTTGCGTTGTAAAGGATGTTTCCCTTAATAAATATACCTTTTTTGCCAATTTTATTATCTTTTGCTGGATGCAACTTCATGATTTTCTTAAGCACACAATGCTAGTTATCTTGATTTAGACCACGCCCCTAATCGGATAGGCCACACCCCTGTAAGACATTTGCCACGCCCCTTATAGAGCACCACTAGGTTTTTTTCCCACTTACAGCCCTGCCCAAACCACAAAGTATTCAAATGTTCACTAATAAAAGGAGGAAAAATCCACTACGCATAATGTGTAAGAAAGTAATGTAGCCCAGAGCTTTGGGTGAAGGGCTATGGTATATGTATATTCTGCACAAATGATTTACACTATTTTTCCAGTTTATGCGCTGGAGAAAGAAACAAAAACAGATTTTGCTTCAAACATAGCCTCATCCTTCTTCACACGTGGAGGGAGGGCATACAGCACGTTGCTTGCTTCGTTCTTTTATTACAGAAGCAGCAAATGTAGCATACAGCCAGTCTCCTACATTTTAGTCACAGGTGAATAAGTACAATGTCGGCTGCATTAAATAAAGCTTCTGCACTGCGTTCGTAAGTTGCCCTTTGACCTGTGGTTGGCTTATGTAGTATTATCAAAAGTCCGTCACGCAGCCTGGTTCTCCCCTGTTCCTCGCCAGTAAGCTGTTAGAATATTTCTGACCTTAGAAAGAAGTGTTGAGCGGGGTAGAGGTATAAGTATAGGGGCAGGTGGTAGCCATGAACATATTGGGTCGCTCCTACACCTCATATATAGTGGCGTAACACAAAATGATGGGACTCCCCTACAGAACGTGACGGGGGCTCCATACCTCACAGGTATTCATACTTCTCGAGCTGAATGGGGGACCCTGTCAATATTTTCAATATTTATTAAAGATTTGGAACTCCAATGAGGTCCACATTAAAATACATGCAATAATACATGTAATGTAATACTATGCAAGAATTTTAATGTGGACCTCATTGGAGTTCCAAATTTTTAATAAATATTGAATTGAATTGGGGGACCCTGTCAGATGTTGGCACCCCTTCACTGCAGGGGCTGCAGAGGCCTACGTTACGCCCATACTCAGGTGTCCTGTGGCAGACGGAGGAGTTGCTGGCCCTGGAATACTTGCGCTTGTGTGGGGACTTGAGATCCTCTAATGCGGGAAGTCTCCAGATGCTCCAGATGGAGGCCCCTTCATCCCTCGTGGAGTCCATCAAGACCCTCTACAAAAGCTGGCGGCCATCCTTTAGCTGCCACATTGTTCAGAGTGTGCAGTGAGACGTGTGGTAATACCTGCCTCTCCCCTCCACTCCCTTGAAAGCAGGCAAAATTAATATATTACTTTGTTATGGGGGTGATTGATCTGAACGGGGTACACACAAAATCTTCTGTACTTCGCTCTATCAACTCCCCCCTTTGATGACCTCATCATCACCAAATACCAAACCACCCATACATTCCACTTTTTTTATTCGATCAGACACTTCTTCTCAATAATTTTGTTAGTTCATCACATTTTTTTCTCATTTCCCTTGTTCTCTAAAAAAAATGTTATCTTTAGTTCTAAATCTGAAACTTACTTATCCGTGTGAAGTGTAATTCTATCTACTTGTGCAACTATTTGTACATTGTTAACAGCCCCATTAGAAAAATGGTACACCATAAACACATCTTACACCCAAAGGAAAACATTTTTTTTAAGACTGTCCATATCTACTATGGTATCTAAATTATCCTATAAATAGAATCTACTAAATATGTACTGTATGTACAAAGTGTGTTTCCACACTTGAATTACTTTCAGTCATATCCCCCTTCCTTTATTTTAACTAATTAGAAATGGTTCACTAAAAATCGTCTTCATCTTGTGTGCTGAAACCCAGGAGTGTTTTTTGTAACACTGTTATGGTGACCTCAAGTAATCCCTAAATTCATGTGTAAATCATCTCGATCCATTGGTTCTAGATCATCCGTTTCTGCTCTACTGTCAGATAAGATAACTCTCAGGATTTCCGAATTTTCTCCTTCCTTGACCACCTCCTGTACAGTCCCTCTCAGACTTTCCTGGCTATCCGCTTCCTCTTGTATATCAGGAAGTGCCACATATGTCCATTCCAGTGACTTGTACTTCAGATTTGGTCTGTGTGTCTGTTGTCTTAGTTCTGTAGTACTGTCTAAATCGTTGTCAGGTGAAAACTCATTTAGTCTTACACCATGCTGTACACTCTCACAGACTGTTGGTCTCAATTCACCAGTTTTACAGTCTGTTTCCCTTGTGTTAACAGCTTCTAGTTGCTTAGCACCTGATTCTGAACATGTATCCAAAATCTGCAGTCTATTTCTCAGTGGCCTGTCTTGTTGATCAGGTACATGTATACTTGTCTCATGGCTTGTTCCATTAGCTTCTTTCAGGTGTATTTCTCATGGTCATTAGAACTAGGGGCAAAGCATCCGGCAATTTCAAGTCAGTGGAATCACACATTTTTGCTAATTTGACTTTCATTGTGCCATTCACCGGTTCACCAATTCCAGAAGCTTCTGAACAATAGCCACAATGCAGTTTCTGTTTAGTGCTCAGTATTTCCCTGATCAAACTGATAACTTTGTTGGCAAAATGAGTTTCCCTATCTGTGTGTGCCTGTCCATGATACATGCGTGCAAAATGGACAAACATATTATCGGGCATAACAGCTTTTTCATCATGGTAGACCCAAACATCATCCCCTTCTTTTTGTGTGCAACCTTCTTTTACCCATGTTTCCTTTTCCTCATCGCTTCCCTGATCCTGCAACTGCCTCACTTCTTCCCATGTTTCTACTGTTTTAGCAAGCATGAGATATTGGGGCAAAGTGTCTTTCTTCGCCCATGCCTGATTTAAAGAACAATCCTGTTTTGTGCAATATTTTCCCAATTCATCCGCAAGCCAATTTCCTCTAGTAATGTAGTCAGTTTCACATCGGTGAGCAGCAAGAAATTCTAACAACCCCCTATCAGTTATTCTTTTATTCTTCTTTCTCCACCTCTCCACCTACTCCTCCATTTTTCAATTTCCCTCCTCTTTCTCAGCAATATCAGCAATTCTTTAATTTTAGCTCTTTTCCAGTAGTGTTTAAGTTTTCTTTGCCTTTTTCTGTGAAATCTAATCTATATGGTTTCTGCAAATCCCTACATTTGGAGAGATCCACTCCTGTCTCACTGGCAACTTCTTCTAGTTTTTCCTGCAAATTCTTACTTTTCCTGGTAATGCTTTAACTCATAAAGAGTATCTCTTCATCCTGGTAACATTTTAATCTGTTTATGCTTGCTGTTCCAAAATTTAATTCCTCCATGTTTACCGTTAATTCTGCAATATTTATCTGTTGGCGTGCTTCATCTTTTCTACAGCCACTTCTTACCCACTCTCCCAACTCCTCACTTGTCAAACCCAAAGAGACTTTGTTTAATCTTTCTCTAGGTTTCATTCCCTGTAACTATCCAGTTGGTTTTTCAGCCAGTATCTGAGTTCCAACTGCTAAAGTCAGAGCTTTTGTTAGATCTGTTGTATCTAATTGGGACACACTAGGCTGTTTATTCCTGACACTTTCAGATAATAACTCTCTTCCAGGATCTGGTTTTGCCTCATTTAACGGTATGGCCAGTGAATGTTCTTTCTCTACCTCACTTTTGCAAACAGAAATTTCAGAATCTATATTCATCTGGACTGTTAAAGCTTCCATATTCATAGGCAGTTCTTCTAAACTTTCAGACAATTCTCGTGTCCTGACTGCTAACTCATTTTCTTCTTCTTCATGATTTGACCTATTTATCAAATGTCTTTCTTGCCAAATAATTGTACTATTCATTTGAAGGATTCTGCCGTTGTTACTGTACTACTAGTTTGAACAGGTTCCTGTATATTCATTGCACTACTCCCTATGGGGACTGGAACCGTTTGGAAAGCTTTTGTAATTTTGCTGGCTGTGCCTTTGGCACCACTGTCGCAAACTCCCCTTGATATGGAGGTGAGCTGTTATCCAGAATGTCATTCAGCAATTCATATTTTGTGTCACTGTACCTACAGTCTGAAATTTGAACATGCTTCTTTTCCTCTTTCTTTTTACTTCCTGTAAATCCTTCCATACTCCTGACAGGAAACAAATCATTTGGTATATCTACCTGTTCCCATCTACATATTTTGTCCTCAATATTCTCATTCCGATATTTATCCAAACCAAAATCATAACCTCTTCCTGATCTGTGTTGTTCTTTCTCATACCCCTCATCTTCCCAATCCATTAATGCTTCAAATTGTGTAGGTCTAGGTTTAGGCTTAAGTTTCGTCATTGTTTCTCTCAAATGCCGCAAAACCTCTATGTTAAAAGAACCTTCTGGAGGAAATGCAAGCGCACCATCCCCTTTCGTGTATTGCACCCAATTCTCGACCCACAAGCAAGTGTGATAGCCATACTTCATTAGCATGTGAGATACAGGCGTTCCCAGAGCAAGGTCTAGTCTCCACTCCTGTTTTACTACAGGCTTGTCTTTCACAAACAATCTTTTTACCGTGCCAAACAGCGAAACTTTCTTCTTGTCCTTACCAATATAATACATTTTTCGCTTAACTTTTTGTCTTCGCGTTCAGCTAGAAACGTCAGTACAACATAAACACATCTTACTTAGAAGCAATAAATTATAAAGTAAATAATTCATAGTGTACAAAAGCCATGAGCCAAGAGCCAAGAACAATCTGCCTCTTTTAAATGTGGCTCAAGGTATATAAGTACTCTTTATATTACTCCTTGTCTCTAACCTTTTCTTAACAAGAACAACCATTTTATATGTATTTTTCTCTATCATGGCATACTCCTACTCTAACGTGCTTCCTTTACAGCAATGGATGTTAGTTTCCTCTTGATCTCCAATTTATAGAGACCATTTTCCAACTACCTCTTTCCACCACCAACTCAGTTTCGGCACCTTCAACCCGATATTCATTTTAATCATACCGCTCAATTTAATGGGACAGCGTATGGGCCCGCTCTCCATAGTTGGCCTGTATCTCCCATTACTGCCCCTGGTGTGCGATCGTCTCTTCCTTCCCCTCACGGTGACACGATACACGGTTACCGAGAAGAGAGCTTCACGTCAGCCCTCAGTGATTCCTGACCCGTGTGTGCTCACCCATTGAAGGCTCGTCTCCTTCCTTGTCTTCATACATGCTCACTGAGACAAGCACTTCCCATCGACCCTTCCACTCTTTAGGGCTGTACCCTTTTTTAAAGGAAAAAACTTTGTAGATGGTCCAAAATGTCTATGCATGCTCGAAAGCAAACAACCCTTTTCCACCGCAGGCTTTTTCAACCATTCTACGCCAATTTTACCATACTATTAGACTTTTGAGCCACTCCTGAAAAAATAGGGGGGGGGCATACCTTATACTATCTGATAATGACTCAGATGAAGCTGAGTCATTATCAGATATTATAAGGTATGCCACCCTTTTTTCCAACCTTTTTCCCCCTTTTCCAACCCCAGCATAAATAATGATGCCTTTAAAAGGATTATTCAAAAAGAGATGCGCTCCTACATGCTCAAGATCCTTAATCAAGTTATGTCTAATAAAATATCCTAACCTATAGAAGAAGAGGACATAACTGAAATACTGAACCCCCAAAATAATGATGAAAATATTAATAACACATATACAAGTGGAAAAAGACTAAAGAAAACCAAGAATACTGAAGACCTAAACACCCTGAGCACACTTGCAGGTCCTCGTACCTCAGATAAAACAGGAGGTGCAAGCACCACAACTTTTAAAGGAGGACATCACTCCTCAAATGTATTGGGTGTCCTAAGCCGCATAACACATCAAGGTGTCCTAAGCGGCACAACACATTAAGGTGTCCTAAGTGGGACAACCGATCAAAGTGCTCATTACAATATACAAAATACTGTTATGGAGGAAGAAGGGGATAACTACTAACCTAATACATGAATATGTATTTGACCTTGGCAAGGATGACTCAAAATTTGACAGTCAAGTTACTGAGGAGGGGCTCCCAGTCATCCTCAAATGAAAAGATAACTAATACCCTAAGTGAGGAGATGTTCTCTCCATACAATATTAAACATCAAAGAAGTTCAGAATTATGGCCTCAGGAACATGTGGTAAAATTATTTTTAAAATGGCTCATCAACCCCCTTGAAAGAGAAATATGGACTATACTGAGGGCAGAATTCTCAAGACCTGTTATACATGAAAAAGTCTGCCAGACTCCCAACCTTGACCCCAAACTAATCAATTTCCTCTTTAAACTGGGAAGAGATCCAAGAAAGGGCATGGAAAGATCACTAAAAGCATGCCAAGATTGTCTCCCCAACATTCTTGACCCTTTGCTAGACTAATTGATATGGCTGAGGAAAGCCATATCACAGATACCCCACTCGACACTGAATTGGTCAGGGGTTGGAGTCAAAGAGCATTCATCCTTTTAGGAAACGCCAACGCTGGAGTGAATGCAGGAAGGAGAAGAGTGGTCCTAACTAAATTTAACCCTGAATTAAGCGACAAGGCCGACAAGGAACCCTCCCAGAATCCCAAGTGCTTATTTGAAGACGGTGAAGTATATGCTTAAAACTCTGTGGAAATATGTGGCAACATTCACAGCACTTGACAAATCCCATAATAACATGAGACATGTCTTCAGTGCTAATATTTTTGTGCAGGCAGGAAGAAGGGGCCTTTCGACTGGCCGTTTCTACCAAAGGCCCTACCTTAGACACAGAGGATTCGGTAGACCCTACCAATCATCATTCAACCCTCCACCGTTCTACCCCCAGAGAGGAATAACAACCCACTCCAGAGGTTTTTGATCACACGGTCAACTCCCTAACTTCCTAGGCGAGTACCTTCACTCCTCATTCTTCTTTTTTCCAACAAAAGGCGGGAGGCAGACTCAAATTCTTTTCACAGGGCTGGAAAACAATCACTCAAGACCCTTGGATCTTACAAACCATCCAAGGGTTCAGAATAGACTTCTCAGAACTCTTAATTCAAACCTTGGAGCCGAGAACTCTATTATTGACAAAAGAACAATACAAAATAATCCAGGAGGAAGTTACCTCTATGCTACCGAAAGGGGCAATTATAGAAGTGCTGTAGGGTTACAAGACTTTTGCTAGAACCCTCTTTCTTTTACAGAAAAAGGACAAAGGATGGAGGTCAGTTATAAACCTAAGAGAAATTAACACATTTCTAGTTTACAAACACTTCAAGATGGAGGGTATCCATTTCTTGAGGGATATACTTTTAGAGAAAGACTGATTAGTCCAACTAGACCTAAAAGACGCCTACTTCACCATTCCCATGGCAAAAGAACACCAACCTTACCTCAAATTTATTTGGAACAACTACTTATTTCAATTTCAGGCTCTACCTTTCAGCTTATCATCTTCCCCCTGTTGTTTCACTAAAGTGATGAGGTCTGACACATAATTCCTAAGGGGAAAAGGAATACAATTGATCGTCTATGTGGATGATATACTTTTCATGCCACAGCACCACTCCCAGATCTTACTAGAACTGAATGCAGTAATAAACCTCTTAGAGAGCTTAGGATTCATAATAAACAAAGGGAAATCTATACTGACACCCTCCAGATCTCTGGAATTCTTAGGTTTTACTGTAGACACATTGAAATGCCTTCTCTTACTGCCTCAAAAGAAGATGACGAAAATACGAAAGGAAATAGGATCATTCTTAAAAAATAAATCCCTAACCCAAAGGGAACTAGCGAGATTCTTGGGCCTTCTTTCCTCCTCAAAACAAGCTATATTTCCGGGACCTCTAAACTACCACGCTCTACAAAGAGTAAAAGTGAGAGAACTAAGGTTGGGTCGATGGTATGAAGATCAAATACAACTGGATCTCAAAGTCAAAGCTAAACGTATGTGGTGGCTAAAAAATCTAGATAATTGGAATTTCAAGGCCATATTTGGGAGCTCACCAGAATTTAAAGTAGAATCAGATGCGAGCCTTCATGGTTGGGGGCCTGCCTACTCGATCAACTGACAGGTGGGGTAAAGTCACAAACAGAAAGCTCACATCACATAAACTATCTAGAACAGACCGCAGGATTATACTCCCTAAAGAGCTTCAGGAAATCCCTTCAAGGGAGATCTGTTATACTGAAAATGGACAATGTATCGGCAGTAGCCTACATAAATCGATTAGGAGGTTCCAAATAAGCATATCTATGTATCCCAAAAACTCTGGATGTTCTATCTAGAACACAAAATAGTATTAAAAGCAGAATACCTAAATCAAGCGCCTCTGTGAATTGGAACTCCAGGTTCTTGTTAGACCGCAATGATTGGAAACTCAACAAGAAAGCATTCAGTGCTCTGAGTCAAATATGGGGCCCTATAGAAACAGACCTATTAGGAAGCCGATTGACCTTCCAAGTAAGGAATTACTTCAGCTGGATGCCCGACCTGGGTGCTCTAGGGAATCCAGGCTTAGGCATTTCCCCCCTTTGCCATGATATAGAGAGCCCTCTAGAGAGTGAGACAAGAACAATGCTCCCTAGTACCATTGATACCCTTTTGGCTGTCCCAAGCATGGTTTCACAGAACTTTGAAGCTAGCTCAAGAAATACCCTTTCTCCTTCCTGCAAAGAAAGAACTCATAACAGACATAGACGGAGGAGATCATCCCCTAGTACAAACTGGGATTTTGATTCTTCTTGCCTGGAAAGTGTCAGGAGATCTCTACTCTGGGAATCTTGGGCCCCAGGCACCCACGAAAGATATAACAGCATCTGGCGGAAATGGGTATGCTGGTGCCTGGAGAGGAAAATGGATTCTATGGAGGCTCCGATCGAACACGTAATACATTTCCTGGTAGAGCAATTTGAAAGGGGTCTCAGTTACAAATCAACTTACTGCCACAGATGCGCCATCTCTGCAGGTCATGCCTTAGTAAACGGAAAAATAGTAGGTAAGAACGTCATTGTATGTAGGGTATTGAAAAGTATTATACTAAGGAGACCCCCCAAGACTAAATACAATGCACTCTGGTATGTCAGTCCAATTCTGAACCTATTCACAACTTGGCCTGTTAACAAACACCTGGATAAGAAAAGACTTTCCATTAAATTCGTATCACTCCTTTGTTCAATCTCCTGCTATACAGTTTCCAACATCAAAGCCGTAGAGGTCAGTAATAGAGTCTATAATATGTTTGGGGTGAAATTCGAGATTATCAGAAGAACCAAAACTATGACAGACACAATCTGCTATCAAAAGTTTGATGCTTGCAAAACATTGTGTGTGGTAGATTGTATGAAAGAATACGAATCTAGAATGAGCGAGTATCGTATGCATGGTGAGAATCAATTACTTATATCCTACGTTAAACCCTTTAGACCCATAACCTCTGCCTCAATAGCGAGATGGGATAAATGTGCCATGCAATCAGCTGGTATTGATCTCAAGAAATTCCAAGCACCCTCTGTTGGAGGAGCTATGGCAAGCAAATTCTTCTTAACAGGTGGTAAATTGAATGACATTGTTAGGGCAGCTGACTGGTCTAATGCAAGCACCTTTGCAAAGCGCTATTACAAACCAATTGAACATATGTCAGATGTCGAATTACAAAGCTACCAACGTGCATATTGGTACTCTCCAGTCTTGTAATGAAATTGCGATTCTCCAAATACTATGACAAGAGAATCTGGATTTCATTAAAGACACGGAGGCTAACATTATCCCACTCTATCCCTCCCCAGAGTTTGACAATAAAATATAGAAATATTCTTTGATAAAATTCAACTTTTATGGAGAACACTGTTACTAAGCTTAAGCAACCTCTATTGTATTAATTTTAATTCGTCATTGCATGCCTTTTTCATTGTCTCAAGTCTTCCTTATCAGCCAACAAAAATCTCATACTTTTTTCCTTTCAGATAACTCGACATAATTAATTTACACTGCGTCACGGCCTTACAGAAGCAAGATCTTCAGAAATAATTAAGATGTGACACTTTCGCTCAAACCTCCTCATTCTTCATCACCTGGAATACAAATTCAGTTTTAAAGATAGTTACTTTATGTTACTGTTAATTGGCATTTGTATAGCGCGTAATCACCAACGGTCTCTTGGCGCTTTAGGAGAGAATAGCCAAACCCCACCAGTATTTACTCGTCAGTGCTCCTGCCTAGTCAGGGCACATCTTGTCCCCAAACCTGAGTGTACAACAGAGTCTTCAGCTTTTTCCTGAATGGACGGAGACAGGTTTTCCTACACAGACTTTCCAGTAGCCTGTTCCACAGTTAGGGGATGAGGATTGAAAAAGCACGTCCGCCCAAGGTTGCTTTATCAAACCGTGGGCAGGACAACAGGCCTGCCTCAGATGAGATTTTCTATTATATTTCATCTCATTTAAAAGAGGCAGACTATTCTTGGCTAAAGGCTATAGTACATTATGAAGATTCTGTTCTGGAATTATTTTACTTTATGATGTATTGCTTCTAAGTGGCTGCTTGGAGTTAACATTAAATGTAATATGCATAATGTTAGCCTCTGTGTCTCATGTCATAGTATTAGGAGAATCGCAATTCGGTTCAGGTCTTTAAAACTTACTCAGGTGCAAGAAGGGGTGTTCCTCAACTAATGGGAATAAAGCTTCACACTGAACAAAAAGCCTGGCCTCTCAAACGTGCTGCTACCTGCAAACCTCCAAGTGACAGGTAGCATCAAATGGAACAGCACCTTGTGCAAACTAATGAGACTTTCTTTGATAATTGCAGGTAGGGAACAGTGATGTGTGATCTGTATTATGCGTTCTCATTATGCTGTGTTGCTGAATCTCCAGTCGTGTTTGGGCTTATCCATGTGCGACCCTCTTGTTAATTGATATGTGAGAACACAGTGTCGACACCTCACAGCATGCTTAATTGACTTAAGAATGCTAATAAGCTTCTGCGCTGCTGCTCAACAAGCACTGTTGAGAACATAAGCAGTGCTGAATAGGGTCTGTTTCTCACCCAGCTGACAATAATCCCCTCCAGGTAGAGGCCATGGCTGTTTCCCATCATTAGTTGACTAACAGAAAGCAGTAGTAAAGCAGCTGTTATGACAGAGGAGGAAACCAGAAGGACCTTCAACTATAGGTGTTGGAACAATTTTCAGGGTAGGGGTGCTGTTATTGATGCTATATCACTGAAGTCATGGGGAATGTGAAAAATAAAACGTCGTACAAAAAACAAGTCGCAAATGTGCCACACCCATTTAGCAGGAGAGTGGTAAGGTTGTGGTACGTAGCTGGTGGTGCATTTTTGAAACACTGGTGAGGCAGTGCACTGTCATCTACAGAAAGAACATTTTCCATTGAAATGGCCTCTAAATTTGCACCGGCATGCAGTTTTACTAAAATTATATAGTGCAAAAACAATAATGTGTGAAAACCGGGTTTCAGCAAATATTTATAATTTGCACATCACCAAGTAAAGTGTCTAGATGTGCTTTGAACTTACTGGAATCTTTATTTCCATCAAACTTTAGATTTACAAAAAAAGTGCTTCATTTGTGCTTTCCGTATTGTTGTTATAAATTAAAATATGTTTATAGTTTATTTATTGATATAATGTATGTTAGAAAACAACTGCTATCCTATAGCCTTTCCGTTCATTTCCTGTAGCCCAACAGGATTGTCACCTAGATCACTTTTAGAAAGTCCTCTGAGTTTGCAGTCAGAGAAATAAAACTACCTTCCAATTTCTGAATATGCAACAATTTTCCAGAAGTAATAGCCTGACATTTGACCCTTGTCTTTGAACATGCATAAAATGTGACAAGATAATCTCAAAATGTAAAGGCATCTTAATTGCTCATTTACCTTTTGAACTCCAGCATGATTGTTTCTGGGGGTGCTGCTTTGCCCGCACTCACCCTTGAAGGGTAACGACTCTCTTGGCGTGACCAGCTGGGTTTGAGTTCCTGCCTGCCAATAGAATCTGGCAACATACCACTTTATTTAGACATTGGCGAGTGGCCTAGAGTGAGTGGAGGCGATGATGTCTGCCCCCCTTGGGTGCCCCGCTTGTATTTATAGATCACGGCTGGTTAGCAGGGATCTCTCTGCTGTGAAAGGAGTTGCCAACACAGTGGCTGCCTTCACAGAAGTACCCGACCTCCAAACCTTTTTGGGCATATTTACTAACATTTTCCACAACCCATTACAGCAACCAAATTAGCTGCACTGCACAACATCAAAAGGAGAAACAAAATCAGCACCATATCTGCTAAGATATTGCACTACCTCTGAGTTCATGCTCTTTTGGCCACCTTGCACTCATGCACATGTTCTTGCACATAGTGCCAGGGTGTGTGCCTTCTGTCAAGCAGAGGTTTTACACTGAAAGGAAACCCTTTGAGCACAAAAACTATGCTTTAATAATGTTTGCATTTCGTATGTGTGCTATATAGTAGAGCACATATGCAAAGTTGGGAAAATGTGGAGAGTTTTAAAACTTGCTCCACTGTTACGCCTGCTTTGGAGAGGTGTAAGCATTTGGCACAAATTCCTGTCTACCAATTTTAGTAGCTAGGGATTTGCATTAAAACCCATGGTAACTGCGTGAGAACACCCACATACCACTCATGGAACGCCCGCTTGACACAAAGTAGCGCATTATGCTACCGTGTGCCACTCTGGTCAACTTTCCAACGCAATGGCTGCAAATTCACAATGTTTAGTCTTCACAATTTTTGCAGTAGTAGGCATGGAAAGCTGCACCATCCTTAGGTTTCCAGACATAATACTGGTAATTAGACACCCAAAAAGTGATGGGACCAATGCTTAGAAATCCACTAACCACTGGCAATCACTTTCAGGTAGTATTCTTATTAGGTTAGGGTAAAATGTATATTATGCCAGCATATGTTTAACAATTTTGCATTACTCTTGTTATGTGAAATTCCCCAATCCATGATATTAAGCCACTTCTGGCAATTATGTGACATTCACGGTAAAAGAATTGCAGCAAAGGGTACAATTTGTGGTAAACATTTACTGCGTACGCACATGAACAACAGAACATGAGTGGCCGTTGTTGGTGGTCCTGTTGTATAAATTCATCCTTATGCCAAACATGTATATGATGATGCTTTTTGTGCTAAATAGACCACAAAATGACAGATTTGCATTTCATGTAATTATGTGTAATTTCACTGTAATTTCACGTAATTACATGAATGCAAATTACACGAATTTTCACACATGCATAATTCCAACTCAAAATGTTTCACCCACTATAGCACTCCAGACAGAGGTCCACCTAATGCAAATCAGTACTGACCCTGTTTATCATGTGAACAGTCCATCCCAAACTATAGTCATCTCATCACTCCACCCTGCAGCCCTTCACTTTTTAAGTTGAAAAAGTTCAGATTTACACCCCTCAAATCTTACTTACAGAGCTACACCCATTCTAAAGGAATGGTTGCATATGTCTAATAATTGTTGTGTATGTCTATGTCTGAGTGTTGCAAGTGGAGGGTGATTACCATCCTGACATTCTAAAGCAGCAACTGAGAGTAGGCTCTACCTACAGTTTACACTACAGTTTACATGCAGTTGAAGGGAGAGTATGGGCTATCAAGCTGTTTGTAGCTGATTGAAATGGGACTATTAGCTGTAGTCTTCTGAGAAGGCATCATGGCAAAATTGCTCATCAAGGTAATGCACTCGCTGGTGACATTTGGTTCACCTGCAGATCATGAGCTCAAATACTGACCACACAGACTCAACATTCTCTATACCCATTCTGTTGATGCTCACCACAAGGTGCCAGCAATTTCCGATAAATGCCACCCACTCTGTGCATGTGAGAGAGCATGGGATCGGCGTGCCTGTATAAATGCAGGTTAAGAGGTAAGCCCTTGTTTATGCTGGAGCACATATCTGATGTATTGATTCATGATTAATCATATGTATTGTATATTGACACCTTTTTCCCTTTTACCATTGATAAAATTCTCTTTTGAAACTTGAAAAGAGGGCAATCTGTGTGTCTGTATGAATGCAGGGCTAGTGGTGTGCCTGCAATTGGGTCTGTGGTGTGCAATTAGGAGGGCGGGATGGGTTGTGTATCTTTGCAAGCGTAGGATGAACGGTGTGTCTGTGAGCAGCATGCATGTCTAATTGAAAGCTTGAGCAGTGTGCCTGCGTCAGTGTTTGTGTCAGTGTAGAGTGAGTCGTGTGAGTCAACAGTTGCGTGTCTGTGTGAACGCAAGATGAGCAGTGTATCTATTTGAGTGCAAAAGGAGAGGTGCGTCTGTATAAGTGCAAAGGGGGCATACTTGTATGAAAAGTGAAAGTTGTGCCTGTGAGTGCAGTGTGAGAGGTGTGTTTGGGTGAGTGCAATGTGCAGCACGTTAGAGCCAGACTCGCAGAGCCCCTGAGTCCAGTTGCGTAACGCAAAAGGTGGGGCATCCCTGCAGAATACGAAGAGGGGTTCCTGAGTCTCCCATAGGTCACACAAATACCTTGGCCTTGGGCTGAATGGGCCCTCTCTGAAGTAATGTGAAGCCTTGCCCCACTCCCCCCCTCTTCCACCTCCCAGGGCCGCAGCAGCTGCAGGCCGGTTGTTTTGCCCCTGTATGAGTTAACGGATATAGGGGTCATTGGGGATGTCAGGATTACAACTTGCATCTCATACTGCCACAGCTGACAAGGCAGCCACGACAGCAGTCTAAAGGATAACTCTGAGACTAAAATGAAGCAGAGAGAATTAAGTATCTTCAAATACTGCACTGAAAATACAGAGACAACTGTCCCCATTCCTGTAGTACCAAAACCAGACCATGTAAATGCAGGCTAAATTTACATTGAAATATGATTGTAAGCAAAGCTTATGGATCTTGCAAAAACGACAAAAAAATATGCGAGTCTAACTTAAATAATGTATTCTTATTTTTTCTGCAAAACGCAAGGATCCGATCAAAACTACAATATTTTTTTTTAAAAGGGATCAATTTCAGAACTAAATCTTACTGTACGTGGGACTTGGGGATCAAACAAAACGTATATAATTTTAGAAGAGATGGATCTTAAATGCTGGGAGCACTGCGTGGCAAGTAGTGACGTGCATGATTAATGCCAAGTTGGGACCTGTGCATCTCTGGTTGGTTGCAGAGTGACTTAAACTTTAGATAATGGTTAATTATTACCCACTGGTGATTGATCGAGTATCATTTTATTAAAGGCAAAGTCTGAATAAATAAGCATTACAATTAATAAAAGCAAGGCTTTAAGGACAGAGCATAGCCGACTACATATACCCCACTTAAAGCACACCGTATTCATCTCTCAGTCGTTCCCTCCCCCCCCCCCCCCACCCCCCCCATTTCCTCTGGTTCATCTTCATGGGAGATCACAGACTCATTTTTAACAAAAGACATCGAAGACAAAGACTATTAAAAGAAAATGTTATATGGTGTCTGTGACCTTATCCTTAATGACTGTGTGTGGTATTAATAAAGGATGTTGCAGTAGTGCTGGAGTTGGGCCCACTCTAACATTGTATCTCCAGACCAATTGTCTTGATAGCAGCATGAGAGATAAAGGGAGAAAATAATAACTTGTTAAAATCTCAATACAGTGTTGCCAATATGATCACACAACAATCCACTTGCACACTTAAACTGAGTTTAGTAGGGTTTAATTACAAAATCAGAAACAAATCAATACAGACCAACCTCAACATTATCTTATAGAAATATGGAAGAAACAAAATGAGACCAAATCTCCTGAAGAGGTTTAGCCTATAAAATACAAAGTAGATAGCTAACTCTGTAATGGAGATTCAAATGATCAGCAAAACAAATTGAGTATTACATTGCATCAAATCGTTCTCCAAAGTAGGCATAAACAAGCTATCTCTCCCTACATTACCTTAAAAGGGGTAACCCTAAACTAAGAAGCATTTAGAAAAGGTGAGACCAGAAAGGTGTCAGCTGTTGGGGTCTTCAGTAGAAGGCACGCCAACCATGGGTCGAACAGCATAGAGTCACTCAAGCGGACGCATAGGTCTGCTCCCCACGAAGTCCTGATATATATCTCCTATCCCTCACTATATTTCAGCATAAAATATCAATTGCATTCAAGGTAGATGGTCCCACATGACTCTTGTAAGGAAGCCCCCCGCGAGGCTGCGCTGCATTGCGCGACAGGGAGGAAGCAGGGGAGCGCCATATCTTCAACAATATGACTTCCTCCTCCCCTTTCCCTTGCACCGGCGCTGATTTTAGCAGCTGTACATGCACACACCTAGGCGCTGTAGTGCTAGGGTGAGTGCATGAGTCCAGCAAAGGTTTTGTACAGGAAGGTTACCCTTCCTGTACAAAATACTATGCTAGACACGAGGGAACGTTTTTGCCACTTTGTATGCGAGCTGCACAGTGCAGCATGCAAGCATATTCGGAAAAGGAAGGAGAAATGAAAGCATTTCTCCTTCCTTGCACCTAGTTGAAAAGGGTGCAGTTTTCTCACGCTAAACCCAATCTACTGTTTTTAGTAAACTGGGTTTAGTGTGAGAAATCTTGGGTGGTTGTATGGGAACACCCATGCACCACCCTTGGTACGCCCCCATGGCGCAAAGTAACGTGAAGCAGCGCAACACGCTGCTTCGCATTACCTTTACGTATTTCCAGCTCTAAACAAGTTTCGCACCGGAAACTAAATTACAAAAAAAGATTTTGCATTGTTTTGCTTCACTTTTGTGACACAAACATGGCGGAAAAGCCTAGTAAATCTCCCCCTAGTCTTCTCATACCTTGCTATCTAATAAAAACAAAACTCTTGCTAACTAATGAGGCTTTGTCCATACCTGCAGTGAAAACAAAAATACAAGCAAAGGCATTCTACATTGATGGTTAAACATGAAATACATGTTAGACTTTAAACTTGAGCTTGAACTGAACTGTTTTTTTGAGCCCCACTCTAGTCAACTTTAACAGTGCACAGGGTTACAGAATATGTACACAAGTATACACAAATTTATAGAGCGCCTGGTTACACTGGGCCAGTGTAACCAGGCGCTCTATGCAACTTATCTATACATGGATACATTTTAAAGAATTACCCAGATGTCATTCCAAATGGACCTGCATGGAACAAATTATTTTTGCACGTATAAATGTTTAAACATTAGTTTCCATTCTATTTTATTAGCCTCAAAATGGGACACATTTTATGTGAACTTTTCCTATCATATTAGTAAAATTCTTCAAGTGGAATATTTTAAATAAGCAAAGCTCGATGTCCTTAGTAACATTAACCATACAGAATATAGTTCAGTGTTTACTACTCATGATTGTGACACCCTCCTACATTATCTCAGATGGGATCAAAACTATACTTCTCCAGTAGTTATGATGGAAACCGACTGTTGTCATAAGGGGGACACCAGTAAGTAGCTCAGTAATGTAAATGCTCTCTGTTGCGATCCAATGAAACTTGCAGGTCATAGGTTTGAACCTTCAATGAATCAACAAAGATAATCTCAGTTCAAGGTTTTCGTTTGTAAAACAGTTATTTCAAGAAATGTGTAAAAAAATACATTTTGCAGAAAAAAGATGACTTGGTTCAGAATAAAAATAGATCTACTTTACATTAAAGAATCCATTCATGACAAAAGTTAATCAATTTGTGACATAGCAGAATCAAATCTACCTATTTTGTGAATTACAAATCAAACCCAATTCACATATTGGGTTTCACTCCAGTCCTAGATGTGAAATACAGCTGGAGGTCCAGCCCTGATTCACAATACATTTTTGAGGAGTTTTGTCTCATTCCAGGCTTCAATATGGTGTACTCATGTGTTTCCAGGAGTAAGTTAGGGTTTCAAAAGGTAAAAAGGGTATGTGAGTCACAAAATATGTTTTTTCAGGTTGCCCTCCTGGGTCCATGTTATACAGTGCGCCGTGGGGGCGCAACGAGAATATGCGCCTGCTTTGTCTGCAGTATTACAAAAGTGATGCTTGTGCGACCCCTTCTGTAAAACTGTTAGTGCTGGAGCATATGTAACACCAGCGCTATCTAGAGTGAGCAATCTCATTTGCTTGGGGGCGTAAACCCATGCAAATGAGTGGATCTCTCAGCTTCTGCGCCTGGGCCGTTTTATGACGTGGCGCAAAGACGCCATCAGGAGGCGCACTGACAGTGCGTCACACAAAGGTGGCACACTATCAGTCTGCCCCCTGAGGAGGGAACAGACGGATCCCACGGACCCCCATGCAGCCAGCTGCATCTCACTCACTGCAACTGCCTGAAAGGGGATCTCTGCCCACTCTTGAAAGTGCAGACCGGTGCTGCCGGCATATTGAACCATAGAGCGGCTGATTAAAGCAGCCGCACCACATTTTACTTGAATGCGCTGCCCCCATATCAGTGCAAATTCACGGCTGCCCTGGGGGCAGCCCATTCTGCAAAACAGAGTGTACTATCCCTGTTGGCGCTGCAACGCACCTTTTGAAAGGTGCACGTGCACCGTGTCTCAAACAGGGAAAGTTTGTCCTTTGTGTAATAGAACCTCAGGAGGAATTCCAAAGTGATTAGTTGAAAATGGGCATTTCTTCTGTGGAAAGTTCCTCTTGGTGCTGACCAGTGTAACTGCATCTGGACTTCTTGGCCTGAAAGAGGAGTTGTCGGAACTCAGAAATGTCGTCTGGAGCCAGAGAACCATATGACTGACTTCTTGCAGAAATCAGTTTAATCTTTTGGGTCAGATAGTTTGGGTCTTGTGAGAGCTCAGTCACATGTCATATCAAAACTGCAGCCTTTCTCTCTTCTCGTGTCTCTGTGTACCACAGGCTCTCATCTAGAAATTGCACTAGAACCCGTCAAACCCACACAAAATGTTTGAGTTCAGCAATGTATGTCCTAGTCATAGCAGGAAATGGACAAGGAAAGGTCTGCAGAGAGACATTCATTTACATACTGCCAGGGGTAGAATTTTAGGTTGCATGCATGTATACTTGTAAAGCGCACTGTTACCTCGTTACGTGGTGTCCTGGCGCTGTATACCGCTGGGGAACCCGTCCTGGCTTTCCCTGTGAGAGGGCACCCCAAGGTGAAGCCAGGCATCCCCGGCGTTGCTGGGGCCGTTGTGGAGATTAAGCAAGCTATTGCCCAGAGTTGCAGAGTGGGACCTATGGTTAGCTTAGGCACCTAAGCGAGAATTATCGAGTCAGCGGACATTGACCCAAGACCCTGCCGCGTTGGGAATTGAACCCTGGTCCCGGGCCGACCTCTGCTTCAGGGTCTGCCGCTTCTAACCAGTGAGCCACACTTCTCCACTTAGAGAAGGGTAGCAATTGTTAAAAGTGTGTGAATGCTTACACACTGCAAACACCTTTGAATATCTAGCAATTCAACCAAATAATATGCCTTTAGCATTTGCCAGTGTTAATAAATAGTTTGGTGAGCCTGTTGTCAATTACTAGTTATTGAGATTCGGCAGTCTTATAGTTTCATTAAAGAATATGTTAAAAAAAGTCCTACAATGGCTACTTTGTCAACAGGGTCAAACGTTGTGCAATAAAATTGTTTGCACAGAAGTCAGAGGGCCTATGGTGTCCCTTTTCCTCCCCATACAATTTTGATCAATTACCACCACTCTGTGTAATGCTTAAGGGAGTCATCACATGTTGATGTGTATGAATTCTGCCTCTTGGTTGTTCTTTAAGAATGGTCATAGTCGGTGTTGGGCCTTCCTTAAGCAAGCAGTTATAGTGGAATGCTTGGAGGTCTGTAAGAGTTAATGGGGCATATTAGCAAGAACCTCGTTAAAATTATCGGCGTTTTAGCGGCAGGAAACTGCCGTTAAAATGGCGATAATGGGCTTGCTAATATGCGTTATATAATTCCAATAGAAGCTCAGGTTAGATGTCCTGCACATCTAACCTGGGCTTCTATTGGAATTCTATAAAGCATATTAGCAAGCCCATTATCGCCATTTTAGCCGCAGTTTCCTGCCGCTAAAACGGCGATATTTTTAGCGAGGTTCTTGCTAATATGCCCCTATGTTATTAGTATGACTGGATAATCAGTAAAAGGTAGAAGAATCAGGAGGTGTGGTGTCGACATGTGTCTTGCAAATCCTCTAGTTTGCAATGAGCATGCACCTATTGAAGTTCCACCTGTGGGGCTGTCTTGTCACCTTGCTCAGAGACTAGTTTTAGACTTTTATTCTGGGCAATTATATAGCATCAAGTGATCGGGCAGGAGTGACAAGTAAGTCAGGCATTCATTGTGTTAGCATAAATGATGTGTCTACTGTAGAATCTTATGTGTATTTCTGTTTAATAGAAATATTAATTGTGATCTCTTTTTGCTCAGATCCACCAGCTTGCTGCTCTCTACGAACAATGATTGGGATTCTGGAGTTCTTATTCTCTCCGCTGCCAACGCCTGGTCTGATTGGTATCTTCACAATTGGAATTACCACTTTCCTATGGGTGATCACCAGACCAAAGCCTGTCAGATCTCCTATCGACTTGAACAAACAGACCATTGGAACTCAGGTACACTTAAGCTGCAACTGCTGTATGTGCAAAGGTTTACAGATACCACAAAGAGGCCTTTCAGGCTGGAAACAGAGGGCACCTTTTGCATAACAAAGCAAGATTTCTTTCAATAGAGAAATTAGCCACATATTGAGAAGATTCACAGCATTTTAAAAGACCGTACTAAGGTGATACCATGGCTACCTAAGATAATTGTAGAAGGAAATACTTACTCTGCATTCAATAAGACAAGACATCAAACAGCAAGAACAAATTATTTAGGAGCTTGTAACAAATGGGCTTTCTGGTTGGCTAGGGTATGCACCAAAGCCAGGCAGAACCTACCACTCTAGTCAGGATAAGGGAGATACTCCCCCAAGATAACCCCTTGCTTACCCCCTTGGTAGCTTAGCAAAGCAGTCAGGCTTATCCCAGAGGCAATTTGTAATGTGTTTGAGCAGCACATGCACACACACCAGTGCCACCCTAAGCACACTACAAAGAGAGACTCCACTCCAGGTTATATAACAATACCCTTTGTATTATACATAAAACACATAGATCACAATCACATGAATCACTTTGCCACTAGGCAACTGTCATAATGCTGCATAGATCATAAATTACTTTGCCATAAAACAATTGTCATAAACATATGTAGTGCGCTGAAGAAAATACTCAGAATTTGCACAGGTCATCAATCACTTTGTAGTATAGACAAACCACATTAAATCACTATGACTTTGTCACTATAGTTAAAACACATTAGATCACCATGACTTTATTGCCTAAGCACATATCCTCAGTAATGCATTGCGAACATTCCGACTGCAACACTACATCAGTACCCACCCCCCCCCCAGTAAGTGAAAGCCCCTCTTCCCACACTCAAGTGGCACAGCGGTAAGTAGTTTCCAATAAAGGATACAACTGCTGCGGCTCTGACTGCGGGCTGCTGGACAAGTTTGGGAAGAGCGCAGCTGTACTTTTGAGCAATGGGGCTAAGCGGGAACTCCGTTGAGGCTTCTTCAACGCTTGGCTGACCGGCCTTGGTTCCATAGGGGGCCCGAGTCGACTTGGCGCAGAGGCAGCTGGACACTCCCTCGGTCCTTCCTCTATCCCGCTGGGACTTCCAACAGGAGGCAAGCACACACAAGGCCTTGGAGATTCTTCACAAGCAGGATACCTCGCGCTGAGGGGAAGAACACATTGCTCACTATGTGCTGTTTGGCTAATTGAGAAAAGAACAGTTGAGTCCTTTCTCTGCTCAGGGCAGGAGCAACCACTGCAGGCCATCCTACCCCACACAAGCAGGGGCAGTGCTCCTCAAACAGCTTCTCCATCTCTCCTCCCAGGCAGGTTAGTTGCATCTTATATATAGCATGGACCTTTCCTTGAAGTCTTTTATTTTCCTGGGACTTCCAACAGGAGGCAAGCACACACAAGGCCTTGGAGATTCTTCACAAGCAGGATACCACAGCAGGAAAAAAGAGTCAGTCCTTTTCCTCCAACACAGACAGAAGCAGCAACTGCAGGTGAATCCATCCCTCACTCAGAAAAGGCAGCGCTCCTAACACAGTCCTTGCACTCTTCTTCTTGGCAGGGTCCTATTGTTTCTTGGAGTATCTAAAGTCCTGGGGTTTAAGGTCTCTTATTTATACCCCATGTTGTCATTGTTCTCTTTGTGTCAAAGACTCTGAACCCTAGTACAAAACAGTCCTGTCCTCCCTGGTGCAGCATGACCACAGGGGGTGGAGACAGCATTGTTCAAATAAGACACAGCCTATTAAGGTGGTAGCAAAACTCCTCCTACCACTCTACATACAAACCAGGTCTATTCAGCCCAGCTATGAGTTACCCAGGCAAGGCAGGACACACCTCAACCCCCCTTGTGACTGTCTAGAGTGAATGCACATCCCCAGCTACTGCCACTTCAAAACCAGATGCTGAATACACAGTGTCAGAGGCACAAAGAACATTAAAGCAAAAAAATGCCAACTTTCTAAAAGTGGCCTGTTCAAACACACAATTTAAAAACCACCTTTACTAAAAAGTGTGTTGGTAAATTCTGAGTTCAGAGACCCTAAACTCCATTTTTCTATCTTGTCCCTATTGAAAGTTACAGATGCACAATTGTTACAGTGCAGCCCCGATGATAGACTATGGGACATACATTATTTCAAAAGAGAAACATAACATACACTGTATTTCACTAAAAGGGTATGTCACACACATCAGTACATGTCCTACCTGTCACATTCACTGCATTCTGCCCCTGGGGATACCATGGGCCTACCTTAGGGGTGCCTTACATGTAAGGAAAGGGAGGCTTTAGGCCTGGCAGGTGGGTGTCCTTTCCATGCCAACATGGCAGTTTAAAACTGGTCGTGCTGAAACTACTGTGGTAGGTCTGAGACACATTTTACAGGGCTACTCATGTGGGTTGCACGACCAGTGCTGCAAGCCCACTAGTAGCATACAGGCCCTGGCACACTCAGTGCACTTTACTAGGCCCTTACCAGCAAATCAAATATGCCAATCATGGATAAACAATCCTATTCACTATTTCCAAAGAGAGCATATGCACTTTATCATTCGTCAGCAGTGGTAAAGTGTCCAGAATCCTATGACCAGCAAAAACGGGGTCCGAAAAATAGGAAGCAAAAGGCAAAACTTTGGGGCTAAACCTGCAAAAAGGGGCAGGTTTAACAGAGCTCCTATAAGAACTTGTTTCTTGTATTTTAGTGAACTTGCTGGTCAAAGGTCACGTAGCAGGGAGTGGTCTAGCTCTCAGTGTTTCCTTTACAATGAGGCATCAAGAGCTAATAAAAGGGAGCGAACAAAGAGAGTATGAAAGACTGTATTCTTACTAGATTGGGCACCATGCCCTAAATCTACTTGGGCATCTGTCAGACAATGTAAATGTTATCCTGTCTTGGATTGAGGGTAAGGTGAACCCTCCAAAGACTGTGATACTTGATTATGTGTGATGTCTCTACAGTCAGAATTAAGACAACAATACGATGATTGGGTACCAGTTTACTTTGCTGAATGGAGTTAACATAATCAGTGTAAAGAAACCAGTTTGATTAATTATAATTCGGAGAGTAAAAAAATGAAATTTGACATGAAGATGTAGCTGACAGTTTATACCAGAAGGTACCATATTGGTATGTGTAAGAGTCCAATCTGTGCCCAGGTCAGAATCTCGAACTGTAGACAGAGGGTGTAGCTCATTTGTGCCCACATGGACACAGTCCAGTCGTATCTCCATGAAGGCAACCCCAGTTGGACTGCATTAAAATGTAAATCTCCAGAAAGCGGCCACAATGTGACTCATGTGCAACTGATAACAATTTACTGCCTGTTCCACCTGTGGTTCGAATGGTCTTCCGCAGTCCGGTGCCTTCTGTCTAGAATTATCTCTTACTGCTCGAGCTTTCCATCATTCAAGATCGGCTTCAGGTCAGAAAAGCTAAAAACGTGGTCATTTAGATTTGATTACCTCTAGGCACTCATTCAATTCATTCGTTCTTTCTCTGACTAGTTGTTTGCCTCCTTGTCAGCTTTGGTGTCCGTCAGCCTGCCTTTTACTAATATCTGGTTGACTGCCACCTTTCTGCATAGCAGAGGTTCAAGCGCTCTGAGCCCCCGAAACCGACCGCAAAATCTTTGGCTTGACTCCACGGGCAGAGTGCATTAAATCTTATTCTGTGTTTGGTTTTCTGAAAACAACCAATAAAAACTTTTGAAATTCGAAACAGCACACATGATCACAGCAGCTTTACCAGTGCTTTGATGTTTTTATTTCAGATTACTACCTCCAAAAAATACAAATACAATGAAAATAGTCTTTCATTGTTCTACCCTCACCTTGTCTCCATACACAAGGACAAGATTAATCACCTAGAATATATTCAACCCACAGAAACAAACTTCATCATAGGAAGCTCCACACTTGTTCACAATGAAACTAAACTAAACAACGTAAAGTCCTGTGCACAGTTCGGAGCTTTCATTTGGCTGGGGCGGCAACTAACTGAAAAGTCTTAAAACACATTTGGCCTCATTTATGCGAAATGACGCATCGCTGCGTGAAAGCAGCGATGCGTCACTTCTCAGTGCGCACTCCTTGCGACATACCTGATGCGTCATATTTAATGTATGACGCATCATGTCGCAAGGAGTGACAGATACGTCAGTATTTCTGACGTATCTGTAAGCGCAAAAGTGATGCATTGCTGGAGTGTGTCACAAAAGTGACGCAACTCCAGCAATGCGTCCTTTCATATGGGGCAAGCCCCGTGTGAAAGGGCCTGCGTCAGTCAGCCTGCTGTGAGGCACCCGCAAGATTTTGAAGCAACGGCGTCCTAGAAGTGACGCAGTGAAATCTCATAGATTTCACTGCGTCACTTCTACAAGGCTTTTTGCGGGGGAACACCCCCCCCGCATACATTAGACCTGACGCAGGTATAATGTAGCGCAGGGATTTACAAAGTGACGCATCTGCTTAGATGCGTCACTTTGTAACTGAGGTCCGTTACAGCTTTCACAAATTTATAGTCTGATCCAGTAAAACCCATCAGACAGGGAGGTTCATGGGAAAGAAATATGGAGGTAAAAGGATAGTGGTGACGTGATAGAAACTTCCACTCTCACAACGGAGGGATTAGGCTCTCCTGCAGTTTAATCCCAACTACCCTGACGTGTCTGTCAATTAACATCCAAAGAGGCATTTCAGAGAGCCAATCTAACCAATGCACAACAAATGTGATGAAATGCTCCACATATCTTGCTCCACATGAATTGGTGCCTTGAATTCACTGCCAAACTCTGGGGGCTGGGGACTGCAAGTGTGAAGCACTGCTGCTTTTGTTACTGGGGGCTAATATTGCAGCCCTGCTGTAAAACCTGCCCCACCGGGGAAATGCCCTATGCCTCCTATGGCAAGTCCGGCCCTGTTTAGTCAGGCCCAATGACACTTGTAATGAGGCCAGCGGGCATCCATCACATCTATGAAGGACTCCATGTCTGGCACACGTTAATCGTGCCCAAAGGTTTCTGTTGGAACAGCATCTCAGCTGATATCAAATGTTTAATTTTGCAACACATTTCGTATCAATAGTTCAAAATTGTATTTTGTTTTAAATCATGTGAGGTGGTAGAATAATTGCATGTTGTATGTCATACGTTTGTGACACCATTTGTGTTGCATTCGTAGCTACAGAAAGAGAGAAATTTTATATTTTACGTTTTCTAGTTTTTCTAATTATATTTTTCTTAGAATCTTAGAATTTTGTAACCATGAGCAGTGTGCTCTCTGTTAACTGAGAGGTGCTTGCAAGAAACTCTATGCTTCAAACATGTAGTTAGTGATCTTTGAGTCATTAGGCACTATATAAGCCTAACAGGTGCACCCGAACGTTACATCCACCACACTTAGGCTTGTGTTCGGTTACCATGGAAATGACACTTGCATCAGGATTGAAGTAAACGTGTGTACTGTGCGCATGTGTGGCGTGCTAGTGTTGCGTACCGTGAAGGTTAACGTTCGCATGTTCTCTGCCTTAATTACTGAAATACACAGCGTGGCCGTGGGGTGCCCCTGCTTCATTTTCTTGTGAGAGAAATTGTTGATTGATGCCCCGTACTTCAAACCAAACAGATAAGTGACGAAATGATATGTTGGAAATCGGAAATGGCGAATTCTGTGGTTAGTGTTACTTTCATTCTGAAACTAAACTCACCAAAGGAATGAACTTAAAAAATACTTAAACACAGATACGCCGACAAAAACACTAACGCACGAACAAAAACACAAAAACATACGCACAGACGCTCAGGCATACCAGAAAAATTGCTTTCTCTCTCCGTCTCTTCCACACACACACACAATCACACACACTCTCTCGCTCAAAAATAAACAGCTACTTACTTGAATCCCCTATCCAAGGTGCTGAAATTTGAAACCAAAGACACAAAGACGGCCACTTACATATGCAGAAATAAACATTAGCCAAACTTCTGGAAGTTCCAAGACTAAATAAAGTCTGAACGACTTCAAAACAACAAGAATCTTCCACTGGTCTTCCCACGGTGCTTAACTGATCCCTCAATGCGCCCTGCAGTGGTGTCAAGTGCCATGGTATATGAGCTTCCTCATTTTTTTTCCACCAATTTGAGACCACAGCTAACAAACCTATAGTGAAGTTCCTATATTCATATTAGAACACCACACAGAAGAAGTGTGTATTTTGAATATGCATCAATAAAGGCAAATGGCAATCAGATCTTGTCACAAGCATTTGAAAAGCCAAAACAGCTCACGTTTTCTGTCCTTTTGGCTTTGGCAATGGCTTTTGCTGATGACGGCAAAAGGAAAAAACAATGCTGAACAGCATCAGCAAAGCAAAAAAAAATGGCATTCCAAGTGTAATGGCATGTATGCATGAATGAGTTAATACCAGTGGGAGCAAATGCGTTAAGTCACTTGGGCTGCCCTTTTTTTGGTACTTACAAGTTGCCATTCCAAGTTGACTGACACCCATCTTGCAGTAGTAAATAAGCAAATAAAAAAAGTGTGCATAAGTGCATAATCTAGAAAGGAGTGGCTGGCAACAAATTGCTACTAATAGGCCCTCCAAAAAACTGAACAGAGAAATAAAAGAAGAAAGTGGGACTAAGAGGGGTATGGGGGCAACGGGGGAAGAGGGGCAACAGAAGAGCGAAGCATGACATGGTTGAACAATGAGCAGAGAAGGATGGGGAAGCAACAGAGGAGCAGGGAGAATGGAAAATAAAAATAATTCGAGCAGGTGTGGGAGAAGCAGGGGGCCAGGGACAGGCTGGAGGGTAGAGTGAAAGGGTAGAATTGTGACTGGGAAACAGTACAATCCAGACACATAGCAAGAAAAGAGGTGCACGTTCATGGAGTACTGATTGCAAAAGAAAACAGTAGTTCCATCTATGTAATCAGTGGAAGGACACAGGCAGTGGCGACCTGTCATTACGGGCACTAGGTTCTGTCCTCTACTTTTTTCTCAGCATGGTGAACAAACGTCAGCCTGACAAACACTCATAATATCAGGTGAGGCAGCCAGGCACTTTAGATGCTCTAATGCACAGGCGCCTGGCTCCTGAGCCAAAGTTTGCCAGGCTCAAGATTTCACAGCCCGGAGGGCAGTGACATCATCAGCCCAGCAACGCCCTTCTAGGATATCCCCCTTATGACCAGGGGTTTGTTACTGATAGAGTCAGCACTGGGTACTTCAGGTTTAAGCCCTGAAGTGCCCAGGGCTGATTATCAATGACACCTCAAGCCACTCTTTCTCAGCTCGTCGCGGAGTGGGGTGAAATCAGCAAATCTCACTGACCACAAACCACTCTGTGATGAGTTTGGGAAGGTCCTTCTCTCATTGACTGACCCTTGAGAGAGTTAGCCAATGAGAGCAGCCAGCAGAGCCTTCACAGAGCCTTCATTTTTCCCTTCCCTCCCCGAAGTCTGGAACTCCTACCTGGGCCTTTGTGCTTCTTCCTATCGCTACCCGCTGGTCCTGCTGTCACCGCTGCACCCCAGTAAGTGCATGTTGAATGTTTGGGTGATTATGTACCTATGAATATATGTGTATCTGAACACGTGTGTGGTGAATGGGTATGTGCCAGGGTGTGCCTGTAAATGGTGGGTGTGAGAATGTGTGTGCACTTGTGAATGGATGAGTGTTAGTGAGTGTACTTGTGGGGGGTCTGCTTGTAGATGGGTGGGTTTGAGTATGTGTATGTACTTGTAAGTGGAAGTGGGTGTTAATGTGTGAACCAGCCCCTCTACTCCTCTAAATGACCAGCCACCACTGGATATAAGGCATCCATTAAAAGAGATGGTAACGAAACTATGCTGCAGGGAAGGATAAACACAACAAAAGGAAAAAAGTACATTGAATAAGAAGCAAGCAAATTAGTTTGACAAGCAAACCACCTAATGATAAGATATGGGATGACCCAAAACTCACTGCAGGTATTGTTATTTTAGACAATACGTGTTTAAAAACGACTGTGCAAGTTCTTTGTAGGTGAGACCAAAATCAATCGCCCACATTTAGATGAATCACCCTGGTCATTGTTCTTGTTAATAATAACAGTGCCCAAAACATTAGTTGCTTTGTAACTGATTTGTGTGGGGAGCTGTCCTGTAATTCTAGCCAGTGGTATCATGACTCCATTCCTGTCACAATATTATCCCACAAGATAAAGCGCTCATATTTATTTTTCATTGTAAAAGCTTGTACTGCTGTAGTTCTAATGCTATTTTCTACTGCCAGTTTGTTGGATATTTCTGCTTACCTTAGGAGTAGATCAGCAAAATTAACTTGATGAGTAATACACAGCTATAGTGATGGCTCATTGATTATTACAACAAATCTGTAAAGGTTTTTCAATTAATGACCTGAGTCTGAATGAGGAACTGAGAGGAAGAGCTCCATCCTGCTCTGAGCTTCTAAAGATATATTTCATTGTTTGGATGTGTGGTTTGACCCAAGAAGTGTTATCAGTTCTCTTTCAAAAAGGGGTGCAGACACACTCGCCTTTGTGCATTTCTGTTCCTGGGCCACGTGAATGCTAGGTGATGTGCTGACAGGACTATCTTTAAGGTAGTGCTATCTTTTAATAAAGTACCACGGAAGGAATGTATATTGTTAATCATCATCTTTGAGTCTACAATAATGGCCTTGAGGTGGAGGTGTTACTAACAGAGGACTATAAGAAGGGTGGGAGATTCTCTTGGACCCTATGTGGCAGACATATTTAGCCAAACCATGATCCAGTTCTCTCTCTTGTCCTTTTAGCCCAGAAGTGGGAATTGTAATTGAACCGAGTTTTATCGCCCACGTGGTGTATCATTATTGTTAAAGACCCCTCATTCTCCAAGATTACTGTTTTGTTTGTGTGCAGTAGGTTAGGGCAAGAATTTTGAAGAGGTTTGAGTTGTAGTTTGTTACTGCTGGTTACCCGTGAGCACAAATCTCTATATTTCTCTGTACTAAACTCTCTTTTCCCAGACCAAAGTAAATCCTATTTAATGCCATTAAATAACATTAGCAGTGAAGCAATCCCAACTTCTTAATTTCATAAAAGATTCCGAGCCTGGGAAAGCTAATGCCAGTGTGTTTTAAAATGTACATCTTTAAAGAAGTTCTTCTCTTGTCTGCAGAGGACTTCACCTACCTCTAATAATGCTCTCTGAGGAAAGCGTATTCTTTTCAAAATGTGCTCTGAAAAGACATTTAGAGTAGCCCTGCTCAGCAGTGAGTCTGACAGGCAGTTGTTTGCTGCCCTGGTTCTATGCTTTGAACATAGAACAGAAAGGGACCAAGGAATAAAGCCAGACAAAACCTCAACATTTGAAAGTAATCATGAAGAAGAAGTTGCATACTTGGAAGAAATCCTGAAAACAATTGTTCCAAAAAGCCAAATAAGACCATAAATTCAGCTCAGTAACATCGTTAGCAGGGTTTCAGTAGGAGAAGCCTGTATCCCCCAGCACATAGAAAACTATGATTCATATGAATGTGTTACCAGTCTGTCCAGCATCCACACTCTTAGAGGCAAGGGAGTTATCTAGACCCCAGTAGGTGCCCCACCAGTGTGCTATATATTAGAACGGTTGGTCTCCATCCACTGGGTAAGGACCACAAACCATAACTTGAGGACCTCACCTACCTAGCTGGGATCTCTGTGACATCAGTACATTCGCTGGTGCAGCGAATGCACCACAGCACAGATGAATGCTGTGAAGGTGCCTTGTGGCTTAGTTATCATGCATATTTGTTCTTCTGAAACAACGCACTAAAGTCGGAGTTTGTTTTAGAAAAAAGTAAAAACGAAGGCTCTATTGTACAGGGAGCTTCACCACTGCTCATAAATCAATCAATCAATCAATCAGAGTACTTGTAAAGCATGCTACTTACCCGTGAGGGTCCCAAGGCGCTGAGGGGAGAGGGGGGTGCTGCTACTGCTCGAAGAGCCAGGTCTTGAGGAGTCTTCTGAAGGCGAGTAGGTCCTGAGTCTGCCGTATGTGGGTAGGGACAGTGTTCCAGGTCTTGGCGGCGAGGTAGGAGAATGATCTGCCACCAGAGGTCGTTCGTTGGATGCGGGGGACAGCGACGAGGGCAAGGCTGGCGGAGCGGAGCTAGCGGTGGGGATGTGGAAGCTGAGTCTGCTGTTCAGGTAGGCTGGTCCGGCGTTGTGGAGTGCTTTGTTTGCGTGGGTGAGGAGCTTGAAGGTGATCCTCTTGTCGACGGGGAGCCAGTGTAGGTCTCTCAGGTGGGGGGTGATGTGGCTGCGGCGGGGGACGTTGACGATCAGTCGGACGGAGGCGTTTTGGATGAGTTGTAGTCGTGGTAGGTGTTTGGCTGGGATTCCTGCGTAGAGTGCATTGCCGTAGTCCAGTCTGCTACTGACGAGGGCCTGTGTCACCGTTCTTCTTGTTTCCGTCTGGATCCACTTGTAGATCCTTCGGAGCATGCGGAGGGTGTTGTAGCAGGAGGAGGAGATGGCGTTGACCTGCTTAGACATGGAGAGGCAGGGGTCGAGGATGAATCCTAGATTGCGTGCTTGGTCGGTGGGTGTTGGTGCTGTTCCCAGTGTGGTCGGCCACCAGGAGTCGTCCCAGGCTGAGGGGGTGGGTCCGAGGATGAGGACCTCCGTCTTGTCCGAGTTCAGCTTCAGACGGCTGCTCCTCATCCAGGCGGTGACGGCCTTCATTCCCTTGTGGAGGTTGGTTTTGGCGGTGTGTGGGTCCTTGGTGAGGGAGAGGATGAGCTGGGTGTCGTCAGCGTAGGAGATGATGTTGAGGTTGTTATGGTGGGCCACTTGTGCGAGGGGGGCCATGTAGACATTGAACAGCGTTGGACTGAGGGATTAGCCCTGGGGAACGCCGCAGATGATGTCGGTGGCTTCGGATCAGAAGGGTGGGAGGAGGACGCTCTAGGTTCTGCCGGAGAGGAAGGACGTGGTCCAGTCAAGAGCCTTCTCTTGGATTCCAGCTTCAAGGAGGCGTGTCTTTAGAGTGCGATGGCAGACCGTGTCGAAGGCCGCTGACAGGTCCAGGAGGATGAGGGCTGATGTTTCACCATTGTCTAGTTGGCACCTGATGTCGTCTGTGGCGGCGATGAGGTCTGTCTCTGTGCTGTGGTTTCATCTGAATCCGGACTGGGACTGGTCCAAGATGTTGTTGTCTTCCAGGTGGCGGGCCAGATGCATGTTGACGATTTTCTCGATGACCTTTGCCGGGAACGGAAGCAGGGAGATGGGCCCGAAGTTCTTGAGGTCCTTGGGGTCCGCTTTGGGCTTCTTGAGGAGGGCGTTGGTTTCGGCGTGCTTCCAGCTTTCCAGTAATGTCGCTGATTCGAAGGAGATGTTGATGACCTTCCGTAGTTGGGGTGCGATGGCTGCGTCTGCTTTGTTGAATTTGTGGGCACAGGTCAGACGGAGATCCTGAGTGGATGGAGTTCATGGCCTTGCGTGTCTCGTCGTCATTGATGTAGGACCAGGAGGTCAGGCGGTTGGTGCTGGTGGTGTTCACAGGGGAGGTGGAGTCTGGCGTAGTCGGGGCGGTCGTGGTGTTGAAGCTGTTGTGGATGTCAGCGATCTTGCGGTGGAAGAAGATGGCTAGTGAGTCGCACAGTTCTTTTGAGGGCGGGATGTCGTTGGCGTTGGCGCTGGGGTTGGAGAGTTCCTTTAAGATGCTGAAAAGCTCTTTGCTGTCGTGTGCATTGTTATCCAAGCGGTCTTTGAAGGAGGATCTCTTGGCTAATCTGATGAGGTGGTGGTGTCTGTGGGTGGCGTCCTTGTGGACTGCGTGGTTGTCCGGTGTGCGTTCATGGAGCCATGTCTTCTCCAGTTTCCAGCATGCGCGTTTGGAGGTCTGGAGCTCGACGGTGAACCAGGTGGCTCTCTTGTTGGCGTGGCTGTTGGAGGGTTTCTTGAGCGGGGCGAGGGTGTTGGCGCAGTCGTCGATCCACTGTCTGAGGTTTCTGGCTGCGGCGTCTGGGTTGGTGGGGTCGGTGTGTGGGTTCTTGGCAAGGGAGGTGATCAGTTGGTCTTCGGTGACTTTGCTCCAGCAGTGGCGAGGCGGCTGTTGGGTGCGGTGGTGCGTGGTTGGTTTCTTGAAGATGAAATGGATGCAGCGGTGGGCGGTCCAGTGGAGTTCGGTGGTGTGGTCAAAGGCGACGTGGGAGCCTGTGGAGAAGACGGGATCCAGCGTGTGGCCGGCGGCGTCGGTGGGTGCGGTGACGAGTTGTCTGAGGCCGAGGTTGGCGAGGTTGTCGATCAGGGTGGGGGAGTTGGCGTTGTTGTTGTTCTCAAGGTGGAAGCTCAGGTCCCCGAGGAGGATGTAGTCCGTGGAGGCGAGTGCGAGGTGCTGGCGAGGTCAGCAATGGAGTCACTGAACTGAGCCCGGGTCTGGGGGGTCTGTAGATGAGTGTTCCTCTGAGGGTGGTGTTGGGGTCGGTGTGGATCCAGAAGTGCAGGTGTTTGGCAGTGTTGAGGGTGTCGTCTGCGTGGGTGGCGACCTTGAGGGTGGACTTGTGGACGATGGCTATTCCTCCTCTGATTCCGTTGGCGCGATCCCTGCGGGTGATCTTGTAGCCGTCTGGGATGGCTATGGCGTGTCGGGCGCCAAGGAGTGGTTCCACCAGGTCTCGGTCAGGAAGGCCATGTCTGGGCTGGAGGTGTCGAGCAGATCCCAGAGCTCGATGGCGTGTTTGCGTGCGGAGCGGGTGTTGAGGAGTATGCAGCAGAGGTGGTTGGTCCAGTCTTTATTTATTTATTGCATTTTTATAAAGCGCGGACTTTACCCAAAGGTGTCAGAGCACTGTACAATAGAACCCGTTACGTTACATGAGAGAACTGTTGCAGGAATAGAGCACACAAAAATAGCATGAACAGACTGTATAAGGAAAAGTAAGATAAATATGACAAATTTTACAATGACTAAAGAACTTCCTGGCGAACAATAGCAGGCCATAGAATCAAAACAACGCAGGCAAAAGGAACACAATTTCAAACACAGCAAGCACAGGATGTATAAGCAAAAATATAAACATATGTGACATATTTACAATGACTAAAGAACTTCCTGGCAGGGTCTGAGAAGGAGGGAATTAGTTCTGAAAGTGTCTTTGGAATAAAAGAGATTTGAGGTCCGCTTTGAAGATCTGGATGGAGGTGATGGCACGGAGCGAAGGAGGAAGCGAGTTCCAGGTTCTCAACGCATTACCTGAGAACGATTGTGCCAACAGTTTTTCTCTTTTGAAGGAGGGGGGTTCAAGAGGAACTTTTCCGCATTCTGAGAAGGTCTTGAGCCTCCAGACAGTTTGAGTTTATTCGCCAGATAGCGAGGGGAGGAAGAGTGCAAAGCTTTGTGGGTGATGCACGCTGTTTTGTAGATAGCTCTAGCCTCAATTGGAAGCCATCGTAGAGAAGACAGGATAGGAGTGATGTGGTCACTTCGTTTGGAACCTGAAATGTAGCGAGCTGCTGAATGGAGTACGGATTTGAAGGGGGAAAGGTGAGATTTGGGAAGGCCAGTCAGAAGAGAATTTCAATAGTCAAGTCTAGAAAGAACTAGCGATTGGACCAAGGTTTTCAGGTCATTCTCCGGGAAGAACCGACGAATCCCCCATAAAAGTCGCAGTTGATAACATGCGCTCTTGGCCATGGAGTTGATGTGTGAGATGAGGTTGAGTCTTTTGTCAAGTATGACACCTAAGGATTTAGCGCAATCCACAATGATGGGTTTACTGTTGAGTAGATTTGATTGATCCATCCAGGCTTGAACAGGAGGCGGAGAGAGAGAGCTAGATATGAGGAGGAATTCCGTTTTGGAGGGATTGAGAATGAGTTGGTGAACTAGCATCCAGTTGTGAATAGTGTTGAGAGTAGAGCTGAGTAGTGAGAGATCATGAGGGGAAGACACCTTGAGGTAGATTTGGGTGTCATCCGCATAGAGATGGTAGAGGATTCCAGATTTGCTTAGAAGGTTCCCTAATGGTTCCAGATAGAGATTGAACAGAGTGGGAGCAAGGATAGAACCTTGAGGGACGCCTTGACCAACCACCAGTGGAGACGAGAGACTATTTGCAATCTTGATCATTTGGGATCTGTCTGTGAGGAAAGAGGCAAACCATTTGAGTACAGTGCCTTCCACGCCCATTCTCTGTTGAAGAATGTTAAGGAGGGTGTTGTGATTAACAGTGTCAAAAGCTGCAGAGAGGTCAAGAAGAATCAGAAGGCACGATTCCCCTGAATCTAGAATATGCAGCGCATCATCGATCACTTGCAGCAGGGTTGTTTCAGTGCTGCAGTTTTGAATAAAGCCCGACTGGAACATGTCGAGGAGATTATTGTCCATAATGTGTTGGGACAGTTGTTTTGCAACACATTTTTCTGTGATCTTTGAAAGAAAAGGGAGATTATTGATGGGGCGGAAGTTATTGAGGTCATTTGCATCTGCAGAGGTTTTTTTTAGAAGGGGGGTAACCTGTCCTGTTTTGAGGACACTTGGGAGGGATCCTTGACTGAGGAAGAGATTGACTAGCTTGGTCCAGTAGGAGAGAGTGTTAGTATAGAAATCAATGGCGATGCCACTGGGAATGGGCTCAGAGGAATGGTTGGAAGGTTTGGTTTCGCGGATGCATTTGAGGAGATCAACCTCTGAGATGGCGGCAAAGTTCTGCCAAGTGACTAAGGATTTTCGCTCCTCGATGGGGGTGGGGTGGGTGGTTGTAGTGGGTGGAGGTTTGGTGGTTCTGTCGCAGGTGAAGCTGCAGGTGTGGCAGGAGAAGGGTCCGTAGGTCCGTTTCGGGGCGGCCTGGAACCAGGTGTGGTTTCGGCTGGCATTGAGCGCGTGAAGGGTGCTGGCATCGTAGTGGATTCTGGTGTCATGGCGTTCGCGGGGTCCAGGGGTTCTGGTGCTGGGTGCGGTCCAGGCGCGGACAGGCGCAGACGGGCTTGCCTTAGGCACGCCTTCGGCGCGCCAGCGGCGTGCCCGCTGTGCGGGGCCGCTGCACGGCCGCTTCTCGGCCTACATATGAGGTGGCTTGGGAGGGAGGAGCAGCTGGGAGGCGAATGGGTGTGCAGGGGGTGCCGGCCGCAGGGAAGCAGCGGTGGGAAAGGGCCGGATCGGGAGCGGCGGGGGGGCAGGGGGAACTGGCGCATAGGGCAGAGGGGAGGGAAAACCCAGGAAACAAGGAGGCAGCAGGGAGGCAGGAACCAGGCAGTCAGGTGACGAGCAGCAGCGTGGGAGTGACCTGCCTGCGAGCAGGGTCAAAGGTCACAAAAAAGCACAGAAAGGTCACAATAAACGGGGGAAACGAGTGGCACAGAGGCACAAAGGTCACAAGAAAGGGCAGCAAAGGTCACAAAAAACGGGGGGAAACGAGTGGCACAGAGGCAGAAAGGTCACAAGAAAAGGCAGAAAGGTCACAAAAAATGGGGGGAAACGAGTGGCACAGAGGCAGAAAGGTCACAAGAAAGGGCAGAAAGGTCACAAAAGACGGGAGAACGAGTGGCGCAGGAGGCAGAAAGGTCCCAAGAAAGGGCAGAAAGGTCACAAAAAACAGGGGGAAACGAGTGGCACAGAGGCAGAAAGCTCACAAGAAAGGGCAGAAAGGTCATAAAAAACAGGGGAAACGAGTGGCACAGGAGGCAAAAAGGTCCCAAGAAAGGGCAGAAAGGTCACAAAAAACAGGGGGGGGGAACGAGTGGCACAGAGGCAGAAAGCTCACAAGAAAGGGCAGAAAGGTCACAAAAAACGAGGGGAAACGAGTGGCACAGAGACAGAAAGGGTCCAAGAAAGGGCAGAAAGGTCACAGAAATGTAAGGGCAGCTAAGCAACAGAAGGCAAAACGGGCAGAGAGACACGGGGGCCGCGAGGGGAGCAGAAGGAAAAAATGGGCAGAGAGACACGGGGGCAGCGAGGGAGAGAACGGGCACAGGCGGTGCTGTGTGGAGGGGGAGCGACCTACCTGGAAGGGTAAATGCGGTTGTTTGTTTTCCCTGCAAGAGAAATCTGTGGAGGTAAGTGGGACTATTGCGACCTGATGGCCCTGTGGTGGATGACTGCCTGGTTAGGGATTGGAAAGGGGCAGAGATGACTGAGGCTTCGCTGTCAGAAAACTGGTGGGAATACCAGTGGTACCCCACCTCTAAGTGAGACAGGAGAACTGTGCCATTGGTGGAGCAGGATTCAGAAAAGGGGGTGGTGATGAACAGAATGCCTGAATTAAGCAGACCACTCTTACCCAGTCCAAAGATCAGGGCTTGATCCATCACCGTTTTTTAGCTCACTGCACCATCCCAGCTCAGAACTTGGCTATATGCAAATTAGTCTGTTCCTGTCCCAGTGCATGATGGGAACAGGGCAAACCAAACTACCAAGCCAATTCTTGTACTGGGAAGGAAACAAGCTTCCGGGGACCGGTTTCTGCCATTTCAGGCGTCGTCGGCCCGGCTTGCTTGAATCCTGATGGTGCAATGAGCAAGGGACTCACATCTGAATATACCCTTCCACGCTTATGGTGGACAAAATGATTCAGAAAAGGGGTGGTGATGAACAGAATGCCTGAATTAAGCAGACCACTCTTACCCAGTCCAAAGATCAGGGCTTGATCCATCACCGTTTTTTAGCTCACTGCACCATCCCAGCTCAGAACTTGGCTATATGCAAATTAGTCTGTTCCTGTCCCAGTGCATGATGGGAACAGGGCAAACCAAACTACCAAGCCAATTCTTGTACTGGGAAGGAAACAAGCTTCCGGGGACCGGTTTCTGCCATTTCAGGCGTCGTCGGCCCGGCTTGCTTGAATCCTGATGGTGCAATGAGCAAGGGACTCACATCTGAGTATACCCTTCCACGCTTATGGTGGACAAAATGGTTCAGAAAAGGGGGTGGTGATGAACAGAATGCCTGAATTAAGCAGACCACTCTTACCCAGTCCAAAGATCAGGGCTTGATCCATCACCGTTTTTTAGCTCACTGCACCATCCCAGCTCAGAACTTGGCTATATGCAAATTAGTCTGTTCCTGTCCCAGTGCATGATGGGAACAGGGCAAACCAAACTACCAAGCCAATTCTTGTACTGGGAAGGAAACAAGCTTCCGGGGACCGGTTTCTGCCATTTCAGGCGTCGTCGGCCCGCTTGCTTGAATCCTGATGGTGCAATGAGCAAGGGACTCACATCTGAGTATACCCTTCCACGTTTATGGTGGACAAAATGATTCAGAAAAGGGGGTGGTGATGAACAGAATGCCTGAATTAAGCAGACCACTCTTACCCAGTCCAAAGATCAGGGCTTGATCCATCACCGTTTTTTTAGCTCACTGCACCATCCCAGCTCAGAACTTGGCTATATGCAAATTAGTCTGTTCCTGTCCCAGTGCATGATGGGAACAGGGCAAACCAAACTACCAAGCCAATTCTTGTACTGGGAAGGAAACAAGCTTCCGGGGACCGGTTTCTGCCATTTCAGGTGTCGTCGGCCCGGCTTGCTTGAATCCTGATGGTGCAATGAGCAAGGGACTCACATCTGAGTATACCCTTCCACGCTTATGGTGGACAAAATGATTCAGAAAAGGGGGTGGTGATGAACAGAATGCCTGAATTAAGCAGACCACTCTTACCCAGTCCAAAGATCAGGGCTTGATCCATCACCGTTTTTTAGCTCACTGCACCATCCCAGCTCAGAACTTGGCTATATGCAAATTAGTCTGTTCCTGTCCCAGTGCATGATGGGAACAGGGCAAACCAAACTACCAAGCCAATTCTTGTACTGGGAAGGAAACAAGCTTCCGGGGACCGGTTTCTGCCATTTCAGGCGTCGTCGGCCCGGCTTGCTTGAATCCTGATGGTGCAATGAGCAAGGGACTCACATCTGAGTATACCCTTCCACGCTTATGGTGGACAAAATGATTCAGAAAAGGGGTGGTGATGAACAGAATGCCTGAATTAAGCAGACCACTCTTACCCAGTCCAAAGATCAGGGCTTGATCCATCACCGTTTTTTAGCTCACTGCACCATCCCAGCTCAGAACTTGGTTATATGCAAATTAGTCTGTTCCTGTCCCAGTGCATGATGGGAACAGGGCAAACCAAACTACCAAGCCAATTCTTGTACTGGGAAGGAAACAAGCTTCCGGGGACCGGTTTCTGCCATTTCAGGCGTCGTCGGCCCGGCTTGCTTGAATCCTGATGGTGCAATGAGCAAGGGACTCACATCTGAGTATACCCTTCCACGCTTATGGTGGACAAAATGATTCAGAAAAGGGGGTGGTGATGAACAGAATGCCTGAATTAAGCAGACCACTCTTACCCAGTCCAAAGATCAGGGCTTGATCCATCACCGTTTTTTAGCTCACTGCACCATCCCAGCTCAGAACTTGGCTATATGCAAATTAGTCTGTTCCTGTCCCAGTGCATGATGGGAACAGGGCAAACCAAACTACCAAGCCAATTCTTGTACTGGGAAGGAAACAAGCTTCCGGGGACCGGTTTCTGCCATTTCAGGCATCGTCGGCCCGGCTTGCTTGAATCCTGATGGTGAAATGAGCAAGGGACTCACATCTGAGTATACCCTTCCACGCTTATGGTGGACAAAATGATTCAGAAAAGTGGTGGTGATGAACAGAATGCCTGAATTAAGCAGACCACTCTTACCCAGTCCAAAGATCAGGGCTTGATCCATCACCGTTTGTTAGCTCACTGCACCATCCCCGCTCAGAACTTGGTTATATGCAAATTAGTCTGTTCCTGTCCCAGTGCATGATGGGAACAGGGCAAACCAAACTACCAAGCCAATTCTTGTACTGGGAAGGAAACAAGCTTCCGGGGACCGGTTTCTGCCATTTCAGGCGTCGTCGGCCCGGCTTGCTTTAATCCTGATGGTGCAATGAGCAAGGGACTCACATCTGAGTATACCCTTCCACGCTTATGGTGGACAAAATGATTCAGAAAAGCGGGTGGTGATGAACAGAATGCCTGAATTGAGCAGACCACTCTTACCCAGTCCAAAGATCAGGGCTTGATCCATCACCGTTTTTTAGCTCACTGCACCATCCCAGCTCAGAACTTGGCTATATGCAAATTAGTCTGTTCCTGTCCCAGTGCATGATGGGAACAGGGCAAACCAAACTACCAAGCCAATTCTTGTACTGGGAAGGAAACAAGCTTCCGGGGACCGGTTTATGCCATTTCAGGCGTCGTCGGCCCGGCTTGCTTGAATCCTGATGGTGCAATGAGCAAGGGACTCACATCTGAGTATACCCTTCCACGCTTATGGTGGACAAAATGATTCAGAAAAGGGGGTGGTGATGAACAGAATGCCTGAATTAAGCAGACCACTCTTACCCAGTCCAAAGATCAGGGCTTGATCCATCACCGTTTTTTAGCTCACTGCACCATCCCAGCTCAGAACTTGGCTATATGCAAATTAGTCTGTTCCTGTCCCAGTGCATGATGGGAACAGGGCAAACCAAACTACCAAGCCAATTCTTGTACTGGGAAGGAAACAAGCTTCCGGGGACCGGTTTCTGCCATTTCAGGCGTCGTCGGCCCGGCTTGCTTGAATCCTGATGGTGCAATGAGCAAGGGACTCACATCTGACTATACCCTTCCACGCTTATGGTGGACAAAATGATTCAGAAAAGTGGTGGTGATGAACAGAATGCCTGAATTAAGCAGACCACTCTTACCCAGTCCAAAGATCAGGGCTTGATCCATCACCGTTTGTTAGCTCACTGCACCATCCCCGCTCAGAACTTGGTTATATGCAAATTAGTCTGTTCCTGTCCCAGTGCATGATGGGAACAGGGCAAACCAAACTACCAAGCCAATTCTTGTACTGGGAAGGAAACAAGCTTCCGGGGACCGGTTTCTGCCATTTCAGGCGTCGTCGGCCCGGCTTGCTTTAATCCTGATGGTGCAATGAGCAAGGGACTCACATCTGAGTATACCCTTCCACGCTTATGGTGGACAAAATGATTCAGAAAAGCGGGTGGTGATGAACAGAATGCCTGAATTGAGCAGACCACTCTTACCCAGTCCAAAGATCAGGGCTTGATCCATCACCGTTTTTTAGCTCACTGCACCATCCCAGCTCAGAACTTGGCTATATGCAAATTAGTCTGTTCCTGTCCCAGTGCATGATGGGAACAGGGCAAACCAAACTACCAAGCCAATTCTTGTACTGGGAAGGAAACAAGCTTCCGGGGACCGGTTTATGCCATTTCAGGCGTCGTCGGCCCGGCTTGCTTGAATCCTGATGGTGCAATGAGCAAGGGACTCACATCTGAGTATACCCTTCCACGCTTATGGTAGACAAAATGATTCAGAAAAGGGGGTGGTGATGAACAGAATGCCTGAATTAAGCAGACCACTCTTACCCAGTCCAAAGATCAGGGCTTGATCCATCACCGTTTTTTAGCTCACTGCACCATCCCAGCTCAGAACTTGGCTATATGCAAATTAGTCTGTTCCTGTCCCAGTGCATGATGGGAACAGGGCAAACCAAACTACCAAGCCAATTCTTGTACTGGGAAGGAAACAAGCTTCCGGGGACCGGTTTCTGCCATTTCAGGCGTCGTCGGCCCGGCTTGCTTGAATCCTGATGGTGCAATGAGCAAGGGACTCACATCTGAGTATACCCAAGTGTGGAAGGGTATGCTCAGACATGAGTCCCTTGCTCACTGCACCATCAGGATTCAAGCAAGCCGGGCCGAAGACGGCTGTAATGCCAGAAACCGGTCCCCGGAAGCTTGTTTCCTTTCCAGTGAAGAATTGGCTTGGTAGTTTGGTCTGCCCTGTTCCAATGATGCACTGGGCCAGGGACAGACTAATTTGGATATAGCCAGGTTCTGAACTGGGATGGTGCAGTGAGCTAAAAAACGGTGATGGATCAAGCCCTGATCTGTTGACTGGGTAGGAGTGTTCTGATTATCTCAGATACTCTGTCCATCACCACCCCCTTTTTGTAATTAATTTGGCCACCACAAGTGTGGAAGGGTATGCTCAGACATGAGTCCCTTGCTCACTGCACCATCAGGATTCAAGCAAGCCGGGCCGAAGACGGCTGTAATGCCAGAAACCGGTCCCTGGAAGCTTGTTTCCTTTCCAGTGAAGAATTGGCTTGGTACTTTGGTCTGCCCTGTTCCCATGATGCACTGGGCCAGGGACAGACTAATTTGCATACAGCCAGGTTCTGAACTGGGATGGTGCAGTGAGCTAAAAAACGGTGATGGATCAAGCCCTGATCTGTTGACTGGGTAGGAGTGTTCTGATTAACTCAGATACTCTGTCCATCACCACCCCCTTTTTGTAATTTTATTGGTGGAGCAGGAGCTTCACAAAACCTGCAGAGCTCCCACTTTGCCAAACTCTAATCGAGGCTTTAAGTTATCTTCATAGCAGGGCAGCTTCAATGTGTGTGTCAAAGTGCACAGCGAGGGCACTTCGATCTAAAGTTCCTGGAAATCAGTTTATGCAGCAATGTTGCAAGGCATCGTTCAACATCCAGAGAGTGTTCAATGAGGCTTGCCAGTCAGATGGGTGTCTAGGCTGGATTTATCCAAGGGATTTGGATAGATTTACTCACTGATCGTGGCACCTCGCAACTTGGAATTTTTTTCATCCATTTCCATACCCCACAATCATTTAGGCACCCTTTATCTCAGTTGTGTTATGTCAGCGCTCAATATATGCTCACTGTGCCAAGTATGCTGTGGAGAAGTGTGGCTCAATGGTTAGAGCGGCAGACCCTGATGCAGAGGTCTGGCCCGGGACCAGGGTTCAATTCCTGCCTTGGCTGGTCTCGGCAGATCTTGGGCTCATAATTCCTCGGACCTGATTTCTTGCCTTGGTGCCTACTCTAAGCATGGGTCCCACGCTGCAACTCTGGGCAATAGCTTGCTTAGGCTCCACAACGGCCCCCTACAGCGCTAGGGATGCCTGGTTGCACCCTGGGGATGCCCAGGAGTGGACATTTCACGGGGAAAAACCAGGAAGGGTTCCCTAGCGGTATGAGTACAGCACCAGGACACTCCGGAGTATCAGTGTGCTTTACAAGTACGTTTACATTTACATATGTATGTAAAAACTTCTTCGATTTTCGAATGTAAGCTTTTTCCTTTTCATTATTTTAATATCATATATGGGAGTGATAACTAAGAAATTAATTAATGGTTAGATAAAATCATGTCTTATGTTTTTAGCATACAAATATTCTTATTACTGTTTTGATCTAACCGTTTTTATTAAATAATGTATTTTAATATGCTTTTATGATTTTGTTATAAAATCGAATAAAGTGTAATAATGAATGAATGCATGTCATGTTGTTCCCCACTATTATACCGATTTATACCTGATCCTTTTCTTCTTCCCAAATGTGAGCCCCTTAAAGCCTTTACAGAAGGCGCTACTTTTCACATGTGCTTTATCAGAGTCTGATATGGATGTCACTCGTTCATGAGTACCACCAAGAAAGTACAAGTCAGATCCCTTGCTGTAGGCAATAAAAAACTTCACATTATTACCTATAGATATGACTTTTTCTAGATGTGTTAGACATTTACAGTTTGGACCTGGAGTTGCCTCAGTAAAGATGTCCTCAGTGACATCATGTTCTTGGGAGACAGATGGCGTTCCCTGCTGTAGTGGCATGAAATGTTTGGACTACAGGGACCAAGTTCACTGTGTTGATACCTGTGTGATGCAAAGCAGCACAACCAGCAGCAACAATCAACATTTACCTACAAAAGCCATTTTGCACCAGATTTGTATCTGTGTGCAGCTAGAAAACCACAGTGCAACAGCCTCCTAATAAATCATAAAATGTGGGTGTGTCTGGACTGAACAGTGCAAAAAATATAGGTTTTGGTACAAAGATCTGCTAAAGTAACATCAACTGGCTTTACACCAATCTAATGTCTAGAGAAATATGTGCTTTACACTGAAGCGCACACCTTATATGTCTGACACTTCGGCGGTTTTCTACACTGAAGAATTTGTACTTGAGGGTGTACCTCGAATACAATTACTCTACTAGACACTGCAGGTTCACCCAAGCGCCATAGTGTTTTAAAGCTGTAAAGCGATGCATAACTGAAGTGATGGAAAGACTCATAAATATCCAATACCTTTATTGGTATAAAGAAGTAAAATACAAGGAAAGTAGGCGAGCGCCAGGACACACAGCTAACAGAGCCAGGGCACAGCTAACGACTGACCCAAGGAACTAGAACACATAATACCGCACAAGCTGTTGTTGGCTCGTGTGTGTGTGTTTTAAAAATGCATGACTTGTATATATTAAAGGCGGTTGTGGCAACAACTCAGGCTGCCGTCAAGATTGACGAAAGTACGCCTTGAGAGACGGATCTGTAAATCCACGCACTTTTTTTTAAGATTGCACAAACATAGTAGCTATTACGGTAGCCATTAAGTGTGGACGTGGGTCTTTTTCTGTAACGTTATCTTTACTCTGAGGTTAATTGCCCCCGGCTCGGTGTACGGTATATTTTCTCTAATAACCCCATTAGTGCATTTACTTGCCTCTTGTGAACTGGTTGTAATGTCCAAGACTGCCCTGCGCAGTCTAGTGTTCACGCACGTAGTCGTGCGCCAGCGCGGACGTGGTACGTGGCGTCCGCGCGTACTATAAAATAAAGGAGGCGTGGTCTCGGGGTTAGTCCGGACCACGCGGAGAAGCAGCAAGGTGTCCGGAGTCCCTCTGTCCAGCGCAGCGTCACCGCGCTGCGCCAGCACACACAGGGGGACCCCACAATGGCGACGAGGGCGAAGAGTGCCCACGCTGCGTGAGGAAAGGCTATCTCGCCTGCACCGCCGGTGCGCCCAGGCGTCCCCGACCTCCTGGGACAACACGTGTGTCTGCCGAGTGCGGAGCGGCCGGCCCTGCATCTCCTCGACGGCGCAGGCTGGCCTCAGTGCTTTCTGCCTCCCAGGGGACACTTCGAGTGCTTTCAGCTCTGGCACATGATGGGAGCAGGACTTGGTCAACCCGAGGTACCAGCGCCGTGCATCTGCTCAGGGCCACAGCTACTCCTATGAGCCCCTCCCCCGCGCAATCCCAAGCAGTGCAGCCAGGGCTCCAGCATACTGCCCTCTTCTGGCCACTGAATTGGCTTCTCACCTGGCATTACTCACCTGGCTCGAGATCCGCGCCTAGGAGGCAGAGGATTCACACAACCCTCGCCCCACGTGCCAGTGAAGCGGAGGCTAGTCGCACTGCGTCATCATGGCGTCCATCCCCCCAATCGAGCCTTTTGTTGTTGACGGGGCCCCAGCATCCCTGGCCCCTCGCTGGAAAGACTGGGTTGAGAGGCTCCAGTTCTACTTTGAAGGAGCAGGGACGGGGCGCGACCGACGCAGGGCGCTCCTCTTGCACCTGGGAGGAAAAGATATCTACAGGATATACAAAACCCTGGTAGAGGCCACCCCTCGAACATATGTCACGCTCCTCAACGCGCTCAATGCCCATTTTGAGCCGATGCAGAGTAAGGACTACGAGCGTTTCATCTTCAGGCAAGCGCGTCAGGAAGCAGATGAATCCCTCGATGCCTTCCATGGTCGCCTGAAGGAACTCGCGAGCACGTGCGGATTCCAGGATGAACAAGAAGAAATCCGCGGCCAGATTATCCAGAACTGCTACTCCTCTGACCTGAGGGTAAAGATCCTCCAGGAGGACGGCAAGCCCCTGGCCGACATTCTAAAGCTAGGCCGTTCAAAGGAATTATCCCACGCAAGGGCGTCGCATATGGAGGCAGCGCTTCACAGACCAGCAAAGGCAGAGCAAGTTCACGTGGCAGAGCACGTCAACGTGGTGAGACCGAAGCAACGCCCGGCGGGGAGAGGAAGAACGCCAGAACGCCGGAAAGAGTGCGGATATTGCGGGGGCGCACCACATAGAGCACAAGACTGCCCGGCACGGGGGAGGAAGTGCGGGTCATGCGGGCGCATGAACCATTTCGCATCGGTGTGCAGATCATCTAAACCCAAACCTGAAGCCGCCCATGCCATAAGGGAAGACCCTGAGAGCGAAGATATGGACGATGACGCTCACAACTATCCGGTGCACTATGTGTTCGCCATAGATCAGCCTTTGAGGAAAAAACGGCGACTCCCAAAGTGCAGGATAAAGGTACTAAACCAAGAAGTGAGAGCGACCATTGACACAGGGGCCTCGATAGAGCTGATGGCGGCAAACGTCTACAACCAACTGCGAGACAAACCACCCCTGAAACCAGCCAAGATCAGAGTCTTCGCCTATGGACAAAAGACACCAATACCGTTAATAGGGTGCTTCCAGACAGACATACAGCACCAAGAACTGAGGAAGCCAGCCACCATCTACGTGACCAAAGAAGGTAGCGGAATGCTCCTGAGTGGCCAAGCAGCTGAAGACCTACACCTCATCTCGTTTGCCATGGCTGTCTGGGAAGAAGAGCTAGACACAATCCTGGAAGAATTCGAAGACACATTCAAAGGTATTGGATGCCTCCGAGGCAAAGAAGTCTCTCTACACATTGACAAATCCATACAGCCAGTAGCCCTCCGTCATCGACGGATAGCATTTCACCTACGAAAGAAAGTGGAACAGGAATTGGAGACCCTTGAAAAACAGGGGATAATCGAGAAGGTCAGCGGGCCCACCCCCTGGGTGTCGCCGATTGTGGTAGCGCGGAAGCCCAAACAACCAGGACAGGTCCGCATCTGCGTCGACATGCGCCTCCCCAACGCAGCGGTGAAGAGAGAAAGACACCTGACGCCTACCATAGACGACATTCTAGGAGAGTTAAACGGAGCGAAGTGGTTCTCCAAGATGGACCTGAGATCAGGATACCACCAGCTACCTCTGCACCCGGACTCCAGGTACATCACCACTTTCTCCACTCACGTTGGCCTCCGGCGCTATCGGCGACTCAATTTTGGAATATCAAGCGCTGCTGAGGTCTTCCAAAACACGATTCGAGAAGTATTGAGTGGGATCACAGGCGTCCTAAATGTCAGCGACGACTTGCTGCTATACGCCGATACAGTAGAAGAGCACCACAGAAGGCTCAGAAGCGTGCTACAAAGGATCAAAGACTCAGGCCTTACCCTACACAGAGAGAAGTGTCAGTTCCTGCAGAACACCATCAGCTTCTTTGGGTACACGTTCTCCGACAAGGGAGTCGCCCCTGACCCTGAAAAAGTGAAGGACGTGCAAACAGCCCCAGCGCCGAACAACACATCAGAAGTTCGAAGTTTCCTCGGGATGGTAAACTTCTGCGGGCGATTCATCCCCGACCTATCCAATCTCACCAGGCCACTAAGGGAGCTCACCAAGTCCACCACCCCATGGCAGTGGGGGGAAGAACAGGAGCGGGCGTTTCAGAACACCAAGGCAGCCCTGTCAGCCAACACGACCCTGTCGTACTTTGACCCTTCCAAGGCGACGAACGTAGCAGTGGACGCCAGTCCCTATGGACTCGGAGCAGTGCTGACACAAAGCCAAAACGGTGAAGACTGGGCACCCATAGCCTACGCCAGCAGGTCCCTGACAGAAACGGAACAACGCTACTCCCAGATTGAGAGGGAGGCCATTGCGATCCACTGGGCCTGCAGGCACTTCCACGTTTACGTCTATGGACATCCGTTCACTGTTTCCACGGATCACAAGCCCCTACTTCCCCTGTTCCGAGGGTCAGTCTCGAAGCCTCCCCCGAGAATCGAGAAGTGGATTCTACAACTCCAAGAGTATGACTACAAACTGGAATTTAAGCCCGGTGCGTCCAATCCGGCCGACTACCTCTCACGGCACCCCCGAGCGGCAACCACCCGAGAGAGAGAAGATGCCGAAGAGACAGAAGAGTATGTACAAGTCATCCTCGAAAGATCACGCCCGCTGCCCATGAACCTTGACATGATGGTGGACGCAACCCGCAAGGATGAAGTCTTGCAGCTAGTGAACACTGCCCTGAGAGACAACGACTGGAGAACACTCCAGGCCTCGCTGAGTCAGAGGACACCGGAAGCCAAGCGAGCCCTAGAGACCCTCTGCAGGGTAAAGGACGAACTGTCAGTAGACAGTCAAGGGTGCGTACTTAGAGGACCACGGATTGTGATGCCGGCGAGCCTGACTCAACAAGTAATCGAATTGGCACACCGCGGCCACCAGGGAGTGGTGAAGACAAAAAGTAGACTCCGAGCCAAAGTGTGGTTCCCGGACCTGGACATGAAGGTCGAACAAATGGTCAAGGAGTGCCACTGGTGCCAGGCCGCAGGTCCACCCGAACCGCCACCGCCGGTAATCACCGAGGAGAATCCCGAGAGACCCTGGGAACGAGTGAGCGCCGATTTTGGACACCTCCCGGACGGGCGGTACATGCTCGTTGTCATTGATGACCTGACCAAATACCCCGAGGTGGAGATAATACCTACACTCACAGCCAAGGAAGTAACGACGAAGTTCGAGAAACTCATCGCCACCCATGGCATATTCGACCTGGTCAAGACCGACAACGGGCCGCCATTCCAAAGCCAAGAATTTGCGGACTATCTCCAGGAGTGGGGCATCCAGCACCGGAAGGTCACCCCCAGGTGGCCACAAGCCAACGGGGAGGTAGAACGCTTCATGAGGACCCTCAATAAAGTGATTCGGATTGCTCATGCAGAGGAGACACCCCTGGAGAAAGCCATCTACACGTTCCTGAGGGAGTACAGGCTGACACCCCACCGTACCACTACAGCGGCCCCAGGGCCAGCCGCCATGGGGCGAATTGTCCGAGACACGATCCCCCACCACCACACCTGGACCCCGACGGAAGCAAACCCTCAGCAGACTTTGCTCAACAGAAAGCGATCAAACGAGTACGCGAGCTTCCGACGCCGAGCCAAGGAATCATACATTGGAGAAAGAGATCGAGTATACGTGCGAGACCGATATCCCGGAAGCAAATTCAGGCTCCCGTTCGAACCCAGGCCCTGGACTGTCACCCGCAGGACAGGCACGATGGTAACGGCTCAACGCGACGGAGAAACCGTCACCCGCAACGTGTCCTTCTTCAAGCGGGCTGCAGTCCCGCCCAACGGCATGCCCAGCAGAGACCCGGACAGAGCAACACCAAGCCCAACGACTCCAAGCACCAGATCCCCGGTGAGCGGGTACAACGACGCAGCAGACCAGCCAGAGGCGAGCTCGCCAGAGTCTGAGAGGCCCGGCATAGCCAGTCGGTGTCCCTCCGGGGATGAGCTGTCTCCAACCCCAGCCCGGCAGGTCACCCCGAGGAGAGCACTGTTTCGAGGTGAGGCTGCTGGCTATGGGCTAAGAAGAAATCCAGCCCCCTCATCACAGCTGGCGGACTTTGCTGTGGACTGAGACTGTGCACCATGAGCGTCAGACTGGTAACAGGCCTGCCGGCCTCTTTGTTTGTTTTTCCACATGTTCACCATTGACTCTCAGTTTGCATATTGTTTTTTTTCAATAAAGGTGGAAAGGAGTGTAATGTCCAAGACTGCCCTGCGCAGTCTAGTGTTCACGCACGTAGTCGTGCGCCAGCGCGGACGTGGTACGTGGCGTCCGCGCGTACTATAAAATAAAGGAGGCGTGGTCTCGGGGTTAGTCCGGACCACGCGGAGAAGCAGCAAGGTGTCCGGAGTCCCTCTGTCCAGCGCAGCGTCACCGCGCTGCGCCAGCACACACAGGGGGACCCCACACTGGTGAGCTCTGGCAACACTCAGGCTCGGAGAACTAAAAGAGTGTCTGACCGCTGGTCGCCATTTCAGTGCTGTTATGTTTCACTCTTCCACAAATTATATATGCAAAGCACGTCTTCCTTGGGGTTTACAAAACAAAAACATAGCATCTTCTCTGCGTGACAGCATGCTATGCGTACATTCTGATTGGTTGCTGCTGTGTTTTTTACCTGGATGTCACGTCTGCGTCACAGGGTCGAGCACCCATGCGTCACAGGGTCATGTGAGCACCCATGCTCTTATGACGTCATGCGTTCCACTGGCGTGCTCTGCCTTCAGCGTTCCGTGTTTGCCAGCAGGGGTCGGGAGGCAGGGATCCCCACAGCTGCTGCGTCTCAGAAAATCTCCTCTCTGACCCCCTGATGTGGCGGCGATATGACTTCGGTTCCAAACCACGAAGACTTCAGGTAAATGTTGGAGCAGCTGATCATAAAGGTATACAGATCTGTGGCTTTAAACAGTTTATCCAAATCTGTTGGAATGGTAGAAATCACCTTTACTTTAGTGCAATGCCCCAATATGAAAAGATATCAGTATTGTAATAACGATGCGAACTCGTAATGGTTCAAAGCGGTATGTGTTTATTATACAGCCCCATACACGTCTGAGTAGTACAACTGCTGGGGAGCAACTGTCAACTGGTGGTAACATTAAACTAACGGCAGTAACGGTGAGCCGTGGAATGTGGAATGTTGGGAAACCAATGGGGCGGAAAAGGAGATGTCACGTAGTGCCTGTTCTCGCGCTGGGAGGAGGTCGCGAGTCAGCTATTGTCGCGTGCCACGTACATGGCACGCGGCAGTAACTGTGATCACAACAGGTATGTTGCAGTATTCAGGGGCCTGACACGGCCTTGAACATACCCGCATGCATTTGGTGAAATGCCCATTGTTGGGGTGAGATATCACACCAGAAGCCCGTCTTGCGACCAGTGCAGAAGCTCAGCCTCACGCTGCTCTAGCCTGGCGGATCTAGGAATATGGCTAGCACTGAAGCTATGGCTGTGATATGCCCAGGACCAAGGTAAGAGTTTAGATGAGGTGTATGGTTATGGTTGCTATTAACGAAAGAGTCAGCATGTCATCGATGAAGAGAGGGAAAGTGAGAGAACGAGAGAGTGAGAACTACTATACCTGCAATCAAGAGCCACACATCCCAGCCTGGCGTGAAACTCCAATCCAAACAAAAACCACGAACCTGGGGTTAAATACAATACTATTTTGCCTGGCGTTGTATAGTGTTCCAGTGCTCACGAGAAATGTTTTGCTCTTGCACATTGTGCAGATGTTTTATTCAATTTCTCTTTCTCTCACTAGTTTGCAGTCATGTGGTGTTTGTATGTCAAGTTCTTCGCCGAGTGGGACTCTTATTTTCCACTTGCCTTGTTTGTACCATGCAGGGTGGCGCGCGTAGGTGTGCCCTATCAAAGGATGACAAGCTGATTTCCTACTACTACGAAGATGCCAAGACACTATATGAAGTTTTTCAGCGAGGGAGGCGAGTGTCAGGTAAGCAGTCATTCGAATCCATGTGCAAGCCCACACGTCAATCAAATTAGGATCACAAGAGCTGTTTTATAAACTGATAGATACCACAGCATCTGCGCAAAGCAGTTTTTAGAGCAATACTAGAACCTAAATAACACTGACTCGAGGTAATTAATGTAGTGCCAGGAACAAAAGAAGTCATAACAAATTTACAGGGGACTTTTACTAGGGTTGGGCGGAACTTGCAGAGTTTCACTCTGTGTAATTCTGCGGAGTTACCTAAAAACTCAGTGAGATTCCACAGACTTCTGCGAGCGGCCGAGATCTGTATGTTGCGCTGCTCGCACTGATTTTTAGCACCAGGAGCTTGTCCCACGCTGTGAAATCAATGCAAACAGCACCACACGGCGTGCAAGACGGCACTGATTGTTTCTGATGGTCAAGTAGATTTTCTACTCACACGGCAGCTTTCTCAACACGAGCAGCAGCTTTCACAACGCAAGTGGTAGCAACCTGCCACGAGCGCCTGTGTTGAGAAATCTCGCTCTTAACGTTGGCGGACAGTGCAAGTGAAAAACTCTGCCACTTGGGGGTTGATGAAGTTTTGGCCGAAACTCTGCGTCCAAGCGGAGCATGGAGTGGACAGAACTGTGCGCCAAAGGAGAGGAGTTTGTTGCCCACCCCTACCTTTTACCAACTGTGTTCCATGCTAAGTGCAACTGCAGCACAGCACCAGTAGGGGCAGCACTGTGTCTAATGCAATAAACCTGAAGAAGTTTATAGCGTTAAAGTATAGCATTTTAAGCATGTACATCAATAGCTGCAAAGAAAGCACGCACTGCCAAAATGTCCATGTTTTAAAATTAAATAATGGTAGAGTTGCCCAAAAGTCTACTTACTGCTGATTGTTAAACAAGCAGTGGCAAAGCCAACAAAACGTGCCTATGGGAGCTCTAAGCTTTGCCGATGGTTCTAGCCATCCTATACAACATCCTGATATAGTGCAGTATGTTTTTTTTAAAAGCTATATATGGCCAGCTGCATTTACAAAATAATGAAAGTGTTTTATTTGTGAACCCTAGTTGCATTGGTAACAAAACAAAAGTAGCAAGGGGGAAGCAACAGGAGGAAGTGTATAGCAACACAGGGGCACATGTGGGGAAAGCAACAAGGAGGGCATTGGGAAGGTCAGTGGTGTAGCTTCAGGGGGTGTTTGGGGTGTGACACAGCCCAAATAAATAGACTCTTGACTTGCTAGTTAGGTCTGGGGGCCCTGATTTGGTCTGCTATCTATATGTCAGTTTTTCTTGTCATGAGCCAAAAATGAAATACAAAACAGTGACATTTCATGTAAGTGGTAGAGAGAGAATAGAGTAAGAGATAACCGTCTGGTGGCTGAATTTCAAAATTTGAAACCAGATAACCTGGAATAATTCTGAATTCCTTGATTGTCCAAATTGTGTGATCCTAGGCAAATATTTTCTTTCACAGAGCCTCCTTTGTCTTTCTTATCACATGTGAGCACACTTTTAAATACTTGAGGCCAGGATGCGCACTGTAGAAACATCTCCTATGTTTCATTTAATAAACTTTAATGTTGCTCCCCCTACTATAATAATTCAGATCACGTTTAGGGTTTACATGACTATTGACTTGCCTCTTAGTACACTTTTGGCTTTGCAGTTGGGGTGCGAGCCAGAAATGTTTCTAAAAACTTTCACTTTTAATAAATGTATGTCTATATGATGATAAAATCTGAAGCACTGAGGTGAAATGCTTCCACATGGTGAAGAAATACACTTTTATGAATTTTGAAGAGATTGTTTCATATCACATTTATTCATTATGTTTGTTGCACAATATACATGCCAAACATTTTCATGGCTTAGCTCAAACCAAGCCAGATCCATGACTCGGCTCTGGCTCGGCTCACCCTATTAATTTGTCTGGGCACCATCCTCTATTTGTGTCTCGGGCTTAGTAGTTAGGGCCATCAGTCACTTGATAAAATGATTTTTAAAAGGTGAGGACTAGAAAAATGGAAACTTACCGATTTGACAACATTGCTTCTTGTAGCAGAGGTGAAGCAGAGAGCGTGCAGTAAAAATACATTTACTATAAGTGATCCTAGGGCGGGGTCTCCAGTCCATTGTATTATAAGTATCCGTAGTCAAGAGTTACCGGGGACAACTACCTGGTCCAGGTGGGATGGGCAGGGGCGTAGCTTCAGTGGGTGTTTTGGGTGACACCCCTCAAATGCATTCTTGGACTTGAAGTTTTTCTCATCATTATCATTTCACTAAGAGTTTTGAATCATGAGGTTAAACACGTAGAGTGACTGGTTTACCAAAAAAGTAGTAAATCTAAACCCACAGAAGTACTCGTTGAATGAGTGCAAATTTACTGCTTTTTGGAATTCACAAACTTTGGCAGTAGGAGGCTTGGACAGCTGTGCAAGTCTTAGGTTTCTAGGCATACTACTGGCAATCAAACACCCAAAATGTGACAGGATGAATACTTGCAAATAGTCTAACCAGTGGCATTCACTCATGGTAGCATTATAACCCATTGTTTGTTGCCCACTCGGTCACCCTAGATGGAGGCCCAACTAATTCAAATCAGTACTGACCCTGTTCCTTGTGGAGAAAGTATTTCCCTAACTTTCGTCATCTCACCTCTTCAGTGTGCAAAACGCTGCTTTTTTGGATGGGAAATTTGAAATCCACCCCCCACTTCCCCACCCCTCCCGGATTTCACTGACTAGCCTATGCCCCTGAGAAAGGTAAACACAGTGCAAGTAGGATGCAAACAGAAAGAGAGAGAGAGGATCATGGGGGGGTAAGCAGATGAGAGAGAGGTCGAGGTTAAGGTGAGGAGAGAAGCACAAGGGCAAAAAAAGCAAAATAGGGTTGGTATGAGCAAACAATAGCATCGCGGAGGAAAGCAGGGGAAAAGCACATGGGCAGCGCAAGCACATGAGCGAGCTCAACGGAGGTGAAGACATACATGAGGGAGACAGCTGGAAAACAAACGCACTCTTGTACAGTGCTTAAACAAAAAGATAAAATTAGCAGCTAAAAACAGAGCAGTAAAAAACACAAGGTATGGGTCCATGCTCCAGGGCAGAGACAAACCCAAAAAAAGGAAGTAAAACCCACACCTGCTAACCAATTTGAAGCAAGAAAATGAGAGTAACAATGGTAAGCAATGGGCGAATCTGATAATGTGTCTTGCAACAAACTGTGCATGTACTGTTGTAGGCAAGACCTAAAAAGAAGTGCAATATTTTCCCTTTATATCCTTTTTATTACCACTGAACAGAGATGTCGCTGCTTGTTCAGTGCTGTAGTCACAGACAAGAAACACAACAAGCATTTGTAGAGTTTAAGTTACTTGACTGTAATTTTCAACCCACACTCATTACAGTCTTTCTTCATGGAGGGGACAATTGTATCATCACACAGGAAGAAAATACTCCCCTAGGATCTTTTGCATTAATAGACACATTTTCTCTTCTTTCCATTTTTGCATTTGCTTTTCTGGACACAGACTGATTTTGTTATCTTGAAGAACACATGTCATTCATTCATTCTTCAGAAAAGTAAATAAGAAATATAAAGAGAGTGCTCCTTATCTCAAAATCGGACTTTGATTCATCTTACCAGCACTTTGCTTCTTGACATTTTGGCCGCAGAAGGGTCGCGAGGGACGCTCTTGTTTTCATGGCGGTCTCCTGCTGGTCTCCCCCGCTGCCGGTGCACTTTCCCACCTGTGCACGGCCGCTGAGGGGGGAGACCACAACCCCCAGCGCTCCCCGCGGCAGACCCGCCCACGCAAGGATTTCGCGCCAGGCGGCGCTTTAAAAGGAGCTTAGAGGTGCAGCTGAGCGGGTGCTCCTTATCTCAAAATCGGACTTTGATTCATCTTACCAGCACTTTGCTTCTTGACATTTTGGCCGCAGAAGGGTCGCGAGGGAAGCTCTTGGTTTCACGGCGGTCTCCTGCTGGTCTCCCCCGTCGTCAGTGCACTTTCCCACCTGTGCACGGCCGCTGAGGGGGGAGACCACAACCCCCAGCGCTCCCCGCGGCAGACCCGCCCACGTAAGGATTTCGCGCCAGGCGGCGCTTTAAAAGGAGCTTAGAGGTGCAGCTGAGCGGGTGCTCCTTATCTCAAAATCGGACTTTGATTCATCTTACCAGCACTTTGCTTCTTGACATTTTGGCCGCAGAAGGGTCGCGAGGGACGCTCTTGTTTTCACGGCGGTCTCCTGCTGGTCTCCCCCGTCGCCGGTGCACTTTCCCACCTGTGCACGGCCGCTGAGGGAGGAGACCACAACCCCCAGCGCTTCCCGCGGCAGACCCGCCCACGCAAGGATTTTGCGCCAGGCGGCGCTTTAAAAGGAGCTTAGAGGTGCAGCTGAGCGGGTGCTCCTTATCTCAAAATCGAACTTTGATTCATCTTACCGGCACTTTGCTTCTTGACATTTTGGCCGCAGAAGGGTCGCGAGGGACGCTCTTGTTTTCACGGCAGTCTCCTGCTGGTCTCCCCCGCCGCCGGTGCACTTTCCCACCTGTGCACGGCCGCTGAGGGGGGAGACCACAACCCCCAGCGCTCCCCGCGGCAGACCCGCCCACGCAAGGATTTCGCGCCAGGCGGCGCTTTAATAGGAACTTAGAGGTACCGCGTCGCGGGATGCGCGCGGGCTGCGCCGAGCCAAGCCCGGGCAAAGGGCGGGCCGTCTGTGGCCGTCCGGGGCCAACTGAGGCCGGGCTGGGCCACGTCCCTTTCACCTACCACGCAATCTAGGACTAAATCAAAAGACTCAAGCCTTTTCATTGGTGCTATCATTCATTACTATATTACTCCTAGTTCCCTTGTTTATTAATGTGATTTACTTGTGGTTTTAGACGAGTCCCATTTGTGGTGCTAGTTTAGTGCTAGACAGTATATCTAAGCAAAGTATGGCTTCTTGCGTTAACAAAGGCAGGAGGTCCCTAGTGGGAGGGTCAGTCAGAGGGACCCTGGACAACTTTATCACTAGGGCTGCCTCGGTGTTGGAAAAAGAAATTGCTATTACTGAGCAGCGGTTGTCTGTAGAGCTCCTTCATAAAAAACGTCTGTCTGCCGAGCTTCTCTTAAACAAACGATCGTCCTTGGGCTCTATCCAGCAAGCCACTTCACCGCGAGCTGGCTGTTCCGACAAAGAGTACATAAGTGATAACTGTACCCCCTTACCGCTACAGTCCATATCACCATCGATCAAGTCACTCAGTAACTCCATTATCGATGACCCAAACATAGCCACACTACTGGAATTCAGCCCAGAGACCAGTATACCATCAGTACCGCTCTCTCAAACGCCAATAGCGAGTCCCTTTAATAAAACAACAGCCCCTGGCCCATTATCAACCAAAAAAAGAAAGCGGGTGGGACCGGCTCTAATGGAAACCGTGCCAAAATATCTAAAACCACAGTAAGCCCCCCAAAGGCCAGAAGTACATCCTATAAGAAAACCCAACTGGATGCTCAGATCCCAGTTGATTTGTTATCTAAGAACCTTTTGGGGAGTATTGAGCAGCTGATTAAATCCCTCCTTTTACCACTTATTGAAAGGGTGAAATGAATAGCTGACCAATTGGGGTCCCTCGAAAAATCAATGGTAACCAATACTGATTTAATTAAAGAACTGTCTTCCCTTGGCGCACAACATGCTATTCCACTAAAACTAAATCCAACAACAGAGGTATTTCCAATCATGACAGCAGGCAATAGGGGCCCAACACTTGCTGCCAATGCAATTAGTTTGTCATCCCAGTCGAAGAATGCGTATGAAACAGCCAATAAAGGGGAAGAAAAACGAGGGCAACTACCTAAACTTAATAGCACACAAGGCAACACAGACAAATTGCAAGCCAACAGAGCCAATGCGTATGCCCCAGATAAGTCCACAAGTGGATCCCGTGAGCAAATAGATCTTCCACCAGAGGCGGCTCCGTACGTGATAGTCCTTACTGGCGTCCCAGAACTGGGGGATAGGAAAAAAGAAGGCTACTATGAGCTCAAAAATAAAGTTGTATACTGGCTAAAACACCATAGGCCACTTCCCCCAAACATCAATGGAGAAATTCTCCATGTACGACGTCTCGGCTGGGTGGGTCACAGACCAAAGGACATCCAGGGTGACGTAATCATTATCAACTTCAGGGACCGCAGGGCAACCACACATATTGTTGATTGGTATACGGAGAGGGGTAGTGGTGGAATCATGGCACATGACCTAAGCTACTTTTACCCCCGGGCTTTGCTGTCAAATCCTTTAAAGCCGCAAACACCTTATATGTGTTATACAGAAGGCGCTAGTTATAATATCCCTACATACAATCGTTTTGCCGCATTCTCCGGCCTGGATGATGTAGACTGACTGCCTATTTCAATTCGGTGCAACCAGTCTGCTAGGTGTTGTTGTGATCAGACGTGGGTTGCACATGGCAGACAGATAGGGGGCCTTTCTACCCTAACACACACGTTGTGTGAGCAAAGAGGTAACAATGGCTCTTATACCACCATTGGACGTAGTAAACGAGACAGTAGATCCATTTCTACCTCTAAAAAAGGATCCTGAGGTCAAGGTGCCAGATGGCCAAGGTATGGGGAGGCAGGATATTCAGGTGGGAGGCGAAATGACCATATGCTCAGGGGCTGTGAGTGCTCTTTCTTTAGGTCCAAGTTCTGTTCAAGGGACCGATAGCCATGGGTCTCCTATGGTGGGATCGCATGTAGCCAGCAAGGGGTCTAGCTCAAATAATTTAACATTGATTTCTTGGAACATAGCGGGGTTGTTTAAAAATCTCTGCGACCCCGACTGGTCAAATTTTATAAACTCAAGCAATATATGTCTGCTACAAGAAACATGGGCTCTAGAAACTCCATATAGAGTTGGTTACAGGACTTTTAACATAGAGGCTGTACCCTCTGTTAGGGGCAGACCATCCAGAGGGCTAACCATGTGGGTTAAAATATCACTGGGAATTATAATTACCCAACTAGTCATTGATTCAGTCGATATTTATTTAGTGTATTTATAGAGCGCAGAAACCTGTCACCCAAAGGGCATCCTGGCGATATATTAGGGTTAAGAGCAAAAACGAAAGACGGGAGGTGTTCACTTATATTTAATGTTTACAACCGCCCAGCCAGTTCTTCGAAAGAGTCTATGACTATAGAAAAACTAGTTTTTTTCCTAGTTAACCAGGATGAGCTACCAACCCTGATAATAGGCGGGGATAAGAACTGCAATTTCGAGCCAATTACTGGTTTTAAAGATGTTTTTGGTGATGAGGACACTGCAAATAATATACCATCCCTGAGCAATACTGAATGGCGCGCTGTACCACCCTAGCACTTCAAATTCTGAGGTTGACTGTCATGTTTGGGTTGAGGGCCTGTAATGGCCGCCTTCCATCTGATTCCAACAAAGCCGCAATATTTGTCAAATATAAGGGCAATAGTAGGATTGATTACATACTAGTATCATTCAATGCCTGGCCCTACTTGTTAGATCTGGAGATCATCCCTCGGATTGAAAGTGATCACCGCCCTCTCAGGTTATCAATAAACAACAGTTTGTTGTTTAGTGATGACTTGGAGAAGGAGCGATGTGTCTTGGCTACTGGCATTAATGATCTTCCACTAGTGAGTAACAACAGGCGTTCCCTAAAATGGGCTCATTTACTTGGTAATAGGGAAACACTAGCTGGCATTTACAAACTGTTTGCTGATACCTTTGACAGTATAGAAAGTAAATTGGCTGATGGTAATGATTTTATGGATCAACACAAGGTTTTTTTTAGTTCTTTATTGCCCCTTGTGTCTAATATGCCCCAAAAAATGATCCAAAGGACATCCAGTGCAGTTGGTACCCATCCATGGTATGACAAAGACTGTCGCCTAAGTAAGATACTGTTGGTAGAGGCAGTTAAAACCAAAAGCCCCGAAACCATCAGGGCATTAAGAAAGATTATAAGAAAACCCAGGCGACAGCCAGAGCAAACTGGGATGAGAACTGTTGGGGAAATATGTTACTGGCTGCAAAAACAAAGGACACCCGTGGATTTTGGAGACTTGTAGCCAATGGGAACTACGCGGGTAGATTGGCCCAGGATGTGTTTATTGATGAACAGACGTGGGTCAACCATTTTACCCATCTATACGAAATCCCAGACACGGTTGTGACAAATGCAGTGGAATATTCCCTGTATCCCAATAGCACTGAGAATTTATTCTTCTCTTTAGAGGAAACTGAGTCAGCCATTGGCCTAGTTAAAAATGAAAAAGCACCAGGCCGAGATAAAATTCCCCGCGATCTGTATAAACATGAGACCCAAGTCTGGGCCCCATATTTAAACCGGCTTTTTAATATTATAGCTAATGGGCAGCTCTGCCTGATAGCTGAAGGGGTGCAGAGATAATTTTAATTTTTAAAAAAGGCGATAGAAGTGATCCATCTAACTATCGTCCAATTAGTTTAATGGATATTTTACAGAAATTGTTTTCAAGGCATATTTTAATGCGCATTAACTCTTGGATGATTGATAATGCCATCCTCACAAAGTTTCAGGCTGGGTTCAGGTGCAACATCAGCACAATTGACCATAGATTTTGTTGTCTTCATTGGAAATATGTTTTATTAAAGAAAGGTCACATTTATGTTGCTTTTGTTGACCTTAGGGCAGCATTTGATTTAGTTTTACGTGATCGCTTATGGAATTGTCTACTCTCACTGGGGTTGCCGAGTTGTCTTCTTTATCAGATCATAAGATTGCACGACAATAACTATGCCAGAATACGTTGGGGCCAAAATGGGGAATTATCAAAACCTGTACCCATCAAGCGGGGAGTACGCCAAGGATGCGTGCTGGACACCACGCTTTTCTTGTTATTTGTTAATGATATGCCAGCTTATATGGACAAATGTAATAACGATTCACCAAAGCTAAATGGCATAAGGGTACCCGCACTCCTTTTTGCGAACGATACCATTCTGATCTCGCTGACGCCCAAAGGTCTCCAAACCCTTCTAAACAGATTTCAACTTTACTGTAACGAGAAAGGGCTTGAAATAAATGCAAAAAAAAAACAAATGCATGGCCCTTAATCCTCATAAATCGTTCAAGGGTAGTTTTTTCTTGAACAACCAAAAACTAGAACTTGTGTCAAATTCTACTTACTTGGGAGTCTCTTTGGATATAAAAAACTCATGGTCCACACAAATAGAAAAAAGCAAAACCATTTTATCACAGAATACCCTACCCATTTTAAAGAAACATGGGGCGAGTCTTAACAAATCAATTTCCCCAGCATTAGAAGTCTTTACATTTAAGGCCCAGTCTGCAGCTCTTTATGGGGCTGAAATTTGGGGTCCGAAAGCTGGTAATCTATTTGTAAAGAGTGAAAATAATTTTTACAGAAGTATTTTAAAACTACCAAACCGTACTCCACTCTTACCACTTCTCCTAGACCTATGTGCAAAACGAACAGACCACTTTGCGCTGTTATGCCCTCTTTCTTACTGGGTGAGACTTTGGTGCACCGCAGAACTCAGCGATTACAGAGATGGCCTCCTTGAAGTAATGCGGTTGGGCCACTGTAATTCAAACCCGTGGTTGAAACATGTCCAAACCTGGTTATGTAGAATTGGGCTGTCACACTTTTGGGAGGAACCACAATGCCTTTTATCCAGTTGCAAAAAAGTGGTTAAAAACTAATTTTGGGTGTACATCGCACAAAGCCTCCCAAACAGTCATTCCGGGGCCTCTATCACAAGGAACTTCTTGGTTTTTAAAGACTTACCTTATTTTGAAAATTTCCTTGATGAGGTCCAACCTCCACTTGCAAAAAGTCTCTACTTGAAATTTAGATATGAAATACTTAAAACCAATGCAACGATTGCTAGTTGGTCGTCTACTCCGACACCTTTGAAAAAATCAAGATGTATGTGTTGTACGGACAATTCAAAAGAGGATGACATCCATATTCTATTTTTCTGTAGTGTGTATTTATTTGCAAGGAAAAAAATGGATCAGGCCACTATGTAACGCAATTGGTGCTCGCTCCCATGTTAATGTATATAGAATTTTTAAGACTGACACTAGACAATTGATTGTTTTCTGCATAAGCAGATTTTTACTGTCGGTATATTACACACGGAAAAAAATGGGATTTGATTTATAACTGGATATTTCTGCATATATTTGTTGATGATGGTTCTTCTTTCTTTTTATCAGAAACCACCCCAAGGCACTAATATATTAGATATGTGCAATTGTTTTTTAACTACTGTTTATATATGCCTTTTTAACTAAATTATGGATTTTTAATGTACTCCAGTATCACCTAATCCAGCATCATGTTTACTGTCCTTTATGAAATGTGAAAAGTACTTGTTCCATGTATTTTTGTATGTATCTTTTATGGCTGCATTGCGCCGAAATAAAGATTTAATAAATAAATAAAATAAAAGAGTGGGCTTTGTGTCAGCCCCTTCAGCTATTGGCTGTTATGTGTTTTCTGTAGTTTGCCATACGTTGGATGGGTGGTCCATCTAGGCCAAAGCATTTTGTGGATGATGATATCATTTCATTTGGGTTCTTTTTAGATGATGGGATTCAAGTTGTTTTGTTAGACTATAACCAGTGTTGCTTTTTGATGTATATACTGTGCCCACACAATAACATTAATAACAGGTTTATGGCTTTTTTGTTTAGGGAGGGTTTGTTGTTTGCTTATCTAGCCTGTTATAGAAGCAGAGTGCCATTTGCTAACTGTCGCTGCTCGTTCATTTGAATTATTTTGCTGGCATGATAACATGTTGTATTTGCAGCCTTTTTATAACAAAGTAAAAGCATGGGCATATATAGTTTTTCTTAAAGAAATAATGAATATACTGGAACTTTACCAAAAGTATATGTTAAGCAAGATTTTGTGCTTATGCTTTTTAAGGGTACAACTTAATTCTGCCAGTGCACTCTGTTCAGGAAAGGAGCCCCACCGCCAACATCCATATTGGTGTAGCTCAAGGTTTTGCTTAAATATTAGATTTTTTGCCTAAAACAGCTGGGTGCAACACACTGAATATTACCTAACTCTAACTTAACACTTGCCCTAACAAAATGTCAGGTATAATGATTTTGCCATAGGCAATTTTAATTACAATTTTAAAATGTTTTTAAAAAGTGGGAAAACCTTCCCAATGTTTTACCCCAAACTGCCCTTTGCTGTTTATATGAGGGCATGGGGAAGGATATCTTTAGAAAGAAAAATGTATGGCTGATATGAGGAAGACATAGACTCAGACTATAGAGGACTATCAGCAGGGGATTGAGATATCATCACCTCATCCATCTTCCTCGTCATATAATTTACTCATTATACACCTTTAGTTCTCTGCAGTGCATAAAGAAGAACAATTCTGGTCTGACAATTTAAAATTCTTCACAAATCTTATTATATTATCATACCAAATACAATTATACAGTCACTGATAGTAATTCGAGGATTTTTGATTAAAAAACCTTGGCCTTGATACATTTTCTGGATCTTTCCTCCAAAACACTGTCCAGAATATGGTGTTCTAGGCGCCCCACCCCACCTCATCGGCACTAAGGACTTAGTCAACTCAACACAGAAAACCAGTTGTACTTCAGCCACCCCACAACCTCCTACGCAGTATTGGAGTGAGATGTTTCCCGTAACGATCAATCATATAAGACTCACAAAGCTAGTTAGTAGAATGACATACCTTCTTTCATTAAGGAAAGGCAGACTCAAGAACACTGAGAAACAATGGATATATTTGAAATGTTCATTTTAAACTCAACATCCTATCCTAGTGCGCACAGTATGATTTGGTAATTACAATAAAAATAACCAGAGTGGTAGCTGCAGCATTTTCCAAAAGTGTGAACAGCAGAAAATACTCCTAACATGTTGGCTATGTAACTTTATAACAACCCCAGCCTCATTTCTTTACTTATTAAGCTAATCTTAGCACCAAAAGAAAAACCTAGTTTGAGTTTCAGAGATGGTTTGCATTTGCATACTTGTTTGAATAACAAACGGGGATATTATGTTCAATATGATAGCAATATCTGTTATTCTTATTAGCACTTGAAGCCAGGCTGTTAAGATCAGCAAATGAAGGCAGAATGCCTCAAGTTAGCCTTCAGCAACAGTAGGTGGAGCCGATTCTGCATGCCTTGCCTGTGTTACTTGACACAAAGTTCCTCCCTAATCCTTCCTACAGTGTGGGTGGGACCTGTAAGATTATTTATTCATTATTGAGTATTTCAGGATAAATAATTAGCAGAAGGCAGCCTGGTGCCCGTCCTTTGATTTATTTTTATTCCGGGAGACTGTGCTCTTTGAACAATAACAATAAGAAATATAGTTATCAGCTTCCCATAAAACTGTTCAAAAGTCAATTCCAATTATTTAGAACAGTAAACTCAGGTTAAATATTGTGAATAAATTCGAGCAGATTTGATTATCACATAACAAAGAAAAAATGACATAAAATAAATGTGCATTCTATATTTAACACTCATATTCATATCTAAATTATTCATATGCGTAACCTAAAATTAAAATACCTAGTAGAGAAAAAAACCTGATAATTGTGAGAAACTGAGTTGTTGGTTGACTGGGGTGTGAGCCCTGGTCAAGCAGCAACCACAATCTTTATCAGGGTAAGGCTCAAGCAAACCCCAACTTAACCTGTCCTCATCGCCCTTGTACCTTGGCACAGAGCAGTCAGACTCAACTTAGAGGCAATGTGTAAAGTATTTGTGCAAAACCTCAAACAGTAAAACTATGAAGATACCACACAAAAAGATCCCTCACAAAGGTAGAAAAATAGAGCACAAAAATACAATTTAGTAAAACAGATGTTTTTTTGTTTAAAGAATAAGGTGAATATAGAGCCAAAAAATGCTAAACGCCAACTCTGGACATCTGGTCATACTGGCCCGGGTCAAATTCAAAAGTTTAGACCAACTGCAGGCCCAGAAGTGTACTGAAGAGTTGGTGTCTAAGGTCCAATTTTTTATACACAATTGTGCCTTTGAAGTGGGGAGAAGCGTCTAGAGGCATGCCTTTGAAGTGCACAGATGCCATCCTTCCTGGCTCCAGACGAGGGGTTATGCAGCCCTTTCTGTGAAGACAGGACAACTGGATGAAACACAGGTGTCTGAAACTTAATTCAGACAATTCTGAAATTATGGTTTGGCAAAGCCACTCCCTTTGACCGTAGAACTTTCTGACCTAAAGATCTTGGCAATCTACCTATTCCCAAATTGGAAGTGAGAAGGCTGTGTATTAAATTTGACAAATACTTAGCTTTTAAACCTTCATATGAGGGCTATTACAGCCAATTTGCTTTGCGTTGCTAAGATCATTAAATTTAAAAAGACATTGAAGTTAATCCCCAGACACACCAGGAAAATGGTAGTGCATTCCTTGGTCACTTCTAGGTTGGACTGTGCTTTATTTCGGATTTCCAGCGGACTGGTAAATAAGCGTCAGTTAGTACAAACTGCGGTAGCCAGCCTGATTTTGAACTGCCCTAAGAGGCAATCCACTAGTGAGAACCTCAAGTAATTGCATTGGCTACCGATTCAGTAAAGGATTAGATTTAAAGCCATGTGAAATATCTTTCATAGCATTGCCTCATAAGGAGCCTCTGTATTAACAGAGAAGATTCAAGGTGTTAACCCCTGCCAGGGCTCTTTGTTTCAAAGTAAAGTCTGCATCCCAAGGATTCATAAAGAAAGATCGGGTGGTAGATCCTTCTCATTTCTGGCCGCTGAATTGTGGGGATGCCAACAGCTCTGACTTGAGTCTGAGCAGGCTTTCAACCTCGCCTTTTTTAGAGATGCTTATTTATAATTCTTACCTCAGTTTGTCTACTGGTCTGAGCACCGGAACTCTTATCTTTGAAGTAGCTCTGTGCTTTATAAATGGTTCTTCATTCCTTCATTCATCCTCTAACAAAGCTCCTGGATTTGAGATCTCTACTTAAACCTCTGTGAGTTGACCTTCTCCAGGGTTTCAAAACCATCCAGCTATGAGAGAACAAGGCCTGTACCGGCAAACAAAACGACCATTGGTGCAGTTGGTGTGATACCAAGGAGAGAAAAACCTGGCTGAGTCGGTCTGCAAAACATAGTTCATCCATGGAATGTATGATCCTACCAGCAACATTTCTGGAATTGGATTGTCATGTTCATGAATGGACTCAATAAGGAGCAGCAAATCCTTCCGAAGCAGTTGTGCTGCTTATGCTATTTATGAATTGAATCACTTCATGAAGTTCAGGATAGGACCTTCTACCTTTCTCTCATGATGATCCATTAAGAGGAGTCTTCTGAAGTGATGGAAGCCAAATATTTTATATGTGCCAGTAAGGAGTTTACCTTCGGGTCAAATAGAATCTCTACCTCAAACCCCCCGTAGTGAATAGTATTTTGCTGTTGGCATTGAGAATGCTATGCAGTAATTGTCTTTTCTTTCAATAAATAAATGTTTCTGGTGAGTTCAAGTCAACCTAGGAAAACTGACTGAAGCTATGGTTTCCAACAATTTTAGCCACAGGTTTGTTGATGCCATCTATTACTTGGATATGGGTTACAGCTTCCATGACATATTTCCTCCTGGGAATGGAACACAAAGGTTGCTCCTTGCCATCTTCCATATCCTCTGGAACTTCCTTATTCCATCTCCCTGAGCTGGCAGGATACCTTCATGAGACATTGGACTCCTTCAACAAGGACCTTCAGGTGTTTCGAGAAAATGCTTTTCTGAAAGTCATTATGTGACTCATGATCCACACTACACAACTTCAAAAACTGAAATACTGACATGCAATGAATTGAAATCTTATGATTCTCTGTCATTATGACCCGATAAACTGGGACCACCACCAAAAATATCTAAGGCATTATCTAAGGCATTATGAAAATATATTAATCTACACTTACCATGAATGCTGACTATACCACTGCATTCCACTCTCAACTCAAAGAAGGCTCCAAAAATCCAGAATTTTGTAGCAAGACTACTTCTAAATGAAATATACAAACCCATATCTCTCCATTCCAGAAAGCTCAACACTGGCTCCCAATTACAAGATCGACTTTTAAGCTAGGATAAATTACTCGCAAAGCAATAAGCAGTAAAGGACCAAACTTTCTGCAATTAAAATTCACCAAATACTCTCAATTGAGGAAATTACTTTTCAAACTACCACCACCTCTAATTATTCCTGTTTGCAGGAAGAAAACCATTTGAGGCACTACTTTCTCGGTTCGAGCTGGCAAATTATGGAATTTCATTCCTGAAATTATTAGAGCCACTGAGAATCACTCAGCGTACAGAACATTAGTTAAGACCTGAGTATTTCCAACATGATACCTCATCGAACCTATATGATCTCATTCACAATCGCAAGTGTCATCACACAGTTTGGCCTCTCTGCCTATTGACAGATGCCCCTGCATGAACTCTTAGATCAAGGGAGATCCAAATCAGGTCAATCCCCTTACAAACAATACAAATCACAAAATGGTCCACTCTACCAAACTTTACCTGACAAACCTAAAGAACCAGCTATCCGGACATGCCACATAATACAGTACATCCCACTAAAAGTATAAAAGAATCAAAATAAATATTGCCGTTATTGTAACCCATCAAAGAACAAACTGTTTCTACACTGTTGATAACCTCACTTAGCATACTGTCTCAATAATCCTCCCCCACTCACTATATTCCTAAAACCCTGCACGAAATTTACTTTGAAGTTCTGTTAACTTAATGATCCACAAATGATGCAGAAAGTGACCAGAACAGTTTCCAGAGAACCCACTATGAATCCCAGGAAGTAGCAAGAACTATCAACTACTGGAATAACCACTAACCTTGGGTTCTGGAGTAGCATGCTACACCCCATAACACATTTCAGTGCCTCATCTGTGGAGTAGTAAGAACTACATAAATAAAATACAATACAGTACACTGCAACTGCTGCTAGTGATCACAAATATTGCAAGTCCTTCTGTAGCATATGCTTCCTATAATCAGTAGTTGCCTAGAAACCCCAGCTGAGTCGCAAACATGTTCATCTTGCAACAGCATACATGTTAGGGCCACATTACAGGATATTCTGGACTGTGACTCATAGAGGAGTGTTACTCAGCAGTGGCGACTGGTGACATTTGAAAGTGGTGAGGGCGTAAAATTATTGGTGGAGCACACCGTGGCGAGCGAGCGAGCCCAAACGAACTAAGGAGGGTTCGGGGGGGTTCTCCCCCCGAGAAAATTTTGAAAAATGAGTGTGCAAATGGTGCATTTGCAAGGCTTTCGGAAGCCACTGTGCTAAGCAGAAACAGGCCACTGCCTCCCCTCAAACTATTGTCAGTTCCAAGGCCTCATGAATGAGCCATTCTAAATTGCAATAAACCACAATTAAAAAATGAGTCTTCTTTTTTAATTCGAAAACAAGTTATTGAAAACACATATCCTTTATTGGCATGTGCACTGACTGCTTATATTCGAACCCCATTGCCAGTGACCCCAGACAGCCCACCCCCACAACCTGCACCAGCAAAATAGATTGTACAAAAGATAGAAAACATCTAGGAATCACAGGAAATCCATACAGTGCGACTTACAGCTAGCTATTCATTTACATTCTTTTGAAATGCTCCTTTTAAAATCTAATATTTTGGTCCTTCACAGTTTTAAAAAAATTACTATTTGCTTGAACAGCTTCACTTGGTTCCACCAGGCAGTTGACACAAGGTGAAGTTCACAGCACAGGTTGTGTGACCTGTGCTCTTATCATTCTGTGTACTGTTAGAAGTTCTTGGGCTGTGAACTGTTAACATCTAAATAGTGACTACAGTTTTGTATACACTCCGTGTATGCAATAATTTGAAAGTGGAATAATCAATTTCGGGCTATTGAAGAGCAAGAAAAGCATGAAGAGCATCAACGTAGGAACCGCTAAATCAATGCAATACAGTGCAATACAATTGTGACTAATGTACAGATGTACACTAAAAGAGCCAAGGGCCATACAATTATAACAATGCTTCATTTGAAGTTAAAAAAACTAATTGACTCAATTTAATTTGTCCCTCAAAACTAGCGCCAGTATGGCTTTGCCTTGGTGATACATGCCTTTGTACACTCATTTTCCATCAGAAAACTGAATAAGTTGATTCCCTGCATTAGTAATAACTGTAAATCTGCCATTTCAAAGCACAGGAAATAAATAACAGATGTTGCCAGTACTCAATCTATGGTGCTCAAATGACTATGCTCGAAAAGACTGGGACGCTGAGCCTGCCTTGCCTGAATCGAGAATTAAAGATAATTTCAGATGGAAATGGAGTGAGAAAAAATGGCACTTCTTAATCTTAGGCCTGGAAAACAATAATCACACTGTGACACCGGAGAACACCTACTGCAGTTGAAAGCTATTTCTTACACTGAATGCAACAGCCCATAGCCCAAACGCTTAAACTTTGCACTGTGTGTCTGCCCCCGCTCCCCACCCTGGCTGACATCCATGGCATACATGCAACCAAATCCAAGAGGGAAAGATTTCCAGGGGCTAGAAAGCACTCCAAAGTAAACCCTTTTTTTTATCCTGACCCTGATCTGAAGCATCAGGCAGCCATGGCTTCCCAAAGATACTCACCCTGGTCGGAGAGGTATGAGACCATTCTTTCCACTAGGCCCCAATTGACTCACAAACACCCAACACAATATCACGAAGAAGGGTGTCACTCTCCCAATTTCCATCAGGCGTGATATGAAACGCCAGTTAAGCCTGCCGAAAAGACCTATATTTAATGTGGAAACCATGGGCCCACCTGAAATTGATAGAGAGACAACAAAAGTCCCAGTTATGGGCCACCTGGCCCACCCTCTAGAACGGGCCTTCAGCGGACCCCCAGCCAGGTGAACCCCGAAATAGTGCCCTCCCCATGTGACGACACTTGAGGTTCAGTTCGGAAAGTACTGCATGGATAAAATGCTTGCCTCGCCCTCTTACAGCAAGCACGCTGCATGAGCGCCAACTAATTTTCCACTGACTTCAGCCCATGGCCTCATTCATTTCACCCAGATATAAACCGTCAACTATTTCCAATAGCAAAACAGAGCACAAAACTGACAACATCCCTTTGCTAAGTTGCAGTATTTACTCTTTTTAGGACAACAGCATACTGTGTTCCTATCAGAGCTTTTCTGGCTGCCTCCCAGATGTCCGCATCAGACTGCACATGCCCCCATGGAGCATCCATCTCCTGTCCCTCCCTTGTCCCCAGCTTCCTCCCTTCTCAATGCAGATGTTGCTTTCTCACCCCAGCAGACATGTTTTACTCAGATAACCACTGCTTTCAGATCTATTCCATTAACTATTCCATATGTTACTGCCAGAATTGTATAAAAAGCGGAAATAAGTACAACAATTAAATGTGTGAAATTCATGCAGACATTCAATTTGGACTAGCATCTGTCGCCTACTTTACTATAGTCAACAAAGCTGGGCCCTGGCAGCCTCCCCATCCACAGACTCCTTTGGTCTTATGTTTTTATGCAAAATGCATTTCTTTGCAACATCTGTAACTGCTGTATTGTTGTAACAGTCGATCTGCACACTCAAAAAAAAAGTTATAGATGCAACTACAACTGCTGTTCATTTTACAGCCTCAAGCTCTGGGTCAGTTATGGTAACCGTGACCCCTAACCCCAGATTAAAGCTCTCTGAAGTGCCTACAAACAAGTAGGCTCTGCAGTGTGCACTATAGAAACAAATATAAATGGAAGTTTAAGTTTGCATGACGGCCTTAAGGAGGTCAAATAAAATAGTACATTATATACTGGCCCATTCTGCTGGCACAGTGCCTACCTTGGCTGGCACTCCTGCACCACAGTCGCCGCTGAATTCCAACAGTAACACACATGCTGCTGCCCAGAACCTGGAGAGGAGTGACTCATAAACCTGGCTTTCTAGAACCCTGTGCCACATCGCACAGCGATGGCCTGGCGCATTAAGGGGGCATTTTTGTGACTTTTCAGGAATACTGTGAGCAGGCACCATTTTCCTGAGCACTTTGATATGGAAGAGGCCCGTACTTACTATGAAATGACTCACTGTAAGGTATGAATTACAATTAATTCCACTGCAGGCTGCCACCACATGGTCTGGCCAGAGCACAAATGTACGTTTAAAGCAGATGTACAACCTCAAGTGTGTTTATTTTGTGCACAACTATAAATACTACATAGGTCAACCGGATATTGAACGAGGTTGAGTCCAGGAGCTGGGCTTCAGTCTGTGGTTGCCAATGAGAGTCCAATATCAATGTAAATGTAAATGTAAATGTAAATGTAGTATACTTGTAAAGCGCACAGCTGCCCCAGCAACGGGGCGTCCCGGCGCTGTATAACTCTGGGGAACCCGTCCTGGCTTTCCCTGTGGGATGGTCCCTTGCTGGGAGTCCCCAAGGTGGAGCCAGGCATCCCCGGAATTGGTGGGGCCGTTGTGGAGATTAGGCAAGCTAATGCCCAGAGTTGCCGAGTGGAACCCCTGATTAGAGTAAGCACCAAAGCGAGAATTATCAAGTCCGCTGACCAAGGTCCACGACCCTGCCGCGTCGGGAATTGAACCCTGGTCCCATGCTGACTTCTGCTCTCAGGCCTGCCGCCTCTAACCAGTGAGCCACACTACTCCACAATGTAATGTCTGATTCCTTCCTTAACCGCACAGCGTGCTGGGACTCAGTTTGTTAAGACACCTATGCCATAGATGCATGTGAACCTTGCAGCCACACGTACCAATCCCACCCAATGTGACTGCAGCCGGCCCCTTGCCCGCAAGAGCTGAATCTGCCACTTTAATCTGCAGGTTGCACACTTGAACCCAAGTAAGGTAGCTCGCCAGATCAACGTACGTGCCACACTCAGGCAGATCACAGATTCGAAGCCGAGTAAAAGAGCGTGCCAAGTGCATGCATGCATGCATGCACTGTTGTTTACACAGCAGGTCACGACTGAAACTTCCCATTCATTGTTCCAGCTAACAATAACGCCTCAATAAAAAAGCCAAGAAGCAATGTGCATTCTTGGTGGGCAACTATTCAACATGAAAAAACGTCATCAGTGCACCCTGTCCCTGTTCGAACAGACAAAACAGGAAAATAATTTACTGGAAATCTGACAACATTCCCACAAAAGATCATTATTACATGGATTTTTAACTTGAGAACAGTACCTTAAACAAATATTAGAGCCAGAATGTGTGTCATTACACATGCACGATACTGCATAGTTAATCTTTGCTCTCTTTTAATTTTGGAGGCAGAAAACAAACTTGCTCTAATGGTGTACAGCATTACCGGATGGGGCTGAGTTCTGCAACCCGTTTTTTGTATCTCTGAAAGCATTAAATAAAGGGGGCACGCTGGGCCTGGCCTCACTATGAGTCGGGGAAGACGTGCTGACGAGAGGAAGGGCAACCAGGTTCTTGAAACATAAACCAAAGTGCTTTAAAGGAGCGGGAGTGATTAGGGATGAAATCGAGTGCAAATAAAATACTAATAAGTAAACTATCATGATTAATGGACTTTAGCGAACTGGTCAAAAGTCATCATCTTTCCTACTGAAGTCACTTTGAACCTGAGAAACGTCTTAAACACTATTGTCAAAAATATTTTCGGGCCTAATAACACCTACTACCATCCCTATATAAATGCTTTTTAATCTCAAACAAACTTTGCTTTCGACTGACTAGCATGGCACTGTGCCCTAATAATTATTGCTCTTGTGTGAAATGACAAACTGTCACGTGTGTTCTAAAGGAGAAGTTCGCTGCACCCCACTGTGAGAAACCGGATCTGTGTGTGTTCATTTGTCTAACTGTGGGAGTGCGGGTTTCTTCCCTAAGTGTGCTGTCGCCTCACAACATTCCTGAATCCTGAATCCGGGCGGGTGCATTTATGTCAGGGGGGAGAGGATGAAGGGCGAGCGGTGATGTAGAGGGAAGGAAAGACAGGAGCAGCAGCGACGGGAATCCAACAGAACAGATTGTGGGGCAGACACTGGAGGGGGCGTGATAAACGGGGCAGGCGACAAACGGCACGGAAGGGACAGAATTTCAATGGGTAGACCTGAGGGGCCGTCATACTTAACTGAGGAGTAATTAGTTGGCACTGGCAGGGTCAAATACAAGGGAGAAAGGTAGAAAAAGACGACGGGCAAAGGACAGGACGACGAAGAGGTTAGGAATGGGACCCAAAACAAGATGGGGCAGACCTGGGAGCGGCAAGTGTTACCTCTTACTATGACAGTGGTTCCCAAACTCTTTTGACCCGTGGCTCCCTTGACCTAATTGGCAGTTGGCTCTGGCTCCCCCCCCATTTTTTTTACCGATGGACGGGTGGGTGGGGATGTAAGCCCGACCTCGGTAGTACTTCCCGTTGCACTCTGACTGCCCCCTCTGTCCATGCCTGCCCCCACGCCCTCAGACTGCCCCTTCTGTGCATGCCTCCTTTCTTCATGCCCTGAGACTCCCCCTTCTATCCATGCCTTCTCCCTTCATGCCCTGAGACTGCCCTTTCCCCCATACCTGCTCCCTTTGTGCCCTGAGACTGCCCCTTCCCTCCATGCCTTCTCCCTTCGTGCCCTGAGACTGCCCCTTCCCTCCATGCCTTCTCCCTTCGTGCCCTGAGACTGCCCCTTCCCTCCATGCCTTCTCCCTTCGTGCCCTGAGACTGCCCCTTCCCTCCATGCCTGCTCCCTTCGTGCCCTGAGACTGCCCCTTTCCTCCATGCCTGCTCCCTTTGTGCCCTGAGACTGCCCCTTCCCTCCATGCCTTCTACCTTTGTGCCCTGAGACTGCCCCTTCCCGCCCTGAGACTGCCCCTTCCCTCCATGTCTTCTCCCTTTGTGCCCTGAGACTGCCCCTTCCCTCCATGCCTTCTCGCCCTGAGACTGCCCCTTTCCTCCATGACTGCTCCCTTCGTGCCCTGAGACTGCCCCTTCCCTCCATGCCTTCTCACTTATTAGAAATACAGCAGGGGAAGCTGAATTACCAAGATTACACTAGAGTAGACAGAACAGCAGGAAGCAGACTCCAGGTGTCAGTGGGGGAGAACCATTTTTTCTTATTCAGATAATCAAGTAGACATGTCCATGAAAGAAAAAAAGCCTCTGCTTGGATTTATGGTTGAATATAGGCACTGAGATATTCTATTCGAAGGACTATAGAAGATTAGTTCACACATCACTTGAGAAAACCCGCTTCAATAATGTGATGCTATCCGCTCTGGACAGCATGTTAAGCATCTGATTACACGAGCTGCGCACCCTACAGCAGCTGTACCACACTACATATCCCAGAATACAACTCTTCAAAGCAGCTGTGATTCAGAAAGAGGTTTTCATCAGCATCTCCTTCTGAGGTCCGACCTCGTTCCTTTCACAGCCGGTGCTGCAAGCACAGCCTGCCACCGATGTGGCGACCAGTAATGGCTAAAGCTGACCCTCAGCAGCCCCTCAGCTCCTTTTTACGTCAAGAGAGGTCTGTGCTCCCGAAGCAGTGAGGGGGCCTGACATGTGCTCCACCAGCACAATGGGTCCTGGTTGTTCGGAGACAGACGGCTGTCCGCTTGGGTCTGTGATTTCAGGCGGCGCACAGCTGAGGCAGGAGACCACGCTTCACTGTGAGGGGCACGTTGTTCAAACACATGCCAGATAAATGTGCATGCCTACATCTTCTCAGACAGCAGTAGTGAGTATAACCAGGTAACATTTATCCACTGTGATGGTGAAAGGAATGTGCTGTAACAGTGCACTAGACATGCACTCTGAAGAGCATGCATCCTGGTGTGAGACTGAATGCCTCGTGTACACCGGTAACGGTGCACACACAAACACACTGTTCTTCTTGTTAGAGCGCGCACACAGCCGCACACCAGCACTTAACAGGTCTTTAAAAGACCATTTGCATGTTAATTAGGCCTTACTGTTGTTTCACCCCTTCCAAGAGCCCCTGCAGCTCACCCTTTCCATTCCTGTTTCCTTAAAGCAGCGGATTTGACAAAATTATGCAGGTGTCATTTCTAAATTGTTAGTGCTGCCACTGAAATTTCACACATCGTGCCGCGGCGCCCCTGGCAACTGATAACGGCGCACCGGGGTGCCGCGGCGCACAGTTTGGAAACCACGGTACTATGATGACGCAGTCAAAAAACGCATACCGACCATTACCTCCTCTTTAGTCACTGCAGATCCCATGTACGGGACGCCTGAGGTGGTCGAGTCTGCGCAGACTCGAGTCCTGTTTCCCACCTGCCACACCCTTTCCCAACTCGTCACAGGGAGGGTCCCACCAACGCCCTGTAACGAGTTGGGAAAGAGTGTGGTGACAAGCTCCACTCCCTCTAATTGACGTGGAGTGTTAGGGATCCCCGGCTTGTTTTCAAAACGTCCGGGGCTAACTTAACCTCCACGCTATCAGGGGGTGGAGACTGCACCTCGCAGCTAGGTCTTTGCCGAGCTGAAGAGGTTCTCAGCCGGCAAGCACGTAGCCTTAGCGAGCAACAACAGGACAAGCAGGGTGAGACACGTGACGCAGCGACGTGAGGTCCATTAACAATTTAATGTAGATTTTCCTAGTTGTTATGACGGAAAGTCTTAATTTTATTAAAGACACGGAGGCGAGTATTATGCTTTCTTATCTTGCATTTATTATAATAGCAGCCAAGATAAGTGCAAGAACTACATTTCCCAGAGGGCCAGGCAACAACTGGGCCATGGGAATGAGAAAAAACGAGAACATGTCAACCAATGAGCAGTGACCACACAGATAAGAGTACACACTGACTGCGCAGCTTCCTCTTTTCGCTGAGAGACAGTCAGATAACAACAGAAAATAAAGGAAAAATAGTCATAACCAGTAAGAACGCCAAAGTCCAGGAGAAAAAATCCTTGATCACTGAAATCCAGAACCAAAGTCCAACGCAAGAAACTGAAGAAGGAGCTGGAAGGACCGGAGGGGAAATCCCAGCAGGAGATGAACGGAGCCTTTGAAGGGAAGATCTTCTATGATGAAGCCGGTGGTAAGGCAGGAGACGCTGTTGGGAGGGAGAACACATGTTAATAGTGTAGCGGTGGGATAATACTCGCCTCCGTGTCTTTAATAAAATTAAGACTTTCCGTCATAACAACTAGGAAAATCTACATTTTATGGCAAGACCGGAGGCTCCTATTATGCTTGTTTAAAGCACATCAATAACATCAGAAGCAACAGAATGAATAGGCTTACAGTAAAACATGCGGAAAATACTGTCATTGGACCAATCAGCTGATCTCAGAATGTCCTCTAAGCGGGAGCCAATCCAAAAGGCCTTGGAAGCCATGGCTCCTCTAGCCGAATGAGCTCCGAAAACAGAGACATCAATGCCGGCAAGGGACATAACCCAGCGAACCCACCTGGCGAGGGTAGGGGAGGAAACAGGAAGGTGGGGTTTACGAAAAGAAATGAGGAGTTGAGAGCAAGAGGGCGTTCTGAGAGCAGCTGTCCTTTGTTCATACATTTTCAAACACTGTCCCACACAAAGTTTGGGTTGATCAGGAAAATAGGGATAAAAAACAGAGTCTAAATGAGTCTTCGTGCGTCTGCGAATCTGGAACAGCACACCTGTAGGGGAAAATTGGCGAGCAGAAACATCCAAAGCCTTAACATCAGAAACCCTTTTGATAGACACCAAGCAAAGTAGCATAGTCAGTTTGGCCGATAACATTTTGAGAGACAAAGCAGAATTGGAGGGCCAACTTAAAAACAATTTAAGTACAACAGAAACGTCCCATAAAGAGGTATACTTAGCCAACGGTGGTTTAGAGCAGCGAACACCTTTTAGGAGGCGACAAATCAGAGGATGAGAGCCCACAGGCTTTCCATCAATTTGGGCGTGATTGAGGGAAATGGCAGAGCGGTAGAGGTTGACAGTGCGATAGGCCTTACCAGCACTGGCTTGAGAAGCCAAGAAATTGATAATAAGACCTAGAGGGGCCGAAAAGGGATCGAGAGACCTTTCCAGACACCAGCTTGTCCATAGAGACCAGGCGGATTTGTAGGCTTTGGAAGTGCCTGGAGCCCAGGCTTGGTCGATAAAGTGAGCAGCCTCTTGTGAAATGAGGATGTTAGGAGGGGAAGGCCGGAAACTTTCCAAGCCGACAGAGTGAGAGAGTGGTCCAGGATCAGACTGTGACACTCGCCTTGAGGATTGAGAAGAAGATCGTTGAAGGACGGCAGAAGTACAGGAAAATCCATCGCCAGTTCCGGAAGAGCGGGAAACCAGACTTGAGCTTGCCAGAAGGGGACTACCAGCACTAGAGAAGTCTCTTGACGGCGGACTTGTGCCAGCACTCTGTTGATCATTAGAAAAGGAGGAAAGGCATAGTTGAGATGACAAGACCAATCCTGGAGGAAAGCATCCGTGGCTAGAGCCAGGGGGTCTGGACGCCAGCTGAAAAATTGGGGCAAATGTGTATTGAGGCGAGAAGCAAAGAGATCGATGGAAAAGGGACCCCATAAAAGAGAAAGAGAATGAAAGACGGAGGGACAAAGCCTCCAGTCGCTGGAGTCGCGCAGGAACCTCGAGTGCCAATCCGCCACTGAATTGAGGTCGCCCGGAAGATACTCCGCTGTCAAGGAGAGATGATGAGCTAGACAGTATTCCCACAGACTTTTCGCTAAGTCTGCTAGAGGTTTGGACTTGGTTCCACCCAGATGATTTATGTAACGAACCGCAGAAACATTGTCCATGCGTAGGAGTATGGAACAGCGGATCCTGTCTTTTGAAAGACTTTTGATCGCAAAGGAACCAGCAAGCATCTCTAAACAGTTTATGTGCAGTCTGGACTCCTCTTTTGACCAGTCTCCTCCAGTCGAGACTGGACCACATCGGGCGCCCCAGCCCGATAGACTGGCATCTGATTCTAAAACAAGATCTGGGGATGTGGCGAAGATAGTGCGCCCGTTCCACGCATCTAAATGGTCTATCCACCATTGTAGCTCTGTGCGGGACTCTTGGTCTAGAGCGAGGACGTCTGAATAGGCTAAACCTTGGCGAAGATGCTTGATTTTTAGACGCTGAAGGGCCCGGTAATGCAAGGGGCCCGGAAAGATCGCTTGGATCGAAGAGGAAAGAAGACCGACAATCCTGGCCAGAGATCTGAGGGAAATGACGGAAAGGTGGAGCACAGAGGCAATCTCTGCCTTTATCTTTGAGATTTTGGATAGAGGAAGGCGTAAAGACGCCGCTTTCGAGTCCACAAGAAAACCCAGAAACTCCATGTTTTGAGAGGGAATTAGAGAAGACTTCTCGAGGTTTACAAGGAAACCCAAGTCCAGAAGAAGACACTGAGTGGTTTGGAGATCCGCCAGGAGACCCTGTTTGTCCAAATTCAGGATTAGAATATCGTCCAAGTATATTATGAGTCTGATACCCAGAGAACGAAGAAAGGCGACCACCGGCTTCAGAAGTTTGGTGAAGCACCATGGTGCAGAAGAGAGACCAAATGGAAGAGAGGTGAAACAATAAGTCACTCCTGACCACTGGAATTGAAGGAATTTCCAGTGAGACTGGTGGATAGGGACTGTAAGATAGGCATCTTGGAGATCCAAGCGGACCATCCAATCGTGTGGGCGAAGGGTATCCCTGAGGTGAAGGATCGTCTCCATTTTGAAATGACGATACACCACAAAGTGGTTGAACCATTTTAGATTTATTACAGTGCGTAATTTCTTGTTCTTCTTTTGGACTAGAAAGATGGAACTTAAAAAGCCTGTAGAGTCGTAGGGAAAAGTTTGAATGGCTTGTTTCTGAAGTAAGGATTGAATCTCCGTGGAGATGAGAAGAGCCATGTGAGTTGAAAATACAAGAGGAGGAGGGAAAGAGGTCTGGACAGGAGGAGAGTAAAATTCTATAAGATAGCCCTGAACGGTGTTGAGGACCCACGGGTCTACACTTATGGATTGCCATTTTGGAAGAAACTGTTTTAACCGACCTCCAACGGGAGGGAAAGAAGAAGGGCTTACCTTGTTGATTGGAGTTGTTGTTGTGGCGATAACCTTTGCGGCCCCTGCCGCGGAAACCACGTCCGCGTTGTGGGTAGAAGTGCGGCCTGTATTCTTGGGAGTTGTCGTAAACACCTTTGGAGCCTTGATTGTAGGGACGGCCGGAAGAGCGACCCCTGCCTCGTCCGGCCCGTCCAAAAACCCGAGGGGCGAAAGTCTTTTTGATAGATTGTTGAGCCTTGTCAAGAGAGGCAAAGGTAGAGACAAAGCGACTGATGTCGCGAACCAAATTCTCTCCAAAGAGAAGGCCGTTGGCCTTAGCGCCGGGATCCATAGGAGCTAAATTAGCCAACTTGGGGTCTAACTTGATTAAAAGACCCTTACGACGTTCATGAGTAATGGAAGCGTTGGCATTGCCCAAAAGGCAGAAGGCACGCTGGACCCACATGGAGATGTCCTCGGCAGAAAGCTCTGACCCCTCCAGACGGGCAGACTCTGCCATGTCAAAAATACGGGCCAAGGGACCAACGATGTCCAACATTTTGTCTTGGCATGTGGACCATGCCTTGTCAACCCCCCTTCGAGGGTCTTTACCAAATTTAGAAAAGAAGGTAAGTAGTGGTTGATCGATAGCAGGGACAAGGGTGATTTTATCAGGGAGGGCAGGTTTGGGGCATTCGGATTTTAATCTGGAACGCACAGCTGCCTCAAGAGGGAGACGCAGGCGGGCAGAAATGTATTCACCAACGTGATGGGAAGGAAGCCATTCAGTGGAGTTGGGATGACGGATGGAGGCCGGGTCAAACATAGGGAGACCCTCCGAGTCATAGACTGGATCAAAATTAAAGGAATCATTTTTTGGAAGTTTGGGGGGGGGTGGGTCAGTGACATCAAAGATATCGCACAAGTCGTCAGCATCAGGCATGTCGTCGTCAGTGTCCAAGATGGTGGAAATTACTAATTTCTGTTTGGGCGACTCTGCGTGCTTGGTTTTTTGTTTTCTCTTGCCCTCTGAACCGACAAACCCCTCCTTAACAGGAGGCCTGGGAGGCACATCGTCCTCATCCATAGGCGAGTAGGACTCGCTAACCAAAGTTGACGCTTTTTTAGCCTTTTGCACAGAAGCAGAGTTATCCACATTGCGTTTTCTGCTATCCCCCGCAGATTGGGCCAAAACCTTGGACAACATGCTGACCATTGTGTTCTCCATGTGCTTGGACATTCTCTTCATGGAGACTTCAACTGCCTGGTCGACAGAATTATTTATAAACCTGTGAAGGTCCTGCTTGAGAGACCCTTTGTCAATGTTAGAGGGTGTTTCCTCAGAAGAACTGTCGTTTTCCATTATGGAGAAAGAATGGCAGGAAGGGGTTAATGAAAAGTTGAAGAGAAGGGCGTGAACAGGGGCGTGTGCGGAGGCGGGCTGACTCCGGGACACAGCGCGAGGGGAAACACAGAGGGAAGAGCTCCGACGTGCGCAGGAGCAATTGTGGAGAAACGGTGAGTAAACGCGGTGAAATGGGGCCGCTGAGAACAGCTCAGAAGCGGGAAACAGCCTGCGCGAGCAGCGCGAGGAGCGCGAGCAGGCGATACCAAGCGGGAGGGGAGGGGGAAGAGGAGCCGGTAAACAAAACCGGACCAAGGGAAAAAAGCGCGACTAGCGCGAACACAGAGGCGCCAAAGCGCGAGTCTAGGAAACAATAAGGAAATACAACAATTGAAAAGCAATAGCAATGCATAGAAATATACAAATAACAGTAGTAAAATGTGAGCAAAGATAAGGGTACACTTATCTGACTGCGAGCAGCAAGAAAAGAGGAAGCTGTGCAGTCAGTGTGTACTCTTATCTGTGTGGTCACTGCTCATTGGTTGACATGTTCTCGTTTTTTCTCATTCCCATGGCCCAGTTGTTGCCTGGCCCTCTGGGAAATGTAGTTCTTGCACTTATCTTGGCTGCTATTATAATAAATGCAAGATAAGAAAGCATAATAGGAGCCTCCGGTCTTGCCATAAAATTAATACTACAGTGGTGATACATATCGGTGAATGTGGGGCATACAGCGGAGCTTGTAAATCATGGGTATTTTTTTATAAATAACTGCTGAGCTAATCCAGCAATGTAACGGGGGCGGAGCCCCGACGCCCTCATAGAGACACCGCCACTAATACTCAGCATCCTAAGCTGCCCTTGTCCTGCCCGTTGTCCGGCCCGTTGTCCTGCACCTACCAGCATGGATTCTACAGACCCGCAGGCTTCTATGTTTGCCTTTGCTCTGCTTTAGCTCGCAGATTAGAATTGGATGTGTAGAAATAATTATAGTTATGTATTTTCTAAAGTACAGAAAACAAAAATGCTTTGCCTGAATATTCTTAATTTAAATCATCTGCCTCCAAATGGTCACAAAAAAACTTCGCCAGGGGGATTTCGGCAAAAGGAAAAGGTGGTGCTGATAAAAAAATAAAATGAATAAGTCTAGAGAGGGTGTGGAATCCGTCCAAAAAGGATTTAAAAATGAATGTTTTCTTCATGACGAAGCATGGTGATGAGTGTGAGTTAGCAGGTTTCATTGTCTTTTCAATGCATTCCTCCTGAGGGTATTTAGAGGTAGAATAGTGAGGGAGAGGCACCCTGAGTCATGGAGGAAAAACAGAAGGAATAGTGCTCCTGGGGGAGTTTGTGCAAAGTCCTCTATCTCGGGTCGATGCCTGGGAACAATGTAGATCACCAACAATGATGTGCCAAGCCCTCGGAAGGATGCGCCAATGGAATAAGATGGCAATACTAGGCACTTACATGGCACCCATCTGAATGGTACACAATGTAGAGACCGCTGAATATTTAGTTAAGTCAGCCCCATTCTGTTATCTGAAGGTTACAGGGAGATGCAGCAGGTGAACAAACAGTAAACTAACTACCTCAGTAAAGCCACAGTGCCTTTACAAAATCGAGAGAGAATTTACAGTCGGGGTGACTTTTTGTTAATCTTTCAGGTAACGGGCCCTGCCTTGGTTACAGAAAACCCAACCAGCCCTACCAATGGCTCAGCTATAAAGAGGTGAGGAACTTCATGATCCAGTGTTTCTTCTCTTTCTCTTTGTGGAGTTAGGTATGTCTGGCTGGCAGATGACATCCTTTTACTTTTTCTGTTCACAGGTGTCAGACAGGGCTGAGCTCGTGGGCTCAGGTCTCATCTACAAAGGATGCCGGCCATCTCCAGACCAATTTGTTGGCATCTTTGCTCAGAACCGTCCAGAGGTAAATGAAGAGTTGATGTTAATTAGCAGCAGTGATTGCCATCTGCCAGCGTGAAAGGTACCAATTAGATATCACGAGAAATCTTTTAATGAGGTGCTGTCGGTCAAGAAAAGCCCATGAGGACAAGTTTTCTCAACGTGCCATCAAAGTGTAGCTTGTCTGCCATAATGTGCCATCAAGGTAAAGACAGATGGCAAACGCCCTATGAGGTAGCCTGGAGTGTGTCTGCCATAACGTGCCATCAAGGTACTGACAGATGGCAACTGCCTTATGGGGTAGCCTAGAGCGTGTATTACATAGGGAGGCTGCCCATAAACCCAATATGTCTAAAAGGCAGGTGTGGCGTGACGAGAGCCAGAAAATTGCAGGCTGTGTCTCGCTTGATACTGTGGCACACAGACCCTATAAGGTGAAGCAGGCAACCTCCCACGGTGTCGACCAGAAAGGGCACCGTTACATTTTCTACATCAGGCTCTTAATTAGGGGTGGGCAGAATTTGCGTAGTCGCACTACGCAAAGCTCCACAAAACGGTTAAAAATCTCCGCGAGCACGCAGAGTACCGCAAAAACGCAAAATTGCTTGTTCCACCCTTTTTTCTGTTTGCCAATGCTCTTTGCGCGCTCGGGGGAAATATCTAGCGAACACGTATTTGGAAAGCGCAAACAAGCAACAAATTCCGTGAAGCCAGGATCATGGAATTTTTGGCAATTCCGTGTTCTCCACGGAATGCGAAATTACCTAAATTCCGCGAGCGGACCAGAATTTACCGCCCAGGCCTACTCTTTATGTAGATGTGTATTTTTCTAAATCTTTTTTTAAAGTTATCTATCGACCTCATGTTAATATGTTAAGACAAGGTCTACTGAGGGCAGACAAAACAGCACTTTACCTAGGGCTGCAAAAAAGTTCAGGATCTCTGCTTGTGCCTCTTTTGCAGTTACTTCAAGTCCATCAGGGGCCACATTGCACAATAAGCGCATTTTTATTGTTTGCGCCGGGCGCACCTTTTAAAAAGTGGGCCCTGCGGAAACAATGAAAATGCGCCCAATTACGATGAATGCGCTGCCGGGCCCTTTCTGTAATACAGCCCCAGATGCACTGTACTAGTGAAAAAGCAATTGCCTTATGCATCAGCACAACTCATTGCATAGGATCGTTTATCAGTGGTTTGGCAACAAAGGCTTTCTTGTCTTTTAAAACAAAAAAGGCACAACCATAAAGAGGGAATGTGAATAGCTAACAAGTTGCTGGGGGTGGATTGGGGTCTGATTTGCCTTCTTTTCTTTTATGAGACTAAGGCATTTACCTCCACCACTCTGACAGACTACTATGAGATTCATTACGATGTTAGTCTGACTTGAGTCCGGCGACATTGTAGCAGACTTGGGTCCCCCTGACAATAGGTCGGCGGCTCCGCATGCTGAATTTGGAGGAAACATCCATTGGACAATTGTAGCTTGTGCGGCGGGCGGAAAATGCCCACAGTACAAGCTCCAATTGTGAAATGAATGTTTGTAAATATCCCTGCCATACGGGGCACGGATGTTGGGGGGCATCACAGGTGCCCCCCAGGCCTCATAGCAGAGGCTGCGGGGGGACAGGGGCCCTGCTAGGGCCCCCAAAATTCCCTTTTCGTCTGCCTTTCCATGGCGGTCAACCGCCATAGAAACTGTTAGACGGACCGGGAGGGTCGGCCGAGGGTACGGGGAGAGGTCTCCGGGGAGAGCCGTCTCCAGTGAATCGTACAGACAAGTAACTTCCCCCCCACAGACGGACACCACACAATGATAAAGTTCAACGATACTTTATAGACAATTCTTCAAGTACGGTAGAATGGTACAAGGAGGTCTGGACTCAGGGGTCCCCTCTATTCTGGTCTCTGTTTGAGAAAAGGGTAGCGGGACAGTCTTGTTACCAAAACGATGGAAAATAGCTCTCAATCCTCGAGCTCGGTGGTGTAGATGAACGGGCCGCGGCGGAGCCAGCAGGTCCCGAGATGGATAAGGCAGACGACGGTCCGCGGCAGAGCCAGCAGGTCCCGATGAAGGTGGTGGTTACAAACGGTCCGCGGCTACGCCAGCAGGTCCCGACGATGATGAAGGATAGGGTGGTTCCCAAAGCCGCGGCAGCGCCAGCAGGCAAGACGAGGGTGCACAAGACAGAGCTACGGCAGCGCCAGTAGTCCGTCAAGGATGAGTTCTTCTTTGCGTCTCTCGACTCCAAGATACAACTCCCGTCCTGCTCTGGAGCTGCCCCAGTTATAGGGCTGGTGTGCTTTGATGTCCGGACCCTCGCACTTGGAGGTCGGGAGGTCCGGGATGAGGGGGTTCAGACACCCAGCAGGGGGGTGGAGCCAGCGTCCGGGGAGGCGATGGGCGAGCGGCACTTGGCGGGTGAGAGCCATCGACACCTCCTGCTCCCATTGACTGACCAAGTAGCCCGCTCACCTCCTGGGTGGATGTTGGTGCCGGAATGTCTGAGGCCTGGCCAGGCCCAGGGTTGAGGTCGATCGGGGGCCAGGCGGCCTCGTGGTGGAGTGTCCAAGATGGCGCCCAGGATGGGCGCGCAGGCCGGTAGTGGGTCGGCCTACGGGGTCAACAGGTTCGAGTGTAGGGGTCCCTGCGGGGACGGTGGACGTGCAATGGTGGTGTGTGGTACTTGCGTGGCTGGTTCGGGCCTGGTTGGGCCGGGGGAGAGCGGCCCTTCATGTGGCCTGTCCAACATGCGTCCCCCCCAGCTGAAGGCGGGGAGAGTTACCCGTTCTCTTGGGGACTCTTCGCGTCGAGGCGGAAGAACCGGGACAGGCCATCTGCGTTGGCGTGATCGGGCCCAGGCCGATGTTCAACTGTGAAGTCCATCCCTTGTAGGGAGATGGACCAGCGTAGTAACTTCGGGTTTTCCCCCCGCATCTGCATCAGCCACTGCAGGGGTCGGTGGTCGGTCTGTACCCGAAAGGGTGTGCCAAAAAGGTAGGGCCGGAGCTTCTTGAGGGCCCATACCACCGCGAAGGCCTCCCTCTCTATGGTGCTCCAGCGTTGTTCCCGTGGTAGGAGTCGCCGGCTGATGAAGGCCACCGGCTGGTCATGGCCTTCGGTGTTCACTTGGGACAGGACTGCCCCAATGCCATGGTCGGAGGCATCCGTCTGGACGATGAACTCCCGGCTGTAGTCGGGGGCCTGGAGCACAGGGGCGGAGCACATGGCGGCTTTCAATTGTTCAAATGCAGCTTGACACTCTGGGGTCCAGTTGACTTTCTGGGGCTGATTTTTTGACGTGAGCTCTGTGAGGGGCCTCACGATAGTACCATAGTCTTTCACGAATCTTCGGTAATAGCCCGTGAGGCCCAGGAAGGCTCGTACCTCGGTCTGGGTAGTGGGGGGCTGCCAGGACTGGATGGCGGCAATTTTTAGCTGCAGAGGGGCCACCAGGCCGCTTCCCACCTGGTGCCCGAGGTAGGTTACAGACCCTTGCCCAATTTGACATTTGCTGGCCTTGATCGTGAGGCCAGCTTGCTGAAGGGCGTGCAGTACTGCTCGGAGGTGGTGGAGGTGCTCGGACCACTGGTTGCTGTATACAGCGATGTCGTCTAAGTAGGCGGCGCTGAATCCTTCGAGCCCCGCCAGGACCTGATTGACGAGCCGTTGGAATGTTGCTGGGGCATTCTTCATGCCGAAGGGCATGACTGTGAAATGGTAATGGCCATCGGGCGTGGAAAAGGCAGAACGTTCTTGTGCCCGGGGTGTGAGGCCGATTTGCCAGTAGCCCGCCGTCAGGTCGAAGATACTGAGGTAGCGGGCAGCTCCCATGCGGTCGATTAGTTCATCTGCCCGGGGGATGGGATGTGCGTCTGTCCTGGTGACCGCATTCAAGCCCCGGTAGTCGACGCAGAACCGGAGTTCTGGTGTGGTGCCGGGGGCAGCTGCTTTGGGGACCAGTACTACAGGGCTGGCCCAGGGGCTGTCTGAGGGCTCGATGACCCCGAGCGTGAGCATTTTGGCTACTTCCTCCTGGATGCAGGCCCGTACCCGATCTGGCACGCGGTAGGCCCGGTGGCGGATAGGGGGGCTGTCCCCCGTGTCCACATCGTGCGTACACCAGGAAGTGACCCCTGGGGTGAGGGAGAACAGGCTGGCGAATTGTGATAGGAGAACTTGGCACTCCTGGTGTTGCTCTCGGGTGAGGGCCTCTGAGAGTCGGACCCCATCTACGGAACCGTCTTTCTCCCGCGTTCGTAGGAGGTCCGGGAGGGGCTCGGAGTCCTCTTCAGCCCCATTGTCTGTGGCCATCAGGAGGCTGAGTTCTGTCCGTACAAAGTGCGGTTTCAGTCTGTTAGCGTGGAGGACCCGGAGGGGGTTCCGGGAAGATTCCAAGTCGATGAGATAGGTAGCCGGACCCTTGCGCTCGACCACCTTGAAGGGCCCTGTCCACTTGTCTTGTAGGGCGCAGGGTTCGGTGGGGGACATCACCCATACCTGTTGCCCAGGTTCAAACTCGATGGAGGAGGCATTCCGGTCATACCACCTTTTCATGTCCTCCTGACTGGCCTCTAGGTTGGCTTTTGCTAGTTCTCGGAATCGCCGGGTCTGGTTGCGGAGTGTTAGGAGGTAGCGGAACACATCTGGTGGGTTCTTTAGAGGGGGCATCTCCCAGCCTTCCTTAACTAGGCTGAGCGGCCCGCGCACGGGGTGTCCATACAGCAGTTCAAATGGGCTGAAGCCCAGGGACTTCTGGGGAACCTCTCGATATGCGAAGAGAAGGCACGGCAACAGTACATCCCACTGGCGACGGAGGGGCTCTTCCAACCCCCCGATCATCCCTTTGAGCGTGCGGTTGAACCGCTCAACGAGTCCGTTTCCTTGAGGGTGATAGGGGGTCGTGAACCGGTAGGTAACCCCGCACTGTTGCCAGAGAGATTTCATGTATTTCGAAATAAAGTTCGTGCCTCTGTCACTGACGACCTCCCGGGGGAAGCCCACCCGGGAGAAGATCCCCATCAGAGCCCGGCCGACTACCGGGGCTGTCACAGTCCGCAGGGGAACAGCCTCCGGGTAGCGGGTGGCGTGGTCCACTAGCACCAGGATGAATCGATGGCCTTGTTTTGTGCGCGGGTCCAGGGGCCCTACGATATCGATTCCGACCCTCTCGAACGGGGTGGTGACCACGGGAAAAGGTTGCAGGGGGGCTTTCAGTTTGCGGCCGCTCTTCCCACTGGCTTGGCACGTGGGGCAAGATCGGCAATGCTGGTGTACATTGTCCCTCATTTTGGGCCAGAAGAAGTGGGTCACCAGGCGGCTATAGGTTTTGTCTTGACCCAAGTGTCCTGCCAGGGGGACATCGTGGGCCAGGTTTAGCAGAAAGTCTCTAAAACGGAGGGGTACCACTAGGACTCGGCTGGCCCCCAGCTCCGCGATCCTTTGCTCACTGTACAGCAGATCATTGTCCCAGTAGACCCAGTGAGTTCCGGAGGTATCCCCTGCGCTTTGGGCTAGCGCTTGCTGGCGGAGTCCCTCGAGGGACGGACAGGTCCTTTGTTCTTGGCGAAATTGTTCTTGCGTGGGCCCCCCCTCTTGAGGCCACTGGTCGAGGTTAGCGAGGTCTGGAGGTTGAGCTGGTTCGGGGGGGACGTCACGGTCGGTGGTTTCGGCGGGGGCGACCGGAGGCGGTGGCGCCGGCCATTCGAGTTCCTCTGGGCGGGGGTTGGCACGGGCGGTCATGGACCGGGTGGTGACGCACGCCCAGTCCGGGACGCCCAGCATCCCCAGGTGCTCTTTTCGTTCGACTGCTGCCCATGGAGAGCTTTCCAGGTCATTACCCAGGAGGCAGTCTACGGGGGCATCATCTCGGACCGTCACCTTCAACATGCCGGAGACCCCTCCCCATTCGAAGGGGACGCAGGCCATCCGACACAGACTTTCTGAGTTATCGGCTGAACGTACAGGGCAGAGAATGTTTGGTAAGTATTGTTCGGGGGTCACCAGGTGACAGCGGACGGCTGTTACACTGGCCCCAGTGTCACGAAGGGCTTCCGCCCGGCGTCCATTGATGCCCACCCATTGGCTGTACTTCTGGGTATTAGCGGGTAGGGGGACCCGCGGGACCATGTCTCTCCCCCCTAGGCAGGCGAGAGCCATGGCGGCTGGCTCCCATTCTTGGTGTTCCTGTTCATATTCTTCTTGTTCCTCTGAGATCCGTTCCTCCCCCAGAGCAGCAGCGGCTACTTGGCGGGGTCTTGGGCTCTGGTACTGGGGGCAGTTTGGGTCGTTTGCATAGTGTCCGACTCGTTGACATCGATGGCAGGTAACATTGGCTCGAGGTCCCGGTCGCGCTGGGGTGCTGCCCCGGTTGGACGGGGGGGTGGGGCTGATAGTGGGGGTGACCGGAGCGTTGCTTCTTCCGCGTCCTTGGCCTCCACCTCCTCGGGGACGGTGCTGACCATTGTTGTTCCGGTTCTGTTCGGAGGACCCATTTCGACTCACTCTGGTGATCTCCCACCGGTCAGCTTCGGCTGCGAGCTGCCGGGGATCCGTTAACTTGCTGTCGAGGAGGTGCTGGCGAAGTTCAATGAAGCAATTGTTCGACAGATGCTCCCATACCATAAGATTGAACAGTTGTTCGTAGGTTGTGACCTTGCTTCCTTTGATCCAGCCCTCGAAGGCTCGGCTAAAGTAATTGACATAGTCCACCCAAGTTGTACCTGGGATGCGGGTGCAGTCTCGGAACCTCTGACGGTACATCTCGGGTGTGAGGCCATAGCGGGTGAGGAGTGCCGCTTTCATATGGTCATAGGAGGTCATCTGCTGGTCCGGGAGTTGCAGCAGGGCGTCGCGGCCCTCATTGAGGAATCTCCCCCACAGACCGGCCCCCCAATCGCTTCTATCGATCCGGTGTGCAGTCATAGCGATTTCATAGGCCTTAAACCATTGCTGGATGTCGTCCTCTCGGAAGTATTCTCGAACGACATCCTTGGGGATGTGTACCTTCTTCTCTGTTGCCCCTGGAGTGTGGGGTTGCTCGGGCACCCCTGTTTCTTTATTCTGTTTGCGTAGGTCGATTTCAGCTAATTTCCGTTCATGTTCATATGCCAGTTTCTTTTCCTCGAGCTCCCTTTGTCTCTGTTTCTCCTCTCTTTCTTCTCGGAGACGCAGGTGCTCTAAGTTGATTTTCTGTTCGGCCAACTTTAGTTCAACGTCCATTTTGAGCCGGGCCATTTCCAGCTCGTGTAGTCGGGTTCTTTCTCGTTCCTGGATCTCGCCTGGCGAGAGACCCGTTCTTCGCTCTTCAGGGGCCATGGGGGTTTGTGCTGTGATGTCTTGATCGGGGGTTCCGGCAGCCCCGGTTTCTGCCCAAGATTCCAGGGCCTGCTTAAAGTCATCTTTGGTATTTAGTCCGGTGGTAGCGATACCTAATTCGATACAGAACTGTTTAAGTTCACGATGGCTGTACTCGCCCAATTTCTCCATCTGGAATTTCTCCGTTGATCCGCTTTCTTTAGTTGACATCGTGATTCGCCGTGGGGTGAGCTACTCTCTGTACGGTTTATGCGGTGATTCGGATCCCGTCGCTGGCCACCAATGTTAGACGGACCGGGAGGGTCGGCCGAGGGTACGGGGAGAGGTCTCCGGGGAGAGCCGTCTCCAGTGAATCGTACAGACAAGTAACTTCCCCCCCACAGACGGACACCACACAATGATAAAGTTCAACGATACTTTATAGACAATTCTTCAAGTACGGTAGAATGGTACAAGGAGGTCTGGACTCAGGGGTCCCCTCTATTCTGGTCTCTGTTTGGGAAAAGGGTAGCGGGACAGTCTTGTTACCAAAACGATGGAAAATAGCTCTCAATCCTCGAGCTCGGTGGTGTAGATGAACGGGCCGCGGCGGAGCCAGCAGGTCCCGAGATGGATAAGGCAGACGACGGTCCGCGGCAGAGCCAGCAGGTCCCGATGAAGGTGGTGGTTACAAACGGTCCGCGGCTACGCCAGCAGGTCCCGACGATGATGAAGGATAGGGTGGTTCCCAAAGCCGCGGCAGCGCCAGCAGGCAAGACGAGGGTGCACAAGACAGAGCTACGGCAGCGCCAGTAGTCCGTCAAGGATGAGTTCTTCTTTGCGTCTCTCGACTCCAAGATACAACTCCCGTCCTGCTCTGGAGCTGCCCCAGTTATAGGGCTGGTGTGCTTTGATGTCCGGACCCTCGCACTTGGAGGTCGGGAGGTCCGGGATGAGGGGGTTCAGACACCCAGCAGGGGGGTGGAGCCAGCGTCCGGGGAGGCGATGGGCGAGCGGCACTTGGCGGGTGAGAGCCATCGACACCTCCTGCTCCCATTGACTGACCAAGTAGCCCGCTCACCTCCTGGGTGGATGTTGGTGCCGGAATGTCTGAGGCCTGGCCAGGCCCAGGGTTGAGGTCGATCGGGGGCCAGGCGGCCTCGTGGTGGAGTGTCCAAGATGGCGCCCAGGATGGGCGCGCAGGCCGGTAGTGGGTCGGCCTACGGGGTCAACAGGTTCGAGTGTAGGGGTCCCTGCGGGGACGGTGGACGTGCAATGGTGGTGTGTGGTACTTGCGTGGCTGGTTCGGGCCTGGTTGGGCCGGGGGAGAGCGGCCCTTCATGTGGCCTGTCCAACAGAAACACTGATGGAAAGGGCCATCATAATCCCTATCGTGGTGTCCTTATTGTAGGGATAACATTCTGATCGCTAGACCAACAGGCTCCTTGAGCCTATTGGAACAGCAGCGGGCGGTCCCTCTGCCTGATACCTCGGCCCACCACATCGTAATGTGGCGGGTGGATCACAGCAGCAGATTTTCGGCTGGACCCCAACCGACGGTCAGTCGGTTGAGGTCCATCTGACATCGTAATCGGCCCCTTAGTGTCACATTTAGTCATGACCGCCCACCCAGACATGACCGCCCACCCAGCAGTCATCTCTATACATTGAAATCAGCCACCTTCTAGGCAGTTCCATTCAATGTACACAATGTTCAGGGGACGACCATTGTCATTTTTGACAGCTGCTCACTAAACTTTTTACATTTTCTTGTTTTACAGAAAGAAGCTTACAAAACCGGAGTTTGTTTCAGAAAAATTACTGTTTATTAATTTAATGAATAAACCAATCATGATTATTTTCTTGTCCCTCCCCAGCAAGTTTTTCCTGCCAGTGAAGGACAGAGAAAAATACGTTACACCGCCTATCCCAAACAGGGCAGGAGGTGTAAACTCTTTCCTTGCTGGCCTTACATCCAGCCACGGCCCATGGAGGGAGTTCCGTGGGGCAGAAAGGCAGGGCGGGGGAAGGGCAGGGTGGAGGGTGCTACACACCGGAATTTGGATAATGTGAGGTAAGTAAACAATTTAATAAATAAAACGAATTTCGTAGCGCGCCCTGCATCGTATTTTGAGATGCAGGGCGCGCTACGAAATTTGTTTTATTTATTAAATTGTTTACTTACCTCACATTATCCCTATTCCGGTGTTTAGCAACCCCCACCCTGCCCCTCTCCCGCCCCGCCTTTCCGCCCCACGGAACTCCCTCCACGGGCCGCAGCTGCTTACATCGTCAGTTTTCCGTCGACTGATCCAACAGGAGTTCTGTCAATGAAAAACGTACAGTATGCCCATCTCTAAATGAGGCGAATAGACCAAGGGTTTGGCGGCCAGGGTACACTGGTCGTCAAACTCTAAATTGGGCTCTAAAACGTTTTTTTTATAATCCCACCAGGTCTCTGTACGGGGCTGTGGTTCAGTTGCAGTTCTCCTGGCTTTTGCTGAGGGAAACAAAACTCATCCACCCCACCAAGCTGAGCAGTTGAACAGAGCCAGGCCTCACTCTTTCTGTGATCCGTTATTGAGCAGGACTCCTGTAGAGCAGTCCAATACCACTGGCCACTAAAGTACACTTTTGAGGTCCTTTTAATGTTTCTATCAAAATGACTGTTCAGGGCAGTGTATTCCCTCAACATGCCAGTGCCGTCTGAAGGAGTCACACGCATACACTGGGCTCACATGACGGCTATGGGGGACCCCTCACGTCAACCTCAGAATGCTCCTTTCTCAAGCCCTGGAGAGCAGGCTGCTTTGCAAAACCCCTACCAGGGGCGAGTCCACCTCCCCCTCCCCTGAGCTTTGACTGTGTCCCTTTACCTTAAATTATACCACTTGACAACGTGCTTTGGTGCCTTCTCTGCCAGAGAGGGTTGAGTGGTTTACCCTAGGCCCTATGCCCCTTCTTTAATCCCCCTCCCCCGGCCGCTCGCCAACTCGCCCCCAGATTGGAGGTGCCATGGCTTGCCCCTTTTTCGCGGGCTTCCGTGACGGGGTAAGGGTGGCGTGTTTCCCGCCCCGGCGGCGTTTGTCTCGGGCCCCCATCAGGTCACCTTCCCCGGCCTGGGCTTCAAGCCTTCCATAAGGGTGTGCCTCATCAAGTCATGAATCCATGAGACACACTGCAACTCAAATTGCAAGCAAGCTATATTTACAAGTGTTACAATGCCTTTATCATGATATAAATACTTAAAGACCTAAGAGGGAGGTGGTACAGGGATCAGTCTACTGGGTAAGTAAAGGATGCTTTTATGATGAGCTTGGTGGACTTCACTCTGGACCAGCTGGGGCTTGGGGTAAAGCCACCTGTCAGTTAGTGTGTGAGTGTGGTTTGTAGATGTCTTGGTGGGATCAGGCTGTGAGCTGCTTACATCACAGGTGTTCATGGTGAATTTAAGGTTCATAATTAGCTGTTGTTGGATTGTCTGGTGATTATAAGATGAATAAAGATGGCCGCTTTTTCACAAGTATTGATAGTGTTTATGGAAGAGCCCTGTCGCGTCCCACAGTCTCACAGACATCTAGGCGCTGTAAGCGTAGACTCAGTCGCAGATGTTGGGTGTCTGACCTTGTTGGTAATAATGTTCTCTGCTTCCCCCCCAGTGGGTCATCACAGAGCTCGGCTGCTACACGTACTCCATGGTGGTGGTTCCGCTCTACGACACCCTAGGCCCGGAGGCCATCGTCTTCATCGTTAACAGATGTAAGTGGACATGTGTTTATTCGTCGACACGCCCTCTTCAGGTGTATTTCTGTTGTTCGTATGACTAACTGCAACACTAGATCCCCAACAGCCACTTCCTGTTTACCCACACCTTGCATTCTGATCTGAGTTATACTATGGCGCACCTCGGAACTAACAAACCCTGAGCCGCAACTCTACCCACAGGCTAGGTCTGCTCCACTGAAGAACCGAAAGAAAAACCTTGAACGGCCCTTGTGCACACAATTATGTAGATAATAGACTATACTTGATCAAGTTATTTTTACTTCTCAGATCCTTCTGCCTGCTACAGGCACAAGCTCACAGGTCAAAGTTTGCAACACATATTCCACAGAATTACAGCTTGACTTTGCACGCTGTTTTACCCTGTGCACAGCTGTTTGGTTATGTGAGAAAAAAATATAAAATTATGTTTAAGCACATGAGTACTTTTGAAAAGATTCCATGCAGCTGCTTACTGTTTTGTGGTTTCATAATACCTTATTCTTGATTATATGGCTAAAATATCCTTCTTAATGATTTCGTGGTATCCCATAAATCGCAAAAACTCGAATTTTATATATGACAATTCGTTATTGATAGCTATGCGGTCCCCCGTTTCTTTATGCCTTGAATATACCACAATGTGTTTCGATTATGTGATTTCTTTATCAGGGCGGCCTCTCACTGAACTCACACAGCAATGTCCATTCACCAGTGGAGAGAATAGATATAATTTCCAGGCTCTCTGTTTTTTGACTGATAACTGCGATTTGATCAAAACTGGTTGAAAAAGGCCTCCCTTCAGGGACTCTAGAAGGAAGTTTACTTTTGTCCAGTGTTATGGCTATTCTGTACTGTAGGAACTACAACGTGAAGTAAGCGGGTGTAAGCCTGTCTCAAATAGTCCACTTAAGTTCCAAGACTGATAGACCAATCTCTGCTTTCAATTCTGTTTTCATTTAATGTGTTGTTTTATTATTTATTTTTGCAATGGGCAATGTTTTACCTGTTATTTTTTCTGCTGATATATGCATATCACCTTTTAATGACAATATGTTTACTTTTTTTACTTTAAAACTTGTAATGTCTGTTATCGTCTTTGTACAAAAAGGATACAAAAACGGACTTGTCAAGGCTAGCTAAAATTGCTTTGCCGTTGCGTGTTATACACAACTTTCATCCTCTATTTTTGTAATTTTGTAACACTGTTTATATGATGTTTTCATTACATAACTCGATAGCTTCTTTTCAAACATGTCATCTGCAGGTAACACACAGACCTTAGCTGCCAACTTATATATTGGTAAATTGCAATGCCAAATTAGACGGTAGGACAATATCTAACATATGAAACACTTTCATGGAAAGAGGTAAAGTTGTCATAGAATGCACAGCAGCAATATCTCGATATCAGCATATCAAGCTGGAGGTTAGAATGATAGCACAGGGTGTACATGAACATATTCAAGAGCTAGTGAATCGCCATGAACCTCTTTAGTTCATTATGTCTTTTACAGCTTGCATAATTTCTGCTGATGCACCGATCAAACAATCCAAGTAATGTTAGACAGCAGTGCTAATTGTGGTTACCTGGTGTTTCAGCTGAAATATCCACAGTGGTGTGTGACAAACCGGATAAGGCATCAATATTACTGGACAACTGTGAAAAAAAGCTGACCACGGGCCTGAAAACCATCATTCTAATGGACCCCTTCGAGAAGGAGCTCAAGGAGCGGGGAGCCAAGGTTAACGTCGAGGTGCTGTTGCTCCAGGATGTGGAGGTACCTTCATCATTTGGTCTTTATCAGCTGATTTGTAAATTATTCCTTTGATAACAGAAAAGGGGGTGCATTACTATCCGTTTTTAGGGGGCCATCGTAAGTACAGAAACAAGCATTGGTATAACTATTAGGCCTCTCATTCTGGCTTTGCCAACGTAGACCTGCTGGCTTATCCAACCTTTTTTGTCGATGATTAAGATCATTGGAATAAGAAAACCAAATGGCTATTGACAATGCTGAACAGCACCAGCAAAAAACAAAAAAGCATAAAGATGCATTTGTGTGCATGCATCCCAAAGCCACTGGCAAAAAAAAGGGAGGAGTCACTGTAAAAAGAACACAGAGACAAACAGAGTAGGACAGGGAGATGTGGAGAAAGCAACAGATGGGATGGGAGGAGCTACATGAAGAGTTTGGGGTGGGGATTTCAGTCAGGAAGCAGCACTCAAGGGAGAGAGCAAGAAAGCACATGCATGGAGTGCTGAAGAGAAAAAAAAGTGCATTTCTCATATGAAGCTGGGAAGGAGTCAAGTCATCCAATCAAAAGCATGGTAAAAAAAAGCAAAAATCTGTGCTCGAGGGGAGAGACAAACACAAGAAGAAAATAAAAAGTCACTGAATAAGAAGCATGCAAATAGGATTGACAAGAAATCCAACCCACCCCCTTGTAGTTAAGGTACAGAGCAGACAGGCTTAACTTATGGCAATGTGTAAAATATTTATGCAATACCAGAACAGTAATAAAGTCAAAACCCCAAGCAATAAAAAAGTGAATTAGAATAAAAGTGTAAAATGGGCTTTACTGGATTCTGATTAGGTCCTTGCACTCTGGTACCACTCTCACAGTGACTAGACTAATGTGACAGACGCTCCTGGGTAAGGACTATTCGACGGAAGACTGGTCAGCACTGACCTTTGATCATGGCAGAGTCGTTCGGGAACCAAAACTGACATTTCTGTATTTAAAGATCCTCCAATATGGATACTGGACCTCCTGGAAGCTGAAACAGTCACCAATTGCCCCACGACCAGTGCTGGAGGCGTGACGAGGCCTCTTGTGGTAATCTGCGTGCCCCACACTAAGTGAGTGGCTCATTGAATTACGTAGAATTGTGCTTAATGAATGAGCCACGTACACATTGAACGATTAGGTGAAGAAATGCAAGATGATTAGGGGCCCGTTCCTGGTCTGGAAGATAGAGGCCATTGATCAGTGTTGACTGGTGTTGCCACTTAACCGCCTAGGCATATGAGGGTCCGTTGTAAAATGTAGAAGACGGTACTGCAGGGGGGGTGCCCTCAGAAGACCCTTGATATTGCAGTTACTGCTAATGCTTGGAATATGAGAAATGACTGTAGCTTTGCTCGTGTTTTTGGGTTAGAGTATAGCCCAGCTGAAGTGGTTGATGAATTACATCTTGTTGTGTTAGTGTGCTGAATACTAATGTTGTCCCTTAGGCCCCCTTGGCCTGCACCTTTCCCTGTCTCTTTTGCTTACCTGCTCCCCCTCCGCTCCACCCTTTTTTCTACTTCTCCTTCTCCAACTTACTCCCTTGTCCATAACTCCCCCAGTGCATTTTTTTGGTTAGTTGATCCATTGCTTTGCACCCGATATCAACCGGCAGGCAGTGATGTATTTCAGGACAGGGGTTTGACTGAGAAGCTTTGTTCAGCAGGCTCTCCTGCTTCGTGGGTTGACACCCTGTAACAGAGGCTTGCTTTTTTGCTTCGTAATTACCTCTCTTGATATCATAAATGTGCTCTGCAATTGTGAATGTGCAATTCATGTCTGCACTTTTATAAATGTAGTAAAAAATACAATAGAGTAAACTGTAACAAACAAAATGTTACCCAAGTAACAAAAATACAATAAGGGGAACGGGAGATATCATTTTTTAAAATTCTTAGATAACAATAGCGCCAAAAAGCGCAAAGCTCCAAAAAGTTACTAAGTGCTAATAATTGTCAAAAGTTGCAGTAGACTTGGACCTAGGTGCAATTTGAGGTCAACTGTGATGGAGCCATGGTCATATACACAAAAGCAGATTGCTCCCTCTGAAGAAGGGAGGTTGCGAAGTTTGACATAAATTGTAAGTCCAAATTCAAAAAGGGACTTGGTCAATTTTTTTTAGCTTAAAATTCTTTCTACACGGGTCAAAACTGAAACGGTGGCTGCTGCCGTGGAACCACAGGTCACATACTTACAGGTTCGTCCAATTGACACTGTAGAGCTTTTCAAGATTTATTAGAAAATGTTCCCAACACAGAAAGGAAATTTGTCACTTTTTTAGAGGTACAGAGATCTCTGTGCAGGATAAAGCTGAAATTCGATCTGATGTTGTGGAATTTTTGGTTGGATATTTTCGCAGCAATTCCCAGTGAAGCTCTGGAGCAAGTCTTTCAAAGATTCTAAACTTTCTTCTTAGATATGAATCATAATAGGAGGTGACTTCTAAGGCCCCCAGGACCTCATGGGAAGAGACTAAGAGACTCTGAGAGTATCAGACAGGATCCTACAGCAGATTCTATTCCAGTCCAATTGCCATCCGTCAGCTAGGCACTTTCGGAAAAAGCCCTATTGAAGTTTGTTGTGCCCCTGTATCCACACTCATTGGTGGCTGACTAACCCTTGTAGTCCACTTCTTTGCCCTGGGCGCAAGGGGGAGCAGGTCAAGTTCTTCAGGGCCCCTCTCAAGTCACAGGCAGCAGGTCCAGTCCTTTTATGCTTTTCCTCAGGTTCAGAAAGGTTTCTGGGGCGGTGCCTTGTGGTGCCATATTTATGTCTTACACCAGCAGTGCCCACCCACATCTAGCAATCCATTTTGAAGCAGACCTTGGATCCACAACAAATCAGAAGATAGAAGTCTAGTGAAACAAAGTAAGATAACGCAATGTCCAGACAGAGGATACACTCTAATAGTTCTCTTACTCAGTTTAATCCCTTTCAGAGCGCCAAAGCTTTACATGTGCTTCAGGCAGACCCGTCAGACAGGATTTGACACTGTTGGACCAACAAGACACCCACAGCTTCCATCCTGAATATTCTCCCAGCCTATTCAGGTGATCCTATCTATAATCTAACTTGGATGAATTTTACATCTTGTTCACATGGCATGCGGGACAAGTACAGTCTGAGAGTCATTGAAGGTCCTGGCAGGGTAAAGGTAACACATTAAAAGGAAGTTTTCGTTAATATTTATTAAAAATCCAACTTCACCATTGAATTGTTTTTTTTTAATAACTATTAACTAGTAGTTTAAATATTTGTCAGGCTGGTCCAATTCCTGACATAAAGCATTAATATTTTCATATTTTCTCTGGTTTTCTACATAGGAAAGCTAAGCCTGCCACAGTGAATAAAGCTTTGTGTGTAGGGACACGGTAATATTATTTTTCTACCTGCCCAATTTTAAATACCACATGCTTTTATTTGTTGGTTACAATGCCTTTATCGGGTGACTTAGAAATATTTAAAATGATGGTCTTTACCTGCCAAAAAGGGATATTTTGAGAGGTCACACTGCAGGTTTTAGATTTCAGCAGGCCAGCGAAACAGGGTATGTCTGAAACTATATTTTCTCTTCCATTGTAGTAGATGGCACAATAGGTGCTACAGTCCACAAGTGGCATTTAACTCACAGGCCCTGGGTGCATTTTCTACCCCAATAACTAGGGACTTACATGCAAGTTAAATATGCCAATCAGGAATAAGCCAATTTAGCCATATTTAAAGGGGGCACTGGCACTTTACTCCTGGTAAGCAACTGCACAGAGTTCCAAAGCCAGCAAAGAAGATAGGGCAAAAATTAGGGAGACTTCATGCAAAAGATAGTGGTTTCCTACACTATTAGTATCCACTGTGTTCACCATTTGCTTTACGCTGTGATAGGATTAATGCATACCTTTCTGTTACAGAACCTGGGCAAAGAAAACTACAAGAAACCAATAGTAAGTTGTTCTGTTTTTTGTTAGTCTGTTTCATTCTCTTGATGTGTCAAAGCAAATATTTATGCAAAGTGATTTTCCTACTACTCCAGCTTCCAAAGCCTGAAGACCTGAGCGTGATCTGCTACACCAGTGGAACCACAGGTAAAACGCATTTCTTTAAAAAACATTTTTCATATGTCTTTTGGTGTGAAGGCTATTGGCTGCTGGGGTGGTATTTCTCAATGGCAGGGACGTAGAGGATGTTAGCTCATGTTCAGTTGGTATTATAATTTTTTTAACTGGTGTTTATCAGGGTCCCCTTCCCTTAGTAAACAGACAGTTACCTTCTCTTATTAGGTTTCCCAATAAAAAGCGCATGAGCGGGTAGGAGTCAGGTATTCTGACAATTCAATAACATATATGATTGTGTTTCATAATTGTTAAAAATTGGGCCTCTAGTTGCCAAAGGTTTGCACCCTGTCCAAGTAGGGACCACCACTCTAGTCAGGGTAAGTCAGATACACACCCTAAATTAAGCTGTGTTCACCTCTGGCAGCTTGGCACAGAACAGCCAGGCTTAACTTAAGAAGCAATCTGTAAAGTATTTGTGCAATACTTATATTGCAGTAATTCAATGAAAACACCACAAAAAGACTTCATAGAAGTTTAGGTGTTTATACCCAAAAGTACCTTTGCTGCAGGACGTGCCTTCAAGGAACTCTCTGACGTGCACAAGGATCCCTTTCCCCCAGTCCTGTCTGCAAGGCTATCTGTGGGGAGTAATCAGCCCTTTGTGTGAGGACAGGACACAGCCTATTCAGATATGAGTGTGGCCCACCTCTCCCCCTTCCTGCCCAGCAAGGCTATCAGAATGCAGATGAATCCTTTGCACACTCAGCACTTCCTATGTTTGTGGCTGTCTTGAGGGAATGTACAAAGTACTGCTATCACCCAGCCCAGACGTGTATTGGAAATAGGCTGCAGGAACACAGAGCAAAGTTAAGAGCGAGAAATGTCCACTTTCTAAAAGTAGCATTTAAAAAAGGGCAATGTCAACTCCAACTTTTATGAAACATGATGTAGCTACTATTTCTGATCAGGAATTACAGCTTATAAAGTGTTTTAAGGAATTCCCAATGCTAGTCTATGAAAGAAGTAGGCCTCACAGTAGTGAAAAACAAATGTATTGGGTTGTCACTACCAGGACATGCAAAATTTAAATGTACACGTCATACCTTTAAGTTACATAACACCCTGCCCATTGGGCCACTTAGGGCCTACTTTAAGGGTGACTTATGTGTAATAAAAGGGAAGTTTAAGGCATGGCAAGTAGGTTCAAATGCCAAGTCAAAGTGCCAGTAAACTGCACACACAGGCCCTGCAAGGACAGGCCTGAGACACGTTTGAAAGGCGACTTCTGTGCGTGGCACAACTAGTGCTGCAGGCCCACTAGTAGCATTTAGATTACAAGCCCTGGGTATAAGGTTTATCACTTTACAAGGGACTCACAGGTAAACTAAATATACCATTAAATTGTACACCAATGTTACTATATTTAGGGGAGAAGCACATGCACTTTAACACTGGTCAGTAGTGGTAAAATGCTCAGAGCCCTAAGGCCAACTAAAAGATACAGCAGAAAATGGATGGAGGCAGGTAGGCAAAAAGTTTGGAGAAGACTACCCTAAGGATGACAGGTGTAACAGTGGCTATAGAATCTGTTTATGATGTGCCTGTTAGTGTTATTGTTAAGAGGCAATGACTATGAATGTTTATTGCCAGGAGTCACCTTAATCATCTACTAAAATGTCATTATAAAAATACATTACTCTGGAGTTATACTGAACCTGGTAAACTGCAATGCGCATGTGCAGATTGAATTCTAAGGTAGCAAGGTATTTCAAGTGACTGATCCTCACGTTATAGTACAGAGAATTATGGTGAAGAGGATCCATGGGTGGTTGTCAGGTTATAGCATGGGCTGGACTCTGGGCTGGGGATGAGTGTAGGCGAAGAGGAGGGGTACCATTTTAAGTGCCTTAGTAGTTATGGTTATAGGATGTTTCTGTGCTGATTGGTCACTGGGACAAAAGTTATAGGCAGGAAAAACCCTTTTTCTGTTTAGAATTCTGATTTAGACTCAACTTAGCCAGAAGGTAGTGCCTCATCCAATTTGAAATACTTTGTCATTTGGTGTAAATTGTAAGATCGTTTTGACATATTAAGAGTAGGTTTATAGTGCTCTGTCGATAGTTTGGTTGTTGAACCTCTATATGGTCAAAACTGGAATGAAAAATTCAATCTGCTAGAGACATGAAAATCATATTTGCAAAAGCTAGCTTCGAGGATGTCAGAGACAGGTTTTTGAACCTCAACAATTGTGACTGGCTGTAATGACTTCCAGTGTTATTGGTTGGTGCTGGTTCTAAATTCTTGTTGTGAAAACAAAGTCTGGGTTCCATGTTGTGGCAAGGTGAGTACATGAGTAGACCCTAGATGGTTTTGAACATGGCGTTTTGTCTTCCCACCTCCACCTCAAAAAGGTTTAAACATCTATGCAAAGGTTTGAGAGCTGGCAATTCTTTTTTGTGAAGCCAGAAAACAAAGGCCTCTTTCCTGCTTATGTTGGGTGAAAAAAGAAACAATAATGAAATGGGTGAGCACCAATCAGTCACAATTGTCACAGAACCAGGCAAAAATAAGGAGATGGTGGAAAGAGCGCTGAAACTTTTCAGACACTCACCCCAGTCACAGATCTGGGTTGAATCCATCATCGTTCTTTAGCTCACTTTGCCACCCCAGTTCAGACCAAGCTATATGCAAATCAATCTTGACCCTGTGCCTCATGGGAACAGTCCAGCTCGAACTGACAAGCCTGGTCTTCCCACTGGGGGTGAGTGTCTGAAAAGTTTCAGCACTCTGACTATCATCTCCTTGTGTTTGCTTTGTTCGCTCTAAGTTGGCAGGGTATGCCCAGACGTGGGTCCCTTGCTCACTTTGCCGCTGGATTCAAGCTAGTCTGGCTGATGAGGGATGTTACCCCGAACTGGTTCCCAGGATGCTTGTTTATGGTCTAGGGCGGACCTGTCCTGGCAGTTCAGGGTGGACTGTTCCCATGAGGCACAGGGTCAAGACTGATTTGCATATGGCTAGGTCCAAATTGGGGTGGCGAAGTGAGCTAAAGAATGATGATGGATTCAGATCAGATCTGTGACTGGGGGTGAGTGTCTGAAAAGTTTCAGCACTCCATCCATCATCTCTTTGTGTTTGCACAGAACCAGACTACTCTGGGTACGAGACACAGATATATCTGCTTCCACCAACCTTATCCCTCCCACCACCGTGGAGTGGAAGAAAAAAGCACGGATATCTCTACACACATAACATGACCAAGACAAGAGATATTAATGACCTGCTCCCTGACAGAGCTAAGGGGCTGTGGAGGAGAAAGCAGACAGGATAATTACCCTCCGCCATTGCCACTCTCCCCTCAGTTGAACAAACACTAAAGAGCTGAAACCCTATGGCCACCTACACTTATATCTCTTCTGAGTTCCCAAGTATCGCTCAATCATAAGCTAACAAAGATTGTGTTCCCCCACTTTCTCCGCCCTCCCACCTTGTAGAGGCTGGAGAAATGGTGGTATCCCAATCTCTTCAGAAGGCTCACTGCCTCAAAATCTCATGTTCTTTCGTCTGTCTCTGGAACTTGCCTGAGGCTTCGAGTATGCAGGAGAAACCAGTGTGCTATTGCACTGTCAGCAATACATCACAGAACTCAACTATGAGTGCACTGTAGAACATGGCTGGGTGTCCTTGTGGTTAAGACCTCACTAGCATTTCTGTCTTTGGAGTAGCTCCTCTCAAGCCGTGCGAAGCTCCACGGCTTGAGAGGAGTGTTGGGCAGGAATAGAAACATCAGGATTGTGGAGTTCGGTCATTGTCCCAAAAATGTCAACCTTGGGCTCCTTTGTGTGCCTCACGGATGCCTTCTTAAAAGTAAAGGTCATAGCTAAGTCTCATGAAATGCCTATTTCAAGAGATAATAGTATTTCAAGGAATTACTGTGTGAGCTTCCAAACCTGAAATGAAGAGGACTCGTTTCCTGTGATGTCAGAGGCATTAATGATTGATGGATGCATCGCAACGCACTTGTTCTCTTGTTTTTGTCCCCTTCATCACCCACTTGCTATTATTTTTGCCCATGAATTTTGCTCCTTCCATTTCTTTGCCCCATTGTCAGGGCAAGTTTGAAGCCTTGCTTGCTTCCTTCTGCATTAACCTCCTTTTTCAATTGAGAGCTACAAGGTTGCCAATGAGAACCCTGTGGCTTTTAACTCCTAAATATGACCTGCTTCCTCTTATATATTAAATCCAGGATGCACAGTGGATTCCGAGAGAAGTTTACATTTCCTTGGGCAATCAAAAAGGACATTGCCAGATCGTCAACAAGTCCAGTCTTGACACATTGGTAGCCTGGGAGCTTCCTTGTGACATAATCAGGCCATGGTCAAAGCCATCCCTGCCTTTTGTGCACACCACATGGATGTGTGCCAGTGCACCAAATGCTTGATGAGCCCTGTACCATTAATCAAATATTCTGCGCTCTACTATGAGTTAATGTCATGCCTGTATAGGCCATGCAATCAATGAGAGACGCATGTGTGAGGTTCGACATAACACTAACTGACTTAGCTGATTTAGCGAGACTACTTCAGTTAAAAGTTAACTGGAGGAAGTAGTTTATCTTCCCAAGAGGTCACGAGGGGAAGCCCCAGAAAACACCAAGGATGTGTCTGCACATATGGTGGAAGCAGCATTAATTCTGATATCCAGTGGTACAGGTGTCTCACACGGATTCTGATGTCAATATCGAAAGCACACTCCCAGGATCTGCATCAAGTCTTGGAAACGTTTAACACTGTCTACAATGGGAAGAATTCCATTGACAAAGATGGTGGTGTTCTCTTACCTTTTAGACTATTTTGCTGATCTGCCTGTAAAACCTAATATATTGGCCTGTTCAACTAATCGAAGCAACTTCTGCTAGATGTAATCTGGAACTGACACAAAGGGAGCATTGCATAAACGTAATCTTCCTGCCACAGAGGGCAGAGTTATTGCCCCCTACTTTGATCTTGACCTTCTAGGATGTTCATAGTCCCACAAGGCAGAATGCCCTGCCTATTTAAAGTGATACAATATTGCTAGAATGGTTGTTTAAAAATATCAGTACAAAGACAACTTACAGCGAAGTGGGCCACAGACTTGGGCAATTAAATAGAAGAGTTCTACTCCACACTGATACTTAACTATGCATGCACAATGTCCAGAAACGCCATACTGGAGAGGTGTGGCTCACTGGTTAGAGGCGGCAGACCTGTAAGCAGAGAACGGCCCGGGACCAGGGTTCAATTCCCGACGCGGCAGGGTCTTGGACCAGGGTCAACGGACTCGATAATTCTCGCCTCAGTGCCTACTCTAACCAGGTAACACACTCGGTAACTCTGGGCATTAAGCTTGCCTCATCTCTACAACGGCCCCCCACAGACGCCGGGGATGCCTGGTTTCACCCTGGAGATACCCAGAAAGGGAGCATCTCACAGGGAAAACCAGGACGGGTTCCCCAGCGGTCTACAGCGCCAGGACACTCGGGTAGAGTAACAGTGCGCTTTACAAGTATCCCACATTACATTACATTACATACTCAAGTTGTTGCAATTCAGCATACTATGCAGGAGATATCTGGTGCTGAAGTGTGGCGGCAGGGAGGGGGACGTTTGTCCTATGTTATGAAATGTAGTTATATTTAAGGTACCGGACTACTGTAATGAGATATGCTCATGGAAGCAACTGAGATCAAAGGACTAATGTCATTTCAGATGTGCTTTTAGGGATTGATGACTTACTTAGAAAAGAATGTCAGTAGCAAATGTAATCATCTTGTTTTCCTACTAGCCAAAAGAGGTATAGCTATGAATTGGAAGTCAGTCAGTGCAGGTGTTGGCCTAATATTGAGATGCCAACTCATGATTTTTCGCATGCCGTTGGCCCGCGTGCTGGACAGCATGACTGAAGACCCTACATTTATGTTTGTTTTGAAAAGCTTACTGGAAGATGTGAATGATAGGACAGGAAGGGATATGAAGCACTGTCTGAGAAAGATGACCTCCCTGACCTAATGAAATACGAGCAAAGGAATTTAGGACCAAGATACTGGTTCTTAAAAGTGGTCACAATTTGCGGCCAGTATCTAATTTTGCAAACTGAGCATTGTACTAATAACTCAGTAAAATAAATTCTGATTGGATGTGAATTGCAGTTCAATCTTCCTAATGAATATTCATTAGGCAATTCACAAATTGCGACATACTTTAATTGGCCACAATCACAGGTATTGCATCCTACAAGAGTCAGCAGACCACAATCCCTATGATTACTTTTTGTTTAAGCAGCCCGGAATCAGGGTGACTATAATTCGAGTCTCAAACTATTAAAACATCTGGTACCAAATTCCAATACGGAAGGGGCACTTACAACACGCCCCTTTTAAATTGTGAATTGATATTCATTCCCATCCCATTTTAACAATTAGTAAAACATTACTGACTCCAAAAATGGGTTTTCTACATGGGAAATACCTTCTTTGCACTTCCAAATACTGTATCACAGTTTCTGATAGATACATCTGCCAGTGGATTCTTCACCTTGTGAATATCCCCCTTGCGTCAGCAACATTAGGAAATTCTTTTTGTAGCTTTGCGCCGATGTGGATGATGTCATAGAGGCACAGCATCGCGCGCGACTCCGCTGACGTCCCCGACACCATTATAGACCCACGCCGGCGTGATGACATCAGTTCCCTTTTTTCCGCGTCGTCGACGCTAACGGGTTCGGGGAATCTCTGTAGCTGTTATTAACTTTGTTACTGTTTTCTCGATTTTCCTTCTTCTTTGTGTCTCTAGCGATGTCGACTAAGAAGACCGGGTTCAAGTCTTGTAGGGAGTGCGGCAAGATGATGTCTATCACGGACCCGCACGAGGATTGTATCTGGTGCCTGAGTTCGGACCATGATGTCGACGGCTACTCTTCATGTAGAAAGATGAACCCAAAGGCGCTTCGTGAGAGGGAGACCAAGCTTCTGATGGCGAAGTTGAGAGGTAGTAAAGAAAAGAAGACTTCGAGATCACGTTCGAGAAGGGCGAGGTCGAAGTCAAGGTCAAGGTCGCGGTCAAGATCCCGTATGGCGTCGCCTTCGAGGTCTTCATCTGATCATGCTTCGAAGTCGGAGAAAAAACATAAGAAACGAAGGCATGGGTCTCGACATCACTCCGGTAAGGATTCGGACTCGAGACCGAAGTCGCCTAAGAAGAAGCATGGGAAGGATTTTGTGTCTCCATCGCCGGAAGTCTTTGATCCAGAAGGTGAGGCTTCGCCTTTGAAATCGCGAGCTAATTCACGACTCTGGTTCCGAATCCATCTCCGGTGCCGTCCACCGGCTCGAGAGGATGAAGAGGTCCCTTTGGATGAGGATTCAGTACCTGTGGAAGAAGAGGCGAATCCGGAGCCTATAAAGGGTCAGTCTGAGGGTTCTCACCCTCCTTTCCCGGCCCCAGGTCAAGACCTTTCGGCATTTTTTAATGCTATGTATGGTGTCTTTTCCAGGACATGGTACCCCTCTGGTGCACCTTCGGTTACTATGGGTCCTCTGGCTTTTAATTTAGGAGTTCCCCACTCCTATGCTCCAGCTCCCTTTATGCCTTTCATGCCGGCTCCGCGCCGCCTTGGCAGTACTCGGCTCCGCGTCGACCTCGTGAACAGCGCCCTGGGCCTTCGGAGTCGATCCCGACGTCGATCCCGGCTCCGTCGGGGTCGTTCACGGATCCGATGGCGCGCCTGTTGAAGGAGAGATCTAGGAGGGATGCTCAGCGCCTCTTGGAAGAACAAAGGTATAGGGAGGCTGAGGCTGAGATGGAGGAAGGTGAGCTTTAAGATGATTGTTTTGAAGATCTAGCGGAGGCTAGTGGTCTGGAGCTCTCTCCTGAATGGGAGCTGCCATCTGTATCTGATGCTCCTTCAAAGGATGTTAAGCCATACCACATGGTCATGAGGAAGGCTGCAGAACATTTGAATTTAACCTGGCCTACGGTCGAATTTAAATCTAATCTTCTGACTGAGGTTCTCCATTCCCCAAGTTCTGTAATTGAGCCGTTGCTCCTTTTTAATGAGGCTTTAACTGAGCCTATTTTGGAGGTTTGGAACAAGCCTCTAACAGCTCCTGCAGTGTCTAAAAGTGTTTGAAGGAGGTATAGAGTTGCACCTGGGGACCCTGAATTTTTAAAATCACATCCTTCGCCTGAAAGTCTTGTTATTCAGGCAGCCTGTTCTAAAAAGACTGTGGTCACATTTCCTCAATGGCCTGGGGATAAGGATGCCAAGAAACAGGACCAGACTGCTAAGAAGTCCTTTTCATCAGCAAGTATGGCTTTAAAGTCAACTAATGCCACTTGCCTTATGGGGAGATACATTCATGCCCTTATGGATTCGCTGCGTCTGTTGGCTCCTAAAATTCCTGATGACAACAGGAAGGATTTTGAGGAAGTGTTGACTGATGCACAGGCGGCTGCACGCCAGGTGATCCAGAGGGGGCTGGACACTGCTGATTCGGTTGCTCGCATCATGGGAACCGCTGTTGCCGCTAGGAGATCTGCCTGGCTGAAGTCATCGGACCTTTTGGCGGACGCTCAGGCCGCATTATTGGATCTGCCTTTTGATGGTGTTAGACTTTTTGGGAAAAAAGCTGACGCAGCCTTAGAGAGATTTAAGGACAGTAGGGCTACTGCCAAATCTTTGGGGCTGCAGACCAGGGGTTCATCTACCAAAATGTATAGAGGTTTTGGACGTTCTTCCTTTCGCCCCTACTGGCAAGGTCAACAGCAGCAAAACCCCCTGTACAGGTCTTACAGGGGGAAGCGAAGAGCTCGTCCTTGAGGACGTCAGGCCTCCTCCTCCTCCACCTCTTCCAACCCCCCAGTCACAGAAAAGCAGCCCTAGATCTGCCATTCAGGATCATGCGGGTCCTGTAGGGGGTTGGCTTACCTATTTTCTACGGGATTGGGAATCGGTTACATCAGATCTTTGGATTCTCAATCTCGTAGAAAATGGGCATGCTCTTCCCTTTCGGGAATTCCCTCCAAATTACCGTCCATGCCAAGGTTTCTGCACGGAGGAACACCTGTTACTCCTGCAGGAGGAAGTCCAGACACTGTTAAGAAAGGGTGCGATAGAGTTGGTTCCAGAGCAGGAAAGGGGTCAGGGATGCTACTCCCGGTATTTCCTGATACCCAAGAAGGATGGCAGGCTCCTTCCAATCCTGGATCTCAGAATCTTGAACCTTTACCTGAAACAGGAGAAGTTCAAGATGCTCACCCTTGCACAGGTTCTTCAGGCACTGATGGAAGAAGACTGGATGGTGTCAATAGACTTGCAGGGTGCATATTTTCACATCCCTATCCTGCAGTCGCACAGGAAGTATCTCCGTTTTACGGTGGGTTCACAGCACTACCAGTTTGTGGTCCTACTGTTTGGTCTTACTACTGTGCCTCGAGTTTTCACCAAGGTGATGGCTGTGGTGGCGGCACATCTAAAAAGATCGGGGATACCGGTATTCCCGTATCTGGACGATTGGCTGATCAAAGCCGAATCCCTAGAAATAGTGCTCCATCATTTGCAAGAAACAACTCAGTTGTTACACAGGTTGGGTTTTTCGATAAATGTACCCAAATCTCACCTGGTGCCCTCCCAGCGCAACCTGTTCATAGGTGCGATACTGGACACAACTGTGTGTCGTGCATTCCCTCCACCTCAAAGGATTCGCGACATACAGGAGTTGATTCATTTATTTCACAATGGAGCGGTCGTTCCAGTTCTGAAGGTCCTTCGCCTGCTCGGTCTGATGGCTTCCCGCATTCTGTTGGTCAACCATGCACGCTGGCACATGAGGGCACTCCAGTGGTGCCTCCGCAGGCAGTGGTATCAGCACAATGGAGATCTCAGGGAGTCTGTGAGGATCTCCAGAGAAACTGCAGCAGATCTGGCTTGGTGGGAAGTGGAAGGCAACCTGTCTCAAGGAAAGCCTTTTCAACTGCCTCCATCGGTGGCCACAGTGATAACGGATGCATCCACTCTAGGCAGGGGTGCTCATCTGGGGGATATGGGGGTCAAGGGTCTTTGGTCTCCAGAGGAAAGGTTGCTTCACATCAACGTTCTGGAATTGCGGGCGATACGTTTGGCACTGAAGGCCTTCCTCCCTTCCCTTCGCGGTCAGTCGGTTCAAGTCCTGACGGACAACACGACCGCGATGTGATATGTCAACAAGCAGGGAGGAGTAGGGTCGCAGTGTCTCTGCAGAGAGGCTCTGCGTCTCTGGTCCTGTGTTCAGGACCATCAGATTTGTCTGATGGCAAATCATCTGGCCGGGGTCCTGAATGTGCGTGCAGACAGTCTCAGTCTGCAGTTCTCGGCTGACCACGAGTGGAGGCTTCATCCAGAGATGGTTCGTCATGCCTTTAGGACGTGGGGAACTTCTCAGGTTGACCTGTTCGCCACTCGCGAGAATGCTCACTGCCTGTCATTCTGCAGCCTCCAGTGTCCGATGCGGAGAGCCTTGGGGGACGCGTTTCAGTTGAGTTGGGACTCACGGCTCCTTTACGCGTTTCCCCCCATACCCTTGATTCCTCGGGTTCTGAGGAAGATTCGCCAAGACCGGGCCCAAGTTATATTGATCGCCCCGGATTGGCCTAGAAGGGTGTGGTACACAGATCTTCTCCACCTTTCCTCTTGCCCGCCGCTCCGTCTCCCTTTCAGGGCAGATCTCCTCTCTCAGATGGTGGGGCAGGTTTTACACCCCCACCTCCAGACCTTACACCTTCATGCCTGGAGATTGAACGGGGCAACCTGAATTCCTTTTCTCTCCCACACGATGTGGTGGATGTCATTCTTTCGGCCAGGTGCGACTCCACTAAATCTATCTATTCCTATAGATGGTCTAAATTTGTCTCTTGGTGTGGAGAGAAATCCGTTGACCCTTTGAAGGCTCGTTTGTCTGATATACTACAGTTTGCACTTTCTTTGGCGCAGCACGGTTTTGCTGTGGCTACAGTCAAGGTGAAGAACCGGGTTTTCTTAGAACCCAGCGGTGCCAGGGACACACCCGAAGTCTTCGGATTCTCCAGTCTTGGAATACAGAGACACGGAATACTTCTGGATGGCGTCAAAGATCAAATTTATTAGCTGCAGCTAGTAACAGTAAACCAAGCAATACAACACGGTGTACAACTCAGGAAACTCCTCAATTTCATAGAGCAAGACATCACTTTTTATACACCATATTCTCAATGTAAATGTACACCCACTGCGCAAAATTCTGACCAATAGGACACATTTTCTAACTGAGTATCACATTAACAAAAACCCAATTTACAGTAACCCAACCCAAAAGTTAATTATTAGGAATGTCCCAAATTCAATCTTTGCAAACCGGACAAATTTATAATTGAAAAGCACAACCCATGTAATGTCAGAACATAAAGGAAACAGTAATAGATGCTGAACAAGATAAAACATGTGCAAGGAAACTAAAGGTTAACGAGGTCCTGAACATTAAGTGGCAATCTTAGACAAGGATCAAACCAAGGGAAATTGGCTTTGCGAGATCAGTTTCAGGTGAAGAGGTCAGTTTCTCTGCAGTTCTTTCAGAGTCGAAAGAAACCTAATTAATGTTTACATGAACTCAGAAGGCCAGGCCACTTGTTCGCCGGGCCTCTTTCACAGGCCTACGTGAGGGCAACTCAAAATGGAGCCAGGCTCGAGAATTACAGAACCTCAGACCCTCCTTTTGCCATTACGTAGGCAATATCCTAAACTCATGTCAATCTGAATCCAGGTCTATGTCTATTCTCATCAGGTCATCAACGTGTTGCTGTAGCATCATCTTATTATCCTTTGCTTCCCTCGGGATAGGTCTTCTCACACACATCGTAGCACAAAGACTATAAATGGCGGGACCACACTGGATGCATAAACAACACGAGAAAAGGATAGCTAAAGCCATACCAAGGAACATCAGAATCTTCCATCCCCATCTGGGCAACAGTCCCCAAAACCATTCCATCAATGACCAGTTCCCATCGTCTACATGTATAGACTCAGCGAACTTATGTAACTTCAAGATGGCTTGGTACACTGTCGGGGCATTATCTGGTATGAAAACACAGCAACTAAACCCGATCAATTTACATACCCCACCTCTATCTGCAAGTATAATATCTAAAACTATACGGTTTTGTAATGTCATAAGACGATCCGCTTGAAGCTCAGCTGTAATATTGCTAAGGGCACCTACAGTCTCATTTATAGTGGCCTCAATCACTCTCGTAAGCTGACGAATATTCCTACTATTAGCCATAGGACCCCAAAAGGGCAGAAAACCCTTAAAGAAGTCCCCAACTTCTTGTGCGACAGTATCTTTCGCATCGATAACACCTCTACCATATCTTGTCTTATGGTAATTGAAAGCAGCTGTGTATGTAGGGGGAAGCAAAAATGCCACATAACATGTGCCTGAAAAATCAGGAGGCAACCATGTATATGCTCTGTCGTAACAAACAAAATACGTGCCTTTAGCTGGCACGAACGGTGGAGATTTCTGGGATGTATAGACATAGGTGTGAGCACACACACTCTTACCAAGCTGAGCTCTCGGATTCTGACCATTACCTTGCAGACAAAAATGACCTCGGTGGGGTACAATCCAAATAGGGGGACACCTTTTTTGTCTCTCCTTCTCTGTTAGACTAATACTATATCCAGTCTTGTTCCAACCAACATATGCTCATGCCTCATCTTTAGGGATAGCATTATACACATCAATATCTCTGATCATATCTACTATTCCCTGTATCAAGGCAATATTACTCGCATTATCTTTGACGGAACGTACAGGAGATGCTTCATTTGCATAGATAAACATTGCTTGGAGTGCCCATACTGACCCATTAGGCGAAAAAGGCAAAACTAAAAATGGCATTCCCTTGTCTGTCGTATGCGGCATAAGACCACACACCCAGCAATTCGTAGTATTTACAACTAACTGATGCTGATGCAACATCTGTATAAACTAATTGTTCACAAATTCTAATCTTCGTGTCTGCTCATGTTCAGGCAACGTATGAAATTCATGCAGAGAAACAGTAGGAAAAGAAAGAGTAGGTTGGGACGTAGGTGCAAGCGTCTGTTGTATGGCATAAACAATCCAACCCACACATCCCAATATAATATTCAAAAGCATCAAGAAACACAATATCAAAAAACATTTGCTACGGACCAATGTACACATTCTCATTTTAAAATCAGTCCTCTCAACACCCTTATCAGACTCAAAAGACTCGATCCTCTAACGTGCTGCTCACGGCTATTACCTTCTTCACTTAAGTGTGCGTCAAGATCGTACTAACGGCCATGAACCACAGACCTTTCGTCAATTCGCGGCTCACCCCTTAAGGCTGTACCGCGACCCTACAGCTGAGTCCGGATGGTGACTCGAAAAAGAAAAAAGTAAAAAAGTCTCTTGATCTGACAAGGTGTAATTCACTACATAAAAAATTCAATCTTTATTTGTCCATTGATTCAGTCTTTCTCGGTCTTAGATTGTAACGCTCTTTACCAGGCACAGTTTGCTCTTGAAAAAGGATTTCCGGATTCGTTGTATCGAGTCTCAAAGGCAAAGGCACAGCAGCTTGCAGTATTTCATCATCCTCGCGTTCTGACTGAGTCCGTGTCAAATGTGCATCACTAAATAGTACAAATCTAGGAATCCTTTCACATTCGGAATCGGCTATACCATCCCTCACCCACTTATCATACAGTAGGGGCAAAGGAACTTTTTTGCAATGGGTGGCATGCACCCAGTTTTTTTTTACCAGCTACCCTAACTGCAGTTCTAGTAACCAATAACACTAAGTGCGGTCCAGTCCATCTCGGCTCCAAGTTCTTAGTTCGTTGAAAATTCTTGGTCAAGATGTACTCTCCAGGTTGGATCGTATGGCCTGGATCTGCAGTAGCTGTCGGCAAACTGTCATAGACCTGTTGGTGGAGAACACGTAATTTAGCAGTCAAGTCATGTAAGTAATCCACCAACATAGGGTTCTCAATGTCACTGTACTTTTTAGGCCTTGGCACACCCCAAATATTGGCCGGACGACCAAAAACAATTTCATATGGGCTAAGTCCCACACGAGAATTTACTGTCATCCTTGTTGACAAAAGGGCCAACGGCAAGGCATCTGGCCATGTAATACCAGTGCTCGCTTGTATCTTAGCTAGCTTCAGCTTCAAGGTGCCATTATAGCACTCGACAAGTCCAGCAGACTGGGGGTGATTCACAGCATGGAATTTCTGATTGATACCCAAACCCGCACACACTTTCTTCATGATTTGACCCACAAATTCACTCCCATTGTCGCTCCATACAATTCTCGGCAAACCATATCTAGTGAAATACTCCTTGAGCAAAACCTTGGCTGTAGACAAGGCAGTATTATCCTTTAGGGGGTAAGCCTCTATCCATCTGGAAAAGGCACAAACAAACACAAGGACATACTTTAAGTTATTGCATCTCTCCATGTGAATATAATCTAACTGTATCACTTCAAACGGATACGTTGGGGGAGCAAAATGACCAGCTGGAGTTGGAGTTCCCTTTCCAGGATTATACATCAGACAAACCATACAATGCTTCACCACATTCTCAGCACATTTAGGAATTCCAGCATTCTGCCATTCTGGAGCCAACAACTTGCATATCCCTTTCGAGCTAATGTGAGCCATTTCATGAGCCATAGTGACCACTGGGAACACATACGCATCTGGCAACAACCATCGCTGGTGTTCTGACAATTCAACCCAACAACCTGTCGAATCCAACATAACTGTAGTTTCTCTCCACACACTCACTTCTTTCTCAGTAGCTTCAGCCTGAATCATCTTCACACTTTCTATTGTGTCTTCACACATTCCACCAGCCATAACCCAATTAGCAGGGCCTGCAACATACATACAGCTCATCATGTCTTTCGCCGTTTCCTTCGCAACTTCATCCGCAAACGCATTTCCTCGACCTACATCATCCACAACCTTCTTATGCGCACTACACTTCACAATTGCAATCTGCTTTGGGAGAGTAAGTGATTCCAGAAGTTCATTCACTAATTGCCTATGCTGAATTTTCGTACCATGGGAAGTAAGAAATCCTCTCTCTCTCCGCAAACATCCGAAACTATGGGCAACACCAAACGCATACTGGCTATCAGTATAAACATTCACTCGCTTTCCCTCTGAGAACACACACGCTCTAGTCAATGCAATCAACTCTGCTGCTTGCGCAGAATTCTGTGCTATACGTGCTGTCTCAACAACTGTATGTAAAGTTGTGACGGCATATGCCGCAGTCGTTTCACCATTCGGAAGCTTGAAACACGAACCATCTACCGATAGGGTACTATCAACATTCGTATGAGGAGTATCTTTCCAATCAACTCTAGCCTTCGTTTCTTCCTCTGTCCGAAGAAAGCAATCATGCTGTTCTTGAGCATCTGTCTCTACAGAAATCGGCAACAACGTAGCTGGATTCAGCACATTACATCTCTTAATGTGAACATGGCTAGCCAAAAGAGTCAGCTCATAACCTGACAGACGTGCACTAGTAAGGTGCTGAGTCTTAGTCCTATTCAATAAGGTATCCACTGCATGTGGGACCATCACAATCAACATATTATCCAATACCAAACCAGCAGACTGTCGGATAGAAACAGCCGCTGCCGCTGTAGCTCTCAGACAACTCGTCAACGCTCTCGCTACCGGATCTAACGTAGCTGAAAAATACGCACATGGACGCTGCTTGTCTCCAAATTGTTGCGTCAACACTGAACTGACAATGCACAACCTTCTCTCTCGTGAACATACAACGTGAAAGGTTTACTGTAGTCAGGAGTACCCAACACCGGAGCCGAACACAATGCATCACTTAATTCAGAAAAACTTTTCTGACATTCATCAGACCAAGGGAGAGGATACAGAGTATCTTTAAGAGTCAGTGCTAACAGAGGTTTCGCTAGTAGGGAAAAGTTGGGGATCCACTGCCTACAATACGAGGTGATACCTAAGAAGGCACGCACTTCTCTCTGTGTGGATGGCACACTCATTTGCGCAATCGCTTGAATTCGTTCTGGGGTCAACCTTCTTCCCTCCTTCGACAAGAGATGACCTAAGTAGGTTACTTCTTGTCGGCAATACTGTAACTTTGAAGGCGACACTTTATGATGGAGGTCAGACAAATATCGTAACAAGGAAAGAGTAGCTTCTTTACAAATCTATTCATCATCAGCAGTAATCAGCAAATCATCAACGTACTGAATAAGAGTAGCACCAGTAGGCAACACAAAACCATCAAGCTGAGTTTTCAATGCCTGACTATAGATGGAGGGACTTTCACAATAACCTTGAGGAGCTCTCTTAAACCGGAAGCTGTGGCCTCCTAAAGAGAAGCTGAAAATATCTCTACTCTCCTCGGCAATCGGAATACTGAAGAAAGCATTCTTCAAGTCGATAACAGAAAACCAGGCTGCCGAAGCAGGAATCAGAGTCAACAAAGCAGTGATATCTGGGACAACAGGAAACTGTGGCACCACAATCTTATTCACTTCTCGAAGATCGATCACAAACCGATACACAGGTGGCTGAGAAGCATCAGTACGCTTAAGGACAGGCAGAACAGGACTGTTACACACGTTACCTCTCGTTTCTTCAATTACACCCTTCTCAACCAAATCATAAATAATTGCTAGAAGAGCTCTCTCGCCATCGCTCAATATTTTATATTGGGGAATACGAGGTAGCCTAGCATTCGACTTAAGGGTGACAACATAGGGTGGAATCTGCAAGAGACCAACATCATTGGGACCTGTAGCCCAAAGTGTATCAGGAAGAGAACGCAATTCCAGTGGAAGGCAATCTTTAGACAAATACATTGGAGAAATCACTTTCTTACCCAAGGTAAGATGTACTCCCAAAGGAGAGCAATGTAATGTCGCATGCAATCTTTTCAGCAAGTCCAAACCCAACAGATTCTCACCACAACCAGTCGTTAGAATAAGTGGAGCTTCCAATTCACAAGGACCAATAGAAAGGGACAAAGGACTAGAAACCGGATTACGAACTGGGGCGCCTGAAAATCCTACGGAAACATTGGTCAAGCCAGACAAAGGTGCGACAGGAAGTTTAGAGTGCATAATAGAACTCTTCGTCGCACCAGTATCCAAAAGAAAAGGTTCTGCCACACCTAATGTAATCACTTCAACATAAGGTCCACTCTGGTCTACTGGAACTGACACTACTCCCTCTCTTTGCCCATGGCTGTCCTAACTATCATTATAACCAGCACTCTCACTCTCGACATAATAATCATCAACATAGTACTGTGCAGACTGACCACTCAGAACATTCTGTCTGTCAAAATAATTCGCAGAATTCTGAAGGGAAGGGGAACGCTCATTCTGGGGTAACACACCACGTCCCCTAACCCTAGGAGCTTGTTGGAAACCACCACGACCTCTCTGACCCGATACGCCATTCGCACGCTGTAACAAAGCCGGGCAACTATTCTTGAAATGACCTTCCTCTCTGCAATAAGCACACTAATTAGGACCAGGAAAGAATCGCGGAGCATAAGGCTCAGGCTTCTGTAACAATCTCTGAAACTGTGGAGGTTGCTGAAACTGAGGCTGATTCTGACGAGGCGGATAAACTTGCTGCAAAAGAACTTTCGTCTTTAGATCTTTAGTTTTCTTCTCTGCTTTATCCTTCTCATCTTTATCCCTATTCTCATAATATTGTGCAGTAGCCAATATCTGGGCCGACGAAGAAACAGCCCATGAACTCTCAGAGTCCTTTAACTTATTAGAAAGTTCGGGAAGCAAATTAAAGACAAATTTGTCCACGCACAACCTTTGACCACCTTCAGTGCTCATATCCTGACCACTATGATCAATAAACGTTTCTTCAAACCTCGTGAAGAAATCAGACACACTCTCGTCTTTCTTTTGTTTGCATGCTGCTAACTTATCCCAATTCACTCGTAAAGGAGGCATCATAGTTTTCATTAAATTAATAATCCTACCAGGTAATTCTGCAACTAAGGGCTCAGGTTTGGCACCTCCTACTTGCCGACCATCTGCAGCAACAATATTAACCCACGTATCTCCTAATTCTTGCGCATGATTCCCAAGACGAATCTTCACCCACAAAGGTTGAGGAACTACATTACCCATCAACATATCTATGTCAGCTAAATTCATAATACACGCATCAACTGTCTGAGACAACTCCTTGTAATAACCGGCAGGATTCTTACGGGGGTCAGGTAAGGTCTGCTTAAGAACCAAGACCTCTGCTCTTTTCCAAGGGACATGTACCCATACTCGCTGAAAATGTGCGGTTACACCCTGAATACCCTGATTAACATTAGCAACAACTTCCTCTCTCCATACAGGGGGAACCTCTCTCATAGGATACTGCTTCACTTTCCTCCTAACAGAGGAATCAGGTTCTTACAATGTCTGAGGCGGTAATCTAGACCTAAAAACAAGTATCGTCTCCACGGCATCTGATACATCAGATTCCACTATTGTCCCTTTGGCAAATTCTGACTGAACATCAAGCACTTCCTGCGGAATCGGACCCAACTCATTATCTTCCCATTCCTGACGGAGAAAAGTACACATTACATCAAAAACATACCTTTGCTTAGGTGGCTCCCACTGAAAGAAAACATCCATAACCGCTGGCAAATTATACCTGGAAGCATTTAAAATCCATCTACGAGCCAACAAATCCAACACTGTCCGTTCCTCGGAACTAGGAAGCTGACTACGACTCTACTTACGTTCCGAAACAGGGGTCATATTCAGTGACCCAAACAATGGAGACAACAGATTAACAACAGTCTCAGTCATTCGTTTTCGAGCAGAAGGAGAAGAAGCAGACATAAGAACAGGAGAATAAGTATTTTGAGGCAAAAGAGGTGTAGGGACAAGAACAGTAGGAGTCGAAGGTACAGAAGTAGAAGGCAAAGGAGTTTGAGGCAAAGCTGGTAGCAAAGCTGGCGACCCTAGAGTGGGTTGCGCAGTAGGAGGCAAAACCATTTGTGGAGCACCGGGTGGCTGAACAACAGCAGGAGGTTGAACAACAAAGGGTGGAACAACCGGGGGTAATGGAGGCGCAGTAGCACCCTGCACATAAGGGGGTGGCAATCTCAGTAAATGAGAGATCAAAGGATCTTTTTCAAGATCTTCAATTACTTTCGGAGGAGAAGACGGCAAGGCCGGATAACATTTATCAATGGCCATACAACGTTGTCTATCTGAGACTTCACTCGCACGCTCTTCTCCATCTTCCTTAAACTGCCTAGCAGCTTGTAGTACTGACATATTCTTATCTTTCCTATCTCTCTTTGCTTGCCTAATTTCTCGCTGTTTGGCTTCCTTACGCCAAAGGCGGAAAGAGTCAAACATTGCCGGCCGGGATTTCTTCCTAAATAGCTCAACTTCCAGATTATCTAAAATATTTAATTCGAAACTACCATGTTGGGGCCATCGTAAAACACCATCTTTCTTTGTATAGCGAACCCATACTTCATTATAAGTAATAGGACCCACTCCGTGTTTTGAATAGAGCTCATAAGTCGGAGTTCCAACCGGAGGTATCGGACACAAATCCTCCAATCGGGAATCCCTGTTGCAAGCACAACTAAACCATTTCCTAATTTTGCTAAGACCAGGCATCTTATAGCTCACTAATCTAGCTTCAAACTTCAAGGGGTTATCAACTATCGATACACTCGTAAATATACGAGCCCCTCGGCTTCGGCTATTGCAATAACCGAATCAAAACCAAGAACCAAAACAAAGGTTGTGGGAGCGACCCACTTATACTTAACCAAAGTATCTGTCACGCCACCAGAAGACCGTCTATCGTCTCGCTTTACAAAGGATCAATCAAGGGTCCAAGACAGGGCGACAGTCAGGGCAGCAGTCCTTCATAGCCGTTGGAAAGCGGGAAGCCTCGCAGTAAAAACTTTCGGTCCACGTCGACATACAGGGGTCGATGAAGTGGTTGACCTTCCTCCAGAATTTCCTCACGTGGCTCCTCACGATCCTCGGGCTTGGACCGGTACCACTGAAGTCGCCCCACCGTTGGGCGCCAACTGAAGAACCGGGTTTTCTTAGAACCCAGCGGTGCCAGGGACACACCCGAAGTCTTCGGATTCTCCTGTCTTGGAATACAGAGACACGGAATACTTCTGGATGGAGTCAAAGATCAAATTTATTAGCTGCAGCTAGTAACAGTAAACCAAGCAATACAACACGATGTACAACTCAGGAAACTGCTCAATTTCATAGAGCAAGACATCACTTTTTATACACCATATTCTCATTATAAATGTACACCCACTGCGCAAAATTCTGACCAATAGGACACATTTTCTAACTGAGTATCACATTAATAAAAACCCAATTTACAGTAACCTAACCCAAAAGTTAATTATTAGGAATGTCCCAAATTCAATCTTTGCAAGCCAGACAAATTTATAATTGAAAAGCACAACCCATGTAATGTCAGAACATAAAGGAAACAGTAATAGATGCTGAACAAGATAAAACATGTGCAAGGAAACTAAAGGTTAACGAGGTCCTGAACATTAAGTGGCAATCTTAGACAAGGATCAAACCAAGGGAAATTGGCTTTGCGAGATCAGTTTCAGGTGAAGAGGTCAGTTTCTCTGCAGTTCTTTCAGAGTCGAAAGAAACCTAATTAATGTTTACATGAACTCAGAAGGCCATGCCACTTGTTCGCCGGGCCTCTTTCACAGGCCTACGTGAGGGCAACACAAAATGGAGTCAGGCTCGAGAATTACAGAACCTCAAAGGGTTATCTTTCGGCATTGTCGGCATTTCTCTGTTTGCTGGATCAGCCGTCTTTATTCAAATCGCCTGAGGTTTTAAGGTTTCTTAAGGGTCTCACTAATAAATTCCCTCCTACTCCCTTTATTGTGCCTCAATGGGACTTAAATCTTGTCTTAACCTACTTGATGGGTTCTCCCTTTGAACCCTTGCACAAGTGTCCCATGAGACTTTTGTCTTTTAAGACGGTCTTCCTGGTCGCAATTACCTCGGCAAGGAGGGTAAGTGAGCTTCAAGCTCTTAGTTCAAAGCCCCCTTTCTTGACCATTCATACTGAACGAATGGTTCTTAGGACCAGGGCTGCTTTTCTGCCTAAGGTGGTAACTCCCTTCCATCTAGGACAGTCTATTACCCTTCCTACCTTTTATCCTCCCCCTCACCCTTCCAAGGAGGAGGAGAGACTACACCGTCTGGACCCTAAGAGGGTGGTGAGCTTTTATCTCGATAGGACTAAAGAGTATCGTGTGGATGACCAGCTCTTTGTGGGATTTGCTGGCTGCAAGAAAGGAAGAGCGGTGCACAAGCGCACTCTTTCAAGATGGATTATTCTATGCATCAAGATCTGCTACTCCTTGGCGGTTAAGGACCCTCCAGAGGGTATAAGAGCTCACTCTACTAGAGCAAAGTCATCAACATCTGCTTTGTCTAGAGGTGTACCTGTTGAGGACATTTGTAGGGCAGCTACTTGGGCCTCCCTCCACACTTTTGCAATACTGTTTGGATGCTGAGGTGAGGAAAGACAGTCACTTTGCGCGCTCTGTCCTCCTGGATTTTCTGGTAAAGGAGAGTGGACACCCTCCTCCGGGAGTGGGGACTGCTGTGGGACTCTATTCACAAGGTGAGGAATCCACTGGCAGATGTATCTATCAGAAGAACAAGTTACGCTTTTTCTGGTAGATACAGTATCTGCCTGTGGATTCCTCACTGACCCACCCGCCTCCCTGTTGTCCACTCTTCTATACCTGAGTTTCTGTAATGTAATGTATATATATTTTATTGTCAAGGAAATGTTTTGTTTCATTTGCTTTCCTGCATTTGCTTCACACTGTGTGTGTTATCTTGACATTTATGTACTGTGTATACTGTGTATATATCTACTGTCATTGGTCCATCCGTGTGCCTCGAATGCACGGAAAAAAGGGCGGAACTGATGTCATCACGCCGGCGTGGGCCTATTATGGTGTCGGTGACGTCAGCGGAGTCACGTGCGATGCCGTGCCTCTATGACGTCGTCCACGTTGGCGCGAAGCTACAAAAAGAATTTCCAAATGTTGCTGACGCAAGGGGGATATTCACAAGGTGAGGAATCCACAGGCAGATACTCTATCTACCAGAAAAAGCGTTACCGAAGGTAAGTAACTTGTTTGTTGCAACCACAAAATCCTTTAGTACTTCTGGACCATTGTAGAATATGTAGTAAGGTGCATAGTGTTGAAATGTGTAAAACCAATAACGGCGATGCTGTAGCATTTATTGGGCCCGTTCTACTATATTTAACAAAACCAATTGGTCCTCTGTTGGGTCTTGCTCTGTGCTGAGAGGGGTTGGATATTCCGGGATTTGACAGTTACCCAATGAGGACCAGGAATGGAATAACTGTATCTACAAACTCGAAATTAAATCTCAGGAAAATACAATAGATATATATAAGAAGCGTAGGCGAGTAAGGATCATACAGACCAAAAGTTTCATTATAGCATTAAAGAATAATAGCATTAAGATCTGATGATCAGAAACGTTCCCATTGCAATTGTGTTTAGTCATAGAGTAGCCAAAAATAAATGCACACCCACAAAGAATAATAAGTCAGAACTGCAGAGGCAGATCACAGTAGTTAATATGGTTTATCAGATTGAATGAAAAACGATTTGCATTTAATGAATCTAGCATTAACATTTAGATTTAGTTATATTAATTTAATGAATACCAAAGTTCAGTGTTGTAATTTATTCCCCTCATTGGTATGTCCCACCACCCCTTCCCTGTTGACCCTGTTGGTATGGCCGGCCCTGGAGCTTGCCATGGAATGTTGTGAAGCTCTCCAGTGAGGAGAGTGGATGATTAATAAACAGACCTGTTAATCTGCCTTGGGTCTCTAGAACTTCAATCTTTCTAACACTGGCGACGGACCTGCGCAGGGGGCAGGAATTAATCATCTCCCCTTTGAGTGCTCTCTCCATACAATATTATTACAGAGGAAGCGAGGAATTCAAGGAAGTATTATACAGTGGACACCATTTGAAACGTCAGCAGACGGATTTTGGGATGTAAGCTGTGCTCCAAAGCGGAGTTCTCATGCAACCGGCTTCCGCTGTTATCGCATATATTCGTTTTGTGAGATCATGCATCCTGTGTGACCCTGAGCTGTTGCAATTTAGCCATTGGATATGGGCTGTGTTAAGGGTGAAAGCATCGGGCGACTGTTCTATTTGACCGAGCAACCTTGGTAGAAGTAAGAATTAACCTACCGTGCTCGAGGAGGAGCTGTGCTGGTTTGAAGTCGTGTTGATCGCCTGTGGCGTCGCCTGTCGGAGTTCCTGGAGTGTCGTCCGATCTGCAGTCCTGAGTGAAGAGTTGCCGAGGTGCGTGGGAGCTGTGAAGGGCCACTCGTTTTGTCGCAGTCTCACGTTGTGTGCTGATCCTGGGGTTCTCCATGATCGAGAGCAGCTGATTTCTTGTGCCATCGGTGTGGAAGAGCTGTGGAGCCGAGAAGTTCTGTCAGCGTCTGGACTTCCTAGTAACTGGATAGCGGGGAGGTTCCCGGCGCACCAGCAGCAAAGGGTCGGTCTTTCTTCTGTGGAACTTAACTCTTTGTTACCTCAGCTGCTGCCTGCTTCGTGTTTCCAACCTTGTGGGTTTCATCTAATCGGAAGACAGCCAAGCCTCTTGTCTGTTCCCGGATGTGTGTGGATGAATTTTTCATAGACGTCCTAATATTCTACAACACGTTTCTTTAAATACATATTATTGTTGAAGTATATTTATATATTTAGAAATCGTTCCTTGGAAGTTGTGCTAGTGTGGTTATCCTGCTTTATATTATTTTAAGCACATTGTACATCTTTTCCCAGGGAGTCATTTTGCATAGGATTAAATATGGCAGCAGCAAGCATGAGTCAACCCCCGCCCTTTCTGAATGAGTTAGGTGAGCCTGAAATAAGTTGGAAAGAGTGGGTGAAACGTTTTGAGTCTTATTTAATAGCTGTAGGTGGAGAAAAATACAAGCCCGAAAGGAAAAAACATATTCTATTACACAATTTGGGTAGGCATGGGCGCAAGGTGTATGAGTCTTTACCTAGGCTAGATCAGGAAGCACAGGAGGAAACAGGAGTGGATGAGTTTGAGCAAACTATGGTGAAATTAGAGGAACACTTTGGAGACAAGGTAAATGTGGTGTTGGAACGCCATAAGTTCTTCAAAAGGATTCAGGGAAAGCAGGAGTCTGTACAGAATTACATTGCTGCTTTGTGGGGTTTAACGCAGTTATGCGAGTTTGGCAGCTTGACAGAGTCCCTCATTAGGGACCAACTCGTAAGATGTACCAATAACCCCCGCATCCAGGAAACGTTATTAGCGAAGAACCCTGGTTTAAAAGAAGCTATTGAAATAGCTAAGTCTGTTGAACACACAGCCAGATGTATTAAGGAGATGAAAATTAATGGGGCGGAGGTAGCTTCTATAAAAGATGAAGAAGTCAGCGAAATATGTAAGATAAGATATAAGGATAATCTCAGCATCAGAGGAGAAATGAAAGAGAAGGGATCAAAATGCTACAGGTGTGGAAGTAATAATCATTTTGCCACTTTTTATCAATGCCCAGCCAGGTTTGTTACATGCAAAAAATGTAATAGGAGAGGGCATTTTGCGAGAGTATGTAGGGATGGTGAACAATATTCTAGAAGTGAGAGCAAGAGTATTTATTTATTTATTTAAAGGTTTTATAAAGCGCGTAGTAACTCAAAGAGCATCCCAGCGCTGACCTGTTTCTCCAAGGGTTTCAGCCGTCTAATGAAATTATGTCTGCGGGAAAAGGAGGGTCTTTAGGGTTTTTCTGAACTGGAGGTAGTTCGGTTCTGTCCTGAGTCTTCGTGGTAGATGGTTCCAATGTTTGGCCGTGTGAACCGAAAAACGACGGCCACCGGTCTTGGCTTTTCTGATTCTAGGGACTACGATAAGATTTGCTACGCTGGACCGGAGGTCTCTCTCCGCTTTGTATGGGATTAGGAGTTCTTTGAGAAGAGGGGGCCCGTTATTGTTGAGGGTCTTATGGGCTAGACAGAGGGCCTTGAAGACGACCCTCTCCCTGACTGGGAGCCAGTGGAGGGATTTAAGAGCCGGCCTGGCGGAGGATCTTCCTGGTGTGCCCGTGAGTAGGCGGGCGGCGGCGTTTTGGACTTTTTGCAGTGAGTTCAGGGTGGCTTCAGGGGCTCCCAGGTAGATGGCGTTACAGTAGTCTAATCTTGCCAGGATTAGACCCTGAATGAGGAGCCTCCTTGCGGTATCGGGGAGCAGGGGGAAGATCTTCCTGCAGGCTCTGAGTAGCCCAAAACAAGTCCCTGCCGTTCTTTTAGCCTGGGTTTTAAAGCTCATGTCCTTCTCAATCCACACACCAAGGCTCTTGACCTCTTCCTTGGGTACAGGAGGGTCACCTAGGCAACTGGGCCAAAGGTGAGATGGCAAAGAGGGCCCCTTGTGGCCCATCAAGAGGATCTCAGTCTTGGACCCATTCAGTTTCAGTGAGGAAAGATTCATCCATCGGTGTACTTCGGAGAGGCAGCTATGGAGATCCGATGGGGCGTGGTGGGGATGTGAGAGGGTTACGACCAGCTGCGTGTCGTCGGCGTAGTTGATAATTGACACGCCGAACGAACTGATCCTCTTCTCCAGTGGGGCCATGTATACGTTAAACAACGTGGGGCTCAGGGATGAGCCCTGTGGTACTCCGCACCGGAGGGGGATGGTGGATGAGCAGCTGTCGTTTTCCCGCACCTGGAAGGAGCGTCCTGATAAGAAGGATTCTAGCCATTTCAGGGCCGTACCCTTTAGTCCGATCTCTCCCAGTCGGTGGATTAGGGTGGGATGGTCTACAGTGTCGAAGGCCGCACTGAGATCCAGGAGGATCACTGCCACTGATCCTCCTGTGTCCAGAATGCTTCTGGCCTTCTCCACCGCTGCCAGGAGGGCGATGTCCGTGCCCTGACCTGGACGGAACCCTGTCTGGGAGACCGCTAAGAGGTTGTTGCTTTCTAGGTAAAGCGATAATTGCTTGTTTACCAGCTTCTCTGCGATCTTGCTGTTTCCAGGGAGAAGGGATATGGGCCTATAGTTGGTGAAGTCCTGCGGGTCTAAGGAGGGTTTTTTTAATAGACCTTTGACTGCTGCCGCTTTCCAGCTGGGAGGGACTATGCCCTCCGAGAGGGAGGAGTTGATCAGGGCCGTGAGGGGAGGGATGATGGTGCTCGCCACTTTTTTTAGGAAGCGGAGGGGTGCAGGGTCGAGGGGGGAGCCACTTTTAATTGAGGCTAGCGTTGCTCCTACTTCTTCCGTTGTTACGGGGCCGAAAGCGTCCAGGGAGGGTTGAGGGTGAGCTGACAGCAGAGGAGGATGGGTAGAGGTGGTAGTGAGATCCTGCTCTGTGTGGGCCTGATCGGGGGGGGTATGGTAAGAAGAATTTTATGAATCTTCTCGTCAAAGAAGGTGGCTAAGTTGTTACATTTGATTTCAGCTTCTTTGGGATCAAGGGGTTTAAGTGGGGGGTCAGGGGCATGGAGGAGTTCTTTAAGAACTGAATAGGTTTCATGGGCCGAACAGGCAGCGTTTTTAAGTCTGTTCTCGTAGAAGCTGGTTTTGGTGTTGCGGAGCTCTTTTTTGTACGTTCTTACAGAGGTACGGAATGAATCTTTTTGTTCCTTGCTTTTTTACTTCCTCCAGATACGTTCATTCCTTTTGCAAACCTTGCGCAGAAGGTTGAGTTCCGGGGTATACCAGGGTGAGGGATTAACTCTCTTGGTGTGTTTCAGAGAGTAGGTTTTAGGCAGAATGGCGTCGAGCGATTGGGTAATCCAGGTACTGAATTCTTTGTCCCCTGCTACGATGTCGTGGGGAGGGTGGGGAACATTTTCCCTGAGTTTGGCTGCCCAAACGTCTGGTTCCAATTTCTGCCATCGTCTGGTATACGTTCTGGTTTTGGAAGGTGGAGGGGGCGGAGTGATGATGTCCCATACTAGGGAGACCAAAAAGTGGTCCGTCCAGGGAAGGGGGATATGGTCAAGGGTTCTCAAATTGGGGATATTGGAGAGAATAGGATCAAGCAGTTGCCCTCTTTCATGAGTGGCTCGTGGGTTTTTAAGGTCAAGGCCCATTGAGGTGAGATCCTGGAGTAGTTCACTGGCCTGCTTGTCATCCGGGTCCAAGAAATGTACGTTCAGGTCTCCTAATAGTAGGTAGTTAGTGGTGGACGCACATTTGATGGACGTTTGGTCGATAATTTTGTTGGAAAAGTCTCCTAGATTGCCTGGTGGGCGATATACCAGAGTCCCTGATAGCGAGGTAACTGGGGAGATTTGTATAGTGTAGTGGCAGCTTTCGTATCCCTTGATGTTGCCATCAGATGTTCTACAGGTGAGGGTGTCTTTAAGGATTATCGCTAGTCCACCTCCCCTCCCCTCTGGTCTGATCAGTGAGCACATGACGTACCCGGGGGGGAGTGCTAGAACGATGTCTGGGCCACTGCTGGGGGTAAGCCAGGTTTCTGTTAGAAACAGAATGTCTAAGGCATTGTTTGTAATTAAGAGGTTCACTTTGTGTGAGTGTTTCACGAGCGACCTGCAGTTAAGTAGGCCTAGGTGCAAGCCCTTAGGTGCCGTGTTTTGATTGTCAGGGTCGCGGAAGTCACAGCCGGAGAAATGGGTGTCTTCATTCAGGATGCGCGAGCAGGAGAGTTCTTTGTTGGGGTTTAAGGCTAATAAGTCCGCGCGAGTGTAGGTCCGGTCGTTGCGGGCTGATGAGGGCAGAATGGCTGGGCCTAGGGCCGGCTGGGCCCGGACGGGCCCAGACGGGCTTGCCTTTGGCGCGCCTTCGGCGCGCTGCCGGCGCGCCCGCTGCGCTCCCTGTACTGGCACATATTTATGGGGAGTTTATGGGCGTTGGAGGGGTGGGTGTGGCCAACAGGAGTGGGCGTGTCCTGTGGCTCCTCGAGGTGAGTGATGGCGGCGAGCAAGCGTTTCCTGCCCCTAACAGCGCTTAGATCGGCTGATTAGGGTTAGCAGGTGAGCGCTGAGGAGTGGGTGCAAAGTGCTTTAAAAATACAGAAATACAATTTTAAAAGCAGTGAATTTTCAATTTTTAAGCAAGCAGAACTCCCGGCTTCCGCCTCAGGAGGATTAGGTACAGGTGAGCGCTGAGGAGTGGGTGCAAAGTGCTTTAAAAATACAGAAATACAATTTTTAAAAGCAGTGAATTTTCAATTTTTAAGCAAACAGAACTCCCGGCTTCCGCCTCAGGAGGAGTACAGAAAAGAATACAGCCAGGGAAGTTAAGTGCATAGGACAAAGATTGGAGAAAATTATTTTACAGGTAAAAGATATAGAAGGAACTGTAAATGCTATCTATCCTAAATGTGATGTCTTCCTTGATGGCCAATGTGTAGAAATGTATGCAGATTCCTGCTCTCCTTATACGTTACTTAACAGAGGTGATTTTGTCTGCATGGAAAATTGCAATGTCAAACAATTGAAAATGCCTGATATTTCTCCCACAGGATATAACAAGGGGAAAATACCTTTGGTGGGCATGAAAAATGTTCAACTACGTTTTAAAGACAGAGAAACCTTTGGTCCAGTGTATGTAGTAGAATCAGGATCCAATTTGTTGGGTTGGGTTCACCAAAAGGAGCTGGGCATCATCCTAGATCCTAATAGTGCAGAACATGTGTTACTCACTGACAAGTATCAGGGAGGTGGAAACATTTGTGAGGAGTTGGGCAACTATTTAGAGATGAGCTTGGGTGCTTGCACATGTTCCAGCACAGAATTAAATTGAAGCATAATGCGAAACCAGTTGTACATAAACTTCGCCCTGTACCCCTCAAGTTGAAGGCACCTCTAGAAGAGGAATTGCGCAAACTGTGTGAGTTAGAGATAATACAACCAGTAACCTGCACAGAGTGGTTGGCTCCTATTGTCATCGCGGCCAAGGCCAATGGAGAAGGTATTCGTCTCTGTGTGGATTTGCGCAGCCTAAATGACAGTATATGGGTGGAAAGACATCCTTTGCCCATAATCAATGAGATGCTGAGTACCATGGGTCCAGCTAAGTACTTCAGCGTGATCGACCTGTCCATGGCATATCACCAAATAGAACTCCATCCAGAATCCAGGCCCCTCACGGCGTTCATCACACCTATGGGAGCGTTTATGTTCAAACGGATGCCATTCGGCCTGGCGCCTGCAGCAGCTATTTTTCAGAAGGCAATGCAGAAAATACTGGAAGGAGTGAGGAACACCATGTGTTGCCAGGATGACATCCTAGTGTACGGCCAGACTGAGGAAGAACATGATGGAGTCGTGAGACAGGTGTTCAGCAGACTTATGGAGGCAGGCCTGACTCTAAAAAAAGAAAAATGTAAAATAAAAGTGAAGGAGGTGGAGTATTTAGGCCACAAGATTACAGAAGAAGGATTCAGGCCGAAAAGCACTTTAATCCGCGCGGTGAAGGAAGCACTCAGCCCCAAAAACAAGGAAGAACTGAAATCCTTCTTAGGGCTTTTGGAATATATGTCAAAGTACGTGAACAATTTTTCGGCAAAGTGTGAGCCTATGAGGGAGTTAATGAAGAAGGACAAGGATTTCCTATGGAACAAGGAGCATGATGCTGTGGTAAAATCGTTGAAAGAAGAATTATTAAACTCGCCAGCATTAGGAACTTTTGATGCCTCAAAGAAGACCATCCTAGCAACTGATGCTTCAAACAAAGGCCTGGGAGCAACCTTAATACAAAAGGATGGTAAAGAGGAGAAAGTCATCGCGTTTGCTTCCAGGAGTCTTACCAACCCAGAAAAGAACTACTCCGTAATTGAAAGGGAGGCCCTGGCCTGTTTCTGGGCTGTAAGACATTTCAAGTTTTTCTTGTGGGGTTTAAGGTTCACCATCCGGACAGATCATAAACCCTCACTTTCATATTTTCTGTGAAAGGACTAGAGAATTGTACTCCTCGCATCAGCAGATGGATTTTGGGCCTGGAACACTACAATTTCAATGTGGAGTATGTGCCAGGGAAAGAGAATAAAATCGCTGATTTCCTTTCAAGATCACCATTACCGGAAGTGGGAGAGAAAGAAGAATCTCTTGACAGTCCGGTACTTTTGATGGAGACGCCCGCCATCACAGAAGAAGAGTGGGAAATGGAGACTAAGGAAGACAAGGAAATAAATGCCCTGAAGGAATACATGGAGGAAGGATGGCCGAGCAGGAAGAGTGAACTTGAACCTATCGTAGAGGAGTATTGGGAAGTGAGGAATGAACTAAGCCTCATCAATGGAAGAATCTATCGCAACCAGAGAGCGGTTCCACCTAAGGGCCTCAGGAAGAAGGTTATCGAATTGGCGCATGAAGGCCATCTAGGGCGTAGCCTTACAAAAGCTAGAGTCAGGTCCAGTTACTGGTTTCCCAGGATGGATGCCATGACCGAACTAGCCGTTAAGGATTGTGGGGCATGTGCAAAAAGCGACAAATCGAAGACAATTCAAAAAGCTCCATTATCTCCAGTAGAAGTGCCAAGTAAACCATGGAGCAAGCTGGCTATGGACATTATCGGCCCCATGGTCGAATTAGGAGAAAAGAGAAAATTCATGCTGGTTTTAATTGATTACACAACCCATTGGATTAAGCAAAAGTTTGTCCACTCTGTCACCATGAAGGCAGTGATTGAGTTCTTAAATGGAGTATTTGTTGAGGAAGGCATACCAGTGTCCCTGGTCACTGATAATGGAGTTCAGTTTTGCTCTGATGAAATGCGTACATTTCTCAAAGGTTTGAACATTAAACATGAGACCACCGCTTTATACTGCCCTAAGGCCAATGGGCTGGTGGAGCGAGCTAACAGAATCATCAAGGAACACATCCAATTAGCTGCAACCAATGGGCATGATGTTGAAGAGTCTATTAGGAAGTGTCTGTGGGCCTACCACACCTCTCCCAATAACGTCACTGGCATCTCACCCTTTGTGGCACTCCGTGGTCGTGAACCAAGCACCAAGTTTAATCCCAGTTGGATGAGTGGGGGTGAGCCCAGAGTAGTGGATCAGGAGGCAAGGGCAGAGAAGGTTCGACTCCACCAAGACAAGTACAAGCTGTGGTATGATACTAGGCATGGAGTGAGGGATCCCAAGTGGGAAATAGGTGACAGGGTACAAGTCAGGAAGAACACCAAAGTGGGAGTCACCCAAAGTAAATACTACATGCCATGTAAAATTGCCAAGGTTCTCAAGAATGTGGTTCAACTTGAGAATGGTCAATGGTGGAGTTTTGACAAGATTTGTAAATGTGCATAACAGTTCTTATTTTCCTTTGTTCTTTCTCTATTCACATGATATATGCTACCTACCGCAGTGGGCCCAGTTATCCTGTGTCACCCTATGAAAGGGAGATGTGTTGTAATTTATTCCCCTCATTGGTATGTCCCACCACCCCTTCCCTGTTGACCCTGTTGGTATGGCCGGCCCTGGAGCTTGCCATGGAATGTTGTGAAGCTCTCCAGTGAGGAGAGTGGATGATTAATAAACAGACCTGTTAATCTGCCTTGTGTCTCTGGAACTTCAATCTTTCTAACACTCAGGTTTCAGGAAAAGTGAGGAATTTAGAAAGGGGCAGTCTCTCTCAGCCGAGGTGGACCCCCAGACACACAGAGTATGCGTCAGTATGGATATGTAGCCTGGTGAGCCTTCTGCAAAGACTCTCAGGAAAGGTCAGCAAAGTTCCAAGTAGCCAGTCCAGTAGGTTAAGACAGTAATCTGTTGTCTGCCACTGTAACTGTAAAGGGTCACACCAGCACAACAGGGACCCTTTGCATCGCACGCTCAGAACCCCTTTAGGTTGAGAACTGTTCTTTCCGGGGGTCTTGGTGAGCGGCGATTGGGCTGATTCACGAAATGGCGGCCGACCCTCTGAAACGAGAATCATCCTGTGGCGGCGGGCCCGTGTTGCCTATTGGTGTGGGGAGCGGATCTGGTGGACGTGAGCCGACGGTCAGAGATATCCTGGAAGCCCTGAGATCCCTACACGCTTCCCTGGCCTTGGGCGTCTCGGTGGGTACGCCACGATCTGCCGCCATTTTGGGTGGCCATTTCTTCTTGTCGCCCTCTGGTTTCGAAGACTTCATTGCCTCGCCCCCCTCGATTGACTTGAGTGTCTCCGCCACTGATCGAAGATCGTGTAGTGTGTCGGTGACTTTGGGGCGCCCTGCTTTTCAAGGTTCGGACCCCGGGGACTTGGATGCTGTACTGCGACCCTGTTCGACATTGTTGCCTGAAACTATTGGTGGACTGCCTCCTGTGCCTGCTTCGATGACTTTGCCTGTGTCTATAATTGGGGCCACCTCGCCCGCTCCAGTGGCGCAACTGAACTCCTGTTTTTCATTGCTCGTGCTGCGATATTTGATGCATCGATACTTTCTGTTTGGACTATTGCTCCCTTGTGGATCTATCTACCCCCCACGTAACTATGCTAGTCACCATTCCACTCGATTATATGCTGAATTAGTATTTAGTATGTGGTTTTACATTGCCATGTGGTGGGTGGGGTTTGTCGCTCGAAAGGGTTGGGGGTGAAATGTACGACTTCCGTTTGATTCCCGGTATATGATTTAGTAGCATAATTGTTTTTAATCGTAGAAAGGTGGGAGGTCCCCTTCTCCTAATGTTTTGTGGCGCGTGATGGGGTGTCGTCCTGGTCTGTTTTTGACTGTGCTTGTCTGGTTGGGCGGAGGGCTGCAGCCGCCCGTTCGGATTATGTTTATTCTGCTCCTCCCTCCTGTCTTCTTTTCTCCGCTTTTGTTGCCTTTTTGTCTCTTTCTTCTTTCTTACTTCTCGCTATATTTCGGGTTCTGGTTTAGGGCGACAGGCACACTGTTTGAAGGGTGGGCCATAGCCTTCTACAGGGGTGCAGGGTGGGACGGGTGGGTTGGGCTCTATTTTTTTGTTTGTCTTCTGGTTCTATGGCCCTTTTGTATCTCTTTTTCGTGAGGCCGCGTCTGTCCCGACCTCCTATGGTGTGTTTCGGGTGGGGGGTGTGGCGTCGTTAATCCTCCTGCTATGTTTCGGCTGTCTTTCTCCCCGATCGCCATACCCCCACTTGGGCCGCTACTCCTTTTGTCTCCTGTCGTCCCGCCACGGGGGGCCTGTGTCGGCGTATCTTCTTCCTTTCGTTCTTCATATTTTCTTATTTTCTTTTTATTGTTTTATTTTGTCTTCCCTCCATTTTCCTTTCCCTTCCTCTTCCCCTTCCCCACCTCGTCCCCCCCCCTTTTTTTTCCTTCCTGTGTCCCAGAGGTTATTATGGCGGGCTGGTTTTGATGCATTGTTTTTCCGATCCCTCTGTTCTTGCTTGGTAGTGTCTTGGGTGGCGGGCATGTTACGAGGATAATGCTCAGGGGCTGATTGTGTCTCACGTATCCTGATTTTCTTGAATGCATTGTATTGTCCCCCCGATATTTTACCCCCATGCCCCCTTATTAATGTTGAGGTTGGTTTGGGATATCGGATGCCTCCGTATTGAAAGTGAGCCTGTCATATGTCTTCTCCCCATATTATAAAATTAAGCCTTATTTATTCCTGTGTTTTAGCCCTTTGGTTTTTGTATCTCTTCTCCCCTTCTGCGATTGTACGGCCTCTGCTTTGTATTGATTGATTATGTAATATTTGCCTGGTGACTCCTGATTATCTTGCACATTGCGGCCGGCCGGCTTGGTTGTAGGCCTCGACTTGTCTTTCCTTTTGATGTCAATAAAGGTTTTCAAAAAAAAAAAAAAAAAAAAGAACCCCTTTAGGTTTACAAAAAAATCCTTATAATAGGCAATTATAATCGGCCAGTTCTGGGGGGACACTTCCTGGCATCACTTCAATTTGCGTGACCACTCAGTCTATTGGTTAGTTCATATAGGATGAGTGTGATGGCGACAGGAAAGAAGGCACAAAATCCAAAAGAATAGACGGATCAATTATGCAGTTCCTGAACAATGGCACATTAGGAAAAGACAAAGAAAGTACAGAAGGGCACTTTCCCAGGCAGCTGCTCTAATTTGTAGCAATGATTATAACAAGTGCCTCGCGCAGTACAGCAGAATTCAAAGGAAACAATTATTAATTCAATACTACTGGCAATAGTGTGAAATGTTCCCATACGCCTTGCTTATACCAGTCCATGATTTCACTGTACGAATGAGACCTACATGAATTTAAGGTAATATACGGCAAATTCATATTAATTTGTGAATCATATATTAAGAGAAAATTCAAGCATAGAAGTTCAAATATATAATTGATGCATTCATAAATATTTCAATATGGTTGAAATTAATTAAGTATAGGGTACTCATAAATTTTGAAAATACCAACATGTACAAATACAAAATATTTCATCTAAATACTTTTGTTTATAGTTTACATGACTAATATATATGTGAAATACATTCTAGAGAAGTTTCATGAAAGCACAATTAATTGTGATTGTTCAACACCTACTTTTTTGTCCTTTTCGGTGTACACGTTATTTATTACATGAAATGTCATTTTCATTAATTTTTCACACAAAAACCAAGTGCATTCATATGGTTTCAATTTAGTCTTATTGATGTTCACACTCATGTATGAATGTCAAGTTGATTAATAATAAACTTCATAACGTGAAAATGTACCATTCTGCAGAATTCTAGCACATGTTAATAAATATGATATATTTTCATTAATAAAATCCCAACTATATTATTTGAATGGATAACAGATATCTAATCTACCTTTCTTCTGCATACTTTTGCGATGCAGTAACTATATTTCGTGTAGTAGTGTCATTTCTGGTAACGTGTAACTTGCACACGTTTATTATTTTCTCACTAAAAAGGCGTCAGTGATCATGTCTTTGTCATAAAATCCTTTTGATGTAAACTCTGCTCTATCAGCGTTAAAAATACAAACGTATCAATGCCATTACACTCTTTCCTGAGATTGCTAGAGCTTCTTGCACATTACTGGCCGATTGTCAATACCAACTTCTTCCACCCTGTACAAGCTGGCGCTCTTGTTGGCAGAGTCAGTGGTTGGTCTGTGCTCCTGGTGTGCAGTGTTAAGAAGCTTACAATAATGAAAATGTCAGTCTTCAGTGCTTTCCATCAACATATTTTCCAGGCCTCTAATCAATAGACACTCTGTGCCTCTTCCTAACTGACCCAATTCCGGGACTCTTTGTGCATCAAAACATATTTTAAAAAGTAAATAATTAAAAACACAAATCTCTTGTCTTATTCTATTCAGAATGTTTACCTTTGTCATAATTTCTTGCGCAGGAGATCCCAAAGGTGCCATGCTTACCCACGGAAATGTTGTTGCCGACGCTTCTGGTTTCCTCAAAACCATAGAGGTGAGTGATTTATGCTACCATGAGCCACTGTAAGCATCATGAAGGATGAATAGGTACAGGAAACTACGAGCGTGGAAGGAGGGCGGCTGAAGGGGCATTGTGATGGGTAGGAAATTGCTTCCGAGTTAGCCATTAGAAGAATGTCAAACTTGTCACTTATATTGCCAATGGTCTAAGCTGGGCAGACAACGACCAGGGGGCATATTATACAAAGTGCCCGCGGTGTTCAATGTACATTTGTGCTCACTTTACAGAACCCCGGGGTCCTTTGGTATTACGGAACAGGCCACAGACGCTTGTGAGTACCTTTGTGTAATACAGATAGCTCTGGTGCACCTATAGCACCAGAGCTATCACCAGAGGGTGTTCCCTCATTTGCATGGGTGCATGGCCCCATGCAAATGAGGGAATCCCTTTGCCTCTGTGCCCATGCCATATTATAGACACAGGCGCAGACAGTGCGCCAACTAAAAGATGGCTCACTTAAGTGCGTCCCTTGATGTCAGCCCTCTGGAAGGGGAAAGGGGGTCCCATGGACCCCCCCCCCCCGACATATCCTTTCAGGCAGGTGCAGTCACTCACTGCACCCAGCTGCAAGGGGAGCTCTAATCCCCTTTAAAAGTGCAGGCGGGTTGCCGACTGCGCAGGGAAACATGGAGCTTCTGCTTCAAATCGGCTCTATTTTTCACTTGAATGCGCTGCCATAGGGACAGAGCAAGTTCGCAGCTGCCCTGGGGACAGTGCATTCAATGTAAAAAGGCTCAGTTTCTCTGTTTGCACCCAACGCACCTATTTTAAGGTGCACCATGGCACAAACAGAGAAAGTGTGCCCCATTTGTAATTGTGCCCCAGGAGCTCCAATAGCTTAAAGGAAACAAATTAGGATTCAGGTAAGAACCGAAGCCATGAACTTCATGAAAGTGCTAAACCAGGGAACCTGATCATGGCCTGTCTTCCCTCTTCCTTCCTTCCTGCAAACAACTGGGCCCTTCAATGATGGCAGGGGACAGACCGGCAATCAGGCCCTTGAAAACTGGCCTCTGCTCTTTGTTCCTTGCTTGCTGACCGAACAGTCCTCTTCTGTCAGAAATGACGCAATGACACTCAAGGGCCAGGGGCTGTACCATACATACAGCTCATTTTCCTCGTTTGCACCGGGTCCACCCTTTAAAAGGAGTGGCGAGTGCAAACAAGGAAAATGCACAGTATTAGGATGAATGCGCTACCACCAGGGTAGCCGCGCAGCACATTTGTGTGAAAAACTGAGCTGCTGTTTTGAAGCCTGCACCTTTAAGAGGGTTTAGAGATCCCCTTGCAGGCGAGTGCAATGAGCGACTGCACCTGTCTGCAAGGGGATGTCTGAGGGCTCCATAGGACACCCTTTTCCCTTCAGAGGGCTGCCATCAGGAGGTGCACTGACAGCGCGCCACCTTTAAGGTGGAGCACTGTCAGTGCGCCTCCTGACAGCTTCTTTGCCTCTGGGCCCGCGTCTGTAATACAGCACAGTAGCAGAGGCAAAGGGATTCCCTCATTTGTGTGGAACCACGCCCCCATGCAAATGAGCGAATGCCCTCTGATGATAGCACTGCCGCTTTATGTGCTCCTGCAGTATCGGTATTACAGGAGGGGATGTATAAGCGTCTGCGGCCCCTTCTGTAATAGCAAAGTGTCCCGGGGTGCACAAAGTGGGCACAAATGCTCATTGCGCCCCCAGGGCACTTCTGTAATACGGTCCCAGATCTTTTTGGATCAATTTGGGATAATACAAATGACACAATGCACCCTAACACCATGAGCACTCTAAAGTATCCAAAATCCTCATGTAAATCATAAACATTAAATAAAAATACATAAATCAATAAATAGAAAAAAGTATGCTTGTGGTCAACTATGTTGATAGGTTTGGTTAATTACAATTAATGAAAAAATCATGGAAAATGGGTGTTTGCCATCCCCAAGATTCAGTAAACAGCCGAATAGCGGAGCTCTTGTTCGATCTGCATGAGCAGCAACGAGCAATACTTCAAAAGGCAGTCTTCACTGTTATACTATTACATGAGCCCTGGCGTTGGGATAACTGTGCTGATATTGAAAGTATGTAACAAACACAGTACACAAAGGAATGCACTGGAATTGCTAAAAGTAGAACTTTGCTTATTTTTCCAACTAGATAGGTTTAGGTGAACGTACAAAACATATATACCACAACTGGTTCCTGCAGAAGAAAAATTTGCTGTAATTTCTATTTCTCTGATTTATTGATCAGAAACGTCTATGTTAATGGTTTATTTGTGGGTGGATGGGAACGCTGTGAGAGGTGGGCCAACAAAAATATCAAAGCGGAATATCGGTAAACACTATATCATCTAGATTAGAAAATATATAAAGGTATTCATTTACAATGCTTAACTCCACATAAACGTACCTTGCAGATAAAATATACTTAATATTCTATACTTAGCTCGACAATATAGTATTAGTCGATAATCTAGAGTCAGTATATTTGTAGGTTGTTATTTGTGACCTCGATATTCTGGCATACAACGTTGTTGTGAGAAGTTTTTGTTGGAGAAGAGTCTGCTAAATGGCTTGCCCTCCAGTGACTCTCTGACTTATGACGTGGAGCTTCTTAGTCCACAATGATTCTCTTAAAGCCACATAGGGAGCACGGAGGACACGCAATGTTTAGCTAATCCAATATACCCTTCCATAGTCTCTCATATTAGAAAGTGACATGTAGAATTTTGACACTGCACATGCATAGTACCCAACGAAAGCACCATGCAAATATAGATAGATAGCTTTTAGGCGTTTAGTTCTGTTCTCTTCACATAGAGCCCTATATTTGATCATAGAGAACATCTCTTCCATAAATGGTCTATGTTTTATATTGTTTCTCTCTAGGTACAGGACTAAATAATGTGGTAATCTGAATTGTACATTATGCATGGTCAGGGTAAAGCTTTTTCTTAGCCCCAGATTAGGAATCTGGGCATGCATTGGTCTGCAAGGCTGTTGAGTAATAAAAGTCTGCATGGTCAAAGTAGCACTTGGGAGTAACTGTAGCATTTCAACCTGTCTTGTGCTCTTTCTCCTGCAGAGCACCTTTGCACCAAAGCCAACTGACGTTGCAATATCCTACCTCCCTCTAGCTCACACATTTGAGAGAGTGGTTCAGGTAAGCGTCCAACTGCTTCTATTGAAGCTTAGACCACACTTTTGTTTTTGACTGACAGCAATTATTGCCCATGATTGTTATGTATGTTTATATTGTATTGCCTGCCTCTTGACCTGTGTTCAGACTACAGAGATTTCAGAAGCATGAAAAAGGATTTTACGCATGCTTACTTTGCCCTTTTCAAAAAACTATGCCTTCGAATTCTGGTTTTACAGTGCGACTGATTAGTACATCAGTGACAGTGCAAACCTCAGGTGCGTCGCAAAGCAGTTGGTGTGCATAAAACACCAGCTGCTTACAACTCAACTTACATCCATCCGGCCCAAAATTGTATATGTTACTACCCTATGTCTGCATTTTTGGATAAGTAAACACATGCGATTAATCGATTTTCCTTAACTAATTTTTCTAGGTATCTGCTCCATGTGTGTTTTTTTAATTGGTGCCCCCCTGAATTACTTTGGGGAAAATTAATTTAGACTCCTTTAAGGTCTGAGACCTTCATATTGCTTCATTTGCTTTTGCTTAAATGGCTAGCCCTTCAGTCATATTCACATGCCACTGGAGATTTACACCGATCTAGCCTACTTGTTGGCACAAAGAAAGTTAATTATTAGACGAAAGCTCATTCTGCACTCGAAATAAATGTCCTTGATGCACATTGAGTTTTCTCCATACATGTAAGGGACATTTACCTATTTTCCTTCCCCGGACAACCAGGGTCATATGGTGGGCACAGATAGCAGAATCTGTGATGTTCACTCCGCTGTACATAGGGGGTGCGACCCTCACTGTGAACGCTGTATTGGCCAAACCATAGGGTCACTTGTTTCTGACAACCGAGCCAGGTGAGGGTCTGCCATTAGAAACCTAGATGTTTCACCACTGCTAAACGGGGTGAGTAACGAGTTTGGTGGAGCAGGAGCTCTGCAATTTATGAAAGATCCCTCACCACCAAACACTAAATAATCCCCTTATTTTGAAATTCATTTGTTCACCAGAGCTTATCCACCAAATATATCAGACAGCATAAACTCACAGGTCAGATCCATTTTTGATAGTCCCCTAAAAAGTTTCATAGCAATACCTTTCTCAACATATTTGCTTTGGCCTATAAACCAGCATTGATTTCCTTCAGCGCTCATGTTAATTGGTGTGCCAGTCAGTATTCATTGGGATGTTAGACTCAGTTTCTCCAATTTTAATTCATTCTTTTAAACAGATTATGTCCTTCTTATCTGTTGCATTCATTGATGGCTTATGAACTTGATTTGACACTTGTAATCCTTTGTCTCATATTTGTATTGCTTTTTGTGTGTTGTATCTACACCTGAAGGTTAGCGTTGAGCTCAGCCCACCCTACCAAAAGCCCGAAGTATTTTGTAAGGGACAGGGGCGCGCAGCCCTCTCCCGAGCCACTCTCAGCTTCAGGGACCCAGTCCCCTAGGGCTAATTTAATTAATTAGAGGAGCGGGCGTGCAGCCTCCCTTCCCAAGCTGTGTTTTAAAGGGAAGGGGCCCTAAGCCCCCCCCCACCAACTGCACCTTTAAAAGGCAAAGTATGACTGCAGGCCTGCCACCAGTAACCTGGCCGTGCAGGTTAGAGATGCAATCAACCTGTCAAAATAACCCCTTTTGACAGCCATAAGCACTCTTTTAAAATATGAATCACTCCTAAGTAAGCCTTGATGCCCAATAAGGCAAGGTACATGATGTTTAAAAGCAGGACATGTAAAGGTTTAATGCTAAACATGCTCTCACAATGACAAGGCCCCAACAGCTAGTTTCATTGTAGCCAGGTTAGTAATTCCGTAGAAAAGCATTGAGGGTAAATATTAAAATTAAATAATATTATCTCCAACTAGGAACCAGTTAAAAAGTTCATTCTTGAACTTTGTAAAATATTTATTAAAAAAACAATTTATTGGTAAAGTCAGATCTGTACTAAATATTTCACAGCAGGTACCTTCAAAAAGTCACCTTTTACCTGCTCAAATTCTCTAAAAGCCCACTTGCATGAGCGTCCAAATGTCACCCAGGAGCAGAATAGTTCCTCGATGAGTTGCGAACCTGTTCCCAAAGCTGAGACAAAGCTCTTCAGTGTAACGTTGTGTTTTAATTATTTTATAGGATGACCATCTAGGCAGTCCCAGGGACTTAATTATCTTAAAAAAGGTCTACCCTCTCACGGTCAGATGTAGCTACCAACCTGGGCATACTACCTCTTTTGTGCTTTTAATGAACCAGGCACCAATCCCATGGGGAGAGTAGCTTCCCACAGAACCGGTTTTGAGTGACCACAGAGGAGGGTTTACTAATTTTCTTGGCCACACCTCTAGAGAGGGCACAGGAGCTCTTCAGACAGGAAGAAAGATTCTTACATATTTATTTTAGTTGAAAAGATGCACAGTGAGATTGTTTTGAGTAAGGAACACAGGCATTGCTGCAAATGTGGGTAAGATAACCCCTGGGAGCGTTTTCCCTATTGGTTAGGAACGGGCCAGAATTCACCCCCAACCACAGGGAAGTGCCTAAAATAAATGTGGCACACCAGGGCACCCTCTGCATTTCACCACTGGACCTGTGAAAGATAGAAGGACTGCACCTGTTGTTGTGACCTGTGATGAGAACCTTAAGAGCTGGGCCTGCTCCCACGTGTATGCAGGACAAAAAGCGAACTCCAAGGGCCAGTTGGCTGACCTTTTACTACGATTCAGGGATACAAAAGCTGCAAGATGTCTATTATCCTGAGAAACCCCAGCTAATAACTTCCTACTGGACCATCCCGGGACCTGTGCTGGTGGCTTCTGTTTGATTGAGCCTGACAACCCCCCCCCCACACCAAGTGCTGTTTCTGAGGTCCTGGAATGCTTGACTGGTTTCAGACTGTACTGCTCCAGCTTAACACCTTGAACGCTGTGGGGATTTTTCTCCTGTGCTGGGATTCTACAGATACCACTTTACATGACGAGCTGGGCTCGTCATCAGCGTAGCAGGAGGCTACTGCATGACGAGCCCAGCTCGTCATGAGCGTCGAAGGGGTTAAAGTTAAAGCTTGGTACTTAGAAACTTTATGCATGGAGAACTGACTGGGATCAACAACCCAAACAGATCTGCAAAGGGTGCATCATCAGTGGGCCTGACGCCGTACCAGCTCGGGTTCGCTATTCTCCACAACAGCACATTCATATTAGTGGGCCTAAAACCAACCACCATCTGACAAATTTGAACGCTCTTCAGCGACAGTCTGCAGCTTTGACCTGCTGGAGTAATGCAACTTCCAGAAAAAGGTTCTAAGTCCGAAGGTATGAAGCTTCACCAGGCCTGACGCCAAGTGGCAGCCAATTGACTTGAGCAACTTCTTTCTTGCGCATGATTCCGGGCTTTTCTTGATCAAAGCTTTTCTTCATTAAGTGACGGCTGCACCAGGACTGTGAACAGTGGCAACCCATCATCGACAACCCCATTTTCTGGTCCAGCCTGCTGTTTTGTCCTGCTGAAGACTTAGCCTTCTCAGAATTGTTTTAAAATCTGAAAGTAACACTTTGGCTGGGACAAACCTGTTCCTCGCATCTGACCTGTGCTCTATCAAGGTTAGCCTCAAACCATACCATTATCCTGGTCTAGTGCGACCAGTTGCCTGTGCTTGGCACTTTGTGCTTTTTGACGCTTGTTTAATTTAAAACTTAAACAAATCATGTCTCTGGCTCCCCTTATTGGATTTTTGTCTGTTTGGTGTCCTATTGTTCATTAAATTGGAGTGGGATTTTTATTGTGTTGTGTCTTTTACTTTTTAAATGTTTTTATAGTTCTAAATGTTTTATATATTTTCTTAAGACAAGCATGTCTGCTTTGTTCCATAGCTACCAAGGATTGAGCTCAGGTTTAAATTACTAAAACCTATACTTAACCTAACAAGAATAGTGACATAATGACTTGTTGTGGGCTGCCATCCACCATAAATAATAATCCACTTTCTCACCCAAATCAAAACTCCCCCTCCTTTAACTTTGCTGTTTCCTTGTTGGATCTACATACAAACCCATCATCCTTTTATTGAGCTTGACTTCACACAGCAACTAAAAACTTAACATGTAAATCCCTGAGGAATTGTGTGTGGATTTGCAAATTAACACTTTATACACACCTCCTTTAACCAAGACCCGCATTTTAAAGCTGCATAAAACTCAACATATCACATAAAACATTCCGAGCTTCTACCAAATTTCTTGCTTATCTAGAAAATCACACCAACCTTACCAGCAAATAAAAGATTTTAAAAGCCCTACTTTTAATTTTCTCCCTCCTTATCGGATGTCATTAAATCTTCAAGCCCTGCTCTTGGCTTAACTTGGTAACACTCTTCAAGATTTCATGCAGATTCATTACATGATGCCACGGTTGCCAGCAAATGAACACTTTTTTCAGCCCACATTAGCTTTGCCCCTGTTGACTGATTTTGATCAAACGCAAACTATCAAGGGTAAGTTAAATATTCTATGGGTCTGCCAAATGTCACGCAGATTTGTGAAACTTGGTCAAAGTTAGTTTGAAATCAAGATTTGATGTGATCCCCCTTAACTTGTTCACTGCATGTCTTATGGCATGCAAATATATTAAACAACATCAAAGTTATTAGCACATGAAAACATCTCAGCCCCATTTTAACTTTGCTCACCTTGTTGAATAGGTAAAGAAAATAACTTCCTGTATCCCCAGAAGACAAAACATTCAAAATGTCTGCCAAATTTCATGTCAATTAAATAAAGGGTGATGTACTTATTAGCAATGACACTTTTCAATTCCCCTTTTTAACCATGCCACTCCTTGATGGATATGCATAAATGTAAACATTCAAAGTGTAAGCAAAGCATGGTACATTTCTCCCAGATGTTGCGCAAAACTGTCAGATGGCGCTAAAGTTATAGGCAAAACAAAAACAACTGGTAAGATACATCTAACTTCGAACCCTTTAGAGCCCCCCAAAACATTTTGTTGTATTAATTTCATAAAAAATACTGACCATATTTACGCCAGACAAAGCAAAGCCACTCCTCTGAGTAGAGTCCTAAGGGGCTTATTTACTAGCCTCTTGCGTCGCCGGCACGTCACTTTTAATATGGGAAAAAGTGACATACCGGCAGCGCGTGGGGCTTGTGAATAACCCACCCAGTTTCTTGCCCAAGTTTGGTGCAATTTCATTCTTTTTACCTGTAGCAGACAGCAAAGATTTCTAAGCGATTCACAATGAGAGCTACTGCTTTTTTGTCCCTTCTATTATATTCCTTGCCACCGGATGGATGTGTACGAAACTTGCCATGTTGAACTTAAACTGGATACAAGTTTAAGTAGAAAGTTCAGTGCAGACTCATCAAACAGCTCTAAAGTTATTACCAAAAACAAACAAGCATGTACAATGCAACGGTCTCGCCTTCAAAAAAGTTAGAGCTATTGGCATTGTAAATGACAAACTTTTTATTTATGTGTTGGTTTTGAAAACAGCTAAATAAATGGCATTGTCATTTACAATCCCAATAGCTTAATCTCTCGCAAATACGAGACCTATTGCATTTGCACCCACACACAGAGAACCACACACAGAGCCACACACACACACACAGAGCCACACACACACAGAGCCCCACACACACACACACACACAGAGCCACACACACACAGAGCCACACACACAGAGCCACACACACAGAGCCACACACACACACAGAGCCACACACACACAGAACCACACACACACACACACACAGCAACACACACACAGAGCCACACACACACAGAGCCACATACACACAGAGTCACAAACACACAGAGCCACAAACACACACACAGAGCCACACACAGAGCCACACACAGAGCCACACACACAGAGCCACACACACAGAGCCACACACACACACAGCCACACACACACACAGCCACACACACACATAGCCACACACACACATACAGAGCCACACACACACACAGAGCCATACACACACAAACAGAGCCACACACACAAGCAGAGCCACACACTCAGAGCCACACACAGAGCCACACACACACAGAGCCACACACACACAGAGCCACACACACACAGAGCCACACACACACAGAGCCACACACACACAGGGCCACACACACACAGAGCCACACACAACACAGCAGTGCCGGCTACTCTACATTTAATTTGTTTTTTGGCAGTTTTATATAGCGTGAACTCAAAAGTTTCAGAGCGCTTTACACGAGCGCCAGTTGCACGACAGAGGGAAACATTCATTTTTTTGTATATTATTTTTCTTGTAGGCACAAGGATATTAAGTGATTTGCCCAGAATCACAGGATACCTGAGTCTCCCACCAGACTCGAACCTGGTTCCCCAGCGTCACCGTCAGCCACTCTAGCCCTTAATCCAATGCCTGCTTCACTTTACAGAGCAGGCGAGCTTTGTTATTAACCCTACCTCCTAGAAGAGCTCATTTCCCTGGACACCTCCGTCTGAGAAGGCCCTCTTTGTCTAGCGCCGACTTCTAGGTTAGCACGCTATATCTGGCAGCCACTCAAGGAGAAGCACGCTGTACTGCCCTCTACTCCCTATGGCAGCAACACTGTCCTCGGCACCTCGTTCATAGAGCAACATACCGTGACCCCATGACTGCTCCCTAGTTCCTTCTTTCTAGACCACACGCGGCGCGTTCTAAAATAGGATTTAATTATAATTGAATGCGATTTTATATAGCGCGAACGTTACCTGAAGGTGTGACGAGGGAGTCACATACTACTAGGCATGGCGCAAACTACGGAAGAAAGGATTGAGTAACAATTTGCGGTGAAAGGGCATGCTGAAGCAGGAAAGCGCAGAGGATTACACAAGAACTACACACAGTAGGATGGCTGGGGCCCTATGGTGACTGCGGGCGAGAATCTTCAGACCCATCAGTCAGGCACATTAACAGAGGAGGAGGGGGGCGCAAATGGCGGGGAAGACGGCCTGCCTATGGTGACTGCAGGCGAGGATCTTCAGACTCACAAGTCGGGCACATAAACAGAGGAGGAGGAGGAGGGGGGGGCAAATGGCGGGGAAGACGGCCTGCCTATGGTGACTGCGGGCGAGGATCTTCAGACTCACCAGTCGGGCACATTAACAGAGGAGGAGGAGGGTGGGGGGCGCAAATGGCGGGGAATACGGCCTGCCTATGGTGACTGCGGGCGAGGATCTTCAGACTCACCAGTCGAGCACATTAACAGAGGAGGAGGAGGGTGGGGGCGCAAATGGCGGGGAAGACGGCCTGCCTATGGTGACTGCGGGCGAGGATCTTCAGACTCACCAGTCGGGCACATTAACAGAGGAGGAGGTGGGTGGGGGGAGGGCAAATGGTCAGGAAGACGGCCTGCCTATGGTGACTGCGGGCGAGGATCTTCAGACTCACCAGTCGGGCACATCAACAGAGGAGGAGAAGGGGGGGGGCGCAAATGGCGGGGAAGACGGCCTAAGCTCTGACAGGAATGTCACCCGCCAACGAGCCTTTCAGTCACGAGCAGGAGCGCCGCATGCCCCCGGCCTGAGGAGCTCTTCCCGGCCCTCCCTGCTCTTCCTGTCTGCTCCTCCCTTGGTACACCGGCAGTAAGCTCATGCCCCGCTCCGGCGCCCTCCATGAGGCACAGGGTCAAGACTGATTTGCATATGGCCATGTCTGAACTGGGGTGGCTTGGTGAGCAAAATAACGATGGATTAAACCCAGATCTGTGACTGGGGGTGAATGTTTTGCCATTGTGCAACATTCCGTTCATCATCTTGTGTGTTATACTACTAGGCATGGCGCAAACTACGGAAGAAAAGATTGAGTAACGATTTGCGGCAAAAGGGCATGCTGAAGCAGGAAAGTGCAGAGTATTACACAAGAACTACACACAGTAGGACGGCTGGGGCCCTATATTGACTGCGGGCGAGGATCTTCAGACTCACCAGTCGGGCACATTAACAGAGGAGGAGGAGGGTGGGGGGGGCGCAAATGGTCAGGAAGACGACCTGCTTATGGTGACTGCGGGCGAGGATCTTCAGACTCACCAGTCGGGCACATCAACAGAGGAGATGGGGGGGTCGCAAATGGCGGGGAAGACGGCCTGAGCTCTGACAGGAATGTCACCCGCCAACGAGCCTTTCAGTCACGAGCAGGAGCGCCGCATGCCCCGGCCTGAGGATAGCTTCCCGGCCCTCCCTGCTCTTCCTGTCTGCTCCTCCCTTGGTACACCGGCAGTAAGCTCATGTCCCGCTCCGGCGCCCTCCACACCGGCATGTGTCCCGGCAAGTTCTCCATTCCCTGGCCCCTCTCCTGCCGGACCCCGCGCACCTTGTGGCAGTACGGGTAGCTGGTCTTGCTGAACACCACGACTCCTCAGGTCCACGAGGCTGCCTGTGGTGGGCGGCATGTTTGCAGCCAGTAGGAAAGATAACCAGAAAACGCAACAATGTAAAGCACACGCCTTACACTTTTACAGGAACACTTTTGTCTGTAAGCCCCGTCCTTTTCAGACTGGGGGGCGTGTTTTTGACTGAGAACGTCACTAAGTAGAAAGAGAGTCAAAAACACGCCCCCCAATCCGAAAAGGACGGGGCTTGGATCCAAAGAAGAATGTCACTGGGACCTCTTCTCCAATGGCTGGCCGCCGTTTAGGGCGTAACCTCGCTACTCCAAGTCATTAAATCTCGCCAGCGAGACTGCGCATGTGCCCTAAAAACGGCTTTTTGATGAAAATTCTTAACTAACCATAACTAGAGTGGCTCCCACCGACTTTGTGATTTATTAACTATTTGATGTAGCGTGACTCTATCCCCACTTAGTTGTAAAGCAAACTGCAGAGAACATTTATACAGTTTATATTTATGTATTTATTTTATACTTATTCCTAATTTGAGAGGCAGTGAGTAAAACGGGCAGTGAGTAAAACGGGCGTATTCAGAATCACATCATTTATTGGCAAAGCTCCAACCAGTCAATTGATTCCAAGTCAGTGGGCCATACTTAAAAACGCAAATGTCAAGGAAAATGGACCATTGGTTTTGTGTTTTCAATCTTCATTAAAATGAATGAACAGGAAACTATGAGACTGCAACAGGTTGTGCAGACAAAATAGGTGAAAATAATTTCAAAAACCTCAACCACAGGAAATAGGTCAGGAAATCAGGGGTCATACTAAGATGAATGTAGACTGATACTATTCTTTTTTATTATCTCTGCAGACTGTGATATATTGCTGCGGAGCACGTGTGGGCTTCTTTCAGGGGGATATCCGGCTGTTGACCGATGACATGAAAGCTCTGCGACCAACCTTCTTTCCCACTGTGCCACGACTGCTTAACAGGATCTATGATAAAGTAAGCACTGATGATGCAAAGGAACAATTCCATAAGAGTTATGTTATGTTTTGTTTAATATGTGCACCACTTCTGCCACAGAGGGACTCTTGGCTTGAAAAATTCCTTTTGATCAGTGTTGAGTCTATGTGAACAGTTTTAAAGCAGAAAGCACTGTTGGAATTCTGATATAGAGTCAGTCTTCATCTTTTTTTTTAAGGGATCTTTGTTTTCACTTGGGACTTAAATAACAGGGGTATCTGTTCTGGAAGCAGACATCAAGCAGCCAAGGGAGTATTTCTCTTAGTAGTTTTTGGGACATACACGTTTGATGATCAAGAATACATGCGCTGTGCCCCACACCAGAAAACCCTCACGGATGATAGTGCGTTTTACAAATACACCTAACAAAACTTAAACACCTAGATGGAATATAGGTGATAGTTAATAATAGTATTATTGAAGAGCACTGAGAAGGTCCCACACTTAGCATTTTCAATTTTCTGAAGTCAAAACTATCCTCTACTACTGAGGAATGTCACAGTCTATTTCCCCAGTTACTAAGTGGTTTCATTCACAAGACAAGTACAACTTCTTTGGAGCTATGGCTTTGAGATCATTGTGATGGGCAAGTTGTGATATAATTGCACTTTCCAGAAGACTATGAGATTTCCATTTTACAATCAATTCCAAACAAATATATTTTCTGTTTAGAACAACTGAATTCTTAAAAAAAACTATAACAGACTAATTGAAGAGATGACAGCTGAAAGGCGAGTGTAAAGAAAGTGTATATGTTATGTCTGTGGTGATAGGAATATGGTGAATTAGTGAGCCTGACACTCCTCAGGCAAATGTAGGGACTACCAATTGCTCTCTGTAAAATTCTTAAATGTTTTTCCTTTTCTGTGCCATGATTTTTAATCTGAGGCCTATGTATTTACTGCAGTCATGTGCTTCTGTTAAAATGCTAACACTTACTCAATGTACACCACACAGTGGTCATGTAACATAAGTTCTAACTAAAGTTTGGCCTATAAATTTTTACGTCAAGACTGAAGCCTCTCGACGGGGCGTGGGTAAGCCGCGGGCTGAGATGGCCGCGTGGTGTTGAAGCTCAGCTGGCAGTCCAACAATAAAGATGCTGTCCCCACATTCCACCGCCATCATGGCGGTGGCAAAGGACATCGCGGCACCCCTGAACCGTTGCGACATGGACTGAGAGTCAGAAAAATGAAGGGACACACGGGAAAGAGCCCCGTCACGAAAACTGACAGAGACGCGGAGAAAGACAAGATGGCTGCCTAGGAGGACGATCGCGATCGAGTGTTGACCCCGCAGCGTCTGGAGCAGCGTTCTACTGAGTGTGGGGTCCTGCAAAGCGGTGAGTGCCCGGGTGCCGGTTGATTGGTCTCGGCTCTCTCCACCTTTGCACGATAAGCGCCGCTACCGTGGCTGAGGCAGGCGCCATTGTGTGGTTCCGGCCAGGCGGCTTCCCAACCCCTACTTCCACTCTTAACCTGTGTGGGGCAGATGTGGCTGGACCAAGGCGACGCAAACATCGCGGGGGTACGAGTGTATGAGCCTGCTGAATTCCCCCGGCGCCTGGTGTATTCCCTGTGTGGACCCCACCTAAAATGGCGGAATCTTGATAGACTGGGCCGAACATTCGGCGGCGGTGCTCTTTGCTCCATTGGCTCCGACCGCGAGGCGCTATTCCCCCACAGAGGCGTTTATGTGCACCCTGAATGTAGGCGGCTCCTGCCGGTCTTGGGCGCCAGCCGGCCTCCTGCACGGTCCTTTCGGCAGCTCACTATTGAAACGCATGCAGTGCCTGATGGCCTGGAGGATGCTCCCTCTGACTGCGGCCTGGCCCCATGTTGCGGCGGTTCTCCTCTACTAACAGCAAACCAAATGGCAGCGGATATATGACTGCCTATGGGGCTCTGATTTGCAGACGGGAGTCGCGGGTGCGGGACTGACACTGCAGTCTTTGTGGTGGTGCTTCTGGGGATTCTGCGACGCTGCTGAGCCTAGCAGCTATTACGATACTCCTACACCCCGACAACCCCATCGCAGCCAGTAATATCCTAGGGGCGGCAGTGGTGGCGGGGCAGTCTCCGGTCACATTGAGAAGGCATGGGTCGCAAACCGAAACAAAGGACACTCGCATTTGAGAAACTGGTGGATAAAGCAGCCGAGGGTGACCCCGCCATGGCGGAACGGGGCAGGTGAGCCCTGCTGGGGATGCATCAACCTCGGCCTATACGGCGGCGTGGCTACAAGAAATGAGGGCAGGTTTCAGGTCCTTGGACAGCTGCTCCGACTCTCTGGACAAAACGCTCGAATCAATGGGAGCAACTATCCAAGCGCACGACAGGCGCCTAGATGTGGCAGAGACCCAGATCTCCGACATTGAGGATGGAACCGCACAGGCAACCAAACGACTACTGAAGGAAGTGGCCATCAAAAATTAAGACCTTGAAGCGCGCAGCCGCCTCAACAATGTGCACATTCTTAAGGTTTCCGGAGTCCACAGCAATGGGTCGCTTAGACATTTTTGTGGAAACTTTGCTGGCAGACATGTTTGGAAGGAACTCGTTTACACCTGGCTTTGTGGTGGAGAGGGCCCACCGCACCCTCGGTCCTCGGCCTAACCCAGGCCTCCCTCCTCACCCCCTGATAGCCCTCATCACGAACTTCCGAGTCACAGATACGGCCCAGCGCTTGACCAGGGAGCGTGGGGACGTTACCTGGCAGAGCTCCAAAATCACTCTCTACCCTGACTTCACGGTGATGGTGCAGGACGCCAGACGTAAATTAACTGGGGTACAGGCCACACTTCGAAACCTTGCCTTAAATACGGCATGTTATATCCTGCACGTCTTAGAGTAGAGGTTTGGGGTTGCGTTTGTTTCTTAGATAATCCAAATGAGGTCCAAGAATTCTGTTGCACCTATAAAAACAACAATGACCAGCCACGGGACGACAGGGGCGGCCCGTCTCCCCCGCACAGTGGGTCTGTCGCAAGCTTGGAACTGTTCTCTGGCTCCAGTGTGGGGTGATACCATTGGGTATTTTGCCTTCCTTTTTGTAATTAGAAATACTTGGGGACACAGTGTAACTTGACTGAGCATACTTTCCGTGTGGGGTCCTGCAATGCGGTGAGTGCCCGGGTGCCGGTTGATTGGTCTTGGCTCTCTCCACCTTTGCACGATAAGCGCCGCTACCGTGGCTGAGGCAGGCGCCATTGTGTGGTTCCCGGCCAGGCGGCTTCCCGACTCCTACTTCCACTCTTAACCTGTGTGGGGCAGATGTGGCTGGACCAAGGCGACGCAAACATCGCGGGGGTACGAGTGTATGAGCCTGCTGAATTCCCCCGGCGCCTGGTGTATTCCCCGTGTGGCCCCCACCTAAAATGGCGGAATCTTGATAGACTGGGCCGAACATTCTGCGGTGGTGCTCTTCGCTCCAATGGCTCCACCCGCGAGGCGCTATTCCCCCACAGAGGCGTTTATGTGCACCCTGAATGTAGGCGGCTCCTGCCGGTCTTGGGCGCCAGCCGGCCTCCTGCACGGTCCTTTCGGCAGCTCACTATTGAAACGCATGCAGTGCCTGATGGCCTGGAGGATGCTCCCTCGGACTGCGGCCTGGCCCCATGTTGCGGCGGTTCTCCTCTACTAACAGCAAACCAAATGGCAGCGGATATATGACTGCCTCAGGGGCTCTGATTTGCAGACGGGAGTTGCAGGTGCGGGACTGACACTGCAGTCTTTGTGGTGGTGCTTCTGGGGATTCTGTGACGCTGCTGAGCCTAGCAGCTATTACGATACTCCTACACCCCGACACCCCCATCGCAGCCAGTAATATCCTAGGGGCGGCAGTGGTGGCGGGGCAGTCTCCGGTCACATCGAGAAGGCATGGGTCACAAACCGAAACAAAGGACACTCCCATTTGAGAAACTGGTGGATAAAACAGCCGAGGGTGACCCCGCCATGGCGGAACGGGGGAGGTGAGCCCTGCTGGGGATGCATCAACCTCGGCCTATACAGCGGCGTGGCTACAAGAAATGAGGGCAGGTTTCAGGTCCTTGGACAGCTGCTCCGACTCTCTGGACAAAACGCTCAAATCAATGGGAGCAACGATCCAAGCGCACGACAGGCACCTAGATGTGGCAGAGCCCCAGATCTCCGACATTGAGGATGGAACCGCACAGGCAACCAAACGACTAGACCGAATGGAACGCATACTGAAGGAAGTGGCCATCAAAAATTAAGACCTTGAAGCACGCAGCCGCCGCAACAATGTGCGCATTCTTAAGGTTTCCGGAGTTCACAGCAATGGGTCGCTTAGACATTTTTGTGGAAACTTTGCTGGCAGACATGTTTGGGAGGAACTCGTTTACACCTGGCTTTGTGGTGGAGAGGGCCCACCGCACCCTCGGTCCTCGGCCTAACCCAGGCCTCCCTCCTCACCCCCTGATAGCCCTCATCACGAACTTCTGAGTCACAGATACGGCCTAGCGCTTGGCCAGGGAGCGTGGGGACGTTACCTGGCAGAGCTCCAAAATCACTCTCTACCCTGACTTCACGGTGATGGTGCAGGACGCCAGACGTAAATTAACTGGAGTACAGGCCACACTTCGAAACCTTGCCTTAAATATGGCATGTTATATCCTGCACGTCTTAGAGTAGAGGTTTGGGGTTGCGTTTGTTTCTTTGATAATCCTAATGAGGTCCAAGAATTCTGTTGCACCTATAAAAACAACAATGACCAGCCACGGGACGACAGGGGCGGCCTGTCTCCCCCGCACAGTGGGTCTGTCGCAAGCTTGGAACTGGTCTCTGGCTCCAGTGTTGGGTGATACCATTGGGTATTTTGCCTTCCTTTTTGTAATTAGAAATACTTGGGGACACAGTGTAACTTGACTGAGCATACTTTCCGTAGTTGGACTGCTGACTTGGCAATGCCACCCCCCTTGGTGGATACCTTGGGTCCTTTCAGGCTGATTTGAATGTATCTGTTTCTAATTGAGTTCTTCTATTGTATAATCGATTGGTACTTTGGTTTTTGTTTACAGGTTGGGGCAGGCTTTACCATTTCTGCATTGAGGCTGGATGGTGGGTGGGGGTTAGGGATAGGGTGCAATGCTTTCATTATTGATTATCTCTCATGCTGTCCTTGGAATTTGTTTATTGTACACACCATGACATTTGTCCTTGTCGCACTTCTTAGCGCACTCAGATAGCACAGCTAGGTTTCAACGCAGGTCCCTCTAATTTGTCCCTATTGTCATGGAATGTCAGAGGCCTTAATAATCAGCGTAAGCGACAGCAGGTAGTGCACTACTTGAGTAGACATAACATAGACATCGTCTTTCTACAAGAAACTCACTTACCTGTTACAGATGGGGCACAATTTGCTGCCAGTTGGGGTGCCCATAGGTATTTTGCCAATTTTAGTAATTATGCGAGAGGCACGGCAGTCCTAATCCATAAGAGGGTCCCTTTTAGCTGCCAGCTGGTCATCAGGGACGGGGAGGGTCGGTGCGTGATAGTGGTGGGGTCGGTAATGGGACACAGGATTATAGTGATTTGTGTCTACTCCTCCAATACGGACTCCCCAGAGTTTTTCCACGCACTCCGCGATCAACTTTCCAAACTAGAACCCGCACTGATGATGATAGGTGGGGATTTCAACCTCCTTTTGCATACAGACTTAGATAGCACATCCTGCACCGCGGACAGCAAACCTAGAGTGCAGCGCGTGATCCGTGACCTCTGTGACCAGTTTTCACTGATAGACATTTGGCGTAGGCGCAACCCCACCACCACTAATTACACACATTACTCTGGTCAACACAACACATGGACTAGGATCGATTTTTGGCTGATCTCCCTGGCTGTATCCCCCTGGTATCAGGAGTTGAAGACCCTCCCCAGAACGTACTCGGACCACTCCCCTATCCAGCTATGTCTCCAAGTTCCACGCCCGAGGGGTTTGAAAGGCAACTTCCGCTGCCACGCCCTTTTAGACCATCTATTCTGTCATGAGGTTAGTGAAGCAATTGAAAATTTCTTTACTATTAATACTGGCTCGGTTGACTCCTGGGCCATGCTGTGAGAGGGATTCAAGGCCTACATTCACGGGTGTGTGCATATCCAAACACGCAGGAGTACTCAGAGCACTATGCACAACACTGGCACTGCTAGAGAGTGAACTAGAAATGCTAGACGCAGAAACACAACACGCTCCCCCGAACTCCTTACACGGTAAGAGGCGAGCCCTCCTTTCTGAATATACGGAAACAGGGGATCGTGAAATCCTTTACTTGGGTAAATATCAAACTGCTCGAAGATACGGGGAGGCTGACCGTCCGGGTCGCACCCTGGCTCAGATCCTCGGACCGCCCTACAGTAATGCATACATTACAGAGATCCGTGGCAATGATGGGACACTTCTCACAACTTCCACTGAAATTAGGGACGAGTTCCTCTCCTACTACACGGCACTATACACATCAAGACACAGCAGTGATACAACCGCACGAGAGGATTATCTGTCCGAAATCGCTTTAGTTTTCGTAGAAAGAAACATGCAGGAGTTCATGGCAGAGCCCATTACGAAAAATGAGGTGCGTGGAGCAATCAAAGTTCTGCGTGGCTCTTCTGCCCCGGGCCTTGGCAGCTTTACCGGGGCCTTTTCAGATCTTCTAGCACCAACATTGATTGAGGTTTATGCTGAGGCCCTGGAAAAACAAACGCTGCCCCCCACACTAAACGAAGCGGTCATTATTCTCCTCCCAAAATCCAACAAGGATCCATTACTTTGTGGGTCATACAGACCTCTATCACTATTGAATATAGATTATAACATCCTTGCTAAAATCGTGGCCAACAGACTTTCACAATTAATGGAGTTTATTATTTCTCCAGTGCAATCAGGCTTCGTCCCTCATCGCTCGACCTCATTAAATTTGCAAACTCTGTTCGCAGTGTTGCATAGAATAAATCCCGAAACTCCCGCTGCAGCTATTCTGCTAGATACAGAAAAAGCCTTTGACACACTTGAATGGCCCTTTTTTCTGTCTATAATGTGCCGGATGATTATGCCAGCGGGCTTCATAGCCACTACGAGCTTGTTATACAGTCAGCCTATGGCGCGACTCCGCATTAATGGCACCATTTCTGGTCTATTCGCACTAACACGTGGCACCAGTCAGGGGTGTGCACTGTCGCCTCTTTTGTTCATCCTTGCCATGGACCCTTTAATACAGCATTTCCAGGAACGACATCTACACAGAGGACAGCATTGTAATTCGGGCCCGCTTTTGGTCTCCTTATACGCCGACAATACCATCCTCTATGTTAGAGAACCACATCAAAACCTGGCACCACTCATACAGGAAATACTCCCCTTTGCTAGTCACTCTGGGCTGGGAATTAATTGGCATAAGTCAATTCTTTTTCCCCTAACCAGCAGCACCACCCCCTGGGAATGCGAGTTTCCATTGGAATGGTGCTCGGGTTCCATCAAATATCTGAGTATCCACGTGCACCTGAAACAAGACCAGATCATACGCCTCAATTATGATCGAGCGGTGGAGAGACTGGAGACCCAAGTAGAGAAATGGTTGAGCCTCCCCTTGTCCATGGCAGGCAGAATTGCTATAATTAAGATAATGGTTCTCCCCAAATTTCTATACCTTTTTAATAATGGCCCCATGCCCCTCACCCAGAGTTCTTTTGCAACACTACGATACCATCTTGTCAGATTGGTATGGGGTAGAAAACAGCCACGGGTTCGATGGAAGATACTTACACTACCGTACGACAGAGGCAGATTTGGAGTGCCGGATTTTTATTTATACTATTTGGTAGCCCAATGTAGGTATGCCTTTGCTTAGTACCACCCGGACGCACGGATCCCATTTCTGTGCCCGGAGGCAGACTTTGTCCTCCCTGAGCGATTGGCAGCTGTCTTACCCAAAGGGAGAACCCAGGAGCCTAGACGACATACAAACGGTCTTAACTACTAAAATTCAAATTCAAAAATACTTTATTCGGTTTTACAAGTAGAAAACCATAAAAGCAACATTACAATAATAAAAGGGGCAATTTAAAAAACAAATACATTAATCATGAGGAAATATTATAAATGAGTTATACAAATATTGGCACAAACATGTTAAAAACCTGATGCCCGCACAGTATGTGCAAACACTAAAATAAATGTTTTAGTTAAAACAGTAACCATAATATGGGGAACCGTTAATTTGGGAAACTTTTTCTCAGTCTCAATGCCAATTTTAAAAATCCAACCACAAATAGGGTACTTTCTGGTTTTAGCATTTGCAGGAAGCAAAGAGCTGGGCGAACCTGGATAAAATTAATCTTTTTTAAAAGGGGCTTTAAGAAGAACCTCCTGGGGGCATCATAGTGGTGGCAAAAGAACATGAAGTGCGTCAGGTGCTGTGGAGATGAATCATCGCAGCCACAGGGAGACAACACCTGACCTCTATGGCTTCCCTTAGGAACAGCAAGTAGAAGATGGTAATAATCAAGCCTGAACCTCGTTAATAGGAACCGCTCATGGGAAGAGAGGGGCCACGTAAGCTATGGTTCCAGCGATGGAACAGTTTTAAGTAACATAAATTTACGTACGCTGGGTTTTACCAAGTCTGCCCCATCTCTGTTTAATTTTTGCCATAGAGAGAATGTATTTTTTACATAAACCACATCCCCAGTGGTAATCGTATCAGGACTTGAAAAAAGGTCCAGACTCCCCAGTTCATTAAAACAGGTTTTTAAGTATTTTAACCAGGGGATATTAAGCATGTTATCCAAGGACATGGCCTCTTTAAGCAACTGATGGTTAAGGGCAAGATCTTTATTTAACCAACACTTAAGCCAAAAGAGCAGAGAGCGCATAGCCAAAGTGTCACCAATAAATGGGAGCCGGGTTTCTTCGTGAGTAATTAGATTTGAAGTTCCTTTGGGTACTCCCAATTGCTGCTTTAGGAAGTTGTTCTCCGCCACCTGAATGCCCATGGCTGCTACATATCCCCATAGCTTGCTGCTATAACTGCCAATTGCAACGCTTTTCGCCTGGTATAACTTCAGCATTGCTGCAATTGGGCGCTTGCCCAACTTGTTCGCAAAGCTGAAGATAGCGGCGTTTGCCCGTGTAATCTCTCCTCTTTTTCTCTCAACTAGGGCGCCCCACAATTTAGATGGTCATCGAATAGGACACCCAAGTAGGAGAAAGTTGTGGTTATGGGCACTTTTTCACTATTTACCATAAAAGGGTAATTACACTTCGGGCGGCTCCCAACCTGTAGTATGTAGGATTTGGATTTGTTTATGGCTAAATCACGGTCAGCCATAAAACTACAGAAGGCATTCAATAAAGACTGCAGGCATCTTTCGGTTCAGGCCAGGAGGACCGCATCATCCGCATAAAGCAGGACGGGAAGGCCCCTGCTCCCTACAAAAGGGAAATCCACCCCAGTTTCGGTCAAAGTCTTGTCCAGCTCATTAATATACAAGTTGAATAGAAAAGGGGCTAAAATACACCCTTGCCTTACTCCCCGGTCAACAGTGAAATCCCTTGATACTCCGAGGTCCCTGGAGAATCTGATGTTCGCCCTAGTGTCCCTGTGCAGATCCCTCAGGAAGTTAACCAGAGTGACATCCACCCCAATGGCGCCCATGGACTGCCACAATTTCCCCCGATTGACACAGTCAATTGCGAAGGAAAGGTCCATGAACGCCATGTAGATGACACTCTTGCAGGCGACGGTATACTTCCCGAGGATCATGTACAGGTTAAGGCATTGTGCCAGAGTAGAATGCCCCGGGCGAAACCCGTTTTGGATATCAGAGATGACCCTGTTTTCTTTTGCCCGGGATGACAATCTATTCAACACTATTCCACCCACGACCTTAACCACAGACTCAATAAGGGAGATAGGTCTGTAACAACTAGTGCTGTTACGATCTCCCTTCTTGAAAACTGGGACGATCGTGGAGGTACCCCATGGTTTCTGGACACCCTTCCACCACCGCTGCATTAAGCACGGCCGTGAGGCCCGGAGTCCAGAGGGACTGATTTGATTTAAAGAGGTCTGGTGGCCTGGGGCCTTGTTACTGGTCAGGTCTGAGATACCTTTCTCAACCTCACGCAACGTGAACGGGAGCAGGATTTCTTCACTTCCTCCCAGCTGGGGGCGTAACTCGGACATGGTGCTCTTAAATATGGATCTGAAATGTTGTACACAATCATCTTCTGAGATGTTAGTGCCAATAACGTCCGCCCCTTCCCTCTCAAATAGGGGTCTGTTGATTAGTCCCCAGAATTTCAAACTGTTACCTAGTGTGCTGGGATCTAAGAGCTCTTTCCAAATGGCGTCCTTTATTTCAGTTTTCCGTGTTGCCATGGCCCTTTTGTAATTAAGACGGAGAAGCCTAATACGGGATTGGTATCTAGGGCTGGACTTCAGGCCCGCCTTTAGCTCTCTTGCAGCTTTCGAGCACAGACGGTCAAACCACTTGGGGTCTCTGGCAGGCGGTCTTTGTGCAGGAATAGACATCAAGGTTCCCACTTTGGTGACGATTCCCTCAAAGGCCTTAAGTACATTCCCAGGAGAAGAATCAGGAGACATACAATGATGCCAGTTCAACAGCATCACCACTTCTTGGACTACAAATTCTGCGAACATACTTATTCTTCGTCAAAATTAACTATCGGCATAGTCTCATCACTTTTTGCCCTGAAGAAGTCCTCTGGACGAAACGCGTTGGCTACGCTTTTTGTATGAAGAAAAAGAATAAACTAATTTTTTTAAGCCCTACTGAACGGATTCTTCAAATCTTTATTTGATTATTATTGTTTGCTGTGGGGAGTGCTGAACCATTGTGCTTTGTTACATAACATGCTGTGTTTATAACCTGACAGGACATAATTTTGGTGTTAAGAGGACAGTTTAACATGTTTAACTGTGATATTTGTTATAATGTACAATGGACAACTGCAACAAATGAAAAGTAATTATTGGGTGTTTGATAATCAATGATAAATAAAGTTAAAAAAAAGAAAGACTGAAGCCTCTCCGCCAGCCTTAGCCCGAAAGAAATCGACACCCACTATTCACTATCCACCACAAAATATGTTTTGCACTGTAAATGTGCACTTTTCAATTGCAAACACTGCTTTGCACCACATTTCAAGAAGGATCATTGTAAACACCCCTATCTGTAGTGTCATTTGAGTTTCTAATAACAGAACCATTGTGGCTCCTGATGGACTCCTTAAAACTGTGACGTAAGCATTAGAGTGTGGTGAAGTAAATGCAGATTTGGAATGTTGAGTTCGTAGTCATTGACGAGCACCCGGGCTGGGTAGGATATTACAATATCTACCAAGATAGCCAGACTAGGCTTGGCATTGAAAAACAACACCAACTTCAAACAGGTGCAAACAAGGGAAAATATATTCATCCCACCAAAACAACAAAATATTGCATGTGTGCTGCAGTGTACAGCACACATCCAATGTGTGGGACCCTTCACAGTTTGTCCGCAAATAGCAATTTGTAATAGAAAAGTATGCTTTCAGTAAAAATTCTGTCATAGCTAGGGCCCATTCACCTCTGCACCATGCTACAGGTCTATACTTGGCACGACAGGCTTCTTTGAGCACCATCCGTAGAGTATTTTCATGTTGTGCTAGGATAGTAGGTGTATATAAGCAATACACATGACTAAATATACAGTTGTAAATTATATCATGCATTGTGTACACTTGCTTAAGTCCAAATTGTTTGAGAACAATAATATCACTCATGAAAGAGGGCATGCATAGGTGTAAACTATGCTTGTCCAAGGGTACATCTGGTTACAAAACTTCTTGAAATTTCAGGGGCAAGGGGATTGTAAGTGCTACAACAAAGGTTAAACAAAAACCTGACGAAGAGCAACATCCACTAGAAAATGAAAGACTGCTTAAAAATGTTCTTATCACATTTTTCCGTACCATGATCAATGTACACTCTCAGGAAGTGCTAAGTGAAATACAAGGATACAGCAACTTAAACAGCCGTATTGGAAGGATATTTTTTATATTTTTCTTTCCTTTACTGTAAATATATTTACACCCATCTTCCATCATTCACAATGTGTTTTTGTATTTACTTATGACTACTACCCCTTCTGGGTACCGGCCACAAACCAGGTCTCTCCAGACATCTATGTCATGGGTTTTTCTTAAAATCTGACTCCAGGTGCTTGCAGCCAGCCGCGAGGGCTCGACGACTGGTGTTTCTTGTCCTTCCTATTTTCCTTTTCACTTGAGGAAGGGGCAGGTGAGGGCTTGCCTGATGGTGTTTGATCGCACTTTGTGCAGGGTGAGACCTATCCATCCCCAGCATCTTTTCATGATTTAATCATGAGCTGGGAGTTGGAAATCTCCTGCCATAGATCATTTTTGTTCATGGTGTTTGGCCAGTAGTTTGGAGGATTTTCCTCAGACAGGTGTTGATGAAGGTCTGGACATTGTTGCTGGTGGTCCTCCAAGATTCTGCTCCATACCGAAGGACCAATTTTACGTTGGTGTTAAAAATCCTGATCTTGGTTTGCAGGGTTACGTCCTTGGAACCCCACATCTTTAGCTGAATGAAGGCAGCCCTTGCTTTGCCAATTCTTGCCTTTATGTTGGCGCCTGTGCCAACCTGCTTGTTTTTGACACTGCCCAGGTAGGTGAAGGCCTCAACCTCTTCCAGTAGACGGCCTGCAAGAGTGATTGCAGTTGTGATGGCTGTGTTAGCCTTTACCATGGCTGGACTGGCTGTACCGGGCATCAAGTGTTTCCCCGGGAGGCTGGAAGAGTGGGGGCTGGTTTTGTTACTGGGGGATGTTTTTGTAGCAGTGCATCAATTTTGAAAGCACCCGTTGCAGAGTTCTTGTATATCCAGTGGTTTTCAAACAACAATAAAAGTGACAAGGTAACTCTGGTGATTAGTGTACCTGCTGGAGAGAGATCATAGTTTTGTCTAGTGGCAGTTTTTGACTCATCTAAGGTAGCGGAGAGGGTTAAAATGCCTCATGCAAAGGAAGTGTACCATGCAGATCACAGAACAGCATAAGTGTGTTACTGCTTTTGTCACAGAGACCCTTTTGTTATTGTGCAGTACATATGTTGCATTCATAGTCAAGGACAGTGAGCTACGAAGTGTCATGAAAGAGTTGAGTGCAAACTGCATGGTACAGGTCAGAAAGTTATGTTTTTTTCTGAGTCATTCATTATCCTATTGTTGTTAGAAATGGGTTTGTTTGGGTATTTATTTAGTTTATTTTGATAGTTTTTAATATAGCAAACATGACCCTTGTAGGTATCAGAGCGCTATACAGATTCATAAAAACATTAATATGAAATTCAGTAACAACCGAATATCATAGTTCAATCATTAATAACATAATGGCATGGTTCAGACCACTGCAAGTACCAGGCAGTGTTGAGAAGCAGGGAATTAAAGACGGTACTGTTAGGAAGAGCATACTAGGTAACCAGAGATAAGTAGTCATGTGAGCGACTGAGGAAACTGGAATATTTGGAACTAGGGTAGAAATTTGCTCACAAGGAGTTCTTTGACTTCTTTCTTGTAGTATATGATTGAGGGATTAGTTCTGATTTCTGGAGGTAATGAGTTCCAGATTCTTGGAGCAGTCCCAGAGAAAGCATGGTTGTAGGTTGTCTTCTTGTGGAATCTCTGTAGTTTCAGAAAAAAGGTGTTGGAGTTTCTGGAGGATCTGGAATCGCCAGAGAGTTTGAGCTTGTGAACGAGATAACTAGGGGTATTTTGGTGGGGGGGCTTTATGTTATGTTATGTTATGCATTTTGTAAAGCGCATGCCTGTCCCAGCAAAGAGATGTCCCAGCGATGAAGAGCAGGGAAAGAAAAAAGAGAGATGAATAGGTTACTGGAACAGCTATGTCTTTACTGCCTTTCTGAACATCAAAAGATTAGAAGTTCTAATAGCCGGAGGTAGCGAGTTCCATAAGGTAGGAGCCAACACTTTGAAGGAACGGCCTCCAATTCTGGCTCTACTGAAACCCAGCACATGCATCAAATTAAGGTCCGCATAGCACGGGAAGGAACATAGTGGTAACCCAAACTTTTAAGGATTGCCCGGGCCAGAGCCCGTCAGAACTTTATGAATAACACAAAGTGCTTCAAACCTGACTCTTTGCTCCACGGAAAGCCAGTGGAGTTGACACAGTACCCCTGACTCTGGACTGTAATTAGGTAATGCAAATTGAATGTGTCCTGCCGCATTCATAGTACGTTGAAGCCAATTTATCACAGACTTATTAGCCCCTAACAAGAGGCTGTTGCAATAGTCTAACCTAGACATTGTGGCTTGAACAACTAGCTGGCGCGTACAGGGGTAAAATAGTCCCAAAATAGGTTTGGGTCCGTGCAGAATACCAAAACAAGTCCCTGCCACAGACTTAGCATGTTCCTCAAATGAGAGGTCTGTATCCAGCCTTATACCAAGATTTTTCACAACGGTTTTGGGCAAGGGGGAATTGCTCATTGTAGGCAGCCCCCAGTTGTTGGCCCACCGGTGTGCATCTCTGCCAAGTAGGAGAATCTCCGTTTTGGATGAATTTAGTTGGAGGCAATTTGCCTCCGTCCACCCAGCTATAGCTGCCAGATCCTCCTGAAATTTGGTCATGTCTTGACAGGAGTCTTTGGAACAGGACAATATTAGTTGCGTATCGTCTTACAAGGATACCAACTGTATGTTACGTGTTTTCGCCAACAAGGCCAGCGGACGAACATAAATGTTAAAAAAGATTGGGCTCAAGGACGACCCCTGTGGGACTCCATAGTGCGCAAGGTGCATCAGAGAATGAAATGGAGGCGCAATAACCTGAAATGACCTGTCACCCAAAAAGGAAGAGAGCCAATCAAGGGCGCTGCCTCCGATACCAATCTCACGCAGCCAAAGAAGCAAGATACTGTGTGAAACCGTGTCAAAGGCTGTGATGAGATCAAGCAGGAGGAGTGCAGTCAAGTTGCCCTCATCCATAGAGGCTCTTAGTTCTTCCGTTACAGCTAATAAAGTTGATTCCGTGCTATGTTTGGGACGGAACCCATTCTGGGAGGAATTTAGAATACAATTAGACTCTAAATACTGCATCAGTATGGTGTTCACATAAGAATCTGTAATTTTGGAGAAAATGGCAGGAGCAAAATCGGACGGTAGTTCTCAGGCCTGAAAGCATCAAGTGAGGGCTTCTTCAAGAGAGGGATACCGTTTGCATGCTTCCAGGTTTTAAGAACCTTGGCATTGGATAGGCATCATGCAGGTAATTTTTTGCTGTAGTGTGTGGAAGTAGGCTGAGGAGAATGCATTGATCTGGCGTTTCAAGGTGAGTTTGCTTTCCAGGATAATGCAGAGGTTGCGGGTGTCATCTGTCGGTGTGAGTGTGGGTCTGAGTTCTGCAGGTCACCAGGCGTCGTCCCCCAGGGAGGTGTTGTTCCGTAAGATCAGCAATTTTGTCCGATTTCTTTCTTCCAGTTTGCGACACTTGTCATGGTGTTGTGGAAGTTGCTTTTAGTGGAATAGGGGTCTTCCGTGAGCGAGAGGATAAGTTAGGTGTTATCTGCGTCAGATATGACGTTGAGTCTGTGGGTGCTGACGACGTCGGCCCAGGGTGTCGTGTAGATGTTGAACCGGGTGGGGCTGAGGGATAGCCTTGAGGGAAGCCGCAGATTATGCTTTTGGGTTCCCAGGTGAAGGGTGGTAGGCTAATTCTCTGGGCGTGTCCTGTAGGGAAGGATACGATCCAATTGAGGGCATCTCCCTGGATCCTGATGTAGTGGAGTCTTTTGATGAGAGGTTGGTAGGATATGGTGTTGATCACAGCTGAGAGGTCGAGGAGGATCAGGGGTGCTGTTTCACCTCGGTCAAGGAGGGTTCTGATGTTATCAGTGGTAGCAATCAGGTCGGTTTTGTGCTGTGGTTGGCGTGGAAACCTCATTGGGATGTGTCCAGAAGGTCGTTTCTTACTAGGTGTTTGGTGATCTGGCGGTTAACAATTGTGTTACGTTCTGAATCCTGAGTTTGTGCTTTTCAAGACCAAGAACTCTTAACAATTAGCTACTAGTATGGATGACATGAATCCTACACCATGTAGTCCACTTTGTCTTATGTAAAATTTTCTATGCACTGATTTACACACGTATGATTCATTGTCTCTGTATTTGTGTCTGATGTAAAGTGATTCTACACTCTACACTGTATGAGAGGAAATATAAAACAAATGAAATATAGGTTAGAGAAGGGCTATGGGGGGATACGGGGCAGTGATAGAGGGTAATATTCAGGGACTCATTGAAGAGCCCCAGCAAAGATTGTTGTATCCAGGTGCACTATACGTTCATCATTTGCTATGCTTTAAAAGCTAATCCAATTGAATATATAATGAAATATTGTTGTAGAATGCATTATTTTTGCACAAATTTTCTTAGGGGGAGAACACCCCCAAACCCTTCTTGCAGTGATCAGGTTCACTCGCTGCACGCACTATGCACTGTACTGGGGCTGGTCTGACAAACTTTTACAGGGATGCTTTGGGTTCCCAGTCTGGCCCTTGCCTTCAGGATCTTGGTTTCTCCCCTGTGGATGTTGAAACCAAGTTGTGCTGATGTGGCTGCCACTGTGTCAGTCTTCTCTGCCACAGACCTATGAATATGGGAGAGTAAGGCCATGTTGTATGCAAAGTCCAGGTCGTCGAGTTGCATCCAAGGTGTCCACCAGATCCAATTTCTTTTTCTTGCTGTGGATGTCTTCATGTTCCAGTCTATGGCCAACAAGAAGAGAAAAGGCGAGAGCAAACAACCCTGGTGGACTCCTGTCCCGACTTTGGAGGCTTCCGTGGTGTGTTCTCCATGGGCCATCATGCAGGTCATTCCCTCGTACGACTTCTTAATGATTCTTATGAGTTTATCTGGTGCACCGTAGTGTCAAAGGAGTATCCAAAGGGTCTCTGTATCCATGTGATCAAATGCCTTCTCATAGTCGATAAAGTTGACATAGATGGAGGTGTTCCATTCCATCGGCTGCTCAATGATGATGGGCAGTGTTGCAATCTAGTCTGTGCAGGATCTATCTTTGTGGAAGCCAGCTTGCTGGTCTCGTAACAGAGCATTTACTTGTTCCTTCATTCTGTTCAGGATGACTCTGTTGAACACTTGCCTGAGGTTGGCAGAAGATTTATACCTCTGCAGTTAGCGCAGTTATTAAGGTTACCTTTCTTGGTGATCTTGATAAGATATCCCTCATTCCATTCTGATGGTATCTTTTCCTGTTCCCAGATCCTTCCACACATGGGGTAAAGCATCTCTACTGATGTTTCATTGTCTGCCTTAAACGCCTCTGCATGAATGTTGTCAGGTCCTGCTGCTTTCCTATTTCTCAGATGTTTGATGGCTTGCAGTATTTCTCCCTTGGTTGGTCTGCTGCAGTCGATTGACAAGGCCTTGACAGTTAGCTGTATGCCTGCGGTGACTGTAGCTGGGGCTGGTTTATCAGTTCTTCAAAGTGCTCCACCCTTCTTTGTTGTTGGCCTTCGTTACCCATGATTGTCTTCCCAGCTTTATCTTTAACAGGTCTTTCTGGCTTGCGGTATCTGACAGAGAGTTTCCTTGTTATGTCCTAGAGTGCCTTGAAGTTTACATGGCTAGTTGTTTCCTGGGCGTCTGTGGCCAAGACCATTGATGAATCTTTGCTTGTCAGGGCCGGACTGGGAACCAAAACCGGCCCTTGCAAAGTGCTCAGCCGGCCCCCCTCCCCCCGTGGGGGTTGTGGGTGCCGCCGAGCTCTTTGCCGGGGCCGGTTTTTGGCCTATTTTGTTACAGGGCCAACGGCCCTGTAACAAAAACGGCCCCCAGTGGCCCCAAATCGCCCCCCCACCCGTGCAGTGCACCGGGGGATTGCGCAGTGCCCGCTACGGCCAGTCCGGGCCTGTTGCTTGTCTACTCTTAAGCTTCTCTTTGCTTTCTTTTTGGGGTTTGGTGCATTTGCCTTGAGCTCCCAGTTTTTCTGCTCTTGTTCAGCTGGTATTGACTGCAGCTTTATTTTCCTTTCTTGCTTGGATTTTGCAGAGAGGCTTGATGGAGATCTATTCTTTTTGCTGGTGTTTCTTGGGACTCAGTAACTCCTGACAGGTCGATATCACTGTTTATTTGATTGTTTGCCACCTGCTTTCTATGAGGTCTCTGTCGTCCTCTAGTTCTAGTGCAATACTTTAAACTTGTTACTGAGGTTGACTGAGTATTCACTCTGTTTCTGGCGCTTCTTTGAGAAGGGTGGTGTTATATTACTGGCATTGATTTGTCGGTTCCATCCATGCTTTCATCAGCTTCAGTTTTAGCTTGGCCATGACAAGGGGATGGTCTGATGCCACATCCGCCCCTCTCATCACTCTCACATCCTACAGAGCCCTCTGGAACTTCTTGGCAATACAGACATTGTTGATCTGATTCTCTGTTGAATGGCCTGGTGACACCTACATTGCCTTGTGTATTCTTTTTTGTGGGATGACACTACGGCCTATCACCAGACTGTTCAGGGCACAGAGATCTGCAGGCCTTTCACCATTCTAGTTCATGTCACCAAGGCCATGGTTGCCCATGGCTTCTTCGTACCCAGTGTTGTCACTTCTAATCTTGGTATTGAGGTCCCCCATCAGTGTGGTGATGTCTCTCTCAAGGCATTGCTCCAGGATGGACTGCAGTCTGTTGTAAATCTGTTCTTTTTCTTCTCCTCTGCTGTAATTTGTAGGTGCATAGCACTGGATAATATTCATGTTGATCCCCTTTTCATTTGGGCAGAAGGTCGCTGCAATGATTCTAGGACTGTGGACGTCCCATCCAATCAGAGTTTTGTTGGCTGCTGATGTTAATCAGTGCTAGTCCCTGAGTATGTGGGGTGTTCTCTTCCTCGTGTCCAGAATACAGCAGCATTTCTCCTGGAGCCAGTCTTCTCTGTCCAGCCTTAGTCCATCTGGTCTCGCTGATGCCAAACTGAACAAGACGTTGTTTTTTCATTTCACTTGCCACTTGGGCTGTCTTGCCTGTCTCGTACATGGTCCTTACATTCCGTGTCCCAATTGTAATGGTCTTGGTCAAAAGCAGGTGCATCAGCTTAGTGGGTTCCAGGGATTTTTGGCTTTCACCACAAGGCATCATAGCTCTCGTTAAAGGAGATTACTCTCTCCCCAAGGGTGCAATGTCTTAAGGTCTCTTGATTGACGTTTCTTTAGCTAGGACTTTTTTTTACATGGTGGATTAGCTAGCCCCTCGATAACCGACCTCATTTCACTGCTGGGCTTGGGATCGGTCATGGCGGAATTTGTTTTTATACTACAATGCAATACATCACACTTGAGGCTGCACTGACAGATGGCCCAATCAGGTGTCAGATGTGCACACAAGTGATGAAAGTACATTGCTAAACGTATTTTAATACCCATATAGTTAGCTATGTGGGTTTTCATGTAATTTCCATGGAAGTTTTCCATCCTCTCCTTCCATCCTCACTGGGGACACCTTGTACACTGCACACCTAGAAAAAAGCTCTATAACAGAAGTATGTTTGTGATCCCAGGATCCTTGAAGTATGTGTAGATGTCTTGTGAATCAGTCCTATGTCCCCATGAGATGCCTTTGAGCCTTTTCACAAGTGAACTCTTTCCACACAGATACAGAGCGGAGCACAGACGCCTTTCAAGAAGAGAGTTCTGCAGTTTGCCGTAGCCCGAAAGTTTGCCGAGGTTAAGCAAGGTGTTATCCGAAATGACAGCATCTGGGACAAATACATCTTCAAGAAAGTCCAGGTATGGGCACTCCATAATCCATTTATATTGTTTGTTAAATGGACTGTGCACGTAGACATTTTCATGCCTTTACTTATAGAGTTTGCTTTGAGCATTGATTGCAAAATGGTGTATTTATCTCCACTCTTCTGATGCCCTTTTGATGTTTATTACAGGATACCATGGGAGGGCGGGTGCGAATCATGGTCACTGGTGCAGCGCCCATCTCCCCCACTGTGCTGACGTTCCTGAGGGCAGCTTTAGGGTGTCAAGTAAGTGCAATCAACTGAGCAGACCAATCTATCCGGGTCCAGTGCTTACCGAAAGAAGACACTGCTTGTACTAATACTGTCATAATTATAACAACTAATTGAATTTGAGCTGGTGGGTGCAGGTGGGGCGGAAGACTGAAAAACAGTCTCAAAGAAGGAAAGCAGGAACCTGCTAGAGTGAGATAAAGAGGCAGGGAGTGTCTGGTGGTGTATTACAGAGGCATGAGATGGAATCAAGACTATGCAGTCTTTGCAATCGACACGCTGACATTCATCAGCACCAGTCACAAGCTTCTTCGCAAAACTTTGGCCACCTGCAGGTGTTCTTTTACGAACTAGGCACTATACAAAGCTCCAAGACTACTATAGTATCTGTCTTTCACAAGTCTACTCCCCAACATCCAAGCAACTGGATAATTGTGTCGACAATGATCATGACAGAGAGGAGTGAGTGATCAAGTGAGCCTTAGAGTAGGTAAAAAACTAAGTCGAATGAAAATGGAGAACAAATGAAGTTTTGAAGTAGTTTTCCTAATTCGGATGCAAGAGCTGGAACAATAGATATTGATGAGGAATAGATTTTGTTGAGCTATCCTAATTATTATTATACAATTTGGCAAAAAAATGGTTGCTAAGCAGACTGTAGACCATTCTTGATATAACTCAAAATCAACTCAAATAACATATAATCACAAAAAGATCAGGAAAGAGTTGTGAAGTAGATTGTATTCCGTCCAGGGTGGAGGTTTGAAAAAGGGATAAACACACAGTTTTCCTATAAGAATTCACATGTTTTTCTGCTGTGGGCAATAAATGTTGCTGGGCACTTCCTGTTAGCAACCCCACCTACTTCCAGAACCTCTGTTATGTTCTTTATCAATCCCTTTTCTTCGTTCTATTTTTATCTGATTTACACCAAAATTGCTGCTTCTGTGGAACTTTCATGACTAACGCTGTTAGCATAAGGACCGGATAACATTTATTGTGCCAGACAGTGTTGGTTGTGCCAACCAGCTGCCTTATGGTCAGTGCTTAATTTGAGCCAGTGTTTTCCAGTGCTCAACACCATCATTTACTTGACAGCACCAGCACTTATCACAGTCTGCCACATGATGGAGCTGTCTGTCTAATTTGGAAATGAGCACAAGTGCATTTGTTAATTATTTCAATACACAAAAAAAAGACTAATACATGCCGCCCAAGTCATTCTTATAGCTTTGGGGGCATGGAATAGTCTGAATTTTCATACTTGAAAGAGTGTAATTGTCAGTAGGTGTGTCGAACCTGTGATTGGCAATGCTGGGAGGAGCAATGGGTGGTGCATGCTGCAGTGGACTCCTGACGAGAGCCCTCACACTTATTGTTTTACAAATTAAGCACTGCTTATTATTAACTTGAGATGTTTTTGCTTTTAAATCCCCCATTGCCGAGTTTCCCTCCTCATTGCTTGCCGCCTTGACTATCTTTTCCAACCCCTGATGCCATTGATTAATGTTGCCTATTCATCATGTTCAATAAATATTGTCTACATTATAGATTTTATCCTCTGTTGCAAAACCCCATCAAACATGTTCACCATGTCAACACCCTTGAAGCCAGGTGTGCACCTAATAACCAGATGTAAATAAATAAATACACCTCCTACCTTTTCCCTCCTTGCCTCACCTTGCCCTCCTGCGTCCAATACATCACTTATGCTTTCCGTCCTGCTGTATAACAAGATGTTGCTTCTTTCCATCACTCCTCTCTGCTCTCTTCATGCACACTTTCTGCATTCCCAGAATTCCTGCAACATAAGCATCGTCATCTATACTTTCATCTCGTTACAATTCCCCTAATCCCCTTCTACCCCCTTTTCTCTACTTTGACAATCCCTTTCTCTTTCCTAACATCACTTGCCATCCTTCCCCTGTGCTTCCCACCATTATCCGTCTCCTTGCTCCCATCCTTCTCATCCCTGCACGGCCTGCCTTTGTCCTCTCCCTTGACACCTTCCGCGTAAATTCCACTCTTTCTGCCTCCTCCCTTGTTCCGGTCTATTCCTACCAGCTGCCGTTCTTAACTGCTGCTTCTTTTTATTTGTATTTTTTATTTTATTTAATGCGATTTTATATAGCGCAAACATTTATTGCGCAGGACATGAGTTACATAAGAGATACAAACAGAAAAAATTGCAAATGTACAAGTTGTAAAGTTACTCAAGGAAGAGATACAAACAGAAAAAAATGCAAATGTACAAGTTGTAAAGTCACTCAAGGAAGAGATACAAACAGAAAAAAATGCAAATGTACAAGTTACTCTAGTATTGGAACTTTCATAGATTCCCATAGCTTGTATCATTCCCCGTCGTCGGAATGGGAGCCTCGGTAATTAAATATATATATATATATACCTAGGTAGATAAACCAAAAGAGGTACAAAAGAGGAAAAATTAGGCCTAGGCCTCATACTATTTTGTAACCTATAGGTGTCCTTTTGTAAAAAAGACCCAAATGTAGAGCACCAACCAATCAGAACAGCCTCACCCTGTGGAACCTTCCTGAGAAAGCTCAGAGCCTCAGATTTTCTACCGCACGTTGGTGATAGGGAGTCTCCATAGAGCTCTGCTCTAGTTTCTTTTGAGGTACTGTTTTCTACTAATTCTTTACAGGATTTCTTGATACATTTAGATAATGGCTGACAAGGAGAAGAAGAGCCTGTTCAGGCCTTGTGCCACATGTTCTAAAAAATGACTTTTTACTGAGGATAAGCACAAGGATTGTATATACTGCTTATACCCAGATCATAAGGTGGCAGACTGTAAGATCTGCAGAACCGCCAAGATGGCTGCTTAAGCTCCCGGCTCCGTTGACCTCCGCCGGCAGCTCACATATCCTGTCATTTATCCTTTACCTACGCCGGACTCCCGTGTGTATGAAGCTCGCCTGATACCGGTGGTGCAATCCCGGACTCCCTAACATACTGGGTGGCGGAGTTACGTCGTGTTCCATTTTCGGCCTACTCCAGGGCTGAAGCCGGGACCTCGATTTCTAGCCCATCCGGGCTGGAATTGATCAACAGCGGCTGTGGAACCAGTGTTTCATCCGGTCTTCCGTACTCGGATCTTTTTCTGCATCTCCGATCTGCAATCCAGTTACCAGCTGGCACTGAGGACTCGGTCTCGTGACACAGGGTGTGCATCGTGCGCCGCGGTCGGGGGCCGCTCGCCCGGAGACCCTGCTGGGGACGGCGGTGTTGAAGGGGGGGCCCCCGCGGTTGGCGAAGGTGTCGTGATCACCAGCTGAGGGGGCGCCTGCTGTTGCCATCGGCTTCGTGTGTGCCTGGAGCCTCGGAAGTGAGTCTGGGGCTCGAGTCCTGCTTCGTCTCTTTGGAGGGGGGAGATGGAGAGGACAGATGGCGCACCATCGTTGAGGTCCGTGATGGCCGCCATTGGGGCGCTCCACTCCCAATTCACAGTCACGTATGACCGAATGTCAGAAACGCTGGGAAATATCTGCTTGCGACCGGACGATGATGCTGCGACACACGATCAGCATTCTGTGGTTCCAGTGGAAGATTTGGCCTACTGTTCTGAGGTTCCCGCGCGGCAGCCTGACTCAGCTTACGTCGATGATTTTGGCCTTGTGAATGTTGCACCTAAGATCGTAGTTAGCTTTCCCGGTATGACTCCTGATCGGCGAAACATCGTTGCCGAAGGTTTTGATCGCCAAGAACAGCTCTTTGGTGACCGTCGGAGAGGTCTGCTTATCTCCTTCATCTTTCCCCGTTGGTCCTGTGGATGCCGCCATCTTGTATCCTGTCTTCGGTCCGATTCAGCTGCTTCGAACTGCTATGGACGTTTCGATTACCACATAAATACTGTGGCTTGGGTGGCATGGGTTTTCATAAAGAATCGCACTGGTCAGGGCTGACTTCATCTTGTATCCTGCCCTAGATCCGATGCCACTGCTTTGTATTATCTGGGACGCTTCGCTTCCTGCGAGATTGCTGGCTTTGGCGACGTAGATTATCGTGAAGAACCGAACTGTCATGGTTGTCTTTGACTTTTGGGGTTAGCTACGCTTTGTGATCTATGCCAGGATTGTACCGTGTATCCACTGGGAGTCGGGTGGTTTTGGTTGAGGTCCTCCCCGTATTGGTGCTTAATACTTGCTTTTAATAAAGGACAATATGTTTTGGGGAGGTCGCTAATGGTGGGGGGTATAGGTGGCCGGGAGTATGTTTGTTCTTCTCCTCCTCCGCTTTCTTTATTTCCCTTCTTTGGGGTGTTCCGGGGCGACAGGCACGCTGTTAGTGGGGTAGGCCGTAGCCATTACAGGTGTGCAGGGTGGCGGGTGTTGGGGGGTTTGTTATTTTAGTTTGTTTTGTTCTATGGTCCCCTTCCTTTCTTTCCTCTTCTTTGGATAGGGTTTTTCCTTCCTTACAGTAGGGTTGGCTGTCTCTCCTTATCCTTTTTTCTTTCTCTGTTTGGCGTCTATACTTGCCTATACCTTACTGTCTCCGGAGGGTGGGTTTTCGGGAGGGTGTGCTCGCTAATCGCTTGTTATTACATTGTCTTTTATTCCTCGTCAGCCTCGGCGGGCATAGTGTGCCCAAGGTTCATATTGCTCATCACCTGGACTTGTTTGCACTGCGGGGTACCTCCCCCCCATCTCTACCCAATTTCATGTTATGGTGTGACGCCACCGATAGTACAGCCACATCTGCTTCTTTGTAACTTTAAAATTAAACCTTTGATATCCTGCTGCGTTGAGGCATGTACAATCACATGCTGTATCTGTATTGTCGATATTATTTGGTCGTATATTCGTGCATGACTCCTGATCTGATTCCTGTGTTTGCGGCCGGCCTCTGTGGTTGTAGGCCTGCGCTTGTCATACTTTGATTAACTCAATAAAGGTTTTAAAAAAATAAAAAAAAAGATCTGCAGAACCTTTTCAACCAAGACCCTACGTGACCGTGAGGGGTGTCTGCTGACATGGTTAAAGAAGATGAAGTCGAGAGATAATATTATTTCCAGTGATGAAGAGGATGCTGCTTCAACTACGTCTTCGAAAAGGTCACTGAAGAGGGGTAGGTCATCTGCTTCAGTTTCAGTTTCAGAAGGATGATAGCTCGGCTGGGCCATCCCATCAGGCTGATGGATCTAAAACTTTGAGGAAGACAGCTGTAGAGGTTTCCTCAGTGGCTAAAGTTAAAGAAGCAAAGACGTCGTCGACGACATCGTCGTCGAGTTTACCACTGACGATGACATCTTCTTTACCGTCGACGAAGAATAAGCTTCCGTCGACGGCAACGACGAGAGCTACACCGTCGACGAAGACTACGTCGACGGCGACAGCGTCGACGAAAGCGTTGATGACCACCACGTCGACGACGACCACGTCGACGACGACCGCGTTGACGACGACCGCGTCGACGACTACGACGACCACGTCGACGACGACAACTTCGTCGACGACGGCAATTCCGTCGACGATGGTGATTCCGTCGACTATGGCAATCTCGTCGACGACGACTATTCCGTCGACGATGACTATCCCATCGACGATGATTTCACGACGACAAAGTCAATTCTGTCGTCGACGACCTCGACGACGCCACCGTCGACGCCGGAAGAGTCGATGTTAGTGTGGGCTGAGCACCCTAGAAAAAGACGTATTACGCCGGATATGACTTCGCCGAGGAAGGTAGATCCATTACCTCCGGCCTTATTGTTTGACGAGGAAGAATATTCGGATGAGGAAGATGGTGAGTTTGGGGATGCTTATAGTCCATCACAATTGCACCTAAAGTTTCATGACTCTGAGCCAGAGAATGAATATTTTTATAATCAACAACAACAACAGCAGCAGGATCGTGTACAATATCAGGATGTCCCGAACCAGCAGGGTTTGGTCTCGATGCCGTTGACTCTGCTTACGGACTTACGAGCTATGTTGGAGGAATATCGTAGCAGGCAAGCGTCGCGTCCAGTGCAGGATCAGACGCAGGAGCAATTTCAATTGTCGGCTGCTTGTTCTTCACGGCCCCAGCATGTAGAGGAGGCTGTAGAAGTTCCTCAGAGGGTAGAGCTTACCCAGGTGGACACTTCAGAGGACGATGAAGTAGTTAATCAGGCTCAAGATCCTGATGTGGAATGGGATCAATATGTTATTCCAGATTCTGCATCCCCAATACCGGACCCAATTGACTCGCCTCCGGCGGACGTGGGAGGTTTTCATAACTTAATGGATAGAGCCACAGCACGTTTTAAGCTCACCATGCCGTCAACTTCCACGGATTGTTTTTTATATGATTTCAAGGAGTCATATCGCAAGAATGTACGCTCCATTCCCATTGTGGAACATATATGGGAAGAGGGAAAGAAGGTGATGCAGGCGCCGGCGACGGTCATTCCAGTCCTTCCGCGCTTGGAAAAGAAATACAAGGCGTCGGATGACAGTCCAGCTTGCTTTGTTGGCCAACCGGATTCGGTGATATCACAAGCAGCTCAGCGAAAGTCACGCAATCCATCGGCTCCTCTAACAGCTCCACCGGACAGAGAAGGTAGACGATTGGATAACGCAGGGAAGCGTTTTTCGTCTATTGCTAGTTTGCTGGTCAGGGCTTCCAATGCCCTAGCGATCTTGGCACGATACGACCGTCAGATGTGGAGTGACGTCTCGCCATACTTAAACCAGCTCCCTGACGATCCTAAGGCTGAGGCCCAGAAACTCCTGGAGGAGGGACAACGTTCCTCATCGGAAATAATAGATTGCGCGATGGACATCGCTACCACTGCTTTCCGTGCTCTTGGTGGAGCAACTGTTCTTAGAGGTCAGAGTTGGTTGCAGGCGACCTGGTTTCGTCCAGAAATCCAGAATAAAATCTTGGACTTACCCTTTGACGGTGACATGTTGTTTGAGAAACATGTGGATGATACTCTACAGGGTATAAAGAAGGACACTGAGACAGCTCGATCCTTGGGCACATTGCAATATAGGAAGACACCTTTCCGTGGAGCAAGAGGAAGAGGGCTTCACATCAACGAGAGGTGGTTACCAACAACAACGTTATACTCAACAATCACAATCGTACAGGCCTCAGTACGGTAATCAGTACTATCAGCGTCAATCACAAACGCAATCTTTCTCTCGCCAAAGCTCAAGTGGACGACAGGGTCGTCAGGGCAGGGACGCCTCCAAGCGTCAATAGCGGCATCCTGACTCTGCCGACTGTTCCTCCGCCCCATGTATCACCGGTGGGCGGCAGGATCTCTCAACATCTGAGCAGCTGGGAACAGATAACATTGGATCAATGGGTATTGAACATCATCCGTCAGGGACACACATTGGAGTTCCTGGATTTTCCACCTTACAGAGCTCCCCACGCCACAAATACGAAACACTTACGCCTTCTGCAGTTAGAAGTTCAACAAATGCTTCAGAAAGGGGCGATCCAGCGTGTCCCTCTATCGCAAAGAGGCGAAGGCTTCTATTCCAGGTTTTTCCTGATTCAGAAGACCAAAGACAAGTGGCGTCCAATCCTGGACTTAAGGGAGCTCAACACCTATCTCGTAAAACTCTCATTTCGGATGATCTCACTCCAGGATATCTTGCGCCTCCTGAATCCAGGCGACTTTATGGCTACGTTAGACCTGGAAGATGCCTATTTCCATATCCCGATCCACCCGGCTCACAGACGTTTCCTTCGCTTCACAGTGGGCAAGAGTCACTTCCAGTTTATGGTGCTCCCATTCGGGTTGAGATCAGCGCTGCGGATATTCACAAAGGTGCTGGCCCCGGTGGCAGCTTTTCTGAGAAGGCAGTCGCTAGAGGTTTTCCCGTACTTGGACGACTGGCTGCTAAAGGCACCAAGTTATCAAGCGGCTGCAGAAGCAGTAGGGACATGTTTGCGTCTCTTCGATCAGCTCGGTTTCCAGCTCAACCTAGAGAAATCTGTCCTTCGGCCGGCCAATTCGGTGAAATTCCTGGGCGCTCTTATCGATGCGCAGGCTTGCAAAGCTTACCCATCGGAAGTAAGAAAAGCAAAACTCATTTCTTCAGCCAGTCGACTGGGAAAGAGGCAGTCAGTGTCAGTCAGGATGTACAAGTCTCTTCTAGGGTCGATTTCCTCCTGTATTCAATTGATTCCGCACTGCAGGCTGCGGATGCGTCCCTTGCAGGAGCAACTAGACCTTCAGTGGAGGCAAGTGGACGGTTCTTTCAACGACAAAGTCAAGGTCACCCTACAGATGAAGCAGGTGGCGGCCTGGTGGATAGAAGGTTCTCACCTTTTGGTGGGTCTCAGTTTCAGAATGCCTCCGGCCCCACACATCATTACAACGGATGCCTCCCTTCAGGGATGGGGAGCGGTCATGCAAGACCTCCAAGTCAGTGGGCATTGGACGCCGGCGGAGGGTCGTCTGCATATAAATGTTCTGTAGCTGAGAGCCATTCGGTTGGCTCTGTTAGCTTTCCTCCCAAGGATAAGGAACTCATCCATCCTAGTGCGTACGGACAACACCACGGCCATGCACTATGTCAACAAGCAGGGAGGCACAAGATCGTCACAACTGTCCAAGGAAGCTCAACTACTGTGGGAATGGGCGATTTCGCAGGACATCTCGCTGGTGGCAGAACATCTGCCAGGCGTAGATAACACAAAGGCGGATACTCTAAGTCGCCTAAGAGCGATTTCTCACGAGTGGGAATTGGACGATTCAGTGATCAAGGAGATCTTCGCCCAATGGGGGACACCAGCAATCGACCTGTTCGCCACGCCGGCAAACAAGAAATGCCGGTATTATGCAAGCAGGGAACACCATCGGGGATCGCTGGGGAATGCGCTTTTGATGTCCTGGTCCGGCGCATTTGTTTACGCCTTTCCTCCGTTTCCCCTAATTCCTCGAGTCCTCAGGAAACTCAAGATGGACCGATGCAAGATGATCCTGATTGCTCCCGCCTGGGCTCGCCAGTTTTGGTTCACGGAGCTTCTCCTTCTGTCTCAGGACAATCCCATACATCTACGACCCAGCCAGTCTCTTCTGTCAATGTCCAACGGGCAAGTTCTCCACCTGAACCCGAGCTCGCTTCAATTGGCAGCATGGCTCCTGAGCACAGAGAGTTCAGAGATCTAGACATTTCGGACGAATGCAGAGACGTCTTGGCTCAGGCGCGGGCGCCTAGCACGAATAGGACGTATAGAGCAAAGTGGAAGCGTTTCTACATCTGGTGCCAGCGAGAAGGAGTGCACCCTTTTTCATATGCTCCACATCAACTCTTGCCATATATCCTGTCATTAGCTCATGCAGGTCTTGCCCATTCTTCCATCAAGGTCCACTTGGCGGCAATCTCCAGATACAGAAGAACAAGATCAGGTCCTTCTCTTTTATCAACAAGAGTCATAAAGCAATTCTTAAAAGGACTGTTTAGAGTGTTTCCACCAGTCCGGCCGCCACCTCCTGTATGGCATCTAAATGTGGTCCTGGCCCAACTAATGAAGCCCCCGTTTGAACCAATTCATAAGTCTGACTTGAAATTCTTGTCATGGAAGGTGGCTCTTCTCCTCGCTCTCACCTCTGCGAGGAGGGTGGGAGAGCTACAGGCTCTGACCATTAAAGAGCCCTTCTTGCACACCTTGATCCTTAGAATGAACCCAAAGTTTATTCCTAAGGTTCCTACGGACTTTCACCTAAATGAACCAATTGTTCTGAATTCCTTTTTCCCTCGGCCTTCCACTCCGGCCGAAAGGGCACTTCATTCTCTAGACGTCCAGAGATGTCTAAAATTCTATCTTCAACGCACGGCTGGGTTTAGGAAATCACCTCAGCTGTTTGTGGCTTTTGGGGCCCCTCGTAAGGGGTTTCCGTTATCAAAACAAGGGATCTCCAGATGGATATCTAGTGCGATCCGTTTCTGCCACCAGGCGGCGGGGAAGCCCCTGGAAGGACAGGTTAAAGCGCACTCCACGAGGTCTATTTCATCTTCAACGGCGCTGTTTGCAGGAGTATCGATTAAGGACATCTGCAGAGCGGCCACCTGGAGCAGTACTCATTCCTTCACAAGGCACTACTGCTTGGACTCCTCTGCTAAAGGGGATGCGGCTGTTGGTCAAGCGGTCCTGAGAAATCTCTTCCAGTGAGCGGTGAGCTTTCCTTTCTACCCTCCTTCCTTTCTTTCACATTTCGTTATTTATACTGTTGTTTAACTGTATTGTGATTTTACGGTGAATTCATGGCATATTATGTAAGGTTATTGAGATGTTATACACGAAATGTGCTAAGTATGCTACTGCTATCTATTCTGATACAAGCTATGGGAATCTATGAAAGTTCCAATACTGGAGTAAGAAACAAGTTACTTACCTGTAACTTTAGTTCTCCAGTATTGGTAACTTTCATAGATTCCCATGCGCCCACCCACCTCCCCTGGGAAAGCTCACCCCTTTTAGCATATGTCATTCAGGCTATACAACAGCTACGAAAATCTGAGGCTCTGAGCTTTCTCAGGAAGGTTCCACAGGGTGAGGCTGTTCTGATTGGTTGGTGCTCTACATTTGGGTCTTTTTTTTACAAAAGGACACCTATAGGTTACAAAATAGTATGAGGCCTAGGCCTAATTTTTCCTCTTTTGTACCTCTTTTGGTTTATCTACCTAGGTATATATATATATATATTTTATTACCGAGGCTCCCATTCCGACGACGGGGAATGATACAAGCTATGGGAATCTATGAAAGTTACCAATACTGGAGATCTAAAGTTACAGGTAAGTAATTTGTTTCTTGTAAAGTCACTCAAGGAAGAGATACAAACAGAAAAAATTGCAAATGTACAAGTTGTAAAGTCACTCAAGGCAGAGATACAATCATCCGACCAATATCCTTAGGTCATTCTTTGAGGCCTCTCAAGACATCTCAGGCACCTCTGTATTATCTCCCCCATGCACCCTGGTGTGAGTGTGATCATGCACCTGGAGAGCGTGCAATAAAGTCACTCATGTAAACGGTGACAAGTTATAAGAGACACATGGAGAACAGGCAGGAACTCGCACAGCCATGATGTTGTCCTTCTCGCCCTTCAGGACTAATGCTGGTCCGCCAAGGGCCGGTATAAGTCTAGCAAATTAATTTCAATGTTTGTTCAGTGTGTTTGCTTTCAGAACTGTTTAATCAAATGCAGACAGTGGGCGTGCATTGTACACTGTGATGTGCATACAAGCAGTGGGATTGCTATTGTTAAGCTGTGGCCTTTCTAAATAGGACATGCTTCCTTTCTTGAAACAGATTTTCGAAGCCTATGGGCAAACGGAATGTGCAGCAGGATGCACCCTCTCCACCCCTGGGGACTGGACAGCAGGTGAGAGCCTGGGGCACTGCCAGGGTGGGAGCAGCACTGTCACCAGTAGTAGTATTACTATTACCACTACTAAGAAAATAATAGTTGTTTATGTGGCCTTGGTAGCAGAGTGAATGACTATACATTGCTCCAGAATCTAAAGCAGCACATTTTCTTAGTTCATAAAGCACCGTTGAATGGCTTACATTGAGCAGGTGTGCAATATGTAAACCACAGGTGCTGCTCCAATGTAACATTCCCACTGTGTACAGCACAGTTACCATACAGAGTGTCCACAATGTAACAATGTATAAACCACAGGTGCTGCGCCACTGTAACATTCCCACTGTGTACAGCACTGTTACCATACTGAGCATCCACATTGTTATAAAATGTAAACCACAGGTGCTGCGCCCCTGTTACATTCCCTCTGTGTACAGCACCGTTACCATACAGAGCGTCCACAATGTAACAATTTATAAACCACAGCTGCTGCGCCACTGTAACATTCCCACTGTGTACAGCACTGTAACAATGTATAAACCACAGGTGCTGCGCCACTGTAACATTCCCACTGTGTACAGCCTCGTTACCATACCGAGTATCCACAATGTAACAATTTATAAACCACAGGTGCTGCGCCACTGTAACATTCCCACTGTGTAAAGCACCATTGAAAAAGCAAGTTTCTGCTTTGCAACATTATGTAAAGCACCATTTGCATGGCATTGGCACCCTTTTCCTTACCTAAAATACAGAATGTCATGATAAAGTGCACACAGGAACTCATAACTACAGGGACATAGAAGCACACATAGAAAAACCGGTGCTTATTTTGAGCCAGTGGTTGCAGGTGGGGACCACCCACGCTCATTTTTGAGCATCATTACTTATTTTTCCTCATCAGACTTTGGCCCAAAACAAGAGAGAGAAAAACATAAAAAGAGGAAAGAAGAAGGAAGAAGGAAAAGAAAGACAGAAAAACAGTGACAAAATGAGAAAACAAGGACGAAAATGAATGTGCAGGAGTGAAACAGCAGCGCAGGGAGTGTCTGGGATGGATTCAATATGCATGACGTAGAATCAAGATGAAATGATGATTATGATGATGATAATGATGATGATTAAGAGATGGATTTAATATGCATGAGGTAGAATAAAGACTTTGCATCCTTGGTATTCTGCACTGCAGAAGATCACGCAGAGACAGTGCCTGGGAGCCTGTGGCTTTTCTCCAACTTAGCTGTGCAACACAGCTGGGTTGTAGAAATATAAGTGCGCATGTTTGTTTGGCCGGCCTAAGACGGTCGGCAAAACTGACATGCGCACTTGTAAGTGTACCCTACTCCTCTACCCTACCATGCCAGGCCCGCCCTAAACTCATAAAGCGGCTCAGACAGCGATAAATAAAATAATTATAACATTGAGTTATTATCATTTTATGTATCATCTGCTGGCTCTGGGCAATGTGGTGATGTCCCTCCGCCATTACGGAGGAGCCTCTCCTGGCAGTGCTGCTGGCAACTTGTGAGCAAACTTTTGGGACTGGCACTTATTATATTACACATTAAGCAGAAAATGGTGTCACATGCTGACATGCATGGTAATATCTCATCACATCATCACTGCAAGGATGCGATTAGTCCAATCAAAACTTGGTGAGACATAAATGCTTCTTGGGTGGGACATACTCAAGACTAGGGAGGAAAACCATCAAATTAAGAGCAGTGGACTTAGATTAAATAGACAAGAAACCCCTAACAAATGAGCGGAGTGAGACCCACAGCCGACTCTAATTCGGTGTTGGATTCAAAAACTCTGTTGCCAAACGACAAGAGACAGAAACATGGCTTCTTCGTCTTCTGGAACATGAAAAGGATGTTCCAAACTGTTTTCCTGTTCAGAAACCATTAGACAAAAAAACTTCCATTGGTTTCCAGTGCAATGAATTCCTCTCTTGAGAAATATGCCGAGATAGAAAAGGAAAAAGGGCTCATTTAATCCCCTATCTAAGAAGGGCAAGCGCATAGATATAGAGGTTCACCACACAATTGTGGATAGAAAAGGCAAGCAGGAAGGAAAAGCAAGGTAACCGATTTCAGATTCACCAGTGATCAAATGTGTACTAGATAAATTGTAGATTACTTATAACATACATGTGTTCCTATTTCAGGCCATGTTGGCACACCTGTTCCTTGCAACATTGTCAAACTGGATGACGTGCCAGACATGAACTATTTCTCAGCCAACGGGGAAGGAGAGGTAAATATTTCTCTCATGGTATGGTTGGGTCCAAAGGAAAACCTTAACCAAGGACCAAACGTCAATGTTTTTGTTCATCTATACACAGATCTGCATTAAAGGAACCAATGTGTTCAAAGGCTACCTCAAGGACCCAGAGAAAACGGCAGAAGCTCTTGACGCAGATGGATGGCTTCACACCGGCGACATTGGGAAATGGTTGCCAGTAGGTTATTTGCTTATTTCATATTTTCATGATGCTAAACTCTTCCTTATTTGCTATGTCCTCCTAGGGTGGCGGGCTTTAGTCTCTAGGATAAAATGTAGAGTGTGGCATGCCTGGGGTAGCAGATGAAGTGGCTGCTGCAGGGGATGTAAGTGTTGCTGGAGTGGTGGCAGTAAGATTCTATCTACTTCATTTACCTGCATTATCGTCAATGCATGTTCCTTTTGATACTTTTATGAGACCGGTATAAGAACCCCAAATGCATTGTTCGTTGGCACATGTCCAATGCATCTTTTGTATTTTCATGCTGACCCAATGAAAGGTTTCTTGATCTAAAAAAATTTCCTTAGGTCAGAGTTCCTCATAAGAAACCTTTGTGTTTGCTTCCATGAGTGAGAAACATCCTGCAATGCTCCTTCATGAAACTGTTTACTGTGTGGTCCTTTGCTGTGTGGTCCTTGGGCAATATGTTTTTTCTACAGTGTGCACTGTTCAATATTATGGCAAGGCTAACCTCAATTGTGGCTGTTTCAAGTCACCAGTCAGTGATGCAGCACCAAAAAAGCAGAATTTCCAGAGTTAGCAGTTTGAGATACTGTGACTCACTGATATTATTGGCAAATTATGAGGAGCATTTGGTTTCGCTGGATGGTCTCTCTCTTTTCTTTGGACTTCTTATGTTTGCAGTTAATGGGGACAAACTGGAAGCAAACTGAGTACATCTTGAAGATTTTCCAGGGTCCTTTAGGAACACTTACGGTAGGAAAGGGGAAGATTATGTTGGGTAACCTTACCATGCAATATTATCACAATGCCTCAAAGATGATCCTTGGAGTCACAACAAAAAACCCTTAGCTCCGTCCTGGTAGTGTGGCAAAGAGTAGTCAGACTTTATTGGAGGAACAGGTTTTTAGCATTGTACAATACCATATTGGTTCTTAAGTAATTGAGATGACTCAATAGAAATTCAACACCAATTTCTAAAAATAAAGCTATTTCATATAATTTTAGACACCAAAGCGAACTTTTTAATATACATATAACCGGAGTTATAGATGTTCAAAGTGATGACAAATAAATGCATTAAAAACAGCTGTCATTTACAGTGGCGGCTGACAAAGATAAGGAATGGTGGATGGATGGAGGGTGCCTGGGGAGCACTAAGAGGAGCTGCACGGTGGGGGGGTTAAAAATAAATAACAAATAAAAGACTTACCTGGTGCTGCCAGCCGACTTGCACTCCTCTGTTCCTGGTCACAGCAGTCCCTGAAACAGCATCACGGACTCCCCATCCACTCCCCGTGCTGCTCTCAACCATAAGAGCAGCGTGGGGATTGGCCTGAGCGGGTTGGATTAGCGCGCGCTCTAGCACAGGGTGTCTGTGCTGTTTCTATAACCCAGCTGTGGAATACAACTGGGTTGGAGAAACCTAAGTGTGCATGTCAGTTTGGCCGTCTGAGACGGCCTGCCAAGCTGACATACGCACTAACAAGTGCACCTACCACTCCTCCTCTCCCCTCCCATGCCCCGGCCCTGTCTCTCCCTGCACATGCTGGCTCAGCCAGCAGCTGAAAAATAAAATAATAGCACAATATTGTTTTTCATTTTTCAGCTGCTGGCTCTGAGCCAGTGCGGCAAAACTCCTCTGCTATTGCGGAGTAGCAGCTGCTGGTCATTTAACATTGGGGTCAATGGCAAAAACTACTAGTGACAATCCGTCACTTAAATTTCCACCCTCACAGGGTAGAGGTGGTAGGGGTCCCAGGACCAGGCCACATCAGTCAGTTCAATTTTACCTGGCCCGTGGAGCCCGGGTGCAGTGGTTGTCCTGGCTGTCAGTGATCCTACATGGGATCCGCAGTAAAGCTTCTTTTCCCATAGAGACGGTGCTGCCAGAAAGGGGATGCCGAACATTAAGAGCGGGGTGGTTGCTGACATTGGTCGCAGGCATTGTGTGATGCCCTCGTAATGCAGCGTCAAGTTAAGGGGTCGGTTACCGGACTAGTGACCAACAAGCCTTGATAGCAGTAAAAGTACCTTAAATGAAATTCGACGTCTTGAGGTCAGGGGAGTGCGGGAGCGGCTTGAAACTTCGGTTACAGCCAGACTGCAACTTCCAGAATGCACTAAAGCATTTAACCTTGGGCGATCCCTCAGAGGCTCCAATCGGCAGCTATTCTTTGGTTCCTGAGCATTGTTTTACCTGCACTTTGCAGGGGACTGGTCCCACCCGTCCAGGGGTAGTTGGAGGGGTGGCTTCTGGCTTCCACAAGGGTCTCTCTCTTTGGGAGTGTTGAGTTTTAGCCAAGGACGAGGGTCATATACTCAATTCAAAGTCTGTTGCCTCAGAGAATATCCCTCTTTTGTTTTATGCCAGTGGGCAAAGTCCTGTTGTCGGTGACATAGGTCTCCTCTTGGTCCTTCTTTGAAGTCAGTCAGAACTGAGGTTCTTGTGTGAGGGGTTCCCTTAAATCCTGGATTTTGGCAAGTCAGGAGTGTGGGAGCTAGCAACCAATGGGCAGCTAGTCCCTTACAGCTAATCTGCCCCTGAGGTGATCACATCTGGTGGTGTAGGTCACCTTTTCTACCCAGAGACCACTATTTCCGCACTCCTAAAGATGGCATAAATCAATCTTAAGTATACAGATCAGGATGCTCCCCCTGGAGGTGTGTCCAGCCTTCCTGGAGGTGAACACGTCCTGCATACCTAATCTTCCACCTTGGTTTGGTCCAAGGGTGCCTGGGGTAAGAGGAGGGCTGTGTCCTCATTAAGGCAACAGCCAAGATGCATATCAGCAGGGCAGCCTTTGAAGCTCACCGCTCTGATGTGTCACTTCACTAGCCCCTTGGGAGGAGGGAGGTGTGACTGCCTTCCTCCCAAGTCTTTGTTCTGACTCCTGGGAGTGCTAAATTTACCTGACAGGAGGTCAGAAGACTCGCTTAGTGGCAGCTGGGGCGGAAAAAGCTGGGCGTGCAAATCAAAACACGTCAGCTTGGGTAACCAGATGGGCAACCACTAGGTAGCCACCGGGGTGCATGCTAGCCACCCCTTGATGCCTGATTAGTGTCCAGTGAGAGAAGGCATGTTGTTTGACACTAAACCTGACATAATTAGGTGGTATCATAATGGAGCTAGTAACCTGAGTGTACCCAGGTGCAAGTCCTGTGTTATCCTTTGGACAGCCCATCTCTTATAGAGTACTTTAATGGTAAAGCCATTATAGAGAGGTATAAGCCTGCAATTACATGTCTCAACTCTTAATACATGTATGGCACAGCATGAGATAATTCCCTCTATAATCGTTGGGGGGCGGGGTTCTGAGGATCTTGTCTTGAAGTTTTCCATTTCCCTAACTCTCATCCCATACTGTTTGCAGGGGATGCCGTTGTCACATTGCACCTCCTTGATTCTAAGAGTATTAAGAACTGGTTTTAGTTTATTTCAATCACAAAAAGACAGTTGGACATCATGAAGTAAAAAAACAGTGGGTGGTCTGTCAGAATAACAAATGGTGGATAAAAAATTGAAAGAATGCAGCATGGTGCTGTAGTAAAAAAAGATGCTGCCTTGCCCTGCAAGTAGGCAGGGAGGCTGCATATGATGGTTGTGTAAGTTGCAGGGAGGGTTTTGTGGCAGGCTTTCTGGCAGTACTTAGGGTAGTTCAGATGGGGAGAACGTTTGGAAATCTTTGGTTTGGCAGAAGTAGATAATTTGGATGGAAAGAACAGTCAGCAAAACATTGAACATTGTTTATGTAGGAAACCCATTAAGTTAAGTACCTTGGTTTGATGCATCCTTCTGATTTGCTTCCATTTGTAACTAACACAGGGATTGCTCTCTTACTTCCAAAAGAGGTCTCTAGTTCAAGCCTCTCTTGGTCTGGTTTCTCCATTTCTCTTCTCATTTAGTTAAAGGAGTGTTGACTTTTTATGAAAACATGTTCTTCATCAAATAACCATTAACAGCAGGTGGTACTAACCAAGGCCTAAATTCCCATCTTGAGGAAATACCGTGTACCAAGATATCCCTTTGTATCACTGATTACATAATGTATCAGAAACTTAGTGATATGTGGTTATTTACAACAATAAAGTCCAGCCTTCAAGGTCCTATTGAATATGAGTAGACGTAACAGCTGCTAATATTAATTAAGCACATACATATAGCATCAATGCAGCCTGACTAGCCTCAGGCCCTTCCTGGTTATGAAGCTATTGTGTATAGTTTTTCCTAAAGGCAAGGTGGTTGATTTGTTGTATTCAGATATAGAGAGCAGTCTACAGAGCCGAGAACTCACTCAAAGTATATGGGAAACAGCCTTAACAACGCAGGCTCAGTCACACGTGCCTTTTTTCCGCAAACCAAACCATGCTTGCCGTAACCACACATATGCCTTAGCAACACATATACATGGTTGAGGCAATGCGCAGTCGAGATGCAGATGGATGGGCGGCCACATGAAGACAGGAACAGAAAGGATCGGGAGAGGACGCAAGGAGGAAGTTGGGGCTGGGTCTTGGGGGCAAGTTTTTCAGGGTGGGGTCGTTTCTAGGGCTCGGGAGAGGGGGTTGGGCTTGTTAACAGAGCATGGACCAGTTTTAGGGCCCATGGCAGGGGGGGGGGGCTGGGTCTGGGTACTTTACAAGTGTTTGAGACAGTTTTTAGGGCTCGGGCAGGGGGGCTGGGGTAGTTTTTAGGGTATGGGTCCGTTTTTAGGGTTCAGGGCAGGGCAGGGCGGGAGAAGGGACAGTTTTCAGGGTTGGGGCAGTTTTAGGCCTCAGGGCAGGGGGGCTCGGTCCAGCCCTAACAAGCATTAGCAAAGCCAATGGATCAGGCCTTTGGGACCTTTTGGCCTTGCCAATGTTTTTGGCTCTGCTATACAGAGTTAGGGGAAAAGTAAAACACTTTTTCCCAGTCCGTGCTGCATCAGCAAAAAATATTTAAAGACTCTATGACTCGACCTCTGGTTGCTAGTGGCTGCCCTATTCCACTGGTATCATATATATATGATGACGTATGCACGCGCAAATTTGCAACACATGTGCACAATGACACAGGCACCATTTGCTTTGCTTTTTTATTTACGGATCCAAAATGTCAGACGCCTCTTGGATAAATAAATCTAAAAAATGAAGAATTTTGTGGTGCGAAAGTGCAAAATATAAAAAAATAAAAAGGAATGGGGAAATAAAGGCGCAGTTGGCGTAGGGGGAAAAACTGCAAAAAGGTGAGAGAGCAGCACAGGGGCAGGTGGAGAAGTACACAAGAGGGAGCGCAAACAGTGCAGATGTCAGAGAGCAACACAAAGCACCGGAGGGAAGACATTTGTGTGTGTGCACACAAAGAGATAGCTGGAAAACAAATGCACTCTCATGAAGTGCCTAACCAAAAAGAAAACAAAATCAGAAATGTGAGCCGTGAAAGGATACAAGTCAGCCAATCAAAGGGTTGGTAAATAGGCTTAATTCAAGGCGAGAGACTACCACAAGGTTGACAAAATAGGAAAAGAAAAGACATTTAAAAAAGTAAGCAAATAAGAGTGGCAATGAAGCTATAGGCAGTCTGTAAAGTTCTTGGTGAGCCACCAATAGGTCTTTCGTAACCTAGGTCAGCGAAACGAGCGAGATCTAAAAATGATGCCCTTTGCATTACACAGAATTTATGGTAATATCAGATTTCTGAATTTCTAGGCACAATGGCAATACGTGTTACAAAGACTGCTCTCTGCCCGGGTAGTGCGGGCCCTGGAGAACTGACATGACATTGTTATATCTTGTCTTCCACGCTCACTCTAGTAACACATTGCACCCTACTGGACTTATCTTTGTGTTAAACGTTCCATCCAGTGCTTAATATGAGCAGGAAGTTGCAAGGGGAGGGGGGGGGGGGGCTGGCAGTCTTTATTGGGAACCAGAAAGTATTCTTAATCATCAGACTTTGAATCAGAACAAGAGAGAGAAAAAACAACAAATGGGGAGAGAAAGACAGAAAAACAGTGGCAAAGGGAGAAAGCAGAGATGAAAAAGAGCATACAACTGTGCGATATGTGCCCTGGGATAGCTTCTTAGTGGGCGAATTAAGACCAGGCAGTCTTAATATTTGGCAACCCCGACGTTCAGCAGCGGCGGTGGTGTGCTCCTTAGAAAAATGCGTGCCCTGCACTTATTCCTTTACACTGTTTCCAGCTGATAAAACGCTACAAAGTAATAACCCCATGATGCTCAGGGCGCCATCTTATATGTCACTACATTTTTTCCCAAAGACTGCACACATTCTTCTCTGCATCCAGTGCCAATTGAAATGGCTTTAAGGGTTCCTATTAATTCCCTCAGCTATTCGGCACAGGTGGTTTTATGGCATCATTCTGAGTTTCATAGGTCAGGGTGGGAAATAGGATGCAGTGTTGATTGCATAGGATGCAGTTTTAGGTTTACCCCATGTTTCCCACCCGATCCAAGCTGTTTCCCCATGCATTTATTTTCTCCTAGTGATGCCTGGTTGGATTTGCAAGTAGGAAAAAACCCCAGAGAAAATAGTCTGTTTGTGTCGGACTCATTGGGAAACTGAGAATGAGGAGCAAAACTTCGGTGACCATGTCACTGGGTGAAACCATCCGACATTTCCGGTTTTGTTCCCCTGAGATGAGCTGCAGCCATAGTTTGCACTACTTAATTATTTTACAACCTCGTCAGTCACGAAGTCCACTCCTAATCGCCTCTTCGCTTTGGGCTGCGGTCAGCATTTTACAATCTTCAAATGTGGCCATGCGCCATTTAATTATTCAACGAGTTTTACAGTTCCTAAGTCCTTGCAGGTATCCAAACGCTAGTATCACCGGGTTAATACGACTTTCTGGTTTATGTGTATGGCAGACGACTGGGGAAGTGTGTTCCTCTAAATACGTGTATTTTTTTTAAATAAAAATTATGCATACTTCACAATTAAACGATTTCGCTATTTTTCCCACCCTTAATTAACCTACATTTTCTTGAAACCATGTCCTGCTGTGTTTATTATGAGAATGATTGTGTTGCTCAGCCCGCTACTAAAGGATTGTGCGATTGAGACTTTAGGAAAGAGAATGAAAGAAAAAGAGAGCGGGATAGAGTGAGCAAGAGGGGGCTCTAGTCAGAGAGAAAAGCATAGGGAGACAAGACGCAGAGATTAAGAAAAGGGGGTAAAAGAGGGATAAGAAGTGGAGAGAGTGGAGGCAGAGGGAGAAAAGAGGAAGGGAGTGTTAGAGATGGTTGGAAAGCGAGAGTGAAGGATAAGAAAAGTGAGAGAAAGATTGGAGTGAGGGAGAGAAAGAAGCATGCCATGTATGAGAGAAGGGAAGAAAGAGAGATAGAAAGAGAGTGGACTTTTACTGACTGGGTTGGTCATCACAGCCATATTTGCAATACTGTTCCTGAAGAAAAAAACAACGTACCTGTTGGAGCAGATTGCATCCTTGCTCAGACAAGCATGCAAAATCAAGCTGAGGAACTTCTGACAGGAGATTTGAATTTTAATGGCATTTATAAATGCCTTCGTTTAAAGCTGAAGGCGGCCTTAAACTCCTACACTAGTTCCTTATTATTACCATTATTTTAGACTTATATTATGATATAAAGTAGACATTTTAACTTGTGTAATGCAAGGTTTGAGTAACTCATCAAATCCTGATAGGTTTTTTAAATATATATAGGGAAAGCAAAAGCAGACTGTGTGAAGTTCATTGTGACTCTTCACACATGAAAGTGGAGAATTTACGATTTTTAATACAGGTTTTTTATAGCATCAAGGACTGATGATGAACCTCCTTCCGGGTGCTACTACATGAGCAGCCGAAACTAGAACAGGGGACGTATACAGTGGCTGTTGCCAGAGAAGGTGTGGTCTTTGAAGACCTAGAGGTTAATAGGTGGACTGTAGAAACAAAATACCTGCTTTAGAAATCTGGGTCTCTTTTGATGGTCTGGCTTAACAGCGCAGCTATCGCCAGACAATTATATGAGCATCATTAGAGAAGGCCTTGGCACAGCCCGCATGCTGAAAGTCAGGAGTGCATGTTATGATTGGGCAGAAGTTAGATGCTTCCACACAAAAAAAGTGCTGCCCTCCACTTAGCTGTGATCATTTTGTATATTTACCGAGCTGGTTGAGTATGAATTTTCAGGGGTCACACATGGTATTGGAATGTTAATAAAGAGACTTAAATAACGAGAAAATGCATGTTGTTTTTCTCAGGTGACATCACAGATGGGAGTAGGGCAGTCATTAACCTACGTGGCTTTCTAGGTCTGGCTTGACAGTCTAACTATCAAATGACCTTTTAACCTACACCAATATGATTCTACAGCCCTTTGCATTCACACAAACACATATCTTTTCACATGCTATTTACTTGTGTAAACTGTATGTATGTTTCTTTTATGGCTTTTAGCCTAAATAAAGATTATTATATATACTTGTAATGATTCACAATACAATACATACCCTTAAAGACAGGACAATTCTTGTTTCAACTACATTGTTTGATCCTGGGCGACCCCCAATAACTTTATGCCGAGCTCTGAAGCAGTGTAGCACGTTACTGATGCTCAAAAAATAAACTTGCAGCACTGTGTCCTACAAAAACTGAAAGCACCTCGAATCGACCAACCCAAGCATTGATGGCCATGTGTGTAAAAAGTGACATAATGGGTCAAGTTTAGTTGTTTGTTGTTATTTTCTGCAGTTGCAATACAAACAACAACGGGTCACCTTGTCACATATCACGTGCACCGAGATCCCAATGAGACATGTTTCATACTGAGTCAACGAGGAAAGTTAAAACAAGGAGTATGAAAGAGCTTGAGCGGGCCTTTAATGAAGCAGCTGTATTAATTAACCGACTTCTTGGGTACAGCCGATCCGTCGCCATCCCCGAGGAACTGATAACCTCCTGTGGGCCAATTTGCTTCACTAAGCTGTCTTTGGAATAACACCTTTCAACCCAATAATTGTCCCCAGGCGCGTGACCCCTGATCTCCTGCAACAATCAGAGCAAATGAGGCAGACACGTTCACTTCAAGACATGACTGACCCCGGCCTGCAGCTCATTAAGGCAGCAGAAAAACACGTGCTTGTATTGGTTCTCTGGCTTTCCTAAGGGTCCGTCCGCTGCCCCTTCCTGAGCGTGTTATGAAGCCGAGCCGTCGAGGATCACGGGTGAGCTTCCCACTAACAACTCGTCGCTGGGAGCAGTGGACTAGGAGAGGGGGTTGAGGGGGGCGCATGTGAACCCAGATTTCTCAAGGTATTCCCAGTCTGGTAGTAGTAGCTCATTCTATTTTTGCGGTTCCTTTACATTTTGACAGTGGCAGTTTATATTTAAATTAAGAAATGTGAATTCAAAATATGGGAATGCGAAGAAAAATAAGGCAAAATGGAAGACATTGGGGGCAGATGTACTACTTCTGGCGCATCTCTGCTAATTAGCAGGGATGCCCCAGAAGAGTTGCGATGCATCTGCCCATCCGTGCACCACCACTGATGCGCTGCATTTATAATGCGGCGCACCATGGCGCGCGGATGGGCAGATGCGTGTGGCATCCCCCCGTCGGAAAGGCGGCGCATTGCTGGAGTTGTGTCGCAAGCGCGACGCAGCTCCAACAAGGCTCGGGGGTGCCCTATCCCTAACATGCTGCGTCAATCCTTACGCCTGCTTCAAGCAGGCGCAGGGTTTTGACGCAGCACGGCCTTAAAAGTGACTTAGTGAAATCTTGTAGATTTCACTCAGCCACTTATAGGAGGCGTTCCTGCGCCCGAATGCCCCCCCCTGCGCCGGAACGCCTACATGTTGAGCAGGGCTTTACAACGTAACCATCTCCCAGAAGCGTCATGTTGTAAATACCCCGCAGCATGGCGTTGGCTTTGCACCGCCGCTGCGTCACAGAAGTGACGCAACGGCGGCGTAAAAGAGGCGCAAGGCGCATGTAAATCTGCCCCTGTACATCTTAAGAGCTCTGGTGGGTACCGGGCCCTGTGGGGGTCGCGTGCACACATGATCAATCCAATCGGAGAGGGGTTGGCCTAACGGCTAAGGCGCTCGACCTCGGACCTGGGGATCTGGGTTCGAGTCTCGGTAACGACGCCAAAAACCTCCTGTGATTCTGGGCAAATCACTTAATCTCCCCGTGCCTAAAAATGAAAGTGTGTCCTCATGTAACGTAACTGGTGCTATGTAAAGCGCTCTGATACCTGTTTCGGTTCGGGTCTAGTTCGCGCTATATAAAACTCTGCCAAAAAAAAAAAAAAAAAATCGAACCCTCGAGAGGGGAGGGAGGGAGATTCGTCCTGTCTCCACAGGCACTGAATCTTCCATACTACAGGCGAACACGTCCATTCCTCGCTGCAGTCTGGCCTCAGGGGTGATGGAGGGGCTCGGACGGTGGCCTCTGACTCAGGGGTGCCCGCTCTAGCCCTTGCTGTTCAGCAAGGTGGCACGATGGGAAACGGTGCCGGGAATGACGTCACTCATAGACGCCAAAAGTGGTTGCAGAGTTTGGCTCGCCTGAAAGTGAAAAATACCAGCTCGGAGGGTCTGAGCTAGCATTTCATCTCTCATGGAGTTCATATCTACAGAGGAGGCGGGTGAGGTTGGCCACTTTTCATGCTGGCATCAGTGTTCTGACTTTTAAATGATTTATCTTCTCATGAGTGCACACATTTCTTCTCACGGAGTCAGCCCAAAACACCTCACCATTCCCTTTTCTACACATAACAAACATTCCCCTATTGCCCAAAAGTGCAGTTTTACCCCCTAAAGCATGAGGTCTACCATGACCCTAAGCAGATCAAATAAATAACTCAGACATGGGTTTCGTCAAGTTGGGAAAACCTAAAATGCACCTCACCTTAACACAGCTTTGGAAGGACTCAACCACCCCCTTCACAGGACAAATGCAGGGAAAACCAAATCCTAGACAATACTACTCTTACTTTGCCGGGCATGGTCGGTCCACTCCAGCCATTAGGGCTGCCGTTGCAAACTCATTGCTGAACATCTCTGAAGATGAATTATCTTTCCCAGAGTGCAGTGTTCTTCAGGGTCCATGATGTGGGAGACCAGGGGCCCTATTAACCATTGGCATTTTATGAGCCCGGCGCACCTTTCAAAAGGTGCACTGCCCCCAGGACAACCGCAAACTCGCCCTGCCCTTTCATGTGAAAACACAGAGCAGCCACTCCGTGATCACTGTGCAGGCGGCACCCGCCTGCACTTTCAAAGGGGATTAGTGATCCCCTTGCAGGCGGGTGCAGTCTGTGACTGCACCCACTTGCAATGGGATGTCCGGGGGGGTCCATGGGTCCCCCTTTACTCCCTGCAGAGGGCTGCTCTCAGGGGGCCCACTGACAGTGTGCCACCTTTTAAATGGCGCATTGTCAGTGCGATTCCTGAGGGCTTCTTTGAGTTTGCACCCGGGTCTGTAATATGGCGCGGGCGCAGAGTCAAAGGAATTCCCTCATTTGCGTAGGGCATGCCCCTATGCAAATGATGGAACAGCCTCTGAAGGTAGCATGACGCATTAAGTGCATCAGCGCTATTGGTATTATAGAAGGGGATGCACAAGCGTCTTCGCCCCCTTCTATAATACCAAGGTGCCCTGGGGGCTTGAAAAGCGGGCGCAAAAAATTATGCGCCCCCAGGGCACCTTCTGTAATACGGTCCCAGGGCTCTGAAGACAGTGGAGCCTACCATAGCTTCTCCAACTGCAGACCTAAGGAGAAAAGGGAAGTGGGAGAGAAGTGTGGAAAAGGGGGAAGAGTGGACTAAGTAGAAAGAGAGCGAGAGCATGCAAGAGTAAGAGAGAGGGGGAACCAATAGAGGCAACCGTGGCCCATGCAGATAAGAGAGTTGGGTTGGTGGGGCGGGGTGAGGGGAGATTTCGATGGATGATGACGAGGGAATTGTAATTATTTATTTAATTTTTCCTTGTCATCATCCATTGAAATACCCCCCCACCTGGTCCCACGGTCTTACCTGCACAGGCCTCAGCTGAATAGAGGCTGAGAGATTAGGGGACATAATGTGTTTGAGTGAGAGCGATGAGGTGAGAAAGAACAAGTGGCGGGAAAAGAGGGGCCAGATGAAAGTACCTGGCAGGGCAAGTTGGCGTTAACATTGGGCTTGAGGATGAGCTCAGCAAGGCCAACAGTACTACTGTTAATTCTAATGATGCATTCTCATCAGTTAATTGCATGCCCACCCATTATATCAACTCACGTGTGGCTTGGACCCATAAAGAAATAGCACACAGTTAATATCCATTCAGGGTCTCGTAAACTGTATAATTATTGAATTTTCATCATTATGCAAGCACCAATATCGAGTGCTGCAATTATTGATTATTGTTCTTTTACATATAAGCCAGCCTTTACCGAACCGACCATTCGGTTTCATTGATGCTGCCTATATTAAGATCCTTACTGCTAGGCTCTTCTATGTATAATGTTGACCGCGTTGATCACTGATGAATAATTTGCACTACAGCTCGGTGGATTCTTCATATTTGCATATGTGTGATGTTGTATGATGACTAAATTGCAATAAACATATTCAAACAAAAAATTATGCAAGCACCAATAGTTGATTCCTTTTGTGAGATCAGCTATAGATTATGGTAATAAGGTTAATCCTCTGCCTATTATTTCCACAAGCTACCTTCCACAAAGATGGAAAAATGTGGAAGGTCCCTGATGCTCTTTATATAGCCTTTGGTGAGCTAAATGTAATTATTGAATCCCTGCCTCAGACTATCCCTCCAGTCCAACCAGGGGAGCGGATCTGCTCTCGCAGAGCACAGGCCGTGCAAAATGTCACTGTTAGAAGATATTGGTGCATGGAGGTTTAGCAGAGAGCATGCCAGGCTAACAGCTGTGCCTCTTTGCAGAACGGGACGCTGAAGATAATCGACCGCAAGAAGAACATCTTCAAATTGGCCCAGGGCGAGTACATTGCACCTGAGAAGATTGAGAATGTGTACATCAGCAGTCCCCCTGTGGCCCAGGTCTTCGTACACGGGGACAGTCTGAAGGTAATAAAGGTCTTCCTTGTCTAAGTGATGCCCTGGCTATGATGTCAATGATTCCTGAAGCCTTGAGTTGTAGCAGCTGGCCAGATGATGGCTTTGTTGCACATGGTCACATTGGACTGGATTATCTTGACATGTCACCATGTCACCTTGCCACCCTAGGCAGCCCTTTCTTTTGCCTGGTTTCTTGTGCATGCTATAATTGGTCTCAAATTTTATAAAAGAACAAGAAAATAATCTGTTTTAAAGATATAATGCATGCTTACACTGCAATGCTCATAAGAAGGTTTTCAGAAACTGTACTGATGGGAAGTAAAATCAAAACAGGTGATATAATCATAAACAACTATAATAAACTTTGGCTAAAGCTACATCAGATATTATCCAGTATTAGGGGTGTCTTTCATGGATTCACATGCCTGAATCATTCCCCGTCGTCGAGACGGGAGCCTCCGGTACATAAAAAAGTAATGTCCTATAGACATACATAGAGAAAATAGGCCTAAGGGCCTCCCCTTAGTAGCCTTTCTTAGTCCTTATGTAAAAAGGACCAAACTCTCCCAGTCAGCCAATCAGCTCCGACCTCCCTCTAGAACCTTCCTGGGAGGAGCCTCAGTCCCTCAGATTTTCTACCGCACGTTGTGCTAAGGGAGTCTCCTCTGAGCTCTGCTCAGATTCTGTGTTTTTTTCACTTAATTTGGCTTTTCTACTATGGATTATCTTCAAATACATTCTGTATCTTCAAATACTTTCTTTAAAGAAGGTTTAACAAGGGAAAGAACGGAAGAATTCTGTTTGGAGCCTGCACTTCTTGTTCCAAGAGGTGGCTCTGCTCGGTTCCTCACACTCACAGACCAAAGGCTACAAGGTATGTTGCTTTTTCAAGTGACTTTTGAAGGGTCGTGAACAGAGGCTGTTAATATGGTTAAGGCCAGAAAGGAGGTTATTTATTTCTCCAGTTACTGCGATGAGGTGTTGCCCTCAAAGTCCAGGAGACCTCAATAGAGAATCTCCTCAGACTCATTCCTCAGGGTACCATCCTGAGAAGGCCCCAAAAAAGACCGCTCAAGGGTCTTCCGGGCGCAGTCCTTCAAGGATCTCCCCACTCTGTGGGAAAGGAGAGTAAAGGACTTGCTTTGGAGAATTATCGGACAACATAGACGACGTATGAGCCGTCTATATCCCCTCCTCTGGTCATAGGATCGTTCAGAAAGGCGTCGTCTATACCTCCTGAGGTACAGCCTAAGCAGCCATCGACGTCAAAACCATCATCATTGCAATGTGAGCGTCGACAACGACGACAGCGTCGACGATGACGTCGACGACGAGACCATAGACGTCGACGGCGACACCGTCGACGTCGACGATTGGAGCGTCGTCGACGAGGACATCGACGTCGACGACGAGGCCGTCGACGACACCATGGACGTCGACTTCAAAACCGTCGACGACGGCGAGGACCGTCGACGACGACGAGCACCGTCGACGACGACGAGCACCGTCGACGACGAGCACCGTCGACGACAGCGAGGACCGTCGACGACGGCGAGGACCGTCGACGACGGCGAGGACCGTCGACGGCGAGGACCGTCGACGGCGAGGACCGACGGCGGCGAGGACCGCCGACGGCGAGGACCGTCGACGGCGAGGACAGTCGACGGCGAGGGCCGTCGACGTCAGCGTGGACCGTCGACGACCAGGCAGTCGAAGTCAGCGAGGACCGTCGACGACGAGGCAGTCGACGGCGAGACCGTCGACGTCAAGACCGTCGACGTCAAGATCGCCGTCGACGACGAGACCATCGACGTCGCCGACGCAACCATCGACGACAGCCTCTCGGAACGAAGGCCTGTCTACGGTATCAATGAGGGCTTCATCTCGAAGACTAATCGGCATGTCTACGGCCTGTCTACGGTTTCGATGATGGCCTCATCTACGATGATGGCCTCATCTATGAAGGCGCATGGCCTCATCTACGAAGGCGCATTTTAGTGGGTCATCTACGAAGGCGCATTTTAGTGGGCGCGTCTATGACAGCCTGTCTACGGCAGCCCGTCCACGGCAGCCTGTCTACAGCGTCTACAGGGCCTAGTCTACAGTGCCTATTCTATGAGGACCTAGTCTACAATGGCCTAATCTATAGTCTACGATGTCCTAGTCTACTGGCCTACTCTATGGAGGCCTAATGATCGATGGCCTAGTCGTCTACGAAGGCCTAGTGCTCGATGGCCTAGTCTACGATGTCCTAGTCTACGACGGCCTAGTCCATGACGGCCTCGTCTACAAGGGCTAGTCTAAGGAGTCGACTGCTCGCCTACGACGCCCTGTCTACGGTATCGACGATAGCCTCATCTACGTAGGCTCATCTTCGAGGACTCGTCTACGGCGGCATAGTCATTGAAGACATCGTCTATGACAGCCTGTCTGGTCGACCAGGGCCTTCTCTAAGATGGCCTAGCCTAAGATGGCCTCATCTACGCGGGCCTCGTCTTCGTGGGCCTCGTCTACGATGGCCTAGTCTACGAGGGACTCGTCTACGATAGCCTCGTCTAGGATGGTCTAGTCTATGATGACCTCATCTACGACGGACTCAGCTACGAAGGCTAGTCTACGACGGCGTCGACGGCCTTGTCTACGAGTAGTCTACGACGGCCTCATCTATGACTGCTCGTCTACGACGGCATACTCTCTGACGGACATCTTGTCGACGAACTCGTCAACGAAGGAGGAGATCCACCGAGTCTGTCATCTCTTTTAAGGAGGTATGGTCATCTATGACTGCGCGTCTACGATGGCATAGTCTATGACGGCTACCTCGTCGACGGATTCATCGACGAAGAAGGAACTCCACCACTCTGGAATCTCTTCTAAGGTGGTATGGAGAGCTGCTCAACGTTTTAAGATCTCCATGACCTCTCAAGAACAGGCCTGCTTCTTGTACGTCTTCAAAGAACCCTACAAGAAGGCAGTAAGATCGATACGGGTTATCCATTACCTATAGTCAGAAGAGGTAAGGGTCCGGTAGTACCCCTCCTCTGTATCACTGGTGATCCCTCTGTTGGAGAAGAAGTATAAGGCGCCAGATACAGCACCGGCGTGCTTAACAGGAACTTTCTAAGCCGGACTCCGTAGTGCCACAGGCGGCCTAGAAAAACTCCAGGGATCCTTCGGCCCCGTTGTCACCTCCTCCTGATAAGGAGGGTCTAAGAGTGGACAACCTTACGAACAGGTTTTCCTCTGTGAACGTTCTAGCGCTCTTGGTACGCTAGCATGGAACATTGTGGGCACACTGGCCCCATACCAGCCGGAATTACCAGACTCATCCGAAGAGGAAGTTAGGTGGATTCCGCTGAGGCGAGGCATTGGCGTTAAACCATAGACTGCGCGAGGAATATCGCTATGACAGGGTTCCGCAAGTGGCTGGACCTGCAGTCTTGCGGATCCAAGGAGGGCCCTTTCCGTCCTGAGGTGCAAACTACGTTTGTGGACGGGCCAGATGAGGGCCAGTCACTATTGGCACGAAAAGTTAACTAAACAGACAATGCGAGAGCTTTGGACACTCTTCAGTATATGAACCAGTCCTTTAGTACAACGGGAGGAAGAAGAAGGTCTTCCCTCAAAGGAAATTATCAATTCCAATCTTCCTGCTCTTCAGGCCAGAGTAGACCACAATGCCTTCAGTCGCCGACAATAGCAAAACAAGCACCCATCTTCTGAGAAATTGTCTTCTCATGGAACGGGCAGCGGAGCTATCAAGATATACAGCTGCATCTACGTCTGGATTATGCTGTAGAAAGGAGCTATAGCGAGTGTTCCTCCTCCTCAAAGGAGCTGTAGCGAGAGTACCTCCTCCTCATAAGGGAAAAGGGTTTTTTTGTTCCCGCTTCCTTTTTAAATCCAGAAAACAGATAGGAGGAGGAGACCAACCTTGGGCTTCAGAGACTTCAACACCCTCCTAAAAGAGGCAGTTGTTTCGCATGGTAATCCATGAGGTCCAGCAAACAGGACGTTTACTTCCATATCCCACTTCACAGGAATCGCTAAAAGTACTTACGATTTGCAGTAGTGGGCAGACATTTACGGTTCCGCGTTCTGCCTTTCGAGCTCAAGTCTGCACCACACATTTTCACGAAATACAGTTCCCTGGGAGCGACATAACTAGGACACCAAGTCTTCGGTATCTGAAGGACTGCCTGCTCAAGGCTTCATCCTTAAAAGACGTGTCCAGGTCTCCCAACGCCTGTTCAGTTTTCGATGCTGGATCTCATCCTCAATCAGGAAAAATCGGTCCTGAAACCTTCTCACTACATCAGTTTCCTAGGTACATCAGTTTCCTAGGTATAACCCTGGCCACACGGTCAGCAAAGGTTTTCCCATCAGAGAGTGATAGTGTATCCTCCTGGTTCCTCGCTCTCAACTACGAACGAGACCTCTACAAGAGGCGCTATCGAAGCAGTGGTTACAATCTACAGGGTCATCTTGCCACATAAAAGAGAATCCTCACATGGCCGGAGTCCTACAATGAGGAATATCCTCTCAAAAACTGTCTCAAGGCTTGTCACTCCTACTTCCGACGGTTCCTCACGTCGTCACAAAATGCGGAAGGTAGTCTCCTATGGAGAAGACACTACATATCAATCTGCCTGAACTGCTGACGGTCTTCCTGGGCCTTCAAGATTGCCTACCAAGAATAAGACGAACAATGGGCTCACCTATGCGCTCAGCAGGCAGAAACCATTGTAACAGGGAGCTGGACCAACAAATCATTGGCCCCATCTTCTCCAGATAAAACACGCCGCAAATGGATCTAATTGCGACGTGAATGAAAGCCGGATGCCCACACTTCCGTAATTGGCTAGGGAACGCATTTCCAACCGCATGGCGCAATGTCTTTGCGTAGGCCTTTCCACCATTCCCGATGCTCCCATTGTCCTCAAGACACGGTTGGTGGAGCCTTGTATTCTGATTTTAATAGCCCCAATTGGGCCGAGGCGACATTGGTTCACAGAACTCCACCACCTATCCCTGTAGCCGCCGATCCACCGGCGGCAGTATCTATCTCTGCTACTATGATCGATAATGCAGTTCGACATCAGGGTCTGAAGTCTCTCTGGTTGGTCGCCTGACCCCTGACACAAGACTGAGTTCAGAGTTCCACAATCGGAATAATCCACAGGACTGTAGACATTCTTGCCAGAGCAAGTGCGGATAGCACATGAACATATTCCTGGAAAGGGAAGCGCTTTGGGTCTGCGGTGTCGACCGCAGCAATAGGCTTTTCTCCACATCACTGGTGCAAATATTGCCTTATCTATCCATTACAGTACATTTAACAGTGCTATCTTGTTATAAAAGAATTCAAACGAGCCCATCGCTATGGTCAAGCGGGTTGCTTAAGCAAGTTCTGAAACGTTTATATAGATCTTTCCCGCCAGTAAGGATGTTGCCACCTCCTGGCATCTCAATGTGGTTCTTACCAAGCTCATGAAACATCCGTTCAACCAGTACACGGAGCTGACCCAAAGTATGTCTCGTGAACAATCCCCACTAAGAGTCAGTGGGCTACAGGCGGTTTTCTATCCAGAGGAGCGAGCGAGCTCCAAGCTCTGTCCATTCAGGAACCGCACATGCAGTTTTTCTGCTAGTCCATTCGGAACCGCACATGCAGTTCAGGAAGGCTAGCATGGTGCTGAGACCGAACCCAAAATTCATTCCAAAGGTGCCTTCAGCCTTTCATCTCAATGGGCCAATAATCCTTCAATCTTTCTTTGCGAACCCTTCAACCGCAGCAGGAAGGGCTCTACATTCTTTAGATCTCAAAGAGGTCTCAGGTTCTACCTAGATAAGTCTAAGACTTTCAGAAACTCTTCACAACTGTTCGTGACATACAGCAGACCAAGAATGGGCCTGTCCCTCACGAAACAAAGCATCTCAAGATGGATCTCATCAACGATTGCATTCTGCCATGACCAGGCCGGACGGCCTTTGACTGATCAGGTCACTGCACATTCCACCAGGACGATGTCCACGTCAGCAGCACTCTTCGCGGGGGTGCCAATCTTGGACATTGGCAGAGCGGCGACCTGGAAGTCACCGCACACTTTCTCCAGCCACTACTGCCTGGATATCGAACTTCAGAAGGATATGGCAGTGGGTCAAGCGGTGCTTCGCCATCTCTTTCAGTGAGGTGAGCCTTCCTACTTCCCGCCATCCAGGTATGCACATTCCTTGCTCTTGTGATACTATATGTGATGTTATATGCATTGTCTAACATGACTGCAGAACTGATTTACATCACAAATGTGCATATCTGACTGCTAACTATTCTGATTCAGGCATGTGAATCCATGAAAGACACCCCTAATACTGGATAAGAAATGCGTTACTTACCTGTAACAGCAGTTATCCAGTATTGGTGTCTTTCATGGATTCACATGCAACCCTCCCGCCTCCCCGGGAAGGACTCACATCCCTCTCTGACAACATTACGCCTACCTAGCTGGGTGCGTACGAAAATCTGAGGGACTGAGGCTCCTCCCAGGAAGGTTCTAGAGGGAGGTCGGAGCTGATTGGCTGACTGGGAGAGTTTGGTCCTTTTTACATAAGGACTAAGAAAGGCTACTAAGGGGAGGCCCTTAGGCCTATTTTCTCTATGTATGTCTATAGGACATTACTTTTTTATGTACCGGAGGCTCCCGTCTCGACGACGGGGAATGATTCAGGCATGTGAATCCATGAAAGACACCAATACTGGATAACTGCTGTTACAGGTAAGTAACGCATTTCTTCTGAGTTGTGAAATAGCATGCCAGTCCACAGACAGGACCATATTCTGTAACATAATTGCATATCATATTCTTTTTCCAAGGCTTCTCTGGTGGGTATTGTGGTTCCTGACTCAGAAGCATTGCCGGATTTTGCTGCCAAGCTGGGAATTAAAGGCTCGTTTGAAGAACTTTGCAAACATCCAGTAAGCAATATTCTCTCAATGTATGTCTTTAGGCCTCAAACCTATTCAAAATAATTATTATGGCTTTTGAAAAACGCACCTTTGGATTTTGCAGCTCCTCTTATTGACATTAGAATAGCATAGCTTCTGCTTCTGGTACGGTGGCTGCAAAGGAAAATCTTTTTTTATAACACATTTTATTGGCGTTAAACTATCACAGTGATGGGTACAAAGATCATGCTGCTTGCAAAACATAGTCATAAAAGTGATAATCAATGGTCAAGAGAAGATATCATCTAGAACATGAATTAGCAACCTCCCAGCTAGTATAATGATTAGGTTTTAACCCATTGATACATGAAAATGATCCAGCCAGGAGCCCCATTGGTTTGCATGTCTGCGCAGGCAGCTTCCGGCTCCTAATATGACACTCAGTCAGTGTGTAATGGTGCATAGCTCTAATCCATTACATAAGGGGAGGGGGCACTAGAGACCACCTGCATTTTGGGATATCCCTTTTAGACAGCAGAAGCCGCAAATCAATGAAAGGTTCACTCCCCCCGCACATATTCCTCCTCTTCTGAGACACCCAAGATGGAAGCAAATTATTTGCCATCCAAGTGCTGCAGATAGATCTGTGGAAATCCCACACCAATATTGTCGATGACTGTGCGTATCCATGCCATAAAAATGTATGAAATTGCCTACCCTTAGTTAACATCTAAGACAATTTGTGGAGGGGCCTCTACCCACCTTCCATAGACTGTGGACAATACGATTGTCCAACTGTTGTGCAGCAGCAAAAGTGCTTAGATAGACAAACACGAATGTAATAATTCTGATGGGAAAAGGTTATGATTGAATAAGTATGGAAATCATAATATAGCCAACCAAGTTTAAAGTACGTGTCAGAACGCCATCTGTGGTAAACCAGATCAAGTCACCTCTCCCCACATTGGTAACGTAACTATTACAGCCTAGTACATAAGAAGAAGTTTTTTCCTTTTAATAAATGACATTTTTATCTTTATCTCCATTAATAGTGAAACATGGTGTATGTGGGGTATGAGGGAGATGTCGAATGGAATAAAGTATAAGTATAAAGAAAAAGAAGAGATGGAGCATTACTTTATCACTCTGCTGGCCTACTTCTCCTACATTTGCATGAGGTTGGAGAAGCTAGGAGTCCTTGATACCAGGGGCGGGGAGCTCAGGACAGAATATCTTGTGCTGGATACTCTAGGCTCAAACAGGGAATGTACCAACCTTCCACGCAGATCGCTGGGTGTAGGCCAGAAGAGAAAGTTCTCATGGATTTACATTGTTTAAAATCCACTTGGAACAGAATTTCTAGGAAAAACGACCTCAAACTGTATGCATGTGGCAGGAGGTGATTTTAGAGGGGCATGAGTTGTGGGCATGCTTCTGGGTGCATGTGCATGACTGTGTGGCGTGTGTGAGTGAGTGTGGGCATGCACCTGGGTACATGTGCATGACTGTGGTACATGTGCATGTGGGCATGCACCTGGGTGCATGTGCATGACTGCGTGGCGTGTGTGAGTGTGGGCATGCGCCAGGGTGCATGTGTATGGCTGTGTGGCACATGTGCGTTTAAATGGGGGCATGAGTATGTCTATGTGGCACGTGTGTGTATGAGCGTGGGCACGCGCCTGGGGGCATGTGTATGACTGTGGGACACATGTGCGTATGGGCATGCGCCTGGGTGCCTGTGTATGACTGCATGGCGTGTGTGAGTAAGTGTGGGCATGCGCCTGAGACCATGTGCATGGCTGTGTGGGCATGCGCCTGGGTACATGAGTATGACTGTGTGGCACGTGTGTGTGTGTGAGCGTGGTCTCGTGCGTGTTGTCCTGAGTTACTGGTCAGTATGTGCCTCTGTGACGAAAGTGAATGCCGGTCTTTGGGTTTTTGTTTGCCATTTCAGGTTCTTGTGCAAATAGGTTATTCAGCCACAAACGATCGAGTTTCATTATGTGTTTGATATTTCTTTTAGGCAGTGAAGAAAGCTATCATCGAAGACATGGTCACACATGGGAAAAAAGCTGGCCTGAAATCTTTCGAACAAGTATGTGCATTTCATTTCAAGATGTAGGACCAAATCAATGTATTGCATCACACAGCAGACCTTTTTGAGGGTGGCACCATTTCGCACAGAGATCTACTGATGCAGATCTGCTGATCTACAATGAGTCTATGTAATGTCTAAACATTTCAAATTGTTTATGCAGCTTACCGAACCCGAAGAGATCCCTTTGCCTTCTTCTCTGGCACTCTCCTCGACCTCACTCATAGAAATGTGAGCTCAATACACAACTCTCGGTGCAGATAATTCACAGCCTTTCTGATGTCTTTGGCAGAGATGGGAGCTGACGTTGGCACAACTTCCATTACAGTCTTTCTGTTTGGAAGTCTTTCGGAGTTTTCAGTAATTTTCTTCAATAAGTAATCGGAATGGGATATCGGATTTAAGTTGAAATTGAGGGGGACGTCTCTTCAATGAATTGTAAAAAATATTGAACCCGTTTACAAAATTAGCTGGAAATAAACTCATGTCGAATTTTCGGACTGGATTCCACAACTACTCATTGGAATCTCAAATTGTTACAGCTTTCCAGGAGTAGTTCTGGAATTCTTTGGGAAAATCTATTTTACTCACAACTGCCACCTTTTATGTATGACTAAATGTATATATTGTACATTTATATATGCTTAAAAATAATGCTTATAATTGTTTTTTTCTCCGTATGGAAAATATGTTTTCCCTCAAAAACCCATGTTCATGAAACCTCCACTAATTTTGGGGTGTTCCCTCCGCCTTCCTACCAAGAAAACACATTTACTTCTGCTGTTAACATAAATGACCTAAGCATTATTATCAGGGTAAGAAACTGGTAGTAAACACTAGTGAATACCAAGAAACTCGATAGCTTAAAGGTGTTCACCTATCTATGGAAAACGTTTCAAGTAGAAACGCCTACGCCCTCCCCAGTTTTTGATCTGGAACTTCATTAAGTCATTTTTAAAAAACAAATGTTAAATCTGTGTCAAATTTACAAAGACTGTGCAGTTTTTAAGGAAACAAATTACAGGGGAGAGATGGAATAGTCATTTAAAGTAATTTCAGCAAAAAACACTTTAGCATCAGAATTCTATGCAGTATTTTTAAATGCTACATTTATAACAAAGAAAGTCAACCAGAACAAAACATTTGTATTTCAATGTATTGCAGGGAGCAGTAAAAAACACAGGTACTTTTTAGGTTGAAACGCACCAGACAACACAGCTGTCTGGTTTGCTACAGACATCCTGGGGACATTGAGAAAGCTGATATACAAATGCATTCCACTCTTTGCTTACCATTGGCTTTGTGGTTTGTAACTCACATTTTCTGACTTTCTATTTGCTGGCTTTATTTGCTTTAGGCTGTCTAGCTTGAGTTTGTCCCTCCTGTTGCCCAAATCTTGTTTACTGTATTCTTCCATTAACTCGCTTTCTGTAAACAGGCCTTTATATCTTGCTCTTACCGAGTCACATTTGATGTGCATTCAAAGACAGAGGTCAAATGTCAAGCTCTCTCTTTCGAGGGAGCTTGGTGTTTACTTTTCTTTCTCTGACTTCAAAGTGAGAGAATTTATATGACAATCCTGCTGAGTATCCATGTAAGAGGAGAGGCTGTAGGATGTTTTTTTCTAGCACACACCAAAAAAAAAATTATGAACAGTGCTGATGTTTCAGAATATATCCGAATTAGAGCAAATGAAACAATTTTTTGGGTAATTCTGGAAACAAATATTTGAATGTGATCAAAACACATTAATACACTAGGTGGTGGCATATGCACACATTATCGTTTGTGTGCGGTAAACCCCTATTTTGGGGCAGATGTAGTGGTCATTTCAATTGAAAATGGGTTGTCTGTAATGGCGGTGCATAAGACACAAGGCACAGGCCACACACTACGCCACTCCACTCTATGCCCTTCCACTCTATGTCACACCACTGCATTCTACGATACTCCACTCCACTCTGTGACATGCCACTCCACTCTACGCCCCTCCACTCGAAGACACTCGATGACACACCACATCACTCAAATCCATGTCACTCCAATCTAAGCCACTCACTTCATGACACAACATGCCATTCCACTCTACACATCCCTTTACTACACATCACTTAACCCTTTGTACCTACCAAGCTCCAATCTACCCCATCTACTCCACTCCAATATACCCCACTCCACTCCATCTAATCTACACCCCTCCTCTCTCATCTACCCACACTCCAACCCACCCCAATCTTCCCCAACCTACACCATTGTACCCCACTTTAATGTACTCTACTCTTACCCAATTTACCCCAATCCACACCACTACAATCCAGTCTACCACACTCCACTCCAATCTATTTACCTCCACTCCACCCTAGTCTATCCCGCTACCCTCCAATCTACCCCACTCCACTCAAATCTACTCCACTCCACACTAACCCGCTCCACTCAGTCTAACCCAATCAACCCCACCCCACTCCTATCAAACCCATTCCACCCCAATCTACCGCACTCCACTCTACTCAACCCCTCTCTGCTCCAATCTACCCCAGTCTACCCTACTCCAATCCAATCGAAACCACTCTTCTCCAAACTACCTGACTCCATTCGTTCTACCCCACTCCATTCTATTCCACTAAACTACACTCCAGTCCACCCGGTCCAATTTACCTAACTCCATTCCAATTTACCCCACTCCAAACTCCACTGCAATCTACCCAACTCATCTCCACTCGAATCTACTCACTCCACTATAATCTATCCAGCTCCAATCTACCACAATCTACCCACTCCAATCTACCACAATCCACTCCAATCTATCACACTCAAATTCCCCCAAACTACCCCAATACACTCTACCACACTCCAATCCACTCTACCCAAATCTACTCCACTCCACTTTATACAATCTACACACATCCAAACTGCCACACTCCACTCTAATCTAACCCGCTCCACTCAAATCTAACCATCTCCACTCAAATCTAACCCACTCCACGCCAATCCCTCCCACTTCAATCAACACCAGCCCACTCCACCACATTCTACTCTACTGCAATGTGAGGAGTGTTTTATTATCATGTCGGAGTGGTGCTCTTATTCCATCTTTGGTTGCAGCCTTTAAAAATGCAGTGAAGGGAGGAAGAGTGAGAGATGAAGACAACACAGATTATATTGGTTATTGTAAATTATTCTGCTGGTCCACACACAATTCTCTTACACAACAGCTGCAACCACAATCCTGTGCTGAATATAACAACCATTACTTTTAGCAATAGATTGGTGAAAGGCCACTTTGTCACAAGCTGGGCCTATTGTAGGTCACGGGCTAAATGTTGCTGTGGAAGCTACTGACCCTTTGGGGCTTCAGGCCACTAGCATGTCATTGGGAGTTAGGTGGGCAATAGTACTGCTGTGCTTCTGGTGATAAGGATTCCACATACATGTCTGGGTGCACACCATGTTATTCTAGAATACAGGAGTAGAATACAGTCCATTAAATTGACATTGCTCCACAGTTGAGCCCTAGTTTGTACAAGGTGTTGCTTAACTTTTAGAATGAGTGACACCCTAAAATGTTGACAAATCATTCAAACCTTTCCAAATGAGCAATTGCAAAGAATACACATACTAAGGAATCCTACTTTTTACTTTCAATGTTAGAAACAAATATTATAATAGTCGAGTTGCTTGCAAGCCCAAACCATACTATTTTTTTCCGTGCACTTATTTCATGGCAACCACCAATTGCAATACAAGGCATTTCACAAACTGACCTTTTCTTTCACTTCCATTAGGTCAAAGACATTCACATTCACCTTGAGCTGTTATCCATCGAGAACGGTCTGCTGACACCAACCCTGAAGGCAAAGCGAGCTGAAGTTACCAAGTACTTCAAGAGTGAGATTGAGAGCCTCTACGCGGGTCTTCATGAGTAGATGTCCTCCACACAAAAGGATATTGGACTGTTTAATGATAGCACACACAAAAGTCACAGAAGTCTACTTTTCTAACCATCTTACCTACTTATGTTGGTTGGTTGGAACATTTGCCTAGAGGGTGCCAACTGGAGAGTGGACTATGCATTTCTTACCACAGAGCTCTTGACTGCTGAGTAGTTTTACATCAATTGCACTACAGGAACCTTGTTCAATATGGATGGCAATAACAAACCTGAGGATATATTTCTTGGCCTGCGATCCTCTTTCAGAATGAATGGACCCTTCCCAGTGTCGGCAGGTTGTCTGCGTCTCCACTGCGTGCAAAACAGTGTTCCAGTTTAATGCTGTGGGGCGCTATACCAGCCATGTTTGATCCAGGTTGAGTGGGCGGGTCTTGAGGTGATCTAATAGAAGCAGGTGGTGCTGCTCCTGAATTAGGTATATTTGGTGCCAAAGTTATGCCTATTTAGTGGCATACAATTTTTTTAAGCTCCTTTATTTAAAACAGCAGATTCATCGGCCCAGGAAGGACTGACTAAATATCCTAATACCTGTGCCTTCCCAGGAGGAAGCGCGGGCACAGAGTGCTGGAGCACACACCACGACATGGCTAGTTACCCACACAAGTAAGCAGTCTAAGCAGAGGCAGGCAGTATTTTTCCTAGTTAGAAATTAAAGATGTATCCAACTCTGTAAGAAGGATTGCAGGGAGCAGTGGTGCTTTAAAAACACCCAGCAACAAATTAAAGGGATTTTTTGAAAGAACCATATGGTGCATGCTGCCACACAGCTATCAGGCTAAAGTCTGGTCTTGGGTATGCTAAAAACCAAGGTGGTAGATGGCTACGTAGATGTGATTAAACAATGTGGAAAATAGAGTGTAGTGGGCACTGCAAAAGATGGGAAACCTGCTCAGTTTGTGTGTTAATGTCTAGTCTAGTGAGCAGTCACCGTGTAGCCCTTGCATGGCCAGCGGGTTGAATCATTGCTTTGACATGTGGATGCAAAGACAATCTCATCCCTGCATATTCCCTATTCCCCTGGCATCACTGTGTGTTTGCGTTACAGGCATGAAAGCACTCTTCAAAACATACATTAAAATGGTTGTATTCCTGGTGTAAAACTATATACTTCAATATTTGACAAACATGCACTTTTGTTATATATGCTAGATGGTGAAACTGCTTTTGTGTATAGGACATCACTTGGCTGATCAAAACAAATTCCCTTTAAATACGTTGAATTTAACTTCCGTTAAGCGTTCTTGATCTCATAAACCAAGGAAATGTGACCTTATCTGCCAACCATGTGCCTTTGCCAATGTATCTTTTAAAAACAATAACAATGGAATTGCTTCAATGGGTGTCATTGTTCCATATGTTTGTACCAGATTACCAGAAAGCAGTAACAATGACAGCAATATAATATGTTTTATTGTTCCGTATATATTTATACCAGATTACCATATATCCAAGTTCATGCTTATTAGTTCCAAAATAACAGATATTAGGATGAATATTACACAAATGCTACAAACATATTCAAACATTAAAATGGCACATTTTCCATCCATGGACTCAGATCTCCCATGCATTGTTATAATTCAAAGAGTAAAAATAGACGATTGCCAGTTACGCGTCACTGTACGGTTTGATAGGTTGACTCAAAATTTAAAGTGAGAATCACAGTGCCTAATTGCCAGCAGCATTACCATTTCATAAGTGAATAAATGTAGAGTTGTTGACTTAACAACAACAACATACCGATCAGATTGGGGACCCATGGGAATATTTAGAGACCTCAACTCTGGGAACATTCCCGAACTGTATACAACAAAAAAAGAGGTTCCAGAGGGTCTAAAGGTACAGTGAGTCAACCGTGCAAGTCACCAGAATGCATATCAAACTACCAACTGAAAAGATGGTAAACAAAGACACCCTAGTAGATGGTCTAAGGTACCCATCAGTCACCACTCGGAACCGCCCTTCATCATTTGGGATTCCTTCATTACCCCATATATGCGGGTGTACTATTCTCATGAACAAAGGTAACCAAGATGGTAAAATGGTTCCTTTGACTGGAATAGAGGGTAGTATGGTCCTTTACTTCCTTAGAAAGGTAAGTAGCAAGTCAAACAGTGACTGACAGTGTGCAGTGCAAGAAAAGGAAACTAAATACAAAAGAATAAAAAAAGGTGTGCAATTAAAATTGGATTGGGGAGTAATGAACAATTTTATTCGAGTGATACTCGGCCTACCAATATTTAAAAATTTGCCAGACAGGTTGAAAAAATAGCTGTCTAGATGTGGTACCAGGTCGACATGTTTCAGCAATAGTGGATACAATTATCCTTGCTTTCTTCAGGACCTAACAACAAATATTGCTACTGCAAAAGCTAAAATAAGTGAAAAAGTGACCGTCGGTTCAGAGGCCGGCGTTGGAGTACCGACGGACAGAGCGGTGCTTCACTTCACTACTGAGCCGCTGCCAGGTGGGGTGAGGTCTTCACTTCTTACAAACTTGTGAAAAACACACGACTTGTAAGAATAAGACATGATGTGACACCTAGGAACCTTCGGGTGATCTCTGTACCTGTCTTTATATATGTTTTCTCACTTTTTCACTTATTTTAGCTTTTGCAGTAGCAATATTTGTTGTTAGGTCCTGAAGAAAGCAAGGACAATTATATCCACTATTGCTGAAACATGTCGACCTGGTACCACATCTAGACAGCTATTTTTTCAACCTGTCTGGCAAATGTTTAAATATTGGTAGGGCGAGTATCACACGAATAAAATTGTTCATTACTCCCCAATCCAATTTTAATTGCACACCTTTTTTTATTCTTTTGTATTTAGTTTCCTTTTCTTGCACTGCACACTGTCAGTCACTATTTGACTTGCTACTTACCTTTCTAAGGAAGTAAAGGACCATACTACCCTCTATTCCAGTCAAAGGAACGATTTCACCTTCTTGGTTACCTTTGTTCATGAGAATAGTACACCCGCATATATGGCCTAATGAAGGAATCCCAAATGATGAAGGGCGGGTCCGAGTGGTGACTGATGGGTACCTTAGACCATCTACTAGGGTGTCTTTGTTTACCATCTTTTCTTAGTCAGTTGGTAGTTTGATATGCTTTCTGGTGACTTGCACAGTTGACTCACTGTACCTTTAGACCGAGTTGTTGACTTACCCCCACCCATGCAAGTTGAACTTACAAACGTGTGGCAAAACAAGAAAATATTAAAAGAGTGAGCAGGGGCAGGGCAGTTGTTGGCCAAAAATGTCTGTGTTTTGAGCTCCTGGCAATATCAGAGCTTTATTTCCTGGTCTGGTGCTTCAGGTCTTTATGTAAGAAAAACACCATCATTTCACTTTGTTTTCCCTCTCTGGCTTCCATGTATTTGCTTTGGTCATCTAGTATTTAGATTTTTATGGTGGCAGAAACTGGTTGAACAGGCTCACCTCCATGTGCTCTGTTAAGAACAGACATTTATCCAGTATTGGGGTATCTTTCATAGATTCACATGCCTGAATCATTCCCCGTCGTCGAGGCGGGAGTCCCACGGTAAATAAAAAAGCAGTGCCAAAAGCACTTTGCAGTAGTAGGCCCTAGAAAAAAGGCCTGAGGCCTATATTATAGTAGCCTATCTACCTCCTTATGCTAAAAGACCCAAAGTCTTTGCTCCAACCAATCAGCTCACAGCACCCTCTAGAACCTTCCCTGCAGAGCCAGCTCTCCTCAGATTTTCACCGCACGTCGTGGGTGAAGGGAGTCTCCCTGAGCTCTGCTCAGTTTTTTCTTCAGTTTTATTTCTTTTTGGATATAAGCTCGTACTTCATTTCTCTGACCCAATTAAGGCGGTAATATGGCAGAATGGCAGTAAATAAGGTAATAGACTATGATTTATGTCTAACCTTTTCCTCAGTAACTCTTACGTTCTGAGAGATGAGGCCGCTTTGGGTCAGAGACTTTTACCGGCCACTTCTAAGGAGGATGAGGAGAGGTAGAAGGGAGAAGTCGCGCCAGGAGCCTACTGAGGGCGCGCATACAAACCTGCCACTTCTGAGGAGGATGAGGTCAGGTCGAAGGGAGAAGTCGCGCTACTGGGAGCGCGCATACAAGCCATAAGATTCACCTTGAGTCTTTATAGGCACTTCTCACAGAGGATACAACTCCCTTGTTTCATCCCTGCACTACATCAGGGAAGCCCTCTTGACCGGACATTAGGAGTATATACCAAATATCTCCATGTCTAATATTTCTGCCTCACCAAAATGATCCTCATCTACGATGGTCGTCGACGATGGCCTCTTCCTCGATGGTCGTCGACGATGGCCTCTTCTACGAGGGTTGTTGACGACCGCCTCATCTATGGTGGTCGTCGACGACAGCCTCGTCTACGACGGTCGTCGACGACGGCTTCGTCTACGACGGTCGTCGACGACGGGCCTCGTCTACGACGGTCGTCGACGACGGGCCTCGTCTACGACGGTCGTCGACGACGGGCCTCGTCTATGACGGTCGTCGACGACGGGCCTCGTCTATGACGGTCGTCGACGACGGGCCTCGTCTACGACGGTCGTCGACGACGGCCCTCGTCTACGGTACGGCCCTCGTCTACGGCGGGCCTCGTCTACGACGGTCGTCGACAAAGGCCGCACATTGATGACGGCCTCATATCTGACTGCTGTTTTTTTCATAGTGTTATCTACAATGGCAATGCCTAGCTACGACGGACGTCTGTGACAGTTTTATCAAGATAGCTTCATATTTGTGCATGGTCTATATTACACATGGCTCCATCTATGCATGGTATCATCTAGGGCTGACCATCATTCAATTGCCTCATCTATGAGTGCCTCATCTACGGAGGATATCGCCTATTTTAACCTCATCTATGATGGCATTGCTATGACTGTCTTCTATGACAGCATCATTCACTAACAATGGCCACGTTTGCCAATGGCCACGTTTACCACCAATGGCCTCGTCTATCAATGGCTTCCTCTGTAAAGGGCTTGCTCGTATAATGGCCTTTTATGCCAATGGCCTTGTCTTACAATGGTCTCGTCTACCAATGACCTAGTCTATCAATGGCTCTGTCTATCAATGGTTTTATCTACCAATGGCCTCATCTCCTGATGATCTCATCTACCAATGACCGCATCTACCGATTGCCTCATCTACGAAGAGCAAATGGCCCCGTTTGTTACCCTCATCTACGGATGCCCTCACTTATGAATGCCTCATCTTCAATGGCATTGTATATAGCTGTCGTCTGACAGCCTCGTTTGGAAGGGTTGCTCATGACGGTCATCTATGACGTCGTGCTAGTCTGCAATTACCCCGCTTACATGACCTTGTCTACGACAAAATCTATCATGAGATTGGCTGAGATGGCTTCAGCGGTAAGAGCATCGTATATATTTTTTTTAACGTAGTGGGCAACAGCTAGATTTTTACTGCCAACTACAGGCAAACAGAATATGTCCTTCATTGTTTCGAGGAGGTATGCATCACGAGAGTGGTACATATAATAGACTAAGTCTATTCCAGCAGTTTTTCTGCGCATAGAATAGAAATAATGTGTTCCTACTAACAGCCCATCCAATCTGATAGGCCACCGTTACCAGTTCTGTAACTTCACAGACTGCTCATTAGCAATCTAAAATCCTGCAATACCTGTCTCCACACCGCCTTACAAAGAAGAATGTCGTCTGAACCTTATTAAAAAAAAAAAAAAAAAAAATTAATTAACAATAATTTCTCTACTTTGGCAGTAGCCTCTAGTAGAGCTGACAATATTTTATCCTTGATCGGTTTCTATGATCGTCCAATGTGGTTGGACATAGCGAATTTCAATGACCTCATTCCTGAGGACCGAAAGCGGGATGCAGGAAATATTCTGTTGGAAGGTGCATGCCAGGAATGGCTTAAAGCCGCTACCTTCAGCCCTGAGCGAAGTTTCTAGGCATGGCCTATGATGAAGAGTTGTCGGTTTGCTAAACATTTGAATGATGCCCCCTTAGTTATAAAACAGGGGACTGATAATGCACGATCATTAAGCACCCTTTAATAGGGGCGCGGATCTTTCAGAGAAGCGTAATAATGGGGTTTTTCATCAAGAGGAAGATACCAAAACCAAACGGATGAACAGTATCAATCTCAGTACAGCCTTGCAGCCAGGCATCTTTCCGTAGATAGTCTGTCTACTTTCTCCTGTCACGAACGAGATTTTAGTATCCAAACTGAGACACTAACAGGAGGCCATGATCACCACAAGGTTCCAATCATTTTATCCTTTTCTCGCGTGGTCCCGAAGGTTTCAGGTTTTTGTTTTCCAAGCAACAAGGAACTATGTCGGACCAATGTGTTCTAAACCTAGTAACCAATGGCCATTCCATGGAATTCATCAGTCAGCCATATACTAATAGGCCCAGGGGTCCCCCCCATCCTCGTTTTCACAACAATTATGTTATTTCACCAAAAGATATTTTATGGCTTCTCTGGATGGAGAGGGTGCGAATTTCCACATACTTGTGCACCCCAAACAGCACGAATATTTTCGCTTTCACACGGCTGACGCCCATTATTGGTGCGTAGTGCTCCCGTTTGGGCTAAGATCGTCACCAAGAGCCTTTCACGAAGTACTTGGTACTAGTGGCAGCAACATTGAGGTCTTGAGGAATGCAGGTGTTCCCGTCTAGACGATTGGCTGCTTAAAGGTCCTTCTGAACACGAAATCAGGATTGCCACAGTAGATGTACCCATCTCATTTTTTCTCTGGGGCTGATTCTCAACGACAGCATATTGCAGTTAGGCCCTCTCCAAGTAAATGTATTTTCTCGGAGCAGGTTTAGACACAATCCGCAACAAAGCATTCTTGTCACACGCCCACCAGTTGTGTTTTCAAAAATGGGCAAGGTTAACTTCATAAGGTCAGTTTCAGTTCAAATGTTTGTTTCGTTCCTGAAGATGTGCTCTTCAGTGGTACATCTCGTACAATTAGCATGGCTCAAAATGACACCTTTTCAGATAGAACTACAGTTTCAAGATCAATAACCAATGGGTTCGTTCGACGATACCATCAAGGTTACGCCGTGCATGATCAATCCTGTACATTGCTGGTCGCAGACAGGAAATATTGCCCAGGGTCGCACGTTCCTGCAAACCATTCCAGGGTTTGTTTTAACGCTTGATGCCTCCATGGAAGGATGGGGAGGTCATCGGCAGGATTTGCAGAATTCAAGGAACATAGTCTCAAAGACAACGACAACAGCAGATCAACAGGCTTGAGCTCCTCAACGCTGTTCTGTCCTCCCAAGCATTTCGCTTGAGGATTGAGGGTTTGTCTGTGCCAGTACAGACCGCAAACACCATCCGCATGTCTTCTATCAATACACAAGGAGAAACTAAATCTGCTATACTCTCGCAAGAGATTCAGGAATTGTGTGTAGGAGTTGCATTGCACAAGATGTCTTGAGAGCCGAACACGTCAGGGCTCTCCACAATGCTCTGAACATGTCTCAGTCGGACTGTCACGAGTGGACGCCGGAAAAGGGACGGGATCCATTTGCATTCGGAGAGAACAAGGACGGCCGATATTATGCCAGCAGGTTTCCTTATTAGGAATCCAGAGGGAATGCCCTGTCCATGCAAGGGTCAGGGTTTTGTGCGAATGAGTTTTCCCCCAATACCATTGGTTCCGAAGGTGTTCTGCAAGATGAAGCTGCAAGGTTACCATCTGATTCAGATTGCACCCCGTTGGCCAATATTGGTTCTCGTAACTTCTGCTATTGTTTATAGACAAGCCCATTCGGCTGCGGCTTGGGCCTACGATATTGTCAGGGGACGGAGATCAAGTGGTTCTGTCGGATCCACAGTCATTACTATTGCACGCACAGCTTATCATTTGTTAGAGTTCAAGGGCATCAACGTTTCAAAGAACTGTTGGGAAATTTTGACCAATTCTCGTGCCCGAGGCACAATCAAGGCTTATCGCCTCAAATGGAAGCGATTTTGCGGTTAGTGTGAGGTGATAGCAGTTCACTCAATTACGGTTACTGCAGAACAAGTTCTCCATTATCTGCTCTTCTAGCCAAGTCTGGGCTTAGTTTTTCTTCAACAAACAAAATGCGTCTTGCTGCTCTTTCCAGAATTAGGAAATGTTAAAAAATGTTCTTTTGTCTGCTCTTCGGCGCTTGTCAGACAGGTTATGAAAGGGCTTTTCCGAGCCTTTCTCTCCAGTGCGAGCACCCTCCCAGAGTGAGCACTCTGCATTGCTAGTGCGGTTAATGCAGTGTACATTTGAGCTGATCCGTAGACCAGCTCTCAGATTCCTCACCTGGAAGGTTGCCCATTTACTGGCTCTTACTTTGGCAAATAGGGTTCGTGAAATCTAAGCTTTCACTATAATGAACACCTCACTTTTACATTTTTCTCGGTACTATGTCACCCTTTGGTCGGATCCTGGGTTCATTTCTAGGGTACCGACACAATTTCGCTCTAACGAACCGGTAAGATTAAGGACATGCATGTTTTCTTTCCAAATCCTTCAACCCCAGCTGACAGAACATTGCATTCTTTAGACATCAAAAGATGCTTAAACTTCTACACCAGAGAACCAAGACTTTTAGAAAATCAGATCATCTGTTTGTGACTTATGGCCAGATTACATTGGGTATAGTGGTCACTAAAGCTACGTTTTCTAGATGGATAGCCTTTGCCATCCAGTTCTGTCACAATCAAGGCTAACCGACCTTTGACAAGGTCTGTTCGATCTCATTCCGCAAGAGCTGTGTCAGCATCTGCAGCTTTGTTTGCAGGGGTGACGCTTGAAAACATTTGCCGTGCTGCGACATGTAAGAGTGTCCACACGTTTACAAAACATTACTGCCTACAATCCGCAAATCAGAATGATGCGGCAGTGGGCCAAACATGTTTCCATAGGAATACATTCAGGTTCTAACATTGGTTTCTTTCTTAATAAGTATATATAATTCAAGTTGTTGTTTATAATATACAGACATGTATTATCATATACTGAGTTTCTATGATACTAAGGTTCCTCTACTGTAGGAAATTGCATGATTTCTATGTTGTTTCGGAAGATGACTTGTCAATAGGTTAATCTCTAGCCGATTGTTGGTTGTTAACAGTACATTCATGGGGGTGCACTACAATAAGTCTCCCACCATCCGCAACCGACTTTGCCAGGTTTACTGCTTGCTATTCTGATTCAGGCATGTGAATCTATGAAAGATACCCCAATACTGGATAAGAAAACAAGTTACTTACCTGTAACTTCAGTTATCCAGTATTGGTGTCTTTCATAGATTCACATGCAACCCACCCTCCTCCCCGGAGAGTCAGTTCTCTAAGTTTGGGATACTTGTTCCCACTTGTGCTACGAAAATCTGAGGAGAGCTGGCTCTGCAGGGAAGGTTCTAGAGGGTGCTGTGAGCTGATTGGTTGGAGCAAAGACTTTGGGTCTTTTAGCATAAGGAGGTAGATAGGCTACTATAATATAGGCCTCAGGCCTTTTTTCTAGGGCCTACTACTGCAAAGTGCTTTTGGCACTGCTTTTTTATTTACCGTGGGACTCCCGCCTCGACGACGGGGAATGATTCAGGCATGTGAATCTATGAAAGACACCAATACTGGATAACTGAAGTTACAGGTAAGTAACTTGTTTTCTTATATTTCCAAACTGGAATATCATTCTGATAATGCAACTGTTCTTCTGCAGGAGCCCTGCACAACTGCACAGAGTACATGTGTAGGAAGGAGGAGTTATAGATTCGTCCACCTGCTTCTAAAACATAATTTGTGATTTTAGTTTGTGCATTTAGACAGAACGTATTTCCCCTTTTAGACAAACGAATGCAACACCAATGGTTTTACATTTTTTTCGGGAGTAGTTTTTTAAACTAAATGTGCCCAATTAATTTGATCTATTACCCTTGCAGCAGCAGTTAGATTTGAAATGTATTCTTACTGAGCTCAGCTGATGTGCATTTAAGAGACATTCATATTTCTATGTGGAATACCAACTTTTGTTGGCCTTGCTATCCTTCTGCCAATTCAAAGGACTACTCGCTTAATGCCCCTGAAGGCGATATAAAATCCTTTACTGCTGCAAAGTCAGAATATTTTATTAAAATTTCTAACACCTTTTCAAATTCACAAGAGCTGCCATAGTGAATCTGTGGAATCACGTCCTGCCAGACCTGGCCCAAGTATTGGCCCTATGGGAGATGCTTCCTAGAAGCTCAAGGGGCTGAACTGAGAGGGTCAGAATTGGAGTTTGAAGGCAGGGGGGACCTCTGCACAGTTGAGATAGCGAGGCATTATTCTTGATTTTTGGTACCTGGGACAAGGAGATAGTTTTGATTTTGCATAGCATGCACACATGTAAAGGACTACATCACTTTGCTTTAGTTCACTTTTCTGGAACTGGGTATCCTAGCAATAGCGTTTGAATTGGCTTGGTCCCAACACCAGTGTCTGCGTGGTTAAGACTTCAACATGCCCCCTACAAGGGAATAATATGTCTGGACAGGAGAAGGAAAGAAATCCCTACCTGCTGCATTGAAGAAGGTTTGCCTGGTTGAATCAGAAAAGGGGCTAAAGGGGTCACACCCATGATAGTAAAACCTGCTTGCCTCTGTGGAACTTACCTCCTGAGACTGGTGGACACAGATGCTCTTGAGACAAAGTAAGCTCTTGCCTGTCTGGAAGAATCAAGGTGAACCAGTCAGTGGCATCACCATGGTGGAGCCAAAGGGGGCCCGTACCAGAAATGCATTACTCGTGGCCCCCACTTGTGTCACATTACCACAAGTATTAGGTAAAACAAAGAACACTTTCAAAGAAAAATAGAAAGCAAGCCTCTAGCTGTTTAGACAAGCCAGCAGAAAGAAGAGGGGCTGCAGGGACAGGCACAGAAAGAAAACTAGAGTTGGAGATATGATATGAATTAAAAAAGAAAATGAAGCGAAGGAAAGGAAAGGAAAGGAAAGAACTGCTCCATCTACATCATGCATAAATAGATCTATATATACAAGCATAAGTGCACGTACACTCTTCATGTTATGGGTGACTCCACCATTTTTAGCCTGGTGTGCACCCTGAATATCGACCGCAGAATGCAAATGAGACAAAATATAGAGTAAAAAATATTGAAAAAATAATATTAACAGGTAAGTATAGATTTTCTATACCTTACTTTATATATATATATATATATATATATATATATATATATATATATATATAAAAACCATAGGTTTCACACCAGTTATAGTTAGGTGGAAATTTTACTCGCATAAAACCATTGAAATTCCCACGTTATAGTTAGTTGGACTCACTATAACTTGCGCGTGCAATGCACTGCTGATGACGTCACATATTACATCACTCATGAGATGGTCAGTGACATCACTCATGACATCACTGATGACATCTCAAATGACATCCCTGATGACAACATCCTTGTGACAAAGTGGCAGACCTCCTATCAGCATAAAATAACCCTTGACACACACATTCAAAAATAAAAACTAACATTTTCTTAAAAAAGGAGAAACCAATACCAATTACAACAACTTATTAGGTAATTCCAACATCTACATACACATCCACTCATTCACCAACAGTTCTATATAGTCACTCATGCATGCACTTACTCATCATATGTACTCATACACCTATACATCCTGTTACACACTAATACTCATCCATATAGTTACTCACACACAAATTCACACATGCAAATAAACTATCAAAAAAATATTTACTTGATTATACTGCTATATACACACCACTACACATACTTCTACAGAAACGGAAACATATTTACTCTCTTAAACAATCAATTATAAAAACACATACTCACTAACCCACCCATACACACAATCATCCACCCATAGTCTTGCACACATGCTGTCTTCAAAATACATACAAATAGTGAGTCACTCATTCATGCATCTGTGCTCTAAGTAATATCCCCCACCGAACCATACAGACACTGATACTGATACTCAAAAAAACAACTAATAACCCATGTACACACTCATGTAGCTACTCACCAACCCATGCAGCCACTTATACACAAAGTGAGACACAGATACAGATATTTAAATATTTAAACATTACTCGCTAATATATGTATTCACTAAGATACATTTAATAAGTCAGTTAACCAATCAATTTTACACAAAAAAAACATCCATTTAGACATTTATTTACCCATTTATTCTTCCATCAACCTTTAGATATACATATATAAAAAATATTTTTCAGAAAGATACACATTCACTGGATGATGTCATCAGTGATGTCATTTGAGATGTCATCAGTGATGTCATGAGTGATGTCACTGACCATGTCATGAGTGATGTAATATGTGATGTCATCAGCAGTGCATTGCACGCGCAAGTTATAGTGAGTCCAACTAACTATAACGTGGGAATTTCAATGGTTTTATGCGAGTAAAATTTCCACCTAACTATAACTGGTGTGAAACCTATGGTTTTTTCAGTGAATTTAATAGGTTTTTTAAATGCTAATTCCTAACTATAACTGGTGTGAAACCTATGGTTTTTTCAGTGAATATATATATATATATATTCACTGAAAAAACCATAGGTTATAGACCATATATAGTTAGGAATTAGCATTTAAAAAACCTTATTTTACTCACACAAAACCATTGAAATTCCATATATAGTTAGTTGTACTAACTATATATCGCGCACCCGCAATCCACTGCTGATCATGTCACATATTACATCATTCATGACATGGTCAGTGACATCACTGATGACATCACTGATGACATCTCAAATGACATCACTGATGACATCACTGATGACATCTCAAATGACATCACTGATGACATCACTGATGACAACATCCAGTGACTGTATTTTTCTGTAAAGTTAAAATATGTCTTACATATTGAAGAATGAGTGGATGTATAAGTGTCTTGATGAAGGATTTAGTAGGGGCATGACTGACTGTATGAGTGACTGATTAAATGTGTCTCACTGAGTACATGGGTTAGTGACTAAACTGTCTTAATTTGTGCAGCATTATGTCTGTTGTTCTGTAAACTGCTGCATGTGTTGATCAGTAGCTATATGATTAACTATATGGGTTATTGATTGGTTGCCCAAGCATTTGTATGGGAGACTGAGTGTGTGTGTGGGTGGCTGGGAGGTGTATGACTCTGCATAGATGTGTGAGCAGTTGATTCACTAGATGTATGGGTTCAAAAGTGCATGTGGAAACAGCTGTATGGGCGGTTGACTGTGTGCATGAGTGTATTGGTGAGTGAATGGATATCTCAGTGCTACATGTCAAAGTAAGTACATATGTAAAATACAGTACATGTGAGAGTTGATATATATAAATAAATGTGCATAAGAGCCAGTGAATGTGTGAGTGGCTGTATGGATCATTGTGAACTTGTATCCAGGATTGTATAAGTGAGTAAATATGTTTTAGTATATGTTTGAATAAGTAAGGTGTGTATAACTGTATAGTTGAGGAAATGGAGGTGTGATTGATTCTTTGCATGACTGACTAGGTGTGTGAGTAACTCCATGGATGAGTGACAGTCTGTGAGTGTATGTTTATACTGAGTGTATCTAAGATTATATAAGAGTCTGAAGAGGTTCATCATAATATCACATGAATGATGTCATCAGTGATGTGATCAGTAATGTCAAATGAGATGTCATCAGTGATGTCATCAGTGATGTCATCAGTGATGTCATCAGTGATGTCATCAGTGATGTCAAATGAGATGTCATCAGTGATGTAATTTGAGATGTCATCAGTGATGTCATCAGTGATGTCATTAGTGATGTCATTTGAGATGACATCAGTGATGTCATCAGTGATGTCATCAGTGATGTCATTTGAGATGACATCAGTGATGTCATCAGTGATGTCATTTGAGATGTCATCAGTGATGTCATCAGTGATGTCATTTGAGATGTCATCAGTGATGTCATCAGTGATGTCACTGACCATGTCATGAATGATGTAATATGTGACATGATCAGCAGTGGATTGCGGGTGCGCGATATATAGTTAGTACAACTAACTATATATGGAATTTCAATGGTTTTGTGTGAGTAAAATAAGGTTTTTTAAATGCTAATTCCTAACTATATATGGTCTATAACCTATGGTTTTTTCAGTGAATTTTCAAGGTTTTGTAAATGCTAATTCCTAACTATATATGGTCTATAACCTATGGTTTTTTCAGTGAATTTCATTGGTTTTTTAAAAGCTAATATCTGTAGCTGTAAAATGTATTCTTCTTTAAATCCAAAAATATATGTTATATGTTTATTAATATATTTTTTTAAATATTTTTTTTTCTTCGCTCCCGGTTCGCGAACCGGGAAGCTTCCCGTTAGCTCAATTTGATGCCGCGACCCGGTCCGCGAACCGGTAAACGTTCCGTTTGCGCAACTGCCGCGTTAGAAACCAACATCGTGACGCGTCGCGGAAGCGCGACATATCACGTTGTCGCGTAATGCGTCTTATGACGCGCCGCGTTAGCGCACCCGGAAGTGCTCCGGTACGCGAACTGAGACGCGAAGCGCAGCTCCCCGGAAGCGATCAGGGGCGCGTCGCGAAAGCGCGACGTATCGCGTTACCGCGTAATGCGTCTTATGACGCGCCGCGTTAGCGCACCCGGAAGTGCTCCGGAGCGCGAACCGAGGCGCGAAGGGCAGCGATCCGGGGCGCGTTCCGCAGCGCGTAACATAAGCGTAACAGGTCATGTGACTTGTTAATAAAACTTTTCATTGGTTCATTTCACAATGATGTAAGGCTAGGTCAGGTGACCTAAAAATAACACTTTTCATTGGTTTAGAACTATTGTTTTTCCCAAATGATGAAAACCCCTCCTTCTTTCCTCACTCTGACTTTCATCTTTGTGAGAGGAAGACCTTTTTTGATAGTTCAGCAATGGCTTCATTGGTAGCTTCAGCTGGTGGACCCCCACCACCACCTCCTCATGGGAAGAGAGGACCACCTCCCCAGTTCATCAGCAACACAGAGGAGGAAGAGGATGAGCAAGAGGAAGAGGAGACAGAAGGACCACAGTTTTTAGAAGAGCAGCCCCGGGTTTCTCATCGGAAAACCAGTTTTATTTGGCAGTTTTTTTCGATCCCTGAAGGGCAGAAGAAAGTAAATGCCAGATATGTCACCTGCCTCATATGTAAGGAGAAGTTATCTAGAGGCACCTTAAAAAAATACAGCTTCGGTAACTACACCATGCATCGTCATATGAGCAGGTGGCATCCATTAAACTACAGCCGGGCAGAGATGCGTGACCAGCAGGACAACCCAACAACTCCTGTGGCCAGGTCATCATCACAGATATCTTTGATAGCAGCAGAGGCACGGGAAACCGTGCCAAACATTCAGGACAACTTTGTCCATATGAAGTTTACCTGCTTGTATTGTGGTGCATTACTGTCTTGTGGCAATATGAGTATTACCTTAATCAACCGAGCTTATGAAAATCACAATTGCCCTAAACGCCGCAGACAGTAATTTTTTTTTTTGCTCCTGTTGAGCCCTTTCCAATGCCTGTTTTTTGTTGTTTCCCCTCCATCAAAAACCAAAAAAAACATAAAACTGTTCAAAAAATACAAAAAAACAAAAAAATGTTCAGAAAAATAAAAAAAATATATAAAACAAAAACATAAAAAAAAGTTCTTTTCAGAACTACCTCCCCTTTCAAAAAAAATTGCTAGAATGTTTAGCACTCTGGCAAGCTCTATTTCTTTTGGTTCGCTTCCCGGTTCGCGAACCAAAAATTTTTTTTTTTTTAAAAAAAAGAAGAGTTAGTATAAGGGAAGTAAACAGAGAGTAATGTTAAAAGAAAGACAGCTATAGGGAGTAAACCAGAGATACTGTTTAATAGATCTATTTACCGAAGAAAAGATGGAAGAGGGTATAATTGTGAAAAACAAAATAAAAAAGGAAGTGAAAGAAAAAAAAGAGAGTAGAACAATAACAAAGAAGAGTTTCTTGGAGAATGTGAGTGAATGTTCAAAATAAGATTAAAACATGTGGAATAACAGAGAGAAAAAACAGAAAACAGAAAAGAAAAAATAACAGAAAAAGATTAATTGAAACAGCAAAGAAATGTAAATAACATAGAGCCATATCATCAACATAGCCAATAAAAGTTTTGCAGCTTTTATCGGCAGAAATGTGTCGCTAAAGCCGCTTTTGCGGCAGAAAACTGCCGCTAAAACCACTTTTGCAGCAGTTTTCTGCCAATAAAAACAGCAATAATTTTATTGGCTGTGTTCATAATATGCCCCTTAGTGTGCTTCAACTACACAGAGAAAGCATTATGAACAAGTAGTGAAAGAGTGATCAGTCAAAGACACTAAGAGTAATAGAGACGGAGTGAGTGAACAAGAGTGAGGAACTATGAGAAGAGAGGGACTGAGAAAAAGAGTGGAAGGAGTTGAGTAAGTAGGTAATAGAGAAAGGAATGAGGAAAGTAGCAAAGGCAGGAAACTGAGGGTTAAAGAAATGAAGCTGTGGAACTAATAGTAGGTGAATGTGATAGAAAAGTAACGAAAAGAGTACAAAACATTTACCTTATAATTGTCGTTAACTTACTCACTTTTTATTTTTATACTTTCAATCTGTGAAAGAGAGAACAAACATTTGAAAAATATTAAAACATGTATTTAAAAATTAGAAAAGACAAGGGAAAAGATTGAAGGACAAACAGTTTTTCAACAACTTTGACACTTACAGAAGCTTCTGCTTCTCCAGGCCCCCTACACAGTCCTAAAGATATACATTTTAAACTAACAGTATCTTGATGCGGATGAAGTGAGGCCTATCTTAAAACATGGTGCATCGTTGGCACTGCTGTTGTCTCACAAAAGTGTCGCAAGACACTAACATTTTAAATGATTGTTTCAGGATTCCAATAAGATGTGTCCTATCCAGAGGTTTGTTTGAGGTGAGGCCTACTCAGGGTTCCAAATGAAATTTCGAGTTGTTGAAGAGAACAGAGGACATAATACATGTGAAGGCCTACCAATGAAGTAAGTCATGTCCACTTCACTCTTGAACAAAGGCCAGACCTCTTCTGTGTCCGTGGACAGACCTAAAGTTCATCTGCACAATGTCATTCGTAAACTTAGGAAACACTGGTGATGTAATTGAAAAATGTGGAGTTTCTTTTCCTCATTTCACAATCACATCACCTGTGTTGCCTTTGGTTAGGTATCTCATAGTGCAGATGGAGTCTAGCATATCAAAGAGTACATAGAAGTTGAGCAGTATATACAACAATTTTGACATTTACAGAAGACTTAGCTTCTTATCTTGTTGGAGATGAAGTCAGGCCTGTCTTGCAACATGGTGCATCTTTTGCATCACTGCTGCATTGGTTTCATGTGGCACGGGTTTTTTACAGCATGACACATCTGCCTAGATGCATCAATTTGTAATTTTGTCGCCTCATAGCAAATCTTTTGCACCGCCGCTGCATCACAAAAGTGACGCACAGTGGCGCAAAAGAGGCATACACCTATCATAAATCTGTCCCTAACATTTGAAATGATTGATTCAGGATGACGATAAGGTGTGGCCTCTCCAGAGGTTTGTTTAAGGTGAGGCCTACTCAGGATTGCATATCAAATTTATGCTTGTTGAAGAATACAGAGGAGATAATACGTGTGAAGGCCTACCAATGAAGTAAGTCATGTCCACTTCACTCTTGAACAAAGGCCAGACCTCTTCTGTGTCCGTGGACAGACCTAAACTTCATCTGCACAATGTCATTCGTAAACTTAGGAAACACAGGTGATGTAATTGAAAAATGTGGAGTTTCTTTTCCTCATTTCACAATCACATCACCTGTGTTGCCTTTGCTTAGGTATCTCATAGTGCAGATGTAGTCCAGCATATGAAACAGTACCCAGAAGTGCAGCACTGCATGCAACAACTTTGACACTTACAAAAGCTTCAGCTTCTGCATGCCCCCTACACAGTGCTAATTATATACATTTTAAACTGATGGTATCTTGCTGGAGATGAACTGAAACCTATCTTGCAACATGGTGCATCTTTTACACAAAAGTGACCCACAGCGGAGCAAAAGAGGCGCACGGCCATCATAAATCTGACCCTAACATTTTAAATGATTGTTTCAAGATGCCGATAAGGTGTAACCTATCCACAGATTTGTTTCAGGTAAGTCCTACTCAGAGTTGCAGATGAAATTTAGGTTTGTTGAAGAATACAGAGGAGATAATACATGTGCAGGCCTACCAACGAAGTGAGTCATGTCCACTGCACTCTTGAACAAATGTCAGACCTCCTCTGTCTCCAGGAACAGGCCTAAACCTCATCTACACAATGTGATGTGTAATGTTAGAAAACACAGGTAATATAATTGAAAAACGTGCAATTTTTTTTGCTCATTCCACAATCATATCACCTGTGTTTCCTTTGCTTAGGTATCTCATTGTGGAAATGTAGTCTATCATATGAAAGACGACGTAGAATATGAGCACTGTATGCAACAACTTTGACACTTACAGAAGCCTCACCTTCTCCATGCCTCCTACACAGTTCTACATGTACATCATAAATGCAAACAGTACAGAATTAATTATACATGTTAAATGGTTTATTTTTGCTGTTCTCAGAATGTATCAAATTTCACTAAAAACAGTGACTTGAAGGTATTCATCATATAACAGCGGGGAAAAAAAACACAATCAAAATGATTGTGTTTAAAAAACCCATACAACATAACAAATCAGAATTCAGAACTCCTTAAAGTTAACTTACTTTCCATGACGTCGAAGGATGTCCTATGAACAGCTTACACTCTGTTGTGCTGTTATTACTTTCAGCCCGCCACTTTCTGAAAGAAAACCTCCATCGTTTTGAAAAATATGTTACATACAATAAATGACTTCTCGCTCTCTACCACACGTTTCCACAAGGCCAAATCATGTCAGAGCCATTTATAACTCTTGGAATTCTTGTAAGCCAATCCCGTCATGTTGTATTTCCGCAACTTTCAGAATTAAAATGTTGAAGATCATTTTCACAATCCTGGACTACTAATATCTTACCCTTCTTGCTCACTCATGTTCTACATTTCCTATGACACTGATACTGCTTACTATGAAGCAGACTTACACTACCTCTATGACTACTACAATTATTTAATTCTCTACATCACTTTTAATCACAAAGCAATATAAAACAGTAGACAGCATTGCAGACTTACATTCCCTCTACTCCATGTTTTGATTGGCTGCTTGAATTAGCTTATAAAAAGAAATAGTTTTTCTGAACTCATTCAAAGTGCACTTATTTTTCCATGACGTCCAGTGTTATGGTAAGAAGTTATGTCTCTGTACTACACTTATCCTCAAGGCCAAATCGTGTAGGAGCCATTAGAACTTCTTGAAATTCCTCAGAGCACATCCCGAGATTCTTTCCCTAAAATTTTGGTTTTAAAAACACCAGGTAAGAATTTTTAAGGTCATACGGCAATTTTTTTTTGAAAATTAAAATAGAATCGTTGCAGAATGACAAGCCATTTCTAGACTTTAAATAAGCTGTGTAATGTCCTGATGTTATTGAAGGACCGTCATGATATATAATTGCTACAGTTACAAAAGTCCTTCCTGATATTGACAACTGTGAAGCCACAAAATTTTTAATTAAAGTTGTCAATTTTGTTCCATCAGGCCTACATCGTTGGAACATTAAAATGACATACTGGCCATATGTTCGTATAAATAATGTTGAAATCATTTCAGATTTACATTGGCTACATTCCATGTTGTGATCAGCTGCTTTTACTAGCTTATTAAAGGAGACTGATTTACTGTCTGGCAAAGTTAAATATATAAATCTTTCTGAGTCTACACTAGTAGTACTTGATACCCTACAGTTCTCGCAGTCATGCTGCCATTGATAAGAAAGCCCAAACAGGTGATCTACATCTACACCTTCAGCATGCAATACATCAAGCATATACATTAAAAACTCCTGACAATCTTGCTGAATATTTTGAGAGAATTGTGTTTGGCCTGAACATCTGTCTAACAGATTTCGAATTTCAGACACACTTTCTACTTTTGTTCTATCAGTGCTACATTTCTCTAACACAGAATTTAACAAACTGCATAATCTTTGATCAGAATTGACCACAATCTCTTCTTTTACATTTTCTAGAGAAAACAAAACATTAACCACTACATTAGCATAGCAGTTGACACCAGAAGTGTTTTCAAATTGAAAACCAACAACATCTTCAACAGAATCCTATTTGTTTCTGCTTATAATTTCAGGTTCATCGACTTTTCGTCTTTTTGCTACAACCTCCCCAGTATTGGTCACATTTCTTCGTTTCCGGCCTACCACACGTTTCTCAAACAAAGGATATTGAGGCAAATGTGGCGCATACTCTCTTCTCAACCTATTGTATTCCTTAACACAATCTAGATCCGCACAAATGTTTGTGACATCACACTCAATCAAGTACAATCCCGATAAAGTTCTAACTCTTGACAATGCCACATATGCCATACCCTCCTTGAACACAGAACTGCCAATATTCACCAATGCACTGTCTACACTTAAACCTTGCGATTTATGGATTGTCACCGCATATGCCAAGCAAACAGGAAACTGCTTACGGCGAACATATAAGTCTTTTACAAGCAAAAATCTAGCAGAACAACGACCAATTAGCTGTACTTCCTCAATGCCATCAAATTTAATTTTTAAAAATTCAATTCCATCTCTATTTCTGTATTTCACAAAATCAACAACATTACCCATTGATCCATTTACCAGACCTCTTTCAACATGTAAATTCCTTCTTAAAATTATACGGCAGTTCAAGCACACATTCAGACTCTTTTCAAAACCTGCAGTTTTAGATATAGTCTTCTCTAATGAATCCAATTTTGATTTCAAATTCTCAGACAAAATAATTGTTGATCCCATATGCTCTACTCTGTCAATAGCTTCCAGTTTCACAATCTCTTGCTTTTCTAAATTCAACATTTTGTTGTTGAAGATGGCACATTCTGCAAGAGTTGGCATCAAACATATTCCAGATTTCTTCTCAGTAATTTTCTGAAAAATATTCTCAGGCACAACATCTTGTTCTGGATATAAATTTGACAGTAATCGTGCATGTAAAGCTTCTTTCCCATGCTCGGTCACTTTTCCTATTCTAACATCTTGTAGAATATTCTTGTAAACTTCATCCTTTGCCTGAAGCATATTTTCATGCAGTTCAGCATAATTGAAGTTTAACCATATATTGACGTTGCCAATGCTCCCTAGGCACTTCCTGGTATCTTCATGCGTGAGCATTTTGAACACAGGTTGCCCTTTCACTGGTGTCAGCTGCAGAAGATCTCCGAAAACAATGATGTGTTTGCCACCAAATAACACATCATACTCTGTTTTGAGAACTTCTTGCATTCTCAAATGCACAAAGGCAAGCATGGCATTGGAAACCATGCTTACTTCGTCAATGACAAGAAGTTTCATTTTCCTCAAGATTCTTGAAACTTCACAACAAGCATCTCCAGATAGCTTGTGATATTGTAATTTGTTGTCATGCTCCACTGGCAGCATCAGTAAACGATGTAAAGTAATCCCTTTAATGTTATGTGCTGCCAGTCCAGTTGGAGCGGTGACAACACAAGACAGCGATGACTCAGTCCTTTCCTGCAAATAACATGAAATTGCTTTAATAAGGAAACTTTTTCCAGTTCCCGCTTCTCCACTCACGTAGAGTCGGACAGGCTTCAACAACGTACATGAGCACTCTTTCTTCTCATGACTTAATCCATGATCAATTTGCATGGTAACTTCGTCATATATTTTCCTCTGCTCAACGTTGAGTTGTCTTTCCAACTCTTCTAAGTTAACCGCATCCTCCTGAGCATGTGCCATGGCTCTTTCCACTTCATTCATAGCAGTGGCAGCTTCATTTTCGATAACAGGTCCTCCTAGTGGATCCTGACTCAATGAAGCAGAACTCTGACTCTCCTGAGAACTGTCTCTGGCAATCTCGGCTGCAATTGTTGCTTCCTGTTCGATTTCCACATTCAACATTTCTACATATTTGGGAAAAGCAGGACATTCTATGGTCTCCTTGGCGGCAGTGAAAGAGTCTTCGTAACAGAGGAAATCTCCAAGCAGTTCCTCTTCTGCACGCCAAGGCTTGAAAAGTTGCAAAAGTGCTAAATAGAAAAACTCCTTTTTTTCAGGAGATTCGCCACTCAATTTTCGATGGTTTACCAAGTGGCATTTTCTTTGCTTGACCAGACATCCCTCACTTCCAATTACAGCATACACTCCTTTCTCAGTATCTTCTTTGATGTTCCTCTTGAATATGTAATTTTGAAGAACCTCATACAGACAAACATTCTCGAGGTGACTGCTTCGATTTGGATAATATGTATCCAACATGTTGCTCTTCAAAATGTCGGTACTGTTTGGCTCCTTTTCCGCCAAATACTCAATTTCCCGCACAGGTTTCAGAACTCGATTACGCGTTGCAGCAAGACCAAGACTCGCCCAAACGATACTCCTAGATTTGGCATAGAGACTTGCTGAAGACAACCGGTCAGAACATTCGTAAGCTCCGATTTCTCGATGCGACAACATCTTCAGACTGAAACTGTACAACTTCTTACTGAGGCTCTTTTCATGGGAAATGTCCTCCCACATATCCTTCAATTCTGTCTTCTCTTTTTTGGTGATGTAAGATGTCACATACCGAGCCACAGCCATACAGTTATCAGCCACAAACTGTATATCCATGTTAGCATTCCACATGGACAAAATCACCGGGTTGTAGTCGTTGATGTACTTGGACTCTTCGTTCCTCTTCAAATTGTATGTGTTTTTAGGTGATTTCTTCATCACATTATGTCGCATCGAAGACATCAAACTGTTTACTCTTCCTTTAGAAATCACCGGTCGTGGAAAGCCGAAACAACATTTGGTGTAGAACTTGTCCTTGTTTCGGAATTTACGACAACAGTACTTTCCACAACGATGGCTTTGGAAACGTAGAACTTTTTCTCTTAGGCTTTTCTTCTCCTTTGCGTTTGGAACAGCACACGTAGAATACTGTTGTATGAAACTCATCACTGAGTCTTCTGGATCTGTTCCAAATTTAGGTGCATCCTTGATCCACAACAGCATATGTATGTGAGGAGCACCTCTTGCTTGGTACTCCTTTCTCCAGAAGAAATCCAACACCTCTCCAAGAGGTGGATTCTTCTTATTCATGATGAAAGACATCATAGCTTCAAATCTATGATTGAAGTACCGGCATACATTGACTGGATCCAAAGAGCACCGTTCTCCGGGTGTCTTGAATTCGATGTTTTCGATGTTTCCATTTGCCTCTCGTAGAAATTCAAGTAAGTCTTCCCAGCCATACTCGGCACAGCTCAGAGTGAGGAACCATGTGGGAGTTCCTAAGTTCCTCAGCATACATTTTAAATCACCATGACGACGGTACCAGTACTCATTAGTACCACGCTGACACGCCATGAGATTAATCAGGTGAGAATCCAAAATACTGTCTTGGACATTGACTTTATCCATAAAGTCACTTGCCGAGATGTTTTGCATGTGTATACCACTTTTCAAGATGTGGTTCACTGCATATGACAGTCCAGACAGATCGCTTTCAAACAGGAGATGAAACAAATAGGGAATACATTGTCGAAACCTAGCATCTCCTGCATACAATCGCAAAGTCCGGTATTCAGAAGCAGGAATTTGATGAGGTCGCTCATCATATCTTCCTCCCTGACCTGTTGGAAAAAGCTGTGGGAAACACCGAGCTTCCAAACTTTCCTCCCAAACACTAATGGGACTCCCTTTGGCTTGTTTCATTTGAAACAACTCAATAGCATTCCCCATGACTTCCTTGGAATGCAAAGGATGAACACTATAATGTTCATATATTTCTTCACTAGTAGAGGGTTCTACTTTCTCAATTTGACCAGCACACAAATCGCTATCCTCTTCCTCACTTACTTCCTCTTCTGCATTATATATATTCTTATAGTACTTATTATTTTTTTTCAAGTACAATGTTGCCTTTTTGACTTTCCTAACATTCACTAAATCTTGCCATATTTTCTTATTCTTTGTCGGAACCCCATTAACTAAGATAACCAGAGGGTCCTCTTCCACTTTTTCTACTCCAATTGTGTTAATGTTTTTCTTCAAATCTAGAGGCAAATAAACAACTCTTCCCTTTAATCCTCTCTGTAAATCTGATGGAGGCAATTTCCCTGTCTTTGGCTCCATTCTTACAATAGCCTGAAAGGGATGGATACTTTGAATCAAAATAGATTCATAAGTATTTAAATCCTTCAATTCAGAAGGAATCTCAACCAATTCCAGATTATTATGAACTGCTCTAGCAGGCATCTGGTTTTGATTTAATTTGCTACAACAATAAGTACACACACGTTGATCCGATCCCAAATCAAAACAATTTTCTACCATCAAATATGTTGTGAAATCCTTCCATTCACTATTATTTTCCCTTTCACTTTTTGCATATAAATCCACTAACTTAGTCTGATTCTTATAATAAGTGCGTCGACAACACACACAAGTGAAATTAGGCCTCTCACTTGATTTCACCTGAAACGTCGCAATTTCCCTCTGAAAATTATCTGTACTGGAAACCTGTACACTATCTTCCACATTACCCTCTTCTTCTTGGTCAATTTCAACATTCTTCTCTTTACTTCCAAAGTAACAAAACTCAATTTCTGCACAAATATTCTTCACATCTATTTCAGAACCATGCAAAAGAGCAGCGCATAATTGTTTAAGCATAATTGCTGGACTCTTAGCATAATACAACATTCTAACTAATTTCCTCACTTTATTATGATGCACTGCTAGCATCCTGAAATGATGAAAAACACTCTGGCATACTCTCCTGGAAAGACAAGCCAGTGAATGACCATGCAAACCTGTCACTTCTCTCACTCTGCAAGGATCTAATTCTTGCAACAACTTCATTTTCTGCTTCAAACTTTTCTTATTAAATGTCCGTACAAAATCACAAAGCAAATTGATGGAATCCTGTTGCACACTGCAAATACTACTACACTTCCAGCTGTACACAGGACCCTTAGGACGTCTTCCTAAAACCTCATTATCTAACACCTCTTCTGTCTCTGTTGTCACAAGTTTTTCTTTTTCAACTGGACAACCATCTTTCACTTCATAAGCTCGACCACTGGTGTCAACTGCATGCACCAAATCATTATCCTGGAAATAACTCTCCTCATTAAAAAATGCCTCACAACTTGAACTATGCATCCATTCTCCGGAAAAAACTTCACAAAAATTACTACGATTAACTATTCTCTTCCATCTACTATTTCTTTTGAAATCATAAATTGCCTTGTTTAGCTTCCTAATTCTATTGATTATCAAAATAAATAACTTACGTTTAATTTCAAATGCCTGATCAATAACTTTCTCAACTTTTTTTTTTCTCTTATAAAAAAACACTTTCTGTTGACCTTTCTTAATATTTTTTAACAAATTGCCAATTATCCTGTTGCGGAACATTCGTTTACGAATGTCCCTAAACTGTTGTTTCCTTCTACTATCATGCACAGAGTTATCTCTTGCTCTAGCAGTAACATTTTTGATTGGCCTTTCCTTTCCGTTTAAAATGCTTCTCTTTTTCTGGACTGAAACATTTTCTGTAGTAATATTTTTTTTACTACAAATATTTCTTATAAATGTTTTTGTGCTCTTACCCGGTGCTTTCTTGGTGACTTGACAAGTTTTTTTGTTAGAGGACTGCTGCATTATATCATGTACCTGCTGTCTTTGACGTTTTGCAGCCTTTCTAAGTCTTTCTTTAGTTGGCATGCTGAAATCTTGAAATGATCTGCAGTTGAATTTGTGGTAAAATATAATAAAAATTTTTATTAACCACTATTACCAAACAGTAAATCAATAACAGTCATCAAAAACTTAACACACTACTTGACATTTTTAGTGCTTGGCAAATTTAGAATACAGAAATAGCAGAAAAGAAATGGAATTCATATTCATTTTACCTGTGCTGTTTTATATGTGAATCTGATCTAATTTTATGAGCATATTTTAATATTTTATTGAAGACACTACACATAACCTGTTTTTGAAGGTGTCTTTATTTTTAAATGAAACGGTTTACATTTTTACTTTTCATTTATTATAAATTTTTAAAAATAAATGTTTATAGTTCCCTAGGCTCAAGCACGTCAGCTTCCCACCCTATGTCATACAATTCTGACAAATCTGCATCCTCATCATGTTCTTCTTTATCCTCAGGATTTAAATCATCCAAGGGATCTACTTCCACTGATGTTTCAATTACGAGTTCAATTATGAGGTCGAGATCAACTGATTGCTGATTGTCGCTCATGTTGATGTTGTCGTTATCTTTAAAGAAAGAGAACAACAATGAGATGTTGCAGAGTAAGGCACAAATCTCAGAGACTATAATAGTAAAATTGTTTAACAAGAGTAACATTTTGCAGCTATTATTTAGCCATGACCAGCGATGCTGAGGAGGTAAGGCCTATGTCCAAGTTTTCAGTGAACAGGACTCATCTCTTCTTAACCTTGGAAAAGCCTCACCAACTCTGTGTCCCCTGCTCATACTTAAATGTAAAGTGGCAGATTTATGTTAACTGACGCATTCCCAGGGATGCACCAGTTAATGTGCACCGCTGCTCTGCCACCCATGGTGTGCCGCATTTACAATGTGGAGCACCATTGAGTGAAAACAGCACAGATGCGTCACGCATCTGTGCCGCAAAAGCAGCACATTGCAGGAATCACGTCGTAAGCGCAACATGTCTACTGCAATGCACAGGAGCAAGCCACACATTGCATGGTGCATCACTCCTTATGCCTGTTTCAAACAGGCGTAATGATTTGATTCAGCAATGCTATAAAGCTGAGTCAGTGAAATCTTCTAAATTTCACTGTGTTAGTTTTACAGGGCTTTCTTGCAAATTAATGCATACCTTGCAACAAAACACCTATATGAAAACTGACGCAGGTTTCATGTGGCACAGGACTTTACAGCATGACACATCTGCCTAGATGCATCAATTTTTAAATATGTCGCCACATAGCAAATCTTTTGCACCGCCGCTGCGTCACAAAAGTGATGCACAGCGGCACAAAAGAGGCACACGGCTATCATAAATCTGTCCCTAACATGTTAAATGATTGATTCAGGATGACGATAAGGTGTGGCCTATCCAGAGGTTTGTTTAAGGTGAGGCCTACTCAGGGTTGCAGATTAAATGGAGATGGGGCACCCCTGAGCCTTGCTGGAGCTGCATGGCACTTGCGATGCAGCTCCAGCAATGCGCCACCTTTACGGCACAGATGCGTCACGCATCTGTGCTGTTTTTGCCCCATGGTGCGCCGCATTGTAAATGCAGCGCACCATGGGTGGCGGAACAGCGGCGCAGGATGATGTCAGGAATGGTTCAATAGCAGCTCGCTCTCTGCAGGTGTCCTCCACTACCAAGTCTCCCTTCTGGATTAAGTCATCACCCCCTTCCACAAACTGGACCCAGCTTGTTGCTCGTTATCGTTTGTTCAGCTCAGGCATTTCCCTGTTGCCATAGGTAGCTAGTCAGTTAGCGTTCTAGTGTTCACTTAGAACGCAGGCTCTGTTTACTTGGAGCGCGAGCGTTTTCTTAACGTCGCACTTCAACTGAAGAATTCTGGTGAGGCGAACGTTTTTTCGCGCTCTCCCTTCATAGTTAGTATTTAGACGTATTAGTTTACTCTAGTCAGGCTTATGAGTTCCTAATTCTGTACCATGATTTCAGACGCTTTACCAATGCTCCGTCGGCTTTTTCCAAGCCGCGTCTGAATTCTATTCTGAGCCGCGCTTTCCCTTTCAGTCAGACTCAGTGCGGTTTCCTTCCGCTTATGCTCCAGTTATTCCTCAGCATTTTGGGCATTCACGAGGAAATTCAGACTACAGAACTGGGTCTAGTGAGCTGAATTCCACGACGTCCAGACATCTGCTCCTCCTCAAGTTGGGCAGTTAGTTTGTCAGCGGTGCGCTTCCCAAGCAGCCTTCGCGCTCAGTTCCAGCAGCAAGTATTCAGCTCTTCTCACTACAGGCAATTCAGCAAGGAAGTTGGTGAGCTCGAACCAGTTTATCTCTTTTGAATTCTTGAACTGTTATCTGCCCAGAAAGAATATAATTTATCAGTCAAGACATCTCTACAGCTAATTGTCATAGAGGTTAATTGCATTTCTGAGTGATTCCAATTATGCAAATCTCTGCCTGATTATGACTTTAGTCTTCGCTACATGAACTATGAACTCTGGCAGTCTTTTGAGTGTGTATAGAACTGAGCATCAAGACATCTGTCTTTTCTCTGAGTCTACAAGTAAATGAAAATATATATATATATATATTCTTGTGTACCACCTATATCACCTCTTCAGTGTCTTCATCAGACCAACTCAAAAGACTTGCTTCACAGCAGATATAATAGAGACCTACTTGAGAGCAGCAAAGGCTCACACTTTAACAGGTGAATAGAAAAGGTCATAGAGAGAATAATTAGAGGAATTAGTTTATGAGAGGACCAGAACTTAGTAATGTTGTTGTTTTTTCTTGCAAATAGAATCCCCACTAAATCCTAGAGAGGGAGAAGATTTATGTGTGAGCAGTCTCTCAGTTTGTCTTTTCCACTTCCCCTTTCCCTTACATCCCTGTAGCAAGAGAAATCAGGCACAGTGGTGATAGGGAATTGGGAGCAAGCATCACCTTCGGTTTGGCACTCCCGCGGAACTCTGGAAACTACAGGTACCTTCTGACAGATGACTGGCACATCCCTGGGGATGCACCAGTCATCATAAATCTATCCCTAAGCTTCTTATCTTGTTGGAGATGAAGTGAGGCCTGTCTTGCAACATGGTGCATCTTTTGCATCACTGCTGCATCGGTTTCATGTGGCACGGTTTTTTTACAGCATGACACATCTGCCTAGATGCATCAATTTGTAATTTTGTCGCCACATAGCAAATCTTTTGCACCGCCACTGCGTCATAAAAGTGACGCACAGTGGCGCAAAAGAGGCATACACCTATCATAAATCTGTCCCTAGCATTTTAAATGATTAATTCAGGATGACGATAAGGTGTGGCCTATCCAGAGGTTTGTTTAAGGTGAGGCCTACCTACATTCATGGGGAAATGAATTAAAATGTCCTTAAGACACATGAAAGCGTTTTTTTAAAGCCTTTGCAGCATTTTTGGGTCACTTTTAACATGGCTATGTAACTTAAACAATCAAAATCTAAATTTGCCAAGCACAGGTGGGAGCATATTTACAAGGAATTTGCACCACGGGGAAAGGTCTTACATTAAAATGGAAAAATGACATCAGAGACACTAAAATGCCTTATAAAGAAGCATACACCATTATGTCCTTGTCATAAATGTTAAAAGCATTCCTTTTCCTCAAAAACGATTTTCAAGTCTTAATTTGAAAACACTGCACATGGGGAAATGACTTAAAATGTCCTTAAGACACATGAAAGCGTTTTTTGATTGCCTTTGCAGCATTTTTGGGTCACTTTTAACATGGCTATGTAACTCAAACTATCAAAATGTAAATTTGCCAAGCACAGGTGGGAGCATATTTACAAGGAATTTGCACCACGGGGAAAGGTCTTACATTAAAATGGAAAAACAACAGCAGAGACACTCAAATGCCTTATAAAGAAGCATACACCATTATGTCCTTGTCATAAATGTTAAAAGCATTCCTTTTCCTCAAAAACGATTTTCAAGTCTTAATTTGAAAACACTGCACATGGGGAAATGACTTAAAATGTCCTTAAGACACATGAAAGCGTTTTTTGATTGCCTTTGCAGCATTTTTGGGTCACTTTTAACATGGCTATGTAACTCAAACTATCAAAATGTAAATTTGCCAAGCACAGGTGGGAGCATATTTACAAGGAATTTGCACCACGGGGAAAGGTCTTACATTAAAATGGGAAAAATAACATCAGAGACACTCAAATGCCTTATAAAGAAGCAGACACCATTATGTCCTTGTCATAAATGTTAAAAGCATTCCTTTACCTCAAAAACGATTTTCAAGTCATAATTTGCAAACACTGCACATGGGGAAATGACTTAAAATGTCCTTAAGACACATGGAAGCGTTTTTTGATTGCCTTTGCAGCATTTTAGGGTCACTTTTAACATGGCTATGTAACTCAAACATTCAAAATCTAAATTTGCCAAGCACAGGTGCGAGCATATTTACAAGGAATTTGCACCACGGGGAAAGGTTTTACATTAAAATGGGAAAAATAACATCAGAGACACTCAAATGCCTTATAAAGAAGCATACACCATTATGTCCTTGTCATAAATGTTAAAAGCATTCCTTTTCCTCAAAAACGATTTTCAAGTCATAATTTGAAAACACTGCACAGCTCCTATGCACAAAAACACCCTGTCAGTACTAATACTTCACATTTTCTCCAATTACAATTTCTCAAAGAAGCAAAATCTATTTGTAAAACACTTGAGGCAAAGCAACATTTTAAAAACACAACTTTCTTCATAATTTTCTCCTTAAAGCACACTATTCTCTATCTAAATTAAATAAATCTTTTCTCACCTTAGCAAATACTTTATGAGTTTCAAAACAGTCTCAGAAACACACCACTTTGTCTTTAGCAGAGCAAAAGGTATGCACTCCAGAGTCTGCAGCTATCAAAAGCACAGAAATACTGTAATTCTTCACACATATCTCTCATGTCACCCAATCAAAACTCTTCCCTCACTTTTTTCAAATCAAAACCCTTCCCCCCTCTGCCCTCTCTGCCTTTTTTGCATAGCAACCACCTCCTGGAAGACCTCTGGTGTTTGCAAGTTCAGACAACAATGTTTCAATTGAACTCTGAACTCTCAGTGCACCTGCATATCCAGTGCAATCTTTCATTTAATGATTTTTTATTGACCATTCAAAATACATCTTTCAAAGAACTCATCCATGCACCCTAACTTTCTGTTTTCAGCAATCAAAATCCACCAATCACTGTTACTGCTTCATTAACACAGAAACTCCACAGTTTTTTTCATTTTAAACTCTTATTTTTTCAACTGCCATTTCATTGCCACACTTCATCTGACTGCAGCAGAACCTTCTCTCACCATGTTTTCTGTCTGGATTGTTGGACATAGTTACATCTATTGGGCTCAGAGGTATGCTGAGAACAGAAATTTACCTAACCTCAATTTACAAGATGTGGAAATTAAGTGGTTTGGCCACAGAGGATTAAAATGTCACCAATTGATACCATTGGTGAAAACCTTTATGCATTTGCCAAAACCTGACCTGTTAATTGTGCACTGTGGAGGTAATGATTTGGGCACTTTGACTGGGGTAGGTCTGGAAATGCTTTTAAAGGACACCTGTGAGCAATTAATGGCACTTTTTCCTCAAACTGCCTTGGTATATTCAAATATATGCCAAAGACAGAAATGGAGGTGGTCGAACCAATTTTGTCCACAAATTGAGAAGTCGAGGAAGCATGTAAACAAATCTGTTTCAGCTTACATGAGAGACCATGGAATGGGCTCCATGTACAACAATAACTTGCGTTACTACATGCAAGATATCTACAGAGGAGATGGAGTTCACTTCTCAGATGAGGGCAACAGAGTTTTCATTCTGAATTTAAGACTGTGCATTGGTACCTACTTATAAGTAACTAAATGTACCATAAACCCAAAAGCTCTTCTCAGAGCTACCCTACATCTGATCACTCACAATTATTATTTTACTCTAACTTTTTTCACTAATTTTCAACAAAGTACGCTCCCCGGGGCGCTACCCGGTACGCGGACCGGAAGCTAACCTCGCGAAATTTTAAAAAAAAATGTTTTTTTCGCACATATGGGCCTCCTCAGCCACCCTCAGAAAACCTAGGGGGTCAAGATAAGTCTACCGTGCCCCCTTCTACCCATTCTGAACATTAGTTGCCCTCCATCTTGTATCTCAATTATACCGAAACACAAAATGGAGGACTCCCGTAACGCTTCAGGTTCGCGTACCGGGGCGCTCGCCAGTTCGCGTACCGGGGCGCTCCCCGGGAAGCGCTCCATCAAAAAAGGTGGGAAAGTAATTTACAGAAAAACGACTGGAGACACTTTCACCAAATATAGATTAGCTCATACTACATACCAATCCCTATCATTTTCACAAATGTGATTGAAATTCCATTTAGCCATTTAGCCTGTAGACCTCTCTAAATACCGTGAGGTAAATTACTTCACAAAACACATCTGAAGTGTTGGAATTGACAACCAATGAAAATGTTACTTTCATTTTCTACTTTTTTTACCTGACATTTGATTGGTTATATACCTGAATATATATAAAGGAAGAGAAGGAAACACAGCCATTTTGACTACTACTTCCTGGTGTACATTTCAATTGGATTTTCACTAATCACTTCAACTTCTTTGTAAAGGTAAGTTGTTATTTTAAAAACTGAAGTATATTGTGCACTATCAGTTAATATGGTAAACTTTTTCTGATAGTTATATACTATCCCTCTGTAGTAGTCATAGATTTAGATAGACTTCTCTGTTATAGTTATGGATGGAGTTAGGTTTCTCTTGTATAATTATGAATTTACTTACGTTAAATCACATACACTTTTTTATATTCCTACTTCCACTCTGATACTATACACTGCCCAAAGATAAATTCACTGATAAAAACTGCCTATCTAAAATTAATCCCAACAGTGCCCTATCTCTACTAATATATATTTTTTTTATCCAAATTTCAGGCAACATGGAAGGCGAACAGAAAGTTTCATTTCAAATTGTCCTGCAAGAGAGCAGCCAAGAATTAATTGATCCAAATTATATAGAATTTATGGATGAAACTTGGGACCAAGAACTACTGCAATGTGTGCAAGCAGTAGATGACCTCCTTCAAAATGAGGACATTTTACACACTCAGAGATTACAAGCTATGTTCAATGAAAATGACGACATTTCAGACAGTGAAATGTTAGAAATGTTATTAAATTTTGAAACACAATCACAATAATAAATAATTGCTTAAAAAATAAAGAAATTAAAAAATAATCAACAAAACCAACAATCAATTAACATACAGTATTTTAAAAGTCTATCATTCTTTTTTCCTTATAGTACGCTCCCCAGAACGCTTCCCGGTTCGCGGACCGGGCGCTCCCCGCGCAAAAAAACAAAAAACGCTTCCCGGTTCGCGGACCGGGCGCTCCCCGCGCAAAAAAACAAAAAAGTTTTTTTTTTTTTTTTGCACTGCGGGGCCCTTTTAAAGCCTCCACATCAAACCTAGGGGGTCAGGGAGGATCTACTATGCCCCCTTATGGTAATTTCCCCCTTTGTTTTGGCCTCCTCTTGTCTCTCGATCCTACCGAGAGACAAGATGGCGGCCGCTCCGGACTGTTTAGAATGTTGACAGACACCGGAGAGCCAATCAGCTTCGCTACGCGAAGTTCCGTTACGCGTCAGGTACGCGAACCGGAGCGCTGCCTGGAGCGCGATTACAGATATATATCTTTTTTTTAACGTTAATTTCTCAAAATCCACTGGAGCACATATATTGAGACCTAGCAAAGGCACATCGGGCTAACAGTCCCTACAATTTTGCCAAGTTTCGTGCAAATCCATTCAGCCGTTCGGCCTAAAAATGAGGCCAACCGCCCTATGGAAATTAACATGGGAAAAACACGTTTTGGGACCCCCCTTTTTTCTCGGCCACCCCTTGACGAACCCCCCCAAATTTCCAGGGGCTGCTCAGAAACAAAATGTTCCATTTTCCTGAAAATTTCAGCCAATTCCGTCCACAAACGCCAAAGTTATTAGACATAGAATTTTCAAAAATCCCATAGGGAAAAAATCCTAACTATATATACCTACTGGCGACCAGTAGGTAATATATATATATATATATATATTACCTACTGGCGGTCGCCAGTAGGTATATATAGTTAGGATTTTTTCTCTATGGGATTTTTGAAAATTCTATGTCTAATAACTTTGGCGTTTGTGGACGGAATTGGCTGAAATTTTCAGGGAAATGGCACATTTTGTTTCTGAGCAGCCCCTGAAAATTGGGGGGGTTTCGTCCAGGGGGGGTCGAGAAAAAAGGGGGGTCCCAAAACGTGTTTTTAACATTGAGTTTTCCATAGGGCGGTTGGCCTCACTTTTAGCCCGAACGGCTGAATGGATTTGCACGAAACTTGGCAAAATTGTAGGGACTGGTAGCCCGATGTGCCTTTTGTAGGTCTCAATATATGTGCTCCAGTGGATTTTGAGAAATTAACGTTTAAAAAAAGATATATATCTGTAACAGCGGACCGGGCAGCGTCCCAGGACGCGTACTTTTCGCGCAACGGAGCTTTGTGAAGCGAAGCTGATTGGTTCTCCGGCGTCTGTCAACATTCCAAACAGTCCGTAGCGGCCGCCATCTTGTCTCTCGGTAGGATCGAGAGACAAGAGGAGGCGAAAGCGAAGGGGCAAATGACCATAAGGGGGAATAGTAGATCCTCGCTGACCCCCTAGGATTGATGTGGAGGTTTTAAAAGGGCCCCGCGGGGCAAAAAAAAAAAATAATAATAATAATCGAACGGCTGAATGGATTTGCACGAAACTTGGTAAAATATTAGGGACTGGTAGCCCGATGTGCCTTTGCTAGGTCTCAATATATGTGCTCCAGTGGATTTTGAGAAATTAACGTTCAAAAAAAGATATATATCTGTAACAGCGCTCCGCTTCGCGTACTTTTCGCGCAACGGAGCTTTGTGAAGCGAAGCTGATTGGTTCTCCGGCGTCTGTCAACATTCCAAACAGTCCGTAGCGGCCGCCATCTTGTCTCTCGGTAGGATCGAGAGACAAGAGGAGGCGAAAGCGAAGGGGCAAATGACCATAAGGGGGAATAGTAGATCCTCGCTGACCCCCTAGGTTTGATGTGGAGGTTTTAAAAGGGCCCCGCGGGGCAAAAAAAAAAAATAATAATAATAATCGAACGGCTGAATGGATTTGCACGAAACTTGGTAAAATATTAGGGACTGGTAGCCCGATGTGCCTTTGCTAGGTCTCAATATATGTGCTCCAGTGGATTTTGAGAAATTAACGTTCAAAAAAAGATATATATCTGTAACAGCGCTCCGCTTCGCGTACTTTTCGCGTTACGGAGCTTTGCGAAGCTGATTGGTTCTCCGGCGTCTGTCAACATTCCAAACAGTCCGTAGCGGCCGCCATCTTGTCTCTCGGTAGGATTGAGAGACAAGAGGAGGCCAAAGCGAAGGGGGAAATGACCATAAGGGGGCATAGTAGATCCTTCCTGACCTCTTAGGTTTGATGTACCATTTTGCCAAGTTTGGTGTAATTCCGTTCAGCCATTCAGGCTGTAGACGTATGTAAATGTCCTATGGAAAATTGCATGGGGAAAACACATTTGAAAGTGTTGAAATTTAGAACCAATTAAAATGTTACTTTGGTTTTGTATTTGTGTGTGATGAAAGTTAATTGGTTATGTATATATGTCAAATGAGAGGAAACCACAGCCATTTTGTGATACTACTGTCTGAGGTACATTTGTGAGGAATTTTTGGTGGTGAATTTCTGGTGTTTGATTTACACAGTACTAACACTTTTCCTACTTTTAAAAAGGTGAGTTGTTAATTTGTAAGGGGAACTATGTTGTACACTTGAAGATAATTTGAAAAATGTTTTCTGTTATTTATTTGCAGTCCTTCTGTTATACTAAATACTTGATAAAGTTAGTTTTATATTATGTATTACTAAAAACGATAAATGAAAGTGATTATTTTTTTCTGCAATTTACAGTAAGCAATTTCAAAATAAAATGGCTCACAATGAAGAGACCGTGGCAATTTCTTTTGAATTGTCCACTACATTGATTGAAATTGAGAGCACCAATAATGAAATATTGTCACAAGGAGGACATGACTTGTATGATTCCATTAGATTGATTGAAATGGACAGCACCAAGAATGAAATATTGTCACAAGGAGATGACTTGAATGATTCCACTACGTTGATTGAAATTGAGAGCAGCAATAATGAAATATTGTCACAAGGAGGAGATGACTTGTATGATTCCATTAGATTGATTGAAATGGACAGCACCAATAATGAAATATTGTCACAAGGAGGAGATGACTTGAATGATTCCACTACATTGATTGAAATTGAGATCACCAATAATGAAATATTGTCACGAGGAGATGACTTGAATGATTCCACTACATTGATTGAAATTGACAGCACCAATAATGAAATATTGTCAGAAGGAGGAGATGACTTGAATGATTTTTTTGATCAATCTCTTGATGGCGAATTTATCGAGTGTTTGGAGACCATAGAGTTACAAGAATCATTATTGCAGACTTTTCATGAGGACATTGCTGATGAGGACATGTTACTAGTTCTTTCAAATTTAGAAAATTCTGAAGAATAAATTTATATTTAGAAATCAAAAATTGTTTGAGACATTATTCATTTTTATTTTTAATTTATGAGGTTGTAGCGAAGTGATTGTAGTATAAAATGAGACTTATAGTATAGAGTGCAACATTTTTATGTTACATGGTAAGTTTACTCATATTTACTTCCCTTCTGCCACTATATTATCTCCAATGTGTATTTGACATCTCTTCTTCATCTCCGGCCTCCTTTCTCTCACTGTGTGTCTCCGATGCATCTTATCGCTGCTATTTTGTGTAATTACAGAAGAGAGTAAAATAAAATAGTTCGGAACGTGAAAAGGGGGCAAAGTAGAGTACTCCTCACCCCCTAGGCCTTTTTAGGCGGTCCCAAAAGGATCAGTTTCTGCTTTCCTGAGAGATTATGGTATGAGTTCCATATACCACAATAACTTGCATTACAACATGCAAGATATCTATCTCCTATTACCAACTTTTGGAGATATTCGCGCTAAGCGCGAATATCTCCAAAAAGTAACACCTGCCCTGAGCAGTTCTTAGCCATGTTATCCAATGGGAGGTGGATAACATGGCTAAGAGCATTAGCTCGGTAATGTATGAATATCGCTGAGTTTTTAGCGATATTCATGCATTGCGGCCGTTTATTATCGCATTTGTGATAAACCTTGATAATAGCAAGGTTTATCTTCGATAATTTCTGACGATGCTTAGCGGTAAAAAATTCGTTGGTAAGCATCGTTAGCGATAAATATCGCTTAACTTTGATAATATGCCCCAACGTCTGTTAACGTTCGATTCGAAGGAAATGAGGAAGTGTTGAAAAACATTGTCTGCGCCATCTTGCCTTTTTTGAAATGCCACACTTTTGTCGTGCACGGCAGCCATTTTAGATGCCTTGACCAGACCCACTCTCTGCACGCTGTTGATTCGTAGCATGGCTCCTCACCCTCGCAAGCATCTTCCCCAGGCACTGGTCACCCCCGCTCTCTGTCTTATGCATGGGCAATAAACCTCCCCCCATCTGCGCTGCTCTTCCCTGAGAATCACACTGTGCCCGCCCGACACCTCCCTTTCGCCCTATTCACTACCGCACCCTCTGACACTCCTCTTCCTCTGTGTCCGATTGTCCAGGCTATCAGCTAGCCCTGCAGATGTAGTTTATGGCCCCAGGTGTAAAGAATCACCCCTCTTCAAAGGAGTTATAGTAGATCAAGGCCCACACCCGATGAGATCCGTCACACCACACGTGTTCCTACTATCTGAAAACTATCCTGTATTGTGATTGGGGAGGGGACCGAGCCTGAAGCGGAAGATTCCAGGAATGACTCTTTGTACATCAAAGTTTTGACAATTATGTGTCACATTAAAAATATATAGCACTCCAACAAAGTAGTAGGAATATAAAACTTTAATAACATATAAATATATACAACAAAACAAAAACAGTAAAAACATTTAAACAACGAAGAGACCGTGGCAATTTCTTTTGAATTATCCAATAGATTTATTGAAATTGACAGCACCAATAATGAAATATTCTTGTCAGTAGCGGTCTGTTGTGCGAATAGTTCCAAGGCAGCAGAACGCGCTGAAATCTAGATGGCACGAAAGTGATGTCTAGCAAGTTGCCGCCCAGCAAATAACGGCGTGGGGCGCCGCGGGGGTGAGTGAGTCCAGTAGGCACCACAGCTATTCTTACCGGCATTGCAGAATTACTGCTGGGGACAATGCCTGTGCTGTAGCAGGGTCACAGCAGAAACAAAAAGGATTCTGTTGAAGATGTTGTTGGTTTTCAATTTGAAAACAGTTCTGGTGTCAACTGCTATGCTAATGTAGTGGTTAATGTTTTGTTTTCTCTAGAAAATGTAAAAGAGGGGGAGGCAGTCCAAAGTTCCGTTAAAAGGGCAAAGGAAAGGATCGGTGGTTTGAACTATCAGTCAAAAAGGGGAGGGGGTGCAACAATTTTTCCTACCGGGTCACACTGTGCTTTCACCGGAAGTGAGGTCTGCAGGATTCTAGTAATTCAAAGTGAGGCTGGCGCCGACGTCCCGCGGATACAGTTTCGTCACTCCACGGGTGATCATGGCAGTCATTCCCCATCGGGGGTCGGAGACTCCCGCGGCTCCTCTAGAATCTTCAAGGTCGTGGAGGACTACGGTGGTGGAGTCAACCAGTGACCGGGCCATTTCTTTATGCTGGGCCCGCTCTTGCCAGGTCGACCGCCATTTTGAGAGTTCGGTAGCTACTGGCGATCGCGGGGTCAAATGAGCGGACGGGCTCCACCCTGCCGGGCGAGACGTTGCAGCATGGCCACAGTGGAAGAACTCTTTTCCGGGCGCCTGGAGCGCTGAGGGTGCAGCTGGGAAGCCTCCACTGGGGAGGCGGGAGAGGCCTGTTCGCACCGTCTCTCCCTCCCAGTGCACCCCACGGCGTCTCGCTTGAGATTTGTTATGGCCGGACCAGGCGATGAGGACGAGGGGGGGGGGTCGGAGGCATGTGCAAGACATCCCCCCCCAGGGTTGTTGCAGCAATTATACAAGAAAGAAGAAGTGTCCCGTCCGTCTTCGGGCCGGGCTTCCGGTAGATGTCGGCCGGACGCCCCTGGCTCTGGCCCCATGAACGGGTTTCTTGGTTTATCGGCTGCAGCCGGATCCCGTCGGCCTCGGCCCCCCGACCGTTGGTGGCCGGACCGGAAGAGCATGTGGCGGGACTACCTGCAACTCTCAAGGGCCACCGCGGCCGGACTGGGAGAGAGAGGGGAGGGTCGAGGAGACATTCCCCCCCCCTGCAACTGTTCAGCGTTGTAAAGGCAATCCCCTGGCCGGGTCCCGCTGGTCTCGGCCTCTCCTCCGGCTACACCCTACGTTAGGATCTCCTGGCCGAGGCGTGGCAGCAGGACCTGCCTTATATGGGCTGCTCCCGGCTGGGCGTAGCCGGAACCCTGCCCCACCTTGGAAGTTTCCAGAGTGGGGGCGGATGTTCTACTGACTTGCATTTTCCCTAGTCTATCGATTTTTTTGGCGTGGCAGGCGGTGGGACAGCGAGGGGTGATTTGGTTTCTCTTACTGTTTTTCTGGTCTCTCACCACTGGCATATTTTAACGTTTTCTTGTTTCTAGGACATTAATAGGTTTTATCATTACGTTATGTTATCGTTTCTTTGTTTGTTGTTTAATAAAAGTTCATGTTCATCAGTGGCCTACTGATTTTCGATTTCCTATTCTTTTCTTTCCAGGTTGTTTCATGCTAAAGTTTCTGTTAACAGGATACAGTGATCACTTTGTTATTATTGCATATGTCCTTTTCACTAGGGGTGCTCTCTGGTCGGGCCAGATGACGTATGTCTAGTAAATGGTCCGGGTGAAACAGGTGCATCAATCAGTGGGGAGTAGATAGGCATGACAGATTACAACGGGGGAGAAAGGTCCGCATTACGTACCCTTTCACTACTTGCAAAGATTTTCCTACGTTTATTTGCAAACAGGGAATACCTCCAAAAAGAACTAATTCCCAAACAGTCAATGTTCGGACAATCAATCAATCAATGAGGAATGAAATAGGTACGACGTGTTAAAGGCTTGCGTTACCTACCCTTCACTATCTGCAAAGGGAGAGAGAATATTCCTATTCTTCCTCGTTTGCAGGCAGAGAAGATCCTTAAGAGAACCAACTTCGAACAATTCAATGCTCGATTCAAACAATCAACAAGGGGTACTGTGAACACAAATGAACGCCGCTTATGTACATACGCATTGCTATTTTCAACAGGTTGTTCCTAATGTTTCTATTTTAGTGAGGTCAAAAAGAGATCCCATTAGTGGCCTACTGATTTTGCTCGATTCCTTTTGTTTTTTTACACGGTTTTTCGCTATCTGCAAAGACTAAACAGAGTATTTTGACTCTGTGCTTGTTTGTAAATAGAGAATGAACGAAAGAGAACAATCAATCAAATGGAGAGAGAAGCAGGCACGACGGATTACAAAGGGGGCAAAGGGCTGCGTTAACTACCCTTCACTATCTGCAAAGAGAGAGTACTCCTAATAGAAATGAGGGGTGGGGGGCAGCATTCAAAGCAGATCAGTGTGCATAAACACGAAAATGTTTTTACTTACCACGTACTTGACATTCGACAGCTTATGATATTTGCTATTAAAAAACCATTGAAATTCACTGAAAAAACCATAGGTTATAGACCATATATAGTTAGGAATTAGCATTTACAAAACCTTGAAAATTCACTGAAAAAACCATAGGTTATAGACCATATATAGTTAGGAATTAGCATTTACAAAACCTTGAAAATTCACTGCAAAAACCATAGGTTAGAGACCATATATAGTTAGCTGGACATTTTATTGACATAAAACCAATGAAATTCCATATATAGTTAGTTGCACTAACTATATATCGCGCACCCGCAATCCACTGCTGATGATGTCACATATTACATCATTCATGACATGGTCAGTGACATCACTGATGACATCACTGATGACATCTCAAATGACATCACTGATGACATCACTGATGACATCTCATTTGACATCAATGACCACATCACTGATGATATCATTCATGTGACAATACAATGCATCTCCTCACATTTTAATATAACCTCTGTTTCACCCAGTGTTAAAAAGAGTATAATTTTTGAAACCATTGACACACCAATACTAGTTACTACATACGCACTCACTGATTGCTACGTCTACACAAACCTCACTCATTCACCCATACAATCATTCATACATACAATCACTCATCTTTACAACACTATCATATGCACTCATACACCTATACAGACACTCACAGTCTGCCACTCATCCATGGAGTTACTTACACACCTAGTCAGTCCTGTAAAGAATCAATGAGACTTCCATTTTCTTGTCTATACAGTTAAACATAGAGCACCTTACATTTTCAAACATGTACTAACACATACTTACTTTCTTATACAATCATTGATACAAGTACAGATTGATCTGCACAGAGTCACACACCTCCCAGCTAGCCACACACACACTCAGTCTCCCATACAAATACTTGGGCAATCAATCAATAACCCATATAGTTACTCATATAGCTACTGATCAACACATGCAGCAGTTTACAGAACAACAGACATAATGATGCACAAATTAAGACAGTTTAGTCACTAACCCATGCACTCAGTGAGACACATTTAATCACTCACTCATACATTCAGTCATGCACCTACTAAATCCTTCGTCCAGACACTTATACATCCACTCATTCTTCAATATGTAAGACATATTTTAACTTTACAGAATTATACAGTCACTGGATGTAGTCATCAGTGATGTCATTTGAGATGTCATCAGTGATGTCATCAGTGATGTCACTGACCATGTCATGAATGATGTAATATGTGACATCATCAGCAGTGGATTGCGGGTGCGCGATATATAGTTAGTGCAACTAACTATATATGGAATTTCATTGGTTTTATGTCAATAAAATGTCCAGCTAACTATATATGGTCTCTAATCTATGGTTTTTGCAGTGAATTTTCAAGGTTTTGTAAATGCTAATTCCTAACTATATATGGTCTATAACCTATGGTTTTTTCAGTGAATTTTCAAGGTTTTGTAAATGCTAATTCCTAACTATATATGGTCTATAACCTATGGTTTTTTCAGTGAATATATATATATATATATAAAACGAAGCCGTTATTCACCACACCTTTTTCCAAAAGGAATAACGAGAGTAAGCCCAGATTTTCGTGCCAATTCATCGTGATTTATAGTGCAATTACACCAGCCATCCGTCATAACGCGTTTCACCTCTCAAACGAGGCTTGATCACATGACGTGCAATGAAACAAAAGAGGGTCTTAAATACTCCCAAATGTGGGCGCGGCATATCATACTTATTTAAAGTGACCAATGCATATATTCTTTGTCAGTTTAAATCAGAATTGAGGGCAAGTGCCCAATAACTTCAATCCCACATATCCTGACATGTAAAATTTAGTATATGAAAATTCATACCCACTCTATGTACACAAATAATTACATCTGAAAATAACTAAAAAATCAAAAAGCTATCAAAAATTACATATCTATATACAATCCGTTATCAAAAGACACTTATTATATATTCATCAACAGTGTCAAAAGTATCAAAAAATATGTCAATATCTATATAAAAGATATGCTTTTATATACATATATACACATTAAAATTGATCATGTATACATATCCTGTGGGAATTGATTATCTTATTGTACAAAAATACTTGGTCTATATGCAATAATTAAATGATTAATGAAATGCTTCTCGGATAAGTACATAAGAGCAATTTGACCAAGTCCACAAATATGCTCATGTTGCCTATTTGACCTTCTTAAATGCAGAGACCCTCAAGAGCAGCTGTGAAATACATATTATGTGAAAAATAATATAAAGTGCTCGTGCTACAGAATTAACTTAAACAAAGGATTCTTTCATTTTAAAACATTTCACAGAAAAGATGGAAGTTGTGGATACCGGAGTATTTAAACAATCCATGTGGATGTTTGATGGCTATATATATATATATATAAAATTTCTATGGCAAAATGAAACCCCTCATTTTGTTCCTTTTCAAATTAAATGTATTAAGTGTTACCACTTTATTCCAATCAAGATGACTTCAGGTGTGCCATACTTTTGTCATAAGTAAGACTGTTAGCGTTCTAGTTGTTCTTTAGAACACTCTGGGACATTCTGTCATTGGGCTATAGTTGGGCTACATCTGGCTGATATTTGGGACATTTGTTTTTTTTTGTCTCTGGTGGCCATCTTTGGGCTACATTGGGCTACATTTGGGCTCTAACATATATATAGCCCAATGTAGCCCAATATATATTTTTTCAAAGTTAATTTTTGTAAAACCCACTGGAGCATATATCTTGAGACATAGCAATGCACATCGGGGTACCAGTCCCTACAATTTTGCCAAGTTTGGTGGAAATCCATTCAGCCGTTCGGGCTAAAAGTGAGTCCAACCACCCTATGGAAATTAACATGGGGAAAACACATTTTGGGACCCCCCTTTTATCTCGGCCCCCGCTTGACAGATCCCCCCGAAACTTTCAGGGAAGGAGCGGTGCGCAGCAAGGCAAGGTTAAGGAAAATTACAGGCAGGTCCCTCATTCGGTGCCAAAGTTATACCCAATAGAATGTTGCGGATTTCCTATGGAAAACGATCCTAACTATAACTACCTACTGGCGACCGCCAGTAGGTAATATGTATGTATGTACCTAAGCAGTATATATTTCTTCAAAGTATGTAGATGTAGAGTTAGGAATAGTAAATCTATACTTCCCTATATACACTTACCTTTCGATATTTTATCCCTCAATATTCTGTTCCAGATATTCTCACACAATATGTACACAATATTCTGTGGGCAAATATTTAGTAGTACAATAATGGCCCTTTGTTTATCCACTCCCCCCTAATATTAATTTCTAGAGATGTCACTGGAGCTAGTTGATAAGAGACATTTGTTATGGACCTCAAAGCTGAGCTGATGGAGACTCTACAACTCAGCGCTTGCCCCTCAAAAAATGGCAGAATAGGAAAAATAAAATGACACTCATTTTATTTTTCCTTTCCTGCTGAGTCTTGGGGACGGGGCCCGGTAGTGACAAGCACTGAGGGGAGTGGTAGTGCACTCCCATGACTGTGCATGTTGGTTTGGCCGGCCTGAGAGGGTGAAGGACGTGGCAATTCTAGGGCCACGCGGGTAATCACCACCTACTTAGCCTCCCAAATGAATAGTCGGTCAGAGAGTGGAGAAGATACAACAAGTGTTTATTAGCATATATCTCTATAGAGAAGCCCCATCAGAACCTCACTCAAAGGAAAGCATTGAGAAGACTGACTCCCCAACATTCAGTAATACAGGATAAACCCCTCAAGGGACTTCGGTCACTCCCACAATGGAAAACTACCAGCCTGAGCCGTGCACGAACAAAGGAGGCACAGAGAGATGGGTCTGCAACTGCCAGTGGGTCGTGTTATCAGTGGCCCAAGGCCGCTGAACCGAATCCCAGCACCTTCACCATGTGAGAACATCATGAAGTGTATCCATAGGAATGAAAAACAATTGTACTCTCATTAGCAAGTACAGATGTAACCTTGGACATGGCAGAAGAAAATATAACAAAATGAACCGTTCTGCTGAAGCAAACAATTTCATTTCTTTCTAGGCCTAACGTAAAGCAAACGCAGACTGGCAGTGATTTCAAAATCCAATATGGAGGTGCTCCAGTCAAGGTACTCCTTTGCTTTGATTTCGGATGCAAAGTACAATGTCCTCCCTTCATTTATTATTTTTAATTGGGCCGGATTGATCAGGTAAGCCTGGAGCTTTTTCTCCTGAAAGGACTTTTCTGATAGATACAATATCTGCCTGTGGATTCCTCACCTTGTGAATATCCCCTTGCGTCAGCAACATTCGGAAATTCTTTTTGTAGCCTCGCGCCGACGTGGACTTGGACGTCATAGAGACACGACATCGCTCGCGACTCCGCTGACGTCACCGACGCCTACAATAGGCCCACGCCGGCGTGATGACATCAGTTCCCTTTTTTCCGCGTCATCAACGCTAACGGTTTCGGGATACTCTGTAGCTTCTAGTAACTTTGTTACTATATTTCTTCGATTCTCCATTCTCTGACCTTTTTACTCGATTGTCATGTCGACAAAGAAAACGGGTTTTAAACCCTGTAGGGAATGTGGAAAGATGATGTCTGTTACGGACCCACACCAAGATTGTATTTGGTGTCTGAGCTCTGACCACGACGTTGATGGATGTTCATCGTGTCAAAAGATGAATCCGAAGGCTCTGCGAGAAAGAGAGTCTAAGCTTCTTGTGGCCAAGCTGAAGGCGGATAAAGTTAGAAGGTCGTCAAAACACTCGAAGAGGTCGAAGTCGAGATCCAGATCGAGGTCTCGAGAGGCGTCGGCTTCGAAGTCGTCTTCTGATCACGCTTCCAGCTCTCATAAAAAACATAAGAAGAGGAGGCATGAGTCCCGACGTCATTCGGATGATAAGTCTGGCTCAAGATCGAAATCTCCCAAGAGGATGAAGTCGAAGGTAATCCCTCCACAAGTATCGGATCAGGAAGGTGAGGCCTCACCTTCGGAGTCGCTAGTTCATTCTCCGACTCCGGTTCCTGATCCGACACCGGCTCCGTCTCCGGCTCCATCTCCGACTCCAGAAGATGCCGGTGGAGTTCCTTTTGAGGAAGAGACTTCGACTCCTGTTATTGAAACAGATTCGAATCTACCTCGAGGTCAACCTGAGCATCCACCTTTTCCGGCTCCAGTTCAGGACCCTTCTACGTTTCTAAACGCTATGTATGGTGTTTTCTCAAGATCATGGTACCCCTCTGGAGCGCCTTCGGGTCCCATGGGTCCAATGGCATTTAATTTGGGTGTACCTCACTCATATGCCCCGGCACCTTTCATGCCGTATATGCCAGCCCCGACCCCGCTGTGGCAGTACCAGGCTCCACCGAGGTCGACGCCGATATCAACGCCGGCTCGACCGAAGTCGACGACTCCGGCTCCGGCGTCGCCTACTTCAAGCAAGTCTATGGAACATCCTTCTAAGCCTTCGGATTCGATTCCGACGTCGGCTCCGGCACCGTCGGATTCGGCAGTGGATCCGGCTGCACTCTGCGTTAAGCAGAGGTCTAGGAGAGAGGCTCAACGTCTCCTAGAAGAACAGAGATATTGTGAGTCTCATTCCGACTTAGAAGAAGGTGAGCTGGATGGGAGTTATTTTGAGGACCTGGCAGAGGCGAGTGGTCTTGAATTTTCTCCGGAGTGGGCTTTGCCATCAGGCCCTGATACACCCTCCAAGGATGTTCAGCCATATCATGTGGTTATGAGAAAGGCAGCGGGACTTTTGGGTTTAACTTTGCCTACTGTCGAATTTAAGTCAAATTTACTGACTGAGGTTCTTCATTCTCCGAACTCTGCTGTGGAACCTTTGCTCCCTTTTAATGATGCTTTAACTGAGCCCATTATGGAAGTATGGAAGAAACCTTTTTCTGCTCCTGCAGTTTCGAAAGGTGTGCCTAGGAGGTATAGAGTGGCTCCTAAAGATCCTGCCTTTTTGTCATCTCACCCTTCTCCTGAGAGCTTGGTGATTCAGGCAGCATGTTCTAAGAAGTCGGTTGGCGCTTTTCCGCAGGTGCCTGGTGACAAAGAAGCTAGAAAGCAGGATCAAGTGGCCAAAAAGACTTTTTCTTCTGCAAGTATGGCATTAAAATCAACTAATGCCACTTGCCTTATGGGTAGATATGTTCATGCACTTATGGACTGTATGCGTTCATTGATCCCTAAGGTTCCAGAAGATAGCAGAAATGACTTTGAGGAAGTTTTATCTGACACTCAAGCGGCAGCTCGTCAGGTCATCCAAAGCGGCCTCGATACTGCGGATTCTGTGGCAAGAATCATGGGCACGGCGGTTGCCACAAGGCGTTCAGCTTGGTTGAAATCATCTGATTTTTCGGCTGATGTACAGTCTGCTTTGTTGGATCTGCCTTTCGATGGTGAAGGACTCTTTGGCAAAAAGGCAGACGGCCTTGGAGAGGTTCAAGGATAGCAGGGCGACTGCTAGATCTCTTGGTCTTCAAGTCAGAGGTTCTACGACCAGGAAATTCAGAGGTTTTGGTCGCTCTTCCTTTCGTACATTTAGGCAAGGTCTGCAGCAGCAACAACAACAGCAGCAGCAGAATACCTTGTATAGGTCGTACAGGGGAAAGCAAAGGGCACGTCCTCGAGGGCGTCAGGCCTCTTCCTCCTCCACCTCCTCCAACCCCCCAGCCACGGAAAAGCAGCCCTAGATCCGCCATTCAGGATCATGTGGGTCCGGTGGGGGGCCGGCTTACTCATTTTCTACGGGATTGGGAATCGGTTACATCAGATCTTTGGGTTCTCAATCTCGTAGAAAATGGGTATGCCCTTCCCTTTCGGGAGTTCCCTCCCAATTACCCACCTTGCCAGGGATATTGCTCAGAGGAACATCTGTTGCTTCTTCAGGAGGAAGTTCTTACTCTATTGAAGAAGGGTGTGATAGAGGTGGTCCCGGAGCAGGAAAGGGGTCAGGGATGCTACTCCCGGTATTTCCTGATACCCAAGAAGGATGGCAGGCTTCGTCCAATCCTGGATCCCAGGATCTTGAATTTTTATCTGAAACAGGAGAAGTTCAAGATGCTCACCCTGGCTCAGGTTCTTCAGGCTCTGCTGGAAGAAGACTGGATGGTGTCGCTCGACTTACAGGATGCGTATTTTCATATCCCAATCCTGAAGTCGCACAAGAAGTATCTCCGTTTTACGGTGGGATCGCAGCACTATCAGTTTGCGGTCCTTCCGTTTGGTCTTACTACTGCGCCTCGAGTCTTCACCAAGGTGATGGCAGTGGTGGCGGCGCATCACAGAAGATCAGGGATTCCTGTATTCCCTTATTTGGACGACTGGCTGATCAAAGCGGAGTCGTCGGAGAGAGTGCTTCATCATCTGCTCCATCATCTGCAGGAGACAACCCAGTTGTTGTACAGGTTGGGTTTTTCGATAAATGTACCCAAGTCTCACCTGGTGCCCTCCCAGCGCAACCTGTTCATAGGTGCGGTACTGGACACAACTGTATGTCGTGCATTCCCTCCCCCTCAAAGGATTCGCAACATACAGGAGATGATTCCTTTATTTTACAATGGAGCGGTCGTTCCAGTCCTGAAGGTCCTTCGCCTGCTCGGTCTGATGGCTTCTTGTATTCTGTTGGTCAACCATGCACGCTGGCACAAGAGGGCGCTCCAGTGGTGCCTCCGCAGGCAGTGGTATCAGCACAACGGAGATCTCAGGGAGTCAGTGAGGATCTCCAGAGAAGCTGCGGTGGATCTGTCTTGGTGGGGCGTGGAAGGCAACCTGTCTCAGGGGAAGCCTTTTCAGTTGCCTCCTCCGGTGGCCACAGTAATAACGGATGCATCCACTCTAGGGTGGGGTGCTCATCTGGGGGACCTGGAGGTCAAAGGTCTTTGGTCTCCAGAGGAAAGGTTGCTTCACATCAACCTTCTAGAATTGCGGGCGATACGTTTGGCGCTCAAGGCCTTCCTCCCTTCCCTTCGCAGTCGTTCGATTCAGGTCCTGACGGACAACACGACCGCGATGTGGTACATCAACAAGCAGGGAGGAGTGGGGTCGCAGTGTCTCTGCAGAGAGGCTCTGCGTCTCTGGTCCTGGGTTCAGGACCATCAGATTTGTCTGATGGCAAATCATCTGGCCGGAGTTCTGAACGTTCGTGCAGACAGTCTCAGTCGGCAGTTCTCTGCCGACCACGAGTGGAGGCTTCACCCGGAGGTGGTTCACGGCATCTTTCAGATGTGGGGGACTCCTCGGGTGGACCTGTTCGCCACTCGCGAGAATGCTCACTGCCTGTCGTTCTGCAGTCTCCAGTTTCCGATGCAAGGAGCCTTGGGGATGCGTTTCAGTTGAGTTGGGGAAATCAACTCCTTTACGCGTTTCCTCCCATACCTTTGATTCCTCGGGTTCTGAGGAAGATTCGCCAAGACCGGGCCCAAGTCATATTGGTCGCCCCGGACTGGCCAAGAAGGGTGTGGTATACAGACCTTCTCCACCTCTCCTCTCACCCGCCGCTCCGTCTCCCTCTAAGGGCAGATGGAGGGGCAGGTTCTACACCCCCACCTCCAGACATTACACCTTCATGCCTGGAGATTGAACGGGGCAACCTGAATTCCTTTTCCCTCCCGCCTGACGTTGTGGATGTCATTTTATCCGCCAGGCGTGACTCCACTAAATCTATCTATTCTTATATATGGTCGAAGTTTGTCGCGTGGTGTGGGGAAAAGTCTATTGACCCTTTGAGAGCCCATTTATCTGATGTTTTCCAGTTTGCCCTTTCTCTGGCGCAACAGGGGCTTGCAGTTGCCACAGTGAAGGGCTATCTTTCAGCGCTGTCGGCATTTCTCTGCTTGCCTGACCAGCCGTCGCTTTTTAAGTCTCCTGTGGTTTTAAGATTTTTGAAGGGCCTCACAAATAAGTTCCCTCCTTCTCCTTTCATTGTGCCTCAGTGGGACTTAAATCTTGTATTGACTTTTTTGATGGGTGCTCCCTTTGAGCCTCTTCACAAATGTCCCATGAGACTTCTTACTCTTAAAACAGTCTTCCTCGTTGCAATAACCTCAGCAAGGAGGGTAAGTGAGCTTCAAGCTCTTAGTTTCAAGCCCCCTTTCTTGACCATTCATGCTGATCGAATGGTTCTTAGGACCAGGGCTGCTTTTCTGCCTAAGGTGGTAACTCCTTTCCATTTAGGACAGTCCATTACCCTACCTACCTTCTATCCTCCCCCTCACCCTTCTAAGGAGGAAGAGAGACTACACCGTCTGGACCCCAAAAGGGCGGTGTCTTTTTACTTGGACAGTTCTAGAGACTTTCGTTTGGATGACCAGCTCTTTATTGGGTTTGCTGGCTGCAAGAAAGGAAGAGCGGTCCATAAAAGAACCTTGTCGAGATGGATCGTCCTCTGCATTAAGATCTGCTACTCTTTGGCCAGTAAGGAACCACCAGAGGGTATAAGGGCTCATTCTACAAGAGCTAAATCTTCTACCTCAGCATTGGCTAGAGGTGTTCCTGTAGAGGATATTTGCAGGGCCGCGACTTGGTCTTCCCTCCACACTTTCGCGAAGCATTACTGCTTGGATTCCGAGGTGAGGAGGGACGGCCACTTCGCGCGTTCTGTCCTCCAGGATTTTCTGGTTTAGAAGAGTGGACACCCTCCTCCGGGAGTGGGGACTGCTGTGGGACTCTATTCACAAGGTGAGGAATCCACACGGCAGATGTATCTATCAGAAGAACAAGTTACTTACCTTCGGTAACGCTTTTTCTGGTAGATACAATATCTGCCTGTGGATTCCTCACTGACCCACCCGCCTCCCCGTTGTCCACTCTTCTATACCAGAGTTACTGTAATGTAATGTATATATATTTTGTTGTCAGGGAAATGTTTCTATTGCTTTCCTGCATTTGCTTTACACTGTGTGTTTTGCCCTTACTATTGTGTACTATGTATACTGTATACCTTTCTACTGTCATTGGTCCGTCCGTGTGCCTCGATGGCACAGAAAAAAGGGCGGAACTGATGTCATCACGCCGGCGTGGGCCTATTGTAGGCGTCGGTGACGTCAGCGGAGTCGCGAGCGATGTCGTGTCTCTATGACGTCCAAGTCCACGTCGGCGCAAGGCTACAAAAAGAATTTCCGAATGTTGCTGACGCAAGGGGATATTCACAAAGTGAGGAATCCACAGGCAGATATTGTATCTACCAGAAAAAGCGTTACCGAAGGTAAGTAACTTGTTCGATCAGTTGTCTTAGTCTCCAACGTCTTTCGACAGTCGCATGACAGAAATCCGGGCGGACAAAGAAAGCCACCCCTTCGATTGACCTTTTCGCGCCAGGTCTCGCCTTTTCTGCGATCGCCTGCCTCAGCACAAAATTACCCAGAAAAATGAATATTGCCCTGGGTTTATCCCCTTCCTTTGCGTTCTTGTGCATCCTGAAAGGGGTGCGATGCGCTCGCTGGATTTCCGCGGGCCAGTTCCAATTAGAGAGTTCGGAAAACGCTTGCTCAAAGAGTTTGATGGTATAGGCTCTCACGTCTTGCCCTTCTGCACCCTCCGGTATACCCAAAATCCTTAGGTTATTCCGTCTGAGTTTTCCATATCTTCCAGTTTCCACTGGATGTCCTCTACTTGGGAGCTTTGAACCTCGGCCTTACTTGTTGCTGCTGCGGCTTCTGTTTCTGTTGAGACAATTCTTTCCTCAAGATTTGACACCCAGTCCCCTAGACTGATACAGGCTTTTGATAGCTTTCTGACTGCGCCCTGCATTTTCCTCATAGCGGCTTGGGATTTGCGGTTGTCCTGACGAGTTTCCTCCCTGTGTGAGATGATCTCTTGATGTATTACCTCCAGAAGTGACATCTGGGTGGATTCACCACACGGGCTGCCCTGCAATGGCATTGCTGATGAATGATCCCAACTGAGCTCGTGATGGGGAGGTGCTTTCCCTTTTAATCCTACTGGGGGTTTGACTGCTGTCAGGGGGGGCTCATGCTCGGGGTCGCTTTCGGAGTCCAGGTTGCTATCCTCCAGGTTGGAGCTATGGCCTTCCTCTTCATCTTCCGACCATTCACCACCTTCTCAAACTGAATAGAAACATTCACTCGGGACTTTCTCCTTGTCTTTACTTTTGCCGGTTTCCAGGGGAACTTCATTGTAGTTGACCGGGGCCGTGCCCAGATCGCCTGCAGTATTGGCAGCTGGGTCCGCCGTGGCTATTATGCCTGATTCAATAGTCATTACAGCTTCTTGTTTGCCCCCAATAAGCTCTGACTGCCCATACTGCCCATACTGCTTTTGACCGCTATCATCTTGTCCACTACTTATGAGAGCGTTCACATCTGCAATTACGGTTGCTTTTCCTTGGTTAGCTGCATCTGGAGCATCCGTGGAGCTTAAGGTGGCTACCCGCACTAGGGGGGCGGCTACTGAAATTACCGCTTCTATGTTCTGGGTGGGAGAGTTTTCTGACTCCAAGCCAGCTATAGACACCTTCTCCGGCCCCTCCTGCCCCTCTGCCTCTTGGACATGGCCTCCCTGCTCTATGCGAGCAGCCCCCTTGGCCCCCTTCTCCTTACCGCCTTTGATAAAAATGTCCGCTATTGGGGCGGTGGCGGTAGCCAGTCTAGTCCTGACAGCTACTTGCTGCTTTTTTGCTGGGGGCGAAAAGATTTTCTGACGATTCTCCAATTTCTCTGTCGCGGTTTCAGTCCCTGCTTTCTTTTTCATTGCAGGCACCTTTGCTCCTGTGTTCGTTTTTGGAGCCATTGCTCCTATTCGCCTCTCTCTTCTATTATGCCACCACGTTTGGGAGCCGCGATCTTTGCAGCCTTCTGCGAGCTCCGTGGATTCTGCTCGACACTCCGCTCTGCTCCGCAATCTGGCTTTGTTACTCCGCCCATCTGCTCTCGCACGGGTTCGGCAACCCGACGTGAGAGCAGCCACAACCAGCGTCAGAGTTCGGAGCAGTTGACCAGCAGAGCCGAGGCAGGTAAGGGGAGAAATCATCGCCTCTTTTCGTTGCTGGCTGGTTCCATTCTCTGCCGGTTCCATTTCCCGAGTTAAGGATCAGGTAGTCGAGATGGAAGGCACTATCATTGGGGCTATGTCCTGTGCTTCACTGCTCCCCTGTGAACGGCCACATCTACGCGGCCGCCATCTTGCCTCATGCAGTGCACTATCCTCGACTCTCAAGGGGCTTATTTAGTCTTAATGCATGTCTGCTGAGTTTCTATGTTTTCCTTTTTTCTTTTCCTGTTTTGGATTCAGCAAACGATTTATCAAAGGATTGGTGGTTCAGATGGCTCCGGTTATAGTTAGAAGGTCTTAGGGATAATTGAGTTAAAAGGTTTTTTTTCTTTTTCTTTCACAAGCTTTCACTGCTTCGTCTGTGACCATCACATGCTCAGATTAGAACTGAGCGCCTCACGAGAGAGGGTGCAGGGGAGGGGAGGGGGTCTGGGGTTCGGAGGAGGGGTGGGGGTGGGAGGCATGGGGAGAAAATTGAAAATTGAGAAAACTTGGTGCTTTGAGTATATTTGTCACTGTGAGTATATTTGCTGCTCTTTGTTAGATGTTGGGAAATGTTTAGTCAAGATCAGGCAAATGTTTACCCAGGAATTAACAACTCATGAATATGCCAAACATTAAAATTTGTACAGTTAATATGGGTGGGTTGAACGATTGGAGGAAGCGCCAACGGCTGGCACACTTTGTCAAATTCAATAATACCGATGTACTGTGTCTCCAGGAGACGCATGTCCCCTGGATGAAAAGGAATCTGATGTCAATTAGAGGCTACGAGTTGCTGGCATGCTCCTCCCAAACATCTTCAGTTAGGGGAGTTGCTATCTTAGCTAGGCCCTCTTTAGGAGGTACCAAAATAATTAAAGCTGATAGTTCAGGGAGATGGGTGATAGCCGAGCTTGATTTAGGCTACACAATATGTATAGTGTATGGCTCAAATCAGGACGATCCTGAGATATTCGACTTCCTAGAGGGAGAGCTAGCGACCTGGCCCACCCCCATGATAGTGTGCGGGGATTTAAACATCTCAGTTGATTGGAATAAACAGGGACCATACACGGGACGGAAACCGAGAGTATTCAGGGCTCTGGATGCTCTCATGAGGTCACATGGGCTGAAGGATGTCTGGGGGATAAGGAGCCGCAAAACCCGGGGTTCACGTACTTCTCTAACCCTTTTCAGAAACACACTAAACTAGACTATTTTCTGATCTCCTCCCCTGAGCTGAAAAAGGTTTGCATTAAGAAGCTTCCTAAATCAATTTCAGACCATAACCCCCTGATTTTGGTTTGTGAAGTAGGCAAGGTAGAGAGGAGGCACACATGCTGGACATTTGAAAGGAGACTACTAGCAGATAGCAGATTTGTGGAACAGATCAGAAAGTGGTCTAAGGATATTATGAGGCAAATCAGTATAGTACTTCACGCAACGGAGTATGGAAAGCATATAAGGCCTCCCTGAGGGGGGAATCTATAAGCTGCTCAACAAGGCTAAGGAGGGAGGATAGAAGCGAGATTGAGAGTCTTATGGGTGACTTAGCGGCGGCCTAAGAGCAGCACATCAAGGACATAGGACAAGGTGTGGATGGCCAGGAGAGCCAAAGTAAACCTACCAGCATTAAGGCAGAATTACAGAGGATTGTAACGCAGAAGGAAACTAGTCAATATCAATCTTCAAGGGCAAAGCGTTATGAAACAGGGGAACAGGCAGGGAGGGCATTGGCACTTCAGATAAGACAGGATAAGACTAAGAATTTAATTTCCAGTATACAGGAAGAGGGAACTGAATATACGGAGCCTAAGGAGATATTAAGAGTCTTTAAGAACTTTTACCAAAAACTGTATGACGAGGAGGGCGGTATTAATGATCAGAATCTGGATTGCGGGGATGTAGGCCCGAGATTAGATGATCAGGCTATAGAGGAATTGGAAAGAGATATAACGCAGAGCGAGATTATAACAGCCCTACAGGAGCTAGCAGCCGGTAAGGCTGCAGACCCTGACGGAATCCCCTTGGAGGTCTATAAATGCATAGAAACTGAGATCGCCCCCCTTTTGCTGGACCTGTTTAATGGTATACTCTGTTCAGGCTTAATCCCAGATTCTTGGAAAGAAACGAACATCATTATATTGCACAAGAAAGGGAAACCAAAAGAGATTCCAGGATCGTATCGCCCAATCTCGCTTATTAACGCTGACACAAAATTATACTCTAAGGTCTGGGCTAAGAGATTGGGTAGGATCATTGGACGTCTCGTCTCCATGTGGCAGCATGGGTTCGTGCCAGGTAGAGGCACAACGGACCATACCAGACGGGTTATCGCGCTGTTCGATACCCATGCTGCCTCGGGGGGGGGGGAGGGGTGGGGAGATGGACATGATCCTTCTAGACGCGGAGAAAGCTTTCGACCGCGTGGTCGTGGAATTCCTCTGGGGTATTTTGGCAGGTAGAGGCTTTGGAAATAAAACCATGAGGGCTATCAAAGCCATGTATAGGGACCCAGTAGCCCGGGTCCTAGTTATGGGCGAGTACTCCGATAAAATACTAATTAAGAGGGGGACGCGCCAAGGCTGTCCCTGCTCCCCGATCCTCTTTTCTCTTTACATAGACCCTTTGATACAGAAGATCCTATCCTGTCCACTAATCAGTCCAGTTGTGCTCAACGGCTTCGCCACTAAACTGCGAGCCTATGCCGATGATCTGGCCGTAACAACTACAGATCCCCATCAGGCTATGCCGATCTTGGCCCAATTAGCCAAAGACTTTGGGAGGCGGTCAGGGTATCGGTTAAATGAGGGGGAAACCCAAATAATTTGTACCAAGAACATTACGAAGGTAGACGAAAGGTTTGTGGATGCAGCCGTATATCTGGGGGTAAGAGTAGATCAATCAATCAATCAATCATGCCATTTGTATAGCGCACTACTCACCCGGGAGGGTCTCAAGGCGCTTGGGGGGAGGGGTATGCTACTGCTTGAACAGCCAGGTCTTGAGTTGTTTCCTGAAGGCGAGATGGTCCTGGGTCAGCCGAAGGTGGATGGGGAGGGAGTTCCAAGTCTTGGCAGCCAGGTAAGAGAAGGATCTTCCTCCGGCGGTGGCTCTTCGGATGCGTGGTACGGCTGCGAGGGCGAGGCTGGTGGACCGTAGCTGGCGGGTGGGCGTGTAGAAGGTCAGGCGGTCGTTGAGGTACTTGGGGCCCAGGTCGTGGAGAGACTTGTGTGCGTGGGTGAGGAGCCGGAACGTGATCCTCTTGTCGACGGGGAGCCAGTGCAGGTTCCTCAGGTGGCTGGAGATGTGGCTGCGTCGGGGGACATCCAGGATGAGTCGGGCGGATGCGTTCTGGATGCGCTGGAGTCTTTTCTGTAGCTTGGCTGTGGTTCCGGCCTAGAGGGCGTTTCCGTAGTCCAGTCGGCTGGTGACGAGTGCCTGGGTGACAGTCTTCCTGGTCTCGGTCGGGATCCAGCGGAAGATCTTGCGAAGCATACGCAGGGTGTTGAAGCACGATGAGGAGACGGCGTTGACTTGTCTGGTCATCGAGAGGAGGGGTCCAGGATGAAGCCCAGGTTGCGTGCGTGGTCAGTTGGCTTGGGTGCGGTGCCCAGGGCTGGGGGCCACCAGGAGTCGTCCCAGGCGGATGGCGAAGATCCCAGGATGAGGACTTCCGTCTTGTCCGAGTTCAGTTTCAGGCGGCTGTCCTTCATCCACTCGGCGACGTCTTTCATCCCTTCGTGTAGGCAGGTTCTGGCGGTGTCGGGGTCTCTGGTGAGGGAGAGGATCAGCTGGGTGTCGTCGGCGTAAGAGATGATGCTAATGTTGATAAGATCATTGCAGATAATTATCTACCCCTGGCTGCCTCTATTGGCAAAATTGAAAAGAATTGATGTGCTACACCTCTCTTTGATTGGAAGGGTAAATGTCTAAAATGACTATGTTCCCCAAAGTGCTATATCTGTTTTGGGCCATCCCATTGATGTTAGAAGAAGGTGTCATGAGAAAACTAGAATCGGTGTTCATAAGGTTTATATGGCAGTATGGTAAGATCAGACGCTCGGTAAACCATATGTCGCTACCATGGGCAAGAGGAGGTCTGTCTATGCCGAAACTTAGGCTTTATCATTTGGTATGTCTCCTGACACAAATGAATATACTGTTTCAATCTCAACCAACTCCAGGGGAAGAGCAGCGTGACAATCAGATCCCTCCAACCATCTTTGAGCTTTTATTGGGGAGAAAGGCTCTAGGTGTTCTGATGAGTGAAGTGGACCGCAGAGACTATAAGAGGGCCCGATATAAGATCATGGAAGTGGTCTGGGGGACATGGAAAGCCGTCAGGAAATTTTTAAATATCCCGAAGATTACGGGTAACATCAATCTTTGGAACTCTAGTCTTTTTCCCCACCTAGGCAGGAGTAGAGATTGTCAGATCTGGAATGAGCGGGGGGTGAGGAGCCTCGGGGACATTATGGTAGGGGATGATATCCTTGGGTTTGAAACAATACAGCAGAAATTTGGTATTCCCCCAAATCATTGGTTTTTATATGGTCAAATCGTTCAAACACTGCTGGCCGTAAGACCAAGGATCTTTCTCCCCATAGTTAATCCTATGATTGATTATTTAATAAAAGGGGGCAAGAAGATAACAACAGCGTATAATTTTCTGCAATCGGGTCTCCAAGACGATTTGGAGAAAACCGAAAGTACATTGGCGCAAAAATTGAGGGATCCCGATGCAGACCTAGATCTTGCCCTACTCTTGAACAAGAAAGTATTTCGGTCTTCAAACCTGAGGGCTCAACATTACAAGACACTGTTCAATCTCTATTACACCCCGGCGAAGTTGTTTGATTGGGGGGTTAGGGAAGACGGCAGATGCCCCAGGTGCAATAAAGGCCCGGCGGATTTAGTACATATGTTTTTTCATTGTGTTAAACTTGTCCCGATCCGCGGGGAAATAACTGTTTTTTTGAAGGGGCTGCTAGATCAGAAAATCAATCTATCCCCTTCTTTGGTGTTATTAGGAACGGGTAATAAGTTGAAGCTGGGGAGAGACGCTGAAGCTTTGGTTTTTATTGCAGTAGCTGTATTACGGATTCTCATCTCTGCAGGATGGAAGGATACCACTGCCCCCACCTTTCAGATGTGGCTTGCCAGACTATTGGGGATGCATAATATAGAGGGATGCCTATATGAACTCAAGGGCATAAAATCTCAGGAGAAGGGCAGGAATATCTGGGCAACGCTCAAAAAATGGAGGGATTCAAAACGCTAACCTTTTTAATTTTCCATGATTTACGCCCGATGGTTTTAACCTCCCCCACTCTGTGTATATGTTTTCCTAAAGTCTGAGCTTTGACTATGTATATACTATTGATTAATTTGCTTTTAAATTATTTAATATGCATAATGATATCTCTATTTTAGAAGGAATTATGAATTCTGTAAATGTACATGACTATTACTCAATTGCACTATAATTTCTCAATAAAAAAAAGGAGGTGCTCTAGTCAAACAGGCCCTTCTGCTTTATACATGGACTAATGGACCGCAAACACGAACTTCGGTGTGTGTAATATAGCCACACACGGCTAAGTAAAGTAACATAATTCACCACGACAGTGGAAAGGAAATTTTAAAACCATCAACAGCCAGCCAAACCATCATGCGAAGTGAAAGCACCCTCCAACCCAGCAACACAGCTGGGTTAGACAGAGCAGGAACAAACTAACAGTCTGCCCTGGAGCACAAATCGATTGCGCTCAGGGCAGTCCTGAAGCTGCTCTCATGCGAGAGCAGCTTCAGGTTTGGCTGCAGGGCATTCTGGGAGCCTGTGCCTTCCTGAAGAGGTGAAGTGGAGTAGAAGAGCGAGACGGGGATGGCTTCAGGTAAGTTACAAAAAATGTATCCCCCCTGCAACCCCTAGTGCTTCTCCCGCCCACCCGCCCCTTCGCTCCTCGAGAATACCGGCCGCTCCTGTTACAACTGGAAAAAATAATGTGTTTGAGCTTGAGCATTCAATCTCAAATATCTGTGAACTTTTGTTCAAGGTTGCAGCTAGAGGTCAAGGAACAACTTTGGATATTTTGAAAAATCTCTGCCTGGGAACAGCATGCCACTTCCACTCATAAAAAAGATGCATCCTCCGTGGTTTTAACTTTACTGTTTTTCCTGCTCAAAGCGCCTTGGTTTGAAGTTGAAACACAGTGCAACTGTCATATAGATATGCTTTGCCTACAGAATAGGTAGTCACCGTATGGTCACTTTAAAAACGGGGATCCACCCTGACCTGGTACTCACCTTGATGAAAGTGACTACAATTGGAATTTATTTTCTAATGCAGTGTCTTAGCTAATACAAGCAAACATATTATAAGAAACAAAGTAATCAGCATAGTTACTAGTCCATAGAATACAAAGGGAGAAAGCATGTTAAAATGCTAGAGGGAAGAAGGCTAAATTGCACCTAAATCTTACCCTCCCTTGCTAGTATATTATTTTATATCGAAGAAGGTCTATTTGGGTTTTAGCAGCGCGGCCCCATACTTCTGATCCTAGTGGAAAGGGATCACATCATCTTCCACCAGCTCTCTGCATGCGAAGCATCCTCAAGTGTGTGTTATGCTCTGTGCAGTGCAATCTTAAATGCGCCAAAAGCCAGAGTTTGGCCACAGCTGCATGTATGTTATGTCTAGAACGTGCGAAGATCAGACCTCACAACAAGCACTGTGTTGAAATATCCTTGAAGGCCTCGGCACTCACTGTACAGACATAGCTTACCAAGCAAAGCTGATACAAAAGGAAAAACATATTATTCTTGTGTGAAGCAAAATATTCTACTAGGCTCAAAGCTGTAATAACAATATGTGCCGTGTGCAGAAGCAGCAGAAAGGTAAAATGGCATTTAAACTCCTAATAAGCTCATGCTAACTTAACACAGTGTGTAGGCAAAGCATATCTATATCACACAACCAACTGTTCGTTGATTGACCCATCAGAGCCCCAACACGCTGCAGCCTTAATGTTTGTCTTGCTGCTGATTTTCGTCCTCCATAAATGATTTTAACAACTAAGGTAAAATCTTTCAGCAAGACCACCTACCATCTTGAAGACAGTTTGCGGAGGGCCAGGGATGAATATAAGGATGGCCGGTGATACTTTGTCCAAGATCACAGACCTGAGACACAAATGGGAAAAAGCTGCTCTTGAAAGAGATGGACAACACTCCTGAAAATGAATTTCTAGGCTGATCACACACCAAAGCTATGAGTGTGGTGGTGGGAAAAGCCCTTTCTTTTGTGTCGAAATATACCGCGAGAGCGTTCCTCGAGGAATTTAGAAGAGCAAATCAAACTTTGTGCATACTTCCAAAATCTTTGATAGTTCTCTTCTTCCCTGTTTATGGCTGTGACGGTCTGGGTCCAGGGCCCTTTCTATGCTGAAGCAAGTCACACGAACACTCACTAAGTGGCAGAAGTGTCAATCATGAACCCCTTGAATAATGAAAAAGGTGAGCCTTCCTCAGGAGGGAGGTGATGGACAAGCGTTATGTTTCTGATGGTGATGATATCTTCTCCATACTTACTATAATCCGAATGCTAAACTTCCCTTATTTTGGCTCATCCACATTTTTGAACAGCGCCTTCTGTATTCTTCATTATCCATAGTCTAAAATTTTTACATCCAAATATACAACAAATGTGAGGGGATGAAGCACAGGGTGGTTTATTTTTTCTGTGGGTCAGTTGACGACTACACTCCTGTGACAGAAACCTATACAAATGACAAAACAGTAAAATGTTTGGTCATTTGGGTCGTCCAAACTATGGATTGCTAAGAGATGTAATATTATTATTTTTTTCTGTGGTGCACGCGGCCATACCTATACTGCATCTTAGCCCTGTAAATCACAGATCAATATTACCTCCAGTGTCCACAGGTCTTGATCACAGTTTTAGGAGTTTGAGATGATTGATTGTATGTCCGTAGGGTTTTCCAGTTCTGCTTAGTTACAACACGTCAATTTGAATGAATTGATCATGAATGGTAAGGAGGTGATGTAGAGGTCGAGCAGTTGACAGTAGAAGAGAATTGAGAGAGCTGTGTGGAATGTGCAATGTGGTCTGTGAAGGGGCGCATGTCTCAAATGAAGGACCCAGGCAGGACACTTTCTTCACGCATAATGACTATGCCGGAAAGTAGGGCACTTCTGTAAGTGTGTTTCCCACATACTGCAAGGTCTACTGGCATAGAATTGCCAGACGATTCAAAGAAGGCACGCCTTCAAATATTAATTGACACTAACTCAAATTGCTATAAATGAGAACTCTTGGGTAGAATTGCTTAGCAAAATATTGATAGGGATTTAATAAATCCAGACGCTCCTTCTCTGGAAGTGTGGTTCCACCTTTGAACCATTGTATGAGTTTTGAGATCCTGGTGTACTGAGCAAGGGGTGTCCTCAGAAATATTTTAAGATTTAGGGAGGTTGGTGCATTTACAGAGGGTATTGTATTTGACACTGATCCACTTCAAGGGCCTGTCGACCTTCACTGAGTCGATCTTGAAACAGTTGTCAGTACATTTAAATGTTGTTCTGATTGTTATGAATGACTTACTGATGTTGACATGAATTGTATTTCCTATGTTTTCTTTGCGGACTCTACAAAATCCAAAAAAGTGTTTCATTAAAAAAAAAGTACATGAAATACACACTTTATGAATGCAGCAAATCTACTTTCCTCTGCAACTGAAGGCTTAAATATGAGAGCAACTACCAGTGTTAAATGACCCAGGTTGTATTCACAAATCAATAGATAACGATGTGAAATCAGAGCTCTCAGCAGACATGGTAGTGTAGTGTAGTTCCTATATTCCCAATAGGCTCTGCGCATTGGAATAATATATTCAGCAGTGTAGACGTAGGACTGAGGTTATCTAGGTCTCTACTGACTATATTAGACTTAAGGTTTGCCAGCTAGCTCAGAGGTCACTAGAAACTTTCTCGAATAAACGAGGAGGAGTTTAACCTCCCTGGATAGACAAGAGGGGATTAGCTTCTGACAACCATAAAACATGACAACTTTGCTCTCCCTGAATAAGAGTGTATCTCTAGAGTCGTGTGAAAACAAAAGACAGCTATTTCACTCAGTCAAGATGTGCGTACTTAGTTTCACCAGAATGCAGAGAAAAGAGAGACGGGCGTTTTCAATAAAAGGTGTTATTTATTGAGCAGTCTTCTTCCTCATACAAGAGAAATGAATTGCCACGATTGTAATACTCATGGTAAAGTAAAGTGCGTACAGTAAAAGGAGGAGTATAAAATAATACTGTAAAAGCATTGATATGGTTTCTTAGCCATATGATACTTTAAAATAGATAAAATATATACATACATATATACATTGACTAATCGTACTCAACTGGTGCTTCTAAATACGCCTACCCCAGTGTACCTGACCTAAGCCTAATACATGGGAAGGTGTAAGTAAGTAGCAGTTTAAGTTAAGTTTGTTTTGCCAAGAATCTGACTCAAGAATTCTCTGTAAGGGTTTAGTCAGTTCCGTACCTGGGTAATAGAAAGCAGGAGGTCTGGTATCTCTCTCTCAGGACTCGATATCCCAGCAACCCACAAGGGTAGGCTGGAAACGCCGGAGCTGGATTTCTCGGCAGGAGAAAAGACAGCGTCTTTCTCAGCGCGTCAAGGAGGAGGGGCAGCGTCCGTGGGCTCTCGCATCAGCTGGGCTTTCGGAAGTAGATAGCTGCTCTGCTCCAGAATTACCACAGTGTGTTTGCTTAAGGCAACGTTGGTATATTTATACCTGAAAGGTGCCTGGGTTTGACGTAAGGTTGGACATAAGACGTCAATAAAGATGTCACTAAGAACTGGCCGTTCTTACAGTGCTTTACTGGAGTTCTAGGACGAAATCAAAACAAAGGCAAGGGGGATTTCCCAGGTTGCTGGAGGCTTGGTTTTGTTTAGAGAACTCGGTGTGCTTACTAGGGGGCCGGAGAAGTAGCCTTGCCATGTGACAGCATGTACCGTTGTATGGACATTATTGATTATAACCAGACAAGGGCATAAAATAGGAATATCGATTCAGGTTTCCTAGATAACACACTACACCCACTCCACAAATTAATGTCCATCATTACTAAAATTTAAGCAATAGTAATGTTGTAGTCTTCCTTTTACTTGCTACACTCTCCTTTCAATAGTTCTCTGCCTACCTACTCAGCTTGTGATGAGGTCATGTAGAATGTTGGAGTGGGTTTGTAGGAGTGGAGTGTCAGTTGATCTGGATGGCTGAGCAGCCAGGAGGCTGCTCCTGGTGGGGTATTTATGACAACTTAAGAGACATCTAAAGGACTTACTATCATCCTGTAACTTATGAATAAACGTACTTGATATAACTACAAGACCCTGACTACGCATCATCTTTCATTACAATACTGGCGACGAGTTGGAGAACCTATGTGATATACATTGAATGGGCTTGTACAAATGAAACAGAAGAAACACAAGCAAAGAAAGAAGCTGAAACTGCTGGAACTGAAGAAACATTAGAAAAAGAAGAAGCGAATAAAGAAAAAGCAAACTGACAGTCCACATGCCCCACCAGTGACCAAAGACCGGTCGGCCTCAACGTGGACGTGCCAGTTTATGTTGAACTTGGGTGAGTGTTAACAATCCCCAAATGTATGATTTTACCAATTGAATTTGCTGGTCAAGGGTGACTGTTCCCTAATGTGATCAAACAGCCTACAAACCTTGATATTCATTTATTGTTTGAAGAAGCTGACTAGTAAAGCGCAACATCGTTTTTTGGAAAGACTTAAACTGCAGCAAATGTTTACCTAATTGGAAATTACACGCAACTAATGATCGTTTGTAGGAAGTGTAAAGCGATGTTTACTGACTTGGAAAAAACAAGCAGCAACTTAAAAGCAGCGCATGAGGTGAATATTTCCATGTGTACAGCACGTCGTGCTGTGTGAGCTGACTTCATTTGCTGGCGCAGAGATTTTCGGTTTGAGTAACACTTACAGCGTGTGTTGGCTATCGTGGGGCTTAAGTGACTTCTGCGCACTTACTGGTGACAGCGAGATTTCCGCGACTTCACCGCGTTTGCACATTTGCTGACAATTGCGGGGCATTTCTCTTTATCGACTTACCGTGTGTTTTCTGCACATTTGCTGGCAACAGCGGGTCATTTCTCTTCGTTGACTCACCAGTGACGGTTGGTCCTTGGAGCTCTTTCCTGATCGCCTGCTTGCCTGGAATGATGACATCATAGAACTCTTCGTGGTGTTGGTGATGGTCTCCTTTGACCCTTGTGACGTTCGAGTTGAGGAGAACTACCCTGTCAACGTCAGCGTCGTGTTCAGCGCCAAAACGTGCCCTATTTTCTTCTGAAAGCGACGCTGAACGACGCTGTGGCGGCCATTTTGACTCTTTGGGATGAATCCTTTTGTTATACTGAGAACCACGACGTTTAGCATTGGAGTTTGAAGATCGCGATGTTTTTGCTTTTCATTTTGCCTCTCGAGTTCAATATAGTCGCTTTTCACTTTGATTTACCTGCTTGCATGAACTCTGGATTTCGTGGTGCCAAAAACTTTATTGGTGGTGCTGCCTGTGACGATATTCTTTACAAATACTGGATTTAACCTGCACCACCTGGTCTATGGATGAATGATTATGGACTGGGCTTTCGGATGAGGTATCGCTCATCTTCACATAGACTGGACTTTCGGGTGAGGTATCGCTCATCTACCTAGACTACGGTGACCACGATTTTTGTTTTAGTTTGTTGTGTTGATATGACTTTGTGTTTTACATCTGCATTTTCACAACATTGTATTGGGGGCATGTAACTGTGGTTGTTTGTAACCATGAGGTGTGTTTGGTCGGAATTATGTTGTTTTACGGAGGACGTCGCAAATCTTTCCGTATTTTCAACATTCCTTACTTGAGACAGCTCACTGGAACATCAGACATTCTTATTTTGCTTTTGCTGGTCATTAGTAGTTTTTTTTTTGTCTCTTGTTTCCTGGAGTGGTGCTGGTAAGTGTATGTTTAATTCTTTGACTCGGTTGGAGTGTCCCTTATACAGTTGTACGTGTATGTCATGAGTTTAAAAGTTTTTCTAAACTTAGTTTGCCGTGGATTTTAAGTAACCCATCTTTTGATTTCCTTGGAATTAGTTTCCAAAAATCTGTTTACCTTAGGTCTAAAGAAACCTATCAGATGTTTGCCATGGGCATGGCGTTTTCCATAAAATGTTTTCCTTTAGGTTTGTATTTCCAAAATTTTGTCTATCTTGGGATTAGTTGTTCCCATAATTTGTTTTTCTTTGGGTGTAGGAATACCCAAGTTTGGTTGCCGTTGAGTTAGTGATACTCATAACTTGCTTATCTTGAGTTCAAGTGACTCATATATCGTTTGCCTTGAGTTAGAATAACTCATGATGTGTTCCTTTGTTTATTTTGAATTTACAGTTACCCATAGTTTTTTTTTATGGGTGTTGGCTCTGTCATGTGGCGTTTAGGTACACCGTGTGGTGTGTTGTTTCGGAAACGCAGTATGTAGTTTTTGTTTGTATCTTTTTGCCTTGCTTTCCTTGTTTTCCTTATTTTATCAGAGAGTAGGGTGTATTACAAGTTTTGTAGTGCATCCTCTTTTCTGCCGTTAGTGTATTTTACCATCTCTATGCATTTTTGAGTAAGGGGGTAGGATGTGTAGTATGTTTTATTTCATGGCATTATCAAAGGGTAGGATGAGTTATGTGGCATGTTTTATTTCATGCATCATTCCTCACTCTTATTTTGTTGTTCCACTACACATCTTTCTATGCTCTAACGTGTGTCTAACAACTTCACACTTTCTGTTTGTTCGTTCATATTATAATGGGGGAGATGTGTTGTAGTCTTCCTTTTACTTGCTACACTCTCCTTTCAATAGTTCTCTGCCTACCTACTCAGCTTGTGATGAGGTCATGTAGAATGTTGGAGTGGGTTTGTAGGAGTGGAGTGTCAGTTGATCTGGATGGCTGAGCAGCCAGGAGGCTGCTCCTGGTGGGGTATTTATGACAACTTAAGAGACATCTAAAGGACTTACTATCATCCTGTAACTTATGAATAAACGTACTTGATATAACTACAAGACCCTGACTACGCATCATCTTTCATTACAATAAGTAAACATAAAAGGTGCACGTGTGTACCAACCCACCCCAAAATACATTTTTGCATTTTAAATGGTGTATGTGAAATACATGAAAATGATTATAGGTACTGTACGCTTTTCAAGCAGTGTAATCATTCACTAAAAAGGATGCATATATATATCGGCATGAATGATTTGCGAAATTTACACATGAAATGGCTCTTAATACAGAAAAAAGGGTTGAGACCATTCCATCACATATAAATACAATTGCTGTAAATGTGCTAGAGGCTGACGTGATATATTGTCTTTAGAGTTCCTAAAATAGAAGCTCTGTTCTCCAAGAATAGTTCTACTTCAAGCAGAGTACATGTGCCAAAAAAAAGGTAAATATTTTGGAATCGGGAAAAAAAATAATTTCGCTTTCAGTGGAGAGAGAAAAAAATATATAGTTCCAAATATGTTCAGTAGCTTTTGTTTATCAAAGCCGAAGGCCGAATTCAGAGTTCAGGGAACGCTGTGTACTAGTGTGCTTTAAAGTTATTCTTTTTGTTCGGGGGAAAACATAATTTCAGACAGACTTTCAAGAAAGTGGTTTACCGCTTCAGGTGAAAGTTCGACCAAGTTGGAAAATGCCGCAACTGTGCAGTCGTGAGCATGATTGCTATCATCGATGACAGGATCAGCAGTGCTCACAGAAGGTCGTACCTGGGTGATGTTGCTCTCATCTCGTACTTCACTACCCTTTAATCGCAGTGGTGAAGTCTCAACGAATGCCGTCATCAGGATGGGTAACCGCTGGGGACAACACGATGCATGAGCCGTTACAGGTCTTAGCAAAGTATCTGTATCCAATGGTACTTCTGATTGTAGTGTAAGACAGACGTCCAACACGCATTCTTCTCCGTATAGCATACATCGAAGCACAGGTAAGATACAATTCTGCCAGATGGGTCTGAATGAAAGAAACCAGGTCATATTCAGATCTCTTAGCCGGGCTAATCCAAGGACTTTAGTTATGCGGACCCGATAGCGTATAGCTAGGATCGTTTCTTCCATTGTTGCTGCAGTCTTGTCTGCGTTTTGGCTTGCCATAACGAAGCAGGAGAATCAAAAATAAAATGCCTGCTACGAGTCCCAACAGGAGTGGTAGGCCACCAAAGACAGAATGGACAAAATTAGGAAAAATGCCCAGAACTGTTGTGAAGGGTGTTAACAGTCCCGAAAAAATTGTCTTAAATACATGTGGGATACCTCCAGTATCGGACATATTTAGGATTTGGCTTAACATTTCTGCGAAATGTAGGGGGCAATTTACTGATAAAAGGCTATGTATCTCTGCCGTTGTCCTTGCGACTTGCAGATCATACGTTTCTTTTGATGACGTCAAGGGCACAGTTGTCTGCAAAAGGACAGACTTTATTCTGCTTAAAGTATCAATTCGAATAGAAGAGATATTCAAAAATGGCCAAATGTTTTCCTCCCTGTCTGGAGTGCTGTTTGGAAACAATACTTGCAAGTCTTTAATTTTGGCTAGGCCAAGACAGGTTGTCTGTTGTCTGCTGAATGGTATCATTCAAGAATATAATTTGTTCTGGGATCATGCAAGGCACGTAGCCTGAACGCAGATTTTGTAACGTCCAGCCAAGCTGTACAATAGAACGTAATTGGGACTGACCATGTTGTAACATTAACAAGTCCTGTTCTATTATATCTATAGCAGATGATACAATACTGTCCAGTGAATATATTCTGGAAGACAGAGTCATTAACCCATTGTCCAAAACAGAAAGTGATTTTTCCAAATTAATACGGTCAATTTCCCGTATTTTTTCTGCTGTTTCAACTTGCATTATTTTCCAAGCTTTGTTGTAAGCTGCATATATACCGGCCGATATGAAACGTTTCTGACGCTGTTTGTGTGGTCCCATTATGAAATCACGTAAGTCAGCACCGTCTTTAACTATAGTCAAGTGTTGCTTAATTTCTGCCAGTGTGGATGTTTGTAGCCATTCGAGGCAGAGTTTTCCTACACTGTATGTTGTAACTATCCCTGGATGTTGTCTCTGGGAGTATCTAAGGTCTAGCCTGGTCAATTTGAACCCCTGTATTTTGTTTAGGAATCTATCTTGACAGTTATTTGTGTCTGTGGGCCAGATCAACCATTTTTTCCAATCAGGATGTGTTCTGTTTCGGTTAAAAATATGGGATACGTCTATCTCAACATCTGTAGTGCTATTACTGTCAGGTGTTGGCTTTGGAATAGACGGTTTTTTCAAGTCTTTAATTTTGGCTAGGCCAAGACAGGTTGTCTGTTGAATGGTATCATTCAAGAATATAATTTGTTCTGGGATCATGCAGGCTCTAAATAAAGATTCTATACCCTGGACCTGCCAATCTTTGGTACTCCAGATGGTTTTTGTTTCAATATTGTTTTTCCAAAAATCAAAACCAAATGTAGTCATTTTTTCATAAAATGCTTCTGAATAGATTAATTTAGTGTTTGTCAGCATTGTTTTCATTACTGTCTTATTTAACATTTGAAATAAAAGGCTTCTGCTTCACTTGTGTTAAACCCTGAGAAGTATGGGAATTTCTCATAAAATGTTTTTGAACTACCTTTTGGTGGAGTTGCACAATGTTCCCATTGATTATAATTTAAAACATTTCTAGGTTGAGCAGATTTATGCAAATAGTGATGTGCAAAATGGTTGTAGCAGTACAATTCGTCATAATTAGATGAACCCTGCAAGTAATCATGTTCTGTAAATTTTGCTGACATTACTAAATCTGACAAAAAACACAGTTGATGGACAGAATGTAGAACAATGTCATACATTCACCCCAGTACAAGGATCTGGGCCTAAATCCATCGTTTTTTTGCACTCCACACCACCCTGGGTTAGACACTGGCTATATGCAAATCAGCTCTGACCCTGTGCCTCATGGGAACAGTCCAGTCCGAACTACCAAGCCATGTCTTTCCCAGACCGGAATCAAGCATCCAAGGACCGGTTTCTGGCTATCAGCCTTCATCAGCCTGGATAGCTTGACTCCAGTGGTGTGGAGAGCCTGGGACTCACGTCTGAGCATACCCAGCCCACTCGGGGTGAAATTTGCAAAAAACACAGTTGATGGACAGAATGTAGAACAATGTCATACATTCACCCCAGTACAAGGATCTGGGCCTAAATCCATCGTTTTTTTGCACTCCACACCACCCTGGGTTAGACACTGGCTATATGCAAATCAGCTCTGACCCTGTGCCTCATGGGAACAGTCCAGTCCGAACTACCAAGCCATGTCTTTCCCAGACCGGAATCAAGCATCCAAGGACCGGTTTCTGGCTATCAGCCTTCATCAGCCTGGATAGCTTGACTCCAGTGGTGTGGAGAGCCTGGGACTCACGTCTGAGCATACCCAGCCCACTCGGGGTGAAATTTGCAAAAAACACAGTTGATGGACAGAATGTAGAACAATGTCATACATTCACCCCAGTACAAGGATCTGGGCCTAAATCCATCGTTTTTTTGCACTCCAAACCACCCTGGGTTAGACATTGGCTATATGCAAATCAGCTCTGATCCTGTGCCTCATGGGAACAGTCCAGTCCGAACTACCAAGCCATGTCTTTCCCAGACCGGAATCAAGCATCCAAAGACCGGTTTCTGGCTATCAGCCTTCATCAGCCTGGATAGCTTGACTCCAGTGGTGTGGAGAGCCTGGGACTCACGTCTGAGCATACCCAGCCCACTCGGGGTGAAATTTGCAAAAAACACAGTTGATGGACAGAATGTAGAACAATGTCATACATTCACCCCAGTACAAGGATCTGGGCCTAAATCCATCGTTTTTTTGCACTCCACACCACCCTGGGTTAGACACTGGCTATATGCAAATCAGCTCTGACCCTGTGCCTCATGGGAACAGTCCAGTCCAAACTACCAAGCCATGTCTTTCCCAGACCGGAATCAAGCATCCAAGGACCCGTTTCTGGCTATCAGCCTTCATCAGCCTGGATAGCTTGACTCCAGTGGTGTGGAGAGCCTGGGACTCACGTCTGAGCATACCCAGCCCACTCGGGGTGAAATTTGCAAAAAACACAGTTGATGGACAGAATGTAGAACAATGTCATACATTCACCCCAGTACAAGGATCTGGGCCTAAATCCATTGTTTTTTTGCACTCCACACCACCCTGGGTTAGACACTGGCTATATGCAAATCAGCTCTGACCCTGTGCCTCATGGGAACAGTCCAGTCCGAACTACCAAGCCATGTCTTTCCCAGACCGGAATCAAGCATCCAAGGACCGGTTTCTGGCTATCAGCCTTCATCAGCCTGGATAGCTTGACTCCAGTGGTGTGGAGAGCCTGGGACTCACGTCTGAGCATACCCAGCCCACTCGGGGTGAAATTTGCAAAAAACACAGTTGATGGACAGAATGTAGAACAATGTCATACATTCACCCCAGTACAAGGATCTGGGCCTAAATCCATCGTTTTTTTGCACTCCACACCACCCTGGGTTAGACACTGGCTATATGCAAATCAGCTCTGACCCTGTGCCTCATGGGAACAGTCCAGTCCGAACTACCAAGCCATGTCTTTCCCAGACCGGAATCAAGCATCCAAGGACGGGTTTCTGGCTATCAGCCTTCATCAGCCTGGATAGCTTGACTCCTGTGGTGTGGAGAGCCTGGGACTCACGTCTGAGCATACCCAGCCCACTCGGGGTGAAATTTGCAAAAAACACAGTTGATGGACAGAATGTAGAACAATGTCATACATTCACCCCAGTACAAGGATCTGGGCCTAAATCCATTGTTTTTTTGCACTCCACACCACCCTGGGTTAGACACTGGCTATATGCAAATCAGCTCTGACCCTGTGCCTCATGGGAACAGTCCAGTCCGAACTACCAAGCCATGTCTTTCCCAGACCGGAATCAAGCATCCAAGGACCGGTTTCTGGCTATCAGCCTTCATCAGCCTGGATAGCTTGACTCCAGTGGTGTGGAGAGCCTGGGACTCACGTCTGAGCATACCCAGCCCACTCGGGGTGAAATTTGCAAAAAACACAGTTGATGGACAGAATGTAGAACAATGTCATACATTCACCCCAGTACAAGGATCTGGGCCTAAATCCATCGTTTTTTTGCACTCCACACCACCCTGGGTTAGACACTGGCTATATGCAAATCAGCTCTGACCCTGTGCCTCATGGGAACAGTCCAGTCCGAACTACCAAGCCATGTCTATCACAGACCGGAATCAAGCATCCAAGGACCGGTTTCTGGCTATCAGCCTTCATCAGCCTGGATAGCTTGACTCCAGTGGTGTGGAGAGCCTGGGACTCACGTCTGAGCATACCCAGCCCACTCGGGGTGAAATTTGCAAAAAATACAGTTGATGGACAGAATGTAGAACAATGTCATACATTCACCCCAGTACAAGGATCTGGGCCTAAATCCATCGTTTTTTTGCACTCCACACCACCCTGGGTTAGACACTGGCTATATGCAAATCAGCTCTGACCCTGTGCCTCATGGGAACAGTCCAGTCCGAACTACCAAGCCATGTCTTTCCCAGACCGGAATCAAGCATCCAAGGACCGGTTTCTGGCTATCAGCCTTCATCAGCCTGGATAGCTTGACTCCAGTGGTGTGGAGAGCCTGGGACTCACGTCTGAGCATACCCAGCCCACTCGGGGTGAAATTTGCAAAAAACACAGTTGATGGACAGAATGTAGAACAATGTCATACATTCACCCCAGTACAAGGATCTGGGCCTAAATCCATCGTTTTTTTGCACTCCACACCACCCTGGGTTAGACACTGGCTATATGCAAATCAGCTCTGACCCTGTGCCTCATGGGAACAGTCCAGTCCGAACTACCAAGCCATGTCTTTCCCAGACCGGAATCAAGCATCCAAGGACCGGTTTCTGGCTATCAGCCTTCATCAGCCTGGATAGCTTGACTCCAGTGGTATGGAGAGCCTGGGACTCACGTCTGAGCATACCCAACCCACTCTGGGTGAAATTTGCAAAAAACACAGTTGATGGACAGAATGTAGAACAATGTCATACATTCACCCCAGTACAAGGATCTGGGCCTAAATCCATCGATTTTTTTGCACAGTCCGAACTGTGTTTTTTGCAATTTTCACCCTGAGTGTGCTGGGTATGCTCAGACGTGAGTCCCAGGCTCTCCACACCACTGGAGTCAAGCTATCCAGGCTGATAGCCAGAAACCGGTCCTTGGATGCTTGATTCCGGTCTGGGAAAGACATGGCTTGGTAGTTTGGACTGGACTGTTCCCATGAGGCACAGGGTCAGAGCTGATTTGCATATAGCCAGTGTCTAACCCAGGGTGGTGTGGAGTGCAAAAAAACGATGGATTTAGGCCCAGATCCTTGTACTGGGGTGAATGTATGACATTGTTCTACATTCTGTCCATCAACTGTGTTTTTTGCAATTTTCACCCTGAGTGTGCTGGGTATGCTCAGACGTGAGTCCCAGGCTCTCCACACCACTGGAGTCAAGCTATCCACGCTGATGAAGGCTGATAGCCAGAAACCGGTCCTTGGATGCTTGATTCCGGTCTGGGAAAGACATGGCTTGGTAGTTCGGACTGGACTGTTCCCATGAGGCACAGGGTCAGAGCTGATTTGCATATAGCCAGTGTCTAACCCAGGGTGGTGTGGAGTGCAAAAAAACGATGGATTTAGGCCCAGATCCTTGTACTGGGGTGAATGTATGACATTGTTCTACATTCTGTCCATCAACTGTGTTTTTTGCAATTTTCACCCTGAGTGTGCTGGGTATGCTCAGACGTGAGTCCCAGGCTCTCCACACCACTGGAGTCAAGCTATCCAGGCTGATGAAGGCTGATAGCCAGAAACCGGTCCTTGGATGCTTGATTCCGGTCTGGGAAAGACATGGCTTGGTAGTTCGGACTGGACTGTTCCCATGAGGCACAGGGTCAGAGCTGTTTTGCATATAGCCAGTGTCTAACCCAGGGTGGTGTGGAGTGCAAAAAAACGATGGATTTAGGTCCAGATCCTTGTACTGGGGTGAATGTATGACATTGTTCTACATTCTGTCCATCAACTGTTTTTTGCAATATTCACCCTGAGTGTGCTGGATATGCTCAGACGTGAGTCCCAGGCTCTCCACACCACTGGAGTCAAGCTATCCAGGCTGATGAAGGCTGATAGCCAGAAACAGGTCCTTGGATGCTTGATTCCGGTCTGGGAAAGACATGGCTTGGTAGTTCGGACTGGACTGTTCCCATGAGGCACAGGGTCAGAGCTGATTTGCATATAGCCAGTGTCTAACCCAGGGTGGTGTGAAGTGCAAAAAAACGATGGATTTAGGCCCAGATCCTTGTACTGGGGTGAATGTATGACATTGTTCTACATTCTGTCCATCAACTGTGTTTTTTGCAATTTTCACCCTGAGTGTGCTGGGTATGCTCAGACGTGAGTCCCAGGCCCTCCACACCACTGGAGTCAAGCTATCCAGGCTGATGAAGGCTGATAGCCAGAAACCGGTCCTTGGATGCTTGATTCCGGTCTGGGAAAGACATGGCTTGGTAGTTCGGACTGGACTGTTCCCATGAGGCACAGGGTCAGAGCTGATTTGCATATAGCCAGGGTGGTGTGGAGTGCAAAAAAACGATGGATTTAGGCCCAGATCCTTGTACTGGATTGAATGTATGACATTGTTCTACATTCTGTCCATCAACTGTGTTTTTTGCAATTACTAAATCTGACATCATAACATTAATGCTTTAAAAGTCCCAATCATCAGAGAACGTGCTCGGTTTTACAAAGTCACTCAATGAAATCTTAAACTGGTGTGGATACTTCAGGAGCTCGACCGGGCCATAAATATCGTAATCTGTTTTGTCCCAAGCTACCCCACCGGGTATTGGATTGGCTGTAACATTCACGGATGATAGTTCTCTTTTCTCGATGTGCGATGACTTGTGTGGTTTTAGGACCAAGTTGATGTTCTGACTTGCTGTGTCCATTGTACTGTATTTTCCCTCAATTAATTTTCCCAAACAAAGAACCATGATGAGCCAAAGCAGGAGGAAAAGTACACCTAACACAATCCAAAATTCAATCCATGGAGAAATCAGATAAGTTTCTTTAAGTTGATGAAAGAGTTCTGTTACTTTGTTTTTAAAAGATTCAGTTGTTGGCTGTTCTTCAGGCTCGCTTGGATCCTCAGAAAAGTCATCGAAATCGATGAAGTAGCCAGATGCAGTTCTGTCAATTGTTGGAATCGCTTCCGGATTTTTATTTGCTTTTGGAATTTTCTTCGTTTCATTAGCATAGTCTGTGGCTACATCGTTGTAGACAGGTGTTTCATGATGAACTGTTTCAATTTGGGCTTCAAGAGGCACAAGTTCCATGGCATTATTACATAGTCCTTTTTTAATCACTGCAGGTTTATCAAATGCGATTAGTCTCTCAGTTTGAACCTCTTGGATTGTAGCAAGATTTGGTCTTCTGCTATTTCTTGGGAGTCCACTGGGCCTACTACCTATTATCGGCCACATGATTGTGGTTTTACCAGGTCGATGGATACAACTCGGTTCTCCTTTTTACCAGCAAGGGGCGGTAGTACAACTGATCTTGTTCCGTTGACAGCTAAGACAGGTACTGCTTTTCTGTAAGAAGGCCCAAATTCCTTCTTCACCGCGATCTTCTCTCTGACCAGATCCCCAATCTTTAGAATCCAGACAGGTCTTGCTGGGACAGGTGGTTTATCTTCAGTGGCTGTTGGCTGCTGTTTTAGCTTTACGTTGCTCAGGTCTTTTCTTGTTTCATTTAAGTCCTGTAAAATAGCCAAACGATCTTTGATATCAGAGCATTTTTCTTCTACCACTGAAGTCTGACTATCGAGGTCCTGAATATGCATTCTAGTCCCGAACAATAGTTCATACGGACTGAAACCTTTTAGAGAATTTCTTGTCAGATTGTTAAGACTACGTTGGACACTTGTTAAATGTTGGACCCACCCAGTACCCGTACCTAATACCCTCGCCGTTATAGATTGCTTTATGTCTCGGGTTTTTCTTTCCACAATCCCGTTTCCCTCAGGATGGACGCGACAAGAGTACCGCAATGCAATGCCCATGCTGGTCATTGCCTCCTTATAAGCCCAAGAGCTACAAAGCAGGACCCTGGTCAGAATGTAGCATGCCAATTGCGTATGTGCCGATATAGACTCGCAAATCTTTTATAACAGTTCTGGCATCAGCCGAGCGCTGGTGTCTACATTTTAAGTGAATCTAGTCTTAAAAAATATACATTGGGACGCATGTTTCCTGTTTAATCATGCGTATAGATCGCCTTATGCTTTCTATTTGGTGTTCTGGCACTACTTCGGCCGGTTCGTTACTGTGATCTCTGTTGCAGTTTTCACAATTTTTTGCAAATTTGTGATTATCCAAGCTCATTCCCGGCCACCAGTATTCAGATTGTAATTCTGTCAGAGATTCCTTGATCATCTGATGCCTTAGACCCAATCCCATATGTGCTTCTTGTATTAAGAAGATTCTCCTGTTCATGTTTGGAATTACTCTATCCCCCACTACAGGGATTCCAGCAAAAGGAACGGAGTTTGCATCAATTATGTATGTATAATTGAGTGGATAGTTTACGGGTAATGCTGCACAGTCGCCTTCTGAGGACGTTTTTACCGCCAGCATGCTTTCCCCATCTATGTATTTTTCTGAACGCTTTTTTGTGGCTACGAAAGCCGGTTTAGTTGCTTCCGCTGTGGCTGTCTCAGCCAATGAATTCCCTGCAGCGTGAACGCCATCACGCTGATGACTCAGTGTATGTATCACGTGAGTCTTTTGTAGTTCTTTCTTTACAAGAACTACTTGTTCCCAAAGCGATTTTTGCTTAATTGTGGCACCTGTGTCATCTTTGTAACCGTTTTCAACCCATGTCTGCAAGTCTTCATTGTATGATTTGACGCAGGAATGCGAATCGCACACTATTAGTGTCGGGAATTCGCGATCGGCAATGTCGAGCGCCATATTTGAAGCTATTTATTCAGTCTGTTGACCTGAATTGTCTTTTACAGATTGTGACATTGTTACCAGTGGTCTCAATTTTCCTCCGCGCCACCGGCATTTGACAACCTCGCACGTAGCGTTATAAGCTTGTTTTCCCCAAACTGAGGGTTCTGCATAACTGTTTGTGTATATTACGCAGGCGTAAAGTTGTATGGGCAGAATGTCGTTAGGCAGAGGATATTCTTTTTCATATGTTAGATCTTTCATTTTTTTCATTTCTGGGTCAAAATAGTATTTCACTTTTTCTGTAGCAAGAGAATTTTCCCATTCGATCCATTTTGGATCTAATGCCACGGTAGTTAAATTGCGTGGGCTTGTTAATGACTCAAAGGCTGATTCTGCTGTTAAAACAGTTATCCTTTTGCCTTCGGCTTGGGCTCTTTCTTTTGCTACAGCTGTTTGAACCGCATTTACAATGTTTTCTGTAATACTGAATGTTTTTTCAGCTTGTGTGTACAAATGTGATTTGTATGCTATTGGTACCTTTTCTCCCTCATTAGAGGTCAGGTACGTGAATCCGCATCTTCCTGGGATGACTCGGATTACAAGGTTGCGTGTATTATCGCGAGTTTGCAATTTTGTTTTTGTTAACATGTCTGTTTGCAATGATCTCAAAATTTCTGTGTGTTTTTGAGTCCAATTGATTGGTTTAAAATCAGGTTTTATTAATTCATAGAGAGGTTTAACCCTCTCTGCATAATTTAGAATGTAAGTTCTTCCGAAATTCAGGAAACCTAGTATTGATTGTAAGTTCCTCAGCGTTTTTGGTGCTTGGAGTACAGCACACTTTTCTAAGAAGTTGTCTGCTAGGCTTTTGCCTTCACTTGATAATTCATATCCTAAAAACAGGACAGTTAGATGGGCAATTCGTGACTTTTTAAAGTTGAATTTGTAACCCTCTGCCGCGAACCCAAGTATTATGGTGTTCACTCTTTTCAAGTGAGTATCCAAGTCATCATCTGTCAGATAGATGTCATCGACATAAGATAATGCCTCATCATCATATATTTGTAGTAACTCTGTTACTCTTGCTGAGAATAATCCTGGGCTATTCTTGAACCCCTGTGGGAGTCGACAGGACTTTTTTCTGCGAGCCCATTATTGAGAAAGCGGTCAAATACCTGCTTTCAGGTGCAATGTTTTGACAAAAGAATCCCTTAGAGATGTCTAATGTTGTTTTGTATTTTTTGCGCACGATGTTATTCATTAGTGCTGCACTGTGTGAGTTTTGTACTGCAAATGTCTTGCAACATGAGTTAAGGTGTCTGTAGTCCAAAACTAGACGATATGAATTGTCTGGCTTGGAGACAGGAAACAAAGGATTGTTCATTTGTGAGGTGCATGTTTCAATCACCCCCTGGTATTCAAGTTGATCTAAGATCTCCCTGACCTGTTTTTTAGCTTCTTGCTTAATTGGGTACTGCCTTTGTGCAGTTGGTTGACATTTTAATTGGATTTTGTGAGGAGGAGAGTCCTCATCCCATCCTACATGATTTTTATATAATGCAGGAGCTTGGGCTACTGCCCACTTTCTTGCAAGTGTATATTTTTTATGAATTGGAATGTGATTTGAGAAGGCAGGCATAATCATTTCTTCGCCATGAGGGCACTCCCTGACAAACTCTGGTGGCCAGTCCTTTTCAGCTAAAAGGATGTCATAGCCTTTGGAAAGGTTATCCCAAAATAGACCCCTTACTTTCCTAGTCTTATCTCCCTCTATACGTAATGTTATCTCGTATATTTTATGAGGTTTGCTAACTCTGCTGTCTGCAGTTTCCACTTGAATGTATTCATTCGTGTCCACTGTCTCCAGATGATTCATCAGGATCTTCCGAGCTATGGTCACTTCTGCTGCGCTGTCTAGCACTGTCTGGGCCCACTCTCCGTTTTTCCGCTGTGTCCTCAGTATCCTCGGCATGTTTGACTATTTTAATGCTGGCTACCTTCTTTCTTGGAAATTGTAATTTTTTACTTTGATGAGCAGGTTCTTTGTCTTTGGACTTGACGTGCTCTTCCCTTTGTTCTGACCTTCCTCTTCTTTCCGATTTCTGCGAGGAAGTCTGAAAAGATCGAGAGGGATGTGTATCAATATCTTGATATCTATCAGGTTTCTTTAGATTATCCCTATTTCTAAGGTTGTATCTTTTCTCAGAGGGCTCCCTCTGGGGAGACTTGTGTCCTTGGTACGGAGATCTTTCTCTCCGCCGAGGAGACCTTCCTCTGGACTGGAATCTTTATTCTTTGGGAGTGGATTGTTTATTTCCATCCCAGCTCTATTTTGGAGTGTTTAGATTATTTTTAATAAATATTTTTTCAGGATTTTCAGTTAGTTGGGGTTTTACGGGTTTCCCACCCAAACTATCTCTTCCTAGTTCTTCATAGGATTTTTCTATGATTCTGGCAAGTTCAAATGGTTGTTCTGCTATATCTGTTTCTTTCAATTTCTGGAGGAATGTTATATCCTCGGTTGCCAATTGAACCAACTCTCTATATGCCTGTGTTAATTCTTTTATTTTAACTAAGAGTTCTTCACTTGACATGTTTTTCAATGTCTGGATGTGGTGTGTAGCTGGCTAAAACCGGCCACGTTGCTCCTGGTCTACCTAGTGGACCGAGCCTGGTGATGTGATTATTATGTTTTAGGGCACCTTTAAACCAGAGCAGGTGCTCTTGGTATTTTAATGGGATTTCCACCTCCTCGAAAGGAGTGTATTCATCCGGAGGCTCCTCTATTTTGTAATAGTGGAATTCGTGTGTGACAGCATTTGCTGCTGGAAAGTTTATCCATGAATAGAATACCTCTGTCTGCCGATATTCATGTGCCTCAATTACGAATACGACTATACCACCTCTCGATGTTAGTCCATTCTCTATAAGTTTAAGAGTTATAGTTTTTCTTATGTTGACCGGAATGAGTATAGCATTCGGGTCGGTCTGCAGGAGACTATTGTCATCCTCTAGGAGTTGAGCTGCTATTCTAGCTGTCTCCCTTTCTTCTTCACTTTCTGCCATTTTACTGACAGAAAGGTTTTTGTTGCAGATCAAGTTTCAAGGAAACAAAGATTAGGTGCACAATATTTTTGGAACACTGTATCCTTCAACGTTGACTAAACCAAAACTATACATAGAAATCTCTTCCTACTAAGTTCCGGCGGATTTTAACTTTTTACCCACTCCAGACGTCTTTTGGAGTATTTACGGGAAAAAGGGTCTGTGTGAAAAAGCACGACTGAGTTACTCTAACGTCTTGCGTTAGATTTATTGCCTTACCAAACGTTGGGCGCCATGTAGTGTAGTTCCTATATTCCCAATAGGCTCTGCGCATTGGAATAATATATTCAGCAGTGTAGACATAGGACTGAGGTTATCTAGGTCTCTACTGACTATATTAGACTTAAGGTTTGCCAGCTAGCTCAGAGGTCACTAGAAACTTTCTCGAATAAACGAGGAGGAGTTTAACCTCCCTGGATAGACAAGAAGGGATTAGCTTCTGACAACCATAAAACATGACAACTTTGCTCTCCCTGAATAAGAGTGTATCTCTAGAGTCGTGTGAAAACAAAAGACAGCTATTTCACTCAGTCAAGATGTGCGTACTTAGTTTCACCAGAATGCAGAGAAAAGAGAGACAGGCGTTTTCAATAAAAGGTGTTATTTATTGAGCAGTCTTCTTCCTCATACAAGAGAAATGAATTGCCACGATTGTAATACTCATGGTAAAGTAAAGTGCGTACAGTAAAAGGAGGAGTATAGAATAATACTGTAAAAGCATTGATATGGTTTCTTAGCCATATGATACTTTAAAATAGATCAAATATATACATACATATATACATTGACTAATCGTACTCAACTGGTGCTTCTAAATACGCCTACCCCGGTGTACCTGACCTAAGCCTAATACATGGGAAGGAGTAAGTAAGTAGCAGTTTAAGTTAAGTTTGTTTTGCCAAGAATCTGACTCAAGAATTCTCTGTAAGGGTTTAGTCAGTTCCGTACCTGGGTAATAGAAAGCAGGAGGTCTGGGATCTCTCTCTCAGGACTCGATATCCCAGCAACCCGCAAGGGTAGGCTGGAAACGCCGGAGCTGGATTTCTCGGCAGGAGAAAAGACAGCGTCTTTCTCAGCGCGTCAAGGAGGAGGGGCAGCGTCCGTGGGCTCTCGCATCAGCTGGGCTTTCGGAAGTAGATAGCTGCTCTGCTCCAGAATTACCACCGTGTGTTTGCTTAAGGCAACGCCTGTATATTTATACCTGAAAGGTGCCTGGGTTTGACGTAAGGTTGGACATAAGACGTCAATAAAGATGTCACTAAGAACTGGCCGTTCTTACAGTGCTTTACTGGAGTTCTAGGACGAAATCAAAACAAAGGCAAGGGGGATTTCCAAGGTTGCTGGAGGCTTGGTTTTGTTTAGAGAACTCGGTGTGCTTACTAGGGGGCCGGAGAAGTAGCCTTGCTTAATGTGACAGCATGTGCTACGATTGAATTATGGATATGATTATTAATCCGTTGTATGGACATTATTGATTATATCCGGACAAGGGCATAAAATAGGAATATCGATTCAGGTTTCCTACATAACACACTACAGTAGGATAGAAGTAGCACCCGTATGACTTTGGCCTCAGGCACACAAAAGGCAGCATTTGAGCTTAGTATGGACAAAGCTGGAGACCGTGCAGCATCTTTGTCCCATTAGGTGACAAAGACAGTGATTGCTTAAAAGCTAGAATACCAGTGACCGTATTATGGAAAGTTCCATGGGGGCGCAACAGGCAACTGCGCCCACTGGCTTACAAAAAGGGCTGCAGACACTTGTGCAGCTCTTTCTGTAACACAGATAGCACTGGCGCACATATAATGCCAGCGCTATCACCAGAGGGTGTTCCCTCATTTGCATGGGGGCATAGCCCCAGGCAAATGAGTGAATCCCTTTGCCTCTGCAACTGCACATTATTATAGATGCGGGAGCAGAGGAAAATAATCTGTCAAGAGGAACACTGAGGGTGCACCTCCCAAAATGTGGCGCACTGTCAGTGTGCCCCCTGATGCTAGCCCTCTGGTGGAAGGGGGTCCTATGGACCCCACAGACATCCCTTTGCTGGCAGGTGCAGTCATTCCCTGCACCCGCCTGCATGGGGATCTCTCTCTCTTCTTAAAAGTGCAGGTGGGTTGGCACCTACACAGTTAAATAAGGAATGGCTGCTTCAAAGTCTTTCATTTAATGCACTGCACCCAGAGAAGCACAACTTTGTCGCTGCCCTGGGGCACACTTTCAATGTAACAGGACACACTTTCCCTGTTTGCACCCAGTGCACATGTTTTAAGATGCACTGTGGGGCAAACAGGGAAATTACGCCCTATAGGTAATAGGGCCCCATGCTCTTATGATACCAGAGTACACTGTGCTTATTAGGAAGTGGTACAGAGACTGTGGAAGTATTTCAGCTCTGCTGAAAAGTGCAAGCTAGCCCTCTTTCCGTTTAAAGAAATGTAGCTTTCAGAGCATAGGCTAAGGACCACTGGTCTAAGGTATACGTTGTTTATGCTTCCTCCAGGGCTCAGTGGCAGTAGATTCACTTGTTGAAACAGTGTACCAGCTGCAAACACTCTCTTTGTACTTCATAGATGCCGTAGTCAAAACCTCCCTACCTATCGCATACATGACAAACGACCTGATTCAGGCAGGAGACTCCAGATTTCGAAGTCGAATGCAGCTTGCCAGCTTTATTTTAGTTTTCTCCTGCCTAAAATTGCCTGCCTCCCCTTCAATGCAAGTCAATGGGGAAAATACATTCTCCCATTTATTTCTTTAAAATCTCCCTCTTTCATGTTTACAAATGTTGGCATGTATGCTATCGACCTCACTCTGATGCCATAATATTAGTTATGTAGCAACTGCACCTGGATACACTTGGCCATCTGGTGGTGATTTCCAGTGTTGTGTGGTTCCCTGGAAAGGAAATATTCTTTACACCCCTTCTCCTGTACCTAGGGTTTAACCGGCTTCCTATCAATTTCATGTGGCAGATGTTAAAGGATGTCCTCAGCTTAATAATGTAATATTTACATAAAATTGATCCCTGGATAGAAACATGCTTTCTTCCTTTCTTTAAGTCTTATTTTAGTTGCATTCTTCTGTGGCCCATCAAAAATCTTTCCCATTACTACCTGATATCTGTCTATGGTCCTCTGACCTGAACTTCATCACTGTTCAGCCCCCTTAAATGATGGGTTACTGTAGGCTCAACCCTTATAGCTGTCCTTGTTCTGAGGGTATATGTTTTAATTGTATTCATAAAATGAATTTTTCCTGCTGATAGGATTATAATAAAGGTCTTCAGGTGGATGTAGGAAAAAAGAAACCATTTCTGGGGGCTAAAGCCCAGACAAGACCAGTCCTCACACACAGCTATCAGTTGCTAGTGTGGATGCGGGGTACCCCAAAAATTCACCTCAATTAAAATGTCTGCTCTTCCTGGATCGAAGATGGTTATTTAACCTCAGTTTCATGAGATAATGTGTCCCCGTGTTAAAGCACCTTCCAATGCATCAACATTTCATGTAAATAATCAACTATGTAAATGGGCTCACTAAATTAATGAGTTCTAGATCAATGGAAAAGTTAAAGGATTTTATTACAAAATTAAAAAGTAAGGAGGTACAGAGCCATTGTTATGAAAGCTCTCAAAGAAAAAGGCAATACAGTAGAATGCAAAATCCAAAAATATTCTAAGCACCAAACAGGCTACAAAATTGGTGGTGTAACAGACAGCATCCCTAGTACAACAGGAAAGTCTTCTGGCTCATCCCCAAAATTGAGGGGTTTTATGCATTATTATGACATATGAGATTAACAGAACTGCGGAATCACTGTCCTGTGAGCAAATGTATCATTTCACCAGCAAACCAGAGCACAGTAAAATTAAACCTCATATTGCCTTCACAGCTAATCAAAATCAACATGCATACATGAATACATTTTCTGCTCCTTTATGCTAATGTCATCCAGAGATGCTAGCACAAACTAGTAGCAAGTTAAATGAATGAATAGGGCACAGTGATCTTGTGGAAAGACCTTGAAATGGTTGTAGTTTCATGACTGATCAGAGGAAGTTCATCGAAGTCAGCAGGAACAACAATATTCATCAACTTGACTACATGCTGCAGAAATGACAGACAGCGAGATGGGCAGAGGGAAGTATGAGTGACAAAGGTGAGTTCCATCTTGAATGTAGTTGTAAAGATTCCCTTTGAAATAGTATGCTTCATTTAACTCAAAACACCAACTGCCATAACACTCAATCAGCACTGTCACACTTGGAACAACTCCATTCAGAATACAGCAGTCTTTATATTAAAAAAAAGATGTATTAATATATCGATAATAAGAATCACAATGTTGAATGATCACATAAAAATACAGAATAAAAACATTTCAAAGGGTAACAAAGTGCCCTACAGAGATTAAAAAACACATTGAAAATACATGATTTCTACAATAGACATCTCATAATTGAAAAACAATACCACATGGAAGGAGCATGTATAGGGCAGTCAAAGTATGCCTTTACAGAGTTAATTTGAAGTCAATGTAAACAAGGCAAAGAACAATTAATTTTTGATCTCTATGCTTCTTGTCCCAATTCAAATTTAATACAACTTTCTGCATCGACGCGTTTCGGTGGGACTAAATGGATAAGACCACCTTCTTCAGGACTAACAAAGATATTCCTTCCTTACTCAGTATCAATCAGTGTATCTTCGCTCAATTCGTGGTATTCTAAGTAGCGGAATACATCTGATTATCCAAAGCTGAATGTCTGTTTAAAGGCACATGCCTCAATTAAAAATAGAAAGCAACCTTGGATCATGCAATTCCGTCCTCAATTACATAGTGGATTTTTAATGTTCAGAGTTGCCGGAAGAATTCTCGGTCTTTCTATAAATTAAAACGCCATCTTCAACTTGCATGGACAGGAGAGTTTATCCTTTGTAGTGGTTAAAAAAATTATTAATATTCTTTTAGCGTATCATCCTGTTTCCTGAAGCTTGTTAAATGGGCTCTATAGCTCCAAAAACCTGGAGTACGAAAGTCATGCACAGCGTCTCTGTTTCCGGAAACGCTAAAAGAATATTAATAATTTTTTTTAACATTTTTTAAAATATTGAGTTTTAGAGTCATGAGTTACATTAGTGTATAAATTGGACATGCTCATTGTAAGCATTTCGTATTCATGTTAAGCTTTTATGGTCCACTTGAACCGAATAAAGTTACTTTGACTTGACTGGACTCTCGATACAGCAACACAAACGCTCCCCATCCAACAAGTCCCGACAGTGCGCGCCAACTCCATACTCTAGGCACCTAGTCAAAGTCCTGTTAAATAGGCAGGTGGCCAGATGTTGTAGACTAGCACCTGGCAATCCTAATTTTTTCACAAAACCTCCTACCCCAGAGGGTCTGGTTGATTAGGCTTCAACCAGAAAAGTGAATCCCAATTAATTTCTCATGACTCCTCCAGATAGGGAACCTAAGAGGATTTAGAAGTTTGGAAAATGAGCAGTAAACGCAGTCTGTTTATTGAGCCGAAGTATGAAACTGGATTTTTGATTGAGGGGGTTACAACCCTTCTCGGAGTAACAACCACAATTCTTCTCAGGGTGTACCACAAAAGTCACTAAATTAACTTGTGCTTAACCCTCTGGTAACTTGGTACAAAAGCAATCAAATGAAGTATTTATGCAGCACACAAAGTGTAATAAAGTGAAAATACAGTACATGAAAAAATTTGCATACCAATATACAAAAAGAGAGTACATTTTAATAAACAGAATGATACTAGAATGACAAAAATCGAATCATTAATCCCTGAACTATTCAATAAAAAATGTGTAAGTATAGCACCTAAAAGCACAAACCACCACTCGCAGGCATCTGGACCGCGGGAATGTTATAAGTTCAGGCCGACTGGATGGAGTGCGATCCAGATACTGGGACCAGATAAGTCTAGCATAAAAATTAGCTTCTCAAAATTCAGTGCAAAGAGTCCACTTAGCAATGGAGGAGGCTGTGATGAGCAGGGAGAGTGTTGTGGATGGTCGTAGCGTGAAGAGCAGGCCTGGCATTGCAGACGGTTGTCGCTGGAGCAGGAAAATCTGATCGGGCGGCACAGACAGTCACTGTGGGCTGTTGCTGTAGTCCGGAATCCAGATTTCACACTACCAGGCATCGCTAGTGGTCACTGTAGTACGAAAGAGTTGAGTTCACCGGAGCTCTGCGTTGGCAGTTGTTGCAGGCGGCAGAGTCTCGGCGCAAACAGGCCTGTTCACGAAAAGCCCAAACCTTCAGGATTTCTCCTTTCTTCACAGAGGAGTGCACTTGGATACCAGCTAAGGGTCCAGGACCTGGGGAGCTACATCTTGGGATCAGGGACTCAAGCAGAGGCCAGCGGGGTTCAAGGAGGTCCAGGTGCAGATCCAGGTAGGTCTAGTTGCAGCCAGTCAGCTGGCCAGTTGCAGGAAGGACTTTATTTCTGCTCCACCAACCTTTCCTCGACCACATCAGAATGAATCTCTGGGGGAACACCTGTCAATTTGGTTGCAAGAAGTGTCAGTTTTATTACCTGAAGGGGCAATTGAGAGAACTTGTAACTAGGGGTTTGTTGCTACTCTCGTTAATTACTTGTGCTGAAGAAGGATGGGCAAGTCTGTGGAAGGTCAAAATCAAAATGCTCATGTTAGCCTATATCCTCTTTGACCTAGACATGAGCAACTGGATGGTGTCCCTGGGCCTGCAGGATGCCTAGTTTCATATAACCTTCCTGCAGTCCCACAGACGTAGCCTATGGTTCAAAGTGGGCCAGGAGTATTTTCAATTTGCCATGCTCCCCTTGGGCCGCCAAAAGTGACCCTTACTTGTTGACAAAAGTGATGGATGTGATCACCGTTCATCTACGGAGGTCGAGGATACCAAGTTTCCTTACCTCGACTAGTGGCTGTAAAAGACAGGCTTACCACAGTCAGTCATACACCACCTCCAGAGGACAGCAAATCTCCAGACAATGTAGGGATTTACAAGCAAAATGCTGAAGCTGATCAGGATGATACTGAAGATCCTTCCTCTTCTTCCTTTTGACGCTAGACGGGCGTTAGTCCAGGCGCTGACACTCTCGCGACTGGACTATGCAAACGCAGTGTTCCTTGGCCCACCCCAGGGAACTACCAACAGGCTACTAATCGTTCAGAATTGTGCTGCCCACCTATTATGGAACATACCGAAACGCAGCTCAGCCAAACCAGCCCTTATTGGTTTGCATTGTGTTAGACCTGTCTGCCCTTTGGGTAGTCCCTCCTAATTAATTATTTATTTTGTCCCCTTTTTGCCCCTCAAACCTTTTTATCTTTTTATGTACACTGGATTTTTGAGGTAATGACCTAGGGGTTAGATGCTCTTTTGCCCTCATAGTCCTTTTTCCTGAGGCCTAGGCGCCTTCCTGACTAGATTTACAAGATACACAAAATGGTGGCTATTAACTGCCACAACTGCCACCTCAGAGACCAGACCCATAGGGTAGATAGGAACATTCCAGAAACGTCTGGTCCCTTCTGGACCCTTGGTGGTCAGCCTATAAAAGGCCAGGGACAGGGTAGCCATTTTGTGATGACCAAAGAGCTTGAGGAGTGAGGTAGTGGCGTGGGGAGGTGGGCGCACAAGCAGGGGTTAGTTCATCTGTGAGATAGACAGCCTCTTCCAGAGGACACCCCCCCTAGCCCTTGACCGAGCCCTGACGTCGGTTCATGATTCCTGAGGGAAGCGGCTTTGAGATTCCTGCTGACCTCCTCTGGATCCCCCCTTTCCCCTGCCTACGAGGACACCGCCTGCTGACTGTGGCAAGCTCCGCTAGACCGTCTTACCGGCTTCTAGAGTAGCGGGTCGGGAGTGAGTTGGGTGTCCTGTTATGGCCAGAGGGTCTCTGGTGGGGAGAGTGGCGTCTGCGGAGGTTCCGCCGATCAGTGCGCTGGCCCCGAAGCTGAGTGCCCAACTGCCGGTGGAGAGGAGAGTAGCGCCGATCAGTGCGCAGGCCCAGAGGCGGGATGCCCGACTGCCAGAGGAGAGAAAGGGAGGCGGCGCCGATCAGTGCGCAGGCCCAGAGGCGGAGTGCCCGACTGCCAGAGGAGAGAAAGGGAGGCGGCGCCTTGCTGAGACACTGTTCCCCAGCGCTTGATCAGTGACGCGATCATTGGAGGGACTGGGGAAACGACTCGAGCAGCCCATATCGCCGCTGGCCCAGGCAGGCTTCCCCTCGGTGCCGGTTTGTAGAGCACTTGACCCGGCCCACGAGGGAGGCGCTGCCAGGAGAGGAAGTCTAGTGGCAAGGCCTGGTTGGGAGCAACTGCACAGTATTCTGCTGGCCCAAGTAAGGTGGAAGCTGGGGGCTGATGTATGACTGAGAATTGATAGTCAAGGTACCAGAAGGGAGATCTTTCCTTCCCTCAAGTCCTTTGAATTACCTGGAAGCCCAGCTCTGGCAGGATTGGGGAAGACTGAGATTAGTAGACTTCAGAATTAGGGTTAAGAGGAGTAGGTGACACAAAGGAGAGCAACTGCACAGAAGAGATTAATTGTACCCTCTGAAGGCTGACAAAGATGGGGTTTGTGGCTTAATCCTTTGCTTTCTTTCAGGGGTGAAAGGGGAAGAAGACTCTGGCCTTGTCTTTATCAAAAATCTGAGACTGTCATAGATAAGTTGAATGTAGTACTTAATCTGTCAATTGAAAATCCCTATAGTTACTCACCTGATCGTGGGGAAAGTGTCACCCTCTGGGTACCAAGGTGCCAATCCAGATTTATGTTGCCTGGGGGTTCCCAGGGAGTAAGAAATAGTGTATTAAGAATTAATTGTTGAAGGATTGATGAATGTAAAGCTGGAAATGCAGAAGTAACTTAGAACATAAGGAGTAGAAAAGTTTACAGAAACAAGAAGCGTAAATGCACTGAACTCACTGTAAATGTGGTATTAATTTAGCATCTGAGCACAATACAAGAAACTAGCAACAAGAGAGTATATAAAGCTTTTCTACTTTTATAAAAACTAAGGTGTAGTGTCATTTTTGGATGGATGGGCACGGAGTTACTGAGTGGGTGTGACGCAAACTTAACACATGTTCCTTTGAACTAAGCCTTTCCATTTAGTGCCAAGCTACCCTATGTGACTTGGAGACCCCAGGTCCAACACAATTGGTGTCCAGCGGTGGGATGAGAACTGTGTTTGCGTCCACTCTGAAGTAACAAAGTGTACTCCACAGGCCTACACCTGGAGTTTTCTCCTTGCGGATTCCCTAATTATATTTTTGGTTTTCCAAATTTACTCCTGGTGGTGGGTGGAGGTAGCTTCGAATTGCCCCTTTTGAACCAATTCTTCCCGAGTGGTTGTCCCTATATCTCTCATAAGCAAAATGGAATTTGCTCTGGAGGAACTGGAAACCTATTCTGTAGCCCAGCTTAGAGATTTTTGCCAGAAGATGGGAGTGTTTTTTAAGCGTGGTGCCAAGAAGGGAGAACTCCAGACCAGTTTGAGGGCTTGGGTGGCAGCACATGGAGAGGGAAAGGAGGAGGAAGAGGGGGCGGACCGGGACACAGTCATAGGGGTAGAGGGATTGTTCCATCCGGAGATGGAAAACCTACTCCCAGGACCTAGGACCTTCTCAAGGGAGGGCAGCAGTGTCTCCGGAAAAAGCTTAACCGAAGCTGAACTAGTGGACAGGAGGGAAAAGAGACAGCTAAAGTGGGAGTTAGCCAAGATGGAAAAGGAGAAAGAGGAACAGAGGGTGGCTCACGAGTTGAAACTTAGGGAGCGAGAACTCAAGGCCCTACAGATAGGACCCTCCAATTCTCCAAATGGTAGCAGCGAAACAAGAGAACTGACCAGGGAATCCAGACCCTACTTACCTAAGGATATAGTTGCCAGCTACAGCCCAGGGGATGATATCGCCAAGTGGCTGGCTGCCTATGAGGTCTCCTTAAGAGCCCATGGGATCCAGGAAAAACACTGGGGAGGTAGCTTGTATAAGTACATGCCTCCTGCAAGACGGGATACACTATTGGCCCTAGAGCAGGATGAGCAGACCCACTACCCCACCATGAAAGTGGCGCTGATCAGAAAGTTTGGACTGACCCCAGAGAAGTACAGGCAAAAGTTCAGGGGAAGTCACAAGTTAGGCACACAGAATTGGGTGGATTTCCTGGACTATGCAAGGAAGGCACTAGAGGGTTGGATACAAGGCAGCGAGGTGAAGGACTATGAGGGGTTGTATGACCTTATTCTCAAAGAGCACCTACTCGAGAAATGTTTTCTCGAGCTGCGTCAACATCTGGTGGACGGCAAGCTGACCAACCCCCGGAAGCTTGCAGAGGAGGCGGACATCTGGGCAAGTACCCGGGTGTCCTCAAAGGGGACTGGAGGGGATTCCCAAAGGGCCGGACAGGGCGCCCCCCAGAAGAAGGAGGGGGGAGATAAAAGGCGGGAGTTCTCAAAAGGTCCCCAAAACAGTTTCCAGGGAAAGGGAACAGGATTCACCCCTAAGGCTAACCCGCCCAGAAACCCTCATCCTGGCCAAAGCCAGCAGCCAAGGGTTGTCCACTGCTTTGAGTGTGGTGGTGTTGGACATTATAAGGGAGATGTCAAGTGCCCAAAGAGACCACCCCCTCCCACCGGAGGAAAAGCCCCGGGAGTTGCTAGTGTAGTGCTCGGGGAGGAGTTACCCTTAGATAAGGGGGGTGAGTGGGCGGGTGTCACCTTAGTGTCCCTGGGAGATCAGGAAATGGTTCCTAAGATCCAGGTGCCCTCAAATACTGTAAAGTATGGGCAATGGGTCACCATCAATGGCCAAAGAGGGGAGGCTCTGAGAGACACAGGAGCCAGTATGACTATGGTAAGGAGTCAACTGGTGTCTCCAGAGCAGGTGATTCCACATGTACTCCACCCCGCCGCGATGGCTGACGGCAGATTGGGCCACTACCCTGTGGCCGAGGTTCCCTTTGAGTGGGAAGGGGTTGCAGGTTCACTTCGAGTTGCCGTAAGCCCTGCTGTGCCAGTCGATTGTCTGTTGGGAAATTACATGGAGCACAATGCTTGGAAGGAGGTGGAATACCGGACTCATTCGGAGATGCTGGGTACACCTGACTGGGCCTGTGCAAGCACAAGGTCTGCGACTGCCCAGAGAGGGAGTTCGCCTGGGCTGGAGCCTGGAACAATGGCCCAGCCCGCTGCCAAAAAGGGAAAGACTCGAAGACAGGAGAAGCCTGCTTCGGCTTCCACGCCCCATGAGACAGATCGGCCACCTCCGGTGGTAGGCCAGGAGTCCGTGGAGGGAGAAGTAGTCTCCCTGGAGGACTTACCTATCCCTGCTGAATGGCATGTGGAAGGAGGGCCTACCAGGGAGGAGTTTTGTAAGGGCCAGAAGGAGTGCCCTACCCTTGAGGGACTGAGGTGACAGGCCGAAGCCCAAGCAGCAGGGAACGTTGCAGGGCACTACCACATTTACTGGGAGGACGGACTCCTCTACAGTGAACCCAAGGTACCTTTGCCCGGTTCATCCCGGGCCTTGGTAGTCCCTCAACGATACCGAGCCTTTCTTCTAGAATTGGCTCATGAGATTCCCTTGGCAGGACACTTAGGTCAGGACCAGACCTTTGCCCGGCTTGTCCCCCACTTTTACTGGCCTCAGATGAAAGTGGCATCCGACACATACTGTCGGAAACGTGTATCCTGTCAAGCCAGTGGGAAAACAGGGGTGAAGCTGAAAGCTCCCCTGGAACCACTTCCTGTCGTTAGCACCCCCTTTGAAAGGGTGGGTATCGACATTGTGGGGCCATTGGATCCACCAACTACAGCTGGTCACAGGTTTATCCTGGTTCTAGTGGATCATGCCACACGGTACCCAGAGCGATACAAAAGGGGATGATGGACGGAGCGTTTGAGCAAATCAAACACTCACCCCCAGTCAAATGATCTGGGTTTAATCCATCACCATTCTTTAGCCCACTCAGCCACCCCATTTCAGACATGGCTATATGCAAATCAGTCTGACCCTGTGCCTCATGGGAACAGTCCAGCCCGAACTGCCAAGCCATGTCTTCCATGGACCGGAAACAAGCATCCTGGGACCGGTTTCGGATTCATAATCCTCATCAGCCAGGCTATCTTGAATCCAGTGGCCAAGTGAGCAAGGGACTCACGTCTGAGCATACCCTGCCACACTTAGGGCGAACAAAGCGATACAAAAGGGGATGATGGACGGAGCGTTTGAGCAAATCAAACACTCACCCCCAGTCAAATGATCTGGGTTTAATCCATCACCATTCTTTAGCCCACTCAGCCACCCCATTTCAGACATGGCTATATGCAAATCAGTCTGACCCTGTGCCTCATGGGAACAGTCCAGCCCGAACTGCCAAGCCATGTCTTCCATGGACCGGAAACAAGCATCCTGGGACCGGTTTCGGATTCATAATCCTCATCAGCCAGGCTATCTTGAATCCAGTGGCCAAGTGAGCAAGGGACTCACGTCTGAGCATACCCTGCCACACTTAGGGCGAACAAAGCGATACAAAAGGGGATGATGGACGGAGCGTTTGAGCAAATCAAACACTCACCCCCAGTCAAATGATCTGGGTTTAATCCATCACCATTCTTTAGCCCACTCAGCCACCCCATTTCAGACATGGCTATATGCAAATCAGTCTGACCCTGTGCCTCATGGGAACAGTCCAGCCCGAACTGCCAAGCCATGTCTTCCATGGACCGGAAACAAGCATCCTGGGACCGGTTTCGGATTCATAATCCTCATCAGCCAGGCTATCTTGAATCCAGTGGCCAAGTGAGCAAGGGACTCACGTCTGAGCATACCCTGCCACACTTAGGGCGAACAAAGCGATACAAAAGGGGATGATGGACGGAGCGTTTGAGCAAATCAAACACTCACCCCCAGTCAAATGATCTGGGTTTAATCCATCACCATTCTTTAGCCCACTCAGCCACCCCATTTCAGACATGGCTATATGCAAATCAGTCTGACCCTGTGCCTCATGGGAACAGTCCAGCCCGAACTGCCAAACCATGTCTTCCATGGACCGGAAACAAGCATCCTGGGACTGGTTTCGGATTCATAATCCTCATCAGCCAGGCTATCTTGAATCCAGTGGCCAAGTGAGCAAGGGACTCACGTCTGAGCATACCCTGCCACACTTAGGGCGAACAAAGCGATACAAAAGGGGATGATGGACGGAGCGTTTGAGCAAATCAAACACTCACCCCCAGTCAAATGATCTGGGTTTAATCCATCACCATTCTTTAGCCCACTCAGCCACCCCATTTCAGACATGGCTATATGCAAATCAGTCTGACCCTGTGCCTCATGGGAACAGTCCAGCCCGAACTGCCAAGCCATGTCTTCCATGGACCGGAAACAAGCATCCTGGGACCGGTTTCGGATTCATAATCCTCATCAGCCAGGCTATCTTGAATCCAGTGGCCAAGTGAGCAAGGGACTCATGTCTGAGCATACCCTGCCACACTTAGGGCGAACAAAGCGATACAAAAGGGGATGATGGACGGAGCGTTTGAGCAAATCAAACACTCACCCCCAGTCAAATGATCTGGGTTTAATCCATCGCCATTCTTTAGCCCACTCAGCCACCCCATTTCAGACATGGCTATATGCAAATCAGTCTGACCCTGTGCCTCATGGGAACAGTCCAGCCCGAACTGCCAAGCCATGTCTTCCATGGACCGGAAACAAGCATCCTGGGACCGGTTTCGGATTCATAATCCTCATCAGCCAGGCTATCTTGAATCCAGTGGCCAAGTGAGCAAGGGACTCACGTCTGAGCATACCCTGCCACACTTAGGGCGAACAAAGAGATACAAAAGGGGATGATGGACGGAGCGTTTGAGCAAATCAAACACTCACCCCCAGTCAAATGATCTGGGTTTAATCCATCACCATTCTTTAGCCCACTCAGCCACCCCATTTCAGACATGGCTATATGCAAATCAGTCTGACCCTGTGCCTCATGGGAACAGTCCAGCCCGAACTGCCAAGCCATGTCTTCCATGGACCGGAAACAAGCATCCTGGGACCGGTTTCGGATTCATAATCCTCATCAGCCAGGCTATCTTGAATCCAGTGGCCAAGTGAGCAAGGGACTCACGTCTGAGCATACCCTGCCACACTTAGGGCGAACAAAGCGATACAAAAGGGGATGATGGACGGAGCGTTTGAGCAAATCAAACACTCACCCCCAGTCAAATGATCTGGGTTTAATCCATAATCATCGTCCATCACCACCCCCTTTTGTACACGGTACCCAGAGGCAATTCCTCTGAGGACTGTCACTGCACCTGTAGTGGCTAGGGCCCTGATGGGGATCTTTACCCGAGTGGGTTTCCCCAAGAAGGTTGTGTCCGACAGGGGGACCAACTTCATGTCAGCGTACATGTGGGCTATGTGGAAGGAGTGTGGAGTTACCTACCGGTTTACCACTCCTTATCACCCCCAGGCCAATGGCCTGGTAGAAAGGTTCAACAAGACCTTGAAAGGCATGATAAGAAGTCTGCCTGAGAGCCTGCGGAGGAAATGGGACGTCCTCCTACCCTGTTTGCTATTTTCCTACAGGGAAGTGCCACAGAAAGGAGTGGGCTTCAGCCCCTTCGAGCTTCTGTATGGGCACCCTGTGCGTGGACCTCTCAGCCTGGTGAAGGACGGATGGGAAAAGTCTCCCAGAAAGCCTCCCCGGGATGTGGTGAGTTATATGCTGGCCTTCCGGAGCCAAATGGCAAAGTTGTGGAAGCAAGCTTCTGACAACTTGGAAGCCAGCCAAGCAGTGATGAAAGAGTGGTATGACCACAACGCTCACCCTGTGGAGTTGGAGCCTGGCCAGAAAGTGTGGGTGATGGAACCTGGAGAGCTAAGTGCCCTCCAAGATCGCTGGACAGGCCCCTTTGAGGTGTTGGAGAAGAAGGGTAAGGCCACCTACCTGGTGGATCTTAAGACCCCTCGACAGCCCCTACGGGTGCTACATGCTAATCGCCTCAAACCCCACCATGAGAGGCCCGAGGTCATCTAGATGATGGTGACTGATGGGGGAGAGGAAGCGGAAAGTGAGCCTCTCCCTGACCTTTTTTCGTCTCAGGAAAAGGATGGGTCGGTGGAGGGAGTGATTCTCTCCCCATCCCTAACTCCTGAGCAGCGGGAGGACTGCCGCCAGATATTGGAGCAGTACTCTTCGTGGTTCTCCCTTGTCCCGGGAAGGACCCACCTGTGTACCCATGATGTGGACACAGGAGACAGCCCACCAGTGAAGTCAAAGACCTACCGGCTGTCAGACAAGGTGAAGGCCAGCATCCACGGTGAGGTTACCAAGATGCTGGAGCTAGGAGTCATTGAACCTTCCAGTAGTCCCTGGTCCAGTCCGGTGGTTTTAGTACCAAAAGCGGCCCCACCAGGCACCACTCCAGAACTAAGGTTCTGTGTGGATTACCGGGGACTGAACTCAGTGACCAAGACTGATGCTCATCCGATCCCTAGGGAGGATGAATTGATTGACCGGCTGGGAGCTGCCCAATACCCGAGTACTTTTGACCTTACTTCAGGGTACTGGCAGATCTCCCTTACAGATGGAGCAAAGGAAACGTCAGCCTTCTCCACGCCTGAGGGACACTACCAGTTCTGTGTGATGCCCTTTGGGCTCAAGAACGCCCCTGCCACGTTTCAGCGGCTGGTGAACCAGGTCCTCTCTGGTATGGAGGCATTTTCCGCTGCTTACCTGGATGACATTGCAGTCTTTAGCAGCAGTTGGGAGGATCATTTGCGTCACTTGCAAGCTGTTCTCCAGGCCCTGAAACAGGCTGGTTTGACAATCAAGGCCAGTAAATGTCAGATTGGGCAGGGGTCGGTTGTGTACCTAGGCTACTTGGTGGGTAGGGGAGCAGTGCAGCCCCTCCAGGCACAGATTGAGGCAATCATAGCCTGGGAACCCCCCAAGACCCAGACTGAGGTCCGAGCTTTCCTGGGCCTCACAGGTTACTACCGTCGCTTTGTGAAGGGGTATGGCACTATTGTAGCGCCCCTCACAGAGCTCACATCCAAGAAACAACCTCGATGGGTAGTCTGGACAGAGGCTTATCAGCAAGCCTTTGTGCAATTGAAACAGGCAATGTGTGCAGCACCAGTCCTGAGGGCCCCAGACTTCTCCAAGGAGTTCATTGTCCAGACAGACGCATCAGAGCATGGCATTGGGGCAGTGTTATCGCAACTCAATGAAGAGGGTCTGGATCAGCCTGTAGTCTTCCTGTCCAGGAGACTGCTTCCCCGGGAACAGAAGTGGAGTGCAATTGAGCGGGAAGCTTTTACGGTGGTATGGGCTCTGAAGAAGTTGCGGCCATACCTGTTTGGCTCACACTTCCTGGTTCAGACTGACCATCGACCTCTTCATTGGCTGATGCAAATGAAGGGGGAAAATCACAAGCTGTTGAGATGGTCCATCTCTCTACAGGGAATGGACTTCCGGGTGGAACATCGGCCTGGAGTGGACCACGCCAATGCAGACGGTCTCTCTAGGTATTTCCGCCTTAGTGATGAGGACTCCCAAGGGGTTGGGTAGCTCTCCCCACTTTCAGCTGGGGGGGACGCGTGTTAGACCTGTCTGCCCTTTGGGTAGTCCCTCCTAATTAATTATTTATTTTGTCCCCTTTTTGCCCCTCAAACCTTTTTATCTTTTTATGTCCACTGGATTTTTGAGGTAATGACCTAGGGGTTAGATGCTCTTTTGCCCTCACAGTCCTTTTTCCTGAGGCCTAGGCGCCTTCCTGACTAGATTTACAAGATACACAAAATGGTGGCTATTAACTGCCACAACTGCCACCTCAGAGACCAGACCCATAGGGTAGAATAGGAACATTCCAGTACCTTCTGGTCCCTTCTGGACCCTTGGTGGTCAGCCTATAAAAGGCCAGGGACAGGGTAGCCATTTTGTGATGACCAGAGAGCTTGAGGAGTGAGGCAGTGGCGTGGGGAGGTGGGCGCACAAGCAGGGGTTAGTTCATCTGTGAGATAGACAGCCTCTTCCTGAGGACTACCCCCCCCCCCCTAGCCCTTGACCGAGCCCTGACGTCGGTTCATGATTCCTGAGGGAAGCGGCTTTGAGATTCCTGCTGACCTCCTCTGGTTCCCCCCTTTCCCCTGCCTACGAGGACACCGCCTGCTGACTGTGGCAAGCTCCCCTAGACCGTCTTACCGGCTTCTAGAGTAGCGGGTCGGGAGTGAGTTGGGTGTCCTGTTCTGGCCGGAGAGTCTCTGGTGGGGAGAGTGGCGTCTGCGGAGGTTCCGCGGATCAGTGCGCTGGCCCCGAAGCTGAGTGCCCGACTGCCGGTGGAGAGGAGAGTAGCGCCGATCAGTGCACAGGCCCAGAGGCAGAGTGCCCGACTGCCAGAGGAGAGAAAGGGAGGTGGCGCCGATCGGTGCGCAGGCCCAGAGGCGGAGTGCCCGACTGCCAGAGGAGAGAAAGGGAGGCGGCGCCTTGCTGAGACACTGTTCCCCCGTGCTTGATCAGTGACGCGATCATCGGAGGGACTGAGGAAACAACTCGAGCAGCCCATATCGCCGCTGGCCCAGGCAGGCTTCCCCTCGGTGCCGGTTTGTAGAGCACTTGACCCGGCCCACGAGGGAGGCGCTGCCAGGAGAGGAAGTCTAGTGGCAAGGCCTGGTTTGGAGCAACTGCACAGTATTCTGCTGGCCCAAGTAAGGTGGAAGCTGGGGGCTGATGTATGACTGAGAATTGATAGTCAAGGTACCAGAAGGGAGATCTTTCCTTCCCTCAAGTCCTTTGAATTACCTGGAAGCCCAGCTCTGGCAGGATTGGGGAAGACTGAGATTAGTAGACGTCAGAATTAGGGTTAAGAGGAGTAGGTGACACAAAGGAGAGCAACTGCACAGAAGAGATTAATTGTACCCTCTGAAGGCTGACAAAGATGGGGTTTGTGTCTTAATCCTTTGCTTTCTTTCAGGGGTGAAAGGGGAAGAAGACTCTGGCCTTGCCTTTATCAAACATCTGAGACTTTCATAGATAAATTGAATGTAGTACTTAATCTGTCAATTGAAAATCCCTATAGTTACTCACCTGATCGTGGGGAAAGTGTCACCCTCTGGGTACCAAGGTGCCAATCCAGATTTATGTTGCCTGGGGGTTCCCAGGGAGTAAGAAATAGTGTATTAAGAATTAATTGTTGAAGGATTGATGAATGTAAAGCTGGAAATGCAGAAGTAACTTAGAACATAAGGAGTAGAAAAGTTTACAGAAACAAGAAGCGTAAATGCACTGAACTCACTGTAAATGTGGTATTAATTTAGCATCTGAGCACAATACAAGAAACTAGCAACAAGAGAGTATATAAAGCTTTTCTACTTTTATAAAAACTAAGGTGTAGTGTCATTTTTGGATGGATGGGCACGGAGTTACTGAGTGGGTGTGACGCAAACTTAACACATGTTCCTTTGAACTAAGCCTTTCCATTTAGTGCCAAGCTACCCTATGTGACTTGGAGACCCCAGGTCCAACACATTGGCTTCCCATTCAGGCCAGAATTAGTTTTAAGGCAACGTGCATTGTCCACAAAGCCATCTCTGGAAAAGGCTCCTCTCTGATCCAGGCGATGGTTCAACTGTATCACCCTGACAGGTTGTTGAGATCCAACCATAAACGCTTACTCATAGTGCCTATGATTAAGCGAGTTCGGAAAGGAGACCGGAGGTTTTCATATAATGCAGCCAAGCTATGTATACAAGTGCGTATTCATTCATTCGTTCCCAGAGGCTTCCTTTCACTGGAGTTCAGGGACTTCCCTCTATTGCAATGAGTACAGGACATTCAAGTTATGATCTTGGTGTTTCAACCTCGGTTCAGTAATTCGGTATGAGTAGCTCTAAAGTTTTTGGGCTTTTCAGCCACCTGTATATTCCTTGGCGACTACGCTAGGCGGCATATGCGGGCTCTGCAATAGAACCTGGAGTTTCAATGGGCAAACACCATGGAAACCAATTGGATACCATTCAAATTCCAAAGGAGACTAAAAACAATCTGCAGTGGCGGCTACTTGACCACTACTTGACCACAACTGGACCAATGGCAGGCCCCTCTCCCTTCCTCGCTCACAGCTGACAGTGATGTAAGGTGCCTCACAGCTGGGTTGGGGAGGACTTCTGGGGAGGTGGAGATCAGATAACTCTGATCTTTAATGGAAACCCAACTTCTTATCAACTTGCAGGAGTTAAGAACTATTTTCTTCGCCTTAAAGACCTTCCTACCATCCATCAAAGGGAGGCTGGTGCCGTACGTCTTGTACCTTGTAAGGTAAAACTGTGCATATGTTGGACAACATAAACGTGGAGATGTTGCAAGTCCCCACACCCCCACAGGAGATATTGGCCTACAGTCCTGCTGGCTCACAGTGCACCATTCACAACCATAACCACACAGAGTAACAAATGTGTTTGCAATCTCAGAACATGAAAACTCTGATACCCCCTAGGAAATTATGGTAACAGATCTAGAACCTTTTTGTTTGGACTTGTATGCATACTCGAAGGAAATACAGAAGAAATACACAATCTGCAGTTTCAAAATGTATTGAAGTAGTGAGATTCTTGAGTAAAATGTGTGTACAGCAATTACTAATAGAATGAAAAATATTAGCATAATTAGTAATACAAGAACATTGGAGAGTGAATAATTCCACCAATATGCTAAAACCATGAATATATGCTAGCTATCTGCCCGATCCCGGCGGAGTGAGGGGTAGGACGCTTGCCTACTACACGGGAGATTAGAGCCTTCAATACAGAGGCATCATTCCTGATGTACTACCCGCCCGGCATTGATGGGGCTGAGAATTCCTGATTTTTAGGCAAGGAACAGTGCTACAGAGGTAAAACTTTCCCTTATATTGGCAATGAGCACCAAAGTTTGATATAGACACTATAGCTATTGATTGTAGACTATACCACAGAGGTCCTGACGAATCGCAAGTTAATTCAACACAGCGAGAAACATGTCGACCGTTTTTTAGACTCCCTAGTCTAGTCTAGAACAAGGAAACATTACTTTCCAGAAAGCCTAGTCTAGCTTCACCTTTTAACTGTAACGAGGGACCACCCGAATAAAGTAGTCTCTGGTACCCTACGCTACATTTTAACTCAAAGCCCTGCAGCAACACTTGGAACGGGGATCTAATTGCCCCAATAACAACAATTTCACCAGAATAAAGCCCCACATCCTCACTGATGAGTCATTTTGGGATAAAGTAGTCCCAACAAATAACCGGACTTGCCCACAAGGTGTGCGGAGGATTCGGAAATACAGAGAGAAACCTGACAGGCCGCATAGGAACTAATACATTCCAGTGGCAGGCGACAGGGAGTATCCTGGAGCCTACCCCTCACCACCAACAGGCTTTACACCCCCAAACAGACATGACTGGGGACAGAGATATGAAGAATACTCATCAGACACAGCTTGACAAATTTGCCCTTCTCAAAGGGTAGGAGGGCATTGGGAACACCGAAGATGGTGCATCAGGTGCACCCCCTCAGCCAACAGATGGCGACAAGATTTCCCTGAAGGACATAACGGCAGCGATCCAGGGGGTTTGCACCGCCCTGGAGGGGTGCAGAGAGAATGTTACAACAGAAGTGTCCCAGATTCGCGCAGATATGCAGAATATGAACTCTAAGTTCCAAAAGGTAGAGGGCCTGGCGACAGAACTACAATAGGATACGAAGACCCTCAAGCACATGTGAAAGAGCTTCAAACAACTACAGTCCACCTTGGGATTGAAGACTATGAGGGCAGGTAACGATGCAGCAATGTACGTATTTTGGGGGTCCCTGAGCGGGCAGAAGGGCCAGATGTGGATCTCTTTGTTGAGGACCTCATCCTTAAATACCTCCAGCCTAGGAGACTCTCGAAAAAATTTTGGCGGAAAGAGCGCACAGAGAGCCGGGGTGCGGCCTCGACCAGCCGCACTGCCTAGGTCTATCCTTGCTCGTCTTTTTAATTGCAAGGACCGTGAAGTTGTATTGCAGTCAGCTCGTGCTGCCCTACCAGTCCTAAATGAAAATGCCAATATAGCCTTCTTCCCAGACTTTACCCTGAAGGTACAAAATCAAAGATGCAACTTCCTGTCAGTTAAACAAGCATTGCGGAAAAAGGGAATTTAATACTCCATGATCTTCCCGGAAAATTGTTCGTAGAAGACGAAGTCAAAACATGGTTCTTTTACTCACCAGAGGAATGCTAGGCATGGCTTGAAGGGTGGCGCATGGTGGGGGGCTCCTCTCCTGGGACACACCGAGGGAGGTAGAAGAAAAGAGTATCCGCCCGACCCAGAGAAGTTGCTGTGGAACTGATGCAGGAGGGGTCCCCCAGCGATAAGTCCACTGATGAGACTGAGGTGGGAAAACTGATCTGAACTGTTTATATTGGGAAACAAATTTCTTGAAGTGTACAGTTCAGTCAAATTACCTCACAGATAGGCTGGGAAGATGGGGGCTGCAGGATGGGTTGTTGATAACATTGATATGATAATGGGTAACGGATGATGATGATGAAGGCCAATGGGGCCCACCTAACCAATGCTCTGATCTATGATTATAATTGTTGGGGTGATATGAATCTTTGCGCGGGGTTGAGGGCTGAGACTTCGGAAATGCACAGCCACCCCTCATACATTTCTTACAACGAGGGAGGGACGACAGGCGCTCTGCTAAGTTGGGGGAGGGCGGGTAGTTGTGAATCTGCCAGGCAGGGATACGGGGTGGGGGGTTGTTTTAAGGGTAACAGGTTAGAGGGGTTTTTGTTCTTTCATATTGTTTGTTCACCACTTTCATCTCAACTGTTAGGTTTTGAGGAAGTGACGTACATACCACAAGGAATATCTGATCACTCCCCTATATGGGTGAGATATAAAATCTGCAAGCAGCGCTGCGTACCAAGAGTACAATAAGCATTAACCCCTTATACTAAATTTCTAAGATTAGAGAAAATTTGAAAAAAAGCATAGGACTTCTACTTTAAAGAACATGAGCAGCCCGTGACATCACCGGTGACACTCTAGGAAGCATATAAATCAGTAATTAGGGGGACAGGCACTCTCCTTGATGGTTGGGCATCAAAGGGAGTGCATGACTCTTTTAGTTATGCAGCACGGACGGTGGACTTTGACGAAAGTGTGACTACAGGCAACACTCGCGCCAGGATCCATGTTATTCGTTTAGAAAACAAATAGAGTATTAGGTGTCAGGTGGAAACCTTAAGTTATCGTTTCACCCAATTAACAGAGGAAAATACTCCTCACTAATTAAGCACATCTTAGCACATGGGTTTACACTACACCAAATGTTGAATCGCCTTTGCCACTTTCACTATTTGGTCCTTACGAAAGCCATTCTAATCAACCGTATTTGGCTGAAACATGTAGACCAGTTGAAGGATGTATGAGATCATTTACACCTCAAAAACATCTGCATTCTATTTTATACCCTGTCCCAGGCTCCCATTATAAAATTTCTCCTAGACAGGAGGGGCTCAATGGAGATCGTTTTAAACTCACTTCTTTTTCACAAATTGTTATCTAATTTTTATATTTCTTAAATGATCCTGCTCCGCTGTAATCAGGTGTCAAAACACACCTAGGATGCATTTGGCACCCTAGGTGGGAATCCCACCAGGTTAGTGGGTGAGGGTTCTTTTTAAAAACCGATTGTTTTTTTCTTTTCATAATGTTGTTTTATATGCAGTTGACATTTGAGCCCATTCTAATTGTTGATTTAAATTTGATCTGCTGCAGGAAGTGGTGGAGTCATATTTGCCACATGATGCCCTTAAACAAAGTCCATTATAGCCGGATGCTGGGACAGATTTGCATGCTTGTGTGGTAACTGCAAGACTGACCCTTTACTATCCAAGCTTCTTTTGTTTGTTTGGTCTGGCTCATCAAGGTCTTGCACTGGAACCATAAAAGGTTATCTGTCTGCCCTTTCAACCTTTATACATTTGCCGGACCAACTGTCTTGCTTAAAACACGTAGTGGTTTTCGACGCAACTGTTCCCTCCAAAACAATTTGTAGTGTTACAGTGTGCCCTTAACTTGGTCTTAGTGTTTCCCAGGCGCACACCCTTCAAGCTGATGACATTTTTGCCTAAAGTTGTGACTTCCTTTCATGTTGGGCAATCCATCACCCTAGTGTTGTACTTTGCTCCCCCTCACCCATCGAAAGAGGAGGAGAGGCTCCATCAGCTGGACCCCAAAATGGATTAAAGCTTTTACATTGATTGTACTGATGGAGCAAGTTTTCACATATTACGCGACTTGCTTAAATCATGAACCTCGAATAACTTATAATCCTGTAATACAACCCGTATGTTCTACTAATTTCCTTTATTTTGGATATGCATGTATCTTAGTGATGCTTGCCTATGTGTTTACTAATACGAATAACTTGTGTCCTTAATATGGCCGGCGCTTGAGGGTTTGCTTCTGCGCATGCGTTAGTCACACTCACGTGACGGGACGTAGTTGCAGTTCTGGTGGGAAAATGTGCGCATGCGTGCTTACAACTAAAAATGGCTGTCAGTGTTATAACGTGGTGAAGCTTGTGCAGATGCTCTCGTGTTATCGTCTGTTGCACTAACTATAATGCAATAGTATATTTTTCTGATTTGAGAAGTATAAGGTAGCTTTTCATGGTATATGGTGAATTCATTTATTTCTATGTTTTAATTTGTTTTCGCTTACTTTTCATGTACCGCGGTATTGAGGGTCTGATGCAAAGCTCAAGACTCCATATTAAGAGGATAGTCTGCGCATGTCCGAACTCTAGCTGTGGCATTGACAAGATGCCAACTGAAGGTCCCTGCCAAGATGTGCCTGGGAAGATGCACCTTCACCCAGCCGGAGAAACAGAATTTGTACTGCATCAGCAACAATTGTATACTCTGCTATTGTATTCTGTAGAATAGGTCATGGGTACCCCAATTTCACTAGGCGGTTCCATAAAATGCAAATACGAGCTTGTAGAAGTTTGTTCTGATTGGTGTGTCGACCTATCCTACCTGGGGACCAATCGAAATTGGGGATTCTGACACTTGCAACATTTGGGGGGTGGTACACTGACCCGAAAACAGTATAACTAGCCTAGGTTTAGCTGGAGAAATTGTCCGACTTGTCTGAATAGCTGACCTGTCACTGACCCAACGCACTCAATAGGTGACTGAATACAGAGCGCTGCGGAGCACTCTGTCCGAATTAGACCATAGACTCTAAGGTTTTACTAAACCTTAAGTGCTGGCGGAGCACTTTCCTGGGGAGTTCGCTAACCCAATCGGGGTTCTGACTGATAGCTGCAGAGAGGGTGGAGCGCAGGCGTTGCTTCCGAACTGTGGGTGCTGGTCGTGCCTTGGTGGTCCTGTCCTGATCTGGTTTTCCTGTCCTGTCCCGGGGCGTCCAATCTGCACCTGCTGTCCCATAGATGACTGTCCTTCCTTGGGGTATTTCCTGTCCTTGACTGATCCGTGGCCTGGGTTGGTCTGCACACCTTTCTAGGTAAATATAGTACGAAAACTCTATACTGCATCTTCTATTTTCCTGTCTTTGCTTTAATAAAGACATTTCTTTGCATATGTTAATTTTCCATGCTTTTCGCAACCTACTATGAAAGTCACACAGTACATTTTTCCTTAGTATGTTCCTATGTTTCCCTACCTTTCAGAATACATTTTCTCCATACTGTGTATGAAACATAACTGTGGTATATAAATTTCTCCTAAAAATCTGATTTTACGTAATGCTGCTAGAACTATAGCGTGTTCCATGTTTTCCCCTCCTATAGATGTATAGGATTTCCAATCTTTACCTTGCAGTATTGTTCCAAACAGTAAAAGTCTAGTTCGTGATCCATTTTTCTAAAAATCTATTTAGTAGATTGTATTTGTTATAACTTTCTTATAGACTCATAAATGGCTGCCTTAGTTTTTCTTTCATATGGTTACGTGATCTTAATTATCCTGATTATAGATTGCCTTCTCGTTGTAAATTGTATTCACTCAGAAATTGATTTCTAAGATAAACTTTTAAAACTTCCCAGTAGTCTGTGGTCATTTGATGAAGTAAGAGAAATAAAATCGATATTCGTATTTTGCCTGCTTTTCTTTTACAGCTAGCTCCCTGATCCATTGTGGATCATAGGTACCCGTAACAGTGGATTGGTAAGTCGGGTACAATAGAAATAAGTAGGAAGGAACCAGGGTTGCTGGTAGAAAAATTGTTAGGTCACCCGATTAATGTATATGATAAATTGGAAAAATATGGGCCTGGTACGTGTATGGTGAAAATTGTTGGCCGGGTGACCTGCGATCTCTATCAGTAATTTTCTGGTAGCAGAGATATGGTTAGGGACTAGTTAAAGTTAGGTAGGACTAGTTAAGCTAGATAGGTTGGATGCTGCTAAAATTTTATGATAACATTTTATTGCTGCTACAAGGGTAAACAGTTTGTGTGAATTGATCAATCACATGAAATGTTTACTTTGAAAAATTATGAAATGTTTTAAACTGTTTTTCTTATTATTATACTGATATATGTATTAACCCACTCGTTAGTAAAGTGTTTATATGTTTGTTGGGAATCCCCGGGGAATTGAATAAGCGAGTGGTGAAGAGAATCCACTTGCTTTGAGGTCACTGGCCTAAGGAAAGTTAGTGCAGGTTAGGCAGAACTGGAAGCACTAACTGGGGTTTTTCTGAATGTATGTTTGAATAAATGATAACGACGAGATCATTGGCAAAACCTCTATTGTGATATAACCTAGTAAGGGTCACACCGGAAAGAGTAGCAGGTCCGTCGGAGCTTGGGTGATAGCAAAGGGGTTCGCTAGTGAAACTTTAGGCTCTGTATATATCCCGAAAAGAAGTGGATGAGTCAAAGAAGTAGCAGGTTCCCTAATGCTTGAGTGAAGGGTAGGCAGAAGAGATCTATCCGTAGTGTATGAAAAGTAAATGGAAGTAGTTTACTTGCAGTGAAACAAAGCTTTGCTGTCTAGACACTTGGGTACAGTGGCGAATGTGTATTCGTTTGTAAAATAACAAAGCACTTGCACTTTAGAGAGAAATTAAGTTTCCGTTACCTTGTGAGGGAGGGAGTCAGTTGCGGAGCTGCTCTGACGTAGACGCAGCGGGTGTGTAGCGGAGCTGGAATTGTGAAGGAGGGGTGAGTGCCGAAGCGTGAGAACCTGTCTCGCGAAAGGCCGCGCACCCATTGGTCGAGATTATTTGAAACCGTGCACTTCATTGGTTGCACGAAAATAAAAAACGCACTTGGATTGGAAGCAATTTGTAAACAGAGTCACTAGCAGAAATCGTACGTGGCACTCGTATAGACCGCATACTAGACCTGATCCACGACATTTAGGGTTTGAGAACGATCAGTGGAAAGGGCATAAAACCGACATTATGTACGGAAATAAGAGAAAAATATCCCTTGTAAATAAGGTGGAGAATTATTTCAAAAAGGACAAGCCGATTAAAACCAGAGAAGGTGTTGTCATTCTGCCACCTAATACTCCCGCATCTTTCATGATGTTTGATAAAGGGTCGTGTGTATGGTTGGAAAACTGGGCGGAATACACCAAGGATGACGGAATTTTGGCTTTTCCGTTAGAAGGTACATTTAATGGCAGGATTCTATTTAATTTGCGAACCCGAATGAATGACTTACATCCCAGACCTAGATTAACGCAGTACGAAGCTTTAGAGGAATGGGAGATCGAAGCTTTTGAGAGAGACAAGCCCCGAATGGATAAAGGGTTAACAAAATGTTATCCGAAGTTAAAACAAGAGACCTGTGATAAAAAGATGAAACAATGGAGACAGAATATGATTGTAAAAGGGCTGATTCCCATGATGCCAATGGGTGGTCCTCCTGCAGGAGAGAAGAGAACAGAAAAATGCAAACATTGGGTGCCCATTGGGGAGTCGGATGATGAATTATTAGATGACATGTTTATGAGAAGTCCGCCTCCTTATAATGAAGGACACAGACCCTCTAGTCAAGGGGATAATTCTCGGAGACCTCCTCCCCGGGAAGAGGCCAGATCCGTAAGTGTAGGAGAGAGTTGTCAAATACCTCCGTATAATGAGGGGTTAGGATCCCTAGGTGCTAGAGATAACTGTCAAAGAGCACCATTTTGTGGGGAGTCAAGATATTCGAGAGAGAGAGACTTCTGCTCTAGACCTCCCTACGAAGGTGAGGCAAGGCCTTCAACGTCAGGAATTCCGTTCTCAAGACCTCCGTCTGAGGAGGAACAAAGATCCCTAGGCACAGGAAGTCTGTTCCCGAAACCTAATTACGGTGAAGGACCAAGTGAGACACATCCCACTGCCCCGAGTTATGCCCCAACTTTGACCCCGCAGGTATTACATGATAATTCTTTAGACAGGATACTGGAGGACAGGGAACGAGAGGCTCTAGCTAAACAGAGAGCCGAGATAATTCAGAAAATCTCCCAGTTAAATACAAGTCCTGAAGCCTTGACAATCCCGGTAACTATTGGACCCGTGGTTCCGCTGTATGGGGATAGACAGGGAAGTCCGAAGACTCCAGTTATTACTCCAGTTGTAGCACAGCCAAGACCGGAGCCCTTAATTGTGGATGACCAGACCAGTGAATGTGAGTCCGAGGTCTCGCTAATGGATCTGCCCATTAGGGGTGCAGGAAAAAGGTTACAGAAAAGACATAATCCTTTCAACACGAGGGAGATTCAAATGGAATCGACTTCGGGTACCAAGAGTGTCACGTTGGTGACTCCTGAAGAGATTGAAAGATGGAGTCGAGAGTTAGAAAAACAAACTCCTCAGTCGAAACCTTTAGGTATTTTCAAGCTTAGAATAGAAATGGAAGAGCTAATGGCAGGAAATGTAGGTTTAGACAGATTAAATACCTATTCTGAAGAAGAGTTGCTGTTTATCGGCAAGAGTTTTACCCGAAACACCAGAGTGCTCCATGAAAAATTAACAGACACTGCAGCTAGTATGGGAATCGATATTTCAAAATCAAAGCCACTGCAGAAACCCTATAGAGCTGATTTTTCAGACAAAGATCTGGAAAATATGAATGTGTCAGGGAAAAAGGCGCAGGTTAAAGAATTATTGACTGTGTTGCAAAAATGGGGAGACGTAGAAAAGTGGAAAGCCAGGTGGGCAAAGAAGAAAGATGAGGCCAGATCTAAACAGACGTCTTCTGAGTTCGTTCTAAAGGAAGCTGACAAACCTGAGCAGTTATACCCTATGCGTGAAGTGCCAGGTGGAAAATATGTGCACGTTCCATGGTCCAGACAGGATATTGTGTCCTTTACCAATGACTTTCCAAAATTACGAGAAAAGCCTGTGGACTGGTACAGGCAGGTGGAAAGGTTTGTAAAGGTGCAAAAGTGCTTGTGGAAAGACCTGGATGGGTTTTTCGACATAGTGGTTCCTGTGGATTTATGGACCGAATGCAAGGTTGCCATTAATTGGCCCAACAAAGAGTATGATAGGGACCCGGTAACAGGTGCTCCCTCTGATGAGGTGATGAGAAAATATGATCAGGTCATGTTACATCTGAAAAAGAAGGTGCCTGCAAAGGAAACTGATCGGACCAAAATAGATAGAACCACGCAGGAAAGGGATGAGTCTGTGCACTCCTTTTATGAGAGATTGTTACAGGTGTTCAAAACTTACAGTGGAATAGATAACATCGAGATGAAGGATATGACCCACTTCATTTACAGGTTTGTAAACGGTTTAAGACCCAAAATTTGCCAGTGGATCAAAGACAATAAGATTTGTTGGCAGTCTAAGAAAATGGATGAGGTCTTACGGTATGCAAAGTACTGTGAGGACGAGATGCCAGATAAGAAAAAGGCACTCAAGGAAAAGGTCATGTGGGCACAAGTGAAGCTAGCAGAACAACAGGAAAAGCAGTTGAATAAGATGAATAAGAATACCCAAAATCAAGGCTCTGGGGGTGGAGGGAAGCCCAAGGTAAAAATGAGCAGAGAAGAAGCTAAAAAGAAATTTCCCTGCCACCAGTGCGGAGAAATCAGGCACTGGAGAGACGAGCGTCCATATTTACAGCATGATAATACCCAAACCCCTGATTTAACTCCACAGACGCAGAATGAAAAACCAAGAAAGACTCAGCATCAGGTAAAGGCAAGTCAATTGCCCCGAGCGCCAAAACCAAATTATAAGGGAAAATCACCACAGGGTGATGACATAGAGATCTGGGGAGGCAATGAGAATAGAAATGCAGCAACTTCGCAGTTTTTGTTGAATGATACTTTTTTCTGTGACGACCAATACTGACGGGGCCTGAGAGGGGAGGACACGGAGTGTGTTCTTGGCGCCTCCTTGCCGGTAGACCAGTCAGGGCCATACATTGAAGGAAAGGTTGAGGGAAATGATGTCACCTTTCTATTGGACACTGGTGCTACCCGTTCTACTGTGAGAACAGCGGATGTTCCAAACCTACCCCTCTCGGGAGAAGCAATCCAAGTAGTGGGTGTGTCTAATCAATTGATTAGTACCCCAGTTACCGAGCCTATGGAGATCACAATAGGGAATTTCAAAGAAATGCATAGATTTGTAGTTTGTGATACCAGTCCAGTAAACTTACTGGGACGTGATTTGTTGTGCAAAATGAACCGCACCATCTTTTGCACACCAAAAGGCGTCGAAATTCAAACCCCAGACGAGGATGGCATATACAAATTAATGTTAATTAGACCAGACTCAGAAATTAAACAAATGACTATACAGGACTTACCTGAAGAACTCCAAAAGACAGTGAAACCAGAAGTATGGGACTGTACAGGAAAGGATGTAGGATTAATGGCAAATGTAGACCCAATACAAATAGCCATGAAAGAAAATGCAGTTTATCCCAATACCAAGCCATACAAAATGAGTGCAGAAGTGAGAGCAGGAGTTGCCATTGAAATAAAAAGACTGCTAGAAGCGAACATCATACAAGAAGTGATGAGTAGCCCATGTAACTCACCCATAATTGGAATCAAGAAACCTAGTGGCAAGTACAGGGTAGTGCAGGACCTGAGAAAGGTAAACAAAATAGTGGTTCCTTGTTGTCCTATTGTTCCAAACCCAGCAGTGATCCTATATCAGATTCCCTGGGATGCTGAGTGGTTTACCGTGATAGACCTATGTCATGCATTCTTTTCGATCCCATTGCATCCAGATAGCAAATTTCTTTTCTCATTTGCTTTCGACAGTCACGTGTACGTTTGGAAACGGGTCCCTCAAGGGTACACCGAAAGTCCCTCTATCTTTAATCAGATTCTAAAAAAGTGCCTTGAATCTTTAGTGTTACCAGGTAAATCTGTTTTGGTGCAATATATAGATGACCTTTTGGTAGCGTCTTAAAGTCATAGAGATTGTGTGATTGACACCATTGCTTTACTGAATCACTTTCGTGAAAAGGGACATAAATTGTCCCCTGACAAATTACAGTTCTGTACAAAATCAGTGAAATATCTGGGGCACCAGATAGAAAAAGGCATCAGAAAAGTCACTTCTGAGAGAGTCAGAATAATTCGGAACTTGTAGTTACCCCGTTCTCAGAAAGAAATCAGAATGTTCCTTGGAGTGGTAGGTTACTGCAGGCAATGGATTGTGGGATTTGCAGTCCTGGCAAAACCTTTGATAAAAATGACAAAGAAAGGAGCAAAGGACCCAGTGGAATGGGATGATGAGGGCATAACAGCATTCACTAAATTACGAGAATGTCTGTGTACAGCACCTGCTTTAGGGATGCCTGACTATTCTAAAGAATTTGCACTATTCTGTGACTCACGAGACAATTGTGCACTGTCAGTCTTAACACAGGAGCATGGTCTGACTAGACGTCCAGTGGCATATTTTTCTGCCACTTTGGATCCAGTGGCTGCTGGATTACCCGGATGTCTGAAAGCAGTAGCTGCAACTTGCACGAGTCTAGAACAGAGTGAATCTATTGTCATGGGACATCCTGTAACTGTGTATGCTCCACATGCAGTTGTAATTTTACTGACCCGAACTAAGACCCAACATCTCACCCCTAGTCGGCTGACTAAATACGAGAGGATTCTCGTGGGTGCTGCAAATGTGGTCATTACTCGGTGTAATATCCTGAACCCAGCTACCCTGCTCCCTGACTCAATGATTATGGAAGCCGAGGGAGAGGACGAACATGGCTGCATAGATCTGACAGAATTCAGTACTAAACCACGCCCAGACATTAAAGAAGTACCTTTGCCTATAAAAGATGAGGAGCTGTTCGTGGATGGCTCATGAGTGAGACACGAACTTGTAGGCCTAAGTGCTGCTTATGCTGTAGTCTCTATGGACGCCATTAAAGAAGCTTCCTGTTTATATGGAGTAAAGTCTGCACAAGTAGCCGAATTGATTGCATTGATAAGAGTCTGTAAAATTGGGAAAAACAAAAGAATAACAGTATATACTGACAGTCAGTACTGTTATGGAGTTGTGCATGACTTCGGCCAATTGTGGCTACAGAGGGAGTTTCTGACTTCTTCAGGTACTCCCATCAGAAATGGGAAAGTTGTACAAGATTTACTGGAAGCAATACAATTACCAAAAGAATTGGCAGTGGTCAAATGTGCTGCTCATAAATCTGGCATTGACCCTATAACATTGGGAAACCGATTTGCTGATGAAGTGGCTCAACATTGTGCCAGAAATCGCATGTCTGTAAATATTAAACTGGGGGGACCTGGAAACAGTTGCCAACTTATGGTGTTTGAAGAGGTGCCTACCTGGGAAGAGTTGAGAGATTGGCAGCATGCGGTGCCAGCAAAAGAGAAAGAAAAATGGAAGAAACTTGGTTGTCGACCGAGAAGTGAGGATGGTGTCATTGTGGGCCCAAATGGTATGCCTGTGTTGCCTAGACATCTGCTTGCTTCTATGGCCAGACTGATACATGAAGATTCACACACTGGTAGGGATGCCATGGTTCTGGTTTTCCAACAAACATGGTACAATCCGAAGTTCAGGAAGGTAGCAGAGGTGCTTAACATGTCAGGAGTTTAACGCTGGGAAAAGGACAGTAGTCGAGTTGGGAAAAATTTGAAAATCAGGAGGTCCCTTTGTAAGAGTACAGATTGATTTCATCACAATGCCTCGCTGTGAGGGAATGAGATATGTCCTTGTCATTGTCTGCCTGTTTTCAAAATGGGTGGAGGCCTACCCTGCCAAAAAGAGTGACGCCATAACTGTAGCTAAATTGTTACTACGAGAATTAATACCTAGATTCGGGGTTCCAGTCACAATTGAATCAGATAGAGGAAAACATTTTCAGAATGAAGTAATCGATCAGCTCTGTAAGGCATTTAAGATCACCCAAAAATTGCACTGTGCATATCGTCCAGAGGCTTCTGGAGTGGTGGAGCAAGTAAATGGCACTATAAAGTCAAGATTAGGAAAAATGTGTGACTCTACAGGCATGAACTGGATAAATGCTTTACCTCTTGTTCTGATGGGACTTAGAAGTATTCCAGATCGGAAAACAGGCCTGAGCCCTCATGAGATCCTGATGGGAAGAGTGATGAGACAAGCATGGGTACCAGGACATAAACTGCTAAACATTTCTGATGATTTGGTACTTGAATACTGCAAGCAACTGGGTGACCAAGTGCGTTCTATCTCTCGCCAGATTGGGGAAGACGCCGTCGCCAATCCAACAACTCCAGTCCACAAATTGGTTCCTGGCGACTGGGTTAGACTCAAGAAACATACTCGTTCGAGTTGCCTTGCACCGAGGTGGGGAAAACAACGCCAAATAATACTGGTGACCACGACAGCGGTGAAGTGTGCCGGCGTTCCAAAGTGGATCCATGCCAGCCATACACAGAAGGTGATTCCAGACGAGAAAACTGACGCTGAAGGTTGTCCAGCTGAGGGGTCTGCAGAAGTTGGTCCTGAAGTAGCTGATGACGAACAACCGATCACCAGTCAAGATGATTGGATACCCATAATCGACCTGACTAATGACCCAATCCGAACAAGAAGTCAAACCTATGCAGATAGAGAGTGGGATAGAGAGGAAGAGATAGGCACAGGCGAAGATCCTCAGATTATTGAGATTCACGTCAAGTCTGAGGAGGAAGAAGGACAGACAGGGACAGAGCAAGTGATCGACACACCTCCACAAACTCCTGAAATCGAAAAGGGACAGCCAAGAATTAGTGAAAAGGTTCAAGCAGAAGAAAATCAAGGGATCGAAGTGCTTGAACAGGATCTGATAGAACTAGAAAAACGTGTTCAGGACACAGAAACAGAGACGCTCGAAAATCAAAATCAGAATACACCTGAACAAGGCCAGTTTAGTAACCAGGCAGAAGAAATAGAAATAAGACCTGGAACTAGTCAGACAGGAAGGGAAGAATCAGAAGTGCCACAAACAAACGAAAATAAAAGAGCATTAGAAGACAGCCAAATCACAGTGCCAACTAAAAGACTCAAGAAAAAGAAACATATTGAACCAAAATATATTAAGAGACTGAGACTAAGAATAAAAACAGTAGAGAAGAAACTTGCAGAAAGAAGGAAAAGTCCTCGTATTGCAGAGCAAGTTGGAGAAAGTTCACAAAGAAGGAGTGATCGAATAAAAAGACTGAACGAAAAATACCAAGATCCTGAATGGACATATTTAGTGTTGGAGGAATTTGAAGATCTTGATATTACTGACGAAAGTGACGAAGAACAGACAGCTGATTATTCTGCCGAGAAGACGAACCAACCTGAAGTTGTGCAGGGTAAGCTACCTGTGCAAAGTCACAAATAGGGGTTGAGAAATCTTCTTCTGAACGAAAATGTCTGATTCAAATGTGAATGGAAGGCCTAGACGCAGTTGTTGCAAAACATGCTGCAGAGTATGTATATGTAGCATAGCTATAGTGTTAATAATTTGGATAGGACTAACAGTTTTCATTCCTTATATGGTGAGCAAAAATACTAATATTGACCCTACTCAGACTGTGACCACTGACACTGAAGAACTGACAACACGAAGTGTAGAAAGACCTGAAAAAGCACTCAGACAAACAAAACGAGACTTAGAAGCATCAGATGAAGAAGGACTACACTATCATGGAGTTAAAAACCAGACACAGTTAAATGTTTTCGCTAATCTTTTAGTGCACTATGTAGAAACTATGGAAATAAAAGACTGCTATGTCTGCATGAAGCTACCTACTTCTGTAGCTGAAGGCGTGACTTCTCATCACCTACCTTTGACCTATGGAATTTCCTGTAGCATTTTAGCTAGTTTATTTTACAAAAGAGGACCGTTACAGTACTACTACTCTAACTCTGACGTGATGTTTTCTGAACTTCCAATATGTGGAAATCTGAATCCTGTGCATACTAAAAGTGACGTTACATGTTATATGGGAGAATACTTTCTGACTATAGGTACCATAGACTTAAATGACGCACACAGAGACAACTTGACCTGTTCATTACATGAACAAATAAAAATGTTTTTAAACATGGCAGAGAAAAGAAGGGAGAGTTTCCAAAGAAAGGCAAATGATAAAAGACAGAGAACTCCTAAATGGGCTGAAAACATGGAAAGCACCTCAAATGGTGGGAGTGGTCCTGCTTTGTTGCTGGATTTCGAAAGAAAAGGGAAACTCTGTCTTCACCGCGATAAGACTAGTTATTATAATAACATTTTCATTGGTTCCAGTCAATGTGAGCATAATTACAAGGTAATTGGAGGTTGGGGTTTCAAAAATGGGACAGAACCTGTGTTTCCCGGAATTTATTATATATGTGGAAACAAGGCTTATTTCAAATTGCCGGATCACTGGTATGGAAGCTGCTACTTTGGCATTGTCTTCCCGAAAATATACCATGTGAAGGAAATTGCTGGAAGCAATGAAAACACTAATGGCTTGGTGCGTAGTAAAAGAGAAAGCGTAGGTGAAATAATGGGTAGTATTTTTAGTGCACTGATACCTGGAGTGGGAGTGGTTCTGAACACACAGAATTTGCAAATTATCCACAATAGTGGATGTGTTGTCTACTGACACAGCTCATGGATTCCTGCTGGTCAATACCGAAATGGTTGCGATCAGATCAATGGTTTTGCAGAACAGACTTGCGCTGGACACCTTATTAGCAAAAGAGGGCGGAGTCTGCCGGATGTTGAAAGCGCAACATTGTTGCACTTACATACCGGACAAAAGTGTACAAATCAAAAAGTACGTAAAGAACATTACTAATTTGGAAAAGGAACTCAAACCACTGGAGGTTGATAGTGCCTGGAAGAGACTTACTGATGGTCTCTCCGCTGTAGGTCATTGGTTTGCTAATTTAGGTAAGGGTTTATTGTTTAAGGTACTGATGCCAATTGGAGTGATAGGTTTCATCATATTTCTCATATTTGTCTGTTGCAAATGCCGCAAACACACAAAGAAATACGCTGTGAAAAAGAGAGGTGTGAAACGGAGTGTGGATGAACTTGAATTAGAAGACTTGAATAATCAGATTTACAAAAGGGTGAAAAATTCTCACCCTAATAAAGATGTGAAAGAGAAATTAAATCGGATGTTGGAAGAAATCGAAATGCACAAAGTGTGAAAAGTTGGCATCTGGTTCCATTAGTTTGTGATGATAGTAAATATCATCAAAGAGGGGATTGATGGAGCAAGTTTTCGCATATTACGCGACTTGCTTAAATCATGAACCTCGAATAACTTATAATCCTGTAATACAACCCGTATGTTCTACTAATTTCCTTTATTTTGGATTTGCATGTATCTTAGTGATGCTTGCCTATGTGTTTACTAATACGAATAACTCGTGTCCTTAATATGGCCGCCGCTTGAGGGTTTGCTTCTGCGCATGCGTTAGTCACACTCACGTGACGTGACGTAGTTGCAGTTCTGGTGGGAAAATGTGCGCATGCGTGCTTACAACTAAAAATGGCTGTCAGTGTTATAACGTGGTGAAGCTTGTGCAGATGCTCTCGTGTTATCGTCTGTTGCACTAACTATAATGCAATAGTATATTTTTCTGATTTGAGAAGTATAAGGTAGCTTTTCATGGTATATGGTGAATTCATTTATTTCTATGTTTTAATTTGTTTTCGCTTACTTTTCATGTACCGCGGTATTGAGGGTCTGATGCAAAGCTCAAGACTCCATATTAAGAGGATAGTCTGCGCATGTCCGAACTCTAGCTGTGGCATTGACAAGATGCCAACTGAAGGTCCCTGCCAAGATGTGCCTGGGAAGATGCACCTTCACCCAGCCGGAGAAACAGAATTTGTACTGCATCAGCAACAATTGTATACTCTGCTATTGTATTCTGTAGAATAGGTCATGGGAACCCCAAATTCACTAGGCGGTTCCTTAAAATGCAAATACGAGCTTGTAGAAGTTTGTTCTGATTGGTGTGTCGACCTATCCTACCTGGGGACCAATCGAAATAGGGGATTCTGACACTTGCAACATTTGGGGGGTGGTACACTGACCCGAAAACAGTATAACTAGCCTAGGTTTAGCTGGAGAAATTGTCCGACTTGTCTGAATAGCTGACCTGTCACTGACCCAACGCACTCAATAGGTGACTGAATACAGAGCGCTGCGGGGCACTCTGTCCGAATTAGACCATAGACTCTAAGGTTTTACTAAACCTTAAGTGCTGGCGGAGCACTTTCCTGGGGAGTTCGCGAACCCAATCGGGGTTCTGACTGATAGCTGCAGAGAGGGTGGAGCGCAGGCGTTGCTTCCGAACTGTGGGTGCTGGTCGTGCCTTGGTGGTCCTGTCCTGATCCCAATCTGGTTTTCCTGTCCTGTCCCGGGGCGTCCAATCTGCACCTGCTGTCCCATAGATGACTGTCCTTCCTTGGGGTATTTCCTGTCCTTGACTGATCCGTGGCCTGGGTTGGTCTGCACTCCTTTCTAGGTAAATATAGTGCGAAAACTCTATACTGCATCTTCTATTTTCTTGTCTTTGCTTTAATAAAGACATTTCTTTGCATACGTTAATTTTCCATGCTTTTCGCAACCTACTATGAAAGTCACACAGTACATTTTTCCTTAGTATGTTCCTATGTTTCCCTACCTTTTAGAATACATTTTCTCCATACTGTGTATGAAACATAACTGTGGTATATAAATTTCTCCTAAAAATCTGATTTTACGTAATGCTGCTAGAACTATAGCGTGTTCCATGTTTTCCCCTCCTATAGATGTATAGGAATTCCAATCTTTACCTTGCAGTATTGTTCCAAACAGTAAAAGTCTAGTTCGTGATCCATTTTTCTAAAAATCTATTTAGTAGATTGTATTTGTTATAACTTTCTTATAGACTCATAAATGGTTGTCTTAGTTTTTCTTTCATATGGTTACGTGATCTTAATTATCCTGATTATAGATTGCCTTCTCGTTGTAAATTGTATTCACTCAGAAATTGATTTCTAAGATAAACTTTTAAAACTTCCCAGTAGTCTGTGGTCATTTGATGAAGTAAGAGAAATAAAATCGATATTCGTATTTTGCCTGCTTTTCTTTTACAGCTAGCTCCCTGATCCATTGTGGATCATAGGTACCCGTAACAGTGGATTGGTAAGTCGGGTACAATAGAAATAAGTAGGAAGGAACCAGGGTTGTGGAAGATCTGCTGATTGTGGGGATTTCCAGGGTGAAGAAAGGGAAAGCTGTGCAGAAAAGGGCCTGTTAAGGAGGATTGATCTCTGTATCAAGATTAAGGGTGGGCGGTAAACTCGGCTCGGTTGGTGGATTTTGCGGAGTTTGGTCACTCCGTGCTCCGATTGGAGCACGAAGTTCAGCAAAAACCCTGCAAACATCCACATGGCAGAGTTTACCACAGACCCCTACATTTCTGGTGCTCTATGGTGGTGATGCAGCTATGTTGTCCTATAGGAACGCAGCTGTGGCCGCACATTGGCTGGCACAGTGATAAAAAGATACTGTAGGGGTTTTAGAGCGGACCCCATGTGAGCAGACTATCGGCAGAGAGGAGCTCAGCTTCCGAGGATATCTAACATAGGTAAGTAGTGGTTAACGTCGATGAGAGTTGGAAACTGTCAACCGGGACTGAGATTGTCTCATCCTGTGGCTCTTCTGTGCATGTGAATGCAGCCTGTCCAGCTGTGAGATAGTGTTATTAAAAATCTTCCTGCTTTTCACTGTTGCCCCTCCCTTGAATATGGTTCTTGTGCATTCTGTTATTAAGAGAAACGACCTCTGTGGTGCTCATTAAATGAAGCGTACTGAAACCCTTTATGAGAAAGCAGCACTGCATAAAAAGTAAATCAATAAATGGTGTGTTATAGTAGTGTATGGCATCTTGTTCCAATTTCAAGATCCAGATTATTTTCTCTGCATTTCTCCAATTTCGTGACAATTGGGATATTCTCTCAACAACGGTCCACCTATTGGTTCATGTTCTGCGTGTGAACTGGCGAACAAGTTACTTACCTTCGGTAACGATATATCTGTAAGAAACAGTAGTTAGTATTAGATTCCTTACCTTAGAATATCCCCAGGCGTCAGTCTGGATCCGGAAACTTTTGCGTAGCAGTACCCCTGCGCGTCGGTAGGCGTCGTCTACAGGCATCCCCTGCGGCTCCGCGTCCGTCGTCGGCGTCGTGCGCCGTGATGACGTCGCTGGAGTATATAGACGCCGCCTCCGCGCGCGGACGTCAGTTTTTGCACACAGCTTTTTCGCGCCAGAACACGCAGAGCCATGTAAGAACCAACACTGGTGCCATGCGAAACTAGGGCCCTGAAGGGGATGACCTTAACCCTATGTATCAGTTCGCAGAACGGGGAGGATGGGTGGGGCGGTAAGGAATCTAATACTAACTACTGTTTCTTACAGATATATCGTTACCGAAGGTAAGTAACTTGTTCATCTGAAAGAAACAGGTTAGTATTAGATTCCTTACCTTAGAATAGATACCCCAGCAATACCAACCCCGGTGGTGGGTCTGCGAACCAATACAGCTTACACCAGAAAGTCCTGGAGGACAGAACGGCCAAAGAAGCCATCCCTCCGGACTTGACTGTCCAGGCAGTAGTGCCTTGCAAACGTGTGCAGCGAGGCCCATGTAGCCGCCTGACAAATGTCCTGCAAGGGGACTCCCCGGCCCAGGGCAGTAGTAGCCGCCGTGGCCCGAGTGGAATGGGCCCTCAGCCCAACCGGACGCTCCTTCCGAGCCAAAGAGTAGCACGCTTTGATGCACAGGACGACCCACCGAGAGATGGTCCGTTTATGCACCGCCCGTCCCTTCTTCGCACCCACGTAGCCAACAAACAGTTGGTCATCCACCCGGAACTGGCGAGTGCGATCCATATAAAATGAAAGCGCACGTTTTGGGTCCCGACGATGGAGCCGCTCTTCATCCTTTGAAGGATGCGGAGGCGGGAAGAAGGAGGGTAAGGTGATAGACTGCCCGATGTGAAAAGCAGAGACTACTTTGGGCAGGAAAGAAGGTCTAGTTCTCAGAACCACCTTGTCTGGATGAATAGACATGAAAGGAGGTTTGACAGAAAGAGCCTGGAGCTCACTCACTCTCCTGGCAGAGGTGATGGCAACCAGGAAGGCCGTCTTTAAAGTCAGGAGACGGAGAGGACAGGAATGAAGTGGCTCAAAGGGAGCACACATCAAGAAGGTCAGAACCAGGTTCAAGTCCCACTGAGGCATCACAAATGGAACAGGTGGATACATGTGCGTGATGCCCCTCAAGAATCTCGTTACAATAGGGGACTTGAAGAAAGAAGGTTGATCAGGCAGCCTATGAAAGGCCGAAAGGGCAGAAAGGTAGCCCTTGATAGTGCCCAGAGCAGAGCCCTGCTGGGCAAGAGAGAGAAGAAAGAGGAGAACCTCGGAGAGAGGGGCAGAAAGAGGGTCCACAGCCTTTGCTGTGCACCATGCCACAAATCTGTTCCACCGGCAGGCGTATACCGACTTTGTGGAGGGACGCCTGGCTGCCAGAATCACATCACAAACTTCAGGAGGCAAGTCAAATGGCCTCAACTGTCGCCGCTCAATCTCCACGCATGGAGGTGGAGACTGGACAGGTTCGGGTGGAGGACCGTCCCCTGCTGCTGCGACAGAAGGTCCTCCAGAAGGGGCAGGCGGATCGAGGGACCGACTGACATGCTGAGTAGCTCGGGATACCAGTACCTTTGAGCCCAGTCCGGAGCCACAAGGATAACTTGGGCCCGGTCGCGCCTGATCTTCTTCAGCACTCTGGGCAGAAGTGGTATAGGCGGAAAGGCGTACAATAGACCGCAACTCCACTCGCGCCGAAAGGCGTCGCCGTGCGAGTGCCGTCTTGGAAACTCCAACGCGCAGAACTGATGACATTGCGCGTTCTCTTCTGTGGCGAATAGATCTAACCAAGGCTCTCCCCATTGCAGAAAGAGGCCTTTCGCCACGTCCGAGTTCAGACGCCATTCGTGATCCACCGAGCACCGACGGCTGAGTTCGTCCGCCCTGGCGTTCAGAGAACCTGCCAGGTGTTGAACCGTCAGAGTCACGCTCTGACGTTCCAGCCATTGCCAGAGACGCAGAGCCTCCTGGCAAAGGGTCCACGACCCCACTCCGCCCTGCTTGTTGCAGTACCACATGGCGGTGGTGTTGTCCGTGAACACCTGCACTACACTCCCATTGACAAAGGGGAGGAATGCCTTCAGTGCTAGACGGATCGCCCGCAGCTCCAACAGGTTTATATGGAGCCGGGACTCCGCCGGAGACCAGATGCCTCTGATCTCCGCCTCTCCCAAGTGGCCTCCCCAGCCCTGGAGGGACGCGTCCGTCACAACCACGTGCTCCGGTTGGGGAAGGGAGAGGGATCTGCCTCTGACCCAATCGCGGTCCGTAAGCCACCACTGCAGTTGTCTCGCAGTGCCCTCCGAGATCAAGACATGGTCGGACAAGTTGCCCTGATGCTGGGCCCACTGAAACTTCAGGTCCCACTGCAGAGCCCGCATCCGCCACCGGGCGTGATGCACCAGAAGGATGCAGGAAGCCATCAGCCCCAGCAGCCACAGCGTCAACCTGACCGAAACCCGGGATAACGGCTGAAAGATGGGAATCAAAGCCTGTATATCCCGGACTCGCCGTTCCGGAGGATAAACCCGAAACTGCGCCGAGTCGAGAACCGCTCTGATGAAAAGGAGCTTTTGAGAGGGACACAGGTGTGATTTCGGCACATTGATGTAAAACCCCAGCTCGTGCAGGAGGTCTGCCGTCATCTGAAGGTGGTGGACGACTGTCTGGGGCGAGCCCGCCTTCAACAACCAGTCGTCCAGGTAGGGGAAGACTGAAACCCCCAACCGGCGCAGATGGGCTGCGACCACCGCCATCACCTTTGTGAACACCCGTGGGGCGCTGGTAAGGCCGAATGGGAGCACGATAAACTGAAAGTGCTCGTGGCCTAACGTGAACCGCAGGTAATGCCGGTGGGCCGGCAGGACGGGGATGTGAAAATACGCATCCTGCAAGTCCAACGCTTCCATCCAGTCTAGCGGGTCTAGAGCAGCCAAGACCTGAGCCAAAGTCAACATCTTGAACTTCTCCTTCCGGAGGAAGCCGTTGATGTTCCGTAGATCCAAGATAGGACGTAGGCCCCCTTTGTCCTTCTTGGGTACCAGAAAGTAGTGGGAATAGCAACCACACCCTACTTCTGGCCCAGGAACGCGCTTGACGGCCCCCTTGGCCAAGAGGGCCGTAACTTCCTCCTGCAGAAGTGTCAAGTGGTCCCCCGACACACGGTGGTTCTGCGGTGGCATGGCTGGAGGAGTGGTCTCGAAGGGGAGGGAGTAGCCCCTTCGGACGAGCTGCAGCACCCACCTGTCCGACGTGATTGCGCGCCAGCGGGAGTGGTGATGGCGAACCCTGCCACCCACTGGCGTCACATGGGCCTGAAAGCACGGACTAGGAGGATTTGGAGGCCGATGCTGCGGGGGGAGGTGTGGTCTGACCTCGCCGTTGTCCCCGACCGCCTCCACGGCAGACTCCACGGCCGCCACCGCGTTGAGAAATGTGTTGCGGCGCGTGGCTGGCAGCACGTGTGGGACCGCCCCTTCCTTGGCCACGAAAGGAGCGAAACGAACCCGTTTGCTGGCGCTGGGTCGAGAGACCCAAGGACTTGGCCGTGATCCTGGAGTCCTTGAAGCGCTCCAGCGCGTGGTCCGCTTTGTCGCCAAACAGGCGACTGCCATCGAACCGCATGTCCATCAAGGCATTCTGGACATCTGCCGAAAAGTTGGCGGACCTCAGCCAGGCGTGGCGACGAATCGCCACCGTCGTGGACATCACTCTGCCCAGCGAGTCGGTCTTATCAAGACCACACCTGATGGAGTATTTTGCTGCGTCTCGGCCTTCAATCATAACCTTGCCGAGCTTTGCCCGTACCTCCTGCGGGCATTCTGGCAGCAGGTCTGCGACTGTATCCCACAGAGAGTGGGAGTAGCGGCCCAAGAGGCATGCGGTGTTGCAAGACCGCAGTCCCAAACTCAGGGACGAGAAGACCTTTTTTCCATACTGGTCGTACCTCTTGGATTCCCGGTCGGGCGGGGCCGACGGGAATGCGGTCTGGGAAGTCGAGGCCTGGATCACCAGACTCTCAGGGGTGGGATGGGTGGACAGGAACTTGGGGTCATCCGGACACGGACGGTGGCGTCTGGCCACGTTCCTATCAACAGGCGAACCTGAAGCGGGCCTGGACCACGTGCCCAAAAGAACGTCAGACAAGGCTTCGTTGAACGGCAGCAGTGGCTCCTGTGGGCATGACTGCGGTTTGAAGACCTCAGTGAGGATGTTAGGCCTCACGGCCGCGACGGGGAGCTCAAGGTGTAAGGCCTTGGCAGCCCTCATCAACACCACTGAATAAGCAGCCCCCTCCTCCGAAGCCACGGTAGGAGGCGAGACAAAGCCAGGGTTAGGAGAGTCGTCCAGACCACTGGCGTCACCCAAATCACCTGTCCAGTCCACATTGTACTGACACTCGCGTGACAGAGGGTCCTCAGACCCCTCCCAACCCTCTCCGTAATCTACATCTTCACCATATTCGGAATCAACAACGTAGACCGGCTCCCCGGGGTCCACAGGCCCCATCTGCGTCGGACGCGGCGTCGGGCGACGCCGGTCCGACTCCGCGTCCGGAGTCGGAGAGGGTATGGGGCGGCGCCGCCCGGAGCCAGCGCCGGCGCCGCGCGGGGGCGGCGTTGGGGGCAACCCCGATGGAATCGGCGCCGGAGAGGCCGGTAGACCAGCTGGCGTCGACCCTGAGGGTCCCTGCGGCACCGGGGCCGGAGCCGTCGGCGGCACCGGGGCCGGAGCACCCGACGGCGTCGAGGCAGGAGCACCCGAACCGCTAGGGCCCCCGGACGAGAGCACAGGGCCCAAAGGCGCCGTAGGCCCCGTCGGAGGAGACAGTGCCCTCATGGCCATGAGGAACTCCTCTATCTCCCCGGGCGTCGCGCCTTGCCCAGGGACCGTAGGGTATGGAGCAGGCCGCGCCGGCGACTCATGCGGAGCCGCGGGGCCACCCGAACCCCCGGCCGTATCGCGCGAGCGTCGGGGGGAGACGGGGTACGATGACGACGCCCCGACTTCTTGTGTTTCCTACCTGAGGAACCAGAGGAATGGTGACGACTTCCGGAGCGCTCGTGGCGGTTCCGCGACCGCTCCCTCGACCTCCGGCCGGACCGGGACCGCTCTCGACGCGGGGCCGACACCCGCAGCTCGAGTAGCTTGCGGGACCGCTCCCGCCTAGCTTTATTCGTCAGGGCCCGGCAGTCGACACAGTCGTCCACGGCGTGGTCGGGGCCCAGGCACCGGAGGCAGAGTCGGTGATGATCCGTGACCGACATCGTGCGGTCACAGTCGTCACAGTTCTTAAAACCGGGCATTCTACCGGCACCGTAAGAAGAATCAAGGATTCACAAAAACTTTGGTCAAAAGACCGGAGTACAGCACTTCTCGAATCTGCGCTAACTGGCGCGGAAAAAAGAAGAACTGATGTCAGCGCGCGGAGGCGGCGTCTATATACTCCAGCGGCGTCATCACGGCGCACGACGCCGACGACGGACGCGGAGCCGCAGGGGACGCCTGCAGACGACACCTACCGACGCGCAGTGGTACTGCTACGCAAAAGTTTCCGGATCCAGACTGACGCCTGGGGATATTCTAAGGTAAGGAATCTAATACTAACCTGTTTCTTTCAGATTGTATGTTTCTTTGATAATTCCCTTAGACAGGTAAATTCCTCAGGTGGTGGTGCAGAGCCCACCTTCCTGCCACACCCAGGCTATGTACGGTGAAGCCGCCTCAGTGGTTGGTCTTAGTGGAGCCAGGAAGTCCTTTTAAAGTTTCGGATCTGGATGCTTGGGTCAAGCTTTGTTGATGGAAAAAAAAGTCATCCTAAGCGCACTCTGTGGCGTGCCAGGGAGATATTACTTCACAGGTGTGCGCCAGACACTGCGGGGTCCAAGGCCTGTTTGGTATCACTTTGAGGGTGTATGTCACATGCTGAGGACCAAAACCGATGAGATCACATTTCAGGTGTTTGCCATAAAGATGAATAATTGATTGAACAGATAGAACTCCGGAGATAGAAAAGTTTAGTGAACCGTGCTTTTGCCTGGGTAGCCAAAATTATTTACAACAAGGGGTGGTGATGGACAGAGTCTCTGAATTAAGCAGAGTACTCTCACCCAGTCAAGAGATCAGGGCTAGATCCAACACCGTTTTTTAGCTCATTGCACCATCCCAGTTTCAGAACCTGGCTGTATGCAAATTAGTCTGTCCCTGGCCCAGTGCATCATGGGAACAGGGCAGACCAGACTACAAAAGCCAATTCTTACACTGGGAAGGAAACAAGCTTCCGGGGACCGGTTTCTGGCATTCCAGCCGTCTTCGGCCCGGCTTGCTTGAATCCTGATGGTGCAATGAGCAAGGGACTCACATCTGAGTATACCCTTCCACGCTTAGGGTGGACAAAATTATTTACAACAAGGGGTGGTGATGGACAGAGTCTCTGAATTAAGCAGAGTACTCTCACCCAGTCAAGAGATCAGGGCTAGATCCAACACCGTTTTTTAGCTCATTGCACCATCCCAGTTTCAGAACCTGGCTGTATGCAAATTAGTCTGTCCCTGGCCCAGTGCATCATGGGAACAGGGCAGACCAGACTTGTAATTATTTTGGCCACCATAAGTGTGGAAGGGTATGCTCAGACATGAGTCCCTTGCTCACTGCACCATCGGGGATTCAAAATGGAATGCTATTTTGAATCCCCGAGACGCTGGATAAACAGGAGCAGGGAGGCCGACCCGATGGAATAAGATATCGGTGAAAACGAGGGAGGTGTTTCCCCCTATGAGACAGTGCCAACACGAGCAACTAATATAAACGTTTCGTGACTGCATTGATTTGCCATACAATAATATATGATACTCCCATTAAGACGGTGGCTCCTGTTCAACCAGTGTGAAGCAATCGCACAATAAAGAAAGATTGTTTTATCATCAAAATTAGCCAAAAATTTAAGAATTTGGTCTTGTTCCGCTGTACTCCATTCAGGACATCGTCCCAGCGCAACATTAAGATAATCATTCATCTTATACATTGAGAAACTGTCCTGAAGAAGGTTTTAAATATATTACCGAAACGCCGCGTCGACACCTGTTCCTCATGAACATTTTATGAATTGTGACTTATTTTGTTTTTATAATATTATGTACTGTGTATGATTATTGCATTGCATTTATTTGTGTTTTTTAAAAATGGATTATAAAACTACTGATTAAAACTATATATGCTATAAACGTACAGCTATCTCGTCTTTCCACTGTTATTTCTCCCTTTAGTAAATATGAATATGTTATATGTACCAATGTGACAATGTGTCTTGGGGCAAACTGTTTGTTACTGGCAGCCTGCATCTAGCAGCATCTGAGTATTCAGAGGTTTTCTTGTGTGATCGGTATCATTGAGTAAGGATTGGCAATTCATGGGCAGTTATTATAACTGGATACCATTTGTTGTGGCTCCCCGTAGGACCTCCTGTTCTTTTTTTCACTCTGTGAAATACCACAGGAGTAAAACTCAGCGAGTTCCACAAACCCATTGCAAACTTGCACAACTTTTTCAAAAAAATGGTCATATACTGCTGTGCAAGAAAAACTATTAGCAGAAAAGCAAAAAAGATTAGCAGTCCCGGGGAATGGGGTCCCTGGAGCCTTTAGTGGCATGGGGAGGAAGGTAATTTCCGCCCCACCGTCCCTCCTTTTAACAATACTACGATTATCCACACTATGTGTGGGAGGGTATACTCAGACGTGAGTCCCTTGCTCATTGCACCATCAGGATTCAAGCAAGCCGGGCCGACGAAGGCTGTGATGCCAGAAACCGGTCCCCGGAAGCTTGTCTCCTTCCCAGTATAAGAATTGGCTTGGTAGTTTGGTTTGCCCTGTTCCCATCATGCACTGGGACAGGAACAGACTAATTTGCATATAGCCAGGTTCTGAGCTGGGATGGTGCAATGAGCTAAAAAATAGGTGATGGATTAAAACCATGATCTCTTGACTTGGTAAGAGTATTCTGCATCATTCAGAAACTCTGTCCATCACCACCCCCTTTTTCCAAAATCAACAATACTGCGGGCACCAGGGCATGGGGTCCCCCTTCTCCATAAAACTGCACGCCCTGGGGGATGTGTCCATGGGCCTGAAAATTGCTTGGGGAAGGTTGGGGGGGGGGGGGGCGCGGGCTGTCCGCTTCCCCTCACAAAATGCTTGGGCCCTGGGCCAAAAACAACCAGGGGGCATACACAGGGTCGGATTGGGATCACAATTTGGCCCGGACACTGACGAAAAAAGTGGCCCACATTAAGGGGGCGTGACCTCCATTTAAGGGGCGTGGCCCACATTCAAGAGGCGTGCCCTTTCATGAAACACTATTTGGTTACTCTTTGAGGTCTAATTTGTAGAGAAATATTTAGTAAATTAAGCCTTTTAAAGCTTACAGAGCAAGTAACATTGGTAAAGACTAGGAGCACTGCAGTTCAGATAACTGAATACTTACTTGCAGTCTTAACGCCCTGCACAATGTCGTTGGTTATCTTTCTTAACCAGCTACCACAAACATCAGCCAACAAGATCCCCCATTGAGGAGGGAGTCACTGGAAATTATGAATACTATGAAATGTTATCTTAGGGCAAGCTTAGACTCTCCCAGAATAACAAAAAGAACATAGAAGTAGAATGGTGCACTCAACAAGAGGTGCCGAATGACTTAGGTGTCAAAGCGCAGCCTCCACAACATAAGAAAACCAGACAGTGAAGCACTAAGGGGAATTAAATGGACATTTTGTATCGGAAAAGCTGTGTTAAAAATATGGACATGTTTTTATAAAGTGTCCTCTTTAATTATCATGGTCCCTTTGCAGAATCATAAAGCATGAACAAATGGTTATTTTTTATAGTTGTTTTACCATTTGACAGTTTTATATAGTGTAAATTCAGCCCAAGACAAAGGCTATTTGAGTTCTATTCATGAGTACCAATTACAGTACACATGATCCGATTTTTTATTTAAGGGCCTGGGCGATGAAGTGATCTGCCCAGAATCACAGGCTGTTGAGCAGATGCTGGGATTCAAACTTGAATCCCCATCTCTGCAACTCTGGCATCAGGCCACATATGCCTATGCACAGACAAGGAATGAAAGTGGGAGGATACTGTTCTTGTGCAGGACACAGGCCCAAGGTGACAATGGCCTACATGCTGAGCAACTAAAAAACCAGCAAGGCCCCTTTCTGTCACAAAATTATTTGAGCCCTCCAGTGCATGAGCACCTGAAAAGAAGGGAAGCCCCTGCTATTACTAACCTACTCAGCCCTCCTCAGACCTTTAGCTCAGAAGCACATGAACAGCAGTATGGCCCCTGCAATTAGTAAATTAATCAGCCCTCCCCAGCCCTCCAGGCCCCAGGGCAATGTCCTGGCAGGGGAGCGCAAAACACAGCTGCTGGGGCTAAGGTGAAGATGGTGCGCGTTCAAAACATCACCTAGCCCCCACAGTCAGACCCAGTCTTCCTCGCCCACTATGCCCTGAATCTGAGGGGCTGTGGGCGAGGTGTTAAGATTAACACTGTTTCTCGGCTGCGTTGGCCCCAGGGGGGCCGAGGTGAAAATGGCTCAAGTCCTGAGCAACACCTGGCCCCCTGGGAGGCCGATTTTCGCAAACAATCACCCCTCCCAGCCCACCCTTGGCGTGATTGCTATGCAGGCGCAGGGGGTGAAGTAGAGGCCACAGCTAATAATCACTATATGGCGCACAGTGAAGCGCTTTCATTTCTGTCTCTGTCTCCGTGCCCTCTGTGGGCCGTTTTTTTTCTCCCCTTTCCCAGTCCACAGAGAGCAGACAGCAGGGAGCACTCTCTGTGAACTGCGAAAGGGGAGAAAAAAAAAACGGCCCACAGAGGGCACTGAGACAGCGGCCCTTCGGCCGATTCCCGAATGCCCGCAGTGCCAATCCGCCCCTGGGCATACACCGCCCTCGCCATAACAACATTTACTGTGTTGTCCCTGCAGGCCATGGCCCACACCAGCAGGGTTTATATATATTTAAAAAAAAAGAAAAAAAGAAGAGCGGGAGTCCACGTTCCTTTTAAAAAAAATTGCGGTGGATTCACAGCCCAACCATACATTTGTGACAAAATGAAAAAAAATTCTGCCCCCTTATGTCTATTTTATTACATTTTTTATGACTCAGGATTGAGTCCCAAGTCCTAAGATGGCTGCCACCACTTTCTTGTTAATGTGGTGGCAGCCACTCCGATCTCAGCAGATCTGTCCGTTGTGCAGATCCTCTGCGTCCCTAGATATACAAAGCTTTTGAGCATTAATTGCTCAAAAACTGCTGAATCGGATTGACACCAAATTACAAAAAGCACTATTTCTGGACCAAGATATAGCTTTCTGCCAAATTTGTTGTAAATGTGTTCAGTGGTTTTGGCTGTAGTTGGATCTAAATTTCCTTTAGGAAAATAAAAAGGGGGGAACACATTTTCGGACCCCTTATTTTTCTCACCTCCCGCTTCATCTGGAAACTTTCCATGTGCAAACTAGTCAAAAACTAGCACTTTTTGGAAAGTTTCATGGAAATTTGTCAAACAGGGTCAGTTATTATCATCAACACCAAAAATGCATTTTCTATGGAAACATGATCTTAACTGTATCTACCCAGTGACGACTGCCACTGGGTAATCCATCTATCAAATAGAGGAATAGCGGAAGTTGCATACATTGTCGTAGACTGGAGTAGAGTGTTGCATAGTGGCATAGAGTGGAGTAGAGTGTTGTGCAATGAGAAAAGTGGGTTGTAGAGTGGAATGTAGGGCCACAGAGTGGAGATGAGTGTCATACAGTGGAGTTGCACTGAGCAGCGTAGTGTCGTAGAGTGGAGCAGCGCAGAGAGGAGTGTCATACTGTGGCAAAGAGTGGGGTAAAGTGTCAGAGTGGAGTGGCATCTAGTACAGTAGTGTGATAAAGTGAAGTGCCACAGAGTATAGTGTGTCAGATTACAGTGGAGTAAATTGTGGTGGAGTGGTACTGAAGGTGTTGCGTAGAATGTTGCAGAGTAGTGTAGGCTGCATGGGGGATAAAGTGGAGTAGAGTATTCTAGAATGAGAGAGGAGAGGTGTGTCGTAGAGTACAGTGGAGTGGCATAGAGGGGAGTGTCAAAGTGGAGTATTGACAGTGGATTGTCATTGTGGACAGTCTCGTAGAGTGTCAGGGTGGTATATGTAGAGTGGAGTAGTGTCATACAGTGGAGTGTTGTTGAGAGTAGTTGTGTACAGTAGAGTTAAGCAGTGTCATACAAAGTAGTGTGTCCTATAGAGGAATATGGTAGAGTGGAGTGGCATACAGTAGAGGCATACAGTGGAGTTGAGTCTTCTAGAGTAGAGTAGTGTAGAGTGAAGTGGCGTGGAGTACAGTGGAGTGTCGTACAGTGGAGTGGAGTATCGCAGACTAGAGTGGCGTAGAGTGGAGGGGCATACAGTGGAGTTGAGTTTTCTAGAGTGGAATACAGTGTAGTGGTGAGTCGCAGAGTGGAGTGGCATAGCGTACAGTGGAGTGTTGTAGAGTGGCATAAAGTGTTGTATAGTGGAGTTGCATAGAGTGGAGTGTCGCAGTGAAGAGTGGTGTGGCACTTAGTAGAGAGTTGTAGAGCGAAGTGGCATAGAGTAGAGTGTTGTGGAGTAGGCATAGAGTGCCCTAGAGTTGAGTAATGGAGTAGAGGGGAGTTGTACGACATAGTGTAGAGTGAGTAAAGTGGGGTGGGGTGGCGCAGAGGGAGTTGCGTATGTAGAGAGTCATATAGCGGAACAGAGTGGAGTAGTGTCGTACAGTGGGCAAGAGTGTAGTAGAGTTGTGGAATGGAGTGTAGGGGCATAGAGTAGGGTGTTGTACAGAGGCATAGATCATCGTAGAGGGTTGTGGAGTGGAGCAGCACAGATTGAAGTGTCAGAGTGGGGTAAAAATGTTATTACAGTGAAGTAAAGCAGTGTAGTGTAAAGTGTCAGAGTGGAGTGCCGTGTGGTTTAGTTCAGTGGCTGGGAGTGGAGTGGGATAGCATATGGAGGAGAAAAGTGTCAGAGTGAAGTGGCTTGTCATGTCTTAATGGGTCATAGAGTGGAATGGTTAGAGCGGAGAAGAGTGTGTAGAGTGGCGTGGCGTAGAGTCGAGTGGCATAAAGTAGAGTGTAGTGGCATAAAATGAAAGGGCATACAGTAGTGTTGTAGAGTTGAGTGCCATGTCGTATAGAGAACAGTGGAATGGCGTAGAGTATCGCTGATAGCAGTGTCTTACAGTGGAGTCTCATCGTAGCTTAAAGTGGTAGTGCATACATTGGAGTAGAGTCTTCAAATGTGGAATGATGTAGAATGAAGTCGTAGAGTACTGTGGTGTCTCAGAGTGGAGTGTCGTCAAGTTGCACAGAGTAGTGTGTTGTAAAATGGAGTGGCATAGAGTTGATTAGGGTGGAGTGTCATCAAGTGGAGTAGAGTGTCGTAGAATGTAGTGCTGCATCGTGGAGTGGCGTGTCATACAGAGGATTGGAATGGCTTGCCATAGTGTCATACAGTGTACTAAAACTGGCTTTAGAGTTCAGAGGCATATAGTGGAGTACAATGTCGTAGACTGGAGTGGCACAGAGTGGTGTAAAGGGTCAAAGAGTAGTGTGCCGTAGTATGGTATTGAGTGGAGTGGCATAGAATACAGTAGAGTACAATGTCACAAATTGGAGTGACGTGTCTTACAGTGGAATGGAGTGTCGTAGAGTGTTGGAAAGGGTCATAGAGAGAAGTGGAGTGGAGTAGAGCGTGGTAGAGTGGAGTGGCACAGAGTGTTGAGGAGGAGTGCATTAGAGTGGAGTAGTAGGTCATAGCAGAGTGAAGTAAATTGGGGTGGAGTGACAGAGGGAGTTGTGTACAGTGTCGTTGAGTGGAGTAGAATTTCGTAGAGTAGAGTGTTGCACAGTGGCACCAACAGGAGTACAGTGTCGTACAGTGCAGAGCCATTAATTAGTGCGGTAGAGTAGAGGAGCGTAAAGTGCCATACAGCGTAGTAGAGTGGAGTGGCATGGAGTGTTGTAAAGTGCTGTGTCATATCAGAGTAACGTGGCATAAAGTGGAGTGGCATAGAGTGGAATTCCAGAGTGGAGTGGTGTAAAGTGGAATTTAATCAAGTGGAGTGGCGTATTGTGTCTTACAATGGAGGGGTGTGCAGTGGTGTAGTATGGAGTGTTGTAGCGTACATTATCATGGCAGAGCGGAGTGTCGTACAGTGTCTTGTACAAGAGGGCTGTATTGTACAGTGCCATATCGTACAGCATTGCAGCATACGTCATGTCATAGTTTTTTTGCTAAGAGTTTTATATAGTGCAAACTAGACCCGAGACATCGGGTGTCAGAGTGCTTTACATGAGCACCAGTTTCGTTACAGATGGACACATTAATTTTTGTTAGGCACCAGGAGTTACGTGATTTACCCAGAATCACAGGATGTTGAGCGCCGTTGCTAAGACTCGGCCCCTGTTCCCCAGCCTCGAGGTCGACTACTCTAGCCATAAGGCTACATCCTCTCCCCAGTGTGTGGCGTAGAGTGGAGTGGCGCAGAGTGGGGTGTAGGTGATTGGAGTGTCAGAGTGGAGAAGTGTGTCGTACAGTAGAGTGGAGGGTCAATAAGTGGAGTAGAGTGTTGTGTAGTAGTGTCAAGTGTAGAGGCATGTCGCAGAGTGATGTGTCATACAATGTCTTAGGGTGGAGGGCCGTAGATTGGTGTAGAGTGGTGTAGAGTGGAGTGGCATGTAGTGGAGTGGACTGTCGTACAGTGGAGTGGTGTGTGGTAGAGTGAAGTGGCTTAGAGTGGTATGTCGTACAGAAGGAGGGAGTGGAAGTCAGTGTGGCGTGCAGTAGTGTTTTAGAGTGGAAGGGTGCCGAGTGAAGTGGCATAGAGTGAACAAGGATGGCGTGGAGTGGCATGTTGTAGCGTGGAGTGACGTGTAGTAGACTGGAGTGGCAGGTAGCCAAGTGGACTGGCATGTGGTCGAATGGAGTGATATGCAATAAGAGTGGAGTGGCATGGAGTGTCAGAGTGGGGTGAACTGTTGAAGAGTGGAGTGTTGTAAAGTGAAATGAGATGTTAGAGTGGAGTGGCATGTCATACAGTGGTGTGGAATGTAGTAGTGTTTGAGCAGACACTGCGGGGAAATGCCTGAAAGGATTTAGATCACTTTTGGCATGAAGATTACAGGGTTTAAAGCGTCTTTTTTGGTAGCAGAACTAAATTGGTTCAGTAGTTTTAAAGTTAGAGCCTGATTCATAAAGGAAAACTTTACCTTTTTTGGTAAGTTTACAATTGTTTGCAATTTAAAAAAGGTATTTTACGAGTCATATCTTTACAACTGCGGAGTCTCCGCATAAAAACAAATAATTGTTATGTGCGGAGACTCCACAGTCAAAGTACTACCAGTAAAATACCTTTGTAAATAGCAAACAATCGTAAACTTACCTAAAAGTGTACGTTTACCATTGTGAATCAGGCCCATAAGGCACAATGATTAGTGATATACTGTGCTGTGGTAGAATGCAGTACATAGCAACATACAAAGCAACATATGATTGGGTAATAAAGCCCTCACAAAATTAAATTAAAGGGAAGCCATATTGTTAAGATCAAAGTCTGCGTTCTGGGTTTTGAGTGTACTACTGTTTTATAAGTGGATAGGAAGGGATGAATCAGTTTATACAGGTGTGTAATGGTAGGTAAAAGTAGTCATATTACTTTAAAAAAAAAAAGTCTGCAGAGTACCTCAGTACTACCTGGAATTACCAAGTTACTAACAGAAAAAAAAAATATTACTGATGTAAAAAATTAAAAAGACACTGTACTACACTATATTTCCTAATAAAACCTAGAACACAGACTAAGTGTTGTGTAAACAATATTTCGACAAAAACACTGGGAGGGAAGGGTCCTAGGGGAAGTTTACCAACCCACGCCTGCTATAGCCCCTAATACCAGTAATACACCAACATAAAATAGCAGTGAGTCAAAATAATCAGTCAAAAAAGCTTTTTTGCATGTATCTGGATAGCTAGACAGAGCAGAGTGTAAACAATGATCTACCCTGTGGAAGTATCATCCAAAAGAGTGAGTTCCCATCAGTCAACTCACGAGACCGCCCTTCATCATTTGGGACCGTCACATATTGGAAAAACAAGTCTCCACAACAGATTGGCAGATATATTAAGCCTAATCTATGTCTCCAATGTTAAAGAGAGAGCGTGTCTCTGGATGACTGGATAGCAGTGCAGGAAAATAGTGAAAGTGTATCAATGAGTGATAAAGAAAAAATGGAGAATTAAGATTGGGTAGAGACAGGGGAAAACAATTTTATTCAGTACCCCCGCAATCCCAAAGTCTAAAAATCAGTGCAAAAGTAGTATAATGTTATAACTACTAGTATGTTAGGTCGACATGTTTCTGCAGACTACGGGAGCCAGGTGGTCTCCTGCTGCTTCCTCAGGACCCTTGTATGCTACTGCTAAAATATAAGAATTATATCACCTTAGACGTGATCTGATACCATCTTCCTGGCTTCATGGTACAATCGTCAGGAGTGACACACCAAATACATGCAAGAAAAATGACAAAAACAGAACATAGCACCATTAATGTATGCCCGAATAGTATAGTAAATACCAATTCATTCGTTGGCTTATCTACTGCCAACCGCTACGCACAGTAAATACTTGTATTAGCATATTTCCTCACCTTGTTGGCAGGAAGGCAAAGCCCCACCTCACCTGGCTTCAGCTCAGGTACATGGAGCACCGCTCTGGCGGAGGGAATAAAAAGGATTTTTACACCATCAGAGTGCTAATCCTATCAAATGTAACGTGTAATCTGTCTAGCGCACACAACCAATAAAAACCGATGTTGTTCCTAACTGTTTAGTATTGACCAAATAATGTCCTGGCTGATCAATAGTACTTGTAAGTCGTCACACCTTATTTACTAAGCAGCAGATACTCATCACTGGGGTTTAGGATGTCGCCACGCTGCTATCTCTCAATTTTTACTCAAGAGGTACGTTTTTGTAATCAGACAACTACCCCCATCCAGGACTCATCACAGGGATTATCGATGTCTCAGTTTTAACTCAAACTGTATAATCAGATAATCAGTCATACACGCCCGACCCATAAACCTAATCAAACAGCCTAAGGTCTATATCCATCTGGCTGTAACTGTCTGCAGGCTACTTTGCGCGCTGAGTGTTAAGCGCTTAATCAACATGCTGCCATGCGCGTTGAGTACTAACCTCTCCGTCGGTACCCCTGGCGTCCCTCTGGGCTCTCTTTGGGAAGGTACCGGCGCACCGAGGGATCGTCAGATAAGTTGATTCTAAGCGCGGCATCGCGATGACGTCATCGCCGTGGGCCAAGCTAGGAATGCCGGATGATGTAGTTCAGTCGGCGTCCGATTTTAGTTATTAAAGTTTTAGTAAAGATAACGCTGTGGTTATGTTATCACCCTTTCGAAAGGCCTGTCACCTTAATGTATAGTCATAAATAGATATCTATGATTCAGAAAGAGTGTATTCATTAGAAACCCCTCATTTTCATTTTCATACGGAACATTATTCATAACACATAAACGCGTTGGGTTAATTCAAAGCGCAACTACGCTGTGGCATATGATGTCACCCTCGCTGGAACCATGTTCGTAACACATAGTCCAGTGGAAATTAATTCAAAGCGCGGCTGCGCAGTGTGGCCGAACTGGGAATGCCGGGTAGTGTAGTTCAACCGGCATCCATCTGAAGTATAATAGTTTTTTAAATAATTACGCTGTACATACAATACCAACCCTATCTGATGAACTCTCATTAACTGGTAGTTGAAAAGAGTGTTCAATTGTGTCCTTCAAATCTCATCATTATTCAAGATAATGATATGTGATATGTACTAAGGTGGTACCCAGTATATTGTAATAACTGCATGGTTATTAAAGGGACATCCAAGGGAGGTCTTCATTCAGCCCACTTTTGTCCGTTTTCAATCTAAACACCCATTTTTGTTCGCACCTAAACAGAAAGGTAGAGACATCTACCCCAGAGGGAATGAGTTGTTGATCTAGTACTGTCCAGTGGAGATCAGTGGGTTGGTGTCGGGCTTCCAGAAAGTGATTAGTTAGTCTGGTAGCCTGTTTAGAACACCTAACGGAACTCTTGTGTTCCGAGATTCTGATCTTTACTTTTCTTGTCGTCATCCCTACATATCTTTTATTGCAGGGGCAAGTAATCAAATAAATTAAATTCATGCTGTTACAGTTGGTAAATCTTCTTAGCTGCCAGGGACGGTCAGTGCCTATATCAATGAATAAGGTCTTCGTCGTTTGAGGGCAAGCAGCACAGCTGCCGCATGGGTGGTGACCAGTGACAGCTGGCATGTCCCAGAGTGTACCAACAGATCGAGGAATGGTGTTTTTAGGTCTGGTATGTATCAGTTGATCTCTCAGACTCAGTCCTCTTTTGAACGCAAAAAGAGGGGGAGGAAGTGTGTCTTTACCGGTGCTAAGAATCCTCCAGTGTTTCTTAACTATCTTTTGAATTTGATTTGATTGTGTGCAAAAGGTATTAACACACGTGATCCGTTCCTGTTTAGGTTTAGGGGGCATTATCTCCAATAGGCTCTCTCTATTGTTGTTGGACGCCCTTTTCTTGGAGGCCCGGATGAGGTGTCTAGGATAGTGTTTTTCGGCTAGATTCGATGCCAGAGTCTTCGAGTGTTCCTCAAAAGCTGATTTGGTGGAACAATTCCTTTGGATACGAAGAAATTGTCCATAGGGCAAATTATCCCTCAAAGCCTTGGGGTGACAACTTGTATAATCCAGTAAGGAATTTGTTGCCAAGGGTTTGCGGTATAGTTCAGACTGAAGGCCTGAGGGGGTGGATGTGATGAGTAGATCTAAAAATGCCAGTTTGGATTTGTCACATTCCATGGTGAACTTTAGAAATCTATTTCTCTCATTTAGCCAGGTGTGAAACAGCTGTAGGGCATCTGTTGTTCCACGCCACACCACCAAGATGTCGTCTATATACCTTTTCCACATACGCAGACTACCTAAGAATGGATTGGTGTCTGCGAGAATGTGGTCTACCTCGAATTTGTGCACATACAGGTCCCGCTAACCTGCAGGTAGATGGCGTCCTCAAACTGAAAAAAGTTTTCAGTCATGGCCACTGTGGCCAAAGTCATAATCAATTTAAGAGGTGTAATGGACTTCAGATCTCTTTCTGATAGAAGTGCTTCGATCACCTCCAGCGTCTCAGTCTGGGGGATGGATGTATAAAGGCTTTCAACATCGAACGACACCAAGATGTCAAGGTCTTCGTTGTACTCAATGGTGGGTATGATCCTAAGGACATCTTTGGTATCCTTCAAGAAAGTAGGCATTTCCCTGACTAAGGGTTGTAAAAAGACATCAACAAAGGTTGACAGTGGTTCTAAAAGGGAATCTATGCCCGATATGATGGGACGACCTGGAGGAGGTCTTTGTGCCTTATGCACCTTTGGCAGTGTATAGAAGTAAGGCATCTTGGGATTCAAATTACATAGATATTGGGCTTCCTTCTGGGTAACCCACCCTTCCGACAGAGCCTCTTCCACTATATGCCCAATTACTGTTTTCAGTCTTTCAGTGGGGTCACTGGTAAGTTTGTGATACGCTCGAGTGTTACTCAACTGGCGTAAACACTCCTCCCGGTAAGTACTGGAGTCAAGTAGGACGATTGCCCCGCCCTTATCGGCTGGCTTAATAGTCAATGCCTCATTGTTAGCCAATGATCTAATTGCCTCCTGTTCTCTCTTAGACATGTTGATGAAAGGACTTTGGTGGTGACTATACAGTTCCCTCAGGTCATGATCTACAGCTTCCTCGAAAGCAGCAACCTTAGGTGGAAGGCCTACTGTTGTAGGGTTAAATGTAGAAGGTTTTTTTAACCCCGTATTGCCATCAGTGAGTGGGTTCGTCAAGTTTTGTTCGGACTTGTTCGCAAAAAGATAGTGCAATCTTATCTTTCGAAAAAATTTGCCCATTTCTATCTGGGCCAAGAAAGGGTCCCCTTTATTTGTTGATACGAAGCCCAATCCTTTATTCAGTACTTGTTGTTCCATATCAGTTAGTGTATGTGAACTCAAGTTGATTACTATGTCTGGGCTCCTGATGTCCCTTGCTGTTCCTGAGGTATCTTTTTTCCATTCCTCAGGTCCATTGTCTGAGGGGGCAGGTTCCAGCGCACTTGCCCTTGTTGCTGTGCTCTCCGTCGACCCCTCGATCTGCCTGGACCCTGCCCTAAAAAAGACTGCTGGTTGTATTCTTGGAATGGATGTTGGCCAAATGGTCCATTAGTAGGCGGATACATAGGTGGACCCCATGGGGCCGGTTGCCACCATGGTGGAAATTGAGGATAACCTCCATAGTGATTCTGCCCTCTCCAATTACCCCTCCGGTTACCTCTGCCTCTGTTATTAGTAGGTGTATTAGTTTGGCCAGTAGAGTCTGAATCACTAGACCCTTCGTCAGAACTCGATGTGCCGTATGTTGATCCTCCTTTACGTCCATTTTTGTTAAATGGTGTTGGTGTATAAGTGTCGCTGGTATAGGGATACACTTTTTCTGTCCAGAATTTAGCAAGATCTTTCTTGAATTTCTCGAGTTTGTTATAGAGGATGGAGTCTCTAAATTCCCTACTCGCTTTGTTTCCTTCGTCTTGGCTTTTGGTAAATGCTTTACCCGAAATGGTTGTTCTTATTTGGCCCTCTAGGGTCTGGATCTCCACCAAGATCTTATCAGCAGTTTTTTTAGCTGTCTTGATGATCAGCACCAACCAATCTCGGGTGCATTTCCAGGCTATTAAGTACCAATCCCTTAGGAAATCTTTGTCATCGAGGAACAGACGTGGGGCGTTTGTAACAATCAGTCTGCTCGGGGCACAGTTCTCCCGTAAATATTCTGCCATACAAATGCCATGCGCACAGACTCGCGGTTGGTTTTTTTTTTGAGTATCAAAACTTTTGCCCATTCATCATTGCTATTGATTTGTACGGCTGGTATCAGTTCTAACATACTAGGGTTGTCTGCTAGAATTGACTGTACCTCTGCTTCATCAAAGGCTAAACCCAGGTTAGTGGCCATGATTTATAGGACAACTTCGGTATTCGTGGTGTGCTGCAACCATACAGTGAACAGTACATAAAACAATTGAATTCCCTATCTGTTTAAAAATGGACCCGCAGCAAGCAGCTGCACTGTGACAACAAAAACACTGGGAGGGAAGGGTCCTAGGGGAAGTTTACCGACCCACGCCTGCTATAGCCCCTAATACCAGTAATACACCAACATAAAATAGCAGTGAGTCAAAATAATCAGTCAAAAAAGCTTTTTTGCATGTATCTGGATAGCTAGACAGAGCAGAGTGTAAACAATGATCTACCCTGTGGAAGTATCATCCAAAAGAGTGAGTTCGCTAGACAGATTACACGTTACATTTGATAGGATTAGCACTCTGATGGTGTAAAAAATCCTTTTTATTCCCTCCGCCAGAGCGGTGCTCCATGTACCTGAGCTGAAGCCAGGTGAGGTGGGGCTTTGCCTTCCTGCCAACAAGGTGAGGAAATATGCTAATACAAGTATTTACTGTGCGTAGCGGTTGGCAGTAGATAAGCCAACGAATGAATTGGTATTTACTATACTATTCGGGCATACATTAATGGTGCTATGTTCTGTTTTTGTCATTTTTCTTGCATGTATTTGGTGTGTCACTCCTGACGATTGTACCATGAAGCCAGGAAGATGGTATCAGATCACGTCTAAGGTGATATAATTCTTATATTTTAGCAGTAGCATACAAGGGTCCTGAGGAAGCAGCAGGAGACCACCTGGCTCCGGTAGTCTGCAGAAACATGTCGACCGAACATACTAGTAGTTATAACATTATACTACTTTTGCACTGATTTTTAAACTTTGGGATTGCGGGGGTACTGAATAAAATTGTTTTCCCCTGTCTCTACCCAATCTTAATTCTCCATTTTTTCTTTATCACTCATTGATACACTTTCACTATTTTCCTGCACTGCTATCCAGTCATCCAGAGACACGCTCTCTCTTTAACATTGGAGACATAGATTAGGCTTAATATATCTGCCAATCTGTTGTGGAGACTTGTTTTTCCAATATGTGACGGTCCCAAATGATGAAGGGCGGTCTCGTGAGTTGACTGATGGGAACTCACTCTTTTGGATGATACTTCCACAGGGTAGATCATTGTTTACACTCTGCTCTGTCTAGCTATCCAGATACATGCAAAAAAGCTTTTTTGACTGATTATTTTGACTCACTGCTATTTTATGTTGGTGTATAAACAATATTTCGCCCTTACAAAATTAAAAGAAAGCTGTATTGTTTAGACTGCACTAAGCCAGCGTTCTAGGTTTTAATGGGAAATATAGTGTTGTACAATGTATTTTTAATTTTTAACATACTTAATTTTGTTTTTCTTTTTTTAATACGCTGTAATTTATAAGTTGTACTGCAGTTCTCCGTAATTTTGTAAACAAAATATAAGAAGTAATAAAACTACCTTTCCAGACTTAGCTAAAGTGCATCATTGCTTCCTATTAACTTTTAAAACAGTAGTAGACTATATTTTCAGTTAAAACCTGCAGACTAAGGGGTCATTAGGATGGCTGGTGGACTTTGTCCGCCCGCCATCCTATCGTGAAATGGCAACGCCCGCCATAAGGGCGGGGGTCCCGTGGTGGCCATTAGGATGCGCCCCCCACAGTGTCGGGCGCATCCTGCATTCTGATATTGTGGCGGGCGGTGCACTCAGCACCGCCCGCCACAATGCCAGGAAGGCATGTTGTGCACTTCCATGCACAACATGGCAGGCACCGCACGGTGCCTGCTATGTTCGGCATGGAACTGCAGGGGTACTGCAGGGGCACCCCCATGAGCAACCCCCAACCCCCAGACTCCCTGGTGGCCAGCAATGGGCCCCCACAAGCAATCCCCGCATTCCTTTCCATGGCGGCAACGCCGCCACGGAAAGGCATGTTTCCGCACCCATATGGCTGGCGGTGTCTGACAGCCTCCGCCACCATATTCAACACTTTTCCGCCCGGTCGACTTGTTGACCGCGTTGAAAAGCGGCAGACTATCTTTCCGTCCGCCGCGTGCCCCCCGCCATAGTAATATGGCGGTGGAAATGGGTGGCGGGCGGGGACGAATCTCAGGTGGATTGCCACCGCCATGCGGGTGATGGCGATCCACCCGAGATCCTAATGGGCCCCTAAGTGTGGTTAAAACAAATATGGCTGCCTTTTACTTTATTACGGGTTTGGCTTACCCAATCATACATTGGTTTGTCATCGCCATGTACCTCGGTACACCATGTAAGTGGTATACCATGGCCCAATGTATCACTACGTTTTTGTGCCTTAAACATTTTAACTACTGACCAAATTTTGATCTACTAACAAAAAGGAACCTTTTTACACCATAGTCTATATTCCTACCAATTTAAAAAACAAAATGCATCTGGTCGTTTTGCTGCTACATCAGTCTATAAAGTCTATGGAAAATGCAGTGGTAAAATCACTGCAAAACTTTGCATCATCCGCCAATGTAGCAAAAACAATAGGTCTGCAAAGTTTAGTTTTCATTCAGCAAACGGAGGCAAAGTAATTAGCAAGCAAAAATCATAGGAATTCTTATCTCTAAGTATCCGAAATATAACTACAGAGTGGCTACTGACGCTCTTTACCAGGAAACAAGGAACCCTGGGTGGTTCCCAAGTTCTCCTTTATATGGAGCACCCTACAACACCAGCAACACTCTAAATTTGCTCACCTCAAATGTCTGTTTTTAAGTATTAGCACAGTGTTATCCACGCTGAGTTAGAGAGGGGAAAACCTTTTGCTATTTTGATAACAAAATATTTAAGCCTAGGATTAGCACAATACCATCCAAACCGAGTTGAAAAATGACAAAAGCCTTTAACCACTCCAGGCACAGTATTACAGCTTTGGATTGATAAAATTCCTGTTTTGCATAATTTATTTCGACACTCTAAACCTGAACAGGTATTAAATATATTAGAAAGCTTCATCACATGCAATTAAAACTCCAAAGAAATGTGTATAGAAGGATTTTATTATCATCATATATTGACAAAATGTACATGTGTAAAAGTCATAAGTAACATCCCATTTCTGCTCATAATACTTACAAATAGATTTGCTGCATTTCTTGATTGGGAGACATGAAGGAGCGGGTCAGTTTTTATTTTCAAGTAAACCCACACAAACAAAACATGAAAACCTAAGATGATTTAAATTAAGGAGCAAGCACCACGTGCAGATGTCAAAAACCTAAAACAATTGAATTTTCCTATTTAACTGTAATCATCTGAATACGTAAGATAACAAAAAATTACTAAACATTTTTAATCTGACATCCAAAAGATTAATAAAACATTTTTAAAAATTATATCTACTGATAAAGGTATTTGTATCTTGAAGGTATTTGTTGAATGACTTTTCCATTGTTTCCAAAATGTACTCTAATTTAAAAATATTGGAGGAGATGGCACTGGATCCGTCCACACTAGCAGAAAGCGGAAAACGGCATCCACACATACTGACAGCAGAGTCGCAAAATTTCTATTAAACAATCCCTTCAATAAAAGTTTTTTTTAGAGGGGTTATGTCCGTTCTGTCAAAAGAACCCAAGCAAGGGCTATCTAGTCTTCTTCTCCTCTGTGTGTGTTTGCTCAGATTCACAGTCTTGTGAGCATTTTTCTACACACCTTCTGGGAAACCATCCTCTGATTCGGTCTCCAACTGCATGAGCAAAAGAAAAACATCAGTCACACATAACTGAACCATCAAACAAGTCTTGTGAACAGAGAAAAGGGGACAAGTAATGTATGCATATTTCATAAATAATTTTCAAAAAGCCTGCATGAGCTCAAACTTAACATTTCAAATGTCTATTTTTTTTTTTTTTTACATATGTTCATTGTCATCATTTGACTTGTGAGCCATCAGCATATGCATAAAGCTATCCACTGGTTAATGGATATAGAACAGCGCAATATCAAATAACTAAAATAAATACATGAAACATGAGGCAGATTAATAATACTGTTTTTACTGCTGCAGAGTCTGAGAATACAGCAACCGCGCAGGTGGTCTTTGGTCTGAATTGAGAATAAGTGCAATCAACCACCAGTATGTCATCCTCAACCCCTGAGGTTTGTTTTCTCAATCCTAATGATTTCCATTCCAATGCTCTACTGTATACAATAAAACATTTGGGTACATTTATTAGATCATGTGAAAAGGCTGTGCAATGCGTTGTTCAGCTACTGGTGGCACCTGTCACTGGAAACTGATTAAAACGATCTCAGAATCGGAGGTCCACCACCATATCCCTAAATCACACCAATTAATATCCTCCCCAGTTTCCAACTGGCTCCAATTGGATGTAATCATCAATAATAGAATTTGCAAATGAGCAAAGTACAGTTCTGTGAGTCATGCCACAGGGGTCACCCTTAACGTCCTTAAGGACAGAACATCCCTCCCTGGATTTGCAGGGTCAAAGTGACATACTCTCGCGACAATCCTAGATAGAAACAACTACTGAAACCGCAGACTGGTTGTGAGAGGTGGAATTGTGATATGAAGCATTTTCAGCCACCATTATGCAGCTCACCTTTAAGGCCAAATAGGTATTCATCTGAAAAGAACATCAGACTCTAAAGCATAAAAAAAATATAGACTTAGACTCTAATTCTGAATCTTGTACATTCACACATTCCACCGTCAAGGCCACTCGGCATTTGGCATCTGAAGATGGACATACTAATATTACTGAAGGGTGCTATTGAACGAATGGTCCTCTGAAATGCAAAAACGAGTCCTGCAATAATACTAGCCTTTCTTTTTTATCGTTACACTCGTTCACGTCTCTTCTGATTGGTACACGGTCAAAGCTGCTCTCTGTCCTATGAGGGAGAGGATGGCATATTTTGGGATAGGACCCACTCATACACATGATCACAAATTCATATGTTCAAATAGCTCTGAGCAGGTTCTTGTGGTGTGATCTTAATGGGGGAGAATGATCGGGTGTTGCATGCATTTCACTTTTGTTGGCTACAGGAGTGATGTATGGGAAGACCATATGAGGAGAAGGTACCAAGCCAATGTTGGCACATATGACCCTGGTCTACAATAGCCCACATCATTCATGGGCAAGCCTGGCTATGCGCTATTCAATTTTTGGCTCTGAGGTCTGAATCAGTACATTGTGTTTCACCCGAGATATGGTTCAGTAGCCTAAATACATAACATCAAGGTCTTAGTAACCTCCGGATAGCACTGCTTTAAGGTCTGAGCCTATAGGTTCTGTTTCAGTAGTGTGAATGCCAGGCAGTGAGTTTACGTAACCTGTGAGGCGTTGTAATATTTTGTGAAGGAGAGAAGCAAGGGTTGAGGACTAAATGTGGCTGTTAGGGGGACCCTTTTCCGAACCATGCACAGGGCTCCCCTAGTGTTTTGTCACACCGCGGGGATGGAATAGGCATCCCTGCATTCCCTTGTGGACCAGCGGAGCTGCGCTGAAGGTTCCATGCGTGACAGCTGCCCTTTCCTTTGATACAGTGAGCAGGTAGAACATTGCGGAAGTCAACTCAAGTGGTGGAGTGTCCCTTCCTTCCTGAACCTGGTGCACTGTGTCAATGAAGAGAAGCATGGCCGCTCCCTTGTTTGCCTGTAGCAGCATTAGAAAATAAACAGATGTGACTGAAAGAATGGTGTACTGAGAGTGATAAATTCCGAGCAGGACTAGAGGAAAACCCTGTCTGTATGGTGAAGTAGTGTGGCTCACTGGTTAGAGGCGGCAGACCCGAGAGCAGAGGACGGCCCGGGACCAGGGTTCGATTCCCGGCGCGGCAGGTTTCTGGACCAGGGTCAGCGGACTCGATAATTCTCTCGCCTCGGTGCCCACTCTGATCAGCGTTCACACTCGGCAACTCTGGGCATTAGCTTGCCTCATCTTCACTAACGGCCCCACCAGACCGCCGGGGATGCCTGGTCTCACCCTGGAGATACCCATTAAGGGACCATCTCTCAGGGAAGCCAGGAAGGGTTTCGCAGCGGTCGAAGCGCCTTGGGACCCTACGGGTAAGTAGTGCGCTATATAAATGCCTATACATTTACATTTACATCTATACATTTACCGCCATTTGACAATAAAAGTTAAGTATTTGTAAAACCAGTCTTTAGATGCTCGCGTTATATGCGGTAACATTACGTGCCAACTTGAACAAGGTGCATTTTGGAGGGAAAAGTAAGGAGGTGTAAGTAAACTTGGATCCAGCAGGGTCTGTGAACTCATTTTCAGTTACCTGTTTAAAGCTTCATAAACAAAACAAATGTCACACACTCAAACAATATGGTGTGGACAAATGTCTATGGAGAGCCCAGGCCACATTATGAATTGCAACGTCTTTGCCCAGTTTGCTTGAAAATGTGTATTGGAATTTCTAAAAGATTCAGGTCGACTAAGCCACATAGCTGAGATAGTGATCCAACCTTCTTCTCCATAACAAAAAAAGGAACTGTCTTGTTCACAGTCACTCAATAACAAGAAAAGGAACAGTCTTGTTCACAGTCACACAATAACAAGAAAAGGAACAGTCTTGTTCACAGTCACTCTAGTTAAAATGACATGTGTAGCATTTAGCTAGTTGTAAACCAGCAGAAGTCAGTGGTGGCTGCTGTCAATCCCAAGTGGTAGGGCAGCACAGGGGAAATACATTAAAATAAACAATAAAAAGATAAACCAATGGAAAAAAATCGAATAAAAGAGTACTTACCTGCCGCTGCCGGACGCTGCCTTGCTCCTCTACTCCCGTCTCGATCCTTTCCTCCCGGACGCCCACAAACTGGAACACCCTGCACAACAGGGCCGGTTGAGATTTGCGGGGCCCTGGGAATGTGGGAGACCCCTCTAATTTTCTTAAGTGAACCCTTGCAAGGAGACCATTCAGAGAGACTGCGGGAGACCCATTGTCCAGCATTTTAGCGCCCCCAAGGTTTTAACTTTCAGCCCTCTAGCAACTCTCACACCTTCAGCCCAATAGGTGTGAGAATTGCTTGAGGGCTAAAGGTTAAAACTATGGGGGCGCTAAAATGCTGGACAAAGGGCCTCCCGCAGTGTCTCTGAATAGTCTCCTTGCAATTGGGACAAGAGGAAGCGTCTCCCTCCCCATGGCCTCCAGACACCATCCCCGAGAGGCCCGGGGAGGGGACCCCTCCCACGGACCCCAATTGCAAGGAGACATTTTTCCATGAGTTGAATCGGCAGGGAAAAAACAGGACATGATTGGTATGGGCCCCCATGCTGGTGGGCTGAGTGCGAGGCCCTGTGCAGATGCCCATGCCTAGCGCCGGCCCTGCTGCACAGGTTCCCAGATGGCAATCCAGACGCTGCTCTCATGCTGGGAAGACTACTACCCAGCATTAGAGAAGCACTGGTATTGGTCTGAGTGGCGTGGTTTGGTGCTCAGACAGCGCCTGGGAGTCTGTGTCAGTTCTCCACCCAACTGTGCAGCACAGCTTGGGTGGAGAGATTTAAGTGTGCATGTCGGTTTGGCTGAGCTAAGACAGCTGGCCAAACCCACCACTCCTCCTCACAGCTGCTGCTTCCCTTCGTGATGGCCCCGCCCTAAGACTCGGCTGGCTCTGTGAAAAATAAAATGGTTTTATCATCATTTAATTTTTCTACATATGTTCATTGTCATCATTTGACTTTTGAGCCATCAGCATATGCATAAAGCTATCCACTGGTTGATGGATATAGAACAGCGCAATATCAAATAACTAAAATAAATACATGAAACATGAGGCAGATTAATAATACTGTTTTTACTGCTGCAGAGTCTGAGAATACAGCAACCGCGCAGGTGGTCTTTGGTCTGAATTGAGAATAAGTGCAATCAACCACCAGTATGTCATCCTCAACCCCTGAGGTTTGTTTTCTCAATCCTAATGATTTCCATTCCAATGCTCTACTGTATACAATAAAACATTTGGGTACATTTATTAGATCATGTGAAAAGGCTGTGCAATGCGCGTTGTTCAGCTACTGGTGGCACCTGTCACTGGAAACTGATTAAAACGATCTCAGAATCGGAGGTCCACCACCATATCCCTAAATCACACCAATTAATATCCTCCCCAGTTTCCAACTGGCTCCAATTGGATGTAATCATCAATAATAGAATTTGCAAATGAGCAAAGTACAGTTCTGTGAGTCATGCCACAGGGGTCACCCTTAACGTCCTTAAGGACAGAACATCCCTCCCTGGATTTGCAGGGTCAAAGTGACATACTCTCGCGACAATCCTAGATAGAAACAACTACTGAAACCGCAGACTGGTTGTGAGAGGTGGAATTGTGATATGAAGCATTTTCAGCCACCATTATGCAGCTCACCTTTAAGGCCAAATAGGTATTCATCTGAAAAGAACATCAGACTCTAAAGCATAAAAAAAATATAGACTTAGACTCTAATTCTGAATCTTGTACATTCACACATTCCACCGTCAAGGCCACTCGGCATTTGGCATCTGAAGATGGACATACTGATATTACTGAAGGGTGCTATTGAACGAATGGTCCTCTGAAATGCAAAAACGAGTCCTGCAATAATACTAGCCTTTCTTTTTTATCGTTACACTCGTTCACGTCTCTTCTGATTGGTACACGGTCAAAGCTGCTCTCTGTCCTATGAGGGAGAGGATGGCATATTTTGGGATAGGACCCACTCATACACATGATCACAAATTCATATGTTCAAATAGCTCTGAGCAGGTTCTTGTGGTGTGATCTTAATGGGGGAGAATGATCGGGTGTTGCATGCATTTCACTTTTGTTGGCTACAGGAGTGATGTATGGGAAGACCATATGAGGAGAAGGTACCAAGCCAATGTTGGCACATATGACCCTGGTCTACAATAGCCCACATCATTCATGGGCAAGCCTGGCTATGCGCTATTCAATTTTTGGCTCTGAGGTCTGAATCAGTACATTGTGTTTCACCCGAGATATGGTTCAGTAGCCTAAATACAGAACATCAAGGTCTTTGTAACCTCAGGATAGCACTGCTTTAAGGTCTGAGCCTATAGGTTCTGTTTCAGTAGTGTGAATGCCAGGCAGTGAGTTTACGTAACCTGTGAGGCTTTGTAATATTTTGTGAAGGAGAGAAGCAAGGGTTGAGGACTAAATGTGGCTGTTAGGGGGACCCTTTTCCGAACCATGCACAGGGCTCCCCTAGTGTTTTGTCACACCGCGGGGATGGAATAGGCATCCCTGCATTCCCTTGTGGACCAGCGGAGCTGCGCTGAAGGTTCCATGCGTGACAGCTGCCCTTTCCTTTGATACAGTGAGCAGGTAGAACATTGCGGAAGTCAACTCAAGTGGTGGAGTGTCCCTTCCTTCCTGAACCTGGTGCACTGTGTCAATGAAGAGAAGCATGGTCGCTCCCTTGTTTGCCTGTAGCAGCATTAGAAAATAAACAGATGTGACTGAAAGAATGGTGTACTGAGAGTGATAAATTCCGAGCAGGACTAGAGGAAAACCCTGTCTGTATGGTGAAGTAGTGTGGCTCACTGGTTAGAGGCGGCAGACCCGAGAGCAGAGGACGGCCCGGGCCCAGGGTTCGATTCCCGGCGCGGCAGGTTTCTGGACCAGGGTCAGCGGACTCGATAATTCTCTCGCCTCGGTGCCCACTCTGATCAGCGTTCACACTCGGCAACTCTGGGCATTAGCTTGCCTCATCTTCACTAACGGCCCCACCAGACCGCCGGGGATGCCTGGTCTCACCCTGGAGATACCCATTAAGGGACCATCTCTCAGGGAAGCCAGGAAGGGTTTCGCAGCGGTCGAAGCGCCTTGGGACCCTACGGGTAAGTAGTGCGCTATATAAATGCCTATACATTTACATTTACATCTATACATTTACCGCCATTTGACAATAAAAGTTAAGTATTTGTAAAACCAGTCTTTAGATGCTCGCGTTATATGCGGTAACATTACGTGCCAACTTGAACAAGGTGCATTTTGGAGGGAAAAGTAAGGAGGTGTAAGTAAACTTGGATCCAGCAGGGTCTGTGAACTCATTTTCAGTTACCTGTTTAAAGCTTCATAAACAAAACAAATGTCACACACTCAAACAATATGGTGTGGACAAATGTCTATGGAGAGCCCAGGCCACATTATGAATTGCAACGTCTTTGCCCAGTTTGCTTGAAAATGTGTATTGGAATTTCTAAAAGATTCAGGTCGACTAAGCCACATAGCTGAGATAGTGATCCAACCTTCTTCTCCATAACAAAAAAAGGAACTGTCTTGTTCACAGTCACTCAATAACAAGAAAAGGAACAGTCTCGTTCACAGTCACACAATAACAAGAAAAGGAACAGTCTTGTTCACAGTCACTCTAGTTAAAATGACATGTGTAGCATTTAGCTAGTTGTAAACCAGCAGAAGTCAGTGGTGGCTGCTGTCAATCCCAAGTGGTAGGGCAGCACAGGGGAAATACATTAAAATAAACAATAAAAAGATAAACCAATGGAAAAAAATCGAATAAAAGAGTACTTACCTGCCGCTGCCGGACGCTGCCTTGCTCCTCTACTCCCGTCTCGATCCTTTCCTCCCGGACGCCCACAAACTGGAACACCCTGCACAACAGGGCCGGTTGAGATTTGCGGGGCCCTGGGAATGTGGGAGACCCCTCTAATTTTCTTAAGTGAACCCTTGCAAGGAGACCATTCAGAGAGACTGCGGGAGACCCATTGTCCAGCATTTTAGCGCCCCCAAGGTTTTAACTTTCAGCCCTCTAGCAACTCTCACACCTTCAGCCCAATAGGTGTGAGAATTGCTTGAGGGCTAAAGGTTAAAACTATGGGGGCGCTAAAATGCTGGACAAAGGGCCTCCCGCAGTGTCTCTGAATAGTCTCCTTGCAATTGGGACAAGAGGAAGCGTCTCCCTCCCCATGGCCTCCAGACACCATCCCCGAGAGGCCCGGGGAGGGGACCCCTCCCACGGACCCCAATTGCAAGGAGACATTTTTCCATGAGTTGAATCGGCAGGGAAAAAACAGGACATGATTGGTATGGGCCCCCATGCTGGTGGGCTGAGTGCGAGGCCCTGTGCAGATGCCCATGCCTAGCGCCGGCCCTGCTGCACAGGTTCCCAGATGGCAATCCAGACGCTGCTCTCATGCTGGGAAGACTACTACCCAGCATTAGAGAAGCACTGGTATTGGTCTGAGTGGCGTGGTTTGGTGCTCAGACAGCGCCTGGGAGTCTGTGTCAGTTCTCCACCCAACTGTGCAGCACAGCTTGGGTGGAGAGATTTAAGTGTGCATGTCGGTTTGGCTGAGCTAAGACAGCTGGCCAAACCCACCACTCCTCCTCACAGCTGCTGCTTCCCTTCGTGATGGCCCCGCCCTAAGACTCGGCTGGCTCTGTGAAAAATAAAATGGTTTTATCATCATTTCATTTTTCACGTTTGCATCTGCCACCTGGTAGCTGTGGGGCAATGCTCCTCCGCCATAACGGAGGAGCTGCCGCTGGCAGAAGTTAATGTGCTGCAAAAGGAGTCTGGTTTATGTAAACAGACAGACCAGACGAGCTGGTCATGCGAAGATTGTCTTTTTAATCTCGACTCACACTGGCCTGCCAATTTTGCCTGAGACTGATCTGTAGTGCATTTTGTAGCATATTCCAAATGAAAAAGCAAGCCAGGTGTTAACATCACACTCAATGAAAGAAGAAGCTGTTGAGACCATGTGCAACTGCACTGAATAAAGAGCTAATTAGGAGCAAATTGGAATTCCCATGATACATGAAACAGAAATCACTGCCAATTAACTAAAATCGTGAAAGCTACCAATTCTGCTGCCTTCCACCCTCTCAATCCAAGAATGAAATCACTAAAAAGCTGTGCATGTGATGTATGACCTAGCTAGCATTGAAATTCAACTTGAGATTAAAAAATGAATATAGCGGTCTTTCATTGGAGGCAGTTACAATCCTGCAGTATAAAACAAACCAGTTATTTACCAGGCCTGGGTGTTGTTCATGGAGAAAACTCCGCCGCGCTCGGCAGAGTTCTACAAGCGGCGGAGTGAGGTAAGTTGCGCTGCTAGTTGAGAACTATCGCTGGGAGGTAGTCTAGTGTTGGATTTTCCTCACTCGTCCTCGCCAATTTAACGTTAAAGTGAGGAAAAACTCTGCTCTACAGAGTTTTACTGATCTTTTCACTCTACGCAGCGCACGGAGTGTGTAAAACTTGTGTTATCTTTCATATATTCACATACAACCCACCGTCCTCCCTGATCAAAGTTCACTCACTGCCTGATCCTTCTAATTCTTGTACTTAGAAAATCAGAGCTTTGGGGACTTTCTTTCAGGGCTGCCATGGGAAGGGGTGCTGGCAGGAGACTGTTGGGTGCATTCCCCTCCCAGTGTAAAAACTTGTGTGCTTTTACTGGAAAACTTTTTATTGAAAGTTTTCACAAATCAAAGCAAAGTATAATATAGGAACGCAGCAGCATAGCAATGCATCATCCTCTACATGGTTATAGCAGATGTACAGCAGTTCAAGGCAGTACGATGCTAAAAACAAAATGCAACCATCACCATGCAGGTACGACTGGTTAAACAAGAGGGTGATGCCGATTCAGATGTCCTCTGGACGTGGAATAAAGAAATACAAGCGAGCAAAGAAGGTCAGGGAAAGACACTACAGAGTCACTGGAGTACAAGGGTGTTCCAAGGCTGTTTGATAAGAGAGAGACCAGGGGTCTGAGGTCAGAAAGGGTAGGGGGAAGGAGTTCCAGAAAAGCAGAAAGGGTGCAAGGAGTTCGGGGAGCCCCCACTATGAGGCCAAAGGAGCTTTGCAAGTGATCACTTAAGTAAATAGTTGTAGTGCTCGGAGCCTGGGACATGTAAAGGAGTATTCTAGGCGAGTGAAATAATCTAGCCGTGGTTGCCAGTCGCGGCAATTTTAGTGTTGGTGTGCGCTCTCTTGTGAGATAGAGGTTCCATGGCCATCAAATGCCACAGCCACGTAAACCACGGGGCCATGGAATGAGCGGAGGGTTTTTTCCAGTGGAAAGCTAGGAGCTCCTTGGCAGCGCCTAACATGTGGCTTATGATGCGCCAATCAGCGTGAGTCATTGCCTTTAACTCCACAGGGTGTATGACTAGGAGAGCTGTGTGGTAGGGGGCTGGGAGGAAAAAGCTTGGCACGCCTTTAACCCCTTCCATGCTGATGACGGCCCCCGTCCGTAATGCATCACGGTGGGCGTGTGCTGATGACGGCTGGGGGCCGTCATGATCCCGCCCACTCTTTAAAACGGCCGCACAGCGCGAAAATTCGCCGTGCATGCAAGGGGTTAATATGACCCAGGGCTTCCTTCCAATAAGTTGTTAAAATGAAGCATTACCATCAAATATGCAGGAAGTCTTGGGAAGCCGCGCTGCACCGCCAACAGAAGTCAGCGGTGGCAGGTTAAAATGCGCAAAAGCGGGTCGGTGTGTAATACCACCGGGTCATCAATTTGTATACAGTCTTGCGCTGCGGTATGCTTCTATAAACTTTAGGAATGTCCCTTCAAAGTTTTTCCCATTGCTTCTGGGAGATTCCCTCAGTGGTATCATCCTGCTATTGTGATTGGTATGGGTATGGGTATGGGTGGGTCCTGACCGGCGCTGAGCGTTAAAGGACCTGGTAAGTATGCAATATCAATCCCCTAGTGCCATCATAAGCTTCTACCAGCTTCTCAAAGGGAGTGTAGGGTGGAGTCTCTCCCTGGACATTGGGAGAGGCAGCGGAAGGGGAGGGGGCGGGGGGGAGGTAGGTAGGTAGGTAACACCCAGTGGAGCAATTGACAGTATTGCAACCGGGCCACTTCAGGGATCTGGAAATCTACTTTGCAGTGCTTGAATGTCTTAATTGACTCGTCCTCTAACAAGCTGCGCATGGTTGGCATTCACCCTCGCCCCCAAGCTATAAATATGACTGTTCCCCAAGGGCAAGCATAAAGTCCAGGTTGCAGGTTATTGGGGTATTTGGAGAGATAAAAGTAGTGAGTCCCCTTTTGGATGCCATCTTGTCCCATACCTTCAGGACAGTCTTGGTGGGAGTGGCAATAATATTCAAGGAGGTTAGGGCAAGCCAGGCCCCCACAGTCCCTTGGAAGCCTCAGCACAGTGTTGGAGAACCGGAGGAGTTTGCGTCCCAAGATAAAAGTGCGAATGTCCTGCTGAAGATGCAAAATGTCATCCTGGGGGATGGAAGTGAGCAAGGTCTGGAAGAGGTAGAGAGTTTTTGGGAGGAGGGTCATTTTAACCGCACTGAGTCGACCCAGCCATGACACATGCATTGGTTTCCACCGGTGGAAACCCTCAAGAACAGGCTTGCGGATTCCCAGTCAATTAGTTTGAGTCCAGTAGTCTAGGGATGGGGAAAGTTTGAGGCCGAGATAGAGATGGCTTGCGGAACCCACCCGAAAGGGGGGGAGGGTGTGTAGGTCAGTTTTAGGAATCGTGAGGTTGAGGACATATGATTTGGACATACTGACCTTAAAGCATGAGACACGTTGTGTTCTTTTAAAAACGGTGAATACACTAATAAACAAACCACGTTATTAGGCCTATGGCAAGTTTAACAATGTTTATTGTTATTTTAAAAGAACCGAGTGTTGTGTCTGTAACCTTTTTCTATTTCCACTAACTATGCGCGAGCTGTCCTCAGCGCGTAATTGGTTAAGTCAGCTGGAATGTTGACAGCTGACGTTAGTTTTGACAGTGGACAGATGGAGTGCCTGGCTGCGACGCTCACGCATGCTGCGGTGTGTTGTCTTGAGGAATAAATTACTTCAACTCCTCAACATGTCTCTGTAAGTTCATGCTTAACAATTTGGCGACGAGGACCAAGACTTCACACCACGAACCCACATGAAGAAAACTCCGGTAAGGAAGGAACAAAGAATTGAAAAGAAGTAAAGTGTAATAATTTATACTTTAACAGCAAGCGGAAAAATGAGGAAGCAGTCAGGAATATTAATTAAAATTATAACGTGAAGCAGATTAAAAAATGAATATGAGCTGCTAGAAATAAGTGAGCTGTGTAAAAGTATCGTAGAGATAGAATAAGGAGATATTGACGCATATAAAAAACAGCGTTTCCTTACGGCTGTGAAGATTTTGGACATGAGCAAGTAATGCGTAATTCTCCTCAGCGTTGATTCATGAACGGATGTGAAAAACAAATAGAGTTTCGGAGGAAGATAATTATATGTATGAAAAGGAAAACTGAATAATCTTAGCAGCGTGTGACAATTTGGCTGTTTAAAATACCTATGGAAGTATTAAGCGAAATTGAGGCGCATTTAGAGCAGCGGTTCTCGACGGCTGTGTAAACTGGCAGAATGCAAGGAGCATGAGACTCTTCTCAGCGTGAAGCGCGGAAGGCTTAACTACGTCATATGAAGTGAATCGGATTCAGCGTGTGATGACTTTCAGTGTAACACTTCTGCTGACAAGTTAATGAGGATTGATTAATTTACTTGGGAAGCAGCAGTTTAGAACTTTGAAGAAAGATACTGCTGCGTTGACTCCTGCGGCGCACAAGGAGCGTGGAACTTGCCTCAGCGTTGTGGCGCGAAAGGGAGAGCGACGTCTACGACGTAGTGGGCGCCATCTTGCGAGTGAATGCCGTAATTGCAACTTCACACGAGAATTTCGCGCACCAATTAAATCGAGTGGAACAGCTAGGAGATTTGATTTAAAAGCGTGTAAAAGGGAAAATAAAAGTACATAAGAATAGTACCCCCCGCCCCCGTGGAGTTCACAAGCAGGACTACGGTTAAAAAAAAAAAAAAAGACTTTGAACAAGTTTATAAGATAAAATAAAAATGGCGAACAGCAGCAACTACAATCTGCAACCACCAGAACCATTTTTAAAAGGAACAGGTACACCTCCAGTGAAATGGGAAACATGGAGAGAGTACTTTTGCAATTACATATCAACATTCGAGAAAGAAGATGAACCCATGAAACCAGAAGAAAAGAAAAAAATACTCTTACATTGTTTAGGCGCAGGGGGTTTAGATGTTTACAAAAATATTAATAAGAAAGCACGCGGTGGAGGTGAAAGGAATGTGTATGAAGAGGCCCTTGAAGATTTAGATAGTTACTACAAACCAGTAATATGTGTGGCAGTACACAGGTATAAGTTCTACAGAAGGAAACAAGGGAAAGATGAAAGTGTTGACGACTATGTGGCTGCATTAAAAAATTTAGCGTTGACTTGTAAATTTGAGAACATGCATGATGACTTAATCAGGGATCAAATAGTCATGTGCGCAGCTAATCCAAACATACAAGACGTGCTATGGGCCAAAGGAGAGAAACCACTACAACAAGTTATTGAGATAGTAAAGAAGCTGAATTGACTGGAAGATGCGCTAAGGAAGTAATTAATGAAAACAAAGGCAAAGAGGACATTTCGACAGTGGTAGCGAAGGTAATTGGAACAAGGAAAAAGAAAACGGACTACAGAAGCCACAGTAAAGAGAAACCCAAACAAAGCGGCTATGGGAAAAAATATGAAGAATTGAGATGCTACCGTTGCGGTAGCAAAAAACACCTCGCAAACGATTGGAATTGTCCAGCAAAAAATAACAAATGTGGAAAGTGTGGTCTCATTGGACATTTCCAAAAAGCATGCACAAGGAAAGAGAGAACAAGAGTCAAGTATGTTCAGGAGGAAGAAAGTGAAGATGCAAGTGAGTCCTCTGAAGACTCGGAGTACAACCTATGTGTACTTAATATCACGGATGTAACTGAGGAAAATGAAGATGAAAATAACATTATAAAAAAAAATCTAAGTGCAAAATGACAATTGGTGGAGTAGAGGTAGAGATTATAGCAGATTCTGGGGCTCCGTGTACTATTGTAAACAAAGAGGTGCGGAAAAACAAATTTCAAGAAGTTCTTGGAAACCAAATGGAAAAACCTGACAAAGTTGAAAACGTTCACTAACCAACCTATAGAACTAGTGGGTTATAGGAAGGTAAATTTTGTGTTCAAAGAAAGGACCATGGACAGCAAACTGTATGTGGCTGTGACAGGACCCTCTGTTTTAGGGTGGAGGGATCAAGGGAAACTAGGCATTACTCTCAACTCTAACAGAGCAGAACCAGTGTTAGTCATGCAATTGGACACGGCATTGAGTGAGGGACTTGTGGAAAAGTTTCCTAAAGTATTCAATGGAAAAATAGGGCAATTGAAGTGTTTCCAAAACAAAATCAAGTTATAAGACAACGCTAACCCATGTGTACATAAAGTAAGGCATGTACCTTTAACACTAATAGAAGAAATCAGGAAAGAAATTGATAAACTACTGGATGCAGACATCATAGAGCCAACAGAATCAGCAGAGTGGGTCGCGCCCTTGGTGGTCGCGAGAAAATCCAACGGAAAATTAAGATTATGTATGGACCGGAGGGACCTCAATAAAAATATTCTCATCGACCAATACCCTCTACCAAGAATTAGAGAAATGCTGTCCCTTACAAAAGGCATGAAAGTATTCTCTACTATTGACCTGGCTGCGGCATACCACCAAGTACCATTACACCCTGATAGCAAACACCTCACCACTTTCATTTCACCATTTGGGTGTTTCAGGTTCAAGAGGGTACCTTTTGGCATAGCGTCTGCTGCTGCGTTGTTCCAAAGGCTAATGCAAGAAATCTTTAAGGGTGTGGAAAAAATACTCATCTTTCAAGAGGACATTCTGGTCATGGGTAAAGATCAAAGTGAACATGACAGCAGATTAATTCTAGTACTGAAGAAATTGGAGAAATATGGATTAACAGCTGAATTCAAGAAATGCAAATTCAATAAAGATCGAGTCAACTATCTTGGTCATGTAATATCTAGAGACGGAATAAGACCAAAGAAAGAACTTATCAGAGCAATTAAAGAAGCACCAGTACCCACCAACAAAGATGAACTAAGGGCATTCTTAGGATTGGTGGAGTATTACTCAAAATTTGTAAAAGACTTCTCATCAAAAACGTACAACATCAGGACACTTCTAAAAAAACAAGAGCAAATATGAGTGGACCAGTGCATGTAAAGAGAGTTTCAAGCAACTGAAGAAGGAAATTTGTGAAGCACCGGCTCTGCAAGGATTTGATGGAAAACTGGAGTGCGTGATAACTACGGACACAAGCGGGAAAGGGCTTGGCGCTGTACTCACCCAGATTGAAAGCAATGGTTGTGAAGTAACTATCGCATTTGACTCACGCTCGCTGACGGCAACAGAGGAAAGGTACTCCGTAATCGAAAGAGAAGCGTTGGCGTGCGTTTGGGGAATGGAGCACTTCCGCCAATATATCTGGGGAAAGAAGATCATTTTGAGGTGTGATCACAAGCCTCTTACCAAGGTATTGACTGTGAAAGGGCTGTACAATGCGTCACCACGTCTGGCACGAATCTCCATAAGACTGTTGGATTGTAACTATGATGTACAGTACCTACCAGGGGCAAAAAACGTAGCGGCAGACTTCCTAAGCAGGCTTCCTTTGAAAAACACGGGAACAGAAGCGCAAGAAGAAGATCTTTGTGTTGCAAGCATCAGAGAAGAATTTCCTACTATAAGAAGGAACGAATGGATAGAGGAATATTCACATGATAAGCAAATTCAAGTCATCAAGGATCACATTGTAAAAGGATGGCCACAGAAAAAATACTTGGAAAATGATTTGCGAATATTTTGGGAACTTAGAAATGAACTGTCGGTGGAAGACAATCTCATCCTAAGACAAGGTAAAGTAGTACCACCAACAGGCCTCAGAGAATGGATAATCAACATATGCCACGAAGGACATTTAGGCGTGAACAAAACCAAACAAAGAATAAAATGTTGGTATTGGTGGCCTGGTTGTGACATGCAGGTGGAGACAGCCATAAGGGAATGCATAGAATGCCAAAATTCAGACAAATCACAGACGACCCTACGACCACCACTCCAGCCATTGCAATGCCCGGATGTACCATGGTAAAGAGTTGGCATTGACGTCATGGGACCCGTAAAATGGCAGGATGAAGGAGTGTATATCCTAGTGATAGTGGACCACCTCTCAAAGTGGCCCGAAGTGCAGGTTTGTGGTAAAGTAGAAACGAGTGATGTGCTAAAGTTCATGGAAGAAGTATTCATCAGGGAGGGGATCCCAAAGACAATTGTCAGTGATAACGGTAGCCAATTCACTTCAGACGCATTCAAGAAATTTGTAGAAAGGAATGGCATCAGACATAGAACCACGTCAGTATATCACCCTGCAGGAAATGGAGCGGTGGAAAGATTCAATAGAGTGATAAAAGGGATCATCCAACTTGCCAAAAATAACGGAAAATGCTGGAGGAAAGAAGTGAACAAGATGGTTTGGTTACAGAATCACCCCAGGAGGTAAAACATTGGTGAGCCCTTTCGAAGTAATGAGGGGTAGGACCCCTATCTCAAAAGACAATATTGGATGGATCAAACCAGCAGTGAGAAAGGAATGGTCAGTGGATGCAATCAGAGATAAGATCAAGAAAGCACAGGATGCTTATTAAGAGAAATATGACAAGAGCAGGAAATTGCAAGATGTTTAACATCAAGGTGGGAGACTGTGTCAGAGTGAAGAAAAGCGGACACATTGCCAAAGGCGATAACAAATTCTCTGTACCTCTGGAAGTCGTGAGGGTTTACTGCAATTCAGCCTTGCTCAGTGATGGAAGAGTATCGCATGCCTCTGCAATGTCTCCCTGTCATGGATCGGAAACAAACCAACAGAAAGGCAGAGAACAACGCCCTGTGCAAGAGGAAAACAGTTACAAAAGATCACAACTTTTGGAAGAAGAGTCCGAACAAGAAGAGGATCTTGATGAGGAATCGCCTGCAACAGGTTGTAACCAGGCTAGACTTGACTTTGGGAACATTGAGTCAGTTGGTGAACGTGAGGACTTCAGCACGGATGTCTCTGAGGTGTCCCAAGACACGTGTGAAACTCACACTTCTGGAAATAGACAAGAGGAGAATGAAGATGAAGAAGCTGGGAGTAACCTTACGTACAAAGAGACTGGAGAATCTTCACTCAACGAGGAGGGAACTGCTCAAGCACCGGCCGGTGCGTCTATGTGTGATGCTGTATGGCAAGCACCAGCAGTTTTGGCAGACATCTGAACAAACCCAGTAGATATGATGACTTTGTGTGCGAATAGCATCTCGTTGTTTATTGCTTAAACCTAGTAGTGTGTTCCTAAATGCCTCCTCATTAGGGAAGGAGATGTGTTGTGTCTGTAACCTTTTTCTATTTCCACTAACTCTATGCGCGAGCTGTCCTCAGCGCGTAATTGGTTAAGTCAGCTGGAATGTTGACAGCTGACGTTAATTTTGACAGTGGACAGATGGAGTGCCTGGCTGCGACGCTCACGCATGCTGCGGTGTGTTGTCTTGAGGAATAAATTACTTCAACTCCTCAACATGTCTCTGTAAGTTCATGCTTAACACCGAGGACTCGCACCCACACAATAGGCAATAATTTAAGCATGTGAATCTATGAAAGATCCAGTGCTGGAGAACTAGATCGCTGGTGTAGCGTCCTCACCAGTCTAGGTACCCAACAATGACTATGCCACACACGGAGCTCAGCATTACACGTCTCTATTGATCTCTCTCTCTAACTGCAAACTCAACATTCTAAACCATTCTTCATTGCATTCTGCTCTAACACATCACAGTTCTAAGGAGTCTATCAGGAATGAAAAGTGTTCCATCATTTAGAACTTGCAAGACATTATTCAATCAAGGGTTTATATAGAGCGGCTACTCACTCCTAAGGCTATCAAGGTGCTGAGGGGGGAAAGAGGGCTCCGATTCGTATGGGCGTATGGGTTCAATCGAAGAGCTAGGTCCGAGATCCTTCATGAATTGGGTCTGCAACGAGGCTTGCCTGAGGAGGAGAGGCAGCGTGTACCAGCTCTTGGCTGTGAGGTGGGAGAAGGATCTTCCTCCAGTTTTGGTCTTGCATATCCGTGGGATGGTGGCCAGGGCCAGTTTGGAGGAGCGAAGATGTCTGGCGGGTACGTGGAATGAGAGGCGGTGGTTCAGGTATGCTGGTCCTGCGTTGTGGAGAGCTTTGTAGGCATGTGCGAGGTCCTTGAAGGTAATTTTTTGTCGACTGGGAGCCAGTTGAGTTCTCAAAGGTGTTCGGTGATGTGGATGCAGCGGGGGGGATGTTGAGGACCAGTCTGGCTACGGCGTTTTGAATGTTCTGTAGTTTTCTGGTACATGCACACTAGTAAAACTACAAATAAACTACATTCCCAAAGGAGGAAACACTGGTGACAAACACTTTTTTTATTAGTATAAATGGAAGGAAATCCTGCTATTCTACACTTTAAGGAAATTAATCTTGCATTTAGGCATTAAGCATCTTTCAGACCTTTTTCACTGGCATCTGTACAAAATGCTATTATTGTCATGAGAAAGGAAGGGCTTTGTTGTATAAATTGAAGTGACAACACGCACTCAGTAATGGTGCGAATGAGCAACTACTGACTTGGGCAAGATTAAAAGCGGAGAACACCAGGAGTTGGAAGTAGGCTAGTATCATATCTTTAAATGAAACCTACACCATTACACTCACGTCAGTAGTGGTGCAACGCCACACTTCATTGACCTCACATGTAAGTCTCTTTTGTAACTATTTGATCCATCATTCGAAAGAGAAAATATATTGAAATACCTGGATTTTAATCTTAAACTAACAGATCACACAAAGTTTTAAAGTAGGTGAGAAAACGCAATGACCTATCACAGTACAATAAACTACAGTAGGTGATAGTGATGCTGTACAAATAAAGATCTTCAGGACATGTTGCGCATGAGCACACAGGCATGACTACCCCAACATTTCTAACTATGCCTGCTGACACTGTGCAATGGTTCTTCCACCGGTTTTGAGAAGTCACTTGAGCTTGCTGTAGGAATAGCCAAAGGCAAGGGAGTCATAACTGCAGCTACCACAACGTTATTCTTCTAGTTGCTTTACTGCAAGTGTCAAGTAATGATCCGCATCTTAGTACAAATATCAACGCTCCCAAATATCAAAGACTACAATGGGGCCTCTGCTCAACAAGCTCTTGGTTCTACAGAGATTATAGGGGGTACCCTGAAAACTCCAGGCCCATTGTTTGTCCTAACCTACATTATAAATACTTTGAAATTGTTGCATCTCTAGTACAAATATAGACTGGGCCGGTTCTAGAGGGTGGGCCAGCCCCTCCCAAGATAGCCTTGAATTGAATTGAATAAAATTTATACCGCGCAGACATAACCCGAAGGCATCAAGGCGGCTAACAAAACAGATCAAAAAAGGAATCGTAACATCACTGCAGGTACGCTTGCACAAAGAGGTGTGTTTTTAAAGCCCTTTTAAAAGCCTGAAGAGTAGGCAAAGATCTTATTTCCAGCGGGAGAGCATTCCACCACTTGGGCGCAAGAGTGGAGAAGGCCCTGCCACCCCATTTCACTCTCCTGAAACGGGGGGCAGATAGCAGAAGTCTGCCCGAGGACCGCAGATCCCTAGCAGGGGTATAGAGGGACAAGATAGATCCTATACCTGTGGGACTGTTTCTGGCCAGAGCCCTATATGTCATACATAAGGTCTTGAAGTGAATGCGGGACTCAACAGGAAGCCAATGCAGCATCTTTCTAGCCGCTGTCGCTGAGGTGCGCCTGGGAAGATCCAGGACGAACCTAGCAGCGGCATTTTGGACCACCTGTAAGCGCTGCAGTAGGCTCCTATTCGTGCCCGCATACAGCGCATTACAGTAGTCCATCCTGGAGCCGATAAGGGCAACAGCAAGCTGTTTCCTTGCCTGTAAGGATAAGTAATGTCTAATCCTCCTCAGGACATGGATAATGCCCCAACAGGTGGAAATGGTTCGGCTGACCTGCTTACCCATATCAAGGGCAGGGTCAATCACAACCCCCAGATTTTTTGCGGCGGAGGTAGGGGTGGGACAGGCTCCTAGTGAGTCTGGCCACCAACAGGATGACCATATGTCCTCTCTCCCTCCGAACACCATCACCTCCGTCTTCTCTCCGTTTAGTTTAAGCGAGTTTAGGATCATCCAATGACCGACTGCCTCCATACAAGATCTAAAATTGGAGGCAGTCGTGACGCTAGCCTGGGAGAGAGAGACAAGGATCTGGGTGTCGTCCCCATAGGAGACTATCTCCATGCCATAAGATCTAATAAGCCTGGCAAGTGAGGTCACATAGATGTTAAATAGGGTCGGACTAAGAGCCGACCCCTGGGGGACCCCACATAGCACAGGAAGGGATGGAGATAGGAACTCCCCCAGCTTCACTCTTTGGACTCGGTGGGTGAGAAAAGACGTGAGAAGGTCCAGGGCTGCACCTCGCAGCCCAATCTCCCTCAGCCGTGATGTTAAAACTGAGGGAGAGAGGGTATCAAAGGCCGCTGTCAGGTCTAAGAGGATCAGGAGGGTGGTCTGGCCCTCATCAACACGAGTGCGGATATTATCCAACACTATGGTGAGGGCTGACTCAGTGTTGTGTTCCCTCCTGAAACCATGTTGAGAGGAATCGACACATTCCGAGCTCTCAACAAAAGCGGCAAGGTGCCCATTGAGATGCGCCTCTAGCATCTTTGCTGGGGCTGGGAGTAATGAAATGGGCCGGAAGTTTTTTAAGACCGACGGATCTAAGGAAGGTTTTTTTAAAAGAGGTTTTACCACCGCACTTTTCCATTGGGTGGGGAAGAATCCGTCTCTCATGGCTCTATTCATAATATCCACCAGAGAAGGCAAGAGAGTTTCCCTGCACTGTTTAAGGATCCTAAGGGGACACACGTCCAGAGGAGAGCCTGATCTAGTTTTATTAAGGAGGTTATCCAGCATCGCCACGGAGAGAGGGGGAAAGGAATCCAAGGTTCCCAGGGGAGATTTCTCAACCAAAGCGGAATCTTCAGCCCCTGAAGCAGGGGGTCCACTCATCAGCGATTTTTGTACCTCCAAGGCCAGGTAGATGTCTGATATTTTTGTCTGGAAAAAAGAGGCGATACTATTACAAAGCTCTTGGGACGCCACTACAGGATCAGGGGTTTGCAGGGTTATAAGTGAATCTACCACCCTGAAAAGCTCTTTAGGAGAAGACAATGAAGTTGTCAACGTCGTAAAGTGCTCCTGTTTGGCTTTTATAATTTCAGCCTTATATTTCCTGAGCAAGATCTTATGAGCTTCCTTATCTTTTTGGTCCCATCCTGTATGCCAGAGGCGCTCCTGTCTCCTTACCTCCCGTCTCAGGAGTCTCAGATGTTCTGAGAACCAAGGGGCTGAAGGCCTTTTCCTGGCACGTCGGCATGGTTGGAGCGGGGCTAATTGATCTAAAGCTTCCGTCATGGTTCTTTCAAACTGCGTAGCAGCTATGGAAACACTTTCTTCCTGAGGTGGGCACAAGTTGGCGCCCACGGTCCATCCGCAAGCAGAAAACAAGTTTCTTCATTTTCTTGATGTAACAATCATATGTACACGCAGCCTTGCTATTAAAGCCTAGATGTGTAACTTTTGTGTATTGCGCCAATGCCTTTGGCTCTTTTAAGTGCTTGGAGGCAGGGGTGATGTCATAGGGGATGGCTGCCATTACTGTGAATGTGTAAGCGAAAGGGGTACTGGAGACACCCCCACTATAGCGATGCCATAAACTCTGGTCACAGAGTAATTAAGAGATTAAAACAAGTTTATTTCAGAACGAGTATGAAGGATTTTGCCATAGCAAGAAAAGTACGTGAAATGCCCCTACATTCAGGATATACATCTTAGTAGAGTTGTGTTTCATTTTCTTTCTGCTGTGATGTTATTCCTTACTTATGTCTGGGATGACTGGAATTATGTGGCCGGGGTAAACCAAGTTATGCAGCAGGGTTGACCAAATTATGTGGCAAGAAGACAAATTACACAGTGTAATGGGGCACATTTGGTGATATTATTACTTCATTGTTTTTACATTTTTGCACGTTAACACGGTCTTGGCAAAGGATAATGGATTAGAGCCAGAGCCACTGAAATTATGCGATTCGGCAACTGCAGCGTTTTATGTGTAATTATGGGATTGACATATTTGCCACTTAATCCATTATCTGCAGCATAGTCTGTAGATTTTTAATTCAAAAAAACATCATAAAAGGATCAAGTGTTATTCAAAATGCAGTGATGTGTTGCTGCACAGTGGACGGCCCTTCGCAAAGGTTTACTCGTCACTAATGAAGTGAAATCTTTTACTACTGTTGACATGTGCAAAAAAATGACAAAATAATAAATTATTACTATTCCACATTACATTGAAAAATGAAGTTAATCACGCAAAATAATTTGTTTCCCCTGTTGAATAATTACTGTGGCCCCGAGTGTAGTGGTGCTGCTCTTTGGGTCCTAAACTGATAAAAGAGAGACAGATGAGGGGAAAAAAGAGAATGTGAAGCAGACAGATGGGAGAGTGAGAGAGGTAATAAGGATGAGGCAAGAGGGAGGATAGTGAGAACAAAAGGAGGAGGGTGATGGGGAGAAAAGCACGGCAAGTCGTGAAGACAGAAGAGAGTGAGAAAGAGTGCGTGCAGGGCGAGGAAGAGAGATGACTGAGGTGGAGAGAGAAGAGTGAGGTGGAAATAGAAGGGTGAAGTGTAGTGAGGGTAAGTTGATGCAGACTGAAATATGCTTGGTCAGGAGAGAGAGAAAGTAGGATAATGGGAAAAGAGAGGAGGCCGAGGGGAGAGCAATATAAAAGTGAAGTGGAGAAAGTTAAGAGACATGGAAACAGGTGGAAGAAGAGAGTGAGGTGGGAGGAAGTAGAAGGTGAAGAGGGCGGGACAGCAAGGTGAAGTGGAGAGAAAGGAGGGTGAAGTCAGGAGAGAAGAGGGTGACAGAGAAAGGAGTGCGAGGTGGAGAGAGCAGAAGAGATCAAACCTATAGGTTTAAAACTCTAGAAATGCAGAGGTAAAACTAGAAGTCAGAACCCGGCAGTAGTTATGGTACGCAGCTCACACCCGTACAAGACCACCCAACATGCACAGACCCAGCTCTCAGACACCTGGGAGTCTCTTGTCAGCCCCACTGATCTATATGGCCTACCCGGTCTTCATGGCCCATCCAGATGCAAAAGGCCGGAGGCGAGCCTGACTAGAACACAGGATCACGGGTGTTGTTCTTGACCATATTAGATCAAAAAGACTCGACGACCGTGTTAAGAGTCTGCTTTAAAATATACAAGAAATCAAGTCAATCCTAAAGGTTAATATAACAAAACCCTACCAAGTATGGGCTGCGGACGAACGTAGTGACACTTCCTTTAAAAACGAAATGGACAGCCTCCAGGCTCACCTTAGAGATATTGTGTTATGCCTTTAGCACATATTGATACACTTTGTTTCACAATTTGGTCATGTATTAGTTGTGTCTCGGACGTTTCACACAGTCGAGTTCCTTTTTCTGACCCTTAGACACTTTTCTGTTATTACAGCCTCCAGGCATCCCATTGGGAAATGTTACTTTCCAAACAGAGTCTTGTGAATGATGGATCAGGAATGGATTCGCATCAACCTTGCAGAGATGCAACCAGTAAACCATTTCTACAGAGAGGAAGGAACACTCCCAAAGACCAACACAAAGGGGAGATTCATGGGTGCAGAGAGAGTCGACTGATTCCTCGTCTCCAATATTCATGAAGGATAATTATTTATAACTCACCAGTAAAAGGCTTTAGCTAATGGAAATAGCTAGCATATGACACCCTCGGACACAAGATTACATGAACTTCATTTCTTTGTTCTATTATCACTCACTATTTTTGTTTGTATTGCAATTGCTTTAGTTGAGCCATCTTTTATCTTTTCGCTTTCATATAAAAATTGTTTACTGCCTCCTCATATTAAATGGTTGTTAAATGTTTTTGTTCAAATATTTTTTCTTTCAAGATGTAGTGTGTTATGAATAGTGTCTTCATTTACTTGGCTTGCTTGCCACCTTGCGGCGTTCGGTAGTACTGCATCATTTTTAGTACATCAATTTGGTAATGATTTGAAGAGGTTAATTTTACACCTTTCAGTCTCAGATCATAAAAACAATCCCTCCCACAAACAGATACAGAGGCTGTTAAGATATGAATATAAATCAACAAACAAATCCATAAGTTTGACATGTGTCCGTGTTCCTAACCAACGTCATTATCTTTTGTTGGAGCGTGCCCAATACTACAGCACTTGGTAAACTGTTCTGCGACTGGATATGTGCAATTCTCACTTACATAGCGCCTTAACACTCCGATGTTCATTAACGCGGTCATACTTTGCTTCCAACATACTTCAATAGCAGAGTATGACAGGAGTCCCATAACAGGGAAGCACAAAGTCCCGGAAGCACCATTGTAGGGGCTACTTATTCTGAGAAGACTCAAGGTTACACTCTAAAACATGATAAAGCATCTAACCAAGTCTTTCAGTGCACGCATTCACTTAGTCTTGAGCCTCACTGCGCTCCATGAGGCGTGAATTTACCCATCCATGCCAAGATCCACCAAACGCTGTAGAAACACTTGGGATTGTGCTGCAAAAAGATAACGCAAAAGAAACTAAACCGGATTACAATGTTATCAGCTAAATAAAACTACCACACCTGAAAGGGTCACAAGCCGAGAAGAGGATCTTTCTTAAGCTGAGATAAAACCCTAACAAAAAGCACAAAATGAAGTACACAGAAGTACTGGGAAAATGTACTTTAATGTAATAGATTTTAAAGTATTCTACTGTGGCCCTTTTATTATCAGAACATTTTTTAAAAGCGGAGTCTACAATTGTTAAGTCGACTGAATAAGACCATAGCTGTTTTAAAATGTGAAGATAGTCCACAACAAGTAAGGTAATATATAAACACCGCACAACAAGTGATCTCGGAACACAAAATGAAACAGGGGAAAAAGATGGATGAGTGCAAATGGGGAGATGTTAACTTGGACGAATGTACAATCATGGACCTACAAGTACCACTTCAAAATAGAAAATCAAAATCGTTACTAGACATCTGAAATATAGTGTATAGGAGATTTCAAGTAAAATAGAGCAGAATTAACTGTGTACAAAACAACCAGCTTTATTGGAAATATTACAATTGAACTTGGTACAGCCGTTATAGGTAGACAAGAGTTTCATTGCCTAGTGTGTTGAAAATGACAGTCTTCAACCCCCCATACAGCGACAAACTACACTGGCGAGAGTGTATTTACCAGTCTAGGACAAGCAAAAGCCCTTTAAATGACTGGAGGCAGCAGTCTGCTTGTCCTGGGTAAGAGTTTGCTTATTTCTCTAAAGCCTGCATTTCACTCACCGTTTCAGTTACTTTCATATCTTGCTGCTGAACCAAGCAAGAATGCTAGTACTGTAGGTAAGGAGATTTGATCTAATGGGCAGTTTGCTAGAATCCGGAGACCTAGGTTCTAATCCCAGCTTTGGCACTTGAACAAATAAATACAAGACTCTTGGAATCTCTAGTCTGAATGGCTATGTAATATAAGCATGTTTAATATAAAGCAAGTGCATACAACTCAACTGTTCCATATGATGTCTAGTGTTGATCCAATTACACCTACCCCCCACTTCCACATGAAACCCTGATTCGGAATCTGTGGTTAGATGGAGTTGGGGGGGGGGCGGACGGACGGACATTCTGTAACAACAAAACGCTCTCTGAACGCTTGCTGCTCTCTGTAGCTAGATCGGTGCTTTATCAAATGCTTAAAATAAAATAAAAACAAGTCAATCTATTGTCGCATTCCACTGGTCCTCTCGGGGGTTTGCAGACGATTAAATTGCATTGCACCACACAGAAATTAGTCTGCTTTAAAAAACAAGGGAATTCAGGAAAGGATGTTTTCTTCACTTGTTGCTACTACCAGAATTAATCAAATGAGTTCAATGGATATTGTCACGGTGACATTGTAATCAGGATTTCCGAACCCAAGCTTCCAGGGTTTGCAAAAGGCTATCTAGCTTTCTGAGCCGATGAACTACTCGCTTGGCTTTTTAAAAACATTTTGAAAACATTTCTTCTCCAGTACCATGTCATGGCCTATTCATGTATTTAAGGAAAAGTAATTAACAAAAAAGGCACTCATATATATGAGGGAAAATAATTATCTTCAACAATAGTGTAATGTGCAAAAAACGCAAAGTATTTTTTGACTTTATTTTTCACAGAGCTAAAGTGCACCAAGAGGACAGGGAGAGCCCATCTTCACCCGCGAGGCGAGTGGGGCCCTCAGATGGGAGTCCTACTCCTTCCCTTACCACTGTTGGCATACGTGATAGAATACCAGCAAAAGAGAACTGAAGTTAATGATCACACTGTGGCAGGTTAGACCACTTCCCACTTAAGAAAACAATGCAGTTGACTGCAACTAAGACAAGCCTGAAACTGAGCTGACCAGCACTAAAAGTAATTAAATTTTTTACCAGTGATAGGGTTGTTGGTACTCCATGGGCCAGGAGTACGGTTATTTTGGTCCCAAAATAACACAGTTGCAATTTGCAACTAGTCTTTTTGCAATCAGTCTGGCATTCTGCAAACCGGCTTATGTACTTATTTGTAAGTTTGCACAGTTTTGAATTGGAATGGGTCGCAGGCTGGCTTACCTCATTAGTTTTCATGACGTAGGTGGCAGACGGCGACTCACTCCAGTTGGACAAAATCACAGGGATGGTGATATGCAAAGGTCAGCACATCTCCTTGTCCGTGAATGATTTTAAAATGAATATCTTTTTTTAGACAGTTGTGCTCTGAACCACTGACCATTCCCGAGAAACATTTACAAAGGTAAAAGGGTGCAAAGAGGATACCTTGCACTTTGCTACTCAGTCGCCATATCAACTTGGAAGTTGGTAACTTTTTATTTACTTGCAACTGGAATTATAGTCACAAACCACTGATACATTGCATACCCATTGATGCATATGAAAAACACTTTTTGCCATCACAATCCCTGCTTACGACCTTAAATATAAAGGCGTGAAGAGCTGGCACTATTTTGATAGCTACTAATTAGACTCCTCCTACATGATAGTAGTTAATCCTCCTTTCAGATGTTTGTCAACACGTTCTTTCCGCCTAGAAAGTGAGTCAGACATAGAAAATTTGTGGGTAGATTTCAAAAACATTTGAGGAGAATTTGTAAACAAAATCTGCAGGAAACTAATAAGTCTACGTTTTCCACAGACCAATCTAGACTGCAGACTATAGATGTCGATACGATTGCAACGCAGCTCATAGGAGAAAATGCTAAAGCAAACACCCTTGAAACTACACCTGCACCTACACATTTTCGAGAAAAAACCCTAATTACTCCAAAGTGCTACAGTAGTTTTCTAAATGAGTTTAAAAAAAAACCAACTCAGACACTTTATTTATGAATAAAAGAGGCCATTAAATTCAGCAGTTAAAAGGGCTCTATTAAGAATTTGGGCATGACCACTATAAAGGGAGTTGTTAAGTAAGTAGGAGGTGGTGGTGGTGGTGGTGGCAATAAGATCCATTTAGCTGGTAGTGAGGTTGTGAAACTGAAGCAAGGAAGGAAGAAAAGAAGTAGACATGGTGCAATCTCTATTTTGAAACAAAACCATCACCTGCAACAAACAAAAGGAGAATGCTGCTTGTGCTGCCAGAGTCAGCAGTGAAGGAAATGGCTTCTTACAAAGGACAGCTACCAGAAGTGGACCAGATATTCATGAAGACTGCCTTGATAAGTACTGAAATGGAAAACCGTATACCTTTAACGTTTTCTTTACCTTTTGGCGTGCCATCTTCAAAGATCCGGTCACCGTACATCCAGTGCCTGGAATAACACAGAGGTTTGTTAGATCACGCGCTTCCAATTTAATTGCAGAACATATTTCTAATAATGTCTAAATGTTCACGCACTTCAACCCTCTAGTAGCGAGAATGAGCTCGCCTTTCTTTAGATCTATTCTGGGCTCCTCTGTGCATGGTGTGGTGAAAAACGTCTTGATGCCTTTGGTCACCGGGCAGCACGCTCCACTGAAATCCTCTGTGGCTCGGTACCGCACCTACAATCAAACACCCAGAGTGAGAAATTGAACATGATCCATGCATCTTCTCTTGATAGGTTAGGCACTGCAGTAAAAAGTCCTAATAATGTAGGTTTCCAAACTGCGTGGGTGAAAAGTCTGATTTGAAATTGAAGGGAAGATAATAAATGATAATGATAATTACGCACTTATATAGCGCACGACTACCCGGAGGCATCTCGGCGCTTGTACGAATACCGCCGAGGAACCCTTCCTGTGAGGAGCCCACTCCTGGGCACCCCCAAGGTGAAGTCAGGCATCCTCCGCGTTGTTGGGGCAGTTGTAGAGATTAAGCAAGCAGAGGTGCAGAGTGGGGCCATGATCAGAATAGGCATCGAGGCGAGAATTATCAGGTCAGAGGAAATTGAGCCCAAGACCCGCCGAGGCAGGAATTGAACCCTGGTCCCGGCCAGACTACTGCATCAGGGTCTGCCGCTCTAACCATTGAGCCACACTTCTCTAGGAGATAGAGGTTCGATAACAAACAAATGCAATTCTTACAATTGGTGTTCAGCCCACAGAAGTGTTCTTGTAACTGAGTAAGGAAGTGGTGCATCTAATGGGAGGTGGAGGTAATGTAGGAGACAAAACATGGACGACTGAAAGGGAGAGTGGAATATTATGAGAGGAAGAAAAAGAGGGTGGGTGGAATAAGATTCAATATTACTTGCACAGTGTGCTAATAAAAACAGCACAGCTCTTGGTTTGCATCATCACACTGCACAACAAAAGCAGCACATTTGTTTTGACTGCACTTAAAGAACACTGTTGAGGATTTTCTGTGTCCACATCGAAATCACCTCTAGGTACTTGTGAGAGTTTTGCTGAGGATATTGTACCCCTTAAATGCCATTTCGGAAGGCAGTGGAGCACTGCAGGCCGACTTCTTCACACTGCCCGCAAAAGTCTTCAAACGCGTGCTTTGCTCATTCTATCACTTGCTCTCTCTTCGGACACTGCCAACGCAGAATAATATTCATGCCACGTGCAATGATTTTGTGCGAAGTAGACAGACTACCAGATGGACCAAAACTTGCAATTCGTCTTGCACAGCCACCCAAACAAATAACAAAATGGTAATACTTTTAAATCACTAGTAAAAGGGGACTTGAAAACATGGACCTAGAAATGAAGGAGCCTGGGGCCTTTCTGCTGACCAACTGAGCCATCCGGATCCCTCCTAGCATTACAGTAGTCAGCCCTGCATCAAACTCTTATCAGCAACTGAGGCTTTGCAAAATAGTAAGAGCAAAAGAAAATCATTGCAACATGGCTTTAGGATTCTATCCTTCTAATTTCACAACTGGATGCAAAGCTATAAAGAAACGTGACTGATCAAAAACCGTAACAACTTGGATGAAAATACACCCAGGCGCACTAGGATTGCAACACAGCACCAGTGGCAGGATCAATGTGACCGATTGGGGAAGTTAGGGTTCCTGATGAAGTAGTGTAAGCTCTTGCTTGTATATGGTGGAAGAGCCAAGCCTCTTTGTTTTGCCGGGACGGAGGTGGAGAGGTTTGTCTGGATGGTGTACTAGCCTACCGGGCACTGGCAAACGCCTGATATCACAACCACTTGGATTAAAGTGCTTTGTGGGTGGTGGACTGAAGGATAATGGACTATTAGTTATGAAGTCATGAGGACAACTGGTTGAGATGGATGAAATCTGGATTTTAATTGGTGAACCTTTGACTGGTAATTGTAATCTCAATGAGAAAGAGTTTTTCACGTTTTATAAATAGAGACAATAACCCTCTGATAATAGCTAGAGTCCACAGATCCTGAATAAAAAGTATCCACTACTGCAGGGAGAGGGGCGCTCTACGCCTTGCGCGGGGAAAACAAGTGTTGCATAGCAAAAGGTTGGTGGAGACTACCTTGCAATCGAACTAACTTGATGTAACTTTTAGCCCTGGTAGGAGGTGCCCAACATTTCAATTAAATTGTGCCTCTCTCAGATTAAAAGCTTGAAAGTAGTGCTTGAACTGTGTTTGTTCCTTTGATGCCTCCTAAATGTCGAGTCTAGCTGATGTTCAGTTTACCCATAATCAATGTTAACTTGCAATGACATTCTGATCACACATCAATCGTACAGCATGATTAAAACTCGCATTGCTTTCTAAGTGTAACTCAAGTATGCACAGCATGAACCTAACTTGACTAGTTTGCTACTTCTTTTGCTACATATTCTAACTAAAAGAAACTATTTAATATACATGGGTGATCCTTTAAGACGCAGCCTGGATGCAAGAAGGGCACAGAATTTTAATGCCTCAAAGGATCTCCTATGTTGCAATGCTGGAGAACTATCAGGAGAACAAACACAAAACAATCAATTTTTCTCGTTTGCCGGGAGGGAGACTGAACTCTCTGTACCAGGCCTTTTTATGCATATTACAATGAATTATCCACTAATGCCAATGACGCTTTCTAATGTATTCAGCTATTTAGATCCTGCTGCGTTACCCACAACAGGAATAACAAAGTTACCCTGACATAGCAAGAAGTTCTTAGAAAAAGAACATGCCAATTAGGTATGCACAGCTGAAGGTACTTGCCATCCCAGAAAGGGACTCCTAGGAAGTCCTAGAAGGACCCCATGCTCAGAGGACCTGGGGCACATAGAATACCAAGAGCCTGAGGCTGTGAACTATGGCCAACAATAAAATGAGAGAAGCAGGTTTCTCAGACCCAATACTTAACCATAAGGATGTGTTTGCAACCCTAACAGCACAGTGGAGAACCCACTGGTTATAGGTTCTAGGCTCCTAGCACTGAGGATGACGTCTTCAAACTAGTATCAAAGTGGTTAGTCAACTGCATGATCATGCCCAACAGGGAGTTTCTCTCCCGCAGGTCAGGTTTTTGGTCATGAAATCTAATGTAGTCTGTCTGACCTGTTCCTACTGTACACACAGGTAAGACCCTTTGTAGGACACCTTAGTGTAAATAAACTACATACAAGGTAGGAGGCAAGCGATGCTCACTCAATGTGTAGAAGCCAACAATTTAAGGCAGCATGAGCGAAGCAGATGGCAGAGAGAGACATGAATATTTGAGGTAAACAAAACCTAAGAGTTTCTTGAGAAGGAGAAACATGACAATACTAAGAAGGTTTAAGCTTTGTCTATCGGCAGAAAAACTATAAATACTACTGTCCAAGAGGAGGAAGGGGGGTTGTGGGCGTCGGTCTGGGGGCCTAGTGCAGGATTGAGAGCTCATGTTGGTCGCATTTCCATCCAGATTCAAAATTATTAAAGCTACCAAATAGGCATACAAATATAACTTTTTGCTAGCATTGGGAAGGACCATGTTAACACGCAATGAAGGGGGGGGGGGGCTTTCAGGCAGGTTCTCAAACATATACAAGGACAAGAGGGAAGATTTTTCCATTTGATCACCATTAGAATGTAGGTATATAAACCACTGCCACAGTCGCGGTGGAGCTGGCATGATAATCCATCCTACAGATGGCTGAAGAACACGTAGAGGGCTTTCGGGTGAACTGAGTTGTACCATGGACAGAGCTGCGGTGGGCTTACAGCTTTGCTAAGGTTGAATGATGGGAGCACACAAAGGGAGGTTTGCTCCCCCCACACTTTTCAAGCGATAGTGGGGTCTTAACTATTCTGTTAGGACTCATGATCCCGATCCTGACACCCAGTCCCCTGAACACCAGACCCTGCTGACTTTTCAGGTGTAGGAGCCCTTGCCCGCATCCAGACTTTCTCCATTCGAGGCTGGAAGTGGCTGCACAAGGAAAGCAACTGTTGTAGGAGGACATAGCCTGCTGCTGCTGGGGTCCTGGCAAGGCAAGTTATCAACCTTCTTTTTTGCACATTTCATGTCAGGCACATTTTCAACATTTTATTTTGGGCGATGGTCATATTAAGAGAGAGTGAAGAGGGTAAAAGGGGCCAGGAGGAGCAAGGAGCAATGGGAAGGGCATTTATGAAGCTGACAAAAAGCAAAGGAACCAAAGAACCTTTGTTTGCAAATCTAAATCTAAACCTAGTGACCTCCCCCCACCCTTCTAGAACCGAACATGTTCGTAAAAACACGGATATTGGAGCAGCCCCTTCTTTCTTGTGGGTATCAAAGGTGAAACTTAGAGCAAGCACGAGTGAGTGGAGAGGGTGGAGATTGAAATGCAGTGAAGGTAGAGTCTATGTATCCATTTTCTCATGTTCTTAACATCCCAGCTAACCTGGTCAATATTACTAAAATCCATCTTCCATTACTCACTAACAAAGTCCCACATCACAACAACCCCAAAAAGCAAATCTAGCACTGGGACAAGAAGTAGGGAAAGTAATAAGAGGAGAAGACAAAGAAAGTTTAGCAACATGTTCCCTATGGTCCACAGAAAGCAGAAAACAGAAATATAAAAAGAAAGGAAGGAACAGCGTCTGCCACACTGCTGTAAGAGTGGCTTGCAATATAGCAGCAGCCACGAGGGAGAGGGAGAAAAATAACCCACTCGAGGCAGTGAAGCCAAGGAAGTTTGCAACGTAGAGAGAAAAGCAAAGCTAGGGGCAGGAAGGAGTAAAGTAGAGGCTCGATTTACAAGGGCAGTTCCAGACTGCTTAGCTGCAACCTTCCAAACAAGCGAAAAAAAAGATTTAATCACTCGTGGACTAGAGCCGAAGACAAACCATGGATCAAAGACCCTCAAAAAACTTGGGGAACTAATCCACCCTTACCCACTAAACTCCATTAATGCTATCGGACTAACCATTTCGATGCCATTTTGAAGGCTTCTTTCGCAGTTCTAGGAGCTTATAGCCTATAACCAGTGGATTATGCACTGTGCTATTATGGTTGCAAGCACATCCTTATGGTTAAGCATTGGTTTCAAAATCTCCTTCCGGTCAACAAGTTACTAAACCCAAAAGCAATCGCCTTCTGGCCAAGCTCCTATCCATGCACAGTTGATGACAAAATGTTATTCTGAAGATCCAAATAGCACAAATAAAATTCATGAAATTAAATGTGCTGACAAGCAATGTGCAGATCTTGATCAACCCCAACATGGTAAAGTCCAATGGACATGAACTCTGGGAAGTACTCCATGATGAAACTTTGGCCTGGGTGACAGACAAAATCAGGCCAGAAGTAGCAGATGGCGTGAATTTAAGAGCTTCAAGAGAATCCTTTCAGCAAATGAGGGCAAGAAAAGCCACTGTATTGAGAAAATTGAAACAGAAAATTTGATGTATTCTGAAGAATATTAATCTCAACAAAGTACGGTAAGAAAAGCCCTTCTATCGAAACATTTGGAACTGAAGGATGTACGATTTCCCCAGCCAGAGTCCTTCTACTCACCTGTGAATGTGGTATTGGAATTTAAATGCATTTAGTTACACCCATTGGAATTTACATGCATTTAATTACACCCATTTTCCCTTCCGCTTCATTATCTAAACATTGTAGGTGTTTATCTTTTCGTTGATAATTCATCTATTTTGTTGTAACATGCATAAATTGTAATGCGCCTAACTAAATACACGCTGGGTGGCAGCAGTTTAATTAATAAAGACATATACAACGTGTAGTTTTTCTGTACTTTTTTCACCCCCACACGATAAAGTATTATAAATGGGTGTTAAAAAAAATCCTTGTGTTGCGCCTTTCCCTTTACTATACACACTTCACGATGGAGTGTCAGACGTGTGCAAGTTTGGGAAATGGTGATGTGCTAAGAAGTGAGTCAAACATTTAAATGTTTGCTTTAATTTGTTCCTATGTATTTCTTGTGTCACACAGCATACACATTAATTTTAGGTCACTCTAAGAATACCCGAATAACTTGTTACATTAATTATGGTCTAAAAAAATAATCAGACTTGAAACAAAAACCTTTGTACCTCGCCAGTACAAACTACAAATCCCAGGATGCCCGACAATCCAGATATCAATAGCAGTGTAGCAATACTAGCTCTAGTTTAGCCAAGTGAACCATGGGCTTTTAGTGCTGCCTCAACTCTTCATAGATCAGCTTGTCTGCTTACTCGAATTTGAGACATGGTGGCCTTTCTGGAAGATCAGGAACATACCTCATGGCTCATTTCATCTAGTGGTTTGAGCTGTTTTAAAGAGACTCAGGCTAGCTCCCTTTTGGCAGACATTTCGGATTTCATCAGGGAATCCTGCACAGCTGGACGGACAAAGGCATATAACCAAGTGTGGCCCGATGGGTTGGCTGTTGCCGTGGATAGGTTTGACTTGTCACACATTTCCCTTTTTGTTTCAACAGAGTGAATCCTGTAGGACAATTAACTCTTTTTGACCTGCTACAATGGCTGGCCATTACCCAGCTGCTGATATGCTTCTGGGTCAACGTCATGCAGTTTTGCAACTAAACACCAATTCCTGGAGCCACACCGCAGAACTCATTAATGCAGTCCTTCATTGTGGCTGAGAGAAGTCCTCTTTATCTCTTATTGGGTAAGTTGGCTTTTCTGATGGCATTATCAGTCAGTTGCAGGTTATCACCTTGGATATTGTATGTAACCCTGTTTGGTAAAAACAAATTATACGGCTTGCCAAAAAACACAACTTCTTCTCTGTATGTTTTCGTATTGTCAACAGATCTGTTGTAGGCAGTAAAAACAAGGACACTGTATTTAGGTAGGAAGACTTCTTTCCATTATTTGTTTATAAGCGCTGTAAGGTCATGTTGTCCAATTTAAGCATCCTCAGTGGAATGGTGGATTACCCACCTGCTGAGCTTGGCTGACATGAACAACTACAAATTCAGTGTTCAAGATGCACCACCAGCATCACAGTGATTGATCAGGGTTGAGGTGATAGAGGTATGGACACATTTGGCACTCTATCATTTGCAGATGCCATCACAGCTAAGTGCAGACATTCCTCTCTATTCTCATGTGAGGTCAAGAAATATTTTCTGCCAAATTATGAAAATCTCAGTTGAGCTACATCAAATGGAGATGTTCACTGGTAAAGCTGTAATTTCATTTCTGATTCAGAAATACATTTTAATGCCACTTCTGCTTTTGGAACTTCAGGTGCGTAGTTTCTTTACCAAAACTGGCATCCCCTCCCTTGGACTTGTAATGGTCTCTTAGTGCAGAGATTTTCCCCAGAGGGAATTTGTCAACTGTCAGGTACTTGTAAGCAGCGAGTTTCTGTAGAAAAAGGCTCAAAAGATTGTTGCTTTCATGGCCTTAGGAGCAAGATTTGAAACAAAAGAGGATGGCCTCTAAGCTGGGCACTTTTATCACGTAGCGATTGTCAGGTTTAGCAAAGCATCATGTGAGTTATAGTCTGCACTGATGAGAATCATGTATTGCTTTACGGCTTCTGGTGGCTTTGTCTCTTATAGTGACTACTAGTATTCCTGTTTACTTCCTTTTCTTGAAGTAACTCTTGGAAAAACCCTATTAATCTCGCAAAACGTTCTAGTGGGTAGTGGCCGTCCACAGAGAATTATTGATGCTTAAGGCAAATCACATAACAAAACAGATCTAGTGCTAACCCATACTAACTGATTTGTGAGAAACGTTTGCCAAGAATTTACGAAAAAGGCAGTACTATTTTTAAGTCAGTCACTTACAACGTAGTACTTACACTTCTCACACGTTTATCTGCTTTCTGTTTCAGTTGTTCCACCTGTTTAAAATAAAAAACAAAAAACCTGCATGTTAGACAAATCAGTCTACCACTTGCAAACTAAACATATTAGGAAATATATGTGGGCTATTACTAAGACAAACAGTAGTGGAAATGCGGTACAAAGCTTAATTCCAGCTTACCTCCTTGATTACACTGTGTAATTCCCCTGAGGCCTCCTCTTTCTCAGTTCACAACATTGGAAATAGACGCCATGTATTCAACACTGTACAAAAAGTTGCATTCAGTGGCCCATTATTAACTCATTGGTGCATAACGTGATAATGACGGATCAGTTATTTCCCAGGCATACAGGACAGAACGAAATTTCAATTTAGCAGCATTATTATTAATTTACTGCTGTCCTCATTGTAAGCAGCATGTCAAATAGCTATGTGGCGAGTTGCAATTTCAAATTACGACTTGTAATTTACTGTTGCGCTCATTGATATAGGACACTTTTTACAACTCTTAACTGGCTTTTCCTAAAAATTACAAGCACATTTGTCCCGGCTAAAGACGAGCACTTTTATCCACGTGCTTTGGTTTAGTGATCTGAAACATGCTGCTTATTGATCACAGAATTCCAAACAAAGAATGTTCCATTCAGTGAATGATCTCAGATCCCCAAGTTTGTTCAACATTATCCAAGCCTTTTGATCTAAACACCATACAAAGGGTCTGTTGAGACTTGTAGCATCTTACATTTTGAGTCTTGGTCAGCAGTACGCTAGAATAAGGACTTTGCAGTTGACTTACTCGTTTTGGTAAAAATGTGTAAAAATATTTACTGTACTAGACAACACAAGAGCCAAAACATTTGTCATTGACAATCATGCTTTAAAAAGTATTATTTATGAGGCACTATGATAACAGGAAATGCTATTCACTAGTACATATTTGCATTTTTATAAGTCTGTTACAGAAAGAAGCATTTTTACAAATAATTAAAAGGCTAAAAGTGAATTACCTTTAGTCTTGGATAATCAAACAATAATCCAAAAATTAACAAAAGCAGCATTGCACTTCACAGCTCTCATAGATCACCAGGAGAACCCAGCCTAGCCATTCCCTGTCTTACCTAATGCTTCAAAGTCCTGCACTATGTCTCTAAGGAGGCTCTGGCATTTATGTTTTTTATTCTTTGCAAACATTTCCTAACGTTACCATTATTCCTAGGTATCTAGTCTTACATCAAAACCAACACGAACATCTCAATGAGTAGTCTCTTGGAGAAAGGCTATGGCTTGCAAGTTCACGTTGCACACTGTATAAGACGTGTGAAGGAGGGGGAACAGGGTCCAAGTGCAAGGTCTAAGTGAGTTGTAATTGCCAATGCAATATATTTTCCTTAACTTGTTCTGCTTCTCAACAGGCTAAGAAACGGACACAATGACCATAAGATTGATAAGCATGGTGGGTGAAAAGGAAATGCTAGATCAGGCTTCAAGTAAGCAGGCTGCCGAGAATTTCCAAGCCAAAAACCTGCATCATTACAGAAAGTTAGCAGTTGGTAATGCCTACAGAGAGAATGGAAACTAGAATCGGTAGCTGCCTGACAAAGTTCTACAACAGAAACATGTCGCTAAGTTGCAGTAAGAGGTTCTCCTGAAATGAGCCTGAAGTATCATGAGAGGATGAATCCTTTACAAGATGTAGGCCTACGTTCTACCTGGAAATAATGGCTTTCGAAGGATTGCTGCGCTGAGCAGCAAAACCACCATAATTAACAAAAAGGTTTAGAAGGCTTTCGTAAATAGTTGTTTTTTTAGATCCCTGAAAATATCCAGATTCAGATGTGTGTCTTCCGTTGAAGAAACATGAAGTTCATGCTGAACGATCAATAGCTATTAACTGATTTAGGTGAAATGATCCAGTTGATGGAAATCTTGACTTTTTGGAGAATTGGGGAATCAGGAGATGCCCTTCGCCTCATCTCTTTGATTGGCGGATAAACAGAAACTGCGATAGTAGGTAAGTCAGTGACAGATGGAAAGTGGTCGGGCTAAGCAAGGAGAGGACCCTTTGCAAACTTTGTTATGTGATCGTACATTTTGGAGAAGGTTTTTCTGGTGTAGGCATTCCTAACCAGTTGGGAAGGCAGGAAAGAGAAGGACAGAATAATCATTTATGAGCACCACGATAACTGAATATTTATGAATCCATTTCTGAAACCGAAAGCTGGGAGAATGTTTCCTACATACTTACTGTTAAGCTGTATCGTTGGCAGCCCTCTCGTAAAGGCCAGTCAATGCCATCACCCTCAGGATTGCCTGACCATGTGAACACTTGCTTGAAGTTATTCCATTTACCACCCAGGTCATAAGGGAAAATAAAAGTTTCTCCTGTCTGATAATACTGAATTCTATCTTTAGCCTGTAGAGAAGATACAAACATAATAATTACTGGTAAAGATAATGAACATCAGTGACAGATCTTTTTCTCAAACTATAGAGGGAAAGATAGAAAACATCTAAATAGCAAGCTCATGCCAAATACAAATTAACACCATCTCCTCTGGACACCATTACGAAGCCTAGATCCTAATGGTATGTCATTGCATATATACAAGGGGGATGCTTCATTACTGGACGACTCCCGGGGGGACTGAACATCCACTTGTGTAGGGCAACTGGTGGTCAATATCCTTATATTGGGTCACTAGAGTGTGATGTTGCTTGCCTGACGTCACTACACACCACCAGTCCTCTCTAGACCAAGTCTTAGCCCCTGACAGTGTAGGTACTGGAGGTGATGACCTGGAATGCACCGGTTCACTTCAGTCATATCATAAGGGACAACTACAGAACATATGTGTTCACATGTAGCACACTCCTGGCTATGAAAGCAGCAAGAATAGGGAAAGGAATGTTGTTAATGCTTTTTAGTCCTTAAACAAAGCAAACGCTGAGGTCTGGCTACAACGGTAGGCTTGCAAGGGCAATTGTGAAATGCTATGCATGTCATAATAAAGTATCTATCCCAATATGAACATCCACGTCAGAAAACCTATTACTTTAAGCTGCAGTAATAAGAGCGAAGTATGAGGAGCAATGAAGAGATTTGTTCATTGTTGAAAAAAAATCTGAATTAGGGCGAGCCCTCCACCTCCAGCCTAAAATGTATTTAGCTTCCATTCAATTTCCTGCCAGTGTTTACTACCTATAACGTACACAAATGAAACTTCACTTACTAACATAAATGTAGGACTATAATAACAGTTATTACACAGTGCCTTAATCACTGGGCACGCCAGCAGCCACTCAGAAGCTAGTGGGGGTGTAATGCCTCAATAATTATCAATCCCATCATCCATCAGTAAGTAGGGGACTATCAGACAATGCCAGGGTTTTTATTATAATTAAGGGATACACGCGTCTGCTGAACAGATCTCAAACGGTGCATATCATGTCTACATCTCAAGAGCCATAAACTGAGCCACCTACATTTTATGCTTGGTTCGATTCATTTTCAGACATTTACTAAAGCAGCAGTTTAGCGCAGCAGTACACACTGCGATTCAAAGTGCAATTAATAAAAGCCCTATTCATCTGACGCCCTCTCTCCAATACACCGACTGGGTAATTGAGGTTGTCAAAACAGTCCTCATCATGGCACTGCGCGTTCAGCATTTGAGCGGCACACATTAAAGCAATAATACGTCTGATGCGGTATGAAAGACATATTTTCACATTAAGATCACTCAAGACCACATTTATCTGAACAATGACTCCAATCTTCATCACAGTGACAAGTACTATAGGGCCATTTGGTATGACCAGGACTGGTATCCCAAATCCACTACAGGTGTCTGGAGGCCACTGGCCCAGCATCTGCACCATGTATTAAATAACGTGTTGGGTATCTTATACAGGATGGGCCATGTTTGAAAACACTCCATGACAATCTACATGCCGTAGAGAAAGAACACTTTACTCCTGCCTGCATTTTCCATATACCCTACAACTAGTAAGAGTTTTCAATAGAGGTCTACCAATTCCAAACTTGTGCTGAAATCCAAAGAGGCCTGAAATAAAGTGTTCAGCGGTGGGTTCTGGACAGATAAGCAACACTTTATGTACGCAAGTTATACAGGAGAACACGCTGTTACTCGTCAAAGTAGCATACAAATACAGCATTCGGTCTACATTACCACATTTGAAGTAACTCGAATCTAAATAAAAGGACACCATGATTCTGGACTCTAAATTAAAGCAAAGAAAGTTTCATTTATTTATCAGTATCTTTATTACTCATTGGATGTGGCTCAGCTGTGACCTTCGAGGACTCTAGGGTTCCAACAGGAGTGACAAAGGAAAAAAGAATCGGGGAATCAAGTCGTTACTCTGACTTTTATAGCTTTCCACATCATAATTAGGAATCAGGCAGTCCTGGATCGCAATCACAGGTCACAAGTTTAAGATGCTCATGGCCCACACATGCTATCGAAACAGTAGAGCTCATATATTCAAACACATTTGATGTACTGTGTCTCACCGAGACATGGCTAAAAAAAGAAAAATGGTATACTTAGGATCTCGTTTCTAATATTTCTGATGAATAAGATATCCAGAAAGGGAGCAACCATTATCTACAGGAATTCTTTCACCCTGCTTAACAAAACTTAACACTGGCACGCTCAGAGATACTACAAACAACCTCACACACTGAGCTAATGTTGATCTATTGTCCTTCTAACACAGTTTTTTTTAACCAAACTCATTCAACTAGTATCCGCTTTCACTGACGGCAATACATTAAACAATTGCTCTCTGAACTTAATGTGCACTTGGACAACAAGACAGCCGTCGGTTCCACTGAACTCATTAGCCATTCAGAGACTGTGGTCTGACCCAGGTGATTAAAGTCTACACTCAAACTGCTGGCACATTCTTGATGTGCTGAGGAAACACTGTGCCTTTAATTTCTACGTATCACGTGTCTTGTATGGACAGACCACTCCATCATTACTCATATAACCCACCGCACAGCAAGCCAAACTATTGGGCGAGCTGGAGCTAGCAGTGTAAGTGGTGCTCCTGCATCGCCAAGACCAGAGGGTCCATTGCCATTAAAATAAAGGGGTGGGGGGGGGAATTAGTGGGTACCCATGTCGAGTACCACGCAGAATCGGGACCGCATCTGATATAGTGCCATTCACTCGAACGTGAGCTGTTGGATTGGAATTTATGAACATAATTAATTCTATGAATTGGGGGAATTCCCAGTGTGTCTAGCACAGCCCAAAGAAAAGGCCACACAAGGAAGTCGAAGGCCTTCTCCGCGTTGAGCAGGGCCACTGCCGCAGGGACGGCAGGGGAGATTTTACTGAGTACGACAAAAACAGTGCAGAGGTTCAAGGAGGTGGATCAAACCCAGATTGTGACAAAGAGATGCGTTGCTCCATTAGCAGAGCCAGTCTGCTTGCTCTCACCTTAGCCAATACTGTATTCATTAAGTTTAACAGCAATAATGGGCGATAAGACACACAGTTACCAGGATCTTTACCTGGCTTTAGCAGCAAGTGGGGACTGTTTCTCGTGGCGTGGGGGGTAAAGTGCCGACTTGTATGCCCTCGTTGTATAATGCCAAACATCTCGGTGCACGTTGTTGCTTATACGTTTTATAAAAGGCGCCTGTTAGTCCATCAAGACCAGGCACTTTGGAATCGTCTAGTGTGTTGATAGCTTGGATCACCTCCTCTAGAGTGAGTGGTTCAATGAGGAATCGTCACTGACCGTCCTCAAACCACACCATGGCAACATCTGCCAGGTATGTTGAGAGTGCCTCGGGGTCAAGAGATACCTGAGAGGAGTACAATTTCTGGTAATAAGTACAGTGCGTGGCCATGATACATTCTGTGCCCGTAATGGACTCTCCATTCTCCGCTCGGAGTTCCGCAACATAGTTGACCAATATGTTGGGGCGTAGAATGCGAGTAAAGGTGCTTCCAGGTTGCTTGCCCTTGCCATAGCGACAAGCTGGGTGTGTTTGCTCATGTATGTAGTTTCTGTTCTGCCAACTCACGAAATTCGGCCAGCAATTCCCCCCTTCGAGTCTAGGTGTTCGATCAGTCTCCTCGCTATGCTCCAGCTCCTGCAGTTTCGTTTTAGTCCAGCTTAATTGCGTGCGGATAGCTCTGAGAATATCCACCTGCTTGGCAATGCACACCCCTCTGATGAAGACCTTAAAGGCCTCCCACAGAATCACCTGTGAAGGCACAGTTCTGGCATTGTTCTCAAAATATTCGAGAACGGACCTATGAAGTTCACTACGGAATACTTGGTCCCGAAGTGAATCACTGTTAAAACGCCAGCTGACCTCGAGGCCACATCCATATGGAATCCAAAGCTTTAATAAGGTTGGATTATGATCTGAAAGTGTTTTTGGAAGCACAGTGACCTCGGATATCCACAAGTGGGCAGTAGCCGACAATAGCCAATAATCTAATCAGGTCCAGACAGAATGGGTGCCGAATAGAAGGTGCATCCCGATTGCGTAGGGTGATGGATACGGCAGGCAGCATATAAGCGTCAATGATGTGGCAGAGTGCCTCCCGGGCCTTTGGTTTGTCAGATGGGTGTGTGCTAGTGGAGTCGGTGTGCACACTGGGTGGTAAATTAAGATCCCCACTAATAATAAAATGGTTCACCTCAAAACTGTCCAGTCGGGAATGGAAGTTTAAAAAAAAGTGAGGGTCATCAGTGTTGGGGGCATATACAATAACGAATAATGTACTTTTGTCTTCCAGTTTTTCAAGTACTAGCAAATATTGCCCTTCTGTGTCCGAAAAATGCGAGTAAAGGTACAGTTTTATGAATTAAGATACAGGTACCTCGCGAATAGGCATTGTAACACAAGAAATAACTATATGTGCCCCAATTCCTAGCAAAAGCATGTTCAGCACGCTAAGAGAAATGGGTCTCTTGAAGAAAGACAATTTTAGTGCAATGTCTATTAAGCTGTGCCAGTACTGGTTTCCCTTTGCGGGGATTGTTAATACTGCGTAGATTCCAGTTAACTACGCCTAGGTCGATGGACTTAACCATGCTGTGGAGTTAGCATGAAGTTATCATACATAGGCCCGAGAGCCTTGTGACATACAACAGTGTAGGTGATGAATGCTAAAGTGTAATGTGCAGCTTCAGAAAACATTTCAACTCTAGTAAAACGGTCCCAAAGCGGTGTCCCATCCCTCACCCACACTAGATACAAAATGATCCAGTGAATCCCATTTAACCCATCAAAAAAGAAAGAAGAACATAACCCGTAACAATCAAGAATGGTGTTCACCATGGGGGCATGGGAACAACTCTGATTCCGGGAGTTCCTAGAGAGAATAACATCAGAGCTGGTGTATGGTGCTCGCAACCATGGATTTGAATACGCAAGCGAGGACGTATACAATATGAATCGTTTGCCGACCTATATAAAAGGAAGGGAACAAGGGCAATAGACATTAAACTCAGCGGCCAACCCCGCCCCCCCATGTTTGTTTCAAGATGTAGTGGGCTGGCTTCTGTGTCCCTGCGTCCCTGCGTCCCATTAGTATCCGGGGTGCGTGGTCATTTGTGGGAGATCCAGCACAGAGAGATTTGTTGTAGGCCTCAGCATCTGCAGGGGTGTCGAAGATCTTGGATCGTCCCTTATGTTCTATCCGCTGTCTGCCCGGGTACAGCATGGAGTAGCGGATGTTCAGTTTGCGGAAGCGTTTTTAACACTGCTGTATTTCCGAAGAGATTCCTGGACCATTGGGGTGAAATCAAGGAAAATGGAAATGCTCGAGCCTTGGTATTGAAGGGGACTCTTTTCCCTGGCTAGCCGCAGCGCTGTTTCTCTGTCCCTATAGTTGAGCAGACAGGGTATAAGGAATCTCTGTGGAGTGCCTTCCGGAGGTCGCTGGCCCAATAAGCAGCATACACTTTTGACCGCAAAAGTGCAGGAGAAGCTAATACGATCAAAGAGGGCCTGCAGCAGTTGTTCAACAAAGTTCTCAGGATGCCCCATGTTGGTGGTCTCAGCAATTCTCGAGATACAAATGTTGTTTCTTCGAGATCTTGCCTCTAGGTCCTTGTTCCTAATTGCCACTTGTTTTAAAAGGCGCTCCATTTTATCTAGGAGTTTCTGCGTTGTCACCGAGTTATCCTCCAGGCTGGAGATCCTTTCTTCAGTGCGGTGTCAGCGGCGCAGCATCGCCCCAGATGCTCTATGGCCTAAGCTCATAGTGATGCGGGCGGGCATTGCCCTTGCGTCCCCTCGAGCCACAGGGCTCCTGATATGCCATGGGGACCACAGAGTTAGAGTAATTCAGCTGCGAGCAGGATATCAGGGACTGCCGGGCCTGGAGCCTCACTCAGATGCGGCCATCTTGGTCACAGTCGTGGCCAATCCCCCTGAAAACACATTATTTCCATACAAACAAGCCTTTTTCAAACCGTATTTTAGCTGCGGCCAACAAATAGAAAGGAATATTTGCATTTTTAAATGAACTCTTGGACACTGTCAAACTAACCCCACAAATCCCATTTTTGAAGATGAATGGCTACTGCCTCTGTCGCTGGCACCCCATTGTTTATGGCAGCAGGCCCAAGAAAGCAAGAAAGAACGACAACATTTCAAGTAAAAGAGATTTTTTTTTAAACTCTGGATCGCCTCCTATACTGATACAGCTGGTATGGTATAAAATGACACTCAAGAAATAACTGATCGTCAACATGATAGTCACCATGCCTATCAATGTAAAAGCTCAGAGTACAACGAGAGTCAAAGTGATGCAGTTTCTGTTCCTCCTTGGTAGGATGCAACAGAGGGGAAAAGCAGGCAGCAAGATAATAAGCAGTCCAACATGAAATGAGTCAGCCCCTTTACGCAGGAAGGAAACTCTTGTGTGAAGAAATGCCTTCTAAACTGAGGAGATCACAAGGGGTAGGCCCTGGTTAGCTCATTCACTGAGCTGAAGTGACAGTAAGAAATGCGTTACTTACCTGTAACTGCAGTTATCCAGGATTGGTATCTTTCATAGATTCACATACCAGAATCATTCCCCGTCGTCGGGGTGGGAGTCCCCGGTACATAACAATAGTAATCTCATATAGACATATACATACTAATAGGCCAGAGGCCTCACATTAGTAACCTATCTGAGTCCTTTTGTAAAAAGGACCGAAGTTTGGCCAGGAGCCAATCAGCTACTACCACCCTCTAGAACCTTCCTGGAAGGAGCCCTAGTCCCTCAGATTTTCGTAAGCACAGTGCTAAGTAATACCTACTGAGAGAACCAAGGTGAGCCCTTCCAGGGGAGGCGGGTGGGTTGCATGTGAATCTATGAAAGATACCAATACTGGATAACTGCAGTTACAGGTAAGTAATGCATTTCTTATCCAGTATTATGGGTATCTTTCATAGATTCACATGCCTGAATCAGAGTAGCAAGCAATAGTCAGCACATTTCGTATAGTACATCATAGAAGACACTTAATAACACCTTATCATTAGTGCGATCCCATGAACCTGTAAACATTATCAGTAGGAAGAAATGTGCAAGAAGGAAATAGGTGGGATGAAAGGAAGAAGGCTCACCTCTACTGAAATAGATGACGGAGCACCGCTTGTCCCACTGCTGCATCCTTCATAAGTTCGGAGTCCAAGCAGTAGTGCCTGGTGAACGTATGAGGCGTCTTCCATGTCGCCGCTCTACAAATGTCAACAATGGGCACCCCAGCAAAGAGCACCATGGAAGTGGAGACTGCTCTTGTGGAATGAGCCCGAACTTTGGAAGGCAGAAGGCGATGGCCGCAGAGATCCATCTTGAAATACTCTGCTTTGTCAATGGATGACCTTTCCTGGGCCTGCTAAAGGCAATGAATAATTGGCTGGATTTTCGAAACTGTTCCGTCCTATGGATATAGAACTTCAGACATCTCTTCAGGTCTAAAGAGTGGAGAGATCTCTCCGCTGCCGTGGATGGATTCGGAAAGAAAGTCTTTAGAACAGTAGGTTAATTGAGATGAAAAGTAGACGGAACCTTTGGTATGAACTTAGGATTGGTCCTTAAGATGACTCTGTCCTGTTTGAATTGAATGAAAGGGTCCTGAATAGATAAGGCCTGAAGCTCACCTACTCTCCTTGCTGACGTGAGAGCCAATAAGAGAGCTGTTTTCCATGACAAGTATTTGATATCTGCTTTATGAATTGTCTCAAAGGGGTGTTTCATCAACTGAGCCAAGACAATGTTGAGTTGCCACGTAGGTGGTAACGGTGTCACTGGAGGGAATGTTCTGAATAATCCTTTCAGAAATTGCTTGACCAGTCTATTGGACCATAGTGACGTTCCAGACGAAGAGCGCCTAAATCGGCAGCCAGATGGACCTTTATTGAGGCGTGGGCCAATCCCGAGTTAGCCAGGTGAAGTAAGTAAGGCAGCAGTTGCGCTGGAGATGACGAAAACGGATGCAGTTTGTTAGCTTTGCACCACATACAGAACCTTTTCCACTTAAGGGAATACGTCTTGTTGGTACTGTCTGCCCGGGCCCGGGCCAAGACTGCTCTGCACTCTTGAGGAATATCTAAGTCCTGGAACACTCAGGAGCCAAGCCGATAATCTGAGAGATGTCGGATCTGGATGCTGGACTTGCCCCTGGTTCATAGTGAGGAGATTCGGGTATGGCCTGAATGGAATCGGCGGCTCCAGCGATAGAAGGTGGAGTTCTGTAAACCAGTGTTGGCGCGGCCACGCTGGGGCTACCAGGATCAGGGTGCAACGCTCTGTCTTCATTTTCCGGAGAACCCTGGGAATCAGGGGAAATGGAGGAAATGCGTAAGCAAATACGTTGCACCATGCCATCGAAAATGCATCCCCGAGAGATCTTGGCTGGGGAAGCCAGCTTGCATAATGTTGGCATTTTGCGTTGATTTCCGTTGCAAACAGGTCCAGGTGGGGTGTGCCCCAGCGGGAGAAGTCTGCGCTGAGAGCATGTTGGTCGAGCTCCCACTCGTGGCAAATGGAGCGTTGTCTGCTTAGAGAGTCCGCCAGGGTATTGTGGGACATACTCGGCTCGAAGAGAAATGTTGCAGAGTAGCCATTTCCAAATTTGTTGAGATTCTTGAGACAACGTCATCGATCGAGTACCCCCTTGTTTGTTCAAATAGTGCATTGTGGTGGTGTTGTCGGTCTCACAAGCACTGGGGAGTTCCTGATCCGAGGCAGGAATGCTCGAAGAGCCATGTATACTGCCCTCAACTCGAGCAGGTTGATGTGCAGCTCCTTTTCTGCCAGTGACCATTGGCCGTTGATCCGGAGCTCCTGCAGGAACGCACCCCATCCTTCCAACGAGGCATCTGTTGTTATTAGGTGGGGTGAGATTGGAAGCAGGAAAGGAAGGCCCCGGTTCAGATTTTTTGGTTGAAGCCACCAGTGCAGGGCCTGCGTCATGACTGGCGTGATCTTGATCAGATCGTCAAAGGATCCCAAGCACTGGATCCACTGAGAAAACAACGCTTCTTGTAATGGGCGCATACGGAGGCGGCAGTGTGGAATTAGTAGGATATTGGAGGACATCATCCCCAACAATGATTTGAAGAGTCGCACCTTGATGGTCTTTTTGGTCCGAACTCGGCTTGCCAGAGACCTCAGTTTGATTTGACGCTCCAGTGAAGGGAAGGCCTTTCCCTGGCGTGTGTCCAGAGTTGCTCCCAGGAAAGTGAGACGTTGCGATGGTTGAAGGACAGACTTTTCCTGGTTGAGCGTAAGTCCTAGGCTCTCGAAGAGTTGAAGACAGGCGTTGGAAGATCTGGTTACGCCTATCAGAGTAGGAGCCTTGACGAGCCAGTCGTCCAAGTAGGGGAAAACCTGGTGATGGAGTTGGCGAAGGTACGCTGCCACAGGAGACAGGTATTTTGTAAAAATGCGTGGTGCCGACTTCAGGCCAAATGGTAACACTCTGAATTGGTAGTGCCGTCCCACCACCACAAACCTCAGGAATTGTCTGTGACTCTTGTGGATCAGTATGTGAAAGTAGGCGTCCTGGAGGTCTAAGGACACCATGAAATCTTTGGAATTGAATAGCTGCAACACCTCTTGAGTGGATACCATACGGAAAGATTGTTTCTTGAGGTATCTGTTGAGGCTTCTTAGGTCCAATATAGGTCTCCATTTTTTCTCCTTTTTTCGTATTAGGATCAATCAATCAATCAATCAAGGACATTTATAGAGCGCACTACTCACCCGGAGGGTCTCAAGGCGCTGGGGGGGGGGGTGCTGCTACTGCTCGAACAGCCAGGTCTTGAGCTTCTTCCTGAAGGAGAGGTGGTCTTGGGTCAGGCGCAGGTCGGTCGGCAGGGAGTTCCAGGTCTTGGCGGCCAGGTAGCAGAAGGACCTTCCTCCTGTTGTCGTTCTTCGGATGCGGGGGACGGCGGCGAGGGCGTGACTGGCTGATCGGAGGTGGCGCTTGGGAGCGTAGAAGTTGATGCGGTTGTTGAGGTAGCTCGGGCCTTGATCGTGCAGGGCTTTGTGTGCGTGGGTGAGGAGACGGAAGGTGATTCTCTTGTTGACAGGGAGCCAGTGCAGGTCTCTCAGATGTCCGGAGATGTGGCTGCGTCGGGGGATGTCGAGGATGAGTCTGGCTGAGGCGTTCTGGATCCGCTGGAGTCTCTTCTGGAGCTTGGCGGTGGTTCCGGCGTAGAGGGCGTTGCCGTAGTCCAGTCGGCTGGTGACGAGGGCCTGGGTGACCGTCTTCCTGGTTTCGGTGGGGATCCACCGGAAGATCTTCCGTAGCATGCGCAGGATGTTGAAGCACGACGAGGAGACGGCGTTGACTTGTCTGGTCATGGAGAGGGAGGAGTCCAGGATGAAGCCCAGGTTGCGTGCGTGGTCTGTCGGTGTGGGTGCGGTGCCCAGGGCGGGGGGCCACCAGGAGTCGTCCCAGGCGGAGGGCGAGGAACCCAGGATGAGGACTTCCGTCTTGTCTGAGTTCAGTTTCAGGCGGCTGGTCGTCATCCACTCGGCTACATCTTTCATCCCTTCGTGAAGGTTGGCTCTGGCAGCGGCGGGGTCGTTGGTCAGGGAGAGGATCAGCTGGGTGTCATCGGCGTAGGAGATGATGTTCAGGTTGTGTTGGCGTGCGATGGTCGCGAGGGGGCTCATGTAGACGTTGAAGAGGGTGGGGCTCAGGGAGGAACCTTGAGGGACGCCGCAGATGACTCCGCTGGCCTCTGACTTGTACGGTGGTAGACGGACTCTCTGTGTTCTTCCGTCGAGGAAGGAGACGATCCATTCCAGTGCCTTCTCCTGAATTCCGACGTTGCTGAGGCGCTGCACAAGGGTGCGGTGGCAGACAGTGTCGAAAGCCGCGGAGAGGTCTAGGAGGATGAGGGCCGCTGTTTCTCCGTTGTCCATCAGGGCTCGGATGTCATCGGTGGCAGCGATGAGGGCGGTCGGAGGATGAATCGGGAGTAGAATCCTTTCCCCTTATGACCTCGGGGAACTCTTTCCACTGCCCTTTTCTGGAGCATTAGAGAGAGTTCTTTTTGAAGGAAATGCAGATTCTTGTGCTGCATAGGACGTGGGGGGTTCGGAGGAGGAGGCTCTACGAACTCCAAAGTATGTCCGAACCGAACCAGCTGGAGAACAGAACGATCCGTCGTGATCGTTTGCCAATTGTGGAGGAAGTTCGATATTTTCCCTCCAACTGCGCAATGTGGAGAAAAAGTGGAAGCCTGTGGGAGAAAGAGGTCATTGCCTTCTGGCTGCGTCCTTTTTTCCTCCTCCTCGCCCTCGAAAGGAAGGCTTGTTGTACGATGAGTGGCCTTGTTGCTGTCTCTGCTGGTATTGAGGCTTGTACTGCTGTGAGGAGCCATAGGAGGTTTTGTATCCCTGATAGCCACCTCTTGTCTGTTGTCCTCTTCTTCTGGAGCCCCGAAAGGAAGTATTTTTATACTTGAGGGTACCCAGGGCTTTCGCGGTCTCGGTATCTTTTTTGATACCCTGCAGCATCTCATCTATATGCTCCCCAAAGAGCAGTATTCCATCGAACGGCATGTCCAGAACTTTGGTTTGTACCTCAGGGTGGAACGATGTGGCTTTAAGCCACCCCTGGCGCCTTAGGACTGCTGCCCCTGCCAGCTGTCTAAATCCTGTAGAGGCTATATCCATCGCCACATCTATCATTTCCGAGGCAGATCGCTCGCCCTGAAGGAATATCTTCTTTGCCTCTTCCTTCTGGTCCTCTGGTATTGCTCCTAAATATGGGGCAATATCCGCCCACATCTGACGATTGTATCGTCCTAAGAGGGCCATGGAGTTTGCCGCTCGGATAGAAAGGGCCGACATGGAAGAAAACTTTTTACCAATATTATCAAGTTTATGGCCTTCCTTATCCGGTGGAGCAGTCAACGCTGCCGACGGATTACTGGACTTACGCTGTGCAGCCTGCGTAATAACGGAGTCCGGTTTCGTTTGCCCTATAAGGCATGCCGAAGCCGTGGCTGGGGCCTTATATTTCTTGTCAAGTCTGGGCGGAAATGGAATCAGAGATGAGGGGTTTTGCATTATCTTCACCCCCTAATTCCAGACATGCTCCATGATAGGGATGGATCGTACACTCTTCTTGAATGGCTCTTTGAAGTCATACAGGAAGCAATCCTGGGTTTGCGTGGTCATTTCGATTTTAAACTGTGCCGCAGCTCTTTCCACAATATTATGAACCCCCCCCCCCCCGATATCCTCTGGGGGCGACTCCGCCTGTGCCTGGTCAGGGGATGCCGGATCCGGAATGACAGTTATTCCATTCATCATCCTGAATTTCTCCTTCCTCCTGCTGTCCTTCCTCTTCTCCTACTACTTCCTCCTCTTCATCAGAAGAAGGTAGAGGTGGTAAAGTGACAGGATCTTGACGAATGACCAATGGAGGTGGTCGAAGGCGAGGAGGTATCACAGGTGTAGGCTGCTGTACCAGAGGAGGCGGAGTGGGCGGAAACCGTTGTTTGTAGTCCGCTATGAGAAATTGCAGGTCCGTCACTATTGATGCTGGGAGGCACACCATAGGTTGTGAGGAAGGAGGCGGAGTAATTTGACATTCCTCCTGAGATCGTCCTTCATCCTGACCCAGGTCTTCATAGTCTGAGCTTTCATGGACCTTAACATGGAGTTCTGATGGACTTGTAGCAGGCTGGAACATTGAACCATCATCAGAATCCTCTGTGTCCAGCAGATGGGTCGGTATCAGTGGCTGGACCCTGCTAGGCGACGTTAATTCTGGCGTTAAAGTACTCGTTGTCAGTCTATAGTGCGTATAAGTACTTCAGCGTAGAAGACCCTGTAGTCGACGAGCCCGTCAACGGGGTGGTCGTCGACGGTGGAGCGTCAATGGCCTCAGCAGACGACGCAGTTGTCTTCATCGACGACGATGCTGTCGACGGCAGCGTCGACGGGTCCTTCTTCGTCGACGGCAGTGTCGACGGTGGACCTGTCGTCGATGGCTTCGTCGATGATTTCGTCGACGGTTGCGTCGACGGTCTCGTCGACGCTGGTGTCGATGTCGATGACTTCTTCGACGCCGGTGTCGACCTCGTTGGCTTCGTCGACGATGGAGCCGTCGACGGTGCCTTAGATGCCGTTGACGAGGAAATCGTCGACGCTGAAGTGACTCTCGTCGACGACGATGACTTTGTTTTCGTCGACGACGATTTTTTAATAGCAATGACTGAAACAATCAACCTACCCGTCGACGAGGATGCTGTGGTAGAGGTCATGGCGGAGAAGGACGATGCCGTCGACGTAGATAAAGTTGCTGTCGACGTCGTCACAGGCATGGCCGAAGTGACCAGCAAAGGCTTCTTAAAGGTGACATCCTGAAGAGAACTTTTCCCTGCCATGACCTGTGGACGAACCTCTGAAGACTTGGTCGTCTTCTTCTGAGGTGGCTCTGCAGACGGGCCTGGAGATGACTGTCTGGGCCTTTTGGATGAGGAGTGTGAGCTCCTAAAGGAACACTCGCTCTCATCTGAAGAGACTGTCTGATCCTTCTCTTTAAGTCTCTTGAGCCATCAAAGCAGGCGCCCCTCTCTGTCCTTCAGGGTCTTGACAGAGAAAGTGCGGCAGACCTTGCAATCCTTCGCAGAGTGGTCAGGATAAAGACAGTAAAGGCAGTCTTCATGCCGGTCATCCACATGTAGTCTCAACTTGCTGCAGGAAGCACAGGGTCTAAAGAGCCCTTTTTTAGGAGTGTCAGACATGGTGGACTGAAGCACTTCTCCACAAGAACAAGTTCTGTGAGAAAATATGGAATAAATCCAGAAATACCAGAAAGCTGAGCAGAGCTCAGTGGAGACTCCCTTAGCACGACGTGCAGAAGAACATCTGAGGGACTAGGGCTCCTTCCAGGAAGGTTCTAGAGGGTGATAGTAGCCGATTGGCTCCTGGCCAAACTTCGGTCCTTTTTACAAAAGGACTCAGATAGGTTACTAATGTGAGGCCTCTGGTCTATTAGTATGTATATGTCTATATGACATTACTATTGTTATGTACCGGGGACTCCCACCCCGACGACGGGGAATGATTCAGGCATGTGAATCTATGAAAGATACCCATAATTCTGGATAATAAGGAGAACCATTTTCAGAGTAGGGAGGCTCAGGAAGTATCTGTGCAATGGCTCACATGGTGAAACAAGCAAAAAGTTGATGTGATAAATACATTAAGGTCGCTGTGGGGCATCATGAGCAGAGTAGGAGGCAACACACATGTCACAGAAGGGGACTGAATCAGGGCTATTCTGACAAACAAAAAAGTAATCTTCTACGGTGCCTGGAGAACCCAGAAGCTGCAAAATATCAGATAACCATGCCTACAATGATTCACCTTTCTCCTCAGACACCATATCACAAAGCATGTGAAGCAGCCTGAATTGACAGATTTAGTGGAGGGGCAGCATGCAGTGACTAGGACACCTGCAACTACCAAGGCAGATTGAAGGTACTCAGATTTTCCCACTCCATCTCCAAGCACAAAGGTGCCAGCGGGGAAGGTTCAGGTGAAGCATCATGCCTTCCCAATGTGAGACGAGGTTCTCCATTGTGAAGGGGAAGAGAAGGGCAAACAGTGAGATGAAATAGCTGCCAATACCAAACTCAGGTGGACGTACTCCGGGGACACCTGCACATGGTCCTGCTGCAACTTCTGCAAAACTACAAGGATTCTGAAGAAATAGGTAATTTAGATTGAAGTGACAGTGCATACCGGAGAGGTCTGACAGTTAATCATGGGACATGCATCCTCCCTTCAGTATTGTGTTTGCCCAAGGACAAACTAATGGTATTGCGGTACGTGTGTTGGAAGAGGAAGGAGGACTTTTGCAGCTGCTGATGCTTAACCAAGAAACCACTCTGGCTGCCAGGTTGAGAAAAAACTGTTTTCACTGTTTACAATCTGAAAGAGAGGTTTACAACTACCAGGATCTCCAATAAAGAACCCCTAGAACTTCCAATATTGTTTATGGAATTGGGGTGTCTGAGAAGCCAAGCCCATTTAGCACACAGTGGAACTTCTTTGCTTAAAGCACCCAGAGCAGAGTCCGTCCTATCCTTGAATAGTCAAAAGCCACAGAACGTCAAGTCCATCCAGTTTGCCTGTATGTCATCAAAAACATCAGTGGAAAGCATTCACATTGAGTCTGTGAATGGTGGTGGAAGTACTCCTGGATCAAGCCACAAAGTCAGCTATGTCCAGCCTAGAATACATTTGAAAAATTAGGAGGCCTCCTATATAGGTTAGTCTGGGACCAGGGGGAAGAGAAGAAAAGTGAGTGGTGTCCCACAGTACAAAAACAATGTTCAACTCCCAATCCTTCTAAATAGGAAGTGTCATGAACGTATCAAAAAAGATACAACCAGAATAGAATTGCTCAAATCTGAGAGAGGCAAGAGGTGAGAGGTTCTGGTCTAGCTTGTACCTCCATGGTATTAAGGTCACCCAGTTTCAAGTCCAACAAATATTCAAATTTTACAAAGTAGATTAAAGAGGCTGTTCTCAAGAGTTTTTGTTAAAAGATGGATCACATTTTTTTTATTTTATTTTAGTTTCATACAGTTTGGTTTCTAAGTGCATTAAAAACATAGATGAATACACATCTCAATACTTTTGACAGTCAATACAAAATTTATAAAATATAAAACATAATACATAAAACAAGAATCAAAGAAATGTCCTCTCTCAGATTTGAGCAATTCTATTCTGGTTGTCTCTTTTTTGATACGTTCATGACACAGCCTATAATACAGTCTGTTTGGTTGCATCCTGGCCATATTTTACTAACTGCACAAAGGGGCGTTGTCCATGATTCAGAAGGTTACTTATTTACAACTCAGTCCTCTCCTAAAGTGTGCAAATAGAACACCAGCAAGCATGTGGTGTTGGCGGACAGCACATACAGACTTCTTCTTCCACAAAGTGTCAATGTGCTTAGACTCTTGGTGCAGCTAAGTTGGTGGGAAAGCATTGGGGTCCAGGTTAGATGACAATGCCTACAACATCAAATTCTTAGTTGAAGATGGGGAGGGGTGCACTTAAGAGTTCCTAGGCTTTGACATATACAACCTAGGGATCCGCCGAATAACAGCAGGAGCAGAAAGGAGCTTATATCAAGAATATGGTCCAAGAAGGCCTCAAATAGAAGCAGAGTCTCTAAGGTAGAAAATGCTGGCTGAGTTGGTTTTGAACTATTTAATGGGACAAGGAATTTTCTAAAATCTGGCTGCTTTATGGATAATGAAGTGAAACAGGAAACCTCCTCGCAAAGAGGTTCAGAGGGATAGTCTAACTCAACCTAAGGAGAGGGTGATTAGTGAGCTATCATCTGGCAAAGTACCAGTCATCAGTATAATATGAAGGAATACGAGTAGTCCTCATCAGTATCACTGTGGGGCAAAAATCCATGCATAATTGTTGTGAAGAGGGCATCCATACTGGGGAACCACTGGTCATATCGTAAAGGCTTGCACGTGGAGGGGGTGGGTCATTCTTAAAAGATTCGACTTTTGCTCTCTCTTTTGCCAGAACACACCGCCTTTCCAAGATATGAGCTGGTTCCAGCAGGCTCTAGCCCAGCTCTGACACAGATGCTGGTGCACAGCAAACAGAACAGCCTTTGGAGGATCAGGAGTCCTCTATGCTGTAGCAGCTCCTAAACGGCAGGGGGAAGCCAACCTCAAGTAAGAGGGAGGTAGCGAACAGAGGTTTGTTTGGGAGACCCAAAAGCTCCTTAGGGCAGAAGGCACTACAGGGAGGCCTGCGGATATCTGGAGCATTGCTGGAGTAAAGGCTGTCACTTACTATCACTCAACTTAGGGCGTTAGAACGCTGCAAATTCAAGGACCAGTACAGGCTCCAAACAGAACGTCAAGACTTGAGTCAAGTGAGGGTATCAGAAAGGGAGTGGCACAAGGGGAGGGCTACATTTGTGGAAAATTACATGACAATCAATCTTACCTTTTCCTCTATCCAAGATTCTATGGACGTCTTATTTCTTAAAATCACTTTCAACTAGAATGTAAAAAAAGAAAAATCAAACCAGTATGTAATTTTAGTTTAAACATCACATCAGCAACTATACACATGTTCACCATAAACATTGGATGAAAGTTAAATTACTACCGTTATCAGGCTTATTACTGAACAAATGTAGTTGTGGGTCTATTAGTTTTGCAGTGTAGAGAGATGACGTGGTGGGAAAAAGGTTGCTGCACGGAGGATGTAGGGGGAGTTGATTTAAGGGAGATAGGCTCAGTGAGAAGGTTACAGCACAGCCTGATCCTGCAGTGTGATTGGTACTCCCTACGTCTCTCATCCTTACCCACATACCCTGTGTGAATGAAAGGATAAATAGTGAGATGAAGGACCAATCTACCGATCAACTGTGTGAAGGGAAGACCCGGTTGAAACACTTTTACATTGGCTCAGCCACCCCTGACAAGTGGCTCCTCAGTCTTAAATGGCAAAGCACTGATCGATAAGATGGAGAAGAAGGTTTGCTCCTGACAATACCCAGGCTGAATGGGGAGGCTCTTTGGGTCAATACCCCCTGTTCCAACATGTAGTTACATTCAATTAATCACAATGCCCTAAGTTCACTGCAACAATATGCAATAAAGGGCTGCATTTAGGCCTCTACATAGACAAAAAGGGTACCCCCTGGACAACCCTTACATATATTTCTAACAAGTGTCAAAGCAATGGCACCAGAGCATGAACTATACAAAAACACAAGATGTTGCCACACCTAACAGGCAAATCAAATCAGTGCGACAGCGCAAAAGCAGTGCTCCACTGTCCGCCTACCTTTACATTAACAAGTTTGTAATGACTGGTAACTGGTTGATAGGCCAGTTGCTCACTTTGACATGACTCTTTGGTTTGTGAACCTAAGTCTTGGCCTTGACAGAAGTAGATAACATAAATAATAAATGATATTGATGTTCGCTACCTGATGTGAAATGCAGACCATACAAGTATATAGTGCAAAACTCAACTGTCTGCTGTTGGATTCTGCAGTAATACCAAGCGGCTTGACTGCTTTTAGGAGGTTAACGTATGGGTATATAAATGCATGAAGTATCCTATATTTCTCTAAACTCGTCCGACAGCCCAGGCCTCTACTAGGATATAACATGAGACTGGGTATTTGCAACAATGTTTCCAAGGCAGTGATATTGTTTTCATTGCACTGTTACGTAAGGAAGGATGTGGTTAAAAATGCGCGTTAGGAAACATTACATTTTTCAGAGCACTTCTGCTTCAATCTTCACTTTCTTGGTCTATGTTCACTACGCTTAGTTTATGCAGGTCGTTTTGAAAATTAAGTAAAAGCCGTTATACAAGTGAAAAGGGGGTTTTCCAGCCAGGCAGCTTGTAATGCTTCCTATTCTCATATGTGCAAAAATATTTAAAAAAAATTAAAAAAAGCTCGAGACGGTTGTACATTTCTGACTGTTTAATCTTTTACCCAATTTTTTTTTTTTTTAATTATTGAAAAGTGTATGTGAAGTGCCATGCCACAGCTATGCAAAGAATGTTTTGACTTGTAGATAGGTGATGTAAAAGAAAAAAAACACACTATTTCTAATTAACAGATTGCTTTACAATTTCATCTATTCTCCCTTCACAATTAAAATACCCCAGAATCAGTACTACCTGCCTTAAACCCCAAACTGAGTTAGTAGCCCTCATCTTTACATCCAAGCTATAATGCGGTCATTCAAAATCTGATCTCGGGCTTTTACTTATGCAAAGGTCTAGCGCGTGTTTAGAATCAACTTAAAGTATTCTGCTTCACTCTATCCAATAAAGTCAAACTTAAAGAAATCAGACAAGCAGAATCTGAATCAAAGTGATACAGTTCCACATACTAAGATATTCACCAACTTGGGTAGGAACTGTTTTCGAAATTCCCTCTGCATATGGCTCGCAACTGGTACTATGAGGACACCAGTGACATAAAATATTTGGATGCCCTTGGTTTTCAAATTTGCTTCGGTTAGTCCGAAAGTACTTGGGTAGATATGCATTGATTCTTGCGTAGCAGCTCCCTAGATGGGTAGCAATGGAGCAATGTGAATGGATGTCAGTCGGAGAGACAAACTGCGTCTCCCAAGTGAAGCTTTTGCATATTTAAACAGCACATTCTTTTTATATCATGCATAATAATAATTGGGACAGGGAAATCACGTTTTTTGGCGAACTGCCAACGTTGTGATTAGAACCCAGGTATCTGGGTCAGAAGATCAGCGACTTTACCACTTGATCACTTAATCAAATGTTCTTTCTGAGAGGAGACTTAATATCTAGGTGTCTTTCATGCCCAGGAGATTTAATTCTGACCTAGAACTTTAACATTTTCACGGTCTTATGGATGTATTTCGGGTGGAGAGACGGGGACAGACACCTAAAACAGGGTAGAGTTAACATGCCTGGTCAGCAGGGTGTGCAGGTACTACAGCAGGCATCCATTTCCATGCTGTCAATTAATTACTATGGAAATCTAAGTATCTTTAAGAGGGTAGATATGAAATTGACCAAGGCTTGTCCCATGAAGACATCCAAGGGCAGTTCATGCCTCCCTACACATTGCTCTTAATCCACCAGGTTTCTCGTAAAGCACAACTACTCACCTGTTAGGGTCTCAAGGCGCTGTGGGGATGGGGGTGTCTGCGGGTCAGTCGAAGAGCCAGGTCTTGAGCTCTCACAGTGACTTAAGCCACTGCATCAATACATGTGATGTCCACAGTTATAATTTAAAACTGAGGAAAAGGTGGTGATCTGCAATTCAGTCACTTGCACTTGGGGTGTTCATCGCTTCTGGAATGCTATTCCCTTGGAGGGGATATCTTATTCCGAGTGTTTCCTTTTCCAAAACCAAATTATTAACATTACATTTTTGTCTTTTTATATGCCATGAAGTTGGCCTTTGTGTACACATCTGTGGCCAATTCACTCCACAATAAAACCTATACACTTTCAAAATCAGTACAAACAACCCCTGCCTTTAGGAGTATCAAGCAGCTATGTAATTACGTAACACGTCTTTAAATCAACAATTAGACATGATATGTTCAATGTGTACTATTAGTTTGCCCTAAAGAACTAGAAATATTCAAGCAAACACCTTCAACACACACTCTTTTACTGCTCTGTTAGACTAACCTGGAGAGGATGGATTTTATCTCCAGATAGGTAATGGATTTCTAATTCACAGTTCGGCCTGATAAAAATGTTGATTGGGAGAAGAAAAAGGCTAACAGGATGAAAATGTTTTGAATTCAATGTTATAAAAATAAAATGTAATGATTTAATGTAGTAGCTATCATTCTTTATCACGAATACAGCAACATTAGAAGGATACATTAAAAACAACAGCGAAGATACCGATGATAGCTTGTCTTGCACTGTAAGCAAGCATTCTATAACTTTGCAGATTCGGGACATCTCAAACTCAGATGTTTATTAAACCTCCCTCTCCCCAATAATGACACTTCTTCAAAGAAAATCATCTTCGAGTCAAACATGTCTTATTGTAATCTTCAACACTAGCCTATGTACTTTTGCGGAAGGGGGCTTGTTAGACCTGTCAGCCCTAGGGTGGTCTTTCCCTATTTTTTTCGCCCTTGCCTCATTTTTCCCACCTTCATTTTGTTGGCCCATAGGTCTTCGGGCTCCTTTTCATGGATAATCCATGTTAGGGTGCAGGTGCTCTCTACTACAAACATGGCTGCCACTGGCCCCTGCTACTGCAGCGTGGTTTTTTAGTGCAGCACCCTAGTTGCCAGGAGCTGGCTGGATCCCCATACATTGTTGCAATGCCAGCCTGCCATCCCCTGTCCATGGGTAGAGTGGGGAAGCTCCTGGAACCTTCCAGAAGAAAGGCGGAGCTTATTTTTGCCGCCTTAGAGAGTGGTCACCTGACCTGGGCATACTTAAGCAAGGGAGGGAACTTTTTTTAGTCAGTTGGGGCATCACTGGCCTGGGGAACCCACGCAGGAGATTTAGGCGGGAGGGCCTAGTCAGGAACTTATGCCACTGGGAGTGACAGGATTTAGGTGCTGCCTCTTAAGCTGAGTGAGGTATCCTAGACTAGCCCCCTGATTTGGCCCAGCGGTAGGGGACACCAGGGTCCATCTTCAGTGACCTGAGGAAACTCCTCCAGCCTCCAACTCAAGCCCCCCCCCCTCTCTTCAAGAAACCATCTCATAAGGGCGCAGAACCAACTAAGCGCCGAGAAGACTACTTGCCCTTCATACAGAGACTACTGGGGGATCGACCAGGTACTGGACTGTGCTGCCCCTGCGCACTCCCTGCCGCCATCTGGGCCTACCCGGTCCTGCCTGCCCCTAACTGAACTGATTGAATTCTGGTCCTGCCTCACCCACCCCCCTGCTGAATCGTTTGAGGAGCGCAGTGTCCTGCTCCCCTCATCAGCGCTGTAATCTGCCCTGGTTGGAGACACTGCTGGGTGCTCGCCCGAGAACTGCCTCAAGCGCCTCCCTGCTGAGCCTCTTAAGGAGCGCTGTAAGACCCCCAGGCGCGATCCTCGCCAAGCACCCTGTGCCCCGCCAAGCGCCTACCTGCGGTGCCAAGTGAAGCGCTGAAATTGCCCCCGGGCGGCCCTCGGTGCCAGGAGAGGGCCGCCGCCGTGTACGTGTGGGCCGCGCCCGGCCCGAGGCTCCGCAGTCTCAGCGCCGGCCTCCGGAGCTCTGGGGAGGCCGTCGCGACCCTCGGCCCGGCTGGGTCACGACTGGAGGCCCCTGTCCCCGGGCCTAGTGAAATCCTGTCAGCGCGTATTCCAGTCAGGCCGCGGTAGGCCTGAAGCCAGCTCCCCCCCCACGTGACGGGGGGGGGGAACACCTCTGCCCCGCCCCTCCGAGCGCCGCGCAGCCATTGGTCCTGGCTGGCGCGCCCCTGAGCCGGGTTCCGTGATTGGTCCCCGGGCCGTGGAGATGCCTGAAGGCCCGACAACAGCCAGCAGCCTAGTCAGGGGGTCCCCGAAGGAAGCCCGGGCCCTCCCGACTCCAGGATCCTCCGATCAGCCACACGCGCAAGTGCCCCCATCGCCGCGTGGGGCCTGCCAGAGGGCCGGCGCCCTCCCCCTTCCAGCGAACCGACGCAAGGGCCTTAAGTAGGCTGAAGAGACAGGTAAAACCCGGGGTGGCGGGCGGGAGCCTCCGAGAGCGCCCCTCCCCCCGGGAAAGACTGTGGTGGGGCCCCGTTGGCCGCGTGTGAATTGGAATTAAGGCCTGAGCCTCTTCACAGGTTTAACCCCACGTTGGGGAACTAATTGTTCTTACCTGCCCCTAGGCGGGTCCTCCAGGCAGCAATGTTGTGGGGCTGTTTAATCGGTCCCCTGGCCCAGAACTTTATATGTTTCACCTGTGCTTGATGCCATGCGTATTCATGGGTAATGAAATGGTAATCCTTGCTAATTAGAACCTCATGAAATGCTTAATGTTTAGCTCTCGCCAGAGGGATTGATTAAAGGTACCTCTACCTAATGAAATGTTTTGTTGCTCGTCCTAAATGAAACAGTACACCTTTGCTGAAATGGTTATTGTGATATTGCACTGCTCCCTTTGCTCCTTCGAGGAAAATGCTTACATGAGAACCGTTATGCCTGCTAACTGAAATGTACTGGGATGTTTCTTTAATGAATTCCTGGCAAGTGCTGGTTTCATAAAATGTGCAGAGTGATATACTACCGTGAATATTGAATTGCTCCCCTAATGAAATGCACTAATGAGTTCTTGATACCCTGATCTGACTCCTATATAAAAGATATTGATTTTTAATCAAAAGTACTGGTGTGGTCTCCATTATTGCGCCCACTTATTGTCTCAGTGGATGAGTGTGTGGAGTAGCTACTTTACACGTAAGCCCCTGGTTGCCTTCCTGCTCGAGCCAAGCTACCCCCCCCCCCTCCCCCGGAGAACTGGTGGTCCCAGTTCTTACAGGGCTGTAATCAATCTATTGCACCTTACAATAAATGTGCCAGTGCTCACCGTTTTAAACCAATGTTCTACCTGAAAAACGTTCTTAACAAAATTCGGTACAATATTAAATCTCATATTAAATCTCATAGCTGCCTCTTTATAGAACACAGAAATATGAAAGGATGCATCTGTGTTGGTCCGAATTGAATCCAAGGTTTAAACAAAAGTTCTGCAACTGGAACATGGGCCATGGTCATTTGAGCTCACTGAATAGGGATGGTTACCCTGCCTCAGTGCACTTCTTCAATTAAGGCTACTTGCACCTGAAGAACGAATTGCAGTTTTCTTTTACAAAGAGATGGAAACATGAGCCCTCTCCTAGGATACTTGTGAGTGGCATACAGATGCGACTCATTCACGCCTTGCTATTGCCCAATGTCCAACTCAGATGCTTCATTTATTTTTTTCTCTCCTGATGATGACCCCGCAAGTAACTGCAAAGCGAAATATTAAGTGGTAACAAAATCAGAAATCGCAGAATCAACGCACTAAGCCAATTACAAAAAAACAGTAGACTGGCCAATATTATTACTGTATCGCCATGTTATTATGCCAATGCATTAATCATTTAAGTACTCTGGGGTTGATTTACAATACAGACATAACCGACAATAATGGTAAGTCACACTTATATGCGTTTTTAAGTAACCGCTCATCTGGCCATTAACAAAACATGGCAAGGAAATGTAACTTAAGTAGGTCTTAAATCTGAAATGTAGGCAGATGGTATTAATATAAAATAGCTACTTAAGTCAATGACTGAGGATGAAAAGTGGGATAATTTATATTAGGTCAAAATATGCCAGTGCTGCAATTAGCATTTATTTTGAGTTTTATATAGCGCACATTCGACCCTAAGGTATCAGAGTGCGCTACATGAGCACCAGTAACGTTACAGACGGACACATTCATTTTTGGCAGGCACGGTGAGATTGTGATTTGCCCAGAATCACAGGATGTTGAGTGTCCCTGCCGAGACTCGAACCCAGTACACCAGCTTCGAGGATGAACACTCTGTTAGGCCACATCCTCTCATCACATCATCATGAAATTGAAAAAGATAAGAAGTAAACATTTTTCTCTCATCCCACAAATGTTTCCCTACTTGCCATGAGAAAATGGGGATGACTGTAATTCCTTCACACAAGCTCACATCCACCAATTGTCACTTTTAACTTAGGACTTTGCTAGTTGACCAGATGTGTGTGGCAAAACATTTGTTAATGTCCTCAAAAACAAGACCTTGGGTGTGAGTTCCATTATTAAAAAAAATAATCAAATATCCAAGCTAATCACAAACGAAACCCCACCAAGTGCAATACACAGTCTAGAACACAGTTTGAAATAACGCATGAATATTTTTGGACCAAAATATTTCGATCATAAAAATAAATTACTGTTCCACTCACCTGAATAATAAATAACATTCCAACTGCAATGGTTGTTCCTAATGCCAGTCCTAAGGCAAATAGAGAGGTAGCAAAAGCCGATAAACCAAAGGGAATTATAGGACGAGGGTCTCTCTTGGCAAAACTCATATCAATTTTCACTGAACTCCATCCAAATGATACCTGAAAACCAAATCATTATAATTTATTAACTTGCACAGAAAGGATTTTAGTGTCAGAGAGGCAGTGGGCGCTCAGCCGTAAGTAGGCGCATAAGTATTGTGACATGCTATGATTGGGTGGTGCAACTGGGTGAGTGGAAAAACCCTTGTAACCACTCTAAAGTTAGTCAGCAGAGCTGAACAACCAGCTAAGACAAGTAAAGTACCCTATGCACACACGTGAGAATCAATTCGGTCGTATATGAGTAAATATACAAAAAAGAAAGCAACAAAGCAACAGAATAATCAGGGATCTCCTGTACAGTATTATTCCAATGGAGTTCTTCAATTTTCTTTCAAGAAACAGCCAGCCGACACGGGTTTCATCGCTTCCGCAAAACTTCAGGGCTCTGAAAGGCTGTATCTGGAATTAAGGTCGCTCCGCCGGTGATATTTCCGACCCGGCAGTTTAATAACTTTACAAAACACTTAGAACAAAAGTAAAGGTAAATAGGTTGCTCATTAACTTTTAACATGCAGCAAGGATGCTTTTAGACTCCTAGTTAACTTAAAGCTTAGCAAATATGTGCGACTTTATTAAAAATCCTGAAAGTGGTACTAATTTAATAAACCACAGCTTTTATATGTTACAAATTACTTTTAAAAAATTGAAATGATTACTCAAAAAGCAGTAACACTTATTTCGAACTCAAAGCTTCACCTTCCACTAGGGCAACATTCGGTCAGTGGAAGCAAATCTAAAAGGTAAATTACACGCTCAAGATTAGTAGCTCCGCCTCTGATACGTAACTATGCAGCATGTTTCTATTCCAAAAGCATGAATTTGTATTCGACTGCCTTGAATCTTGGATCCTCCACCACCCATGACTTTTGCACTCTTTCAGGAGGGTTAAACCAACTTTGCTGCACAACTTTATACAATTTAAAGAGTCTCACCCTTCACTTTATGATCACTTCAATGTAACTGGTATAGTTGGATGGGCCTTTCAACTGATGTTCGCAAAACTCCACAAACTCCATCTAGTAGAACTACTTATTCTTGGACTGCTAAATAGTTAATAATTTGGTTAATCAATCTAGAGTCCAGAATAAGTAGCTTAATCTTGAGTGGAGCAACATTGTCTTATCAACCTTGTTCAAATTTAAGTGGACCACAATAACGGCCACATCCGATGCCAGTCACAAATCCATTATTTTCTCTGGTTTCACCATCCCTTTGATGAAGCTTAAATATAGCTACATGGATCCAATCATTCACCAATTTCTCCTCTTTGAAATTTTAAAAAACTCTGTCCACCACCCAGGTTACATGCACACACCATGAACAATAGACTCATTCCTTCATCCATATTTGTAACAGATTGTAATCGCTAGTTTTCTAAAACAAGTAAACTGTTGTGATTTGAATTATTACTATGCACCCTTTCCCGTGTTCCCTGTTGCTCAGCCAGCATGAATGTGATGTACTAAAATGCTTTATTTCTTGGTGATGTAATGGAATGCTGAAGTGGCTGGTGTGGTTGAGAGTGAGTCAGTTGGAGTGAGTGGGCTGACCAGCAACGATACTGCTTCCTGGTGGGGCTATCTGCTACTTACTTAACAGCTTACCTGTGATATTAATAAATCATCTTCCTCTACACTACAGCTACCTGGACTTCCTTGCATTTCAACATACACATTGTTGCCACAGACCCTTCCAATACCATCTTAGGTACAGAGATTGATATTGTGCATTTGCTAACTAGAGCATGAGGATAAAAGGCTGTGGGGACATTTCTGGTCTTCAGTAGGAAAAGGGCTATTTGCGAGATAAAAGTGCTGGAAAGAAAAGACCCAAAGCGTACAAAACATTTTCACAACCAAAGCCTGTTTGTACATCATGATTCATGATATCCCTGCTCAGATGTAGTAATGTTGTTATCTTGGGATTTTCGCTGCATTTATAGGAATTGAATTAGGAACTTAGCTACTGCCATTACTGAGATATCATTGAAACCAGATTTCAATATCCTCTTGGCGGCTCTGAGATAGTCGCCAAGAGGATATTGAAATCTGGTTTCAATGATATCGCAGTAATAGCAGTAGCTAAGTTCCTGAGTTGGGCATGGGTACTACGGGAGAAAAAAAGGGGGGTTGTAACAGTTATGTTATAGTTTTGTTGGTCTACTGTAAAACACTGCGTGGATTTGGAAACATTTTTATTGGTTTTATAATGATATGTTTAAAGTCTTGTGCGTGGGATATATTTAATCTTTTCTTAAGAACTGTTTTAAATTGTAACTATAGGTATTTATTTTTTAAAAATAAATTTTATTAACAAATCATGTATAGACAGCTTTGTTATACCAAGGTGCATACACGGTTGTAACCATTTGTAATTAATTGACTGTCCTGTCTTTTAAGATGAATAATCGCAATAAAGACTTTTTTTAATTGAATTGAATTAGGACACGTTAATTGATTTAACCTATCTTTGCTGTCCGTCAGGACCAGTGTTTTTAATATTGCTCTGTACCCAGGTCCTTTGGCTTAACCCAATATTATGTAATCACAATATCAATAAGACATTCTCTTTTTTAATTGATCCTCCAACAACTCTGAATATCACTATCATCAGTGCAGCAGAAGTACTATTTGACCTTGAAGAATTCTGAAATACGTTCAATAAGTGATTCATACTAATGTGTAATAGGACATCAACCCTTTGAAGAAGCTTACAACACTTTTAGTTCTAGACTAACTTTGTGTCTACAATTCAGTTTGCTGATAAGAGTCCAGCTCTTGTATTCTGCACGATATTTGGATAATCATGCACTATGTATTCATATGTTTTATTTATTTATAATGCTAAAGACATCCATTAATCCAACTCTTCGGTTAAGTAAATTAATTTGAAATAACTATATTGTTCAAATGTATAAGGTTGTATTTACTGTATAGTAGACTCAAAATAATATGAAATACTGTTTGTTAATACCTTAGATGGACTAAACACTAAATTATTTGTATTTCATGAACGTTACAGAAAGATCTCTTTCCAATGTTTATTTCTCAGCATCTGAATGCCACCTAACTTGATTTCATTACACACTAAATTAACAACGATCGACAAGATCAGGATTAAGGGGAGAAATCAAATTTAACAGCAGATAGACAAGATCATGCACACTGGTGGACATACAAAATAAGGTCAGACTGAATGAACAAAAAAGACTGATTTAACAGTGAACCTTGGGGACAACAAAACACGCAGGGAGTAACCAGGTTTATCCGTAACAGAGAATAAGCATGTACACATTGCTTACCCTGTTGTAAAGCTGGGTGTACATGGTCATGATAAAAATGAAAGCTGCATGCATACAACCAAGAGGAGCTAAGAACAAGAACAGAGTGAATGAGGCGTGGTTATGGTGTCCACAGCAGTTATTGATCCATGGGCAGTGATGGTCCATCTTCAGCACACACCTATTATAAGAACAAAGAAAAACACACTCTTTAAAATTCATCAGCAATCCCCATACATCAATATAAAACAGCTTAATCCTTCCAGTACAGTTAGAAAAGCACAAGCAAAGAGTGTCCCCAACAAACTTCTTTCAAGAGTAGCATCTTAACATCTATTTCGCTTAATCTTTTTCAATTAAAAAGTTTGTCTCGGCTCTGTACTTTTCAACAATTAACATATACATAGGGAATATTCAGTCGATCTCTTAATTTCTGGTTTCTAAGGTGCTGGACTGGTGCCTCAAGCTGCATTTGACAGGAACAGACAACCAAATCCATTCTTGGTACACCACAAATCACAGCACTCCTATACAAACCACACAACAAAGAGCCGTGGCACAATCAAAAATTTGTATAGCGCGTAAATCACCCGTAGGTCTCCGAGCGCTAAAATAACATTTTATTGACACTCAACCCATACAAAAGATAATCAAACACTACTAACCGATAATCTTCATTTAATAAACACAACAAAAACAGACCAACTTGGCAAGAGTTAATGAGAAATACTATTACCAGGCGTAAAGGGTGTACGGATTCTGACAGAACTACAACTATATACAAATGACTGAAATGGGCTACACAAATGCTTTTAACATAAAATAATTAAAACTTTTTTTACATCTTTAATCAAGGTTGCCTAAAATACAAAACACTAATTTTGTTAAAGGTATGATCACCATACGCTCGAAAATATATTTTTTAGTTAAGTGTACAGCAGAAACAGAATTCAAAGCTGTACAGTATAGTAGAGATGTCTGCTGGCCGAGAGTCACATGTACAGTTAATCCATATACCCTTCCAATCAATTTCCCAGCTCGTGTTATACAGGGAGCCTAATCGCCTGCAATCCATTTGCCGCATACTCAGTTCTGTTCCCAGCACGACTCTGATGAGCCAAAATGAACAGTACAGTACCAAGACGCCAACAAGACGGTACACTCTCCAGGAACAATGTGTCTTTACTCAACAAAGTGGGTGGATGGTGAAGTCTAGCACTGGGATCTCGAATGGCAACAACTGAAAGCAATGGATGTGTAATCAATGGGGGAAAAACAGACAAAATGTCTGCGTACCATTCAGTTTGAAAAATTTACCATTACAGTACTCGGCTGCAAGAAATCCTTTTTCATGCATAAAAATGTATTCATGTGACTTGTGTGTTCCCCGAACTACACCATCTATAAATACCTATCTTCTACTCAACCGTTTACAACTGCATTCACCTATTCGGTTCTACTTACAGCCCTCTGCTACTCCCCAAAGCAAGATGTGCACTTCACCAATAGCACAAATGTCCTAATCATGCACATGTTGTACCACTGTATTAATCATATGTGTGAATACATTGAATTCTCCACTTTTGACTAGATCGTGTAGGTGAAATTATGGGCTACACTGAAGAACTATAGAGCACCAAGCTGCGTTGCTAACCTTGTAACTAGATTTGACTAGTGAGCTCAGCTAAGAGTCCAAAGGCAAATGGGCTGACAGAACCAATGGTTTGGTACAATGGAATCTGAGGAATCTGACTGAGCTGCTTCCTCCATGTCCCTTTATTTACTATTTATATTAGCGAAATGGAACATACAATAGAGTTTTTGAACCCACAATGGGACAGACCCATCTCTCATACATATATTGCTTATTAAGTAGGTCTAATGCCACTCTAGTAGTATTCCAGACAGGCATCAATAAGAGCAATGAAGAAGCATTAGATAACCTAGAAGTCAATAGGAAGAACCTGATGTTGTGGCCTTTGGCAGCTGTATCATTGCATAGAAAGATTAAAGTTCTTAGTCTTCTCGTTATCTGTAGTTCTTAAAAAACAACAGTTTTTTGAGGCAGTAAAGAAACGGTTCTCTCATACGGCTATGTGTGGATTAAAGAGCTATAAGATAAGATTCATTCGTTATTTTTAAGAGCACTTTGAAAAGCCTAATACACCATACTGTCACCGGTGAGGCTGCCACATGGTTCCCACTCTTGGATTCGGAGTCGACAAGATTGAGAGCCCTGTCTGAAAGTCAATGTCCATCAGTATACTCTTCATAAATTGTCTACATACACAAAATAATTTATGTAATAGAAACATCCTAGACTAAAGCTCTATTAGGCCTGCAAATTTTATGCGACAGCATTTAATAAGGACTCGTCACTAGTCAACAAAATTAATACCAATAATAGGACCTATATCTCTGAATGACGGATTGCAAGTATAATCACTGCTGGACAAGTAATTTAGATCTTATACTATGAAATGTAATTACTTGAAGTATCAGCATTATGTAAATATCTAGTTTAACACTAACGTTTTTACTTGTTGGTTATGAACAGGGCATTATGTTTGTTGACGCTTGATGAAGCCGGGCAAGATTTAGCCAGACTTGTGAGAATATGTAGATTTTGCAGTAGTGATTATGAGAATTTTGCATTTAAGCACACATGTCACTTTAATTCGCTCAGGACGACCGGCAGGGATCCAACTAGAAAAAGAGGCTTTTATGAATATGTTAACTCATCTAAACGTCATATGTAATTATTTTGATTTCAAAAGAATAAGAACAAGCTTTAAATTATTAACATTAATGCATTTTATGTACTGTGATTCCTCGTACTAATTTAGTACCGAGTAAGGAAAAAAAAAGGATTTTTTTTTAAAAAAGACATAAAATCTACTTTTTCTTGCCTTGTTAACGGGTCCTAGCCTTCTCAATTATACTGCAAATACATATCCAGGCCAAATTGATAAATCGGAAGAAAAAAAAAAAAGAGGCAAAGGTGAGCATCAAACATTTCTGGCAGCTTTCGATCATCACAGCACAGCTAAACGGAGACAAGCCCTAGAACGCCTAGAATTTCAGGCTGACAAGTCACTCGTACTCTCGCAGGTCAAGTCAGTGCTGTAATAAACTAACTCTACTGCGGATCCTTTCTCCGGGGATTTGTTTTCTTTTTTAGGGCTCGCCTAGCGTTGCAGCGCGAAGCGCTGCAGCTAGCGAGCCTTATTGTCGCAGTCTTGCCTCCCCAAGCGGTACAGACCGGTGCACGAGCAGACACCAGTCTGTGAACGCGCTTCCAAGAAACGGGGAAGACTGCAGGCGTCGCCACTGGCACGAGCCGCAGGGAACGGCAACGTGCACGCTCACGGCATCACGCTCCTGCCCTCCCGCGTCTCTTCTAAGGCTGTTCGGCGCTCCAGGCTGACTTGTTTGGATTGCATACATTTACTTTTTTAAGTGGCTACAACTGGACAATGGCTCGCTTAGCACTCCCATTACATTGACATTTAAACTGCTTGGCTTTTATCACTGCTTTCTCCCTCAGTAAACAGATCCGCTCTGCAGAGTTAGCAATGCACGGATTAGGTTATTTTTGAACGTCTTTTTTTCTGCGTAATTTGAATGCCAAATCTTCTACAAGTCAGGCGTTAAATACTCCGACCATGAACTCTGTAACGGCGCTTACCATGAAAGCTTTGGTTGCCTTTTCCGGGAGAAGTATGCTTTTCATTTGCACGCCTATACGCTGCATGTCCTGCCCTCCCAATAACCAGGTGAGCCGCTTTTTTTTCTGGGATATTTTCTGATCTGTTTTGACATTGCATATCAGAACTATGGTGATCTTACTGGTTGTTACATCACTCTTCATTGTAACCCATTAAAGTGAAGTAACCAGTCTAAGCGCTGTTCTGTGTGTACAAAGAACACTGGTGTGCGTTACGAAATCGCACAGTACTGAATGCCAAATGTTTAACTCAAATTTCACAAATAGAACTAGATTTCAAATACATGTATTTATAATATGCAGACTGATAATTTGTGTTGCAGGAAAGTTTTCGAACTTATGATGGTCTATTTATCCTACAAGTGGTATCAGAAGAGGCTTGTAGTATTTTATTACAGCTGTACTATGGGGCTATTTATTATATCGAGCAGTCACATATGGAAAGGAATGGGCTATTCAGTGTTACTCATGGGCAGAGAAAATATGAATGAAACACCTGAGGTCGAAGGGTTCTTTTGTCGATATACAAAGAAATGATAAATGCTTTAGATCACAAGCAACAATTTCTTATTGATTTCACTTTTGAGAACTTACCATTCTCATATGTGTATGGTTAGGTATCTGTATATCGTAAACATGGGTAGGAAGCAGCTGAGTGTGGTATAGAATATAATGAGAAATTTTGATGTGTGTATAAATAATACAAGATTATGGATACTGTAGAAGTATCATATGGGGTACCCCTTGAAGAGGTTGCTTTTAGTTATTGTCTGAAGTGCATAGGTGTTCTGTGAAGAGGCTTGTGGTAGTGTTGGACATAATTCGTAGTTTTAAATATTTGGCTCCAAAAGGCTTGTTTCCTGGTCATTTTTTGAACCTCTCAATTCTAACTTAACACTGTCTTGACTATTTCTGCATTAAACTCTTGAGGCGGCTACCTTTTTTAGCCAGATTATGGCTGTACATTAGTTGACCATGTCCACTAAGGGATGCTGCGGGGTCATTCATGTGGAGTGATATAAAATGATCACAATTATTTAGTCCTTTGAAAGCACAAGTATCAATAGAGGAGCTGATGTTAATTACGGGATGTGGTTGAGTATGGTGTTGCCATGTTCCAAGTGGTGGAGGTCCATCGCTTAGACTGTGGTCTGGAAGTTCAAGCCTCAACTCCAGGGTGCCTGCTAACTGAAAGAAATATAAATGTGTGCAATTGATAATCAGCAAATTTAAAGGCTGCTTTGGAGCCAGCATAGATCTTAATTGGTAGAATCATGTGACGCTGTATAGTGACAAAGAGTTATTCTTTTTTAAAGGCGCCTTAGTGGTATACCTGTTTTTGAGTATGTCGTTTAAATGGAAAACTATAAAAAACAAGCATTTACAATGCAATAGGTCTCGCATTTACAAGAGTTTATGCAATTGGCATTGTAAATCACAATGCCTTTTATCTATTTGTTTCAAAAACCAACACATTAATAAAAGGCATTGTAATCTACAATGCCAATAACTCAAACTCTAGTAAATGCGAGACCTATTGCATTGTAAATGCTTGTTTAAATAGTGTCTCACTCGGTGCGCCTGCTTTACTTCTTACAGGCGCTGAGACAGGTCCCTATCGGGCTCTCCATTTTTGCCCACACGGTGAAAAAAATAATCTTACTGCTGCCGCAGTGCCACTCTTCACTCCCTTCAAAGAGAGTCGTTAAAGTTCTTTCACAGTCTCTTCATTCCAGAACTGAAGCATTTTCAATATTATGTACAATGAAGCCAAAGTTGTTGCTTATTTTGCTTATGCAGCAAACAACAATTAACAAAGCCAATAGCTGTGGCTTGTTGTAGGTGTACTGTTACTTGTTGTATTATGTATCTGGATAAAATAACAGAAGCAGCACATTTACGGGTGGGACGCTATGCTAAGCACAGATTTTTTTCGCTTATGTGTTTTAAGCCACGTCCTTAATTACATCGACCATGCCCCTTGAGATACCCTCCTCCACCCCGTTGTTTCATCCCACTTAAAGCCCTGGGTACTGCTGTCAGTCTACTTATATGTCTATGACCTGTCCCGGTTTTTTAGATCTCGCTAGAGTCAACGCATGCGCTGCACTGGCGAGACATCTAGTCGCTGCTTCCAAAAGCGCTGCCTTTCCGGCCACCTGCTTGCTAGAACGCGCACAGCACTTTTTCTGGTCTCGCGCGTGCCCCCAACTCGAGTCACCACTTGCAGTTTTTTTTTATTGCCGCGCAGCGTTACTTTTCCGGACGCGCTTCTAATGCTTGTATTAATTAACAATGCATTTTTTCCGAACTTCTCTCCTACATTTTAAACAGGCTTATTTGCAACCTCTGCCTGCCGAGCACCGAATTTACAAAGCTCATACTGTAAACAGAGAGGTCATTTTTGTGAATGTTGCTCTGCGAAGCACATTGTCTTGCAACTTCTGGCTAGTAATTGCGCGAAGTGCTTCCTGTTTAATTCAGGGCAGACGGTCACCAGGACGGTGCTGGGCGAACATCAATGGAAAGCGTGCTGCATCCACCTGGCTTCGTTCAAGAGGCCTGGCAGCAGATTGTAGACGAGGGGTTTCTTTTCTATTGCAGGCCTCTGTGCACTTTTTCCGGTAGCGCGCGCGTGCGCACAACTCGCGTCACTACTCGCGGTTTTTTTATTGTTGCGCGGCGTTACTTTTTACGCCCGCACGGCTAATGCTCCTATTAATTAATAGTGCATTTTTTCCGAACTTCCCTCCAACATTTTAAACAGGCTTATTTGCAACCGCGCCTGCTGAGCACCTAATTTACAAAGCTCATACTGTAAACAGAGAGGTCATTTTTGTGAATGTTGCTCCGCAAAGCACATTGTCTTGCAACTTCTGGCTAGTAATTACGCGGAGTGCTTCCTGTTTAATTCGTGGCAGACGGTCACCGGGACGGTGCTATGCGAACATCAATGGAAAGCGTGCTGCATCCGCCTGGCTTCGTTCAAGGGGCACTGCAACATATTGTAGACAAGCGGTTTCCTTTCTGTTGCCCACCCTCCCCGCCCACCTACGACTGACCTAGGACCACCTCACATTCAGGAAACACCTCAAGACCTGGCTCTTCGAGCAGTAGCGGCACACCCCCTGCCCCCCTCCCCAGCGCCTTGAGACCCTCACGGGTGAGTAGCGCGCTCTACAAGTGTTTTGATTGATTGATTGATTGCAGGCCTCTGTGATGTGGTGCGCAAAAGCTCACCCTGGGCGTAATTCCCGCTGCGCCTTACCTGTGTACTTCCAGGCAGTATGCTCTGCAGGTGTGGGCTCTCAGGCCAGCTAGAACTAATGAGGATATCAACTTTTATGAGGGTGGTTGTTTGTAATAACATACTTACCCAGCATACTGTCAGCCTACACGGAGCCAACATCTGCTCTGCAGCTGACATGTCTGCAGCCAGGAAGATCAAATGAGCTGTCTAGATTCAGAGGGCACATCAGAGCTCGGACTTGGAAGCAACTGTGAACTCCGTGCATGGTGCCTTTGTGCTCAGCTACCCACGGTGACTGCCTTTCCCCAGCAGGAGTTCTGAAATATCGCGAATTACTTTTACAGTCGTCCCCCCCACCGCCCCCCCCCCCAGCTGCTGGTTAAGGATTCAGTGTCATCCACATAATCTTTTTTTAATGGAGCGTATTTCAGATTGTTGCTGTCCATACATTACCTTCAACACTTCTCGAAGCCCAAATTTTTTTTTATAGCAACGTATGGTTTAATTATCTAAGAAGATTCGGCTCTGAAGTGTCACAGAAGCATTGTGCAGCGCACCTATGGGACCTTTTAAATATTTAGTTATGCAGCACAATATCCTTACTGCAACAACATTAACTGTTTCATGGCTAAACACTTATAAGGTCCCAAAAGCGAGACCTATTGGCTATGCCAATGCTTGATTAATGTTGTTAGTACTTCATTTGAATGAGACATCTGAAGAGAACGGAACTACATTAGATTTGATTACGAGTATTTAACTTTTACTTTAACTCGTACAAAAAATATTACGAGTATTTAACTTTTACTTTAACTCGTCCAGAAAATCTTACAAGTTCAAAATGTTTTCCGTGCACTGGACTCTATAGGGCATCCTAATGTAATGGGTTTGTCCAGGTAAGGTGTTTTACTGTGCCGCAGGACTCAAACTACACTTTGCCCACGAGTTCTGAGTAGGCTTGAACTGGTTTGGGATTGCCTGTGTTTCAGACTAAAGGAGAACTGGCCTGCCAGATTTGGCTGGACTGTTCCCAATCGAGCAGGGCCACAGTTGTTTTGCATATGCCAGGTCGTTGTCTAGAGTTGTACAGTGAGAGAAAACAATGGGTTGGAATACAGCGCCAAGTGATAATCACAAATGGCTGAGATTAAGTTAAACATTTTATGCATCACATTTAATTTGTTGCTGATGACAGCAGCCAAGAGCTGGGGATTTTTAGTTGTTATGGGTCAATTAGTTTTGTTTCAAGTTATGATATATCGGGCCCCATGTGCAAGAGAAAACAGAAATGCTTTCATAATTGTTTTGCCAGCATCTATAATGCCCAATATTGGAAAGCTAATATATATATATATAGGAATTTACTTTGAAGAACCGTTGATTTCTTAAATGTAATACAACATGCATAGAGGTAAGAATGTTCTCGGAGTGGGAGACGATTTAATAAAAATATCTGTACAAATTTCAACTAAAATGAAATCATATAGAGCAGAGCCTGGCAGCCATGAAGATAACCACTTCTTGGGTGCTCTGCCAAGGCTCTAGGTTTTGTGTAGGATATAGCTACCCAGGGTTAGCACTGGGGTCACATTTGGGCAGCCGGTAGCAATGTCTCAGTCAGGAGTGATGGTTGGTGCGATCTTTAATGCCTCAAAGGACCTATGAGTCAATTGAGCATGTTCTTCTGAGGCATTCCAAGATGGCAACTTTGTATGTGAGCGGTCAATGATCACTGGTCTATCAAAGGTATACTTCAGAAAGAACAGGGGTTAGGGGGTGTATTGTGATCCCGCTCTCATACCAACAAAGACCAGGAAGCCAGGAATGCGTAGAGTAGCTGGCACTGTGTGGCACGGAGGTGAATGAGTGACCGAAAAGGGAGCGGTGTGTGGAAGCCTCTAAGGGAATCAGGGGCTCTCCCATGCCAGATGAGGGACAAGGACTTCCTCGCACTGGTAGGTGCTGTATCCAGAACTTGGTTAGGAGTAATGCCGTCTAATGAGAACATGCAATGCGACATCAGATCCAAAAAGTATTTTTTCTAAAGGAAGGGCCAGTCCAGTGGTCCCCTTCAGACAGACCATTCTGGAGACTCAGGAGACTCAGGAGACTGCTCTTACTTACAGAGAGAGCCTGACCAAGGTTACACTGAAAGGTCTCCCAGGTACAACTCTTTGAGAAATACACCATGTCCATTGCAAACTTAAGAGACAAAGGTAGAAATACAGGAGAATGAGCGAGGGCTATAGGATTAGAGAACCCTGGCTTTACAGACATATTGAACGCTATGGACTAGAACAACACATTTTCCAGAAAGCCATATTGGCTGATATCATAAAGATTTACATATTGGTCGTTAAGAACACAAATTTTCTAAGAAGAATATTGGCAGGCAGAGGTTATAGAATAGGGGCCAGATGAAGACCCAGCTAGGAGCAACATTGTAATGCAATGATCCTCATCCTGAGTCTATTTAAAAAGGAAGAGCAATTAACCTGGAAGTAATAACACAGGAAGTAATAACCATCCATAAAGGATTGGAAAGGTCCGTTATAAAACATAGAAAAGGGAGTAATCAACAACTAAACCCAGAAATTACATTATTTTAATACGTTCACAGCTCCCAATTTTGTCCACTATAACCTCTCCACCAAGGCTGAGAACAAACAATGGAGAAGGGCCCCAAGGCGTGTCAGAAAGAACCGACCTGGACTGCCCAACTAGGTAAGCTTGAAAAAAATATGCTACCGAACCCACAAGTACCCCGGTGCAAACATATGTAAAGCAGAACTCTGTGCTGGTGACCCACCCAAGAACACACATGAATCAGCATTTCTGCCAGAGGCAACACCAGCATGTAGTGGAACCGCACATAGCCATCCAGTGCTAGGCTAGAAAAGACAGCATAGTGGCTGGGAGATACTGGAGAAATACTTCAGGAGGTAACAGGATCAGGGTATTGGAAAACTACCAGGCAAGAAACACGGGAGCCTACGCTATGCCAGTAAATATAGGCAGACATTTTGACGCACATCTTAATCTAGTACCAATCTGTTAACAGCGTAGCGCAAACTGAAATATGTGCATACAAAACACGCATCATTCCTTCCAGATATGTATTCCAGAAAACGCTTCTAATAAGGTTTAAGATATCTTTCCATGAACAGATACTATGAGAAAGCTGCATTGCAAATGACAGCCATGTACAGAAAATATATAGACCATCTTACCTGTTACACTTGCGACAATGGTGTGATCGTGGAGCTTTGTATGCCTGGCATATTTTGCAGTACTGAAGATACATGGCGTCCTCAGAATTCTCCTGGCAATAGAAACAATCAGAAGTCAAGTACATATCTCCTGAAACGTCTGGTTGCCAGAAAGGCAACATTATGTTCTGGTCAATAATATGTCTCACCGTTTAACAAGATTAGTACATCTAAAGGTGCTTCCATGTGTGCAGAGATTCACAGAACACTTGAAGTTGTAGTATTTTCCATACTACTTTTGGAGTTATAAGTCAAAGCAGTATTTAAATAGTACCAACCAATTCCCATTCTTGAAGGGAGTATTTAAAGGCAACTGTAAAAAGAATGTAATTATAAAAACAGATGCCTTTCCCCACACTTTACATTTTGTTTATTGTATAAGGATATACAAACGCAGGATCAACTTGATTAGCAGGCTAGTTAACAGTAACAAAAAAGCAAACCAATGTAATCTATCTAGCACACTTGCAAACGAAACTAAACATTATTTCGCACGTTATTCTTGCTAGCCTGCAATTGCTTCTGTTAGTCGAGGGCCACCTTCCCCTATTTGTACCAGATAATGCAACTAACTTGGTATGTCTACTTCCTCACTTCACTGAAACACTATTTACAGCTCATTGAGCTGCCTAGCATAGCTTATAAAAACTATGACCACGTACCCATACACGATCTAGTAGGAGATATATATCCAGATCTGTAACTATTCAAATACACCTTTTTCGCTCACAGGATGTGAAGGAAACAGTGAGCACCAAGAATATGTGTTAAAATCCCTCTTCAAATAAGACGGCAATAATAGTAGAATTACTCTTTGCGCATGTTTGTGCTGATAATCTGGAGCTAACAATATCAGAGTAGCATATCTGAAGGAAGCAAGACAGACTCCTGCGTATTCGTTACTGATAATGTGTTGTAAGTAGTGTTATTCTACATTTGGTGTTCGGATTGCTGACCTGACTTTGAGGAATATTAATTCGATTTCTATATGCCTTTCCATCGGTAACATTCACTCTGAGCGCTATGCTCCCTACAGCTCCTTGGTAGATTTACGAGATTAGCTCCTTCTGAAAGCAGTGTTCTTGGTGACCATCACATAAGAAAGAAAACATAGCGAATTGGTATATCTTGTGATGGTTGATCTCCCTCTGAAGATTTCATAGGACAGTGTTAGCTTGAGGCAAAGACCATCCTTTCAGCCCCAAGAGAAGTTGATGCTAGGAGGAGGAAAGGGTTCCACACACACTGGATGTATGAAAACCAATCCAGATTTTTTATGAGAGACTAGAAGGTTAAGGTCTTAACAATGTTAAGTTTGGTTCAGTAGGCAATGGTAAAAAAAGCAGATGCTTCTGCATTTGTCGCTGTATTAAGGCTGCAATAAAGCAACATACTCCTTGCTTCGGTTACCATTCCCCATAGCATTCAATGCAACTCCAGCAGGCTGATGTTGGAGACATTCAAAGGGGTTTCTCATTTGAAAACTGTCAAAGTAGCAACCTGGACCTGCACAAATACCTTTATTCTGAATTATCAACTAGGTGTATCAAATGGCAAGAAGTTACTTTTGGGGAATCAATTAATTTTACTGCAGAAGAGCAATTACTTCTTTGATGGCTTATTAAGCTTCATGGCTATTGTCTTCAGTTTCCTTCTTTGACTTCTCTGGGAAAACTGGGTAATGTGCTCATTAAGTAAAGACAGCAACACACAAGCTATAATAATAATACATTATCTGTTTATTTACCAATGATCTTCATTGCTCCAAATTTGAGCTTCTTAGTTACAGTGTCATTGGTTTCCTCTCCTCTCTTATGGTTTGTCACTGAGATGACGCTTAGATAAGGCAAGACGAGGGCAATTAGATAATATCTTATTGGTAATCATAGACAGAAAATTAGGACTTACTCTTCCATGGTCTAGATAGACTCTGTTGTATTTATATAGCAAGAAATAATACAACAGAGTTGCCTTTCTCATGCAAGGTGCAGCTACTCATTAAGTATGAACTAGCACTAGGAAACGCAGAGTACTCAAGGTTACTTGAAACTCCTTTAGAAAACTTAATTTAGAGCTCTTCGATATACCACACAAATAAAGATTCAAAGAACTACACAGAGTATACTCAAAATACAGCCAATACAACAGTTTCATCCAGAACAATTGAGAGAAAAACACAGAAGGGGTAAGAAAGGAAGAGAGGGACAGAAAAAAAGAGGCAAAGGCCGAGCAGGGATAAAAAAGAACTTTTAAGTAGCAAGTGTCTGGTGGTAGATTACAGAGGAATCCAGTGGAATCAAGACTGCTCAGCCTTGGTATTTAGCACCCCTGAAACTTGTATCACCAGCTATGGGCTTCTGGGCAAAACTTTGGCTCACGGCACTGATTGTTTGACAAATTAAGCGACTATTTGAAAATAAAAGTAGTAAAAAGGCAGAAGTGAAAACAGAGATGTTAGACTAAAAGTCTATAGAGAGTACTAAAAATAACGCACGGAAAAACTAAATATAATGTATGGAAGTAGACAAGTAGTCAACTGCAAAAATAATATGGAATTATAATACTGTAGTGATTATATTGGTTTTTCGGATGCCTGGTTACATGATGCAAATACGATTACATTTAATGAAGGCATGCATCATTTCTAGACCTCTGTCATAGGTTTTCATGCTCAAGCGTGTACTTCTGTACTGCACCCACTAAGACGTTCCTCTCACTCGCTCTTTTCAGGAGTTACCACACATTCCATTTCATGGATGCTGCACCTCTTAATTTATAACTTTCTTTTCATTCTTACCGGTTTCCATCCTAAGGGAACATAACCTGGTCCCACAAACATAGCGTTGAAGTAGTTATAGAGTATCATGACAGTCCAGTTAATGAGCATGATGAAGTTCAGACTACCTCCGGTTGTGTCTAAGGGCCAGTACCAGAGGACAGAGTCTATCACCGCCATGATTGAGCATATGGTTATCACACTCAGGGCTATGATAGGGCCCCAATGAAAAAGCCGCTTCAGCTCGTGGAGATTCCCAAACTTCACAAATGAGCCAGGCCCACCCATATTTAGAGGAGCAGGAAGCCCGGGAGGCTCCTACTTTTAAGACAGCAAATTCGGTTTTTCGAGAAAAACTTTCCATCGGTCATGAGTTTTCATGTTCTCAAAAATAGTCATTCTTCTGAAAGCACGCTTATTGGCTGGCAGGCAAAACATTACATATTGGGTGGTGGCGTAGCATTCCTTCACGAAGGCTGGTATCCTGAAGGGAATGTCGTGAACCAAAAGCCAACCTACAGCAGGAGAAAGAAAATCACATTTAATAAGAAGAAATTTTAAAAACTTTCCTGAAAAAAAGTATATTTGAATTGTGGCAATCACTTCATGTTACTTGAGAAGGCCGATATTCACAGTGTTATTTGCTTTTATTAATTTCGAAACTGCAGCGAGTAAACTTGTACCACACTTCATCATTACATTTATTCAACCCCAGCACGGGAAGAGCCTCAGTCCCATACAGGACACCTTTCCTTACACCCAATACTCACTCTAGAAATTCTAACCAATGTATTCAGTTGAAATGGCTGCAGAGCAGACCCAGGTGGTACTTCGATCGATAAAGGCCTTTAGTAGTAAAAATAATATATAATGCAAACATGTTTGTTATCATACATTATTCCATTTCAAAACAAGTTTGCTGCTATAAGATCATTGTAAAGCTGCCCAGGTTATGTGTCTTCGTTGACACAATGTTAGAGTCTATCCTGAATCCCGGAAATACAGTACTTTTGAGAAACTGATGAGTAGACTTTTGCCGTTTTTAAAGCTTGCCTAGGCAGTGCATGCAATGTCTCTTCGAAACATGCTGTATCTGCTCTGTGGAGTAAGTGCACGCCCATTGCTGCCTGTTGATTGTAATTGCTTCTTTGTAGTGGCTCTCAAAAATGCATGTTTTTTACTGGTCACTTGTTTGTATTTGTCCCTCCTTTTGTTGCTTGGTTTCCTCACATGGGGCCTACACCTGTTACATGTATGCTTACTCTGTTCTTAATGTATGTGTTTGTCAGCCCACTTTTTTTTGCTCGGTTTGGCTCATTTTCAGGTTTTGAATGGCGACAGATGCTCCCACCTAAATGGAATGCAAGTTCAGCCTCCAGCCTCTACTGCGCTACATCATCCCCACAGCACTCCAGGCTTGTTTAACAGGAGTATCGCTGTTTTTAACCACACCCTTTCTTCCCGGGAGTTTATTTATACATTGTTCGACTTTTCGCAGTATGTTACTCCTGGTTTCCATGGAGCCATGAGGCAATGTAGCCCCTCCCACTCCACCTTGGACCTGGTGCTCCTGTCCCATCCCGTCTCTCACCCCTCCAACTACATTACTTGCTTGGTGCGAACACTTTGAGCTGGAGTTGCAGCCGCTTACAATAAATATAAAAGAAACATGTTTGCTCACTTTGATGTCCTCCTTTGCAAGCTTGTTTAAAAGACACATTTTTTAGTTTTAGGGCGAGCCTAGCAGCGCGCATGCACTGCTCTGTGATGCTTCTTCTGACTCCTACCACACATTGGATATGCTTTTGCATGTGTCTTTCAAGAATGAAAGCACGCAAATGGCTAAAGGAGAGTGCATGTCCCACCTCATTTGAAATGTTCACTTCCAGGGTATTTTGCCTCGGGAGCGAGCAGCGGCGAGCAGGGCGGCAGCTGCAGTGCTCATTGATCAGGTTACTAGGTACACAACGCGCCGTGCTTGTGCTTTCTTTTTTCTTCTTTTTTTTTTTGAAAGTTTTATAGAGCGCGAACAAGATCCTCACGGATATCAGAGCGCTTCACACACATATGGGATATAAAGACAAAAGAATAATTAACAAGGCATTTGTGCAAAGATGAGCAAATGGTTATCCATAGAGTCAAGGCAAGGTAGCAAAGGTGCATAGGTGGTCTGGCCGGTCATGGTCATAAAAGGAAAAATAATGAGTCTCGAGATTTCCTTAGTCTATATTCATGTGAATTTAGCCAAGGATCGATTTTACTTCTTTTTTTAAAGATGCCAAGGATGAGATAAGTCTGGTTTCTGGAGGGAGGGCATTCCAGATCCTGGGCGCCATCCCTGAGAAGGAGCGTTTATATGTTTTTTTCTTGTAGAATCTTTGTGGTTTCAAAAGAAGATTTTCTGCGCTTCTTGTGGCTCTTGAGCCACCCGAGATTGTCAATTTCTGAGCGAGGTAACTGGGCGAGTTGTGGTGTATAGCCTTGTGTGTCATGCACGCGATTTTCAGGTGTAGTCTAGCTTCGTATGGCAGCCAGTTCAAGGATTTTAAGTCAGGAGAGACGTGTGAGCGTTTTTTTGAGCCAGTGATGAGTCTCACTGCCGCATTAATAGAGGCTCTTAGGGGTGCAGTTGTCGATATGTGGAGGCCACAGAGGGCGACACTTTCATAATCTACTCGAGGGATAGCTAGGGCTTGGACTGCAGTCCTGAAGTCATTGGCTGGGAGGAAGGGTTTCAGCTTTCTCAATGTATTGATTTGTAAATTAGCTCCCTTCGTTGCATTGCTGATATGATGTTGCATATTGAGATTGCAGTCTAGGGTTATGCCTAAAGATTTCGCTGAGTTCACGATGGTAGGTTGAACGTTGAGTGCAGTGAGATGTTTAAGCCAAGCCTGAGTGATGGGGACTTTGGCGGGAGGTGCTATTAGGAGGAATTCCATTTTTAGAGCGTTAAGTGTCACGGCTCGCGGCGTTGCCGCGGCCGGCCATCCCGCATCACACACGGGAGGCCGGGATACTCACTTCCGGCGGAAGTCGAGTACCCGGTCTAGCCACTGGGGAAACCAGGCACAGAAGCACTTCCGGGGGAAAACGCATAAACTGCGCGTTTCCCGCCGGCTGAGTGCTTCGGATTCCGGATTCCAGCTGAAAGCTCACGTTCCTGAGACCTGCATGCCCGGAGAAAAGCCGGGCTGGATTGCTACGTTGTTTCCGCGGCTTTCACGGGAGCCGCGCTGAAGTGATACTTTGTATCAGCGGCTTTCACAGAAAGCCGCGCTGGAGTGAGCCGCGCTGAAGTGATACTTTGTATCAGCGGCATTGACAGAAAGCCGCGCTGGAGTGAGCCGCGCTGCTTTGCAACATTGTTTCAACGTCTAGGAAGCAAGCCGCGCTGAAGCGCCTCCTTGTCCTAGACAGCGCCTTACAGGAACGCTTGTGTCCTACTTCACCTGGGGGTTCCAGGAAAAGCCTTGTTATTTTGTTTTCAAGTCCCTTGGTGCGCAGGAGCGCCCTAAGGGTATTAATTGGATCTAAGATTGTGTTATCAGGGAATAACTCCGTCTACAGATCCTTTCACCATTCCAGGGATACCACAAGCTGGGTGGTTGTTTCCCGTTTCCAGCAACCCGCGCAGGAGCGCTTTCATTTTGTTTTAGCTTGGGTGAATGCGCAGGAGCGCTTTCTTTAGTTTGTACTTGGCGAAAACGCGCAGGAGCGCCTTCCTCGCTATTACGCAACCGGAGCTGCAGTCATCGGGAGCTCTTCGTTCGGAAGCCTTGGTAAGTCCTCAAGGGGTACCTGTTCCTGTGTGTGTTCGTGGGGTGGTTCCTTTCGGGTCTGCTTCCTTTTCTGATCTTTCTTATTCTGGTTTCCAGTGTCTCCGGGACGCCCCACCAGCTCCACGCCATCCTTCACCCTACACCCTGGCTCCCATCCCTGCGTCCATCTCATCCCTGCTGGGTGTTGTCGTCCACGAGGGTTAGGTGGGTACAGGGACGGGTGCTCTTGTCGTCTCTGCGGAATCGCACCACAAGCAAAGGTGAGTCTTGTGGGGCAAACCCGACATTAAGTTTGAGATGATTCTCTGCCAGCCATGTCTGTGTGTTCCTAAGCGTTGTGTTGAGTAGTTGGATATCTTATGGGGTGTGTATTTTAAGGTAGAGTTTGGTATCGTCTGCGTACATGTGAAATTGGGGTCTGCTGTGGGTTTCTTTAGTATGGGCAATACTTGTCCCACTTTGAGGGAGTCAGGGATGCATCCTTGTTGAAGTGAGCCGTTAATGATTTTGGTCCAGAGCGGGAGAAGCAATGGGATACAGTCCTTTACAGCGTTTGCGGGTAGAGGGTCAGTGAGGTGATTGGAGGGCTTCAGGGTACTGAGAATCTTGCCTATAGTTTCTTCTGTGTAAGTATCGAAGGACGACCATGTAGCCTTGTTTTTTTAGATCAAGGGGGGGTTTTGCTGTGGGGGCTAGAGTATAGGCTTAGATCAGTGAGGAGATCTTTCCTGATGTGATCTGTCTTTAGATTAAAGATAGTAGAGAATTCTTCACAGGTTGGTAGTGTGCTAGTTGTGTTTTGTATAGTCGTTGAGATTCATCCTTGGATTGAGTTTTGATTAACTCGAACAGTTTCTTTTGGCCGGGGCCACCCTCTTTTTCTTAGGTTATTTTGTTTAAAGCGCTGTGCTTTTCACAAGCGCTACTGCCTACTTTTGTCAAAGAGATTGCGCAGTTTTTTTTACTGGTGACGATATTCTACAAAACAGTCTTTAGTCCGACCTCTCATAAACACCTCTTGTATTGAATTCCAGGAGGGTGGTGCAGGGCATTGTTCCATGGCTGTGCCAATACACACGTGTTGTTCCCATGTGACTATTACAGGAACTTACAATACAAGGAGGATGTACAAAAGCGCCTTCATATCACTGCTATAAAATAAAATGGGTGTGGCCTGTGCTGCTCAAGTGGTTGATTGAACACGGATAACTCCTGTCGGTGCAGGAGGTATTGAAGGGAGCAGGCACTATTCTATTATGTATGAAAGTTGTATAATGTAAGATATCATTATAGTGCCAAAGAACGAGTGCTACACAGGTTCCATGCATGTTTGTCTATGTAAATATAGTGCTACTGCTTATTGTTCTATTCTTAAGCCCAGTCTTTAGCACTGCTGCCTTAAAATGCACACCAATTTACCGGTGTGACACTGTCTCACGGTGCGGCATGCTACATGTACACGTGTGTATTGATGTGTTTGTATGTATCTGCATGTGTGTGTATGTATATGCTGGAGATATGTTTTCAGTTATGTTTACTATGACTGCTGACTACAATATAATATATTCTCGAAAGTACTGTGAAATACAATTCAAGGTGCTCTAAAACACATCAAAGCACTGCATAAGTCATAAAAATAAGATATATTCCACCCTATCCTACCCACAAATTACTTTGTGTATCAAGTTGTGTGGTGTGCTGATGATTCTTCAGTATTTTTGCAAATCATTTATTATTTCGAGTGCAAAAAAGTGAGTGGGTAAGTAGATTAATCTGGAATGATAAAGTCCTAATAACATATTCGTCCCCTGCTTTTAGTGGTGTTTATTGGCAAGTGGAATATGTATTCTAATTTAACAGATATGACACACACAGAATATGAGTCGATTGGTCCTTCAAACTACCAAATTAAGGGCGCATTTTTACCATATGTAAATTGTTTTTCTTTCCTTAAAACAACTGGATCCGTTTTTGCACGTTTTAAGTGGGCACATGGTCCAAGTAGGTTGCATGTGCAATTCATATTTAGTGAAATTTGCTGCAGATGCTGTTGAGCAATTTGTGTTGGAAGGTCTTTAAGATTTTTAAAATGCCTTAAAATCCTTTAAACTTTTACTGTTTTGAGCAAACTCTTAAATAACTTGACCTGTATGCATACACATGTCAGAAGGCTGTTCGAAATGCGCTGCTCTGCGAGGCTTCTTGTTGCTACTCTGTGTGGTGTCAACCAGATATGTTGGGTGTACTGATTTATAGATGTCATGGCTCGTGCTACAGCTGGCACTCTGACAGCCTTGCTTGCATGCAGACGGGCAAAGCGTATAGCTCTCTCTAAACACTTATAAGGTCCCAAAGGTGAGACCTATTGGCTATGCCAATGCTTGTTTCCTTTGTTACTGCTTTCTCCTCCTACCCACCATTTCTCCATGTGCTGTCCCCTTCGCTTCCTGCCTTACCCCATCCTTGCTGGTTTTGAATAAGCTTTCACCCTTCCTGTATGCTTTAACATTTTCAAAGCACTATGGTGTATAACGTTAATAAACATACTAAAACCAAATCACAGGTTTGTGTTGCAAACACCCACCAAGGAAAGACAGCCGTACAGGCAGGACAGCAGACAGGGTGCACTGTGCCTCTCTGCCTTCAGTGCATCCCTGCATGCACCTTGGAATGGGTGATTTTTGTAAAGGATTCCACTACCAACATAGTCTTCTGCGCACCAGTTTCAGTACGGAATACTGAGCTAGAGTCGCTATTGTCTGGGTTTGGTGAACATCTGCATTTTTGGCCAAAACGTGGAAAGACTGGTTACACCTTTTCCTAACAGGGCACACCTTCTGCAACCGCAGTTCCGTTGCCTGCACAACAAAGGGACATGTCTATTCAATACAAAAATGTAAACAAAAAAAAACTAAGGGCCATGTCTGAAAAAAATCTCCAGATATGAGAACCGGGGTTAGCACTGCAATTTGTTCCCTGTAATTCTTTTCAAGTGCAAATACTAAACACGTAAAGGTCTTTAATGCAGGGCTTATCAAAGGCAAAAACAACAAGATGAAAAGTGATCATTTTTCCTGGGGCTGAAGAGCACACACTAAGATGTCGCCATCTTTTTCCACGGTTGTCTCTGTGCTTTACCCACACATATGACTGAAGGGATCCACACACAAAACAAAGAGGAGTGTCACTCGACAAGATGTACACTTTCAGACTACCATCCTGCCCAGACGTAACCAGTGCTCCCGGGAACCCCACATCCACCCACACTGTCCAGGGTGCTCTGCAAGGACATGGGGGCTTTTAGGAACCAGGAGCTAGTCCAAAGAAAAAAGAGAAGGGATACAAAGATTTTCCGAATTTAAGTATATTTTAGGTGTTGCTGCACTTATGTGCTTCCCACTGCTGCAACCCTGCTGATGAGCACTTCAATGGAAGTCTGGGTTTCAGAGTACTGGATGCAACAAGGCCCACAATTCAAAAGTGGTCAGAACGCACATGGCCATAGAAGAAACAGGACAGGAGCAAAGTACCTTCCACATCATGTGCATGAGGTACCCTCGCCTCATTTACAGGCCCTTTATTCATGTGGATACGCACAACTCCAGGAGCCAGTGGGTTGTGCAAGTTCAAGATCATATAAAAGGTTTACATATCAATATGGAGTAATTAATTTTATTTCTTTTTACCCATAATATCGAGACACACTCTGAAAATAATCCCCAGCTGGCCACAACAGAGAGGGGGACAAAGGAAAAGAAAACTATTCACTTCTTTTTGCTTATACACAGTTGCCCCAAGCTCCCACAGCTTGTCTTTTTTTAACCCCTTGCATGCTGATGACGGCCCCCAGCCGCCATGCACTACGGCGCTCGTGTGCTGATGACGGCTGGGGGCCGTCATGAACCCGCCCACTCTTTAAAAGTGCCGCACAGGCATAGAATCGTGGCAGCATGCAAGGGGTTAACACCCAAAGATAGATCTGGAGCTTAGCTATTTATTTTTGTACGTCACCGAAAAGGCAAAGCTATCCACACAGTTCGACGCCATCCAACTCAACTCCATACATTTCCAATCCACACAACATAATTCAACATCAAACCGCATAATTCAATAACACAATTACACAACACATCACATACATCTAATCCACACCACAGAATTCCACATCGTACCACAAAATTCAACAGCACACCATCTAATAAAAAGGTACCACATAACACTCCACAACACAAAATTCCAATCAACATAATTACACTCCATAACACACAATCCAACTCTGCATAATTCCAGTAAACCTAATACCACATAATTACTATCCACATAATCCACTGCACACCTTGCCACATAATTCCATAACACAAATCTACTCCACGCCACACAATTCCACACCACACAATTCCACAACTAACAATTTCAATCTAACCCACATAATTCCACTACACACACACTCCATAATACATGGGCAAAAGACAGTCATTTATATGCCAATAGCTCTTACTCAATCAAATGCGAGGCCCATTGCATTCCAATGCGTGTTTAATTAACAATAAATCCACTTGATTTTGGCCAATACGGTCATTAATGCTCTACAACTGCGATTTGGTCCATGCAGCGTAGAAACAAGGTGAGCGATATTCGCTTGATGTCCCCATGTCTCTCTCAACCTCAGCCCCTTCTTTCTCAAGCCATGTTCTCAACTAACCCATTGTCATACTCTTCATTCTCTTTTTTGGTCTTCTTCCAATCTCTACTTCTTAATGAGCAATAGCATCAATAAATGATTTGCATAGGCCATAACATTGCAAACGTTTACACACACGAAGAAGAAAGAATCGAGGAAGTAGCAGTTGTCTGTAAACACCAAGGAGAGGGTCCTGTAAAGAAGACCCATTTGTTTATGCCTGGTCCTGAACATACACCAAATCTGTAGTTTTCCCTCCTCCTCCCAGCCCTATTCGTATGTCACAAGTGGGGCCTAATGGGGAGGCAGTGGATAAACTATTTGATGTCAGATCAGTGCAGTCTGTCCAGGCTCTTGCTCACGCACCTTACTTGGATTCTAGCTTTATCATAATTGCACATGTTCCTATGTGTGCTACAGTGAAAATAACTACCGTCCTTCTTTGTGGCAGAAGGATAAACTGCCATCATGACATCGACAATACAGAGAAAGGTTGGGAACCTCAGTAACTGTCTATTGGTAACTTGTAAGAGGCCTAGGTGGGTTGGGAGCGCCACAAAGATCAGTGTGAACTTGAATGCCCAACTCATTTCTATTCAATAGAAGCTGATAAAAATTAGTACCAACAAGGAGATACTAGGGATCCATGATCCTCCAAGTGCATTCTCGCTTGGATTGGGACTCGGGCAGCTCATGGAGCTAAGCAGTACCTGAGCAGAAATGGAAGAACCCTGATAAAGTATACTAATGGGAAAGGAAACATTTAGACTTCCAAAGATGCTTTAGAAATGCATAGAATGGAAAGAAATGTCTGACAAGAAAGAAAAGTCAGCTTGAATGTATTAAGTAAAGAATGCTTACCTCAGGAGCGTGTGGCACAGGACAAACACTCCGTAAAATAAATCCATGCAATGAAAGTGCCTCAATCTGCCATATACCACACTTCAGTGCTTAATTTGTTAAAAAAATATAAGTGCCAGGGCTCTCGGCAAGAGGCCACCCAGCTTGCCTCTGGTAGCTATGCAAATGATAGTGCCGTGGATGTATGACGGTACAACGCGTACTTTTACAACGCGTACCGTTGCGACGCAGGTTTTACAACGCAAGTCGTTATAACGACTTGCGTTGGGGGGCGCTGGATAGTGAATAGTTTAATTTACTATTCCAACTCCAGTCCCCGTGGATAGTAGGGAAGGTGTTGGATAGTAAATTAAACTATTACCTCTCCTAGAGCGCCCTCCAGCGAAAGTCGTTGTAATGACTTTCGTTGTTAAACCTGCGTCGTAACGGTACTTCGTTGTAAAAGTTCTGTTGTAAAGGACGTTCCCCACCCTTACAACTACTAACCATCACACTGCTACAGGTGTGACTATTAAGACTGTTCGAGGCACCCAAAGCTATAAGATTGACTTGGTAGCAGATATTAATTGTTTCTGAAGTATATTGAATTAAGAAACAACTGTTGTTCTGGCTATCTCTGAATTACACAAAACATGGCCACCATGTGGCAGTTCTCATAAACACCAGTGCCAAAAATTAAGTAGCAGTGCCATGCACCGGAAACCACAGGCTCAAATTAAGCGCGGTCACTCTTCCTCCCCAAAGTCAGTGCACATATTGCAGTTCTCCTCAGACTGCCGGTCTCTGAAACAGCTCAGCGTATTCACTGCAGGCCATATGTCAATGCAGACACAAAGATTTGCTTTGTTCGCCCTAAGTTGGCAGGATATGCCCAGACGTGGGTCCCTTGCTCACTTTGCCACTGGATTCAAGCTAGCCTATTGCTTTGTTCTCATTAAGTTGGCAGGGTATGCTCAGATTTGGGTCCCTTGACCACTTTGCCACTGGATTCAAGCTAGCCTGGCTGATGGAGGGTGTTACCCAGAAACTGGTCCCAGGATGCTGGTTTTCGGTTCAGGGAAGACCTGGCTTAGCAGTTTGGGCTGAACTGTTCCTATGTGGCATAGGGTTAAGACAGATTTGCATATAGCTGGGTCTGAACTGAGGTGAGGTGGGGAAGTGAGCTAAAGAATGATGATGGATTCAACCCAGATCTGTGACTGGGGGTGAGTGTCTGAAACGTTTCAGGGCTCCGTCCATCATCTGTAAGTCTACTGCCGTCGCATGCCTTTCTTTTAACTGCAGAATACTTATTCCCCGTTTCGAAATGGTTTTATATATGCGGTCACTTGCCTTACAGTGAAGTAGTGTTTAGCTGAAGGGGGGACTCTTTGGAAGCTGATTTATTCTTTTTTCCTCTCTTCAGTTTATGTATTTTTGTGGGTTTCATTTTCATTACATCTGTGAGGCACTCCACTTTCTCTGTGGTTCTCCAATCAGCCGAAAGTGCTCCAGCCCGGTTTTGCCGCTGCTTGTGCCATATTAGTGGAGGATGTGTTGTGACATTCTAAGGCCCCGTTTCACTTCCGGTTGGAGTGCGCGCAGTGCTAATGGGGGCAGTCTAGTTCTCCCAGCCTACATACTACTGAAGGACATGCAAAGGTGGGCACGCAGCGGACATCTGTAAGTTTGCTACCGTCGCATGCCTTTCTTTTAATTGAAGAATACTTATTCCCCGTTTCCAAATGGTTTTATATGTGCTGTCACTTGCCTTATAGTGAAGTTGTCTTTAGCTGAAGGAGGGGCTCTTTGGAAGTTGATTTATTCGTTTTTACTCTCCTCAGTTTATGTGTTTTTGTGGGTTTCACTTACTTTATATCTGTGAGGCACTGCACTTTCTCTGTGGTTCTCCAATTCGCCAAAGGTGCCCCCGCACTGGTCTGCCGTGGCTTGTGCCATTTGAGAGGAGGGCGTGTTGCGACATCTTCTCAGGACCAGTTTCACTTCCGGTTGGAGTGCGGGCAGTTTTGGTGGGGGCAGTTTAGTTCTCCCAGCCTACAAACTACTTAAGGATATGCAAAGGCGGGCGCGCAGAGGACACGCCGACGGTCGCCCAAAGGCAAGCCCGTCTGCGCCCGTCGGGAGCCAGGACCCCTGGTTGTTCCTCTGGGGATATAGTGTGCTACTCTTCAGAAGAAATCGTCGTTTTTAGGATAATAGCAGACAAAGACTGCCTCCACTCCATCGTAGTGGGTACAGGAATGAATGGATGTGGGTAATGCAATTTCTTTTTTACTGCAGTCACTGAGGAAGGAAAGGGGTCTTGGAGCCCGCCAACAACTCCCTACTTTGCCTGTCATTAAACTGCAGGTCGCTAGGTAAACACAGCCATGAAATTCGTGATCTATTTACGGATCAAAACTTTTATTCATGAGTGCCTCCTTATGCCACCCGTTACCCAAATTTTGTAATCCTAGGGGACTTGAATTTACATTTGGGTAACAAAGAAAATCAAAAAAAATTTGAGCCGACAATGGCACTACAGGCCTTAGGTCTAGAACAGTTAGTCCACACTTCTACGCACATCAGGGGCCACATATTAGATAATATCTTTTCTAATAGTATTCAGGTGGAAGCTTTGCCACCTGTGCTTATAGTATGGTCCGATCATTTGATTCTCACTTTCAAGGTTAAGAATCCTAGGAAGGTCTCTAGCAAAAAGAGACAGGGATCAGAGACTACATTTACTCGGAAACGGTCTTTACGTACCCCAGATTCTTTTACGGACAAACTGGCTTTGAGCGCACCAGATTTAACAGCCGCCACACAGATAGTATACAAACTTGGATTGGATTAAGGAGGCAGTGGACTCCTTAACATCTCAGAAACCCTGCAGGAGTGAAAGCTTAAATCCTTCAGCGGAATGGTTCTCAGAGGAATTAGCATTGCTTAAAAAAAAGAGTTTAAACATCTTGAACGTTGTTGGAGGGTGAACTATCAGACTGGGGACAAGATTAAATATCTAGAAGCACTTACATTTTATCACAAACAAATTAGGAGAATGTGCAGGGACTTTTATACTAATAACATTGAATCTGCAAAAAATACCTCAAAAAATATTTTAAGTATAGTGAAACAACTCACTTCCTTGGAGCGCGTTACAACAGTACTGCCAGCATCAGCAGACTACTGTGACAAAGTAGCACGTTTCTTCATGGAAAACCATGAAACCAGTAGGAATTAGATGTGTGTGCCACCTAAGAATGAAAAACAATGTGTGAGGGAAGCTTTATTTTTCATCCACCAGTGGAAAGAGAAGTACTCCAACTTATGTCAGTAGTCAAATCAGGTTCCCCCATGGATATTATCCCTCCAATTATGCTATTAAAAGGGAGGGAAGCTATTGCACCGGTGCTTACAAACCTGCTGAATCTGTCTTTCAGCTCGGGTCAGGTTCCAAACAACTGGAAACATGCAATGGTGGTGCCGTTATTAAAGAAACCATCTTTGGACCTTGCACTTCCAGAAAATCTGAGACCAGTATCATTGCTCCTATTCTTTGCGAAAATTGCAGAGGAATTTTTAAACACTCAATTGACTAAATTCATGGAAGCATACCAGGTGCTTCATGAAACCCAATCTGGCTTTAGGGGGCGCTACATAGCACTGAATCAGCCTTACTCCTGGCTTCTGAGGCACTAAAAATAGCAGCTGATGAGGGAAGTGCGGCTTTTGATATGGCCTCACGCTGCCTTATTCTGGAACGTCATTTGGATGCTGGTATCAGAGGTGGTACATGGGAATGGATCAAACACTTCCTACAGAATATATCCTTCCAGGTTCTACAACGCCCCTTCAAGTTCGAGATACCCCCTGTGTCCCAAGGCGTATCACAGGGCTCTGCTCTCAGCCCAACATTTTTCAATGTGTATATGCGCCCACTTGCAGATATTGTACTGAAACATGGGATAAAACTGGTGTCATATGCTGATGACACCCAGCTGATTATTACATTGGAGCAAAAGGATATAGAGGCGGTGCCTGAATTTAAAGCTTGCTTAAGTGACCTAGCAAATTGGATGGAGCTCAGCTGCCTGCAATTAAATGCAGGCAAAACCTATATCTTGGTAATTGGTAAACAGCCTTCCATCTGGTCACAAAGGTGGTGGCCAGAACAACTAGGACCAACCCCGACCCCATAACCAAAGATTAAAAATGTGGGAGTCTGGTTTGACAACACCTTATCTTTCACAGAACAGATATCAACCAGGCACGTGTTTTGGCCTTCTAAGAATGCTACGAAATTTTTTTGATATTCTTCCTCCAGATGCCAAAAAAACATTATGCAGGCCCTGGTTACATCTCATCTAGATTACTGCAACATCCTCTATTGAGGGGTAACAAAAAGCAATTTCAATATGCTGCAGAAAATTCTAAATGCAGCAGCCCGGATGATATTGAACATCATGAGGCGTACCCCTGTGGGAACGGCCCTAAGGGAGCTACACTGGCTACCAGTGCAGGCCAGAGTTACTTTTAAGGCTCTGTGTTTCTGCCATAGGATTCTCAATGAGAGAGCGCCTCGACATCTTCGCCCATTACTTACCCTTTACAGACCTACTCAGAGTCTTAGGTCGGCGGGCAAGGCTAAGTTGGTAGTGCCAAAAATCCAAAAGACATGTTTGGGAGGTGGGTCTTTTGGCTTTTTATCAGCCAAAGCATACAATAAACTGCATTTGGAGCTGAGGATGCAGCCTTCTGAAATGATGTTTCGGAGAAAATTTAAGACTTGGTTCTTTCAGTCATCCCAAGGGGGACTGGTGTTAATTTCGTTTTTCTTCTCATATAGGTCTTTTTGCTAGGACTAGGGGTGGGTGGATAGGGTTCGGCTGTTTAAAGACTGGGATGTCTTAGCGTGGGGACACTCCGTTGGAGTAACCAAGTCCTCTGTAAGCTTTAATCTAATCTCCTTGTGTCTGCTTTGTTCGCCCTAAGTGGGCAGGGTATGCCCAGACGTGGGTCCCTTGCTCACTTTGCCACTAGATTCAGGCTAGCCTAGCTGATGAAGGGTATTACCCAGAAACCGGTCCCAGGATGCTTGTTTCTGCTTCAGGGAGAACCTGGCTTAGCAGTTCGGGCTGGACTGTTCCCATGAGGCACACGGTCAAGACTGATTTGCATATAGCTGGGTCTCAACTGAGATGGCAAAATGAGCTAAAAAATGATGATGGATTCAACCAAGATCTGTGACTGGGGGTGAGTGTTTGAAAAGTTTTAGCGCTCCGTCCTTCATCTGCTTTATACCGCAATGCTGACCAGTGTCTGCCAAAAACAATCATCAACCTCCCCAACATTCAACATACGATTTAGCAGACTAAAATTCTAATTGGAACTGGGACCACTCAATAAAGGAGTTCTATATCAAAGATAAGTTTAAAAGATTATAGAATTCTTAATGTGAACAATAAAGAAAAATGTATAGATTGGCATTAAAACTCAGATACAGAACACCACTGATTACAAAACAGAGATAGAGAGCCAATTCACAGATGGTGTCAGCTGCACGAAACTAGCCTCTGACCCCACCAAGGAACTTACTAGACTCATCAAAGATTCAAATGATGTGGGTCTTGAAGAGGGTTATCTTACAGAACTAGAGTACGATTTTCTTAATAAGAAACAACCCAGAATGCCTACCATGTACACCCTACATAAGATTCACAAGAACCCTACACACCCCCGGGACGCCCAATTGTATCAGGATGCAGCTCTATTTTAGAACCATTATGTAAAATATGTGTATTTTCTTCTAAAGCCCTGTGCTAAAACCATTATGAGCTACCTTAAAGAGACCATGGAAACCATTTGACTGGTTGACAAATTGGCATTCAATCCCATTAAACAGCTAATGCTCAGTGTGGACATTGTGTTTCTCTACACAAGTATACCCCAAAGATCTGCCTTGGAAATTGTAAGGTCTGTCTTAAATAACAGACCCCAACCGGTCAAAGTCCCTATTGACTTTATCCTGACGCTGCTAGAAATCGCCATTTTTTTTTTCATGGTAATTTCTTTCTGCAAACCAAAGGTGTTGTAATGGGCGCAGGCTATGCACCTGTTCCAGCCATATAATTTAGATAACTTTGAGAACAACCCATATTATAACAATATAGTCCTTTGGAAATGCTATATTGATGATGTAAGCTAATCTGGACTGGTAGTGAGGGAAAACTCAGGGCTTTTCATGATTGGCTTTATGAAAAATCACAATATGTAAAATTCAAGATCCAATACAGTTCCACAAACATTGACTTTCTTGACATCACTATCAGAGCTGACAAAAGCCAACTGTACACAACCCCTTTCAGAAAGAGTAGTGAAAGGAACACCTTATTATGCTATACCAGTCACCACCCCACAAACCTGGGGGACAATCTGCCATATGGGCAATTCCTGAGGCTATACAGGAATTGCTCAAAAAAAGATTTTCAAAAATCTGAGGACTTACACAAAAGATTAGCAGAACGGGGCTACCCCAAGGGCTTACTGAGAAGGAGACATAACAGGGCATGGCACAACTCAAGAGAAACACTCTTAGATCCCATACTTCAGGTGAATAAAACTATGGACAGAATGATCTTAGTCACTGCTTTCTGCACAAGTACAATGACATAAGGCGGATTGTAAATAATTACTGGAGACTGATATCTGATGATATTGACATGAGGGAACCACCTACGCATTCGTTTAGAAAATTTAAAAGTGTCTGAGATCACGTAGTCTGCTCCTGCCCCGAAACTCTCCCTCAACCTTCTTTATGTTCCCTGTGGAACTTGCCGCAGATCATTGGGCATTTCAGATGTGGAAACTGCAAGGTGTGTGGCTTAATAATAGAGACAAAAAGTTTTAGTCACCAAGAACAGAGGATGCAGCTAAAAGATCATACCAATTACAATAGCACCAATGTGATTTACGCTATTCTGTGCCCTTGTGGTTTACTCTACATTAGTCAGGCTGGACAGACGATAAAAACCCGAAAACTGCAACAGTGCAGCAGTGTACTTCGTAAAGTCCAGGGGGCTCCTTTGGTTGAACACTTTCACACACAAACACACCTAGTGGAGAGTATGACATGGCTAGTCCTTGAGAAGTTGGCTTTAGGCCCAAGGGTCGGTAACCTAGTGGATATTCTGAATCTGTGAGAGTGCAAATGGATGCACATGTTGGGCACAGTAAATAAAGCACAGTAAATAAAGGGCTGAATGAACAGGAGGAAACTAATAGACCACTATCCATGTTTAACACAGGATGAGCATGTCTCATCCCCCACTGTATCCACCAGATTAAATTACAACACGTCCTGTTTTGACCAACTAGATAGTTGTCAGATACCGGGTACGTTCTTCTCCTTTTTTTCCGGTACACTCATCCTTGCCTCACACTGTGCCGGGATTTGAGTGGGGGGTTATTTTCTACATGGACATCTTTCTGTATGAATATGAAATCATGTGCATCTGTGATGCCCGCATGATGCACAGCCATGTACACGCAATGGGTATAAAACCATAACTTTGGCCTCTTAGAAACCATGGGATACAGTATGACAGACATGCGATCCACACATTTTTCTGTATGAACACTCTTTGCCAATCGTTTGACATTGTTTTATGTACTGGGTTTAAGCAAACCTGATAGACGCAGGACTAGTGGGACTACTGTTATTTAACCTAATCAGTTTCTAAGATATCATGCAACTTACTGTTAGACTGCATAGAAACTGGGACGTCACTTTTTAATACATCAGTTAAAGTGTGTGTACGTTTTGAAGCAACGTGGCAAACCCTGTATGTTTTATTGACTTTGTCCAGTCACTGCCAGGTCACAAGAACACTGTGTGACAGTGTACTTTTAATTCACAAGAGGCTCTCCTTCCTTTTTATGAATACCTCATGGTAATACTTTTTATGGACATATGCTAAGTCCTCACTAGTCGATTGCCGCATTTGAGTTATTTTATTTCATTGAAGACCTCCTTTTACCGCAGAAAGGTTGCTATCACACGCTCCCTTCCCAGACGTCATCTGACGCCAGGGAGTGACAGCAGCTAACGACTGTGCAGACAACGTACAAGTCAGTGAGTGGACGCTGACCGTATCGGCTTCTATTTGTGGATCCCCTCTCCAGGACTCCTTCAGTCATACAAGATGCGCTCAGAGAGGGTTCCCGAATATAGGTAGGTGTGGCCTTCTTAGATAGCTTGATTTTGGTATTACGATTCCTCCATGTAGGAAGTAACCCAAACTCCGCCCATCTTTGTTAATTACAGATCCGATGGATTCTGCATAATTCGTGTTTAAGCACCAAGTGATATTTAAATAGATTGTTCCAGGCCCCTAAGATGCTTTTGGGGGTGAGTACCTTTAGTACATATTGACCCACTGAATTAGCCAGTTTTTGATGATTCTGATCAATAGGGATTTATTTACAGTACATATACATGCATGATCCTTTTAGGACCCTCAGATAGTTCGTTTGTGGAGCTTCACGGCCCTAGTTTCGATCCTGATCCGACCAAGGTGTAAAGAAATAAAACCCTTAGGCGAGTCCACCCTACACGTCATGACCTACATCCTTTCCGGTCTTCTCGCCTTATAATTTCAATGTAATGATGATGTGTCAATTATTTCCAGCACATCCAAAGATTGGTTCCGTTTGGACCAATAAAGAATTACTTGCTGATCTTCCAGCCCCCAGGAGCCACTTGGTCCTAGGCACACGGCTCACCACCAATTCCCTATGGGTGGTATTTAGGTGAGTTAGACCACCTTCATGTTGGTACCCTATGTGTACACTCTAACGACCTGGGAACTGATTAGATCCCCCTTCCTCCATTTCTTCACAGATTGCTCTCCATTCTGTCCTGATGAGGACCCAGTTATAAGTAAAAATCATCCTGCTCTCCATTTCGGGTCGAAACGTCGATATCTATACCCATATCAACCTGTACTGGAGATACTATCCACGTCTTAACTATTTTAAAAAGTAAGGGGTGTATCTTAAGACTGTGAATGTTCGTATTACAAGGGCATTGCAGTCAAACTCGCATTCATTTGTTCATATTTGTTGTATATTGGCACTCAACTCTCAACCCTTCTTGATCTCTTCACAAGCACTTTTCTAATCACCTTCCTTGTAAAATATCTGCATTAATGCATTGGTTATTAAAATGTATGAAAAAAATTGATGATTTCTTTCACATTTTTGAGTGTGTGTTAATAATCTTTGGGTACTAGAGAAAAATATTCCCGTCGGGAACAATTGTGCTTTGTACCATTTCATACCCAGATCCTATGGCTAATTGGGTTCCCCAATAGTTTTGTAATGGTAGATGAACACAACATAGGAAATTAAGAAAAATTGCTAATCTAAGCAGCTATATTTCTCTAGATTCTAAGTGTCAGACTCATGAAGAGTACTGACAGCATTTTAAGGGAGAAGGCAAAAGTCTCACTTAATCAGACAGAGTCTCTGGAGGAAAATGACAAGTTGTTCTAGCATCTTAAAAACTTAGGGATTTTATACACACTTTTTGATTATACAATTAACAAATCTGCAAATTATGCATGTGCACGGCATGGTCATGGGTAGGTAGGTAGCATTGGCAAATCAAACTCTCAATAATTAAAACTCTTAGAAATCTTCACTTTACCTCCAAAACAACTACAGTCCAGAGAGGTTCAATACAATATGAAATATTTCTCTAACAAAAGCTCATAGAATTATGTTTTTCTACAGGCCTAAAATGGAACTTCCAGAGGAAATCCTTCACAATGATACACAGTGTACACAGTGTCAAATCACTCTCTGCCACAGGAGGGCTGTTTTTTCCCGGACTGCGGTGACAGCAGGCATATCAAGGTGCGCGTCCTCACACTGCTCACATCTCAAAGTTACGGCATGACGTCATGCAAGGTGAGCTTTGTAGGGGAAAGGGGGTTTCACTTCTATTTTTGAATCCAATGAGCAGCAACATTGTTGTGGTGTCACCAGGGCTTTAAGTGGAAGCTTTTTCTATATTATATGCACACCATGCTTATTTATCGTATGCAACTAACAACAATTGACAAAGCCAATAGTCCTGACTTGTTGTAGGTATGATGTCACTTGTTGTATCATATATCTGGATACAATGACAGAAACAGCTAAATACAAGTTGGGCAGCACACTGTGCTAAGCACAGACTTTTAGCTTACGTGATTTAAGCCACGCCCTTATTTACACTGGCCACGCCCCTTTGAGAGACCCCACAATTTTTTTCATCCCACTTAAAGCCCTGGGCACAACACCAGAAATGTCATCCATTCTATTAATTGCCTTGAACAAAAATGTTGCATAACCATACTATATTATTGCTCATACGTCTAATCGATATAATTAAACCACACTATGTTATTACTCACACTTCTAGTCAATAGAACTTAGTTGTTTCAAGCCCATCTTCATTAGTCATTGGTTATGAGTCCGATGCCTCATTAAAATCCCTAATTCGCACAGGTAATAATAGGTCAACCAAAATTTGCACACGAGAACAAAAATCAAATAGTATTTTCTAGCATCTCCATCACTAGCATTGCCCTAATTGACCGTCATTTCCTACATCCATGCCAATACACCCGATTCAGGTGGGAAGCTCTCAATTTTTAAACCAAAAATGACTTTATTTTAGCTTTCTTTCGCCTGAAATTGCCCCTGCTTCAATGCAAGTCAACGGGGGAAATGCATTCCCCATTATTTTTTAAATATCCTACTTTCCGGATCTGAAATGTTGGTATGTATGTTCAAGTGGGAAAATGGTCGCTTTTAGCTTAATGGAATCAAGAAATGCTAGACACCAACGACTGCAATGCCCATCTCTTCCAATCCAAACCGACTAATGCCAACAATCACGAGCAGATCAGGCCATCGCGGTCAGCACTTCGCGTGATTCTCAAAGTAAAAGCAGCCGATACACCACCGCTCTCTGCCATTAACTGCAATATCCGTCACATCCCAGTAGTACTAACAAAGCACAACCATCTAAATTCAGCAGGAAAGTTTTCAGAATTGTAACAACCTTATATGTGACTCCGCTTCGATGCAAGTCTCTGATAAGGTGGCCGCCTAAGTCCGTGATCGAAAATCCACCCTAAGACCCGTTGTGACATATGTCAGTATGTTAGTACTTCCGGTTTGCAAGACAGCCAATCCCACGACTGAACAGGTTCTAAAAGCAATATGTAGATGTAGGACTAGTTGTATGTAACGAAAGCTAGGATTGGCGCTCTAGCGGTTTCTCAGCCAATCCGCGTGCGCTCCACAAATTCCGAAGTTCTAATTGGCTGTGGAGCGCGCACTTGCCCTTGGAGCCGTCCTACAGCGGTTTATCCAAGTCGAGTCAGTTGTAAAACTTGACAATAAAACTTGTGACAGGAGGTGGCAGGCCATCTCGGACAGTACAGACCCTCCTGCTGCCACCCAAGTTTCTAAATGGCAGGAGGGTGGGTTGTGTGGAGTAGTTTAAAGCAAGGCTGACTTAGGGATATTCGGACCTCGATCGACTGACAGCTAGTCCTAAACTGGCCGGGCAGCAGGTTTCTGCTTGAATGTTCCTAGATTGAGACCGATGCTCACTAATGCATGCTTAGCAACATGCTTTGGTATGTTTATCACCATTTAATAAAACTAATTTATTTTGGACCACTGGATTGAGTCGCACTGTGGCCACATGACTGCTACCTAGCCCGATGTTCAAACTGGTAAACTCAGAGGAAAAACCCATGGAAGCAGTTTACTTCTGCATGGCATCCGTGCACCTGACGGGTATCAATGTTGCTGACGTTCATAAGTTTGTCTCCAAATGTGACTTGCATAGATTATTCGCCCTTTATGTTCGTTGCAGTACGTTTAATTTTATTATGATTAATAGTCAGACATTTTGATGATATCTGAAGCACACCTTTGTCTAAAAATGATATAGCACGAGTGATTTATATTTCAATATGTTTTCAGATTTCGAATAGAAAATGATGTAAGTGATGATAGTAATTTAATAATGTCTCGACAAATGAAACACAATAGTTTGCGACCTTTAATTGTGACTGCTTCGGAATTGTGACTTTTAGTGCAATAGACTCTTATGAAGAGCATATAATGAACAGGTGTGAGCGCCCGTCGCTTAGCAGTAGATTGTGTTAGTGAGAGATAGGGAAGGGAACATACTTTGACTAGTCAGTCAGTCAAAATATCTTTATTCGATTTAGTTAAAAATCATACAAAGGGTTTGGGGGCGTGGCCAAGATGGCGGCTTGACTGGACGTGTCTCGAGAGGCTCCCCGGCCCTAAGCCCCATTACCACGTAATTTCCAGCTATCACCCCCCGTGCCTCAGCCCAAATCCAAGCTCGACCCTCTCTACTGCCTTGGAGAGCTGCCGCTCGGACTCCTCTGGGCGTTTGACCGCCGGTGGCCCCGCATTCCCGGTCGCCGGGGAGGACGGCGTGTTGGCGACGGGGGTCTGAGCCCTTCCACAGCGCGGCTACACCGCGAAGGCTGCATTCACCACGCCGGAGCGCCGTGGCATAAACCACCGGACTGCAGCGAGGCGTGCCCAGCGGCCTCGGGAGCTCCCCGGGGGACGCGGTGCGTCCCGAACCCCCTGGACACAGAGCGCCACGCAGACGGACCCCTGGCAACTCTAAGCCCCGGCGTGGGCCTACCAGGAGGCCGGACTGGCCCGACTCCGGCGGCCCCACAGCGCCCACATCCCGCGCACATCCACCCTGCTCTGCCGAGGGACCGCCGACCGGAGACTTGGGCACCAACGGACACCGACAACCCGCGGCTTCTGCTGTAGCTGGGCCCGGTGCACCGGCGAAGAAGGTTAGAGCCCTTCCGCCGCGCGCCGGCTTCCCGGTGGCTGCGGGAGTAGACGGGCCTGCCAGCCCTGCGGTCGGCCGCCCGAGCACGGACGCCCAGAACACTACACGGCGGACCACCTGGGGACCGGAGATCTCAACCCTCCCGGGCGGCCTCATCAGCAGCGGACCGCCGACCTCGGGCCCCGGCGTGGGCCTCCAGGCGCATACCCGCGCCCTCACCTGGCGGGCCTACGGACCCTTGACCCGTGGGGTGCGCCGGCCTCCGGTCCTGCGCACTTTCGCCGGCCATCCCCCACCTCATCAGTGGCCCCTGGGGGGGGGCGCGCCGGGATCGGTGGCTTTGCTCCGCAGGTGCCTCGTGTGCCCCAACGGGAGCCCTCTGGACACTCTGGGCCCGGGCGGTGGCACAGACTCACCCCACAGCGCCATTCACCAGGCGGGGAGCCGTTCACCCGCCCCCACACCTCACCGGAGTCTCCCCCGCACCCCTGCTCGCCAGCGGAGAGTCACCACCTGAGCTGAGGCCTGCTCTTCCGGCCCCTCCGGGTACTGCGACCCCGCCGGACACCTCCTGCCACTCTACGCCCCGGCGTGGGCCTGCTCGGGGGTCGGAGGGATCTCCAACCGCCACCCCACCCACAGCGGACGTCTCACTGGGCGGCGTCGGCCCGCCACCGGAGGAGCCCCGGAGCCCCCCCATCCCCTGATTTCCCGGCGGAGGGATACGCTGACGACGCGAGGAGCCACACAGCAGTACACCCCCGCATTGGAAGCGACCCCTTGGACGGGGGGCATCAGGTGAGCGGCGCCCTGCGACCTGGACTACCGCTTGCTTCCCCCCCCTGGGTCCCCGCACTCTAGGCTGGTGTCCCTCGACAGCTGAGGTCGGTGTCACAGCCCGACTGGACATTACCCTGGGCCCCCGCTGACCGGAGCCGTCGGTCCGGGCTTCCTCCCTGCTGACCGCTGTCCACCGGTTCCCCGCTTGGTCCAGAAGTGGACACCTCCGCGACCTTCGGTTGCTCCAGGGGCACTGCTCTTCAACCTGGCGCCTAAGCACTCTTCCTAGATCCACGTTGCTCTTCCTCACTCAGGCATAACCTTGCCCAACGAGGCGCAGTGGCCCCAACCTGACTGGCCTGGTCGCCTCTACCCCCACCACCTCACCGGCCACGACGCGCCCTGAGCGCCACCCTTGCGGCGCCACACGAGAGACTTTTCCTCTGGCCGCCCCCGCGGCACCCCGCGGAGCCTCTTCTTGGGTCGCCGCTCCTCGCCTCTCCAAGGGTCCCGGCGCCAGCTCTGGTTCGTCCACTACCCTTCACGGTTCATTTCCTTGCTGGGCGATCACTCGACGACCTCCGACGACGCCCGCCAGCTGGCCCACCACCCTGCTCTGGACACAATGACGCACTCTAGTCGCAAAGGGAACTGGAACGTGGTGGAACTTATGCATAAAGCAGCGTCGAAAGGTGACAAGACCCAACCACAGCCGTCCCCGAAACCCCCCGCGAGCCCTCAGCCACAGGATGAAGACTCCGCTCCGATTACAAAAGCCTTCCTGGCCTCCCTCTTCAACACACTGCGTGAAGATTTCCAAACTCTAAAACAGGACATGGCCGGGGAACAGCGCGAACTCCGTCACGACATTGACGGCCTAGGTGAGCGGGTTGCCTCTTTGGAGGAGGCTGATCGGTCCCGCAGTGAAGAGGTGGAGAGACTTCAGCAGGAAATCCTGCGACTTCAGGATCAACAGGTGGACTTACAGTCGCACTCTGAGGACTTGGAGAACCGCTCCAGGCGGAATAACATAAGGGTCAGGGGTGTCCCGTTGAACGCTGAAAAGGACAGTGTGACCACCTACCTGCAGGACCTATTCAGGCACATCCTAGGGGAGTCGGACGACTTCGACATCCGAATCGACAGGGCGCACAGGGTGGGCATGGCACGCAGGGCGCCAGCACCACCTCCGGACATCCTAGCATTCCTGCCGGACTTCCCCCTGAAGGAACGCATCCTTAGAGAGGCCAGGAAAGCGCAGCCCATCAAATTCCGCGATGACCCTGTGGCCCTTTTTCAGGATCTCTCTAATATCACCCTCCTGAAGCGCAAATCCTTCAGACCTGCGACGAACTTCCTGAGAGAGGCCGGGATACCCTACTCCTGGGGCCACCCGTTCCTTCTGGTCTTCAAGTGGAATGGATCCCTTCACCAGCTTAGATCACTCCGCGACACCTGCTCCCTACTTGGGATCGACATGCCGGTCAGCTCAACCTCCAGGGACGCCTCTCCGTCCCGGTCGCAAGGAGACCCACCTCGCCCTGCAACTGACGGCTGGCAGACGGTCCGCAGGAGGAGGACGCCGAGAACCATCCCAAAGCCAGACCCGATCACGGCCGCCCAGGAACGAGAGGCTGCAATTCAGGAAGTGGCAGATAACACAGCACCCGACCTGTAGGATACTGCCCTTGTGAACCTTGCTTAGCTTGGGGGTGTTCTCTCATTCGCACATGGCTTAACTGGGGTCTGGGCCGGGGAGCCGCCAATTGGGCTGCAACCACGGTACCCCTTTCTTTGACATTCTACGGACCTGTGCCCTGCACGACTAGGCCCGAGACTTTTCCTGGTTTCTGTTGGGGGGAATGTTCTGGGAGGGGGTGGGGAAGTTGGGGATGGGGGGCTCTGCATTTGAGGGGAGTTGGGGAGGTCCACTCTGTTGGGGTTAGGGTGGCCACGGGGGCGAGGGAACTGTTGGGGGGGACCAGTACGCCATGGGGGGTGGGGACCAGTACGCCATGGGATCTTTACACACACCAGAGTTTGCCCACGTTCTCCACCGCTGCGCAGCGTCTTGCAAAACTGAACCCGTTCGCCCCTGTGTGCCCCAGTGATGGCTGACACGCTCAAAATCCTGTCTCTTAACGTCAAGGGACTCAATAACCCGATTAAGCACAGGGCTATCGTCTCCTACCTGGAGAACTCTGAGGCCGACGTCTGCCTTCTGCAAGAAACCCACCTCTTGGCTAAGGATTGGCACCGGTTACGCTCCCGCGCTTTCCCACAACAACTCTTCTCCTCTCTCACGTCCAAAAAGGCTGGGGTGGCTCTGCTCATATCACGGCGCTTCAAAGGCAAGGTAGGGGCTAAAATAGGGGAAATCAAGGGGCGCCTTCTAGCCCACGCCTTCCAGATAGGCAACACCACCTACGCGATAGGCTCCATCTATTCCCCCAATACGGGTCAGGAATCCTTCTTGCTTTCCGCAATCTCAGAAACGCTTCAAGCACCTCACACATACATGATACTTGGGGGGGACCTTAACCTCGTCATGGATACAGTCAGGGATAGATCGGGGCACCGTTACGGAGACACAGGGGCGATCTCGCAGAAAGGCACTACTTGGCTGCATGATAGGGACATCTCGGACCTTTGGAGGCACGCACACCCACTTACGACGCAGTACACATTCTACTCACACGTACACCACACCTACGCACGCATAGACCACTTCATGGGCTCATCGACCCTCATTCCCCACATCGCCACAGTGTCAATTGTTCCGGCTGCCCTCTCCGACCATCAAGCTGTGGAGCTGACGCTTAACGTGCCCCGCACGCCACGCACTCCGGGGTCGTGGAGGCTTAACGAAACCCTCTTACAAAAACCGGCGGTCACCCGCCAACTTCATAAATGCATCTCAGACTACCTGGCTACCAATGACACCCCTGATGTGTCGATGTCGTCCTTATGGGGGGCTTTGAAAGCTGTCGTTAGAGGGGAGCTGATAGCGATATCAGCTGCAGACGCCAAACTTCGCAAAGAAAAGAGGAGCGACCTTTCCGACAAAGTCGCGGAGTTGGAGAGAGTTCACAGCCGCACTGGCGCCCCGAGAATTTGGCGCCAACTCAAAGCCGCCCGAGCTCAGTTGGCTAGCCTCGATACCGACAGAGCAGAATTTGCTGCTCTTCGCCTCCGCCACACGTACTACGTGGGGGGCAACCGCACTGGCCGGCTCCTGGCCAGCGCCTTGAAAGCCAAACTCCAACGCTCCAAAATCACGACGCTGCTAGACGACGCCGGCGATGCAGTTACTGAGGACGCACAGATTGCCTCGACCTTTCGCTCCTACTATGCCTCTCTGTATAGCGCAGATAAGGCATTATCGACAGCCATTGACGCTTACTTGCAATCGGCCAACATTACGCCGTTATGTTCAGCGAGCGTGGAAACCCTTGATAGCCCCATTCGTCCCGACGAGGTCCTCGCTGCCATTGCACGCCTCCGTCCGCTTAAATCCCCGGGCCCTGACGGCTTCTCATCGGGCTTTTATAAGTCCTTCGGCCATGTCTTGGCGCCTATTCTCGCCAGGCTCTTTAATTCCTTTGAAGGGCCAAGCTCCATCCCGCCCGATATGCTTGCAGCCGACATTGTGGTCTTGCCTAAACCGGGCAAACCCCCTACACACTGCTCCGCTTTCCGCCCCATCTCCTTACTCAATCTCGATCTGAAGCTGTTTACGGGGGTATTGGCGGCTCGCCTGGGCCCCTGCCTCCCGGGCATCCTCGAACCGGACCAATCGGGCTTTGTCCCGAACCGCCAGTGCAGTGACAATACCAAACGACTCCTGCACCTCGTGGACAAAGCTCATTTTCAGGTTTCCGACTCTGCCCTGTTAGCCATCGATGCAGAGAAGGCTTTCGACCGTGTCGACTGGACCTACATGCAGGCTGTGCTGCAACGCTACCGCCTGGGCGACCGATTCCAGGCCTGGATCGCGAGCTGCTACCACCGTCCCTTGGCGCGTGTCCGGCTGGGTGGCCTCAAGTCCGACCCCTTCGAGATACAGAGGGGAACCCGCCAGGGTTGTCCCCTCTCACCACTCCTATTTGCTCTATACGTGGAGCCCTTGGCACAGAAGATCCGCGATAACCCCCACATTTTAGGTATGTCTTTCGGCGGCGAACCCCACACGGTGGGACTATACGCAGACGACATTATCGCCGCATTGGACCGTCCATCTAGCTCCATACCAGCGCTCTTGACGGAGCTGGAACAATTCGGCGCGGTGTCGGGTTTCAAGGTCAACCAGGGGAAATCCCTGATATTGCCCCTTGGCAGCCATGCTCTTTCCAACAGCCCGCCAGCCGCCTTCGGTTGCCAACTGCGGTCCACCACTCGACTGCCTTACCTGGGGATTACCCTGACCTCCTCCACGGTCTCGACGGTTACCCACAACTACTCTACCTTATCATCCCAGATCCGGGCTGACCTCGCGCGTTGGTCAAAACAACCCCTCTCCTTACTTGGGAGGATCGCAGCGGTAAAGATGTCGGTCCTACCCAAAATACTATACATCTTTCAGACCCTCCCGGTGTCGCCGCCAATGGGAATGCTAGCTGACCTCCAACATGATCTTCACCAATTTGTGTGGGAGAGGAAACGCGCCAGGCTACATCGACGAGTGGCACACAGGACCGTGGACGAGGGCGGCCTCGGGATCCCAAACTTGCTGCAGTACTTCCAGGCCTCGCAAATTCGATATCTAGTGGAGTGGTATCGGCCCGAATCAGAGAAGAGATGGCTCTTCCAGGACAGGGCCATGGCACAGACCTCCCTGTGGAAGATACCGTTTCTTGCTCGCCGACACAGGCCACGTTATCTCATCCGTTCCCCTATTACTCGGACCACTATGGCGACCTGGGACATGGTGGCGGTCAAAAGGGGCCTCACGACCTTCCCGTCCCCACTTACTCCACTCTTTGACAACCCCGCATTCCCACCCGGCACGGATACTCGAGCTTTCTTGCAATGGCGTGACACACCGTGCCGATCAGCTGGGCACTTCTTTGATACGGAGGGGTTCCTCTCTCTCGCCGACATCTCGCGAGACTATGGAGTGGATAATCCCCACATGTATCAATATTTCCAAATCCGCCACTGGCTCTTGAGCCCGGACGTTGCCCCCCTGGTGGGCCGGCAAATGACGCCGTTCGAACGCTGGCTAGTGTCCAAAGACTCAGATAAACATCTTATCTCAGACCTCTATCGGATGCTCTCCCCTGCTGCTGACACTGCTAAAACCGCTGGGCAGCGGCGATGGGAAACGGAATTTGGAAGACCTCTTTCCACGATAGAATGGAACCACATATATTACAGGGCCGCCCACACTACCTGCAACACCAAAGCCAGGGAATCGGCGATAAAATTGGCTATCTACTGGCACCTTACCCCAGCGAGACTCAATCAAGGCAACCCGACCCGTAGCGCATTGTGTTGGAGAGGATGTGGCAGCCGGGAACACTGACTCACCTCCTATGGGACTGTCCCGCCTTGCAAGAGTACTGGAAGGTCGTCCTGGACGATATTGACTCCACGTTCGACACTGAGATCCCACGTTTCCCAGCATATACACTCCTAGGCCTTCCCAATGCACTTACATTCCCCCTAAGATCAGCTAGCGGCAAACAGATGGGCATCGCCATGCAGGCGGCATCGCAACACATCCTGTCGCTGTGGGGCTCTACTATCCCACCCACCCACACGGGCTGGCTACACAAGCTGTGATTCACATTGGGCATGGAACGGATCCAGGCAACACTAACACATACTACTGACGCATTCCGCACCACTTGGCAGCCGCTCCTGATGTTACTCTCCAGGGAATTCCTCGAAATCACCTGCCCGAAGTACCTTCGTATCCTACGACTTACAGACTGCATGATGGACCGAACGCAAACAGAGGCACCTTGATATATTTAGACTACTTATACCTCACAAGACTTCTATGGAAGACTGGCGTACTGGTGGGGTGGGGGGGGTGTTGAATTGGGGTGTTAGGGGGGGAGGCGGGTTCTTAAGGCTGGCTTGTTTACCTGTCGCCCCAATTGGGGGCGTCTTTCGACTTCCGGGCACTGCCTTTACATTTGAGCATGCTCGTCCTGCTCACCTAACGCTTATTAAGAGAAGACGTGTCTGTCTGTCTCGCTTGCCTAAATTGCCTGTTGATTGTCCTTCGCAATGCCATGCCTTTTCTTTTTCTCCTTGTTCTAAAACTCAATAAACATACTTTGAAATTAAAAATCATACAAAGAGATAAAAACATTTCATACAATTTAAAATATATACAGTACACACTATTTACAAAATATTTAAAATGACAAACCAATCAGAGCGTACGTAGGCATAGTAAAAGAAGGAAGACAATTTGTAATTCATTCAATGTGACACTAGGATCTCGCATCTTAATTAGCACAGTTTTTAAGAGGGGCTATTGGTCTGATGTATATGTTTTTTAGTTCTGGCTGCCGCCACCAGGAAGTTAGACATACAAAAGGTAATACGTATGTCAGTCAGTAGTTGTAGATAAAGCAAGGCTGGTCTCACTTGTGTGAAACCGGCCTCCTTTAAAACTGGTAACAAATATTTTTTTCTTGGCTCTAAATAAAACCCACAAAACATAACGAAGTGCATAGTATCTTGGGTGGAGAAGTGATCACAGCTACAAGGGGGGGCTAGTTCAGGTTTTTCCCAGGATTTAAAATTGCCCAAATAAAAATGTAACAAATTAAACCTGAACTTAATTAAAAGGAACCTGTGAAATGGAATCGTGACAAAACCAAGATAAGGTGCTAGTGCAAATGAGTTTGTAAGTAAATAGTGTCTCCTCACTGCTGGTTTTGTTAATTCTTTTTCCTCCCGACGAGCTCTTGCCCTCCCTAAGAATTGCTTTTTAACAGTATCAATGTCCTGGATCTTGATATCCTGAGGGGAAGTAAAGAGCTCTGGGCGTCCCAGATCTGAAAACGCCTTCATCAGGTAGGCCAACCAGGGGATCCTTTTAAAGTGATCTAAAGACAATACATCGGCCATGATCTTATGGTTGAGTGGCAGATCTTCATTAAGCCAAGTCTTCAACCAAAAGATCAATGGTGCCATGTTCAGCCCATCAGTGAGGAAGTCTAAGCCCACCTCCATATGTATGGAGTAAGTCGGTGTGGACTGGGGGACAGACAGGAGAGTGCGTATAAATCTGTTCTCCGCTTTCTGAATTGGTTCAAGATTTGCATAACCCCAAAGGGGTGAACCATATGAGGCCAAGGCGACTGATTTACTTTTATAAATTTTCAGGAGCGCTTCCATGGGCCTAGCGCCTAGTCTGCCCGCAAAACCCATAATGGCTGCCAATGATCTGATCACCGCCAGCCTCTTTGCCCTCACCTGGGGCCCCCAAGATCCTTTCTGATCGAAGAGAACCCCAAGGTAGGGGAAAGTAGCGACTCTGGAGACAACCTCGCCCTTGCATACGAAAGTTTTTGTTTTCCTCTTGCTGCTTTGTCGTCCCACAACCATAGTGTGGGATTTATTTGTATTTATTTTTAGGTCTAACTGGTCCATAAATGTACCAAAAGCATCCAGTAGGCGTTGAAGGGCGACTCTAGTGCGGGCGATCAGCACGGCGTCGTCCGCATACAGGAGCGCAGGAATCTTAGCTCCTCCTGCATGCGGAGCGCCACCCTCAACCTCCTCCAGATGGGCCCCCAGTCCGTTGATATAGATAGTAAAAAGCAAGGGAGCTAATATGCAGCCCTGCCTAACCCCCCGCATGGACTTAAATTGAGACGTGCACCTTCCTTCATTGGTAACCCGTACCGCAGCAAAGAGCTCTTGGTGTAGAGACGCCATGAATGTAACCAGTGCCTCATCAATCCCCATCTTTAACAGGATCATCCATAACTTAGACCTGTTCACCAAGTCGAAGGCCGAGGAGAGGTCCATGAATGCTAGAAACAAGGACCCCTCCTTGGCCACCGTATATTTTGAGATCAACAGGTGTAAGTTAGAGCACTGCTCGATTGTCCCTTTCTTCTCTCTAAACCCGTACTGGATCTCAGCCAGCCCACCACAACTCTCTACATTATCCCTCAGTTTGGTCAAAAGGACTCTGCCTAAGATCTTAACTGCAGAGTCCAGGAGGGATATGGGCCTATAGCACCCAGGATCATCCCGCTGGCCCTTTTTAAAGATGGGGACAATAGTAGAGATGGCCCAAGAGGAGGGTGTGGGATTGCCGTTAGCGGCAGAGAAGACATTGGCCAATACCCCCGCCCATAGCTTAGGAGAGTGTATGAAAAAATCAGCCGGCACCCCATCCGGGCCCGGTGCCTTATGTTTGGTTGTGGCCAGAATGGCTTTCTCCACCTCTGAGCTGAGAAAGTAGATGGGGGTGGCATCCGAAGTCACTAAAGGACCAACTTGACCTTCCAGATCGTTATCCCCATACACTTTTTTAAAATGTTCCAACCATTTATCGTCTGGGATGACACAATCCATATACTAATTTTTGTGATCAGAGAAGTATGGTTGTTTAATTACTTCCCAGAATTTCCGACTGTCCTGCAGGACAGCCACGGAAAGGAGACTCTCCCACGCTTCCCGTTTGATGTTATCTTGTCTGGTTTTTATAGCTAATTTATAATTTTTCCTCAATCTGACAATATCATCCCTTATCCTAGGTGATTTCTTTAAGGCTGACATCAGGGACCTGTGTGCGGTTGAGCAGGAGGCGTCAAACCAGCGTTGTTTATTTGGAGCTCCCTTCTTAGGTTTAGCCAGAAGCTCAAGCGAAACCTGCCCGCATAAGGTCTCAAAAGCCCGTAAGATTTCGCAGTCCTGGGCATGTGGGTTTTGACACACTGCCACCTGTGCCTCAATTTTCGGAAGAACTTCCGCATAAAAGTTCTCCGGTACCACCTTAGCCCATTTGACTCTTCTGCCCTGGTCGGAGATGCGCAGAATGTCCTTAGACCTCGCTGGCCCCAGGGTTGGCCCCATGTAGTCTCCCCAGGCTACCTCAAGTAAAACGGGGTTGTGGTCGCTGTAGTGAGAGGGCACTGTGCGGTAGGTGATAACCCTATTTAGGATGCCAGGTGTAACAAAAATGTAGTCAATTATAGATCCAGGGTTGGTACCCGTGTAGGTAACTATTCTTTGGCCCCCCTCCGGCTCAAATAAGTTAAAATGTGCCAAAAAGTCTTCTAGCTCCTCCCCTCGGGTGGTGTGCTCAAAGTGGGGACCTTCGGGGCCTTCGTTCCCCTCCTTGTTACTGATACCGCACACTAACTTGCAGGGGTGGATATTAAAATCACCTAACAGTACGTACTCTGCATCGAAATGTGAGTTCTGACTGACTAACGTTAAAACGGTATCTAAACTAGCAACATTGCTAACGCTATTGTCCATGTTCCCTGAGTTATAAAAGTTGATATATAGGGTTCTCCTAGTGGGACTGATTTCCCTTTCGACAATAAGAATGTTGGGTGAGGCAGTACTAATCTGCCTTAGGGAACCCTTCAGTTCTAGGGAAAATAAGGTTAAAAGGCCCCCCCTGGCTCTGCCGGCACAGCTTGGGGTAGCCGCTTTGGCTTTGGAGAACCCATCCAGCCAAAAATTAGCTGACGTTTCCCAAGTTTCCTGGAGGGCAATAACATTGTACCCTGAAACGAAACTCCTCCACCCCTTGTCATTGCGTTTGGAATTAAGACACGCCACATTCCAGCTTAGTAGCTTGCATGCGTCAGTCATTCTGCCCCCTGCCTCTTCGGTCACACAGGTAAGGTCACCAGGTAGTCAGTCTATATCCTCCAGACCTGACAGGGGAGCGAAGCGATTAGCGGTAGCCAACGCAGGGCCCTCCTGGGCGCTCTGGTGGACACGGGGCTGACCATTCAATGGGGTATTTGGACGCCTCAGGGATTGTGGGGATGCAAGGGTGTTGAGCCTGCCCTCACCTGGGTGAACACGTCCCCCTCCCCTACTCATCCCATGGCCTCTATGGTGCAACACGCGCCCTGGTGGGGGGTAGAAAAAGCCCAGCGGGACTGGTCTTAATTTGTCCGGTAAGGAAATGTCGGAACCATCCCAGAAGAGTCTATCCGCTAGGTTAGCCCTGCTGAAGTTAACAACTACGCAGTCTCCTTGTGTCGATTTCTGACGTTTGCCAATCCAACCCACCCTTCTTGTGAATATAATCTCATCTCCTATTTTATTGTTGCCACAACAATTATCCTCACACCATTTTTTAGATTTAGCCATTAGGTCCATAGAGGATTCAACCTCCCCTTCCCTTAGAGGAGGCACCCCAATAAAAACAGCTACCAGAGGGGATGCTTCAGGTGGCAAGTTAAGTTTGTATTTACTATAACAGGGTCTCAGTTGGTCGCTATCGCGTAGTGGGAGCTGCGTGCATGGTGGCCCCTCCGTGATTGGGGGCGGTGCTTCCAAAACTAAGGGTAACGTGTTAGTAACTCCACTCCTATTATCAATTTGTGGAACAGCGCATGGTGCCTGTACCAGCTCCACCCTCCCAACCTCCATCCTCTGCACCTCACCCTCGAGGCACTTCATGTTTTCATGAGGGACCATGTTGGGTGGGGGATGGTTGATAAGTCTGTCAATTAATGCGCATTTCCTAAGCAAACCTTCTAGGCAAGTGTTCAGAGTGTCCACAATGTCTTTTGCTATCCCAACAAGTAATGGTTCAATCCTGGACACAAAAAGGTCCTCCAGTTTGTTAACCAACAGATCGTTTGGTGAAATTCGCGGGCATGCGCGTGCAGCGTTGTTAACCAGTGGTCCCTTGCTCAAAGACATAGTGGTCTGCTGGCTCAAATCAGACTGGCTAGCTGAAGGGGTTGTAGTAGATACCTCAGTTATAGGGCATGTGGGTAGGAGAGTGGAAATAGTCACGATGGGGTAGAGTGGTGCCGAGGGGATACAAATCGCAGGTGAATTACCCAGGGCTGGAGGGGATGGGGCAATGGTGGATGATGGGGGAGTAGCAGTTGTGCCCAGTTCAAGTTCAGCGTTGGCAATTTCCTTGGTTAATTCTCCCACCACTGATGTTAAGTACGTCATTATGGATTTGGATTGCCTTGGAACCTTGGCTTTGTTCCCACCCTCCTCCATAGTTATAGTCTTCTTTCGCTTACCCATTTTCGGTGATGGATGTTAGTGGGATAGCCCAGCCCGGCCTCCTTCGGCCCCTGATGGCCACAGACGGCCCGCCCTCTGCCCGGGCTCCGCCCGGTGCGGCCCGCGCGCGTCCCGCGACGCGGAGGGAGCCTCCTGCTAAAGTAGCGCCTCCGGGCGCGCAGCGTCAAGGAAGCGGAAGTTGCCGCTAGTCTCCCTGAGAGCTGTAGTCTCCAGCCGCGGGCCGTGAGATGGAGCAAAGCGGCGCGGCGAGACTACAGCGTATGGGCCCCAGGAGTCGGTGTGTGGCAGGTAGGGAATCCTCTTGGCTCTGATGTTGCCCGCCGCTCTACCGAGGGAGCCTCCTGCTAAAGTAGCGCCTCCGGGCGCACAGCGTCCAGGAAGCGTAAGTTGCCGCTAGTCTCCCTGGGAGCTGTAGTCTCCAGCCGCGGGCCGCGAGATGGAGCAAAGCGGCGCGGCGAGACTACAGCGTATGGGCCCCAGGAGTCGGTGTGTGGCAGGTAGGGAATCCTCTTGGCTCTGATGTTGCCCCCCGCTCCACCGAGGGAGCCTCCTGCTAAAGTAGCGCCTCCGGGCGCGCAGCGTCAAGGAAGCGGAAGTTGCCTCTAGTCTCCCTGGGAGCTGTAGTCTCCAGCCGCGGGCCGCGAGATGGAGCAAAGCGGCGCGGCGAGACTACAGCGTATGGGCCCCAGGAGTCGGTGTGTGGCAGGTAGGGAATCCTCTTGGCTCTGATGTTGCCCCCCGCTCCACCGAGGGAGCCTCCTGCTAAAGTAGCGCCTCCGGGCGCGCAGCGTCAAGGAAGCGGAAGTTGCCGCTAGTCTCCCTGGGAGCTGTAGTCTCCAGCCGCGGGCCGCGAGATGGAGCAAAGCGGCGCGGCGAGACTACAGCGTATGGGCCCCAGGAGTCGGTGTGTGGCAGGTAGGGAATCCTTTTGGCTCTGATGTTGCCCCCCGCTCCACCGAGGGAGCCTCCTGCTAAAGTAGCGCCTCCGGGCGCGCAGCGTCAAGGAAGCGGAAGTTGCCGCTAGTCTCCCTGGGAGCTGTAGTCTCCAGCCGCGGGCCGCGAGATGGAGCAAAGCGGCGCGGCGAGACTACAGCGTATGGGCCCCAGGAGTCGGTGTGTGGCAGGTAGGGAATCCTCTTGGCTCTGATGTTGCCCCCCGCTCCACCGAGGGAGCCTCCTGCTAAAGTAGCGCCTCCGGGCGCGCAGCGTCAAGGAAGCGGAAGTTGCCGCTAGTCTCCCTGGGAGCTGTAGTCTCCAGCCGCGGGCCGCGAGATGGAGCAAAGCGGCGCGGCGAGACTACAGCGTATGGGCCCCAGGAGTCGGTGTGTGGCAGGTAGGGAATCCTCTTGGCTCTGATGTTGCCCCCCGCTCCACCGAGGGAGCCTCCTGCTAAAGTAGCGCCTCCGGGCGCGCAGCGTCAAGGAAGCGGAAGTTGCCGCTAGTCTCCCTGGGAGCTGTAGTCTCCAGCCGCGGGCCGCGAGATGGAGCAAAGCGGCGCGGCGAGACTACAGCGTATGGGCCCCAGGAGTCGGTGTGTGGCAGGTAGGGAATCCTCTTGGCTCTGATGTTGCCCCCCGCTCCACCGAGGGAGCCTCCTGCTAAAGTAGCGCCTCCGGGCGCGCAGCGTCAAGGAAGCGGAAGTTGCCGCTAGTCTCCCTGGGAGCTGTAGTCTCCAGCCGCGGGCCGCGAGATGGAGCAAAGCGGCGCGGCGAGACTACAGCGTATGGGCCCCAGGAGTCGGTGTGTGGCAGGTAGGGAATCCTCTTGGCTCTGATGTTGCCCCCCGCTCCACCGAGGGAGCCTCCTGCTAAAGTAGCGCCTCCGGGCGCGCAGCGTCAAGGAAGCGGAAGTTGCCGCTAGTCTCCCTGGGAGCTGTAGTCTCCAGCCGCGGGCCGCGAGATGGAGCAAAGCGGCGCGGCGAGACTACAGCGTATGGGCCCCAGGAGTCGGTGTGTGGCAGGTAGGGAATCCTTTTGGCTCTGATGTTGCCCCACGCTCCACCGAGGGAGCCTCCTGCTAAAGTAGCGCCTCCGGGCGCGCAGCGTCAAGGAAGCGGAAGTTGCCGCTAGTCTCCCTGGGAGCTGTAGTCTCCAGCCGCGGGCCGCGAGATGGAGCAAAGTGGCGCGGCGAGACTACAGCGTATGGGCCCCAGGAGTCGGTGTGTGGCAGGTAGGGAATCCTCTTGGCTCTGATGTTGCCCCCCGCTCCACCGAGGGAGCCTCCTGCTAAAGTAGCGCCTCCGGGCGCGCAGCGTCAAGGAAGCGGAAGTTGCAGCTAGTCTCCCTGGGAGCTGTAGTCTCCAGCCGCGGGCCGCGAGATGGAGCAAAGCGGCGCGGCGAGACTACAGCGTATGGGCCCCAGGAGTCGGTGTGTGGCAGGTAGGGAATCCTCTTGGCTCTGATGTTGCCCCCCGCTCCACCGAGGGAGCCTCCTGCTAAAGTAGCGCCTCCGGGCGCGCAGCGTCAAGGAAGCGGAAGTTGCCGCTAGTCTCCCTGGGAGCTGTAGTCTCCAGCCGCGGGCCGCGAGATGGAGCAAAGCGGCGCGGCGAGACTACAGCGTATGGGCCCCAGGAGTCGGTGTGTGGCAGGTAGGGAATCCTCTTGGCTCTGATGTTGCCCCCCGCTCCACCGAGGGAGCCTCCTGCTAAAGTAGCGCCTCCGGGCGCGCAGCGTCAAGGAAGCGGAAGTTGCCGCTAGTCTCCCTGGGAGCTGTAGTCTCCAGCCGCGGGCCGCGAGATGGAGCAAAGCGGCGCGGCGAGACTACAGCGTATGGGCCCCAGGAGTCGGTGTGTGGCAGGTAGGGAATCCTCTTGGCTCTGATGTTGCCCCCCGCTCCACCGAGGGAGCCTCCTGCTAAAGTAGCGCCTCCGGGCGCGCAGCGTCAAGGAAGCGGAAGTTGCCGCTAGTCTCCCTGGGAGCTGTAGTCTCCAGCCGCGGGCCGCGAGATGGAGCAAAGCGGCGCGGCGAGACTACAGCGTATGGGCCCCAGGAGTCGGTGTGTGGCAGGTAGGGAATCCTCTTGGCTCTGATGTTGCCCCCCGCTCCACCGAGGGAGCCTCCTGCTAAAGTAGCGCCTCCGGGCGCGCAGCATCAAGGAAGCGGAAGTTGCCGCTAGTCTCCCTGGGAGCTGTAGTCTCCAGCCGCGGGCCGCGAGATGGAGCAAAGCGGCGCGGCGAGACTACAGCGTATGGGCCCCAGGAGTCGGTGTGTGGCAGGTAGGGAATCCTCTTGGCTCTGATGTTGCCCCACCCTCCACCGAGGGAGCCTCCTGCTAAAGTAGCGCCTCCGGGCGCGCAGCGTCAAGGAAGCGGAAGTTGCCGCTAGTCTCCCTGGGAGCTGTAGTCTCCAGCCGCGGGCCGCGAGATGGAGCAAAGCGGCGCGGCGAGACTACAGCGTATGGGCCCCAGGAGTCGGTGTGTGGCAGGTAGGGAATCCTCTTGGCTCTGATGTTGCCCCCCGCTCCACCGAGGGAGCCTCCTGCTAAAGTAGCGCCTCCGGGCGCGCAGCGTCAAGGAAGCGGAAGTTGCCGCTAGTCTCCCTGGGAGCTGTAGTCTCCAGCCGCGGGCCGCGAGATGGAGCAAAGCGGCGCGGCTTGACTACAGCGTATGGGCCCCAGGAGTCGGTGTGTGGCAGGTAGGGAATCCTCTTGGCTCTGATGTTGCCCCCCGCTCCACCGAGGGAGCCTCCTGCTAAAGTAGCTCCTCCGGGCGCACAGCGTCAAGGAAGCGGAAGTTGCTGCTAGTCTCCCTGGGAGCTGTAGTCTCCAGCCACGGGCCGCGAGATGGAGCAAAGCGGCGCGGCGAGACTACAGCGTATGGGCCCCAGGAGTCGGTGTGTGGCAGGTAGGGAATCCTCTTGGCTCTGATGTTTCCCCCCGCTCCACCGAGGGAGCCTCCTGCTAAAGTAGCGCCTCCGGGCGCGCAGCGTCAAGGAAGCGGAAGTTGCCGCTAGTCTCCCTGGGAGCTGTAGTCTCCAGCCGCGGGCCACGAGATGGAGCAAAGCGGCGCGGCGAGACTACAGCGTATGGGCCCCAGGAGTCGGTGTGTGGCAGGTAGGGAATCCTCTTGGCTCTGATGTTGCCCCCCATACTTTGACTAAATTAATCAGATTCATTTGTTAAAGCAGTTCAGCTCACCGAATTCTAGGCCACTGCGGACATCTGATTCTCAGTACTTCACAACAAAGATGTATCTTCTGATTAGCCGAGATCTGTTATTTAGCTCCAATGTAAATGTGTGTTCTGTAGTGCGATAGCTACAGACTTTGATTCATCCTTCATAGAGTAGATTTAATACATCTATTGTTGATTTAATGTAGGAATTCGACTGTTCAGACTTGTATTGTAGACACCTTTCCTAGTGCTCCTAGCAACTTAAGCGGGGACTGTCGCTGGATCTGTTAAAGTTTGTGAACTGGGTCCATATGAACACTAATGAGTTGTTATTGCCCTCTTATGTCTGCAGGTTTGCAGACAAAATGCTAATCTATTACGCTGCTAGGAAATTCAATGACTGGGCTGTTGCCTTTCAGCTGACATGCACATGGAAGGAAACTCACAAACAAAAAAAGCAAATAGGTAGAAAGGCAGTGAGAGCAACACATAGTAAAATAATGAGCATGAGCGAGAAAGATATGAAAGAAAACGTAAGGATGCGATAAAAAAGATGGGTAGATAGAAAGGGCTATATAGACTCAGAGGAGAAAGGAAGGGTTACAAGAAGGAAGGAAATGTAAAAGGAAAGATCAAAGAAAGGTGAAAGGTAGTATGAAAGGGTAAGAGAATGACTGTATGGAAGTGTGAACAGATTGCTGGATGGAAGAAAGGATTGACTGGCGAAAGTGTGAATGCATGGAAGAATGGACAGATGGAGAAAAGCGAGTGCCTGGATGGTTAGAAGACGTATGGATACATGAACATATTTCAGGGGGAGAAGGTGCGCACTGGGTCCCCCAGACACTGATAACCCAATTATTATTCTAGACGGTACTGTTAAGGTACATGCGGAGATGGGAGTTCCCCCAGAAGAGAGCAGTAGAGCCTCCACGGTGGGCTCCCATTTCGACAATTCAATCTTCCAGAGCATCCCTGTAAACCAGTCTCCTTAAAGCACCTTGATCAACTTGGATTCTGCACAAGGCTTTATAATCTCCGAAGCAATTAATGCCCTTAATAGGGTTTAATCTTCAATTCTTTAGTTCCTAGAAAAGACCCTAGGGGCGTCTGACAAAATAGAATCATTATTAACTTTGATTCTTCGTGCCCTCATGCCTGCTTTTTGGAAACACGATGTTGCCACGTAGATAGAATTTTCAAGTGACAGGATATTTGAGCACCCCAAAACAGGATAATATCAACGACAAAGCATCACAGACGGATTTCCCAAGTGTGATTGGAAATCTGATTGACCAAAAAGCAATCTCCACAATTCAATCTGGAAGTATGGCTATAAGTAGCCCAGCGTGTGAAGATATAACCAAGCAGCATGCCCCACCGATATTTAAATCAACAGAGGAACCAATAATTAACACTACCCCTGACAGTCTTGCTAATGCCCCTAGGAGCCAAATGAGAGAACATACATCTACTCCTGTTGTAGAATATAGCAGTACTGTGCCAGGAGGAACTGTAGTGGGAAGTTCCGATCAAGTGTCACGCACCCCAGAGAGCCATGGCCCACACATTTTGAATGATACAAACTCGAGTCCCACTGTGAAACCTGCAATGAGGGGGGATAAAAAAAGGTAAACCCAAAAGAAAGTAAAGGACTGATCTTGCTTTCATTGTCTATTAGTTAAAGTGGCTCTTCTCTAAAACCAAGGGGCGTAAGATAGTCTAGGCCCCAAGCGAGAGCCTGGTTAGTACACAAGTAACGGAGAGTGTGACTACTCAAGAACCCATTTCTACATGTCCCCTTGGAGGAGCAAACAATGCAATTAACATTACTGCACTGGAAGTAGACAAGCCTTCACAGAATTCTGATGGACAATGACTACTCGTTATGTTACAAGCAAAAAAGCACCCTGCCCCATCTAAAAAGGAAATGCAACTAAATGGAGATGTTGGTTCCAGGTCCCCAAAAGGATCTGGTGGCCCAGAGGGTAGGGCAACAAGCCCTGGAACGCCAGTGCCCCAAGGCAAAGTTTGGTTGTCGCTCAACTGGGGATTTCTTGAGTTGGTTACAGAGGGGATGTAAGGTCAGTATCCAGCCTTAATCCCCTGACCCCAATTTACACAAGGCTAGGAGAAAACGAGGGAGGTCCAACTGAGGGGAAAAATAATTCCTCTGCAGCTAAAGACATTAGAGAAAATAATGAATGTTACCTAGAATTTATTGACATTCTTTCTGGATATTAGCTCAACAATATTCCTAAACAGAGCAAGATTACTAGCCCTCTTCTATGCTATCTCAGAACTAAGAGTAATTCTGCCAAGCGATATGAGGACAGTGAAATTGATTCATCGGTTACCCGGCCAGGTCTGAGTGGGATAATTGCCTAATCTTCCAGGTTCAAATTTGCACTCCCCAGTAGTGCTAGATAGTTTTTCAGCCATATAGATGATTTCCGCATCATAGGGGTGGATGCTCTGCACTGCCCAAGCTTAGTCCGGAAAGCCATCTCATCATCAGGGCAATATTGGCCACAAATTCCGCTCTTTAACGCCGAGTGCCCACCTAATCACAAACCATTTACGAGGGCACTGAAGAGCGAGTCATTGAATGTAAATGATGCAGCCTATGAGAATTTGCGCATAACTGCCTGTAACAATTCCAGGTCAAATAGGCTCTTAAATCCTGGGAACAAAGAAATTGAGGCTAACCATAATGATTCGACATGAATAGCAGCTGCGCTGGCAACTACGTCTGTAAATCATGCTAGATGCAACTCTGATTGAGTACAGAAGAGCCTGTACCTGAGTCTGCTACTTTGCTTCCTACTGGACAATCCAGTGCCAGGATTAAGAACAAGTTTAATAATGACATTGTGCACATATTATCATGGAACATAGCAGGTCTGAGTAGTAAAACAGAGGCTAAGGACTGGTTGAAGTTTGTTGCGCAGAATGACAAGTGCTGCTGCTAAGAAACTTGGGCCCTTGAGAGTATTAACGTTAATGGGTTGTTAGATAGCAGTAGCCAGGCCACCCGCACCTGGAGGGGCCAGCCCTCGGGTGGGATCACTGTCTGGGTGTCATGTAAGCTCGAATGTAGGCTAGAGCAACTTGGGGCAGCTAAACTGTCATCTAATGTTCAACATGTGAGAATTTGGTTTATGGGCCCAGAAGGCGGGGTGATTGATATTGTGAATATTTATATTCCACCGGGGTGGTCCCCAGAGGTACAGGTGATCTGGAGGAATTTTGTAACTTGCATCAATGGTATTAATCAGGATGAGGGTACTTGCAAGTTATTTGGGGAGGTCTAATATGTTCTCTCAATGTTTCAAACTTTATTACAAATGTCACAAAAAGATGTTAATATTTCACTTCTGTTCTTGGATTTTCGTCACAATAAAATACACTGAACATAATCTTCACACAAGTTATTTACAAAAGTTTAAGCTATTGCCATTATAAATTACAATCACTTTTATTTCAGTATTAATTAATTAAAAAAATTAAAACCATTTTTATTTGTAATAGCAATACATCTAAGTCACGTAAATACAAAACATGTTGCATTACAAATGCTATAGGTGTCATATTTGCGAAAGTTATAACTATTGGCATTGTAAATGACAAAGCTATTAATTTAGCTCTTTTCAAAACCAACACATAAATAAAAAAATTGTCATTTACAAGACCAATAGCTCAAACTTTCCTAATGCGAGACCTATTGCATTGTAAATGCTTGTTTATTTTCCTTAGGTTGTATGCCTTTGATGGAAAAGCCTATTTGTAGCACCTCATTGTACTTGTATTTTAATGTTTCAGATGAATTTAATGTTAGATTGCTGTGCACATGTTTTCGTTGAGTAGTTTTTATATTGCATGTGCTTAAAATATTGTAAGGCTGTCAGCTGAAACAAATAAATAAATAAACTTGAAAAAACTTGATGGATGGATGGGTATAAAGATGGATGAATGGATGGATTGGGCAATTGGGGTATAGGTGGAAAGGTGAAGAAATGGACAGATAAAAGGTTGAATACATGGAAGGATAAATGAATGGATAAATGGAAGGGGGAGAAAGCAACTCTTCTAAGGAGGGTGACATTTGCTTGCTTCACACGCTCAGTCTGATTAGAGATCTGTTTCAAGTGGGGGTATTTTTTTTTCTTGCTACTCCTTTCTGCTGACCTCAAACTGTTAGCGTCACATTTAGTTCTATAGGAGGTGTCGCTGCTCCCTCAACAGTTTGCTTTTATGATGTAGAATAAAAGCTCAAAAGGTGCAGATTATGCCAATGTCTTGCTTAAATATCTTGGATCTTCATGAGTGCTGAAGGTCAGTAGTTAAACACAGTAGATCATCAAATATTGCTCTACCCTTGCTATCAGTGTGAATTATGGCATGCAACTCTTTAATGGCCTTTTAATGTTGGAGCACAAGTTGCCCCCTGTCACACAAGGCAGTTCTATTGATTTCGAGTTCCTTAAGGTTTTTCTATGATATCACTTGTTTCATTCCTATGAATGCCTTTTGACAATGCTCTTACTCTTTTTTTATATCACCTATTATGAAGATACAACCCTAATTATGCTGTAGCTTAGGAGCAACTCAGAGAAACCCACAGATAAGCTTAAATCAAGCTTTTGATGTCCATTCTTCAATGTAAGCACATTGTCCTAAACCTAAGTTGGAAAGATGGAGGTGATGGTAGAATCGGGCCATGATATCATACCAGTAGAGGTGTTACATCCCCTGCTATCCAAAAAGTGAAGAACCTGTAAGTGATCATGGAAAATTTCTATTTTGAAATAATGGCAACTAGTTAGACCACAACTAAATGCAGTTTCTTTTTGTCACAGGCTTGTAGAAATATATCAATTGCAATGTGCATCCAGAACCTGATACCTAATTTGTAATATGCATTAAAACATTGTAAGACATAATCTCTCATCAGCTTTTGTCTTCCATATGTGTCTTCTTTAATTGGCCTTCAACTGTGTTTTTTTCAGTGACATTCTAAGGTCTCATAACCAAAGCTAGCTTTAACTTCACTTTAACTTTTTTTTTCACAACAAATGTACATAACACACATATTTGGTTGCCTCTCTTTGTCCACTGGTCTGTTCAAGTGTCATTCACATTCTGCTTCCGACCACCACAGTATATGTTTGATTTACACTCCCAAATAAAAGAAATTCAGCACTCCCCAGCAGAGGCATTCGGTAAGGCAAGAAAACACCTGGGAAGGGGCTCTGCCCTCACCAAACGAGGCACAGCGAGAGACAGTTTCAGAATAAAGCGTGGGTTTTTATTAGTGCAACACTTTCTAACAGAAAGGCTTTCCCAGATGTCACATGAAAACAACATGCAAATGTAAATATACTTTTATATATATATATATATATGTATGAGTAAGCGAATAATAAAACACTCACAAAATAATCAAATAATGCATGGGATAAAACACTAGCAGATTAATATTGTAAAACACACACAGATAATTACCACTTACAAGTCAGATAATAATGAAACATTCACAAGTGAAATACAGGGGAGCAAAACCTAAGCTAATAACAATGGAACATTCAAAAGTAAAATGCAAGGATAAAGACCACAAGCTAAATGTACACGCACAACTCAAATAATAATAATGGACATCCAGTACAAGAAATAAGCACTGTTAAACGCAAGCAATCAAATACAAGAAATAAACCCTGTCAAATGGAAGACTCAAATATAAAGAGGATGTATACACATAATGTGCACACAGACCAAAAACACATATCTCAATACCAATGATCAGAGAAAATCCCTCACTGGCTGCAATATCTTCATCTTAGCCCATGCAAGACTGGGAATCCCAAATTACAGTCCCTATGGTCAAGTGACTCCTCAAGCCGGGAAATGCAGAACTGAGCAGATGCATCCACCTCTCAGGAGGAATCCTAGTTTTTATAATATTCTAAATGTAGGAGTAGTTGCGAGAAAGACACCCTCTACGTCATGGAAACCTACTGGTGCTGGCCAGGCTCCTGCAAGCACCCCAAGGCAGAGGATCCCTCATGCATTCTCCTTGCACTCGCACCCCCTTATCTTCGTGAAGCCAGAGAAAGTAGAAAACCTCTCAGAAGTACAAAAAACACCCCCAAAGAGGTAAACAATCTTGAACGCGAATAACTTAAATAACCGTGAGTAACATTGGGGCCTGCTTGTGTGTGCAGAACTCAAGCTACACAGTCACAATTAAAGATGGATTTAGGGCATATTAAAGCCCATAGGTAAAACTTGATTTCACAATGTACAACCTAATGCACATTTGCGCATCATTGCCTACAGCACTATACTCCGAGACAGAGGAGCACATTTCACACATTTCGCTCTCTCATGCTTTCAAACGCACATCCCACATGTTCTGTTTCTGGCATGACTAGGCTGTCCTACTGTGTGAAACACTCCCACTATGAAACTACAAGGAGACACGAAATGAAATCACAAGTCAAAAATGTAAGTGCACAAAAATTTAGGTCGTACATTCAAGATAGAGTAAGTTAAAATACATAATGTCAATTAAAACAATTGTCAAGTCATCGCATGGTCCGAATATTATGAGTGCATATAGCACTACAGCATATGCCAGGGCAGGTCGGTCAATTTGTGCGTTTATTTAGTTGTTAAGATTATTTTTGAGGTGGTTTTTTTTTTTACTTTTTATTTATTTGTAATCATATGTGCGTCAATCTAAGGTGGACTTTTTAAACCCTTTTATCACTTTTACAGACTCTCTAAAAATGTTCTATTCTGACCTCTGGCTACAAGTGTGTGACCATGAGTCTGCTTCTTCTCATGCCGGGGTAGACCTTGCAGAAATGTACTTGGGCTACCTCTAACTACGTACGTTTTGGTGTATTATTCCACTTCTATTTGTCAGTAATCTTTAAACATTACTTACTCTTACTGCCTCTCTGGTATCCCTTCCCTAAGGGTCACACCTAGGCATGTCTTGGTGGAATCGGGATCATCTGCCACATTTGTTTAATACTCCTTATGCAGGGGGAGGAGCTTTGCGTGCATCCGAGATGGCCGCGTGAGCACAGGGCTCCCGAGTCCCTCGCCGACCTCCGCATATATCCTGAAAGATATCCTGAATTGGACGACGGGTTCTTGAACATGAACCTCAGCTGACACCTTAGCTGTTTTCAAAATTTCATTTGGACTTCGGGAACCGCAGATAAGCCGATTGGAGTTTTTGAGGCCCGCCCTACGGCGACATCGGGGGATGGCACACCAAGACGCCGGGAAGTAGTTGAACAACAGCGGCCTGAGGGGCTGCCCCTTTTGCCCTGAGTTGACTTTCGGTTTCGTTTTTGTGCCTCCGGCCTCATCTGATTGCCTGATTGCTTCGCGCCCCCACCGGGGTCTAGTTTAACTCTGCTCCTCTATTGTGTGCCATCGGGCGTGAGTGCTTGGGTGATGGTCTGAGCTGCTGCTTTCGCCCCTGTGGCCCACTTTCGTGGTCTTCGGTGGTCGGGTGGTAAGCGGACATTTTCACCAGCTCTCGCGGGCCCCTTCGGGGCTCACCATTCACAATGACTGCCAGGCTCGACAACGAGAAGCGGAAGACCAAGACTCCTCTACGTGGGGGACCGATCCAAACCAACGTCATGGATCGCTATACCCAACCCAAGGGGCCCCCCGGTGGCACCGGTCGAGTTTTGGAGGACCCCAAGGACGACCCGACTGTGTCGACCGAATTGACTCTGCAGGATGTCATGGGCGCCATTGCCAACATGAAGGCTTCCATTGGTCAGCAATACGAGGCTCTCACTCTCAAAATTGACACTGTAGCCGTTGACGTTACTTTGATCAGAGCTGATTTGTCAAAGACCAATGAAAGGGTCAAGTCTCTAGATCTGAAGACTTCTAGCCTCATGACCGATGTGTCTGATCTGCAGACGGAAGTTGGTAACTTGCGATCCTCCAACGATCTCATGGCCCATCGACTGGAGGATTTTGAAAACAGGGCCCGACGCGACAACATACGCCTTATTGGGGTCCCCGAAGATTCTGTTGCTCTGGCAACGGATCTCCTTGTGGAGGACCTCGTCTTGAATAACCTCGCCCCTACAGGCCTGAGTAAATTCTTCGCCGTGGAGCGTGCCCATCGAGTGCCGGGCGGAAAACCGAAGTCGGGTGCCTCTCCGAGACCTATCATCACCAGGATCTTCAATTTCGGGGACAGAGACATTATCCTGCAGGCCTCGAGAGTGAGTGGCCTCGTAAAATTCGAGAACACGACGGTGAGTTTCTACCCGGACTTCACCCAGCTTGTTCAGAGGCAGAGGATGGGGTTTCAGGGAGTGAAGCGACGGTTGAGAGACTTGGGCTTGAAATATGCAATGCTATTTCCAACCAGGCTGCGAGTCGAGTATGAAGACCGGACTTTCTTTTTTGATCGTCCCAACGGAGTTAGTGACTGGCTGGATACCCTTCCCAAACAGAATGACTCACCCGGGCATCCGGGTGGAGCAGAGGGCGGTGTGTCGGAACAAGAGTGACATTATGATTCCTGATTTCTGAACTCTTCACATGTCATTCGGCTGGGTTCGATACTTCTTCTACTACTGTGTTCTATTGCATTATACCCGAGGGTGGCGGGGGGAGTGGGACTCTTTCCTCCTCAGGGGTTTCTTCTTGTAGACTAGTTTATTGATAGGGCGACAGGCACACTGCAAGTTGGGGTGGCTTTTGAGTCTAACGCAGGGGTGCAGGGTGGGGGGTGTTGTAACGGTCTCTAGTAGGGGTTGGAGGGGGGATTCTGGGTGTTTGTGAGTTTCTTGCAAGGCAACGTATCGTTTCTCTTATTGATTTGGTCATTGTGTTCGTCATGGGGTGGATTCAGTGCTTTTTTCCGGGATGGGGGGGGTAGTGGGTTGAAACGGATGTGTTGGAATGTCAATGGGTTGGGGGATAGGATAAAACGTGGTGTGGTGTTACAGTTGCTGCGGCGCCTCTCCCCTGACATTGTATTATTGCAGGAAACGCATCTGGTTGGGAACATGTGCCACGCCATGAATCGGCGAGGGTATCGCCTTGTGGTACACTCTGGATTTACCTCTGGTTCTAGGGGTGTGGGTATCCTCGTCAGGTCCTCCCTCCCTTTGGCAATAGATGATGTGATTCTTGACGATAGGGGGCGCTACGCTGCTCTCACTGGTAGATGGGAGGGGAGGACTGTCTCATTTGTTACTGTATATATCCCGCCGGGTCTACAGACCTCGACTTTTGCGGATCTTGGGCGTGTAGTACTGGGGCTCCCAGAGGGCATCTTGGTGGTGGGCGGAGACTTCAACTCGGTTGTCTCCGGTAACTTGGATCGCTACCCCCCCAGAGATCTTATCAAGTCTCAATCCTGGCTGAATGGGTTCTTGGAGACCCTGGGTCTGGTAGACTGTTGGAGGTTGCTACACCCTGATCAGGTCCAATACACCTTCCAATCTGGAGCCCATGGCAGTCTGTCCAGACTCGACTATGTTCTGATGCCGGCGGCGCTGGCCTCCTCCATCAGGGAGGTGCGTTACCTCGCCCGGGGCATATCCGATCACTCCCCATTGTGGCTTAGCATGGATACTACTATGAGTAATGAGGGACGAGTCGCCCCAATAAACCCCTGGTATCTTCGCAATCCCAAGACCCGTGCTGAGTTGATGAAATCCCTCGATCATTACTTTGTTGAAAATGTGGGGTCTGTGTCCTCTCCTGTATCATTGTGGGAAGCCTTCAAAACTGTGATACGTGGGCAGGCTTTATCTCTAATCGCTAACGCCAAGAAAAGTAAGCACGAAGAGGTGGTCCGTTTAGAGACAGAGATAGCCGAGCTGGAGGGTGACTTGGAGCTCGGAGTGTCCTAGTGCCAAGCTTCATTCTCTCAGCCTCAAACAATTAGATTACAGGACCCTGGTTTCTGACGCTGCAAAAGTCATAAGCATAGAACAGCAGGGCAGACTGTATGATGTTGGGGATAAGGCGGGTAAATTGATTGCGTGGCTGGACAAGAAAGAAAGGGCGAGTCGTGTAGTGCCTGTGATTGAGAACTTTGACGGAGCGTGTGTGACTGACCCGATTGAAATTGTTGAGTGCTTCACGGAGCACTTCTGAACTGTGTATTCTCTGGTCTCTGATAGGCCTGAGGAAGACTCCCATTTGTTTCTCTGCGATATTACATTGCCCTGCCTGTCTGAGGCTGACAGAGACCTAATGGACGCTGCGCTTTCGGCGGATGAGGTGGCTACTGCCATTCGTTCAGTGCTTTCTGGCAAAGCCATGGGTCCCAATGGTCTGCCCATTGAATTGTACAAATTGTGTCCTGACAAAATGGCTCAGTATCTTCGCGATATGTTTCTAGAGTCGCGAGACACCGGCTCCCTTCCTCGTGACCAGCGTCTTGCTACTATCGTGGTGATTCACAAGTAGGGGAAGCCACGGGATCGCTGTTCTTCTTATAGACCAATCTCGCTTCTAAATGCTGAACCGAAAGTTCTTGCCAAATTATTAGCTAACCGCCTGACAACCATTATCAGTGACTTGATCCATCCGGACCAGTCCGGTTTCATCCCAGACCGTAACACGGCGCTCAACCTGCGGCGCTTGCAGGGTGTTTTTGCGAGGGCGGCGTCTTTTCGTGAGCCGGCCATCTTGGCTTCCTTGGATGCTACGATGGCCTTCGACACGCTAGAGTGGCCTTATCTCTGGGCCGCTCTTGTGAAATTTGGGTTCGGCCCTGGGTTCATCGGCTGGGTGAAACTTTTGTATGAGGAGCCATTGGCGCAGGCGGTCGTGAATGGTCGAGTGTCTGCGTCTTTTGTCCTCGGGAGGGGCACACGGCAGGGCTGCCCGTTGTCACCACTTCTTTTCGCTCTTGCCCTTGAGCCGCTGGCTGCCTGGTTGCGCTGGGAGCGCTCGATTAAGGGGATCCAGTTGTCCCCGGACTTCGAGGATCGCGTCTCGCTCTACGCGGATGATATCTTGTTGTACCTTACGTCCCCTCGAAAATCTCTGAATGTTTTGTTCGACGTGCTAACCTCATTTGGGAGGAACTCGGGCCTTGTGATCAACTGGGCTAAATCCTGTGTGTACGTGCTCTCAGGCGGTCCACCTCCCTTGCCTCGCAGGTGCCCCATTCAGGTCTCTCAGACAGGCTTTAAGTACTTGGGGATTTTTATATCTTTGGACCCCGTGGCTCGATATGAACGTAATCTGCTCCCTCCTCTTCAGAGATTGAAACTTGATGTTGTGCGCTGGCGCGGGTTGCCTTTATCACCGCTCGGGCGCGATGCCCTTTTTAGGTCGAGCTCTCTCGACCTATTGTTGTGGAGTCGGCTCTCAAGCGAGACAGAGCTGGGCACGCGTGTCGATTTCACATCGTGGACGCGCATGCCCAGCCCCCCCAGCCGTGCACATCTTTTGCTCTACATTCCACAATCACAGCGTCAGCCTCTCTCATTCACGCGCGCACACACAGCTACACTCACGGAAGCACACACACACACACACATGCACGCACACACACACACACACACACACACACAGACACACACCCCCACGACTAAGCCCCACTTACCTTACCGCATCAGCAGCCTCAGCCGCCACTCCTGACTTCTGCTGCCACCGCTCCTCTGGGCCGGCCATCCACTCCGTGGGCGCATAAGACGGAAGTCCCGCCCCACGACAGCCGTGAGCGTGCACATCCCGACACCGGAAGTTCGGGAGAGTGCACGCTCACGGCTTGTTCCTCCTGTTGAATTTATAATCACATTCTGTCCTCTTCACCCAATCAATACATCCTCATCAGCCGACGCCCACTGACATCAGACAGATCTCCACACTGTCAGAGAGTGGGCTTTGAGAACGGTAGTGACGTCACGGCATTCACTGACGGACCTTTTCACTGGGACTAGCACACGGGCTCGCGCACACACTCACCTCCTGGGGGCGCGCTGCTCTCCTCTACTGAGGTCGGCAAATCACTCATGGCCGCGCCGAAGGTGGACCTGAACAGCGGGAACAGAAAGCCCTGCAGCTGCCTCCTGCCTCGGGAAGTAAAAGCATAAAGAGGACAGCGGGGAGCGCCTCTTGGCGCCCAGCCCACTCACACAGGGAAGGTGAAATTCACAGGGATGCGAGAGGGCGCTTTATTTGCAGACTTTGCCCAGCCCAGCCTGTTCTCTGTAAGAAATGGAAAAAAATCTCACTGCGAAGTGCCTCTTAAGGCCGGCTGCATTCCTTCAGCACCAGGGCAAGGTCCGTCCTCGAGTAGGCCCCAGGCGCATCTCACCCCGCCACGGGCCCAGAGCAGCTCGAGAACCGACTGCGTTTTACTGAAAGTGCTTGACCTGAAGATTCCCATGTTCTCTTAAAATAGACGCCATTTACGCTACCGAAGAGACGGCTGCCAGGACTGCAGAGCAAGGGCGTACCTACCGTTGGTGCAGTAGGTGCAGTGGCACCGGGCCCCTTGAACCCTGCCAGAGCAGTATTTTACTTTAAGAACAGCAGTTATAGTTGGAACAGTCTTTGGGATCAGTTTCTGCTTTTTTGTGGTTTAATGACTGACCCGTGTACACTATACTTTAATGGTGCCACTAAGACTCTCCACTAGAGCCGCTGCAGTAAGGGAAGTATAACTCTCATCCACCTTACAATAACACCAGAACCTTCGTAGCTTTTTTGACGGACCTATGTATCTTTCCTCAACGCACTAAAGTGCCTAGAGCGCCTAGGTAGAACGTGCGCTCCATGCACATATTTTATATATCCTCTATTTCCCCGTGTAGCTGTGGTTGTCTGCTGCTAAGGGGAACTTTCACCTAATTCACGTTTTATTCTCCAACATTACATTGTGACCGGGGCTAAAAAGGATGTGCCATCTTAATCGCGTTGTTTCTTTTTAACCATTAAATCTGCATGTAACTTTGTAGGTTATTTTGCTTGCTGCAAATCAGTGTGTGTTTTATATATTTTTTGTTTTGGGCATAGGTTTAAATAGTCTTTGGGATCAACTTCTAATTTTTCCTGGTTTAATGTGTATAAAAGCTCTGGTAACAGCCCATAAACATCCTGTTGTTACTGGGGGCTTATTCTCACGTTTCAGCTAGTTTTCACAGAGCCTTTGAGGAATGCGCTTCCTCGAGATAAGCCCAACTCAGGAGGCGCTTTTGTTCAAAATTGTCTGCATATAGCTGGTAAAATTTGAGATTGCTATATGTGTCTTTTTCTTAATTTTATTGTAATTATAACTTATATTTAACAACTGTAAGCAACACTTTCTCGCCAGCAAAAGCAATCAGTTTTAATGTTCAGTGCAATGCGTAAAGACTGTAAAAGGTTTTCCCCTACCAACTGTGTGAATATCGGGTTATCATTTATATATATTTCCAGATGTTGCCTAGTTTTGGTCCGCTTGGTATTATTATTTTGGATTACATTTTATTTTTATGCTATGCTCTTTTTGTATTTTGCTAAGCGGGTGATGTTCATGAAATGCAAAAAGTTACAGCCCCTGCGTATCACTTGCATTCTAGGCCAAAAACACACTTTTTTTTAATTAGAGCTGTTTAGTGTGTGCTGGTCGTCTTTTAAGAGATTACATTTAAACTTGCTGCTTGGTATTAAAGCTGCACCCAGGTGCTCTTGAAATTGTATGCTTTATATGCACATAAAAACAAATCACCTCAAAGTAGCTCCGTGGCTTTGTGTCCGTCTTTCTGGAGCCGCAGCTAAGTACTTCACAGGCTTTTAATGTATAAACATTGTGTGAATTTACTCTCACATCAGTGCCGCAAGCCAGCAGAAAACAGTGACTAAATACCCTTTGCTTTGGATCAAGGTTATGCAGAGACTGCTGCACGACAAATAGCTCTGTGCTTCCTTAGCTCGGTTGTGCTTGAGTTGTCCCAAAACATGCAGCTCCCCTTTAAATGCACCCACCCTCTTGTGTGGTAGCGGTGTGAAGAATGCCCTTGGCAGTCACTTACTCCTGGGCTCTTAAATGCACATATTTTTACTGTCTATTATTTTGGGTTTGAACACTTTTATTTGTTGTTTGTTTTTATTTTGTAAATATTCATTAGCATATGCTGTAAAATGCCCGTCTTTCCCCATAAAATAGCTATTGGTGCAGATATCTGAAGCTGCCCCATGTTAGATGCGAACACTTCATCCAGCCGTATCTTATATGCTAGGATACTTTAGAGTTACTGTACATGCTGCTAGAATGCTAGTGCATCTTAGCGTCACATGATTCAATACCGAAGGAGCCAGTATAGCCTTTCATCTTGTCCAGGTCGATAAGTAAAAACCAGCCCACTGGAATCAAAAAGTAATTAAGTGGGCTCCATATATTTTACCGGCGCAGCAAGGCAAGTCTTCCCTTCCCAACCCGGAGCTGTAAATGGTCCTTCATTTACTCCTTTGGTGACCCTGCCGAGGCTGCTCTCTTCCTATGATACCAGCAGAGCCAGCATTCCTCGCTTTTTTTCAGGAAGCCCAATACGACGGACAAACCTGGCAACCGCAATGGCCTTTAAATATTAGGCCCAAAGCACTGCCATTACCAGGCCCAAAGCAACACCATTATCAGGCCCAAAGCAACACCATTATCAGGCCCAAAGCAACGCCATGTATTTTGCCCAAATGTTAATGTTAGTGCACACAAGCCTTGGTAGAGCAATAGCAGCGAACGCTCTCCTCAGTGTGGCACACTTTTCTGCTGCACACTGTACTGTAGCGCACACTGTAAGCACACATTTTATATTTCATCATTATTTTTTTTTTTTTTTTTTTTTTTTTTAAAAACCTTTATTGAACAACGAAAGCTCACAAATACTGGCCTACAACCACACGGGCTGGCCAGAACAGAATGGTCAAATAACCAGCATACAAAAAGAAGTTCTGCACAGGATATAACATCAGGAGCACTGGTGAAGCAATAAAAACCATCGAGCGTTCAGCAAGAGCAGGATAATAAAGGTTAATTTTCTAGCACGGGGAGGGGACCAAAGAAATAACGGGCCGTATATGAGAGTACAAGGGAGGGACCGTGGCAAGCCGCCATTTTATAGACACAACGTAAGAAAATGAAACCATATAATCAAATCTAGCAAAGGACAGAAACAGAATCAGACCATCAAATAGCGACAGTGGCAACAGTCAATCGAGCTCACTCACCTCCGCCCCTACCCGAACAAAGAAGACGTGGTCAAAAAGCCCCATCACAAAGACTACGCAATACGCACCCCAACGGAAAAAGGGAACCTCCATAAAGGAGGAAGGGAAAGAGGGAGAAAAAGACAACAAAAGGAACACCCGCCAGATCATGCACCCCCAGGGGGAAAAACAGGACAATAAAACCGGCATGCGATGTAACAGAAACACGATACCAGAATAGGCAGCGAACCACAATCAGCCACACACCGGAAGAGGGACAGAAAACCCCCGGGGGAGATACGAGGTGACAGAGTCCCGAAAAAGTGAATACACAAGAGCCATAGAACAAAAAAGGGGAAAATAAGGGGGGAAAAAGACCCCCCGACACAAACAGACCCCCCCCACCCACCCTTAAGCCCACCCTGCACCCCTGCAGAAGGCTACGGCCTACCCCCCCCGCAGCGTGCCTGTCGCCCTAAGTAGAACCCGAAATATAGTGGAGCAAGAAAAGTTGGAATTAAAAGACAAAAAAAGGGGGGGGGGAAGGAAGGGAAGGAAAGAAGGGAGTAAAGACATACAAACATACACACGGGGGAGGGCCAAAGACAGGAGTAAACGCACCCATCCACCCGCCCGGGTTAAAGGTCCAAGTCCTCGGGAAGCCAAAGAGTATCAGGCCAAAGTCCAGGAGCATTAACCAGGTACACAGAACCATATCAGGACACAGAGATCATCCAAGCCGTTCATGAGCTACCGCATATAAGAGTTAGTTTTCATCAGCCCTGACCCTTTTTATCCAAAGCAATAAGGGTCCGATCCAACGAGGACCCTGCCAGAAAGAACAGAAGGCAGGCAGCAGGAGAGTCCAACGGCAGTCCAAAAAAGTCACAGGAAGAATAGCACGGAAGATCCAGGAAAATCACAGATTGTAGCAAACGATGCAGGCACAGTTCCAAGGATATATCCATAAAAACCGACCCATCCGGGCCGGCACAGGAGACGTCATCGGGCGGTGGTGATTGAGAGGGACCAGGAGAATCATGAAAGTCCGGCAAAACAAAATCCAGCTCCCGGGCCAAGGGCAGAGGAGGCAGCACAGGAGGAGAAGGCGCCATCAGGTTACGCACCTCCGGGGCGGCAGCCGGGACCGAGTCCGCCAGGAGAGTACCAGCCACACCCCGCGATATCAATGCCTCATCCGGTCGTGGGGGCCCGGGAGGCCCGCAGTGAGGAACCGTCTCCGGAGCCAGGAGTGGCGCGGCCACCGAGAGCCGCCAGGATAGCAGGATGTTGAAAATCCCCTTAAGTGCAGGAAAACCTTCACAGTATCTGACACCCGGGTCTTGCGGCGGGCCCCCAGTGCTCGTCCGGGCCCGGCCCAAACAAATGGGGTTGGTCGCCATCTTGAGAGCCCGAACAGGCCGCGCGGCCAACAACCTCCGCCGGGGCGGCAGTCAAGCAGATGAAGTCCCGCCGACAGGCAGAAGAACACCCCGGACAGGAAGGGGGGCCACCAGAAGAAGGGGATTCGCCGGCGCCCCAATGTCGCCAGTCCCGATCTCCGAGTCCGGGCGGCAAAGAACAAAATGGCCGGACCGGAGAACAAAGGGGGAGGAAGCGGAACACACGAGGAACCCCAATAATGAAGGGCAGCGTCACCATCCAAGGCCGCCGCCACACAGGAGTCTCTCAGCCAGGAACCTCCGGTTCACACGAACAGCGGCCCTCTGATCACCTCAAGTGCGCCCCGAAGGGCAAGCCCGCAGGCTGCATCCGGCCCAGGAGCCGGGACGAAGAACCAGGCCAGTCCGCTCTCGAGTCCCGGGAATGGTCGGGGGCACCGCACCGGACCCACAGCAGCCAGGACAACCGGAACAAGCGGTAAGTGCCTGCAGTGCGTCGTAGTAGTACCACACAGCAAGGAGGGCTTCCCGGGGCAGGATAAATGCAGGATAAATGTGAAAAACACAGGCGGGCGAACGGAGCCGAGCTAAAGCGCGGCCATCTCGGTCGCGAGCTAGGCTCCTCCCCCTATTTCATCATTATTATTATGAGGCTGTACCTGTTTTTCCCTGTGCAGCTGTGACTCCCTGCTGCTTAGGGACATTAATGTAGTTCAGGTTTTATCTTCCAACGTAACTGTGATAGGGGCTAGGAAAGCTGTGCCAGCTTGGCTCGGTGTTAAGGCCGCACCAAAGTACTTTGCAGGTATTCTTAAAATCGTGTGCTTCACAGGCACAAACAAAACCAATAACTTCAAAGTAGCTGCGTGGCTTGACGTCAGTCTCTTGGAGCCACAAGTAAGTACTTCACAGGTGTTTACAAATAGCATGCATATGAGTAAAAAGCTGTATTGTTTCTGTTAATTAGAGGGCTTGCATTTCCAATGTTTTACTTCACAAAACTCTCTCACCCCTGCTAGTCTTACTCCTGCTCCACCGTTTTTAGGTCGAGCAATTTATTGCTCTGAACCTATTACATGTGACCAAACTCTCTTAAACAAGCGGATTTCTCACAATGCATGTTAAGTATTGAAGCGTGACGCTTCACCAGCGCGCGCTTGGCCTCAGTCATTCCCTCCCACTTGCTGGCTCCCCTGCTCCCCCACCCGACTTGAAAGGAAGCCTCGCACTCCAACATTTGTCTCTCACACCACAGGCTGCTGCTCCCCCGCCCACTAGCAATGCCGAGAGCTTGTTTCCCTAACATTCTGAAGTTCGTGCCATGGCGCTCTCGCATTCTACCTCTCGGACGCCCTTGCCTTTCACAAGCTGTCTCTTCACTTTTTAATAGTTCAAGCCCTTTCCAGGCATCAAGGCGCTACACCCCACCCCCCACCAGCACTATAGGCTTCAATTTATACATCCAATTGTGATATTAAATCCATAACTGGTTCCTTCATTTCCTGATTTACTTCCATCACTCTTTCTTCCCATCTCTACTCCTTCACCCTGCTAACTCTTTACACACTCTTCTTTCATTCACATGCTCATTCCTTGCCCCCCATTTCCCTCATCCTTTTCCGTCTTTCCATAGTTGTATCTACCCCAATCTACCCTCATTTCCCCCGACTTCCACTGAGCTCCTCTTTCCCATATTCCCTCCTTCTACCAAGGTCTTTTTTCTCTCACCTCCTGCCATTTCTAATATCTTTTCCTCTGGAAACTTCCTTCTACCACCCTCTGTTCTGCGAGCCCTACTTTCTCTCTTCACTCATCTCTTACCTCCCGCCACTCTCTCGCGTTGGCCTTTCACCCCAGCCCTTCTTGCCCTTTTCCCCACTCTACTCAACCCCCTTCCTTCTCTCTGTCTTGGGTTGTTTCCTTATTTCTAGATTATTCTCTCACTCGTCTTTTCACCTCGTTCTCTTTTCTCACCTCCCTAGCTTGACTCCGTCTTTTGCCGTTTCCTTCCTTCCTCCCACTGTTTCCTTCACTCCCAGTGCATTTCCTCACCTCCTTCCTTCTCTGTTGTTCACCTTTTATCCAAAGTCTTCAAGGTTTTCCTTCCCTTCTATATGTACTCTCTCGCTCTCCTCGCTTCTTTCCCTTTTGTTACTTTTTTCACCCGCTGCATTTTCCTTTCCCTTCCAACCTTCTACTTTTCCTCCTTTCCCACAAACCCGTTTTTCAAGTTCCGTGTTATTATTGAGCACAACAGTCGGGCTCTGTCCGTTATCTTGCCTCTCTCCTCTCAGGTTGTCCCTTTCCTCCTGCACACACTCCCGCCCCCCCTCCCCCTCCCAATAACTACCATGCACATAACATATCACCACGGCTCGGCCTAAACTGGTTATTGAATATAAGCACCGCATCACTACACACTGTATGATACCTATTAATGTGATTATTGTGAGTGTCAGCGTTATTCCTGTTGTCACTGTCACCGTGATGCGAGTTACTTTCAAAGTTACAATTGAGTTCTATGTTGAGATGTTTACAGCGCCGTGCCGCCATTAGTGTGCATCGCAGAGCTGTGCTGCGTACTGTTTTATTATGGTCATTATTCGTATTACTAATTCCATTACTGTTCATGTGGTATACCATTATAATTAGTATACTGTAGTATAATATACTGAGTATTCTTTCAATATTTCTGTTAAGTGTTTGTTTCTAGCACGAGTCGTAGTATCTTTCTGGGGAAGTATGTGTCCCTAAGTCCGTTGAACTTGCCCGAATGATCCATGTAGGCTAAAAGCAAGGCTACGGAAATTATACCATTGTGCGGTCGCGTGATTTTCGCATAATTATAGATTTTCCGCATTTACAACATCGTCTGCATATTTTAACAACAATATTTTTTGTTTCTAGCTCAAACGGTTCCAACAATACTAAAAATGCAGCTGCGTGGTGGAAGGCCCTTTTCAAAACTTGTTAACCGTGCTAACTCTTACATATTCACTTGTTCAGAGCACTGTGTTTTCACCGATCACTTTCGTTCACCCGTATTTAACTCATTAACCAGCAGGTTTAATGTGCGGCATCACTTGCACTGATTGCCGCGCTGTTTCTTGTTAGGCTAGGTTACATTTTACTAATGCTTGTTTCCACGTCCATAGGTAAACAGGACCATCTGCTCGTGAATGCTGGCATGCTTGCCTAGCTCCCTCACAGCGCTCGTGGCACATGCATTCTTTTGTGTCAAATTTTTTTTCCACGCTCGCGGCTCCCATTTCACGGCCGCGTTTATGCTCCTAACGTTTCCCCACAGCTCTCACTTTCTTCTTAGACGCCGCGGCAGCGCGTTGTCTGTTTTCTACTTCTTGTGACCCCGGGGCTGCATTTCGGGTCTTGGAGTACTTCTTGTAGTCACCACACCGCTAACTTCACTCCCAACGGCGTTTACTAAACACCAACATGGTTGGCTTCGGCAATGTGAGCTTCAAGCACTAAGGTATGCCCGACGGCCATATTTCTCTGAACTTTTTAACCGCGCTAACTCTTACATATTCACTTGTTCAGAGCACTGTGTTTTCACCGATCACTTTCGGTCACCCGTATTTAACTCGGTAACCAGCAGGTTTAATGTGCGGCATCACTTGCACCGATTGCCGCGCTGTTTCTTGTTAGGCTAGGCTACATTTTAATAATGCTTGTTTCCACGTCCATAGGTCACTTTTTTTTGTCCGTGTCACACATCTAAAGACACATTTGCTTTTTTCAGCAAGATTCCTTCTCTTTGTTTTGAGAGCTCACTCACTGATTAGTGTCACAGATCCATTCAAGTTCTTAACCCTCACATTTGTGTGTCCTAAGCACATTTCTTTTTCTCCTGTTTTCCGCACATAAATGCCTCTGAACACGTGAATTCACTCGGGTATTTTTAGATTCAGTATTTTCACCCACACGCTTCGCGCAAAACGGGGCGCCCTACTCAGCACCTTCTCCTAGAGTCTTTTACTGCTGTAGTTTTGTTTCCTTCACCCCAGACGTAGCATTTTGCTACAGTTGAATGTTTTTGTCTTGCTCGCAATCTGTCTTCTTGGATTCAGACTCGTATTTCAGTTGTTTTACTTCCCAGAAAATCTCCCCTGATGAAGAGCTTTTGCTCGTTTCAAAGTGTAATTAGCATCAACACATGTGATGAACTGTCCTATGATTTAATCGGACTGTATTTACAAGGATTGAACATTTACGTTTCATATGAAGTAATGCGGAAAAATAAATCCACGAATAAACTACGGATATCTTTGAAAGATTATACCTGTCTCATTGAATTTCTGTAAAAGCGATTCTCATCGCCTCTGGAGTGCTTCAGATTTTAACCCTCCCACACCAACCCCCACCACGTCGTCCACCACGTCCACCACCACCATGTCCACCACGTCCACCACCACCACATCCACCACTACATCCACCAACACCACGTCCACCACCACATCCACCACCACCATGTCCACCACCACCATGTCCACCACGTCCACCACCACCACATCCACCACTACGTCCACCACCACGTCCACCACCACGTCCACCACCACGTCCACCACCACCACGTCCACCACCATTACCACCACCACGTCCACCACCATTACCACCACCACATCCACCACCATCACGTCCACCACCATCATGTCCACCACCACCACCACGTCCATCACCATGTCCACAACTACCATGTCCACCACCACCATGTCCACCACCACCACACCCACCACCACCACATCCACCACCATGTCCACCTCCACCACCATGTCCATCACCACCACCTCCTCCACCACCACGTCCTTCACCATGTCCACAACCCCCACGTCCACCACCACCATGTCCACCACCACCACACCCACCACCACGTCCACCGCCACATCCGCCCTCACACCATCTATCGCACTCTATCTATCACTCAGCACCACCACCACAGCATCACTCAGGGGCACCACAACATCACTATGCGCTACCACATCATCACTGAACGCCTCAGCATCACTCGTCGCCACCACAACATCACTCAGCGCCACCACAGCATCAATCTGTGCAACCATTCAACAACAACTGGTTCAAATATGTTCTCTCAATGTTTCAAGCTTTATTACAAATGTCATAAAAAGATGTTAATATTTCACTTCTGTTCTTAAATTTTCGTCACAATAAAATACACTGAACATAATCTTCACAAAAGTTATTTACAAAAGTTTAAGCTATTGCCATTATAAATTACAATACATTTTATTTAAGTATTAATTATTGCGCGTTTTTTCTACGCCCTTCAGAATACGTTCGATATTATTCCGGCGAGCTACTTTCGGGAGGTTGAAAGCCTGCAGAGACGGTTAATCTGGGATGGACATTCACGTATCGCCCTTGCTAAACTCACACTTCCCTGGTATGACGGGGGTATAGCGCTGTCGGATATTAGGCATTATTATTGGGCCTCGCAGTTGAGTGCGATCAATCATGCAACGTGCACTCCAGCTCCTAACCCGGCATTCGAGATGGATAAATATTTGCTACCGGGCGGGGACTACAGAAGGGCGCTCTACTCCAAGGTGGCGGGAAAGAATGTATCTGGACCCACCAGGATTGCTGTACGAGTGTGGCATGATGCGATTGCGTCTATGGGATGGAGAGATCGCTTGACTCGTGCGACCCCGTTGTATGTGTCTGAAAGGTTGGGATGTCTCTGGGAAACGAAAGGGTTTGAAAAATGGGACATGATTGGTATCAGCACCGTGGGCGATCTTTGGGTCAAGGGCAAAATCAAGACCTTTGCCGTATTAAAGACAGAATATGCCTTAAGCGACAGGGAATTCTTCCGGTATGCACAGATTCACCATGCTTTAAATTCGGCTCTCCCTGCGGGTTCTGTAATCCCCGAGTCCTCCCCCCTCGAAGATAGGGTTCTTGACGGCCACGTGCCCGACAGTACCATTTCTTTGATATATAAGAAGTTGATTAATACCCGGGTGGATCTGCTGGTGCGTCTCAGGGAGGTTTGGACCGGCGATGGTTTGGAGCTGGACGATGAGGATTGCCAGGCCGCATTATCCTCGCCTAAAGAAGTTGCGATTCCTGCCCGTCTCCGACTCGTTTAGCTCAAAATCTTACATCGTGTATATGTTACTGGTCCACACTTGATTCGTATGAGTTATTCCTCAGATGGGTTATGTAAGCGTGGTTGTGGGATGCTTGGAACCTTCCTTCATATAATTTGGGAGTGTTCGGAGGTGGCTACGTTCTGGAATCGTGTGTATGCCGTGATGGGAAGGGTCACTGGAGTGGTGTTGTTGCCCGAGGCCAGACGCTGTCTGTTGAATGTGTGGGAGCCGAATGATTATGGTGTGGCACAGACGTCGTGGGCGACCCTTGGGAATATGATCGCTAAGAGAGATATTGCGCAGTTGTGGGGCTCCCGGCGGCCGCCCACTGTATCGGTATGGAAGGAGAATATGGATTGGTGTATGTTCAGAGAGAAGACGGTGTATGTGGCGCAGGGCAAACCTAGGAAATGGAACAACATCTGGGGCCAATGGAACGCATACCGTGGAAATATATGTACGCCTCCGTTCGCGGAGAACCCCGATGTTCCCCTGTCCCCCTGATCCGACATTCCATATATTGTGTTCTTTATGTTATCTCAAATTTGTTTCCCCGCTGACCCCCTCCCCACTCCATGTGCTATTGTTCTACTGTGTAACATCGTGCTCAGGTGTCCCCCTCTGTGAACACATGTCCATGTACATAGTATTTTGCCTTGTATGTTGTTTTTTCTTCTTTCTAATAAAAATTTAAAAAAAACAACAACAAAAAAATACTCCTTTTGCATTTGGGTCGCTATCTTCTACTTTCAGGGAAACCACATGGACCTTAATCACAATTGCCTGTATCTAGTGCATGCCACAGACGGCCTAAAATCTTCTGCCACAATGAACTGTGTCTCTCACCTGTTTGGTGTCTTCATCCCTTGGGGGCTAAATAGGCCATGCACCATGACTCCCTCTGTCTAGAACATATTGTGGACAGCTCCATCCTCGTCCATGGGTAGATCCATAGAGATCCAGGAAGTTGGGCACAATTTAGTAGAGTAAATAATACATTTATATAAATGTATGTGCTCTCTCAGTTCTCCTCTTCCCATACATGCCCAGCAGCGGCTCCTCCGCTAAGGCGGAGGAGCGTCTCATTCACAAGAAAAAGAAAATGATAATAACACAATGTTATCATCATTGTATTTTTCCCGTATTTATCCAGTTTTTTTAGGGGCGGAGCTGGGCTGGGCTGTCAGCCAGCATGGGGAGACGTGGTGGACACTTTCTAAGTGCACATGATGGTTTGGCCAGCCGTCTTGGGCCGGCCAAACAGTCATGTGTACTTAGCATGTTCTCCACCAGACTGTATTGCAAGGCTGGGTGGAGAACATGCTCAGCCTCCCACTCCCTGTCTGAGCACCGAACCACGGCGCTCAGACCCATCACAACGCTGCTGTCATGCTTGTGACAGCAGTGTCCTGATTACCTAGGGAAGTATGGGAGCTTGTGTGCTTCCTGCTTGTGTGTGACCGCGTTTCATCAACAGAAGAAGGAAGGAGGCGGTGGCCGGCAGATGAGTGCAGTTTTCTTATTTTTTAAAAACTCCACTCTCACGTCTTACCACTGCTGCCCCATAGCAGCCGCCGTTGTACATGCCTGGGACCAGCACTCTAAGCTTAGATGAAAACACCACTCTGGTCATTTGCACTGAACTCCATTAATATCCCACAAAGGGCTTCCTGTAATTTCAGCCAAGCTCTCCACCCACGGTGTAGTGAGGTACACATCTGCAACTGCTCTTTGGTGCCATGCCAATATGCAACAATTAAATACTGGCAGGCCCAGCTGCAGCTGCTGTGACCCACATTTCTAGATAGAAGTGGCAGGAGCAGACTGACTTGCTGACACATCGTAATGGGTAGGTTCTGTCCTGCAGTCCCTACCAGGCAGGTGAGGCCTTGAGGGTCAGTGTCTACACTCTGGTGGTGAGTGAGGAGGAGTGCACGCTCACAGTAGAGACCTGTGTTAGGTGACTCGGAGACTCTTTACAAATCTGGCCTCACCTTTCCTGATAGCCAATGTATAGCTTAGAGAAATGCTCTGCAGACCGGATTCCTTTCCTGTCACCAGACATACTATTACTGTCTCAGTCCCAGAAGTGTAATATTTATATAACTTGCTGCACCTGTACATCTGCTGACATAGAGAGCAGGAATCTAAGTTTGTACACAGTTCATTCTGGCTGCATAGACCTCAGTACGTCTGCTTATAGGGGTGCGGTGCAGTTGGTAAACAGTTATGTCTGCCTCTCCCTATACATGGTTATCTCTTCACGTAACTTTCAGTAGTCTGTTTTATTGCCACAGGACAAAGTGTAAATCACTTCAAATCAGAAGAGAGGGAGGGTGCAACCCAGGCATGCGCCAAATGCAATGCAGCGTGCAACTAAATTTGTTTTATATTTGTGTACTTACCTCTGTGCGGCCGTATTCCGGAGTTTACTACCCCCACCCTGCCCCTCCCCCGCCCCACATCAACGCCCGGCAGCACTCCCACCACAGGCCGCTACTGGCCTGATGTCTTTGTGCACCCCAAAGGTGTCCACCACCCTCTGAGTACAAGCACATCTGCACTGTTAAGTTCTTTATGAACATGAATTGAACTATTTGCACTGTCCCAAACTACACTGGGAATATACAGGGCTGCGGTCACGGCACATCTGGCTTCTTCCTGCTCTGAGAATATAGTGGTGAATTAGCTCCAGTGTCTGTCTTTCACTGTCCCGAAATGTTCAGAAGGCCTTAGTCCCTGACTCCAGAATACATTATTTTCCTATAGGTTAGAAGGGTCGAGTTGTGCACAGACTTTCTAGGCCCACCTTGGCGCTTCAACCTCACGTGAGCAGTACTATGCTACTGATGGAGCGAGATTCAGAAATGTTTTTCATTTCAACTCGTGAAGTCACACTTCCATAAATAAAATAATATGATTAACAGTTGTGCTGTGTATGTATTAATTCAACCTAGTTTAAGTTGCATCTACACATGAAAAACGCGGGATATTAACATATGTGCTCATAAACGTGCATTATGTTGCATTTCTTTGTTTGTGAAAAATAATAAATTAATCGTGTCTATTGTTATGTCAAAAATTAACTGCAGCTGTTTAGAATAAATGGCATGTGCTTATTTTGCTTCCCTGTCTATGTGATGTCACTCTATTCTCTATAGGTGCATAAAGAACCTTGCTGGATAAAAATGAAGAATGGTAGATATAAAATGCTGCTTTATTTGTTTGCTTCTGCTAGGAAACTTAGACTAATGGGTTAATTATTAGCAATGGAGGGTGGCAACAGAACAAATTATATTACTCGCATTAATTTTCTCCTGTCTGAAAAGTTTGTCGTGCTGAGATGACATTCTCTTAGCTGAACAAGGCCAAGGCCAGGAACCGGCAAAAGGCTTGTGACATCCACGCATCCGAGGAAGCTAAAAACTTCATTTGTTGCAATTGTTGCGAACTGGAGGAAACTGCGTTGTTCGAAAACTGGAGACAATGGTCTCTAAGAACGATGACGGAACTATGATTCTGAAATGTGGTGACACGTCGCCTGTCAATTTTGAACCAATGGGACTCCAATTCAGCAGAGAAAAATATACAATTTTTAGATTAGCTTAGCGTAGAAAGGTATAAAAACTCTTGCCCCGTGGAAGAGTTATGCTTCTCCTTGCAGACCTTTTGATGAGGGCGTTATGCTGTTGGACTTCTCTTGGAACACGTAAGAACCCTCAAAGACTTTACTCTTTAATTTTCCTTATAGTTAGCATTAGCTAGGGATTTAGGTTTTGAAAAATGCCAAAATGATAATCTTCAATTGCAATAATAATTTTGATTCATAATAAAATTGTCATAACTATTGCAATGATTCAAATAAAAATGCTTTAATAAAATTTCTAATACAATTTCCAAATGAGTAGCTAATAAAAATCTTACTTTGGAAAACAAGCTGGTCTTGTTATTTTCATGGGTATAGGTTATTCATAGCTAGATCTTATCGCCACAGTGGCTTAATTAGCTTGTAGGTTTGTGAAGTATGATGAATTAATTTACCATGGTTGTATATAAATGTATATAATTTGTGAATAGGTTAATTAGGTCACATGATTCAGTTGGTTATAATATGTCATGTTAGATTTATGGGCCTTAAGAGAGTTTATTGATTGATGGTGTATATAGTGGAGTTGGGTAGCGTTGCTTATGACATATTTCCTATAGCCCGCTGGATCAATTTTTCTGGTAGCAGATTTGATGGTTGCTATGGAAACCGATATGTTATATGGTAGTTGCATAGGATTGATGATTAACATATGTTGAGTTTGTCATTTGCGTTATATGTAGTTGAAAGGTTTTTTCCTGCAGTGTGAAAAATCCTAGTTGTACCGGTACAGAGTAGTGTGACCAGAGTGTAAAGTCACAAGTCACACAGTGCATTTGATCTGTTTCAGAGTTGTGATATCGTCGTGTATCACAAGTGTTGTCGTCGTGCAGCACGTGTTAGGGATATAGGTGTGTCAGATAGAATGTATGTATAGTGAGGATTGTCTATGAAATCGAAGCTTTGAGTATAGGGACAATGCGCCCGTTCTAAAACTCTCAGTGGGATAGTAATAGAATTAATTTGAGCTTGAGTGAAGGGTAAGGTAACGTCGCTTATTTTACTGACGATTCATGTTATCAGTGGGGGGTTAGAGTCCCGCCAGGATTTCATGTGTGTGTGGTTAGGGATATTTTCCGTTTGAAAGTGCGTAAATGGTTCTGTAATTTCGTTCGAGTCAAACTTTGAATTGTTACTTTATGTGCATTCAGAGAGAAGCGCATTCGTTATTACGTGTTTGAAGGGTAGAGTAAAAGTATACTTTATCGGCAAATGTATATTCTGTGAGAATAGCGTTGTCTATTCCACGCAAAGAATTTCTTGTGTGTCTGTAAGAACTATCGCTTTATTTAGAGAAACAGGCAAATGGTTTGTTCTTTTTGTTTGTTGATTAATCGAATTTCATTGAGAAAAGCGTCTTTAAAATGGCGCTGTGAAAAGTTTTTGTGAAGGAGGGGTGAGCGCTGAGAGTGAGACGTGAGAAACCGCAGCGGCTGTGTACGTCACACGGTCCGCGCAGGGATTGGGTACTATACGTCACAGGCTGTACTCTGATTGGCTCACGTGACTTTGTCGAGCTGAATGCTGATTGGCTTTGGTGGGAAGCTCTGTTTTTATTGGTCGAGCAAGGTGGTGACGTAGCTTGAACGTGATTGGCTTGTTGGTGTGTTTCGCGCACGGATTGGCTGGTGTTACGGAACAACCAGGAAAACATTTACGATCATTTCTGATTAAGCGGATTTGATTTAAAAATGACTTATTACTTTAAACATGTCGAGAAAAAGACTTCGATACTTCAAAAATTTAAAAATGTTATTTCACCCGACAAGAAAATTCAAACGCGAGGTGGTAAATTACTTCATAAGTACAAGACACCTGCAGCGTATATGGAAGGTGAATATGGTTATCATACTGTTCTGTGGTTTGATGTTTGGAAAAATTACACAAAGGACGACGGCGTATTGGCTTGGCCGGATGATGGTTCATTTAATGTTAAGGTTTTAAGAAATCTGAGAGAGAAAATGTCAGCTCTAGTACCACGGCCTAGACCGACACAATTTGAGGCTTTGGTTGAATGGGAGGATGAGATGTTTCAACTTCAGAGAGAAGCAAATGGGATTAAGAGACCTCCGAAAACACCGAGTTACAAACGAGAAACACATGAAGATAGAATGCGTATGTGGAGACAGGGAGATATGTGCGATGGTCTCTATTTAATTAGGGAAATGGTTTTAGGGTCTCCAGGTGAAAAGAGAGCTGAAAAGAAAAATAATGTTGTTATAGATAATGAATCAGAGGATCCAGTTTTAGAAGAAATTTTTACGACAAATAATAAAAATGCCCCTTTGAGACAGCCTCGTTAATGGTCCACTCCAACGTTTCTGCTGGAACCACTCCTAGTGCACCCCCAGTAAATGATTCCCCAAAATTTTACCCAAATAATTGTGAATCTTTTGGAACTCCAGAACAGTTTGAGACAAGAACTAATTCTAGTGCTTATATTGAAAACAGAAGTTTTCCCAATGGAAAGGGAAGCCCCTAGAAATCTGATGAGAACTGACAGGAATGAGGAAGTTGCAAATACTTCAGAATACTTGCGATCGAAAGAAAAATTAATTCAGCAAATAACCAAGAGCATGGAAGCAGTGGCAGTTCCAGTAACGATTAGTCCTGTTCGGCCTGTTTTTTATCAAAAAGAAATTAAACAGCCAGGTTTAACAATTCCATTAAATGCAGAAATTCAAAAAGTAGCTGAAAAATTTTATTCAGATTTATCTGAAATAAATCGTGAAAAATCAAGGATGCCTGACTTGACTTTTAATCAAGGTTCTTTTAACCAGACACCAATGGGTGCAGAGTCAGATGCTGAGTCTCTTGAGAAAAGAGAATCGAATTCAAAACTTGATGTTGCAAAATTAAAAGCAGATTTGGAAGAATTAATAATTGGCACAATTGGTCCTGACAGTTTAAAAATTTACCGAGATGATGAACTCCTGTTTATCAGCAAAAGTATTCAATGGAAAATAAAGAATAAATATGATCAGTTGGAGGAACTGGCAGAGGAATTAGAAATTGATTTAAACAAACAGAAAAATCTGGGGAAACATTACAGATTAAATTTTACAGAAAAGACATTGAAAATTTCAATACAGGAGGAAGAATTACACACATAAAAGAATTGATTGTTTACATCAAGAAATTGGGTGACTTGAGTAAATGGAGAGTGAAATGGACCAAAAAGAAGGAAGATGAAAGGTTGGATAGGTTGGATAATCTGTCCAAACAGTTTCCGATGAGAGAAATTGCAGGTGGAGGGTATGTACATGTTCCCTGGTCAAGACAGGACATTCTGCTCTTTACTAATGATTTTCCTCGGCTGAGAGAAAAGCCGGTGGAATGGTACCGACAGGTAGACAGATTTATGAAGGTCTCAAAAGTTCTGTGGATTGATCTGGATGGTTTTTTCGACATTGTTGTCCCATCAGATCTCTGGACAGAATGCAAAATTGCTGTTGGTTGGCCAAAAGCTGAACCAGATCGAGTTAAAGATACGGGTGCTCCAGCACCGGAGGTTATGGAATTTTATGAAAAAGTGATTTACTGGTTAAAACAAAAAATTGCCCCAAAGGAAGTAGATTGGGTTAAAATAGACAGGACAAACCAGGAGCCGAAAGAATCACTTCATTCATTCTATAAAAGATTATTATTGGTTTTCAAACAATACAGTGGCTATGAAAAATTAGATGAAAAGGATATGAGCCACTTTATTTACAGATTTGTTTATGGTCTTAGACCAGAAATTGGAGAAATGATCAGGAATAATATTGTCGGATGGCAATCAAATTCAGTTGATGATATTTTGAGGAAGGCAAAATACTGCAGTGATGAGTTGGAGGCTAAAAAGAAAAATTTAAAGGAAAAGGCAATGTGGGCACAGGTAAAAGTGGCTGAGCAACAGATAACAAGCCTTGAAAATAAAAATGGGAATTTTGTGCAAAATGGAAATTTCGTGCAAAATCAGGGTCAGGGAAAGTTTAAAAATAACTTCAACAATTCTAACAAGCCGAGATTTAATCCAAAAATTGAAGAGTTAAAACAAAAGATGCCTTGTTTTAATTGCGGGGAGATTGGGCATTGGAGGAATGAGTGTAAAAATCCACCCAGAAATTTTAAAAATACATCATTAAACCCACAGATGCAGAATGATGTTGATCTGCAGCAACAGCTGCAGTTGCAGCGTCAACTGAGTGAGTTGAGTCTTCAGCGACAGCTACAACAACAGTTGACCCAGCAGCAGAATCAGATTCCATTGCCTCCTTTCCCAAACTGTGGGGGAGGTCAAAAATTCAATCCAGATATTGGATTCAGCGGATGTGATCAGGTAATAAGAAATCAAAGACAAAATTTGCAAAGTGCATCAGGACAATTTTTGTTAACAGGAAACCAAGGAAGCGATTCTGATGACTGCTTCTGACGGTGCCCGAGAGAGGGGGAAGAGTGTGTGATTGGAGCCACTCTTGAGGTTGACCAGTCTGGTACATTTGTAAATGGAAAGGTGAATGATGTAGAGATCACTTTTCTTGTGGACACTGGTGCTACCCGTTCTACTGTTAGATCAGTGGAAATTGAAAACCTACCTCTCTCTGGGGATACCATCCAAGTAGTCGGAGTCAGCAATCAACAAATGAAGACTGATCTTACTGAGCCTGTAAATGTAGAAATAGGCAATTTCAAAGACAAACACAGATTTGTAGTTTGTAATAGCAGTCCAGTGAATTTACTGGGGAGAGATATATTGTGTAAAATGAATTGCAGAATATATTGCTCACCTGGTGGAATTGAATTACAAACCATGGAGGAAGATGGGTTGTATAGACTAACGATGCTAATGATTGAGGCAGAAGAAGAGAAATTGTTTCCTACGTTTGATAAAGAAAATTTACCAGTGGAATTGAAAGAGACAGTTAAATCTGAGATTTGGGATTTGACTGGAAACGAGATGGGTCTGATGAAACATGTCGATCCAGTCAAAATCACAGTGAAGCAGGGAATAGATTTTCCAAACATTCCTCAATATAAAATGAAGGCAGAAACGATTGAGTGTGTTATTCCTGTAATTGAAAAATTCATCAAGCAAGGTGTTTTGAAAGAAATTGAAAGCAGTCCTTGTAACTCACCGATTATGGGGATCAAAAAGCCAAATGGAACGTACAGAATAGTTCAGGATTTGAGAAAAATTAACCAGATTGTCGTTCCTTGTTGCCCAGTTGTTCCAAACCCTGCTGTCATTCTTTACCAGATTCCGCATGATGCAGAATGGTATACTGTCATTGATCTTTGCAATGCGTTCTTTACTGTTCTATTGCATCCAGAGAGCCAGGAAATCTTTGCTTTCCGGTTCCAGAGTAGGACCCTCGCATGGTGCAGAATCCCTCAAGGGTATACAGAAAGTCCTTCTATCTTTAATGAACTGTTAAAGAGATCTTTGGAAGATTTGAATTTGCCAGGCAGATCGACATTAGTGCAGTACATTGACGATCTGTTAATTGCAGCAAAAACAAGAGATAATTGTGTGACAGACACGATTACACTTTTGAATCATTTGGCAGACGAGGGACATAAGGTGTCTCCTGCAAAGTTGCAGTTTTGTAAACAGGAAGTAAAATACCTTGGTCATAGAATTGCAAAAGGAATGAGACAGGTGACAATCGAAAGAATCAAAATGATTCAGGGAATGCAACCTCCAAAAACACAAAGACAGGTGAGAATGTTCCTGGGAATGGTTGGTTACTGTCGTCAATGGATTAGTGGATTTTCGGTAATTGCGAAGCCACTGCAGAGACTGACAAAATCAGATGTGAAAGATCCAATTGTTCTTACTGACATTGAGTTGGAAGCTTTTGAAAAACTAAAAAGAAGCTTATGTGAAGCTCCAGCTCTGGGCATGCCAGATTATGAAAAGGGTTTTGAACTGTATTGCAGTGAAAGAGAAGGATGTGCTTTGTCTGTGTTAATTCAGAGACACGGTAACACGAGAAAGCCTATTGCTTACTTCTCAGCAGTTCTTGATCCAGTTGCAAAGGCTTTACCAGGTTGCTTAAAAGCAGTTGCAGCAACAAGTGTTAGCCTGGAGCAAAGTGAGGGAATAATTATGGGATTTCCTGTAAAAGTTTATGTTCCCCACTCAGTTGAAATTCTCCTTACAAGGAGTAAAACGCAGCATCTGACAAAAAGCAGACTGACCAAATACGAGAAAATTATTTTGGGATCAGATAATGTGTCAATCGCAAGGTGTGTGAATTTAAATCCTTCCACACTGTTACCTGACACTGAAAATATTGATGAAAATGACGTGGAGCATGAGTGCTTGGATGTCATGGAATACTGTACCAAGCCAAGGCAGGACATTAAAGATGTACCATTGCCTGAATCAGATTACGTCTTCTTTGTGGATGGCTCCTGTCTGAGATCAGAGAGAGGTGTTTTAAGAGCAGCATACTCGGTCTGCATAGTGGCAGATGTTGAAGAAGTTTCATGTCTTGTAGGAATTCGTTCAGCACATGTGGCTGAATTAATTGCTTTAATTCGTGCTTGTGAAATAGCAAAGGACTTGAGAGTTACCATAATTACAGATATCCAGTATGGGTACGGAGTTGTGCATGATTATGGACAGCTCTGGTCTCAGAGAGGCTATATGACGTCAGCAGGTTCTCCAATCAAAAATGCAGAATTTATTAGAAGATTAATTGATGGCATACAAATGCCAAGGGAGATTGCTGTGGTAAAGTGCGCAGCACATCGAAAAGGTGAGGATTTTATCACCAGAGGCAATGCTTATGCAGATGAAATTGCAAAATTTTGTGCAAGAAAAGATTATGCACTCAATCGGGGAAAGAACAAAGATTATGGTTCAAGTTCATTGATGCTAACATCTGTTGTTGAGACATGGGAGGAAATTAGGGACTTGCAAAATGAAGCTGATTATGATGAGAAAAACACATGGTTGAAAGCAGAATGTAGGCCACGAGATGAGGATGGAGTTTGGACTTACAAAGATGGCAGAGTAGTTTTACCAAATTGCATGATTTCTGACATGGCCAGAATGTATCATGGCCCTGGTCATATTGGAAGAGACTCTATGATCAGGCTTTTCAAAGAGACATGGTTTAATACCAAGTTCAGGACAATTGCAGAATCTCTTTGTCAGAGGTGTTTGACTTGCCAACAAATGAACCCAAACAGGAAATCAGTTGTGGGAACGGGAGTCATAGGACGGGAGGGTGGTCCTTTTACCAGATTACAGATGGATTTCATTGAGATGCCCATACACAACTGTTTGAAATATGTTTTGGTGATTGTATGCTTGTTTTCAAGATGGGTAGAATCATTTCCCACACGCCATTGTGATTCAATTATAGTGGCAAAGTTGCTTCTTAGAGAGATAATACCAAGGCATGGTTTCCCAGTCACTATTGAGAGTGATGGAGGGGGACATTTTGATAACAAACTGATGAAATTGATCTGTGAGGCATTACACATTGAGCAGAAGATACATTGTGCATACAGACCAGAGGCATCTGGAGTAGTTGAGCAGATTAATGGAACGATAAAAAATAGAATTGGAAAAATCTGTCTTGATACAGGTGTAAAATGGACAGATGCTCTTCCACTTGTTCTGATGACTTTGAGAAGTACACCAGATAAAAAGACAGGTCTGAGTCCTCATGAAATCCTTATGGGTAGAGTCATGAGGCAAGCTTTTGTACCAGTAGGAAAACTGTTAAGCATTAATGACAGTGCAATTTTGGAGTATTGTAAGCGTCTGTCTGACGTAGTGAGTTCTGTGTCTAATCAGGTGGGAACTGAAGCACAATCAAAAGACAAAGTGCAGACACATGATCTGAGACCTGGAGATTGGGTGAGAACGAAAGTTCACCGAAGAAGGAACTGCTTGGTCCCAAGGTGGCAGAAACCGAGGCAGGTGATCCTTGTAACAACAAATGCAGTGAAGTGTAGAGGATTGAAAAGGTGGATACATCCAAGTCACACTATTCCAATACCTACACCTGAAAACTCTGATGAAGAGAGTGATACGACAGATGATTCAGATTCTGAAGAAGAAGTAGAAAGAAATCCAGATACTGAAGGTCGACAGGGAGGTCGACATCTGGAAAAACCATCTGTGAATGGAGACTTGATTGGGAAAGACTTGAAAATTATTGAAATAGATTCTGAAGATGAAGATAATCTGTTAGACAAGGAATCAGCAGAAGAAACAAATAAAGAAACAGGAGAAGAAAAAGAACCTGATCAAGATTCGAGAAAAGAAAAAGAAACAACAGAAGAGTCTGATCAAGTACAGAAAAAAGACCAGGAGGGTATCGAAAGGCAGGGAAACGAGCTCTGAAAGCAGGAACAAGAAATCCAGATCTGGGAAGTTAAAGGTGATTGAAGAATTGGAGGAAGACGAATTATCGAGTACCAGTGATGGGAGAAGGAGTGCTGTTCCTAACGGAGTAAGGCTGCCGATTAGAAAAGATCCTGGGATAACAATTGAAATTTCTGACAGTGACTCTGGAGAAAGTGATGAAGAATGTCAGAAAGGAGGAGTGAAGAAAAGATCATGGAAAACAGAATTTAATGAGTCTGAGCCAAAGAGAAAAATCTTGAGGAAAGGAGAGACTTGGCCAACTGAAAACGGGTGGTTGAGAGTCAGGTTAGTGAAAAGATCGAAAGAGCAGGTGAATGAAATCACTAGTCAGGGGGATCCTGAAAAGAAAGTTGAGAAAGGAAAGAAAATAGAAGTGATTTCTAGACAGACAAAAAGAGTTTTGAGACCGAATCAAAAATATAAGTCTCCGGAATGGGCTTATATAATAATACCACCTGTAATTGAAATAAACAGTAGCAGTCAGGAAGAAATTGAGGACAATAGTGACAACGATTGAAGTACTAACCTGTTAAAATTTAGGATTAAGTTTAGGTTTCTGTTTTGGCGTAAGGCTGAAAAAATTGTGTTAGGTGACACAAGGTCGAAGAAATTGTATTTAGTTGGAGAATAACTTGTGACGCCAGGTCGAAGAAAAATTGTTAGAGGGTTTTAAAAAAAAAAAATTTAAAAGGGGGGTGTGAGGTTTTAGAATTTTGCACATTTTTGTTTTCTCTTTTTTAAATAAGTTTAAAAAAAAAAAAAAAGATGCCTTATGTAATGGCGCGTGGTACTTCAAAATGTTCCATTTTCAAGAAATGCTGTAAGATGACTCTGGTGTGTGTGCTCATATTAATTCTGCTCTGGTTAGTTTTAGCTGTCATCTTTCCTTTCGGGATCGATAAAGAGAGGTACAAGGTCAATATGACAAGCAAAGCTTCAGTTAGTCAAGACAAACATAGTGCAACACACAAAGCTAACAAGGTTATTGATCACAGACCAGATGTTCATCAGGACAGGTCTGTTGGTGATTTTTCTAGCAATACATTTTCAAGGCTTTGGGAGAGTACGTTAAGGTCATGGGTGTCAAAGATTGCTATATCTGTGTGAAGTTGCCTGCTTCTGTTTCTGAGGGAGTGACATACAATATGCTTCCTCTTACTTATGGCATAACATGCAGTGTGATAGCTAGCTTATTTTACCAGACTGGTCGTTTGGAGTATTATTATTCAAACTATGATGAGATTTTTGCTAACCTGAAAATAGAGAATGCTTTAAATAAACATAAACAAGCTAAACAGATGAGGGAATTCTTTTTAGTAACTAATGAGCTTACTTACGAGTACGCATACAGAAATAACTTAACTTGCAAATTGAGAGCTGAGGAAAAGACTTTCCTGAATCTTGTTGAGGAGAGAAGGGCGATTTATAAAAGAAATGAGATGGTCAAACAGACCAAATCTAAGTTTTGGCAAAAGGAGGATGCTAAGCTTAATGGCAAATCTTTTGACAATGTTGCAATTCACATAGACAAACCAATTAGTGGCAAGCTTTGCATTAGGAGAGATAATACCTTGTTTTATAATTATTTTGTAGGAGCTAGCAATTGTGAGGACACTTACCAAATCATGGGGAGTTTGGGGATTCAAAGGTGGCAGAGATCCAATTTTTCCTGGGATCTATTTTGTTTGTGGAGATAAGGCTTATTATAATCTTCCGGACCATTGGTACGGGACATGTTTTGTTGGTCTTGTTTTTCCAAAGATTTTTCATGTTGACAGAAATGCAGAAGGTTCTTTTGAAATCAGTAGCCATGCAAATAGGTATAGGAGAGAAAGTTTCTCAGAAATTTTGGGAGACATCTTTGAGGCAGTGATACCCTTAGTAGGTATAACACTGAATGCAGGAAGAATCAGAAAATTGTCCACAATTGTTGACAGATTGTCCACTGACACAGCAGGTGGTTTTCAGCTAGTGGATGTGGAGGTCATTGCGGTTAGATCAATGCAAAATCGCCTTGCTTTAGACATACTCCTAGCAAAAGAAGGAGGAGTCTGTGGCATTTTACATGTACAGCATTGCTGTACATACATTCCAGATGAGAGTAAGAATATTGAAATGTACATTAGAAACATCACAGAGATGCACTCAGAAATAGTTCCCTTAGAAGAGGATGATTTTTCAGAACGTCTTTCAAAAAGATTCCAAGCTATCAAAACCTTGTTTCAAGAAATTGGTGGTTCAGTTCTTGGCAAGATTCTAACACCTTTGTTTGTGATAATTTTTGTGATAGTTTTGACAAAAATCAGTTGTATGTTACACAAGAGAAAGAAGCACATGAGGGAAAAGAGAAGAATTCACAAAATCAAAAAGGAGCAAAAGAAAGAGATAGAGCTTGAGGAGTTGCGCAGAGCTCAATATGAAAGTTGCAAAGATTTTGCTGAAACAAGTCTTTAGAAAATACTAACAGAGTGAAATTGAACCATTTTCGTTTGAGATAAAATTTACCAAATTTTTGGGTGTGGTGTGGTGATTGGTTAATCACCAGATGAGGGAGTTGATGGAGCGAGATTCAGAAATGTTTTTCATTTCAACTCGTGAAGTCACACTTCCATAAATAAAATAATATGATTAACAGTTGTGCTGTGTATGTATTAATTCAACCTAGTTTAAGTTGCATCTACACATGAAAAACGCGGGATATTAACATATGTGCTCATAAACGTGCATTATGTTGCATTTCTTTGTTTGTGAAAAATAATAAATTAATCGTGTCTATTGTTATGTCAAAAATTAACTGCAGCTGTTTAGAATAAATGGCATGTGCTTATTTTGCTTCCCTGTCTATGTGATGTCACTCTATTCTCTATAGGTGCATAAAGAACCTTGCTGGATAAAAATGAAGAATGGTAGATATAAAATGCTGCTTTATTTGTTTGCTTCTGCTAGGTAACTTAGACTAATGGGTTAATTATTAGCAATGGAGGGTGGCAACAGAACAAATTATATTACTCGCATTAATTATTTTCTTGTGTTTGTTTATACAATAGTTAATGAAAAAGGTTTTGGGCCTAGTGAAATTTTCCGTGTTTGCAAAAATCTGCTTGGAGCCAGAGTGAGTCCATGATGGCAACAGTTTTCTCCTGTCTGAAAAGTTTGTCGTGCTGAGATGACATTCTCTTAGCTGAACAAGGCCAAGGCCAGGAACCGGCAAAAGGCTTGTGACATCCACGCATCCGAGGAAGCTAAAAACTTCATTTGTTGCAATTGTTGCGAACTGGAGGAAACTGCGTTGTTCGAAAACTGGAGACAATGGTCTCTAAGAACGATGACGGAACTATGATTCTGAAATGTGGTGACACGTCGCCTGTCACTTTTGAACCAATGGGACTCCAATTCAGCAGAGAAAAATATACAATTTTTAGATTAGCTTAGCGTAGAAAGGTATAAAAACTCTTGCCCCGTGGAAGAGTTATGCTTCTCCTTGCAGACCTTTTGATGAGGGCGTTATGCTGTTGGACTTCTCTTGGAACACGTAAGAACCCTCAAAGACTTTACTCTTTAATTTTCCTTATAGTTAGCATTAGCTAGGGATTTAGGTTTTGAAAAATGCCAAAATAATCATCTTCAATTGCAATATTAATTTTGATTCATAATAAAATTGTCATAACTATTGCAATGATTCAAATAAAAATGCTTTAATAAAATTTCTAATACAATTTCCAAATGAGTAGCTAATAAAAATCTTACTTTGGAAAACAAGCTGGTCTTGTTATTTTCATGGGTATAGGTTATTCATAGCTAGATCTTATCGCCACAGTGGCTTAATTAGCTTGTAGGTTTGTGAAGTATGATGAATTAATTGACCATGGTTGTATATAAATGTATATAATTTGTGAATAGGTTAATTAGGTCACATGATTCAGTTGGTTATAATATGTCATGTTAGATTTATGGGCCTTATGAGAGTTTATTGATTGATGGTGTATATAGTGGAGTTGGGTAGCGTTGCTTATGACATATTTCCTATAGCCCGCTGGATCACTACAAGCTGGGTAGAAAATCAATCAGTGGTGTATACCTGAAGAGACAGTAGTTACAGGTAAGGAGTACTGCACATCTAGCAGCAGCAGGGTAGCTCACACCACAATGCTGCCACAATTACTTGGCAGTGGTGAGCTTAGCGCATCAAGACTTCGCTTTGGGTCAGTACAGCAAGGGTAAGTGAAATATCTCTCTGCTCATGCTTTCTTTATCCCAAGTATTCGTCACCTTTGTCTTTTATGCACTATGCTCCTGTGGTGCCCTCCCCCACCTGCGACATGTGCTCTCTGCCCCAAATCTATTCCATTCGGTCACTGGTGATCTTTGTAGTTGTAGCTCTCCTGAGTTTTATACACCAGTCACCAGATGTGTCAAGTAGCGGTATGCAGCGTTACTCTGAGTAACACAGAAGCCTGGACTGAGCAAAAGGACGCATGGGAGCATAGAAAAGTACACGCTCCCTATGTGAAGTGTGTACAGTGTATGACCCCTCGTAAGGATTCTTAATCATACTTTTAAGTTGACCCTCCTGTAAAAAAAGTGCTAACCTTAAATTTCAGAATGAGAGCATCTTTATGTACTTGCAATATGATATGTAAAACCGCTGTGCATTTGTAAACCGGCTGCCCGTTGTTGATCTCAGGCATGGTACATCTTCAGGATTCCCCAAGCCCGGCTCTTGATTCTCCTGCATTTGGTGATCAACACAAATCTCATAGATTCCGGTCCAAATGTTTAATTGCCGCTCAAATTCGCCTGATTCAGAAGGCAGTGTGAAAAGAGAAGGTTGCTTCTGCCTGGCTAGTCCTCCTTGCCATCTGTTTCGGTTTTCCAGTTTTCCATTTTTAAAATTAATCTTGAGTGCCAGGTTTCCTTAAAACAGGACAAGTGATGAAAGCTAGAGTAACATGTTTTCTATTTCATATCAACGAATACCTGCCTGGCAGACCACAGAACCAAGTCTGCTTACAGAGCAAGTTATCTGAACGCCTTCCTGGGTTAAGACCAAGTCTGCTGTGCTTGCATCCTTAATGCAGAAACATGGTTGCCTAATAAGCTTTGCCCTGCTGTGGAAAACTTATAGTGACGATTATAGACATTTGTAAAGCCATCAAGAAAAGCCGCTGCAATTCACTCCCTTGCTGCCTAGCATGTTCTTCAATTCTGTGAAAACGTTACAGTGATAAGTAAATCATCTCAGGGAACCGCCTGGCAAGTAATCTGTTGTAACTTTTTGCACACTTCCCACTGTTCCTAGACCCTGCAACTCAGCCAGTATGAATGTGGTATAGTGGAATGCGGAGTGCTTGGTGATGTAATGGAATGCTTGAGTGTCTGGTAAGGTTGAGAGTGGCAGTTGGAGTGTGTGGGCTGAGCAGCAAGGAGGGTGCTCCTTGTGGGGCTATACTTTGGCTTAGCTATCATCTTACCTAGTTGTAACTAAGATCTAATAAATCTTCTTATAACCTACGCTGGCGGATTTTGTTTACAGCATCATTTTTTTTTGCAGAGTTTTATATAGCTTAAACTTGACCTGAAGGTATCGGGTATCAGAGAGCAGGGGTGGCTCTAGGCTCATGGTGGCCCTGGGCAGGGAGCGTAGGTAGGTGGCCCCGGAAGAGGGGTCTGGGCGGGGCGGAGCCCCCGGAGCTCAGGAACCAGGAGGAACGCAGGCGCGGAGGCCAATGAAGAGGGGGGGACCGGGGTCAGGGTGTTTGGAAGTGGAACAGAGCCGGAGGACGCCATATCCCTGCCAGGGGCCGCCACGCAAATGTGTATCCATCCTCGGAGGATTGTTTTATTAAGGATGTATATTGGCGTGGAGGCCCCTGGGGTTTGGTGGCCCTGTGCAGGTGCACAGCTTGCACATGCCTAAGGCCGCCCCTGCAGAGAGCTTTACACAAGCACCAGTTGCATTACATGATACTCATTTGTTTTGTTAGGCACGGGGAGATTAAGTGATTTGCCCAGAATCGAAGGATGTTGTGTGTGTTTTGCCGAGACTCGAACCTGGTTCCCCAGATTCGAGGTTGATCGCCCTAGCCGTTAGGCCAACTCCTCTCCCCAGCACTTGCATTGAGTACACTTGCACCTGTCACCCTCACTGTCATGTGGCACAGCGTGGGGGCATCATTACTTCTCTTTCCCAAATTCTTTCACGTAGATAAACAAGTGAGGTGTGTATGACTGCACAACGTGGATGCTAATAATGCCCTATATGTTGTTCAATGTGTTTGGTCATCCAGAAAATATAACCCATATATTCAGTGTCAGCATTAGTAGAAAACATACGTGTGTTTTAAATCCAATTCCATCAGTAGATCATATTATATATTCTGCAAAAGGACATGCATGCATATGTTCTATCAGAAATGGAGTAGATACTTGGCTAACAAGACCTCTAGATTGAAGACCAACAAGGATGTTTCTTTTTATTCTTGAAGTTACTGGAGCAGATGCATGCTTGGCTTGTGGTTTCAGTAGATGGGTGGGCTAAGAAAGACCTTCTGTTAGAGCCTTGGCTGTTTGGAGTGGTCTCTGTTGGGACAGGCCAGAGAAGATGTTTTGATATAAGGGTTGAATCTTTTTATACACATCAGTTGATTACAATATTGTACTAAATCACACATTCATGTTGTATAATAATACAGTATCAGATTCTGGTACTGATTTCCCCCTTTGGAGTATTGCATCCGTTTTTAATTGATATTTACTTGTAATTCATATATGCTCAATTTACGTTGGCGGTACTGAAATTATCAGGCTTTTTCATTGACGGTACACTGCCGGCCATCTTCGTTACTTGCGCAGTAATCTGCAAGCCCTAACTTTGAAGAATCCTCTTCTCTCAAATACTGACCGCTATTTGCCTATCTCGTTCTTCTCATCCTTCAGTTCAGGAATGCTCATCACTTAGTGCCCTGTTTATACGCCCCCTTTCTGAGGGATCGACTTTAATGCATTCAGAGTACCCTAGTATCTAAATCTTGCTATTATCTAGTCAATAGGTCTTCAAACTGTGGGGCGCGCCCCCCTGGGGGGGCGCAGCATCCCTTCAGGGGGGCGCGCACTTCACCCCACCACTTCACCTTCGCGAGCCGTGTGTCTCAGCCCGGGCTTCTGCAGCTCCAGCTGCTGGGGGCTTGGCTGAGAGTGTCTGGAGTCACAGGTCAGAGTCCAGAGGCACAACAGTGGGGGGGGGGCTAATTCTTCCAGAAATAGGAAGAGTAGACATTCAGGGGCTCTAAGGATGGGGGGAAAAAAAGAAAGCCTCATTAATGCGAAATGGTCTTTTAAAGACCTGTGAAGTACTCGGGTGCGGCTGTTTTGTAGTGCCTAATTCAATTGAACAGACGTGATTGGAAGTGAAGTCTGGAGGGACAAGTAGGCAATATTGTGGTGAAGAGTGTTCTGAGAAGTGAGGAGATATAAGTGAGGTAGAGAGAGAAGGGGTAGAGAGTTAAAGAAAGAGGAGTGAAATCAAGAGAACTATGACGACAGTTATGCAGAAAGATTGCTAATTTAATTGCACTAACTACGCGGGAGCGTTAGGCTGAAACAGGAACTGAAAACTGCAGTAAAATCTTATAAGAAACTCATTGTTATGGCAAAATCTGAGTATTATGCCATGATCATTCTTGAACCACTGAATGCGACAAAAAGTCTTTTCCAGAGCTTTGGCTCTTTCCCGCTCCATGTGTGATATCTCCTCATGGCTGGGTTGTAACTCCTTAAAATTCAATGGCGAGAAGACAGAAATCCATTTCTGCCGCTTAGATAGTCCACACTTCTCACTAGCCTCTGATTTCTTGCCACCACCTAGCAATCCTATTCCTGTTGCCTCTCCTACGATTAAAACCCTTGAAATACATGTGGATGAAAACCTCTTGCTTGCTACACATGTTAAAAAGCTGTCCTCTTCCTGCTTTCCTTTGATGCTGCTTTTCCGCAAAATCCTGCCACTTCTTCGATTTCATTTTCATTCTCGGGTAGTCCAATCCTCCATTATAGGTTGCTTAGCCTATTGCAACTCATTGCACCAAACTACCACAGCATATGGCGTTGTCATATTCAAACAGCACCTGCAACTTAGAATTGTTTTGACCCCTGCTACTCTTCATCCTCTGATGCCCTCAACATTCTGCGCAAGCTTCCGGTGCCTAAAGGAATGAAATGTAAATCCCTGTGTATGGTTCACAAAACTATACATCAGTTAAGGTCGCATTTTCATCAGAGAAGATTCTCATGCTATAGGCCTAAGCGCCAATTGCGTTCTGCCTGTGCTAATCTTCTCACTGTACCTAAATTTAAGAATGCCTGGGTGGGCAGACATGCCTTCTCAGTCCAAGCAGCTGTGTTGTGCAACTCTCTTCTCTCTGTGCTGTGCTCTATGGACAATCTCCTGATGTTTAGGAAAGCACTCAGATGTTGGCTCTATACTTCTTAAAAGTTGTCCATTTGATTTATATCCCTTCCAGATGGTAAATTTGTTCACAAAGGCTTTCTCGACTCCAGGGCACCGTTGAAGGTAGCACTGGAGCTCTCCTCGAGCCATGTGACGGCTAAAACCGGAAGCATGGCAACACCTGGCCGTACTCCACATAATCAGTTATTCAATTGTGTCAGAAAGCATGTTATGTGGAACTTCTTTTTCTTATATCTTGTTTAGGGGCAAGGATGTGGTACAACAGCCAGAGCTGATGACTGTGGAGCTGGGAAACCAGGTTCAATTCTTGATGTCTGCTCAACATCCTGTGATTCTGGGCAAATCACTTAATTTCTCTGTGCTCACAAAAAATGAATGTGTGCGTGTGTAATGTAAAAGATGCTCCTGTAAAGCGCTCCAATACCTTTGAGTCATGTTCACACTATATAAAGCTGCAAAAAATATATTACAACATTTTGTGAGCACTCCTGTTTCAAGGCACTGTTCAAGACTGGAAGTGGAGCTCAACCTAAGAATGGCAGAAGCAAGAATCCATCCACACATTGTCTCTGTGGAGAAAGACATGCACCCCACACCTGTGTTTTGGGAGTGTTTTTGCTAATCTATCCTAAATTTTGTGTTTTATGTGAAAAATAAATCACCAATGTAATTTGTTGTGCTAATTTTTTTCTTGGAGACTTTTCATTTGAACTTTAGAATAAGCACATGGACTACCAAAACTTCAGTTTACTAAACACTCTACCTTTATTTAATATTATTTGCCCAATACGACCTGGGCTCTGCTGGAGGGAATGGCCACCAATTAAGCAGAGTGCCAGCTTCCAGAACTTTTTTGTCTGTGGTCTGTGTTTGTGGTGGAGGTGGGGGGGCTCGACATGTAAAAAGGTTTAGATTGGGGGGCTCGGCCAAAAAAAGTTTGAAGACCTCTGATCTAGTCGGATATGGTTTTGTTTGACTGTTTTCTGCCTTTCCCCGTCTGCTGCTGAACACCTACACAACTGCCAAAGTAGTTATGTGGTGCTTGACCTATTTGACTGCTCCTATGTGGTGAGTACTTTCTTGCAAAATGTAAAGGGTACAGTGATATTCATTTAAGTAAAATGCTGCTACTGTTGAACTATTCCCTGTTTACATCAGATGGAGATTCTGATTACTACTAGGCTGGCAGCCTCTGATCCTTAATTTGGTCTGAACTGCTATTTCCCAGCAAGTTGTCACCTACCCTTGGTATTGCTGATCTATTGAGTTATTTTCTTGATATTGGAGACTTTCAGCACATAATACTTTAACTAGTATATTTTCTTTTTAAACTTAGGCCACAGCGCAGAAGAGAAATGCTGTTAAATATCCCATCTCCTACTGCAATATTGACATTTCAGTGATCCAAAGTCATTATCCTAAGTCATCAACTGCAATGGAGGCCCTCTGAAGGCATTGTGTATCACTACAAATGCGCTGCTCTGCTGTACTCTCCTATCACATACAGACAAAAATAGGTATGGAGGAATTAATATCTCGTTTTTATTTTATCATAAGGAACATTTAATTACCATATCTTCGGATTTCAATCCTATACAAATGTATTATCCAAATAATTTCAAAGCACACATATGCTAAGGGACCGATCTTTGTGAACAAAAATCATATGTAACATTCAAAAACACCAGGACATACCAAAAAATTACATATATAAACAACAACACAACAATTGTGACATCAACTTTACGTTGCCAAAACCCACTGATATTGATATAACCAGTGCTCCCTCATTGATTCTGAGTGATACACTTAGAGGTAGTCTTCTGAGCTCATTGGGGGAGAAACCTCTTTTCTCTTTATTCTATTGTGCCCCACGGTAGTTTAAATCACACTTCTTTTTATAAAACAAATGTTTGAGGAGTCCCTCTTAGGTGCAGTGGTTGGGGGGAGGGGGTTTGAATACATGGGTTTATTCCCAATCTGCCCCCCCCCCCATGGAGACAGAATGTCTACCATAGGCCAGTATTTACATGTATATAAAAAAGTGGTGAGGCTGTCCAGGTATCATCTCTCCCCCAAACTGCCCTTTCTGGTAAGGGTGGGGGTCAGGGCAGGTAAAATGTATAAAGGAAATTGGGTACGTGCAAGACCTTCCAGGCATTGAGCCCTACCCCAAACCTAAAAGCCCAACAGGCTTCCTGTACCGAGCCAGATTAATGGGTTTACCTCAAAACTGCACTCCCTGGGAATGACGGGTTGGGGTCACAGAAAACCCACTAGACAGCACAGCAGTTTATATGAATACACGCAGACCGCTGTTACTTGGGGTTGGGGGTAAAGTTCAATGCCAACATTTTTCCTGGGTGGGGCAGGGAGGGTCTGAAAGCCTACTGGATGCCAAGGATAGATTCAGAAAAATGGGGTGGGGTCAATTCACCCGGCAATACACCACCCCTAATGCCCCAACAGTCTGTTTGACCCCTGAGGGAGGGTGGAGTGGGTATCTATTCCAAATATCTCTCCAGGGTTTCTTTTTTGTGTGGGGACGGAACACAGGACAGAAGGTTCACTGGATGGCAGGGACTGAATTCTTTAAAAAAAAAAAAAACAGTTGGTGGCATTGTGCAAACTTTGTACCCATAAAAGCCCAAACATCTTTCTGCCCTTTCTCTACTCTGATCCCCGCCCCCACCTCTCCCTAGGTCTCACTGTCTGAATATTGAAGACATCCCCATGGCAAACAAGAGGACATTTAGATTCCTTTAAGTGTAATTTAAACAAATATATATATATAGGTTTGCAGATTTGGGGGCTACCTCTCCATTTTGCTTCCCCTGGATTGCAGAAAGACTGGTGCCTATGGATCAGGCTGCACACTATTCAGTTTCTCACTTTTTTCCCCCTGATAATGCAGGGGCATTACTGACTCCCACCCAAACGGGCTGAAAACGCAGCAGACTACCAGGGGAAATAGTGGGAAATGGAATAGGGTGGGGTACTGGCTAGGTTGGCATTGGGCCTTAGGCACTAACAGTATTTCTGCCCACTCTACCAGCTCATATGTTAAAGCTGCGCCTTAAGAACTCTCAATATCCTCTCACTTGCCAAGGTAAATCACTGCACTATTTGGGTTCTAAGTCAGCCATCAACCAGAACCCTACCTATCCAATGTATTAATAAAACCTACAGAATCAGGGGAATAGAGGGTGGTGTGGCTTACTTGGATCCCAGAATGTTTTCTTACACCAAAAAGACCATTAAACGCACATGTATAAGACAGAAAACTCTGGCACTTCCAGCCAGTGACAAAAGTCTTATCACGCTGCACTCCTGCACTTGTCCCAATTGAAATGCTGCCTTCCATGAAGAATTAGACCTATTATTCATGATGGAAGTGAACCAAAACCGTAACTATGTGAAGATCTCATTGAAACCATGTTGTATTCACGCGGTACATGTTTTGACAGATTCCGATCGTGAGTAGCTAGGCCCAGCCACACAAGTGGGGTACCATTTTTACTGGGAGAAGCGTGGAAACAGTGGGGGGCAGGAATTGTGGGGATCCCTGCAGATCTCGGAATTTCCCCCCACAGAAATATGAGGAAAATCTGTTTGTTGTTTCTGAAGTTTGAGGTTTGCAAGACATTCTGGGTAACAAATTGCAGTGGGATACACCCAGGTCACTCTACCCTGGCCCCCCTGGGAGTCTAGTTTTCAGATGTATTCAATGTCTGCCCGAGTGCCAGAAGAGCATGGTCCAAACCAGTGAAGAAACCTACATTATTAAAAAAATCTTGATGCTTCAATGTTGCATTTTGCAGCCTTTCCTGACATGGAAAATAGGCCCACCTGACAAGTGGTGTATTGTTTCTATTGGGAGACATGAGGAAATGGTGTGAAAAACTAATTTTGTGTATCCCTACCAAGTTTGACATTTGCAAGACATTCTGCTTACGAAAACATAGTGGGATCTGTGCACATCACACCACCTTGGACTCTCCTGGTTGTTTATTTCTGAGCTTGGTAGATTTACCTGAAAGCTGGCCGAGCTTGGGCCCAAACACCACAGATACCCACATTGCCAGAATGAGTTAACTTGAATGGAAAAAACTTGATGTTTGCTTGTTGCATTTTAGGGCCTTGCCTGTCACAAGCGATAGGTCTTCCTTAAAAAAGTACAGTTTTTATTGGGATAAGTGTTGGAACACAGAATAGTGGAAAATGTGTTATTATAACTTGAATTCCTCTCTATTTTGGCTTCCAGGTGTAAGCCAGTGTGCAAAAAGAAATACATTTTGCAAAAGGCAAGTTGTAATAACAATATTTGGGTAACCCGAAATTCAGGGTTGTACGAATAACCACTGATCGTCATTATCTTTGGCACATTTAAAGATGCATAGGTTTCCTTACCCATTTTTAATGTAATATATTTTATAGTATGAATTGATGCATGGTAGGTACACAATGAAAAATCATTAGAAGCTGCAGCTCGGTTTATGGCTCATAATTCTGCATGTTTTTGGAAAATCAAGAAACTAAATGTATACCTGTGACCAGAAGAGTTTGAGGGATTTAATGGTTAAATATATTTGTAAAGCAACCACCAGGATTGTCACATTTATCTAATGAGTCATACTTATTTTCATTAGTGTTTAATTTGATTGATTAGGTTATTTGGGAAAACCATAGGCAATCTACACAAATTACCAGTTGTGAAATTTTGAATGTGTCTACTTTCCAGAAATGTGTAGCCGTTCGTGTTAACCTATGCGTTTTAGACCTGTTTCCACCACAAACTGCAAGTAGGTAGAAAACATAAAAATAAGAACCAAATTAACTACCACTTAAATGTAAAAACTCTGATAAAAATGTGTGTGTTTTTTTGTAATAACCACCATGCCTGAAGGCTTGGAAGAGGGTGATGTTAGCACATCAAATCTTTAGTTAGTGCTATTTATAGGGGGAAAGTACATTCTTGCACAGCACATTTAAAACAAATAAAACACATATGTTGCTTCACTTTGGCTAGGAGAATCCGCAAGCCCTGGGTATCTTTAGAATCTCCAACATGTAATGAAAAAAGGATGCAAATTTGGCCTCGATTCCTTTTGTGGGAAAAAAGAAAAAGCCAGGAAGGCTTAAGTGCAAACTGCCCGCTAAACATAAAACGAAAAGATGCCTCATCACTTAAAATGGTTAATTCCCCTAAGTCTGCTATCAAATATATTTTCAAGTATTAAATAGACTGATCAAAATCCCCAACACTCTAGTGGCATGAATCACTCAATTCACCACATCCAACTGGGCAAAGACAGGAAATGCGTAACTGCCTCTACTAGTTCAAAGCTCCTCTAAAAAGTCTCATTTATTGAGGTAACATTGGAATCCTCCTGCTAGGCTGATTTTCACTCTATTTTCGGGCAAATGCAAGAAGTGGAGGTAGGGATAAAGTGGTATTTTCCCAGGAAATAGGGGGAGGAAGAGTTATGATGACAGTAGATCTATTTAGACATAGGTAGTTACTTGCAGGTAGGGTACAAAAGGAGTTGCTGTTTCATAAAATTGGTTAGTTTATTGGAAAAAAGAACTACCATAGATATAGTTCAGATATTTCATTAGGAATATATTGCCACTTGATTGGGTCATGATTTGTATGTTATATTTACACAATAAAAAGCAGCAAATTAGTAGAATGACTACCCTTGAAGGTTTTCCCAGGATTGGGAGATTCAGTTTGTTGTTGCCCACACCTTAAAACCCACAGCCCGGAAATATAAACACCTTTTTAGGCCTTGCCTAGGCAGAGCATGTGCTGTCTCTTCGAGACAGGCTGCATCTACTGTACGGGCTTTTGGCATGAACCCTCGTTTTTAATTTGTGCCTTTGTGTATCTTTTAAAATCCAGTTCTTTTGGGTGGTGAATCCGTCCTAATTGTCTCGCCTATTGTGTTTTCGTTCCTACCCATGGCAATTGGCCCTTTCACATGTCTTCTTTCTCTGGTGGGCATTTATGTTGTTTTCGACAATTTTTTTATTTTGTCTTGCCATGGGACTTTAGAAAGATGTGTTTCAGTGGTGGTGAACCAACTGCGCTTTAGCGTACGCGATTTTCGCGTGTGTGGAAACAAATGCACTTCTTCTGACGGTGCACGTTTTGTTTAAAGTTTTCCAGTAATATGGTCCATGTTGTTGATCACTTGAAAACACAGCATTCACGCTCGCATTGTGTGTTTTTGTGCAATTTCTCACTCTCTCTTCAGTGCTCCTAAGCTAACATTGTGAATATAAATTTCTTAATATTTCAGGACAGGGAGATTATGTGATTTGATCCCAAACACCAGATGCCAAAGCTATGTTGCTGTATGCATGGAGCATATTCCAGTGCTCGAGGTTTATGTTATGCTTGTGGGCTTTAAAAACGGCTTTCGTGTGTGCACTGTGTGTATCTGTGCAATTCCCTCACTTTTAATACAGCGCTCTAAAGCTTAGAGTGTTACCTTGAAAACACGCCATTCTCACTTGAACTGTGTGCTATTGTTCAGTTTCTCACATTCAATTAAGCGCTCCTAAGCTAACATGGCGAATACAACATTTTCCAGCTATCGTGACAAGAATTTTAGATTCTATTAATCACACAGAGGCGAGGATTATGCTTTCTCAATTTCTTTACTACTCAACAGCATTGTAAGTTTAGCAGACAATTTTTTAATGATAAGTCTTTGTTATCTGGCCAAGATTCTAATAAAGACAAGACTTTAGAGACATCCCACAAAGTAGTGTATCTGGGACAAGGCGGACAAGCCACTCTGATACCCTTTAGCAACTTACACACAAGGGGATGCATGCCCACCGGCTTACCTTCGATGTGATTGTGCCCAGCCGAAAGAGCTGACCTGAAATTATTAACAGACCTGTATGCAAGACCTGATTCCCCACATTCAGATAAAAAATGTAATACTTCCTTCACATCTGATCCCATGGGATCCACCTGTCGTTAAAGGCACCAACCCACCCATCGCTTCCATGAAGCATAATATCGTTTGCGGGTGGATGGAGACCAAGCTTGATGTATAAACTCGGCAGCCGCCAATGAAAGGCCCTAAATTCTTTTGTGTCTCCTGAGATCGTCCAAACCATGAGGGACAACTGGTTCTGCAGGACCAGAGGATGAGGGGATCCTACTCAGTCCTGGAGAAGCAGTGGGAACACAGGTAGCTGAACAGAAAGGTCCACTGATAACGCCAAAAGTGTCGTAAACCACACAGAGTCTTCCGCAATGGTGTGACCAAGAACAAGGACGTCTCATGTCAACGGACCTGGGCCGCCACCCTCTGAATCAGAGCGAAGGGAGGAAAAGCATAGTTCTTCTGAGATCCCCAATGTTGAAGGAACTAGTCTGTTCCCATCGCCATCGGGTCTGGCCTCCAACTGAAGAACCATGGGAGGTGAGCATTGAGGCGAGAGGCCTATCCTGCAGGGACCTCACATATTCATGATTTCTACAAAAAGCGAAGGATGGAGTCTCCAATCGCTGAAGTCCCTCAGGAACTTGGAGTTCGAATCTGCTATCTGACTTAGCTTGCCCGGCAGATATTCCGCAATTACACTGATCTTCTGGTCCAGAAAAAAATGCTAAAAGTCCCTCACAATGTTGGCCAGAAGCCGGGATTTCGTCCCTCCTAGGCGATTGATGTACCGCACCGCTGAAACATTGTCGATCCTGAGAAGGATGCAACAATTGCTCTTCAGAGGGGAGATCGATATTATGGCAAAGAAGCCCGCTAACAGCTCCAGACAATTGAAGTGCATCTTTAACTTGTTGGCGGACCACCGTCCACTGGTGGCCAAGTCTCCACATCTTGCACCCATGCCCCAACGGCTGGCATCGCACTCTATGATGACGTCCCAAGAGGCGCCGAAAGAAGCTCCTCTTGAGCCTCTGGAAACAGGGGAATCAAGGGATCGAATTAATACCTCTTCTGAGGACAATACATTTCTAGCCGCTGTAAAGCCCTGTAGTGAAGGGGACCCGGGAAGTTAGCTTGAATAGATGATGCCAGGAGGCCTACAATACTCACTAAGACTCTCAACAAGATCAGCTGCTTCAACAGTGGAGCGGATCTCTCTCTATATTGATTTGATCTTGGGCAGGAGTAACTGTACAGTGACTGCATTTATCTGAAACCCCAGGAAGTCCATCTGTTGGCTTGGGGTGATCATCGATTTCTTGAGATTTATCGCAAACCCTAAATCCTGTAACAGGGAGGTTGTCCACCTTAAATATGTGAGCAGAAGATTCTGATCCAGTGCCAGAATTAACATGTCATCGAGATAGAAGATCATGCGAACCCCCATCTCCTGCAGCCGAGTTACCACCGGCTTTAACAGCTTGGTAAAAACCCAAGGGGCTGATGACAGACCGAAAGGGAGGGAAAGATACTGGTACCATTGTCCTTTCCAGAAGAATTGGAGAAATTTCTGATGGGAAGGGCAAATGGGAACCGTGAGGTAAGCATCTTTTAGGTCCAAACGGACCATCCAGTCTTTCTCCAAAAGAAGATCTCTCAACAGATATATACCCTCCATCTTGAAGTGTCTGTATACCACAAAGGAGTTGAACTCCCTGAGATTTAAAACTAATCTCTGGCCCCCTCCTTCCTTTTGCACCAGGAAAACGTTGCTGCAAAACCCGCCGAGAATGAAGGGTCCTAAGGCAAAAGCTTGCTTGGCCAAAAGTTCCTGAAGCTTGGAGTCGAAAAAAGCTAGCTCTTGTAGGGAAAAAAGGAGCGGAAGAGGAGGGGCCACCTGACAATGGGAGTCTATCAATTCTATCTGAAAACCCTGGACTGTGTGGAGAACCCATGCATCCGTGGTTGGCTGTGTCCAATTTGTCAAAAAATGTACCAATCTGCCCTCAAGGAGGATCATTGGAAAGACTGAGGGACCTACCTGATGACTGGGCATCGAAGTTCTAGTAACCCCTGTTGATGCCCCTGTTGAATCGGCCACGGAAGCCTCGGGACCTGGAGGGGTAGAAGCCCGCCTGTTCTGGCTCCTGGGTATACCCTCTGTGCCGTGAGGCGAATCCTCACTTGGAACTCGGATTAGTGTAGCGGCCGGCCGAGCGTCCCCTGCCACGACCGGCCCTGCCAGAGACCGGTTGAAAGACCCTTTTGAGCCATGACTGTGACATATCCAAGGATGCAAAAGTGCTGACAAATTTTGCTATGTCTTTGACAAAACATACCCCAAAAAGCTGACTCTCGGCTAGAGGGCCTGGTTCGGCCGCGGCCAACTCTACAAGTTGCAGATCAATAATAAAAAAAGACGGACTTGCGCCTCTCCAACGAGAGGGCGCAGTTGGCGTTGCCAAGAATGCAAATCGCCCTCTGGGTCCACTCCGCCAGGACCTCCGGATGAATAGCAGCTCCGGTCTCTTGTGCCTGAAGGGCTAATTCAAGTATTTTTGCCAGGGGACCTGCAACATCCAACAAGTTACCCTGGCACGCCCCAAGGGCGCGATGTATGCCCTTTTTTGGATCCTTCTTGTACTTCTTTAAATTAAAAAAGTGGTCAAAGATGCATCAATATCTGGGGTAACGGCCACTTTGTGAGCCAGGTCAGGGGCATTCGCACTTAAGGCGGCTCTAACTTCTTTATCGAAGCTCTTGCGAAAGTGTGTTGCCACTGCCGGGGCGGGAGACCAATCTGAGGATGAGAGATGGACAATGCCTGAAGGGTCAAGCAAGAAGGGGGAAGGCTGGATGGGCGGGGAAGAATGTTTGCGCTTCTTGACGCGTTTGCGGGTTCGGGAATCTTGGTATGAATCGGTGTCCGTGGCAGTACCAGTAGTGGCAGTGATGGAGATTGTAGGGGCAGGAGAAGAGGGGGCAGGAATGTCAACCTGGGCCTGTTCTTTGGAACTGCGCAGTGTGGAGTAGACCTGAACATGATGCCAGGGAAGCCCAGCTGGCTCGGGGGCGAGGAGGGGGCGGGTGCCGGGGTACTAGAGGGAGCAGGGTTGTTAACAGCTAGCTGTTCCAGGCGCTGGGAGATAGGCAGTGAAGCAGAGGAGAGGACTTTATCTAACTTAGAGTCAAATCTCTTATCAATGATGGTCTCCAAAGAGTCCTCATAATAATAATCCTCGTCTTCATGGGGATCAAACGGAGCCACCTCCTTCTCATAGACGTCGCAGTCAGACATCATGTAATATATATATAGGTAGTATATATGTATGTCCAAATTCTCCAGAGAGAAGCTCAATTCTTACTACCTAAACTCTCAAAGAGGCTGGGCGTCGGTCAGGAGCGAGGCTGGACGTCGGTCAGGAGCAAAGCTGGGGCAGTGGGGGCCACACAGATACCAAAAAGCCCTTGGGGCTAGGACTAATGGAGGATATGTAACCCTAACTGCCTGCGCAGACAAGAGTTGCCAAAAATGATGTCCCAGTAGCCCTGGGAACTCGGGGGTTAATGTTCCTCACAAGTGTAGACTGAAAAGATTGCTACCAGCATTAAACAAAGGCCCGGTATCGGCTCCGCCGTCTGCCAGCTGCGTTAAGCCACAATTCAGCCCGGGGTGAGGCGTCTTTCCAGCATGTAAGGGAGCTGCACCTGCGCACGTGCATGTGCAGGCTCCTGAGACGCACGCAGGCGGCCCGATCAGGCTTCGGCATGCGCCTCGCTCCTTGTGGGGGGCCAAATCCCTGCCCTATCGTGAAGCGCAAGACGGGCAAAACACTCGCAATGCGAGACGGCAGCCACAAAATCGCCAAGACGGGCTGAAAAGGAACTCTAACTACAGCACAACACGCGCTGGGATAAAATGGAAAAAACAATGCGAAATCGCGCGCTGAGAGCGCTGCGCTAACTTGCAATATGAACAGTGAGAGACACTGAAAAGACAAGCCAGAGTCCTGTAAACAAAGTGCTCAAAAACTGGACTGAACTAGGCAAAGGCCCCCTGGCCTCAAAGAACAAAAGACATGTGGTATTAATATTGGGGCCCTGCTCTAAAGAAATTAGAACCTGCTGAACGAAGAAGAACCTCTTCCCGATGAGAAGGAACTGGGAAAGCTGTAAGGAGGAGTACTGTCCCTGACCTAGGGTATTGGCCTGCAGTGGAACCCAGAACTAAAGTTTTCAACTCTTTCCTAGGTCTAGCCAGAAGGAAGTGTGATCTTGACGCACTTCAGGTATGTGCAAACCCGAATACCTAATAGCGTGTTTGGTGAACCTATACCCTCAATAGCTCTGTATGATCTAAGAGCACGAACGCTAAAGATGGCGTTTTTGGGGTTGTGAGCACATAGACACACATTCCAGGAGCGCACTATAGTGAACACAGATTGGGTAACACGATCATTTTTGCATGATAAATTAGTCTACCAATACCGCATTTGTTGAGGTTTGGACACTTTTTGCATGTAACACGTTTGTGGAAAAAGAGAGAGTTGACACTGCCATCTACTAAAGGGCTTGTTTAAAGTATTGCCATTTTTTAAGTTGCCACAAAATCTCTCAAGAGATAGTAGTCAAGTACGACTTTATGTGTCTCCCCTTACCCTAACCCTTGTATGCTATTTTACCAATGTCTGTATCATTTATTGCAGGTACATTGAGACCTAAAAGAGAAGAAACAGGTCAATAACCTTCCTTTCTCACACTTGTTTGCAACAATATTGTAGACTTGCACCACTTTCACATATCACGTTTGGTCCTGAAGAAAGCCCATAAGTCCGAATACCGGCAGATAAGGCTGAAACATGTCGGCCATTTTATTTTCACTAATTGCTAGTACGTTCTGAACTCCTAATCTTTTCAAAGAACGCACTTCATTAGCATTCCCCACAAGGGGTTGCCTGAATCCAGAGCTAATAAAGTCAAATATCTGGCTGTACGGGTATTCTAAACTGAACACAGTCCACATCCCTGGCTCACTACTGTTTTAACCATGGGTAAGATCCTCCTGGTGGAGGCTGCATACCAAAAACTAACCCTATGATTATGCACACACGTGTACTAATAGCGGAGAATCAAATAGCAGTGGTGTGCAGTGACCTCAGTCCCTCTGGGCCGGTCACACCACCACGCACCGCACACACTCCCCGTGGGTGTGCCCAGGCTGCCCCGATCCCGCTGCTGCCTGCAGCTGTGCTCCTGACCACTGGTGTGGTCTCAGCCTCCGTAGCGCAGCGCCGCTTCCTGCTGACTGTTCGGTTTTTTTTCTCCCCTGTTGCCCGTTTGTAACCTGCCACTGTCTCCTGTGATTGCGGTATTGTTTCCCCTGTCTTTGTCACTGTATCCCCTGTTGCCCTTCTGTGCCCAGCCTTTTCTCTTCTTTGTCTTAGTTTCATTGCCCGCCGTTTTTTCCCTGCTGCTCCCCCACCGCGTTTCCCGCCACCTCCCCGCTCCCCGCCGCTGCGCCCCTGCGGCCCCGCCCCCTTCCACCTGGGACCCTTCCCATTCGCCCCCCCGCTCCCGCCTCCCAGCTGTCCCTCCCTCGCTCCACCCCCCCACTCTCCTCAAATGGCAGAGTGGCAAACGCGCAGCGGGCGCGCCGATTGTGCGCCGAAGGTGCGCCAAAGGTAAGCCCGTCTGCGCCCGTCCGCGCCTGGCCCGCGCCCAGGGCCAGGACCTCTGTCTCCCGCAGACACCAGCCCACCCGCCGGACCTACGACGCCACCGAACTCCACGCACTCAACGCCGGCCGACTCCCGGGATGCTATCGAGCCACCCCGAGACGCACTCGCGGACCCTTCGGCTGCCACTCCTGCAAGTTCACCTGCATCCGGACCTGCACCACTCCAGCACCGACTAAGACCAAGACGAGCAACAGCAGCAACCACCTGAAATGCATCCTGCTCAACACCCGCTCCGTCCACAGACACGCCGTCGAGCTCTGGAACCTGCTCGACACAACACAGCCCCAGACGTCGCCTTCCTCACGGAAACCTGGATGAACGCCTCTTCAGCGCCCGACGGCTACAAGATCATCCGGGATCGCATCAACCAGACTGGAGGAGGCATCGCCATCATCCACAAGAACACCGTCCGCATCACGACCAACACCGACGACACCCTCGCACCCGCCGAGCACCTGCACTTCCAGGTCCACATCAACCCCAAGACCACCCTCAGAGGCACCCTCATCTACAGACCCCCGGGACCACGCACACAATTCAGCGAGGACATTGCCGACTTCGTCAGCCCGCCCGCCCTCCCCTCCGCCGACTACATCCTCCTCGGGGACCTCAACTTCCACCTGGAGAACAACAACGACCGCAACACCACCACCCTGCTGGACAACCTTGCAAACCTCGGACTCAAGCAGCTGGTGACCACCCCCACCCACTACGCCGGACACACACTCGACCCCGTCTTCTCATCCAGCAAGGACATCGCCTTCAGCCACGCCACCGGACTCCACTGGACGGACCACAGCTGCGTCCACTTCAGCTTCAGGAGGACCACGACCCACCACCACCAGCAACAGGTTGCACGCAGAAGCTGGAACAAGATCACAACCGACCAGCTCGCGACCTCCCTGAGCAAGAACCAACCCACCAGCGCAACAAACCCAAGTCAAGCGGCCACCAACCTCACGAAGTGGATCAGCGACTGCGCAGACTACCTCGCCCCCCTGAGGACCCCGCCTAGCAAACCCTGCAGCAAGAGAGCCCCATGGTTCACCGACGAACTCAAGAGCTCCAAGAAGAACTGCCGAGCCCTCGAGAGAGCCTGGCGCAGAGACCCAACACCTGACAACATGACTGCCCTCAAGCTCGCCACCCGAAAACACCACCAACTGATCCACGCCACCAAGAAGACTGCATTCAAGGAACGACTGGACAACAACGCACACAACAGCAAGGAACTCTTCAACATCGTTAAAGAGCTCTCCAACCCCAACGCCGGAAACAACGACATCACCCCTTCGCAAGACCTCTGCAACTCCCTCGCCGCCTACTTCCACAACAAGATCGCGGACATACACAACAGCTTCAACACTCAACCGACGCACGCCACGACCGAACCACCGCCCCCCACCACCACCCTCCGCGCCTGGACCACGATCAGCACCGAAGACACCGTCCGCACGATGAACTCCATCCACTCCGGATCTCCGACCGACCCCTGCCCTCACCACGTCTTCAACAAGGCCGACGCTGTCATCGCACCCCACCTGCGGGACATCATCAACACCTCCTTCGACACCGCCACCTTCCCGGAGAGCTGGAAGCACGCCGAACTCAGCGCTCTACTAAAGTAGCCCTCAGCCGACCCCACCGACCTCAAGAACTACCGCCCCATCTCGCTCCTCCCGTTCCCTGCAAAAGTCATCGAGAAGACCGGCAACAAGCAGCTGGCTGCCTTCCTCGAGACGAACGGATCCCTCGCCCTCTCGCAGTCTGGCAGTCTGGCTTCCGGGCCACCCACAGCACCGAGACCGCCCTGATCGCAGCCACCGATGACATCCGAGCCCTGCTCGACAACGGAGAAACGGCGACCCTCATCCTCCTGGACCTCTCCGCGGCCTTCGACACTGTCTGCCACCGTACACTAGTGCAGCGCCTCAGCAACGTCGGAATCCAGGAGAAGGCACTAGAGTGGATCACCTCCTTCCTCGCCGGAAGGACACAGAGAGTCCGCCTCCCCCTGTTCAGATCAGTAGCCACCGAAGTCATCTGCGGCGTTCCTCAAGGCTCCTCGCTCAGCCCAACCCTCTTCAACGTCTACATGAGCCCCCTCGCAAACATCGCACGCCAGCACAACCTCAACATCATCTCCTACGCCGACGACACCCAGCTGATCCTCTCCCTCACCAACGACCCCACCACCGCCAGAGCCAACCTTCACGAAGGGATGAAAGAGGTAGTCGAATGGATGAAGAACAGCCGCCCGAAACTGAACTCGGACAAGACGGAAGTCCTCATCCTGGGATCCTCACCCTCCGCCTGGGACGACTCCTGGTGGCCCCCCGCCCTAGGCAGCGCACCCAAACCAACAGACCACGCACGCAACCTGGGATTCATCCTGGACTCCTCCCTCTCCATGACCAGACAAGTCAACGCCGTCTCCTCGTCGTGCTTCAACATCCTGCGCATGCTACGTAAGATCTTCCGGTGGATCCCCACCGAAACCAGGAAGACGGTCACCCAGGCCCTCGTCACCAGCCGCCTGGACTACGGCAACTCCCTCTACGCCGGAACCACCGCCAAACTCCAGAAAAGACTCCAGCGGATCCAGAACGCCTCAGCACGACTCTTCCTGGACATCCCCCGTCGCAGCCACATCTCCGGACACCTGAGAGACCTGCACTGGCTCCCGGTCAACAAGAGAATCACCTTCCGTCTCCTCACCCACACACACAAAGCCCTACACAACCAAGGCCCAGGATACCTCAACAGCCGCCTCACCTTCTACGCTCCCAAACGCCAGCTTCGATTGACCGGCCACGCCCTCGCCGCCGTCCCCCGCATCCGAAGAGCCACCACAGGGGGACGGTCCTTCTCCTACCTCGCCGCTAAGACTTGGAACTCCCTCCCGACCCACCTCCGCCTGACCCAGGACCACCTCGCCTTCAGGAAACAACTCAAGACCTGGCTGTTCGAGCAGTAGCGAACCCCCCTCCCCTAGCGCCTTGAGACCCTCTGGGTGAGTATTGCACTATATAAATGCTTTGATTGATTGATTGATTGATTGAAATATACCGCTACTACGACCACCCAACACGTGCATGAGGGTTTTTTATTGGAGACACTTCGCCTACTTCCTGCATACCCTGGTTCATGCAGGACAAGTGATCCTTCCCTATTGATTAGTTGTATTGAATTAGGAAACTGAAGGATCAGTATTTCCTCCTCCCTCCTTTGATTAGTAGATGTTAAGCAGTGCACAGCTGTGGGAGTTTAACAAAAGACAGATTCTATCAAAACTCCATCACGTATAGAATCCAGTGCCTTGGTAGGAACCAACCATGGCAGAAAACTTCGGATTAAGCTACACGACCGAAGAAATCGATGCAATACTAGCAAGACCCCCACGGTTTCTGGAGAGTGACCTCACTCAGACTCTAACAAACACCACCGACTGGGACGAACTCACTGAAATAAAAAAAGAACAAGTAAGAACTGCTGTCCATGGTATCATCATGACAGAATATTTGAGAGTGAATGCGGCTCCCAGAGGTCTCTGGGTGACTAATGCACCCCGCATTTTTCTCAAAGATTTGGTGTTCAGAAAGGACTGGTCTGCCATTTCGTGGAAATGCACAAGGGACTACCTAGTCCTAATCATCAAGACGGCAACCAGACTTACAGATGAGCTCACTGTTAAAATTGAAATACTAGAAACAAAACTTAACAACACAGTCAATGTAACAATTTACAAAAAGAGGCTGGAAGAAATAAATAAAGAAATGGATGACACCCAAGAGTACCTCACGCAAACCAAGCTGCAAAAATTGGCACAGGAACTTAAAAGATTCTCGCTGGAACGGGTACACCCTTATAGTAACAAGGACCATAAATTCAACGACAATGCCTCAAATTATGGCTCAACTAGCGGATCCTCAGGAGATGGATCAGACCAAAGCGGGGATGAGTTCCCCAGTTACAACAGAGGAAGATCCCAGAACAGGAGAGGCAATCGCAGAGGACGCAACTCATGGCGACCCCCATTCTTCCAGATGCATAACTCAGGGATGTCCTTCCAACCTTTCAATCCCCAATTTCAAGGCTGGATGAACCCGTTCTTCCCAGGCCCTCCACCGATGAACCAACAAATGCCCCCCCAACAGGGCCAAAAGTTTCAACAAAGGATTCCTTTTTTAGGGATTGGCCAAGCACAACAGCGAGGGAGGAAACGAGGAGTGACTTGGTCCGACCAAACCCGTCAGGTCCAGACAAGGAGCGTCACAAAAGCCAAGACAGGACCAGGTACAACACCCTCATCGTCAACTTGACTGACAAAGTCTTGACTAGTGAACAAGAGAGCATTCTAAATAAAGGGTTGGGTTTTGTTCCGACCCCTAACACCGATATTTTCAAGACCAAATGTGAATTGGCAGAGTTTTGTCGAAAATTAAAGCTGAAAGCTTTCTTCAAAGATCAACCAATCACCACTGCTGACGGTGACACATCCCTGAGAAACAAATCGACTTTTTGCCCGCTGAACTCTCAGATTCCGATTGAAATCGTGACCTTCGAGCAAGCTATAATGAGAGAAGTGGATGAACTTACCCTGAACCAACATAGACCTTTCCACAATGTGACAAAGGCTGAACAAACAGCACTTAATGAACTGAAAAATGATGGCCAAATCGTCATTAAGCCAGCCGATAAAGGCGGAGGTGTGGTCCTACTCTCGGCAGCTGGTTATGACAAACAATGTCTGGACCTATTGTCTGATCAAAAATTCTATAAAGTACTAACAACAGATCCCACAATCAGGTTACAAACAACCATAAGGATGATGATTGAAGAAGCAGAAGTAAACAACTGGATATCCAAGAAAGAGGCAGAATTCTTGGAAACCAGAGCCCCAAGGATTCCTTACTTCTACTCCTTACCCAAAACACATAAAGCGCGAATGCCACCCCCAGAACGACCAATAGTTTCTGGTATTGGATCAGTCCTCGAGCCTCTCTCCCAATTTGCCGATCACTATCTGAAACCGTTGGTACAACAAACACCAACGTACTTAAAAGATACTAGGGACCTTCTGAACTTGCTAAAAGACGTGGAGTATTCACCAGATAACATGCTGCTGGTTGGGCTTAACGTGGAAAGCCTTTACACAAGCTTACCCCAACAGAAAACGTTGGATACCTTAGAGACCATTGTCTTTAACACAGACTGGCCACATAAGACGCCCAGGCATTTCCTATTGGAATGCTGCCGGCTCGCCCTAACCGAAAATCATTTTCAGTACAAGGAAACTCTGTACCTACAATGCCATGGAACATCGATGGGCAGCACTTTTGACCCAAGTGTGGCAGGGCTATATGGGAGCACTTTTGAAGAGGCACACATTCACACTGAAACAAGTCCCCTCTTTCGTCATATACTGTTTTGGAAGCGGTATATAGACGACATTCTGCTGATTTGGAGTGGGAATGAAGAAAGCCTAAAAGACTTCCATACTTGGATTAATATGAGGGACGACTGCTTGAAATTCACTTATAGCGCTGACAGACACAGCTTAGATTTCCTGGATATTACCATCTATGCAGAGACAGGATCCCTCCAGACACGTACCTTTTTCAAAGAAACAGCTAAGAACAGCCTGTTATCTTTCAAGAGCTTTCACCCCCGTCCTCTAAGCGAGAATCTCCCTTACAGCCAGTTCCTTAGGTTACGAAGGAACTGTAGTAAGAACACAGAATACAGAGCACAAGCTGAAGATCTTTGTCAAAAACTGGAAGATCGTGATTACCCCAGACAAGTGATCAATAAGTGCAGGAAACGAGCTCGTAATTAGAACAGAGAAGGCCTTCTAGAGACATCCAATAAGACGGAACCAGAAGGATTGACGACATGTGTCACTACCTACAGCCCAGTGACTAATAAAGTAAAGAAGATCGTCAATAAGAATTGGAGGATCTTAACGTCAGGGACACTCACATGGCCCAAGCCTAGGTTCGCCAACAAACGAAGCCGCAATCTAAAGGACATTCTTGTCCACACAAGACCACCACTTGCGAAGCTGCAACAAAGAACAACCCTATGGGGAAACACCCCAATCATGGGCCACTACCCCTGTGGTTCATGTTCGGTCTGCTGCCTGACTCAACCAACTAAAGAGCTTCAACTACTCCCAAACTTCAAATGGAAGATATTAAAACATACAAACTGCAACACTAGTCACGTGGTATATATGATAACTTGCCCCTGCCAGATGAGATACATTGGAATGACGTACAGAAAAGTAAAGCAAAGAATTGGAGAACACCGAAGCAACGTGAAATGCAAGAGAAGCACCACAAAAATGGCCACTCACTATCTGGAGAAAGGCCACACAGTGGAAGAACTAAACTGGGTAATTTTGGAAACTTTAGAGAACAAGGACAGAAATGCCGAAAAGATCCTGTTTGAAAAGGAACAACGCTGGATTCATCGTCTGTGCACTGATTCCAGAGGCCTAAACGATAACATTCCTTGGCTGCGCCTGGTAAAATAAATAAAATCCTCCTCCGTTTTCACGATGCCAATACAACCATATGTAACCAGAGCTTTGGACCATTAACTTAAGCACTTGATTTGTTTCGAACTACTAGCACTGTCTAGTCCAGAGCTCTATCTTGCCTGATTCAATTATTTCTGAGCTAACATTAAAACCCATCAAACAAGGATTATGATGGAGTTATCACCAACTACAGATGAGAATTAGTGAGATTTGTTGGCTACTATGATACAAAAGAACATCCTACTTGACAGCATATGGAAACGTATCTATACGAGACCTCAACGTTGATCACATAACAGATTACTGAACATACATCTCATAATATGCCTGATGCAGTACACAACTTGGTAACATTTATCAACTTACCATTAAAATTTATTGCATACCAGACACTATCCTAGGTATGACAAAACCAGGGTACAACAAGAAAACCCAGTAATTTGATTGAGTCCAGCTGTTATTACCTTCTTAGTGTTCACTAATTGTACGCATATACAAGAATAACTGAATCTCGTTATTTAATTTTTCCGGCCAGCAGACTAACACCCAGCCATCACAATATGGTCTCAATAGGAAACACGGGAACCCACATCAGCGATTTCCAGCTATTTGACGAAGTCCATTTATTCACTAATAATTTTTTTAGAGATTTTTTTAGTGTCCTCGAATTACACCCATTCATGGAATTAGTGACTCCCATTTTAAGGAATCGCTTATTAAAGTTTATCAATCCTCCTGGAAACTACCGCACAGCACGATAGTCTTCCTTCACTTTCCATCACCACAGATTCACAATAGGTAACCCGGTAGCGCTTCTCAGCTACTTCCGGGTTACCACTGGCAGCCTCGGCGTAATGCGCAGCCCAAGGAATGGAGCACAAGGTAGGCAGGAGAGATCTTCACTGTACGACTAAACCGCAAGTATTTTAGAACCCAGAACTAAAGTTTTCAACTCTTTCCTGGGTCTAGCCCCCTCGATGCCTTTGAAATACCCGAAGGAAGTGTGATCTTGACGCACTTCAGGTATGTGCAAACCCGAATACCTAATAGCGTGTTTGGTGAACCTATACCCTCAATAGCTCTGTATGATCTAAGAGCACGAACGCTAAAGATGGCGTTTTTGGGGATGTGAGCGCATAGACACACACTCCAAGAGCGCACTATAGTGAACACAGATTGGGTAACACGATCATTTTTGCATGATAAATTAGTCTACCAATACCGCATTTGTTGAGGTTTGGACACTTTTTGCATGTAACACGTTTGTGGAAAAAGAGAGAGTTGACACTGCCATCTACTAAAGGGCTTGTTTAAAGTATTGCCATTTTTTAAGTTGCCACAAAATCTCTCAAGAGATAGTAGTCAAGTACGACTTTATGTGTCTCCCCTTACCCTAACCCTTGTATGTTATTTTACCAATGTCTGTATCATTTATTGCAGGTACATTGAGACCTAAAAGAGAAGAAACAGGTCAATAACCTTCCTTTCTCACACTTCTTTGCAACAATATTGTAGACTTGTACCACTTTCACATATCATGTTCGGTCCTGAAGAAAGCCCATAAGTCCGAATACTGGCAGATAGGTTTGGAACATGTCGGCCATTTTATTTTCACTAATTGCTAGTACGTTCTGAACTTCTAAACTTTTCAAAGAACGCACTTCATTAGCATTCCCCACAAGGGGTTGCCCGAATCCAGAGCTAATAAAGTCAAATATCTGGCTGTAGGGGTATTTTAAACTAAACACAGTCCACATCCCTGGCTCACTACTGTTTTAACCATGGGTAAGATCCTCCTGGTGGAGGCTGCATACCAAAAACTAACCTTATGATTATGCACACACGTGTACTAATAGCGGAGAATCAAATATACCGCTACTACGACCACCCAACACGTGCATGAGGTTTTTTTATTGGAGACACTTTGCCTACTTCCTGCATACCCTGGTTTATGCAGGACAAGTGATCCTTCTGTATTGATTAGTTATTTGGTTTACTGTCAGACCCCAGTAAAGTGCACCAGGAGTGCCCAGGGCTTGTAAATCCAAATGCTGCTAGTGGGCCTGCAGCACTGGTTGTGCCACCCACAGAAGCAGCCTTGTAAAATATGTCTAAGATCTGCCATTGCAGAACCTGAGTGCAGTCTGGTACTGTCATGCTGACAGGGCATGTGCACCTACTTGCCAGTCCCTAAACCTTCCCTTAACTTCATATTAGTCACCCCTATGGTAGGCCCAAGGGCAGGGTGCATTGTAAGTATAAGGTAGGACCAGCCCTGATGTGTGTGGCATGTCCTAATGGTGAATTACAGCCATTTTCGTTTTTCACTATTGCAAGGCTACCTGTTCTCATAGGCCAGAATGGGCTGTAAGAATTGTTACATTCTACATTCCTAACAGACTCAGGGAGCATGGTAGAAATTAGAGTTTAGTATGCCTGAACTCAGAATAATAAAATACATCTTTCAGTAAAGGTTGTTTTAATATTCTGTGTTTGCAAATACCACTTTTAGAAAGTTGGTATTTGCTTGCCTAACCTTTTCAGCCCGCCTCTGCTAGGATGTGTATATGCTGTCTGGTTTCTGTGAGTGACAGGGCTGGGTAATTCCAGGAGACAGGCTGGGGCAGCCAGGTGGTGAATAGGAAGATTACAGCCAGATGGGTGGGAGGAGTGCACCTAGACTCTGAATAGGGCTGTGCTCTGCCACCACAATGCTGGCTCCACCTCCTGTGGAGCGTCTGATGTCTCTGCCCCGCACACTGAAAAGACAAGCCAGAGTCCTGTAAACAAAGTGCTCAAAAACTGGACTGAACTAGGCAAAGGCCCCCTGGCCTCAAAGAACAAAAGAAATGTGGTATAAATATTGGGGCCCTGCTCCAAAGAAATTAGAACCTGCTGAACCAAGAAGAACCTCTGCCCGACGAGAAGGAACTGGGAAAGCTGTAAGGAGGAGTACTGTCCCTGACCTAGGGTATTGGCCTGCAGTGGTTGCCTTGCTGCGAGAAGAGAGGAAAAGACTGGAAAATACTTTATTCAACTTGTGCTTCTAAAAGATCTCTAAGGGCTCGTGGGTGAGCTTGCCCCCTGAACGGAGTCCCAGGACTATTGGACTCCTCCTGCCTTCAAGAGCTGCTGGAAACTGCCAACTCGCTGGATCCGCGATTTCAGTGCGCCTCCCAAACCCTAAACCGCTGTGAAGCCGTGCTCGTGGTCGCCCCGCACCGTGTGCCTCTGCTCTATCTACGAGCCGTAGCTCGCACCATCCGAAGAAGGGCCGCCCGCACACCGCTCCACCCCCCCTGCGAGCCGCATTGCTCGCCGTACTCCTGCCGCTGGCAGTCGAGTGACCGAGCGCCCAGCAAGGCTGGGTACGGCCCGTACGTCCGCCGCATACCGGCCACCTTGCACAGCGCTGCTCGGATTTACAGGCAGCCCCGCTCTTAAAGGTACGGCTCGAACGCCGCCGCGTTCAGTGAACGCTTCAACGCCGGGACCGTCCGCCTTGATCCCCGTGGTCCCCGCTCAACGCCTTGCCTGAAACGCCTGCCCTGAGCCGGGTCCGCATCAAAGAGGGGCCGACCACGCTCCTGACCCGCCTTCACTTCCGACAACACATCGTCCGAGCCGGACTCGATTCAAGGTAACAATACGAATCGCACTGTGACTGTGTTCGTCCCGAACCAGAGAGTCTGCGGCGTTTATTTTAACTCTTGCAAAGTATGATCATCCCCGAGACAACCGCACAGACAGCGCAAAGCGCATGGAACTTAAACTACGCCCTTTTTAACCACGAACTGAATTGCTAATAGTACTGTGGCCCATTTCTAACGTTATTTGGTCTTGTGCTAAGCATTACATAAAGCTACTTATTTTTATACAAAAATTGGTGTAGTGTACATGTATGGTGTTGTCACTGAGTTACTGTATGTGTTCACAAATGCTTAACCTATAACGCTCTGAGATAAGCCTTGTCTGCTCGCGCCACACTGCCTAGAGGGTGAGCAGGGGTTATTTTAGAGGGTAATCCCCTTATCCTGAATAGAGGAGAGGGTCCCTGCTTGTCACAAGTCCTTACCTGTGCCAATCAGAGACCCCCAAATCTAACATTGGAAGCAGCGGAAGGGATTTCGAATTTGCATTTGTGATTAATATACAGTAATTTTGAACACCACTTAGTCAGTGCAGATCCAATAGCACAGCCACATACTTTGTTGATTTTTGTTTGCCAAGAGACCTTCTTTTTTGTAGAAAAATCATGCCTGGTCCAAACAGCATAGAAAAGGCAGCATCTGTAGTCTCTGACATTGAAGGAATAGAATGGGAAGAGGAGAGACTAGAGAGCTACACCATAGCCCAGCTGAAGGACTTCTGCAGAAAATTTGGAGTTTCCAAGTCTGGATGTAGCAACAAGACACAATACCACAAGGCGCTGAGGGCCTGGATTGAGTCAAGGGCACCTGAGAATGGTGTGGAAATTGAACCCGCAGAAAGCATCCATGATTTTGGCAGAGTCTTGTCGCCAGAGGAGTTGGCAGACAGGAAGGAAACCCGAGCGCATGAGATGGAGATGGCAAAACTTAAATTGAATAGGCAACTGGAGCTGGAAAGCAAAAAGCTGGCTCTGGAAGAGAGAAGAATCCAAATGGAGCATGAAATGAAATTGAGGGAGATGGAGCTAAAAGCTAAAAGTATGGAGTCTCCTCCCTCTGGTAGCAGCACATTGCCAGTACAGGTAGAATCAAGGGATTACATACCAAATGAAGTGGTGAAAGAGTTTTTTAAGAATGATGACACAGGGCAGTGGTTCAAGGCCTATGAGGTAGCCATGTCTTCCCACCTGGTCCCTGAGAGAGATTGGGGAGCGGGGTTGTGGGGACGGTTCCTGAGTGAGGGACGGGACACACTGCTAGATTTGCCCTCAGAGTTTCATAATTCTTACCCACACATGAAGGATGCTTTGATGACCAGGTATGGGTTAACTCCTGAATTGTATAGACAGAGGTTCAGGGGCTGTGCAAAGATTCCTAACAGTACGTATGTTGAGTATGTAACTTTTTTCTGCAGAGCACTGGATGGTTGGGTGAAGGGTAGCAAAGTTAATGATTTTCAAGGTCTCTTTGATTTAATTGCATGGGAGCACTTGTCTAGTAATTGTTTTCCTGAGCTACGCCAGCACCTGATAGATAGCAAGCTGATTAACCCTAGGAAGCTTGCTGAGGAGGCAGACCGCTGGGTCAGTACCAGGGTCCACAACGGTCAAGTGGGAGACTCCGCCAAGGGTGGGCAGGGTCCCCAGCAGAAGAGTTGGGGGGACAAGGGAAAACAGAGGGAGTTCCAAAGAAGGCCCCAAAGTAATCCCCCAGGGAACCAAGGGAAAGGTTCTCAGCCTCCCCCACCCCAGAAACCGACCGGGCCCGACAGGTAGCCCTGTTCAAAGAGGGCCCCAAAGGTGTTACAAGTGTGGTGAACTGGGTCATTTTGCCAATGATCACAAGTGTCGCCAGTTTGGTAAACCTGCACCCCCGAGTGCAGCCCCCGGCAGATGGCTACTGTAGCCCTGGGTGAGGAATGGGTTGTCCAAGGGGGGGGAGGTCCCGCAGAGATGTCCCTTGTCTCATTAGGAGACTGTGATATGGTCCAGGAAAACCAACTGCCCAACAACACTAAGAAATATGGGCAGTGGTTGACAATCAATGGCAAGAAGGTGGGGGCTCTTAGAGATACAGGAGCCAGTGTGACAGCTGTCAAGCATCACCTGGTGTCTCAAGAGCAGGTTGTCCCACACGCATTCTGCCGAGTCATGAACGCCGACAACACTGAGAGTCAGTGTCCAATGGCTAAGGTTCCCTTTGAGTGGGGGAGGGGTCTCTGGTACTCTTCAAGTAGCTGTGAGAACTGCCATGCCTGTAGACTGTTTGTTGGGGAACGACTTGGAGAGTTCACCTTTGGAGAAGGTGGAGAAGAGTACTCACCTGCGGATATTGGGTCTGACTGGGCGTGCGTGACCACCAGGTCAATGGCAGCCAGTAGGGGTGCTCAAGAGGTCCTGGAGCCAGAGGGAGAGGCCCAGGGACCGGCCTTAGAGAGAAGGCACAGGAGGCGCGGGAAACCGGCTCCTGTAGTTCCCGCGGTCCAGGAGGAAGCAGACATCGAGGGGGATGCCCTAGAACCTACAGGGGAACAGATAGCTGAACTGGGGGACCTGCCTGAGCTGACCCATTGGCAGCAGGAAGGAGGCCCTTCAAGGGAGGAATTCTGCAGGGCGCAGAAAGAATTCCCTTCTCTCGAGGGTCTGTGGCAGCAGGCAGCAGCCCAGGCCAACGGTGATCAGTCTGGATCACATTTCATCTATTGGGAGAATGACCTCCTATATTCGGAGCCTAAGGTTGCTGAGCCTGGGTCAGCCCGTGCGCTGGTGGTACCCCAGAGCTTCAGAGCCTTCCTACTGGGGCTGGCTCACGATGTGCCATTGGCAGGACATTTGGGGCAGGACAAGACCTTTGAAAGGCTTGTTACCCACTTTCACTGGCCCCAAATGCGCAAGAGTTCAGACACTCATTGCAGGACCTGCCAGACTTGCCAGGCAAGTGGAAAGAGTGGGAGGAAGCAGAAGGCTCCTCTCCAGCCATTCCTTGTGGTCAGTACCCTATTCCAGTGAGTGGGGATTGACATTGTGGGGCCACTGGACCCCAGGACAGCCATGGGCAACAGGTTTATCCTGGTCCTGATTGACCATGCCACCCGGTACCCGGAAGCCTTCCCTCTGAGGACAGTGACGGCCCCCGTGGTGGGACGTGCACTGATGAGAATTTTCTCCAGAGTAGGATTCCCTCTAGAGGTGGTGTCTGACCGGGGTACCAATTTCATATCCAAGTATATGAAATCCCTTTGGCAAGAGTGTAGTGTAACCTACAAGTTCACGACACCTTACCACCCCCAAGGAAATGGGTTGGTTGAGAGATTCAACCGTACCCTCAAGGGCATGATTATGGGTCTGGAAGAACCCATGAGGCGTAAGTAGGACGTCCTCTTACCATGCCTTCTCTTTGCTTACCGTGAGGTGCCACAGAAGTCTCTAGGGTTCAGCCCCTTTGAGCTCCTGTATGGCCACCCAGTGAGAGGACCTCTAAGTCTGGTCAAAGAAGGCTGGGAGTTATCTCCCAGGAAACCTCCCCAGAATGTATATAGCTACATGCCGGCCTTCAGGAACCAGACTAGGCATTTCAGGCAACTTGCTGAGGCAAATCTGGAAGCCAGCCAGGAGGAGATGAAGCGTTGGTACGACCAGAATGCCACTCTGGTAGAGCTTCAACCTGGACAGAAGGTGTGGGTCTTGGCCCCTGTGGAGCCTTGCGCGCTCCAGGATAAGTGGACCGGCCCCTTTGAGGTTGTGGAGCGCAAGAGTCCTGTTACCTATTTCGTGGAGTTGCAGTCTCCCAGGAACCCCTTGAGGGTCCTGCATGTCTACCGCCTTAAGCCCCACTTGGAGAGTTCCGAAGTGGGCATGCTCTTGGCAACAGATGCTGGAATGGAGGAAGAGACTGAGCCTCTTCCTGACCTCCTGGCCGCCAGAGAGCAAGATGGGTCAGTGGATGGAGTTAACCTCTCTCCCACCCTGACCCCTGAGCAACAGAAAGACTGCCGCCAGCTGCTGGGACAGTTTTCTGATCTGTTCTCCCTGGTTCCTAGTATCACAGATTGGTGCATCCATGATGTGGATACAGGAGACAGCTTACCTATGAAGCACAAGGCTTACAGGGTAACTGAAGGGTCAGGGCTTGCATCAAAGAGGAGGTCTCAAAGATGCTTGCCCTTGGGGTGATTGAATCCTCCAGCAGTCCTTGGGCCAGCCCAGTGGTCTTGGTCCCGAAGGCTGCAGCGCAGGGTGCCACACCCGAACTCTGGTTCTATGTGTACTACAGAGGACTCAATTCAGTCACGAAGACTGACGCACACCCCATCCCCAGAGCTGATGAGCTCATTGGCTGCCCGGTACCTCAGCACGTTTGACTTGACATCTGGGTACTGGCAGATCGCCTTGACTGATGGGGCAAAAAAGAGGTCAGCATTCTCCACACCAGATGGGCATTTCCAGTTCTGGGTTATGCCATTTGGGATGAAGAATGCCCCTGCCACCTTTCAGAGGTTGGTCAACCAGGTGTTGGTAGCGCTGGATGAGTTCAGTGCCGCCTACCTGGATGACATCGCAGTGTTCAGTGTCACATGGGAAGAACATCTGCGCCACCTCTTGGAAGTGTTTATGGCACTGCGCAAGGCAGGCCTCACGATCAAGGCGAGTAAGTGCCAGATCGGGCAGGGTTCTGTGGTGTACTTGGGACACCAAGTTGGGAGCGGCCCGGTGGCGCCCCTTCAGCCCAAGATTGAAACCATCCTGGCTTGGGAACCCCCAAAACCCAAACAGAGGTGAGGGCCTTCTTAGGACTCATCGGGTACTACAGGAGGTTTGTCAAGGGGTATGGCAACATTGTTGCACCCTTGACAGAGCTGACTTCCAAGAAGCAGCCAAAGAAATTGATTTGGACTGACACCTGTCAGAAAGCTTTTGAGACCCTGAAAACTTCAGAGCATGGTGTAGGGGCTGTTCTCTCACAGATGACTGAGGAGGGCTTTGACCAACCTGTGGCCTTCATCAGTAGGAGGTTACTTCCACAGGAACAGAGGTGGAGTGCAATTGAGTGTGAGGCTTTTGCTGTGGTCTGGGCACTGAAGAAGCTAAGACCCTACCTGTTTGGGACTCACTTCCGGGTTCAGACAGACCACAGGCCCCTCAGATGGTTGATGCAAATGAGGGGTGAGAATCCAAAGCTGTTGAGGTGGTCCATTTCCCTACAGTGTATGGATTTCACGGTGGAACATCGCCCTGGCACAGATCACGCCAATGCTGACTGTCTGTCCAGATGTTTCCGCCTTAGTGATGAGAACTCCCTGGGGTAGGGTAGTTCTCCCCACATTTCAGCTGGAGGGGACACGTGTTAGACCTGGCACCTTGGCGTGGGTCTCCCTTCCACTTTTTGTTATTGTGCCTCATATGTTTTGCTGGTGTTAGCTGCTCAGAGCACTGTGCCACTACCAATCAGTGCCACAGTGCAAGTGCTCCCTGTATAAAATGTATATGTTGGTTGGATTCCATGATTGGCTTATTTGGTTTACTGTCAGACCCCAGTAAAGTGCACCAGGAGTGCCCAGGGCTTGTAAATCCAAATGCTGCTAGTGGGCCTGCAGCACTGGTTGTGCCACCCACAGAAGCAGCCTTGTAAAATATGTCTAAGGTCTGCCATTGCAGAACCTGAGTGAAGTCTGGTACTGTCATGCTGGCTGGGCAAGTGCACATACTTGCCAGTCCCTAAACCTTACCTTAACTTCATATTAGTCACCCCTATGGTAGGCCCAAGGGCAGGGTGCATTGTAAGTATAAGGTAGGACCAGCCCTGATGTGTGTGGTATGTCCTAATGGTGAATTACAGCCGTTTTCGTTTTTCACTATTGCAAGGCTACCTGTTCTCATAGGCCAGAATGGGCAGATAGAATGGTTACATTCTACATTTCTAATAGACTCAGGGAACATGGTAGAAATTAGAGTTTAGTATGCCTGAACTCAGAATAATAAAATACATCTTTTAGAAAAGGTTGTTTTAATATTCTGTGTTTGCAAATACCACTTTTAGAAAGTTTGTATTTGCTTGCCTAACCTTTTCAGCCCGCCTCTGCTAGGATGTGTAACTGCTGTCTGGTTTCTGTGAGTGACAGGGCTGGGGAATTCCAGGAGACAGGCTGGGGCAGCCAGGTGGTGAATAGGAAGATTACAGCCAGATGGGTGGGAGGAGTGCACCTAGACTCTGAATAGGGCTGTGCTCTGCCACCACAATGCTGGCTCCACCTCCTGTGGAGCGTCTGATGTCTCAGCCCTGCACACTGAAAAGACAAGCCAGAGTCCTGTAAACAAAGTGCTCAAAAACTGGACTGAACTAGGCAAAGGCCCCCTGGCCTCAAAGAACAAAAGAAATATGGTATAAATATTGGGGTCCTGCTCCCAAGAAATTAGATCCTGCTGAACCAAGAATAACCTCTGCCCGACGAGAAGGAACTTGGAAAGCTGTAAGGAGGAATACTGTCCCTGACCTGGGGGATTGGCCTGCAGTGGTTGCCTTGCTGCGAGAGGAGAGGAAAAGACTGGAAAAGACTTTATTCAACTTGTGCTTCTAAAAGATCTCCAAGGGCTTGTGGGTGAGCTTGCCCCCTGAACGGAGTCCCAGGACTATTGGACTCCTCCTGCCTTCAAGAGCTGTTGGAAACTGCCAACTCGTCGTGCAGCTCGAGCCGCGATTTCAGTGCGCCTCGCAAACCCTAAACCGCTGTGAAGCCGTGCCCGTGGCCGCCCACACCGTGTGCCTCCGCTCTATCTACGAGCTGTAGCTCGCACCATCCGAAGAAGGGCTTCCTGCACACTGCTCCACCCCCCCTGCGAGCCGCATTGCTCGCCATACTCCTGCCGCTGGCAGTCGAGTGGCCGAGTGCCCAGCAAGGCTGAGTACGGCCCGTACGCCTGCAGTGTACCGGACGCCTTGCACAGCGCTGCTCGGATTTACAAGCAGCCCCGCTCTTAAAGGTACGACTCGAACGCCGCCGTGTTCAGTGAACGCTTCAACGCCGGGACCGTCCGCCTCGATCCCCGTGGTCCCCGCTCAACGCCTGGCCTGAAACGCCTGCCCCGACCCGGGTCCGCATCGAAGAGGGGCCGACCACGCTGCTGACCCGCCTTCACTTCCGACAACGCATCGTCCAAGCCGGACCTGATTCAAGGTAACGATACCAATCGCACTGTGACTGTGTGCGTCCCGGACCAGGGAGTTTGCTGCGTTTATTTTAACTCTTGCAAAGTACGATCATCCCCGAGAGAACCGCACAGACAGCGCAAAGCGCATGGAACTTAAACTACGCCCTTTTTAACCACAAACTGAATTGCTAATAGTACTGTGGCCCATTTCTAACGTTATTTGGTCTTGTGCTAAGCCTTACATAAAGCTACTTATTTTTATTAAAAAATTGGTGTAGTGTCCATGTGTAGTGTTGTCACTGAGTTACTGTATGTGTTCACAAATGCTTAACCTATAACGCTCTCAGATAAGCCTTGTCTGCTCACGCTACACTGCCTAGAGGGTGAGCAGGGGTTATTTTAGGGGGTAATCCCCTTATCCTGACTAGAGGAGAGGGTCCCTGCTTGCCACAAGTCCTTACCTGTGCCAATCAGAGACCCCCAACTCTAACAGGCCACATGTTACTCCAACCTGGCGCCGGTTTCGATCCAAAAATTTGTGAGTCTGCTATAAGCTTGGACATAGATAAAGGTTGGCTAAAGGCTAAAAGCAACACTGTTGCCTTTAAAATTATGTCAAAAAATCGTTTTAATTATTTGCCAGTTCTAATGGACAGGTGATTTATTTTTAAATATGCACTTAGTGCAACATATTTTTTATTTAAAAGGCTGCATGTCTGCCTTTTTAATCTGTGGCAAAGGAAGTTTAATCCCTGGTGTGAACTTTTTTTGAGTGCTTTCAATTTTAAAGGCACTGAACTAATTGATCCATTACTGACTTAGTCCCAAACATACCAGGCCGTTTATGATTAAAACGCACTCACATTACATTACATTCAAGGGCAGCTTTACATTACTGTGGTACGTATTGCGGTTTTAGTTGTGTACAGACAAACTATATTTAACAAAACTCCCATGATGGTTGTCTGGTTACATTTGCTGATGAGGGTTTATTAACTTCGAACATACATTTACTACTCTTCCATCCGGCATTTTCGCGCACATGGTTAGATTTTAATAACGTTGTAATTAAGCCCATAAGAGAAATACAATTCTATTCCTTCTTCATGCTGTGTGTCGCTATAAAACAGTGTGTTGATGTGCAATCCCCCTACTCTTATTCCAGCGCTACACGATGCAGATTCGCCGATGGGCTGATCGCCCAAGGCCATATTGCAATCTTCTACACACGTCGATTTAATCCTACTTCATAATTCAAATTATTATGCGTGTGCTTCTCCCGAGCATCTTTCGTATTTTACCTGTCTAGCTTTGTTACATAGTGTGAACTCAAAGAAACAAAGGAATTTACTTTAGGTATTCTTTTCCAGGATGGGGAGAGAACTTAATTTGCTCGCAATCACAAATTACCACTATAGGTTGCTGCACGCTGTGATTGTGACGCGGGAAATCAAGTAGGGGAAGGGCATATGTGGGAACCAGGACAGCAGACAAAAGAAGACCATGCACTCAGCAATGCAGCTTGGCCGGAAGTCCCGAGCGACTTCCAGGCCGTTTATTTATGCTCTCTGGCCACGCCTGGCCAGAGAGTGATACATAGTGTGTGAGGTGTTCTGGGGCATGCAGGGCCTTGCAAGACACAAGACAACATCTAGACCCCTACATCCCATTCCAACTCGGTTTTCAAACTAACACTGATTAGGATATTTGATGTCCCCACGCAAAGTCAGCTAGTCTCTTACTTGGTTGCGGGTTCCGCCGGAGGTCATAGTGATGTTGGCCATCCCTCAGATTTCTTTGAGGATCTTGCTATCTGGGCACTTCGGTTGAGTAGTCCAGCCTAGGGGACTCTTGTGTTGGCTCCCTTCTCTCACGTGGAGGCGAGGCCTCGACATTCCCATCTTCCGGTGTTTCCAGTATCTCTCCATCTGACCTCAGCATCTCCCCGTCTGGTGATGTTACCATAGGAGTTGGAACTTTTTTGAACCACGATACGTTCCTTGTTACTGTCTCTCCTTCTCGCCCAACGGTGACAGCTGTGCCCTTCGTCGATAATACTGTCCATAGGCCGAGGCGTGGCTTAGCAGCATGCCGAGCTAGACGCAGGGCTCGGGAGCTCCCGGCCATCTATAACCAAATCCGCCTTAAATCTTATGCCACAAACTCCGGAGGAGACGCTGAAGCCTCGACGCTGCTGCGAGAGTCTGCGGACTGGCAGAGAGCCGGTATTTCGTGAGTCTCCTGATCGGAGACGGGGGAGGCGGCAAAACCAAGATGGCGCCCCGGGCTCGGCGCTAGTCCCGGCCGGACACCGGGAGCAGAACGCGGCTGCCGGGAGGTGATCGCGCTGGCGCTACAGAGCACGGGACAGGAGAGGAGTGTGCTGCGGCCTGGCTACCCACACGGACTGATCCGAGAGAGGCTGGAGCCGCGACCATCGGAGGAGGTACGGACGACGAGGGATCCAACAGGCTATACCGGGGGTCTCCACCACACAGCATAGCTGACTCCGGCCGGAGCCTGGGACCCCCGCGGTGGCGACCCAAGGCCTGCCCCAGGTAGGCGGAGAGGGTCCCCCCCCGCTTCCCCCCCCCGCACCGCGCCTCGACAGCGGCCTCCTTCACCAACATGGCGGCCTGACTGGCAGTTGGGGATCCGGGACTGCCTGGGGGTGGTGCGGCCTGCCTGGGACTAGAGTGCAAGCCCGGGGGAAGCGTCCCAATCACCCATGGAAGATCCGGCACTGCGGGGAGCGGCCTCACACAACCCTGCTCACACGGGGCCGCCCTTTACCAACATGGCACCCAAATGAGGTGGCCCCGCGCCTGACCACGAAGAGCCTGAGAGACGGCATTGGTGCGAACACGGAGGGGGGGCGGACTGCGGCAGACGGAGGTGCGGCCGGCATCTGGAGATAATCGGTGCCGGTCAAAGAGAGGCGGCACACGCATACGCCGGCGATCACCGGAGTGCCGGCCCTGTGTTGGTGGGGTGACAGGCCCAGAAGACAACGGAGCCGCCCCCTGGCCCGGGTGGTACCAGATTGCTGGCCTGGAGTCCTGTCCGTCACCCCGTCCACGTGGGCTTCCTCCCTCTTGACCACCTGCCCACCCACTACTAGCCACGAGTGCTTGGAAGCCGTGCGAGACCCTGCAGTAGGATACCTAGCCAACACTTGAGTCTTGAGTGACACTACGGACTCTGTCTGTGGAGATTCCTACTCCAAACCTGCCTCATCCTGCCTCCTCATTTACAGGTAGATCCTCACTCCACACTGTGACACAGCAGAGGCGATTATCCGTCAGCCCACGGAGTGGAGGAGGCCTAACAGACGGGGAACGGACACGCATGGCGCTATCCCGGGCTGCGGAGTGGGATTTAGCAGCTGATACCCGCAATCTCTAGATCCACGCGGAACACATCCGTCAGTGCAAGGAGGGGGAGTAGACCTCGCTGGCCCCAGAGGCGTGCGCCCAGTCGGTGGGTGACCATGGGGAAAAACAATCCGGCTCCTAAATCCCTGAAGCAAGGCCCAATGGACAATTTCGCGACCTCCCGCCCAGGGAGGGAACACCCCAGCGCTCCTCAAGAGGGCTCGCCGGACACTGATAGGCTTCTAGCAGCCATTCAAGCCTCAAGATCCGACATCCAGGAGTCGAGAGCGGCGTTGGAAGTTAAAATAGGCGAGGTGGGGTCGGAGGTCACCCTTCTCCGGCAGGACTTCAGGAACCTTTTGGCGCGGGTCACGGAAACTGAAACACGACTTGGAGAAACGGAGGACTCCATTACCACGCTCCGCAAAGAAATGGTGGAACTCCAAGCATCTCACACACAAATCCTCTGGAAGGTGGATGATGCGGAAAATAGAGCACGCCGCAATAACCTCCGCTTTGTGGGCTTTAGGGAGGGAATCGAGGGGAACAATATGGCGGCCTTCCTCCACACGTGGCTGACCTCGACCTTCCCTGCGGCACGCTTCTCGGAGTGCTTCATAATCGAAAGAGCCCATAGGGCGCTGCTAGCGAAGCCCCCGGAAGGTGCACGACCTAGACCAGTAATAGCACGTTTCCTGAACTTTGCGGATCGCGATCTAATTCTCCGTGAGGCCAGACAAATGGGGGAGATTAGGCTGGAGAACACCAACGTCATGATCTTCCCAGATTATAGCCAGGAGGTCCAGAAACAGCGACGCTCTTTTGACCTGGTGAAAGCAAAATTGAGAACGCTGAAGATCACCTACATGCTGTTGTTCCCAGCAAAACTTAAGGTTCTATACAAGGACAAATCAATCTTCTTTACTCACCCGGACGACGCTTGGCAGTGGCTGGTGGAGAGGCCTGTCCTCAACAGCAGAGAGGCGGCAGGACGCGAGGAATTGGACAGGTCGTTGAGAGAGAGAGTCAGCTGGGGGCTTCCAAAGCCACAACGGCGGACATCGAGGAGACTCCACTCCCGCGCTACTGGGACACCATATCAGGCACGCACGCCCGCTGGGGCCAGGAGAGGCCGATCGGAATCGCCGGGAGGGTCCTCCACGGCAGGCGCAAGACGACAACTCCCACGCCATTCGGCACTCTCGGAAGGAGACGATGAAGATCGAGCGGACAATGGGGATTCGGAACCTGGGGAAGTTGACCCCGGTGAGGAGAGAGGCTCGATGCACCCGCTGGAGAAGGAGATCCACCATCTGGAACAAGACTCATCCGGCAAACAGAGCGGGACCGACACCGCCACGCAAGACTCACACTCCTGAACACTGCAGAGTGGCTTACGGAAGAAGACGGCCGGGAGGCACGAGGAGACGCAAACTCCCAGTCCTCCCTTGTGTGTGTTGTCATTCCCCTGTTCGGAGTATATGTTTTCTTTCCTTGAATTGGTTGAGGCACTGGTCTAGAAAACACTGGACCTGGTGCTTTCACTGCCTTTCGAGTTGGGGGGAAAGGTAAGGGTTTAGTTGAGTTAAGGGGTGGAGGGGGTGGGCGACAGACCGTCTCCCGCTGAAAGCTCGGTCTTATATGGGGATGAGTCTGGAAGGGGAGGGTGGTAGGGAGGGGGGGGTCCATGGGGGACCGGAGTTCTCCTGAGTTGGGGGAGGGGGGATGTTGAGAAACAGCGACTGCATGCCAATACGCACCTTACACCACACCACTGCGAGGGCCATTCGGGGAAATACGGAAGAAACACGCGATGGCAGACCCACTAGATCACAACCACACTGGTGACTCTGGCGTCACGATACTCTCTTGGAATGTGAATGGCCTTGGATCAAAGATTAAAAGGGGTTTAGTGAATGCATATCTTAGGAGGCTAGCGCCTGACATAATATTACTTCAGGAGATGCATCTCAGAGGCACTCAGTGCTCTTTTATAGCAAGAGGTAGGCACGTGGTGCTGGCACACGCAGGTTACACAGCAGATTCCAGGGGGGCGGCAATCCTAGTAAAAAAATCCACACCGTTTGCCGTCACCCGCACATGGTTGGACCCTCAGGGGACATACGCAGGAGTACAGGGAACATGAAGGAGGCGCAGATACACAATTGTTTCAGTTTATGCCCCGCCAAAATTACAGACACGCACCCTCACCGCGGTCACTGCTATCCTTCTGGACACGGCAGATACGATTCAGATAGTGGGGGGGGATTTTAACGATGTAATGTGTACCACTAGAGATAGATCGGGATCCCCACGTGCAGCAGGACATGGTACGGCACTGGCTAGACAGATGCACATTTGGGCCTCACTGATGTATGGAGATGGCTCCACCCGACACAGGAGGCCTACTCCTTTTATTCCGGGGCTCACAAGGTCTTTTCCAGGCTAGATTACCTATTTACCTCTAGGCAAGAAATCACGGTCAATGACTTAGCGGACTATAAAGCACGGGGAATCTCGGACCACTCCCCCCTGTATGTACACTTGGGACGAGGGAGAAGGGAAAAGACTAGGGAATGGTGCCTCGCAGCATGGGACCTGCAAACACCAAACATACTGAAGGGAATCAGAGCGGACATAAAGGTCTATATGGCTGAGAATGAGGGCTCAGTAGAATCAGGGATCACGCTCTGGGAAGCCTTAAAGCCAGTCCTTAGGGATCGCATAAATAGCAGATTGGGAACAGCCAGGAGGGAATTACAGCATGCGGTTACGACCGAGGAGGCCACGATCTTAGCCCTCGAAACAGAATACCACCAGGGACAAGAAGAAAAGATACTTAGGAAACTACTGGACACACAAAGACACTATAGAGAACTTGTCACGGGGGAGGCACGCACACAAGCCCTGGTGACACTCCACCGCCTCTACGACGTGGGTGACAAATCGGGAAAACTCCTAGCGTGGCTGAGCAAGAGAGAAAGGGCGGCACGATGGGTTGACAGGATTGAAGTGTCAGGGAACAGAACAGCCTGTACAGACGAAGCTATAGCGGAGGCCTTTGCAACGTACTACGAGGACTTTTATAGAGCTAGGGACTTGGGGGACGAGACGGACGCTAACCACTATCTGTGTGACATGGAGGTTCCGCAACTGTCCCAGGAAGACGCTACGGAACTGGAAGCAGAGATCACGCTCGAAGAAATAGGAGATGCAATAACGTCCCTGAAGCCGGGGAAGACGCCGGGACCTAACGGCTTCCTGGCGGAATTTTTTAAACGTACAGCGGACCTGCTGCAAGGCCATATGAGACAGCTGTTTGCCGAGGCACTCCAAACGGCGAGTTTGCCACCTGATCTAGCTACGGCCACAATTGTCCCTATCCATAAGGAGGGTAAGCCTAGAGACAGGTGTGCCTCCTACCGCCCGATCTCTCTCCTTAATATGAAACGAAGATTCTGGCTACGATACTGGCTAGGCGCCTACGGGGGGTCATCTCTGATTTAGTACATGCATATCAGTCCGGGTTCCTTCCAGACAGGGCGACCAAACTAAACCTCCGCCACACCCATAACTGGCTGCAGGAGGTCCGAGAGAGGAGCGAGCCACACTGGTTCCTCTCGTTAGATGCCGAGAAGGCCTTCGATGCGGTTCACTGGCCCTTCTTGTTTGAGACATTGCGGAGGTTCGGCTTTGGACCTAAGTTTCTGCAGTGGCTTCGGCTCCTGTACTCGGGCCCAAAGGCACGAGTGCGAGTAAATGGACGACTGTCGCGTGAATTCCGCATTAACAGGGGAACACGTCAGGGGTGCCCACTGTCCCCCCTACTGTTCACTTTGACGATAGAAATACTAGCGATCCGGATCCGACAGAATCAAGGGATGAGGGGGTTTACCTGGGGAAACCCGGAGTCTACCCATGGAAAAATCTCAATGTATGCGGACGACGTCCTGCTGTTTGTGACGGACCCGGATGCCACGATTCCGGTCCTGTTCAAGGAGTTGGATGACTTCGGGGCGCGAGCTGGTCATACCATAAATTGGCACAAATCGATTCTATATGACCCACACGGCCGAGAACGACGGGAGTGCCTGCCGGAACTCCTCATTCACACCACTGAGGGATTCCAGTATCTGGGGGTATTCATAACACTAGACGAAACACTCTCCTTTAACAACAATGTGACACGCATCGTGGCGAGTGCAAAGTTAGACATGGACCGGTGGAGGCAGCTTCCGCTCACCATATTGGGACGAGCAGCACTATATAAGATGGTTCTGCTGCCAAAGTTCCTCTATGCCCTGCAGAACGAATACTACCCACTCCCTCCCGCAACCTTGTCTAATATACACGGTGATCTGCGAACATTCCTATGGTTAGGGAAACACCCAAGAGTGGCCTTAGCCACACTGCAACGCCACCAGTACAGCGGTGGGATCTCCCTCCCCAACCTCGAGACATACTATTGGGCAGAACACCTCGCTCCGATAAATGAATGGTTACACGCAGCAATAGACCACCCCACATATGCGCTGGAACGATCAAAATGGTCTCACACGAACCTTCTGTACTACCTGTACGGTGGTCCAGCGGGGAGACACTTTTTACCGGCTACCAAGATCACGCTGGCGGCGTGGAACAGGGCAATAAAACGCATGGGATGGGACAAACGACCCACCCGGCAGACCCCGCTATGGCACTGTAGGTGGCTGGGTGAGCTACACAAACTGACAGGCTTTAGACAATGGGACAACATCGGCATCTCGACTATTGGGGACGTGATTGCCGGGGGAGAACTGAAAACATTCCGCGCCCTACAAGAGGAATTTAGCATGCACGACACTCAGCGCTACAGATACTACCAGCTCAGACACGCCTGGAGGGCACAGAACATAGATCTGACAGACGTCCCAGAATACGCCCCGTTAGAGGGCAGGTTGCTGCAGGAGCATATTGGGAAAGGGGCGGTGTCCCTAACATACAGAACACTGACCAACAATACATTAGGAACACTACAGGACCTACGTAATAGATGGGAGGCGGATGTAGGGGAAATGGAAGACCTGGACTGGGAGCTGGTTCTCATGCACCCTCGTGAGGTTGCGATTAAGTCCAGACTCCGTCTCATTCAGCTGAAAGTGCTCCATAGAGTATACTACGACAGGGTACGACTGTTCAAAATGGGGAAGGTCATTGATACGACATGCCTTAGGTGCCACCAGCCAGAGGGAACTTTCTACCACACACTTTGGGGCTGTGCAATCATACAGACATACTGGGAGGGCATATTTGGAGAATTGGAGGAGGTCCTGGAGACCACTTTACCACACGACCCCAAGCTAGCACTGTTGGGATTGACGACCGAAGTCGACTTGGCCCGCCCTCTGACCATATTTCTAGTGCTGGCCCTAGTGGTGGCCAAAAGGGACATAGCTAGGCGCTGGAGTGGAGGAGGGGGCTCGACCTCTACATGGCGGCGGAAAGGGTGACATACAAGGCTAGAGGTTGTCCAAAGAAGTTCAGGAGAGTATGGACAAAGTAGAGGCTCTACCACGGACTAGAGTGAACTCACAGGAGTTCTTAAGGAGAGCACTGTTACACCTGATGATGGATGCATACGCAAATTTAGAGGGGGAAGAGACTGGGCCTGTTAAACTGTAACAAGGTGGTGCCCTGCGTTTGGTTAGAGGGGACTGACTCCGTGGAGAAAGGATGGAGGAACTATGGGGTGTGGGTGGGGGGCGGGCTGGCAGGAGCTGTTGTTAGGGGTTGTTTTTCTCATTGAGTTGCAGTTATAACATGCCTTGGTTTGAATTGCACTGTTGTGGGGGGTACCCCTCATGGGCAAATGAAAAGTTGCGGTCCGAACGGAACTGGCTGAATGTTGAAGCCAGCCCGTGTCCCTATCTTTTCTCAGATGACATGCTTAGTACAACAATAAAAATTTATTTGAAAAAAAAAAATACTGTCCATAGGCCAGGCTCATATGGAGTTCTGAATTTTCCTCCACTCCATCGATTCCGAATCCACACCTTGCAGCCAGGTTCCAGTGTTCTGACTTTGGCCCTGCGCCGTTTACGGCTGGCTCGATCGTTGGTTTCCTTCCTCTTGGACTGTGTTTCTTCTGGGTGATAAGGTTCGGGTGTCCATCCCTCTGCCATCGGCAGCCAGTCTCGCCTCGGTTCAGTGAGCATGAGCGACCACGGAGACCGTCCGGTGGTGCTGTGGGATGTACTGCGATACTCTCTCATGAATTGGTATAACACAATTTACGGATCCTTGTTTTCGGCTACAGCTATCCGGAATGTTTTTTTCAACGTGCGCATGAACCTTTCTACTTCTCCGTTCGCCTGGGGCCACTGTGGGGTGATCTTCTGGTGTTTGATCCCCAGGCACGCCATCCAGTCCCGGCACTCACCCCCTTGAAACGGAGGTCCATTGTCGGTCTTGATCATATGTGGTAGGCCGAACAAAGCAAACGACTTTTCCAGCACAGGTCGCAGGTGGGTGAACTCAGTGGATGGCAAAACCTCGACAATGGGATACTTGGTGTAGCTGTCAACAAGCACTGCCGTGACTCTCCCATCAGGGAAACTGCCAAAGTCTAGGTTCACCCATGACCACGGTGATGGTGCGGCGTCCTCGGTAATCACTGGTGCTGATACTTTCGCTGCACTGGTGAGTTGGCACGCTGAGCAGTTCTTTACGAGAGTGTCGACACTGTCCTCCAGGTCGGGGAACCACACCTTCTCTCTCATTCTCGACTTCATCTTCCCTGTGCCTTGATGTCCTTCGTGGGCTACTGGAGTTGACGGTTCCTGCAACCCTTGGGCTATTACGTTCCGCCTGCCTCGTAGCACTATTTCATTTTCTGCCAGACTGAGCTCGTTGCGCACTTTCCAAAATTTCCCCAGTCTATTCCGCTCTTGTTCCCTCCATTCTTGTGTGTCTTTAAGGAATCCATCCCAGGTGCTGCTCAGTAGGGATTCAACCACTCTCTGGAGGGTCGTGTCCATGCTCATCTGGCTTGTGATTTCTTCAATTGTCAGCGCTTTCGGGCAAGCCCATTGAGTCACCATGTTAACAAACTCTTCTGTCTGCGTCTCTTGTTCACCCCCATAGTCAGATTCTGGTTCTGGATGGCGGGACAAAAAGTCTGCAGGGTTTTTGGCACCTTGCCTGTAGACAAGATCCATCTGATAGTGTTGCAGCTGGACAGCCCACCTCTCAATTCTCGGGGGTGGATGAGGCGCCGTTCCTTTGAAGAGCGGTACTAGAGGCTGGTGATCAGTTATGACTCGAAACGGGTGTCCGCTGACGTAGCAGTGAAAATGGTTGCAGGCCCATTTTATCGCTAGCGCCTCTCTTTCGATCTGGGAATATCTGGCTTCTGTTGCTGTCAGTGACTTGCTGGCGAACGCCAGGGGAACCCACACTCCAGGGGCGGTCTCTTGGGTTAGCAGGGCTCCTAACCCAACTGGGCTCGCATCTACTAGTACCTCTGTGTTGCGGGATGTATCGAAATAGGCCATCGTGGTGCTGTCTAGCAGGGCGGACTTCACTAGTATGAATGCTCTGTCTTCCTCCGTGGTCCATTTCCATGGGGCGTCTTTCTTCATGAGACTCCTTAACGGCTCTGCGATGGTCGCTAGGTTAGGGATGAATCTTCCACAGTATGTCGCCATCCCTAGGAAGCTTCGGACCTATGTGGCGTTCTTCGGCGCAAGGGCCAACTGGATAGCCTTGGATTTTCTAGGATCTACTCTCACTCCTTCTGAACTGAAAACATACCCAAAAAATTCAATAGTCTTTTAGAAAAACTGACATTTGTCTTTGTGAAGGGTTGCTCCTACTTCCACCAGTCGTTGCAGTGTTGCACGTAGTCGGCGGTGGTGTTCCTCAAGGGTCTTGGAGTGTATTAGGATGTCATCGCTGACGTTTAATACCCCTTGGAGGCCTGATAATGCTTCTCTTACTGTATTTTGAAATTTTTTTGCCGCTGAGGATATACCAAAATGTTGCCGCTTGTACCTACGGAGTCCTAAGTGCGTTGAAAAGGTGGTTATATATCTGCTTTCCTCCGCTAGTGTCAGTTGATGGTATCCCGCGTTGAGGTCTAATTTTGAAAACCATTGGGCACCATTCAGATCTGCTAAAATGTCATCTACTGTCGGTGTTAGGTGTCGCTCCCGTCGTATGGCCCGATTGGGCCTCCTCGTGTCAATGCCAATTCTTATCTTCCCGGGCTGCTTAGGTTTCTCTGCAATCACCATGGGGGACACCCATGGTGTTGGTCCTTTCACCTTCTCTATTACTCCTTGTTGTTCTAGTTCTTTGAGCTCCCGCTCTACCAGTGGCCGAAGGTGAAATGGAATTCTGTGATGCCTCAGTGCAATCGGTTGGACTGCTGGGTCAATGTGTAGCTTCACAGGGGCTCGTTTGATGTTGCCTAGCCCATGAAATAGCTGTGGGAACATCTCCAGGATGTCTTCCGTCTGTAGCAGTTTAACTGCATTAGCGAATGCAATTAGGTTGAGGTCTTCCGCCGTATGGCTCCCTACTAGTATGTCCGCTTCGCGGTCTACCACGTGAAATGTTGTTACTACCTCTTGATTCTCTGATTGTACTGTTACTGTCATGTTCCCTTTCAAGGGAAGTGGTGTTTGGCTTCCATATGTGAGGATTCGTATTTTGGAAGGGACCAGTGTTGGCTTCGGACTTAGTCTCTTGTAATGTTGCAGTCCCATTACATTTACTGTCGCTCCCTATCAATCAGTCCTGTTACCGGGCACCCATCAATCAGGATATTACACTTGGGTTGGGGGCGTCTTCTCTTCTTGAGGTCCCCTGCAAGTGAGACAAAGTAGCACTCTTCTTCGTCCTCGGTAGAGGAGTCTTCGAGCTGCGGTGTCTGTTGGGACGTTGCTTTGACTGATCGTGAGGTAGTTGGTTCATCCAATGTTAGGTGTCTTACTGCTCCGGTCATTGTGCGCCTTCTTGTGAAGTTCCGTCACCGTGCACCCCCTCTGCAAACACTTGAGAAGTGATTAGGAATGCCACACTTCATGCATGTTTTTCCTCTCGCCGGACAGCTCTCCGGTGGATGTTCTTCTTTGCCACAATATCCACATCGCGATTTCCTTGATGTTCGAGCTGGCCATCGTCCTCTTTCTCTGCGCTTCGTCGACCGTACTGCATCCACGTGTTCAACCTTGACGCTGCTTGGCTGCTCCGGTTGGTGACTAAACGCAGCTTCCATTGCTGGTGCTCGCACATCTGAGAGCTCATGTGAACGTGCAAGGACTAATATTCTATCGAGAGTTATGCGAGGTTGGCGCAATATTAATGTTCGCAGTGTTTTGTTCCTGCAGCCTTGTATGAGTTGAGCTGTGACTTCCTTCGCTTGGCCATTTTCATCACAGGTACTCACTAGCTCCCTGAGACGCGCATGGAAGGCATGCATTGTTTCTCCGTCTCGTTGTCTTGCTTGCCTGAATTTGAAGCGCTCATAGTGTGGATTGAGCTGGGGGTCAAAATGAGCATCCAGGGCTCTCACAGCTGCGTCATAATCCGTGTCAGCACCGGTGTTTGGGAGATGCTTAAAACGTTTAAATATTTTGTCACCTGCAAAGTGTACTAACAGTGACCTTTTCACTGCACCATCCGTCTCCCTGGTGGCTATAAAGTAGTTGTTCAACCGACTGACCCACACCTTCCACCTGGGTGACGCAGTTGCTGGTTCACTCAGCTCGCTGAATGGCGGTAGTGCTGCAATCTGAGTGTGTACTGGGTACTGGGGTGCTGGTACTGCTACTGCCTGTGTTGTCCTGCTGGTGCTGCTTGCTGTTGATTCCCTTGGTTTGACATGTTGCGTCTTTATCCGCTTTTCACTGGTCTTATTTCGGATATTGGTCTTGCCTTCCTGACAATTGGCGATGTGTATTATGTGCTATGGTACTTTTGGTCTGTTGTTGCTGTTGTCGTGTCTGGTTGCTTTTCTTTCATATATTATCAGTGCCTTTTTGTTTCCCTTGTTGTTGCCAATGATTGTTTAGGGTAGCACTGTGCTCTGTGGCTCCTGTGCTGGACGCGCGTCTATTTCCCAGCGTTTTCGAGGGGCTGGGAGGGCTGCACGCTGCCTTGTTCTCTTCGCGGGCTTTCTTTCCGCTTGGTCTCTTCCCACGCTCTTCTGCGCATGCGCGCGGGCTCCCGGGATGCCAGGGATTCTTTTCGGGCCTTTTCGTCGGCTGGAATGCTAGGCAGCTATGCGCACTGCATGCGCGACGTTCGGGGGGATTTTCCTGTGCGGCTACGCCTTGGAGCCATTCACATCTCAGGCCCCGTCGCTGGTTGCCTTAACGATCCGCTGGTGATCTAGCCACGATGTGCTTCGCGCCGCTCACCTTTTGGCTTCGCTTCCTCCACCAGAACTACGCTTCCTTCGGTAAGTCCTGCAGGCGCCGCCAGTTGCGATAAGGGGTGGAGGGGAGGGGGGGGGGACAACCTAGAGCTTGCGGTATCCCACTCTCGTCGCCAGTGTGATGCGGGAAATCAAGTAGGGGAAAGGCATATGTGGGAACCAGGACAGCAGACAAAAGAAGATCATGCACTCAGCAATGCAGCTTGGCCGGAAGTCCCGAGCGACTTCCAGGCCGTTTATTTATGCTCTCTGGCCACGCCTGGACAGAGAGTGATACATAGTGTGTGAGGTGTTCCGGGGCATGCAGGGCCTTGCAAGACAACATCTAGACCGCTACAGTGATGACACCGCCTCCGCATACAGATATTGGCATTTGTTTTCTTGTGCTAAACATTCCCGCAAGCTCTCGAGGTTGTTGTCTCATATGTTGGCTTTTGTCCCCTACCCACATTGCCATATTTTGCCAATATGGGTCCAGCACCCCCTGCGTGTTTCACACACGAGAAAAAAATGCTTTTAATCCCCTGCTGCCACCGTTTACATTTCTTCTGAAATCACTGCATGTGTGTCTCCATGCTGTTGCCGCATTTATTTAAAAATGGTCCTTGTTTCTGCTGCAGACATTTGCGTATCAGCTAATGATCACTGGTTCATGTCCTGAAATTTCCCTTTCATCCTTCTAAATTGGATGAAATAGGCACCAAGTTGACTTGGTGTATAGTAGTTCTTTCATGTGTACATGTTAGGTGTGCTGCGCAACCTCACAGCACTACGTGTTACAAACTTTGTAAAAAAGTAATCATTTTGAAGGGAGGGCGACTTTCTGATGCTGTGACCTCAATGCCTTTGCAAGGTTACGGAAAATGGGTGGCAATTTATCTGTTTAGGTCGAGCCTAAGCAGCTATCAAGATTGCTTCTAGGCCCAAGAAGGCCAACCACAGTGGTTTAAAACAAAGGTAAAGCCTTCAGACTCAATGCCACACAGTTCCATACCCTTCAATTCAACTTTACACATTTCCATTCCACACCACATAATTCGACACCAAGCCACATAATGCAACTCGACAACACAATTACACAACACTCCACACACATCCAATTCACACCACACCATTCCACATCATGCCGCAAAATTTAACAGCACACCACCTAATTAAACTCAACTACATACAACTCCACAACACAATATACCATTCCATATGTTTACACTCCATAACACACAATCCCACTCCACATTTCACTACACTCCATACCACATAATTACTATCCACATAATTCCACTACACACTATGCCACATGATTCTACTACACAAATCCACCCACCACCACAGAATTCCACAACTAAAAATTCCACTCCAAACCACATCCACTACACTCCATAGTACCTGTGTAAAAGACATTGCCATTTACAACGACAAAGGCTCTAACTCTCACAAAAGTGAGAGCTATTGGCTTTTCCAATGCATGTTTCCTCTTGGTTCGGCCCCTCTTCCCCAAGCCAGTATGTGTGGCCTGCTTTAGCGGCATGAACTCTCTGTTGTAATGACTGTATATCCAAAAGAAGGCATGATTTGGTTTCCACATTGTAAGCTGATCCAGACTGACGAGAAATGGACGGCTACAAACCACCTGAACGTGTTTTAACTTTGCTCTAAAATAGGCTTCATGTAGACGTTTTACAAACAATATACATTGTGTTTAGCAAATAAAAATAATGTAACAACCATGTTTACCAGGGAGTGTCTTGTAAAGCGAACTGGAGATTTGAGGGATGTTTTTTTCAAATCGCTCCCCATCCTTTTTAAACTACAGTAGACCCGGGAAAGGAGCAGGAGTCTAGCGAAGAAAGAGAGGCCAGTATGCAGATTAGGGGCTGCACGTCGATCTAATATGCAGTGACTTGAAAGTAAACGGCAGTTCCATTGACTGGGTCTTTCAGCTCTCGTCGACAATGGATTCTTGCATTCAGAGGACCCTTTAGGCTCGTGACAACTGCCAAGCTCCATGGCAACCTTTATTTAGCGTCCTTCGCCATGTCCCTGGGAGGAGCTATTGTTCTCGTGGTAAAAGGACCTGCTATAGTTCAAGGAAAGAATGTCGATCACTTTAAATGGTTGACATGTTTCAGAGACCTGTGTGTGTATTTTACCACTATGCACAGGTTGCTTTCCTACTTTTGAGATGCTTGTTTTACGTCCATAAACTATATAATCAGTATTCAGACTTAAAACAACAGTCGCTGGTGCTGCATGGGGTGTAGGTTTAAAAGGGATATAGGCCAAAAGGTTATAAACATCAAAGAAAGAGATAAAAAAAGTGATATAGCAGGATGATGGCTCCGTGCAACACCATCGACAAACAGAAATACACATATGTTTGACACAATTGCCTCCACTACCCTCTTCCTCGCATTTCTACAGAACATACTTACCATTTGGCACGACCCAGACAGCATGATGATGGAAAATTGGTAATAAGTGTCTAGCAGAAGAAAGATCCACATATCAACAAACATGGCGGGTGGGAAAAGGCTTGTAGACAACCCAGTGCTTCTTGTAGCCTCTTATGTGTGGGAACGATCTCCATTACCACGAAGTCCAAATTATTCTTGAGGCCAGGAAGTGAAGGGTTGCTTCCATATTAACAGGGCCCACCAAGCATAGGGACCAAGTATGGGGAAAGAGGACTGTATTTCAGCACTCACACACAGTGGAGTTTAGATACCTTGATGGCCATCTTACAACGGAGAACCTAAACCCAAAAACAATGCCTAACGTGCCACAGCGATACTTTAAAGTATGAATAATGTTTATTTAGAATAACATCTGAGGCACGTATACAGGTTTTTTTGTCATTCATCACCCTTACTAACTGGGTGAGAGTGTTTGGCATTTCAGGCAATAACCTGGGGGTGCTGATCGATAATAAACTCACCTTATCTCAACAGTGTCATCGTATCTACTTCCCATTTCCTGATCAAGAAATTAAAGAAGATATTACCATATATTCCCTGACGATTCCAAAAGGGCGGCAGTGACTACACTTGTGCAGTCAAAACTAGACTACTGCAATGGACTTTACCTAAATATGCAGAAGCAATATCTAAAAAAAAGCTCCAGATGATTCAAAATGCATCTGTAAGTCTGCTACTAAGTGTCTATAATATGAGTTTGTTACCAAGGAAATTTGAAGACTTCATTGGCTTCCGGTGGTGCAGCGCATTAAGTTCAAACCACTATGCCTAGCTTATAAGGCAATGAACGACACCGGACCAACGTTTCTTAAGAAGCACTTCTCCTGGTATCATCTAGCCAGACAACTGTGTTCTTCAGAAGCCAGACTCATGATGGTTCCAAAGATCCGAACCTTATGCTGGGGAGGCCATAGTATCTCGTACAAAATCAACAATTGATGGACAGAATGCTGAACAATGTCATACATTTCCACCAGTACAGAGATCTGGGCCTAAATCCATCGTTTTTTTGCACTCCACACCACCCCAGTTCAGACATGGCCATATGCAAATCAGCCTTGACCCTGTGCCTCATGGTAACAGTCCAGCCCGAACTGCCAAGCCATGTCTTCCTGGACCAGAAATAAGCATCCTAGGACCGGTTTCTTGTTATCCGCCGCCTTCAGCCAGGATAGCTTGACTCCAGTGGTGTGGAGAGCATGGGACTCACGTCTGAGCATACCCATCCCACTCGGGGTGACAAATGCAAAATCAACAATTGATGGACAGAATGCAGAACAATGTCATACATTCCCCCATGTGTGTTTTGCTGTTCACCCTATGTGGGAAGGGTATGCCCAGACGTGGGTCCCGTGCTCACTAAGCCACTGGAGTCAAGCTATCCTGGCTGAAGACGGCTGATAGCCAGAAACCGGTCCTAGGATGCTTGATTCCAGTCCAGGAAAGACATGGCTTGGCAGTTCGGTCTGGACTGTACCAATGAGGCACAGGGTCAAGACTGATTTGAATATGGCCATGTCTGAACTGGGGTGCTTGGTGAGCAAAATAACGATGGATTAAACCCAGATCTGTGACTGGAGGTGAATGTTTTGCCATTGTGCAACATTCCGTCCATCATCCTGTGTGTTTTGCTGTTCACCCTATGTGGGAAGGGTATGCCCAGACGTGGGTCCCGTGCTCACTAAGCCACTGGAGTCAAGCTATCATGGCTGAAGACGGCTGATAGCCAGAAACTGGTCCTAGGATGCTTGATTCCGGTCCAGGAAAGACATGGCTTGGCAGTTCGGTCTGGACTGTTCCCATGAGGCACAGGGTCAAGACCGATTTGCATATGGCCATGTCTGAACTGGGGTGGCTTGGTGAGCAAAATAACGATGGATTAAACCCAGATCTGTGACTGGGGGTGAATGTTTTGCCATTGTGCAACATTCCGTCCATCATCTTGTGTGTTTTGCTGTTCACCCTATGTGGGAAGTGTATGCCCAGACGTGGGTCCCGTGCTCACTAAGCCACTGGAGTCAAGCTATCCTGGCTGAAGACGGCTGATAGCCAGAAACCGGTCCTAGGATGCTTGATTCCGGTCCAGGAAAGACATGGCTTGGCATTTCGGTCTGGACTGTTCCCATGAGGCACAGGGTCAAGACTGATTTGCATATGGCCATATCTGAACTGGGGCGGCTTGGTGAGCAAAATAACAATGGATTAAACCCAGATCTGTGACTGGGGGTGAATGTTTTGCCATTGTGCAACATTCCGTCCATCATCTTGTGTGTTTTGCTGTTCACCCTATGTGGGAAGGGTATGCCCAGATGTGGGTCCCGTGCTCACTAAGCCACTGGAGTCAAGCTATCCTGGCTGAAGACGGCTGATAGCCAGAAACCGGTCCTAGGATGCTTGATTCCGGTCCAGGAAAGACATGGCTTGGCATTTCGGTCTGGACTGTTCCCATGAGGCACAGGGTCAAGAATGATTTGCATATGGCCATGTCTGAACTGGGGTGGCTTGGGGAGCAAAATAACGATGGATTAAACCCAGATCTGTGACTGGGGGTGAATGTTTTGCCATTGTGCAACATTCCGTCCATCATCTTGTGTGTTTTGCTGTTCACCCTATGTGGGAAGGGTATGCCCAGATGTGGGTCCCGTGCTCACTAAGCCACTGGAGTCAAGCTATCCTGGCTGAAGATGGCTGATAGCCAGAAACCGGTCCTAGGATGCTTGATTCCGGTCCAGGAAAGACATGGCTTGGCAGTTCGGTCTGGACTGTTCCCATGAGGCACAGGGTCAAGACTGATTTGCATATGGCCATGTCAGAACTGGGGTGGCTTGGTGAGCAAAATAACGATGGATTAAACCCAGATCTGTGACTGGGGGTGAATGTTTTGCCAGTGTGCAACATTCCGTCCATCATCTTGTGCGTTTTATAGTATCTCGTACAGCACAGCTAAAATTATGGAATAAGTTACCATTTGCTATTAGAAATGCCAGCTCACTTACCACCTTCAGAAAGGACTTCAAAACATGGCTTTTTCAGAACTAGCAGCTTCATTTAGGGCTCTCCATTGTCTTAGTGCCAAGACACCTTCGGGTATTCGTGCGCTCAATACATTTTATTAACATAACATAACAGTACTAAATGTGTGCTGCAGTTGAAGCGAAGTGGAGGGAGGAGCCATGTGGTCGAAGCATCCCCCCCCCCCCCCCCCCCGGCAAGCTGACCCTTTACCTTACATTGAAACAAGCACAACCTCCTAGGAAAAAAAAGTACCACAAAGGTAGATGACAGAAAACAATGCTAAATAAGCAGGAGGCAGGGTGCCTTTGGGGCTATCACAATAGGAAACGAGTAGCCTGACGGGAAGAATATTACTCGTGAAGTGAAATCCTTTTTCTATTCCATACTAAAAAGGCATTCAGGTAGAAAGGAAATGTTCTCTGAAGTGGACTCTTTTTTTCCTCTCGGTGTCATCGACTCCCAATGCAGGTTCAAGATTAAGGGGGAAAATGCGTACACTCCCCCTCCAGACATGAATGGGTTTCCTATAGCCTGATCTACAATGTGAAAGAACCTGTCAAGAAACTAATGGTAGGTGGGGTGTGGCCGACGCCACTCATTGAAGTGCCTGCTCTCGACCCCAATAATCCTCCAAAATCCTGCCTAAAAGGAGTATTACAGAAACGATTCGCCCAACAGACAGCTACTGTCATAGCGAAGAAAAGGTGACTTCTCGTGGTCCAGTGTGCTCTGTGGGACCTGCGCCTACGGGGGTACTGTGCAGCCCGTTCAGTAGCCCTAATGGATGAACTCTGGCTGCAGCACCGCTTTCCCGGTGCTCTGGAAGGGGACGTCCGGGCCAGTTTTGCAGCCTGCAGTGAGATTTTTGTGTTACCCGGCCTGCCCTAAACTAAACAGTAAGTAGGCCTGAGCAATGTGACTGAGGGTTGAGGACCTGGCTTACGGCTTGGCGGGCCGCGGTGGCCGTGCCCTGAAGAGAGGTGGGTGCGCAGTAATGAAGACAGAGGAGGGCAGACATCAAGAGGACTGCTCGCCACCCTCCAATTCAAATTCCCTTTATTCCTGGTCCCCCTAGAGGCCCCGGAGAGAACCGATTAGGCTGGGCCTACTGGCTTTCCAAAGTTGAGTCGGCCACCAGGAGTGGAGCAGTGACAGAATGGCATGCTGAGTGCGGTGTCCTGAGGGAGTTATGGCCTTCAGACCAGGGACCCCTCATCTAAGTAAACATGTGTGAGGCCCCTGGGCAATCCAGGAGGGATCCTGCTGGACCCCGAGCCTGGAGTGAAGAGTGGGCAAAGATATAAGTCGGCCTAAAGAGGTGCTGAGGGTGGGGTGGGGTGGTTCACTCCCTTCCTCCCTGCCTCATTGATTGCAATAATGCAGATAAATAACTCAAGGGGGCCTAACTCAGGGGGGCCTAGACCCAGGATACGTTCGGTCAACAGTGGGACCCCACTCAGATGTCCAATCAAAAGATTAATTACAGTGCTACCCATGCCGCATGACTAAATGTGACACAGGAAGTTTGAATATCCCTGCCCTGCTTGAATAAGCGGGCATTTCAGAAACTGAGAGACCACCATTGACCCAAAGGCTAAACTAAGCAATGTTGTGGGAAGGGAAGTGCCCCAGGATATCAACTGAATCCCTCCAGCCTACACAGCAACGCGCCTGGGGCAATGGGTAGCCCTGACGACATGCCTTCAAGACTACAGGGGCTGGCGGGTCTCAGTGCAAGACAGCAAGATTTCATGTTTGTGCTATACATGGGCCAACAACAAGGATATCCCCTGCTGAAGGGAGCTGCTCCCCAGAGATACGACCCGGATACTGATTACTGAAGGTCATCAAATGCAGGCAGATGAAGAACCAGAGGTGATGCAAGACAATAGCTCCAGGGGTCCCCAAACAATAACAAGCATTAGAAATGCAATAGGTCTCGCATTAGAAAAGTTGGAGCTATTGGTTTTGTAAATGACACTTTTTTTTTAATGTGTTGATCTTGAAAATAACCACATTAATAGCTTTGTCATTTACAATGCCAATACTTTAAACTTTTTCAAATGTGACACCTATAGCATTTGTAATGCAACATGTTTTGTATGTACGTGACTTAGATGTATTCACCTAACAAATACAAATGGCTTTTAATTTTGTTAAATAATTAATACTGAAATAAAAGTTCTTGTAATTTATAATAGCAATAGCTTTCATTCTCTAAGCTCGTAATTAGATTTCCTTTGTTTTAAAACTAGCACACGGGAAGGTGTGAGTGCTGGAGTCACTGTTTTTAGCATTGTTTGTTCCGCTGAGCTGAAGATTCGGAGTGCTGAAATCTCTGCACAGAATGAATCAGACCACAGGCCTGGAATATGATATTGTCAAAGACGAATATATTTGTATGTACCGAGGGAGCTGTAAGCGGAGTGAGGTTACATTAAAATGAAAGAGCGGAGCGGGCAAAGGCAGAATATTTCCTAGAAAAGGAGTATTTCACCTGGGATTTTGTAGAAATAGCCGCTGCCCCAGACTGAACGGGACAGTGGCCAATGACAAGGATGCAAAGCCGCAGATGATGTGCGAGGCACAGAAAACTTTGCTGCTTCCAGTTCTCTCTCAGGCCTCACCTTGGCCTGACTTCTTGTGAGATTTGCATTACAGACTGTAATTTAATTTTGACATCAGATTTAGGAGGGTTTGCGTTACCAAATCTGCCCCTGAAACACTACACAAATAACTACCTGGGAGCCTCGGTTTATTACATTTGAGTGGGCTTGCTTTTGGCTCAAATGCCAGAGGCGGCCTTTTCCGCATGAGACTGATTTGATGGAAACAGAGATGAGCCCAGTTATATTGACGGCGTTAGCTCCATAGCAGGCACACTATACAGTAGCTGTTATTTTCATATGTACACCAATTCCACAGCAGAGGCAAGGTGTAAACATTTGGTGAATTTGTTAGAGAAATCCGACCCAAGGCAAGAATGAAAACAAGCCCTCAGCTGTAACGGAAGGCAAGGTTGTTTTTGGAACCGCCTCGCACTGAAAAGAAAAAGAAACTGCACCCTTGAGAAAACGTGCGCCGGAAGAGCCTTGACAGCACAGTGTGCCACACTGGAAGTGTCTTGCGACAAATGAAAATAATGGAAAACAAGCTTGAGAGAGAAAGAGCAGCGCAGGATGGGAGAGAAGAAAATGGACGAGAGAGAGCAACACGGGAGGGGAGAGAGGCATGTAAGAGGTCTGGGAGGGAGCGTAAGTGGGTGTATCGTGACAGGAAGCAAACAAAAAGGTGACAAGAAAGAGGGAAGAGGAAGGAGGAAGGGGGTGGGAAGGGGGGGGGGGAGGCCGAAAACAAGAGAATTGGCATTGCTGTGGGGAGGGGGGAGGAGAAATGCGACACGGCCTGTCGAAATTATAGCCTTTGATGCAGAGGTGCACGGGCCTATTAAGTAAGTCATCTGGTAAAGAAAGTCCCATGTGAAGCTGTGTCTGTTCCACCCCTCTCAAATTTTGGATTATTCCCAACAGCTTGGACTGCAGGCTGGGGGAGGCGGAACAGGCACAGCTGGACACCTGAGTGCGTGCATCGACCCTTCTAACTGTCAAAACGGGGAGACGACCCTAAGTAGTGATCGAATCTGCACATGCAGGAGAAGGGTAATGGAAGCAGGCTCGCACAGAAACTAAGATGAAGGTGGAAATGTCACGTTGAAACCAAAACGGACTTCGTGAAATTGTAGCTTATATAATGGAAATGCTATGGTAAACAGAGATAATATCGATTCCAAAATATCGACTGGACATAATATCGAGTTAAAAATATAGACTAGACAAAATATCGACCAGACATAATATAGACTACAAAAATATCGAGTTATATCGATATTAATAGCCAAAATATCGAATCAAAAATATAGACTAGACATAATATCGACTAGATAGAATATAGACAAAAAAAAAATCGAAAATAAGGTACGTTTTTAATAATTTGTAATAATTGTGTAATATAAATCTGTAGCGGGTTGTGGGTTTATAGGGGAATAGGGTGGGAAGTAATTAAAATATAATAAATTAATTATGTAAATTAATAATAATTGTTAATTATTAATTGGTAATTAATTAAAATATAATTGGTAATTAATAATAATTGATTAATTGATAAATAATTAATTTTTAGTAAATTATTTTCTGGAGCGGGTTGCGGGTTTATAGGGGAATAGGGTGGGAAGTAATTTAAATAAAATTAATTAATTATGTAAATTAATAAGAATTGTTAATTAATTATTAATTAATTAAAATATAATTGGTAATTAATAATAATTGATTACTTGATAAATAATTAATTTTTAGTAAATTATTTTCTGTAGCGGATTGCGGGTTTATAGGGAAATAGCGTGGGAAGTAATTTAAATAAAATTAATTAATTATGTATATTAATAAGAATTGTTAACTAATTATTAATTGGTAATTAATAATTGATTAATTGATAAATAATTAATTTTTAGTAAATTATTTTCTGTAGTGGGTTGTGGGTTTCTAGGGGAATAGGGTGGGAAGTAATTTAATTATAATTAATTAATTATGTAAATTAATAATAATTGTTAATGAATTAATTATTGTCCATTAATTAAATTTTAATTGGTAAATAAAAGTAATTGGTATAGGAAATTAAATCTACTTAGTAATAATATTTCTATTAATTATATTTATTTATGAAGTTTTTACTTTTTCTACTGTTGCACTCACTGGAGTGGGAATAGTAATTTTTACCTCTACGCTATCCAACGCTTTCCCTACTGTTGCACCCACTGGAGTGGGAATAGTAATTTTAACCTCTACGCTATCCAACGCTTTCCCTACTATTGCACCGACTGGAGTGGGAATAGTAATCTTTACCGCTACGCTATCCAGCGCTTTCCCTACTGTTGCACCCACTGGAGTGGGAATAGTAATTGTAACCCCTACGCTATCCAGCGCTTTCCCTACTGTTGCACCCACTGGAGTGGGAATAGTAATTTTAACCCCTACGGTATCCAGCGCTTTCCCTACTGTGGCACCCACTGGAGTGGGAATAGTAATTTTAACCCCTGCGCTATCCAGCACTTTCCCTACTGTTGCACTCTTTGGAGTGGGAATAGTAATTTTTACCCCTACGCTATCCAACGCTTTCCCTACTGTTGCACCCACTGGAGTGGGAATAGTAATTTTAACCCCTACGCTATCCAACGCTTTCCCTACTGTTGCACCCACTGGAGTGGGAATAGTAATCTTTACCCCTACGCTATCCAGCGCTTTCCCTACTGTTGCACCCACTGGAGTGGGAATAGTAATTTTTACCCCTACGCTATCCAGCGCTTTCCCTAATGTTGCACCCACTGGAGTGGGAATAGTAATTTTAACCCCTACGCTATCCAGCGCTTTCCCTACTGTTGCACCCACTGGAGTGGGAATAGTAATTTTAACCCCTACGCTATCCAGCGCTTTCCCTACTGTTGCACCCACTGGAGTGGGAATAGTAATTTTAACCCTTACGCTATCCAGCCCTTTCCTTACTGTTGCACCCACTGGAGTGGGAATAGTAATTTTAACCCCTACGCTATCCAGCGCTTTCCCTACTGTTGCACTCTTTGGAGTGGGAATAGTAATTTTTACCCCTACGCTATCCAACGCTTTCCCTACTGTTGCACCCACTGGAGTGGGAATAGTAATTTTAACCCCTACGCTATCCAACGCTTTCCCTACTGTTGCACCCACTGGAGTGGGAATAGTAATTTTAACCCCTACGCTATCCAGCGCTTTCCCTACTGTTGCACCCACTGGAGTGGGAATAGTAATTTTAACCCCTACGCTATCCAGCGCTTTCCCTACTGTTGCACCCACTGGAGTGGGAATAGTAATTGTAACCCCTACGCTATCCAGCGCTTTCCCTACTGTTGCACCCACTGGAGTGGGAATAGTAATTTTAACCCCTACGCTATCCAGCGCTTTCCCTACTGTTGCACCCACTGGAGTGGGAATAGTAATTTTAACCCCTACGCTATCCAGCGCTTTCCCTACTGTTGCACCCACTGGAGTGGGAATAGTAATTTTTACCCCTACGCTATCCAACGCTTTCCCTACTGTTGCACCCACTGGAGTGGGAATAGTAAATTTTACCCCTACGCTATCAACGCTTTTGCTACTGTTGAACTCACTAGAGTTGTTACAATAAATTTTAACCATTTTGCTATGCTACGGTAAAAATATTATATAATGTTTATTTAATAATATGTTTATATATATATATACATATTATTTTTGTTATATATTTTTTATTTTACATTAATTATTTATTTATATTACATTTATTTAATAATTTTAACTAAGTTTATAATAAATATATTTATTATTATATTAGTTTTAACTTAATTTAAAGACATTTAAAAAAACGATATTTTGACAGTCTATATTTTTGTAACTCGATATTTTTGAGTCGATATTTTAGTACTTACCTGTTTGAAGATAGCCAGTCGATATTTTGTCCCTCGATATTTTATCATCGATATTATTGTATCTCGATATTTATGTGGTCGATATAATTTCAGTGATCCAAATGCTATGTTTAAATTAAATATTAAAAGGAACGAAAACAAGACGGAGGGCATTGCTGTGGGGAGGGGGGGAGGAGAAATGCGACACGGCCGCAGCAGGGTGCGGAGCGGCGATGAGGGAGAGACACGGCCTGGGGCCGTGAATAGTGCGAAGCAGCAGGGGCCTTTGAAGTGAAGCTAAGCTTCACTTCAAAGGTGTGGGAGGAGTGCTGCTGGGGAACAGATGGCGATTTGATGATGTGCACGCGAATTTTAGGTCAATGCGCTTGCGCATTGACCTAAAAGCGCACGGGCACAGCATCAAATCGCCAGTAAATCGCCAGTCTAGGTAAACCTTGTTTAAGCCCCTATAGTCTCGCTCAATGCACATGCGCATTGAGAGGCGAGACCTAAAAACTGGACAAATTCACGAAATTGATCAAGGTACATGCTAAATCAAATGCAGACACAGAGACAAAGTCTACGGACCCACTTATTAATACTTTAGACCCTATGGACTTGACAGATGAAATACTTCAGGCTATTTAGGCCTCTGGGTAAACCCATGAAGCTCAAATCGGTGGATAGTGAAGTCACTCTCCTGCACCTATACTTGAACTAAATGTAGTGTACCTGATAACGGAAACAAAAATCTGAATATCAGAACTGAAGGACACAGTTAAAAACCCTCACAACAACAGTCCAGAAGTTGAAGACCACCAACCATGAACTGTGCTCAGGAGTGGAAGTTGTTGAAGGATGATCTGAGGTAAACGCTATGTCTGGTGGGCTTCCCAGAGGGAGCTGACAGTGCAATGCCAGAACGTTTTCTGGAGGACTGGTTGAAGTCAAAGACACTAATTGACAGACTCTTCTCTTGCTCTTGGATCGAACAAGCCCTCTGGGTGTTGGACTCAAGGCCTTGCTGCGTGCCACCTCTTTACCACCTCATTGCCAGATATCTAAATTATAGAGATCTGGACATTATTCTGCAGTTTGCCAGCTCAAAAGAGGCACTGTTGCATGGACTTCAAGAAAATATTAATATTCCCTGAGGCGAGAAAAAAAGTTGAAAAACTAATAGAGATACTTCACACTGATAGAGAAACTGATCGAGGAAATGTTCCTCTGGGCGACACTGCTCATTTTTATTTTATAAAGTTTTATATAGCGCAAACTAGACCCCAGAGGGTATCAGAATGCTTTACATTTAGGATCGTTGGGTTACAGGTTACATCATTTACAAGAGCAAAGTAGGGTACAGTAAACAAAAACAATGTTGCGAGAATTTGTAGGAGGGAGACGAGGGGGAACTGTGTCCAATGTCCGGCTGGGTAGGTGATGGTCCAGGTGGAAACCAGGGCCAATCTCCTCTTTAGCTGTCTAGCAGCTCCACAGGGCATCAGCCATGTTGCACAGGTCTCAGTGTTCAGGAAAGATAGTATTGATGTGATATAAATTGAAAAGTTTTATATAGCGCTGGCTAGACCCGGAGGTATCAGAGCGCTGCTCATAACGGTGAGCTAATATAGCCACCCAGACGGAGATAAGTGAGAGATCCTTGGTCGCCCCACCATTGACCAAGGAGGAAATCTACTATATTACCATTATGACCGCCAACCGATTTGGAGTTCCGTGGGCAAAACAGCACTATATCCTTTCTTATGCTTGCTCATCGGGTAAATCCCTTCAACATTTTAATGGACTCCTTAAATCCTGCATTGAGGTTGAGTGTTAGGAATATGTGCAAATTTATTTTCAAGTTACTGCAAAGTTAATTGCCATTAAAATGTTTGCTGGGTTAGAAGTGCAGAGAGAAGGAAATTGGGGTGGGAGGAGTTGATGACGGTTTTTGACATTTTACTTTTTGTTTAACACAGGCAGCAGGCAAGAATCATTGTTATGGGCATCTAACTGACACTAATAATGGTCAATATTCAAGGTACTAAGAACTAAGCGGGATATTGAGTAATAGTCTGGCATGTAAATGTGCTAAATAACCAAATCGAAAGGGGGATACTAATGCTATACATTAAAGAATTTGCTACAAAAGTGGTGTTGCTGCAGGAACCAATTGTGCTTTCCTAGGAAGACACAGACGTGATCAACTTTATCATGCATGGTTTACCCATGACTCCCATGGGGTTGTGATCCTCATTAGACAAATCACTTCCAGTAACAGTAAAATCAGTCCTTACTGATAAATTAGGAATACGTGTCTTGGTGACCGGGATCCTGGGGGGTGAGTTACGGAGGATTGTGAGTACATATGTACCTCCAACTCTGAAAGATAATACACTGCAGACACTCACGCAATTATTAGCAATAATAGATTGGACACAAGAAATCGCGCTAATTCGACTAGTCCGATGAGCGTTGCACAGTGGGCGAGTGCCCCAGGATTGGATTGGTTGACTTCTTGTGTGAACTCCGTGCTTCAGATGAGCAATTCACGTAATACTCCCCTTCAAATGGTACACATTCTTAAATTATCTACTTCTCTCTGCGGTTGATAATGGGAATGTATGACAGGCATGTATCCTGCCTTGAGGGTTATCAGACCATATACAATTAAACTACCGATGTCCAGTCTAAGCCAGGGCAAAAAGGTAAAGTGGCGCCTGAATTCTTGGTGAAGGCAGATGACACTCTTTCGGACCTGCCCCGAGAGAGAATAGCAAATTACTTTGAACTTAACATCGATTTGATTCCTTCCGAAATTACCCTTTGGTAGGCCTTTAACCCCTTCGACGCTCATGACGAGCTGGGCTCGTCATGAGGTAGCCTCCTCGCACGCTCATGACGAGCCCAGCTCGTCATGAATAATGGGTTTTTTAAAACATGAGCACAGGAGCGGAATTTCGCTAGCGCTCATGTGGTTAAAATAGTCAGCAGAAGTCGAGCCACAACATATTCTAGGCAAGACAAAGAACGAGAGGGAAGTCTCCGAAATAGAAGAAAACACTTGTAGGTTGGAATGGAACTTTTAAGAAGGGAGGACCCAGACGTTTTGCGGATTCTAGAATTACGTAGAATACAATATATAGGACCTTGGTTGGGTACCTTAGGAAAATATATGAAATAGATGGCAAACTGGAAAAGCTGCTATATATGCTTGCCAATAAAGATCAGATGATCAGAATAGTCCCATCAGTCAAAAAAACACGAGAGACAACTGGTTAATTCAGTGGAAGTCATTGTGAACAAGATAGCGGCTTATTACAGACACCTCTATGCTCAACACACTCCACCTAACCGAGAACTGGAGGACCCTGTTTGGAAATATCTCCCAATTTGTGTACTATCAGAAATAGACAGGAGCTAATGAGACTGCCTAATAACGCAAGGAAAGATCCAACAAGTCATCACAGCAATGCCATCCGCTAAGACACCTAGCCCCAATAGTATTCCACTTGAATTCTTTAAATAATATTCCTTGTTAATAATTACTCACTTTAGAGAATAATTGGAGGAAGCCCACACTGCTGACAAAATATGCCATATGATCTCTGAGGCGCTACAATCTCGGTTGTATTGAAGCCAAATAAGCCGGCTGAGGAGTGCAGCCTATACTGCCCCATTTCTCTTATTAATATAGAGAATTGTTTTGGCTAAGTTCCTCGCAGCTAGATCATTCAGTGCGATTTGCACACTGGTTCAAGAGAACCAAAATGGATTCATGCCAAATAGGAGTACCAGACATTGTTTAAGTTGTCTTCACGTCATACTGGCTTATGCAGAGAACCTGCATGTTGCCAGTGGCTTCATACGAATAGATACAGAAAAAAGGCTTTCAACACGGTCCACTGGCCTTTCATGGTTAGAGTACTGCGTCAGGTGAACACTGGGACCCATTTTATTGTGGTATATTGAAGATCTGAGTGATGCTCCTTGGACCAAGTGAAAGTAAATGGCCTTTTCAGACCCATTCCTGATTGAGAGGGGCACTCACCGGGGTCTTTCAGACACAGATCCCTCATGTATTTGAACCCTTCAAACACCTATCTGTTGATCCTGGCTTGTGACCAACTATTCCTCAGTTCTGACAGCTTACTAATGGTAATGATGGTAAGTGATAGACTCAGCTTCGAGCCCACTTGTCTTTTCAGTGATGCTCTTGAAATATTGTATTGTATTTGCATTTATATAGCGCTTACTACCCCTGACAAGGCGTTAAGGCGCTTTTTCGGCGACTGGCACGCTACTCCGGAACCCATAAAGGATTAGTGTTAAATTAGTATAGCGAAATATGAAAGTAATTGCTCCAGCATCTCAGTATATGAAGTGATTTGCTATGAAACCAGTCGGTTTAGCGCCGGAAAAGAAAACAGCAAGCAAATATGCATGCTGTTCCCTGGCCCTCCCAGTCTGTCAGGGGAAGGCCAGGGAGTGGCAGTCATGTATGCAGCAACGTACAAATTATGTTATTAGTAAGAGAAGCCAGACAAGCATAACCTGATTGAACACCAGACACAGTACCAAAATAGTAATACCCAAATTACAGCTTTGATCATTGCACTTCGGTGCCTAGATCCATGGCGCGATTTGATTTCTTCTCAGCACACGAAAAACAATCAGAAAAAGGCACTCACAAGGTTTCAAGCCTGCAGAATGTCTACAAGATCAAAGGGATGCTGCGATGGCAATTTAGTCACTGCTTGGTTGAGTAAAGAGGTCAAAGCACTAGACCTCAATGTAGCTTTGGCATCATTGCGAGCAAGGCGATATTCTGAGGCATACACTACCTTGTAGTTTTACATCGGATCATGTTTAAAGCACTGTGCATAATAAATTATGCACTTCCAGGAATTGGACTCAGGCTTTCTCCAACAAAATGTACGCAAATCTCGATGCAGCATCTGTGCCAACACTTTACTAATAAAGTGCCATGCTTCAACAAATCCCTATGCGGCGGTCATTTCCTTGAAGTCCTTACCGCTTCACATAAGGAAGATACCAAACTACCTTGGCTTTTAGAAGCCCTTAAAACACCCTTCTACATTTTAGAAGTCTGGATTACCCTTGTAATATCACTAGTCAATCCCACAAGCACAGCAACATACTTCATAATACGCCAGACTAAACAAATAGACGTATACATACAAGGACTCCCATTATATTGCCCCAGAAGACACAGAGACTCCAAGCCCACCGTGATGTGATCCAATGAGTGAGGAACTAGAAACATTGTCTGTTGCATCTCCCATATATCCATAATATTGCTTTGAATACTAGCGGAGGCATGCAGACTGCCACACAACCAGACCACGTGTCAGCACATCATGCTTTACACCCACAGTTTCCCGTAAAGGACGCACTACAACCACACACTCTTCCAGTCATGTCTGCTGGTAATCCTTCGGGAAACCTTGAGTGCTATATTACCACACTGGTGACAGCTTCACAGGGGTGGCCGGCACGAATCAGTGGTGGCGACTGGGAGGGGAGTAAAAAAATAAAAATACACTTACTTCATCAACGCGTCACTCCTCCATCGTCTCTCTGTGTCTCTTCCTGACGAGTCCAGCCGGAACGGAAGCTGGAAGCTCACAGGCCTTAATAAGCCAATCAAAAAGCTGCTCTGAGCAGCGTCGTGACTGGTCTGAGAGTGTAAATCCAGCGCTCAGACTAGAACTATGAGCCTGACAGCCTGGTGGAGAACTTGCTAAGTGCACATGACTGACTGTCCGGCTCGAAGCCGGCTGTCCAAACCGACACGTGCACTTACAGAGTGCCCGCCACTTCTCCGACTGCTTTGTGAGCAGAACAGCCCAGCCCCACCCCGCAAAACTGCCTCAGCAGGTAAAAATTTAATGACAATAACATTGTGTTTTTATCATTTTATTTTACACTGCTGAAAAGCAGTGGGGCGACGCTCCTCTGCCTTAGCATAGAAGCCACCACTGCAGCTACAGCTATCCATTTTCTAGATAACATAACTGAGAATGGAAAAACAAACTAATATTAATCAGTGGATCTGTTAACACAATTATGTTTTTTCGTAATTAAAATATTTCAGACTGGACGTGGAGCAAAAGCTAAAACCTCATGGAAATTCGGATTCTTCTGACTCCCTGTAGCACTATCAGATCTCTCTGAATAGACCAGGCTACAACTGAAAGCATCAGTAGACCCCAAGAGTTACATTTCCCACCGTGGTTCTGGATGCCTCTTGGTGTCTTGTTCAGAAAGCACCTCCTACAGTAGAATATGGGATTGGCTTGTTTCTAGTGTAAGGTGATAGTGGTCTACTGAACATTTCTACATTTCCTTCTGACAATAACTTCAAACAAGATCAGTGACATATTTACAACTATGACCAATATTGACTATTTTCTGTAGCAAATCCCAGACCTACATGAAAAGTGTACAGATTTGCAAGCACTGATGTTTATAGCACTTCTCTCTAAAACGAGTTGACAGAGAGGAATTTAGCATAGGCCAAATCTGTCAATTTTTAATCGCTGGCAGTTGTCACTAGTGAGATACTCGGTGGCGCGTGTCATCACTGAGGGGGGTGACAAAATGGCAAAAATATGTGTTTAAAACATTTTTGCCATTTTGTGAAGCCGGGGGTGACAAGATATTTTCCGCAGTGGGTACCACCTGACCTTGCTACGCCACTGAAGATACTATCAGCATGAGGTAAACTTCATCATTTCTCCCTCCTTGAATGTTCATGTCAAAATGAAAATTATACGAATGCTGGAGTTTATTTCAAATCAAATTTTCTTCCTTTTTTTGTTTAACTTTGTTTTTATTATTATTATTATTTTTACGTTTGCAGTTTACATTTCAGTTGACACAACTGTGATTTACCAATACAGTAAGGGGCCCCCTGAAAACGATGTAGGGCGAACCAGCAGGGGAAAAACCCCAAAAACAATCGAAGGAAAGGCTGCCCTATATATTTAAACTCCTGGCTCAAATGAGTCCAATGATTTCAGTTGCGCAATTGTGAGCTCACTACATTTCAAGGCCGCACCACATTATATACAACACAAGAGATAGGAAAATACAAACATAATTTTATTTATTTTCTTTTTTCAGAGAATTCATTTTTTCTTTTAATTAGGTTATAAAAAGACATTAAATATGGCAAAGTAGTTCCTTGGCGCGCTCCTCTCGAGAATAGTGGCGCACTTTCCTGCTTGGAGTTGCTCTACCATAGATCCCCTGCCTTGGGCGTAGATTGGCTGCTTTTCGTTTATTTGTCTGCCCCCTCATTTCCCTACGTGTATCTGCCCTGATGAAGGTGCGGCCGTAGATCGGGCCTGGCACCGAAACGCGCGGTGGCGCTTCCACTCACCGCCCTGAGATTACCACCTTGGGTTTCCGGCATTGTGCTGTATCCGCAGTTTACAACCTTGGGATGTGTTCGGATTATGATGTTTTGTTTGTTATCAATTGGATGTGTTGAATGGTGTGTATGAGGATATTTTAGATGTGTGATTTTGCTGTATCTGAATAAATGATGGTTAGGGTAATGTGGGGCTGTTTTTTATGACTGAACTCCTTTGTCATATTTAATGTCTTTTTATAACCTAATTAAAAGAAAAAATTAATTCTCTGAAAAAAGAAAATAAATAAAATTATGTTTGTATTTTCCTATCTCTTGTGTTGTATATAATGTGGGGCGGCATTGAAATGTAGTGAGCTCACAACTGTGATTTACATCTTAGCTTTATATAAACAATGCAATTATGCGGGAGACATTTCAGTCACTATCACCTGTTACAAACCTCATGAATTAACAGTTGGTGTGTCATCTTAACATTCAGATGTTAACGATAGATAGCTTTAATAATACTAAACATATAACAGTTTACCCCTACCTCCTGGACCTTTTACAGGAGGTCTACGCAGCACTACATATATGGCATCCGAGGTTTCCCCTTCACACTGCCAACCCAGCCAACAATCTCGATTGAGTTCGGTGCTCACCTAGAACCCCATACCTTCCAATGCTCAACGTACACAATGTAGACTGCGTATGATGGTGTATGGGGGCTGAATATATATCTAGGAGTTGAGTATGGGAGGAATCAAAGAGGGAGGGGGAGGGAGTGCGGCTCATGGAGAGGAGGAGGAGGGGGGGATGCGGTAGCAGATCTATTATTCTTCCTTGATGCTGCCTCGCCGCCCTTGAAAAGTGATTGAAGGATTGTGGGAAGGCATTTTTCATAGCTCAGCTTTACACACAGACGTTGTCCATCTCTCTGTAGGAGAACAATTCAAACTGTTGTTAAATGCCACCTCCCACCCGCTTCTAAGATCTCTGATAATTCCTAATATTACAGGGACTGTGTATTGCAAGAATATTTCTCAGACACATTTAAAGCAGAAATGATTGTTAATGCGATTGTGCAATTTAACACCCTATAGTATTCAAAGAACAGACCGGTTTTGTAGGTATTAGAACTGATTAGAAAGTTGTGGCATGAAGGTGGGCAGAGTGGGTGCTATTCAGATAGTCAGTAACTGATAAGATCATGTCATAATTGATTGCACCCTAAAATAAGTTAGAAAAGGAAAAATATTTCCCACGTTTTTTAGCTGATCAAAATCAGACTTGACCACTTGAAAAATCTAAACCGACTGGGATTATTTGGAATCTAGGACTGTGCTCAGTATTTTTCACCTTCGAAACAGGTTGAAGGCCAGTCCTATTTTGCAGGGCCAGATCTCAAGTGGCTACTCTCGAACAATCATGAGCTCGAGCTTTTTGGGGTCACTTGTTGGCCATCACCCAGTCACTGATGATGAAGATACAGGGTGATCTCCGTTATTGTTGACCCTGTTCCAACGGGCTGAATGTATGACAAGAGGGTTGCACATACACTTCAAAGAAAATAAGTGCTGTGGCAGAGCCCACATACCCTGGAAAGGTCGCAGTTTATGAAGGGGATTTGTATGGGCCGTTCTCAAAAATGTTGCACATCACATCTATAGATCTCCGGCTCTCTCCCTCCCTACTTCCCTCTCACTCTACCACTGTCACCAGCGAATCGCTGGTTATAGGGTTGGGTGGCACAAATGAGACTGCTTTCTAACATTGTATTGATTGGTTTGTTTTTAAGTGTAACATGGTTTTAACATTATTTTGACATGGGATTAAACTGAGATAGTTGTGAGCTAGACAGAAGTGGTAGCTCAGTTTCAGCAGATGCGGTCATGTTTCCATTCTCTTAACACACCATAAACCAAATGCCATTTTGGGTTCCGGTACAGTTTTTTGTGCAGAACCAGGTATTTAAAGGACCTTGCAGCGCGTCCGTGCCTAAGGAGCACCAAAGGTAAGCCTGTCTGCACCTATACCACGCCCAGAAACCAGCCATGCTATTGGTTTCAGTCCAATGTCAGTAAGTCTCCTATTTAACTTATTCTTATGAGATTAATAAAGAATGCTCACTACCCTAAAGGAGTTAGATTTACTAGTCAACAAACCCCTTTCTCCCTTTTCCATGCCTCCTCCACGCAGTCACAAATCACTGTTATACGGTTTAATAATAGATGCTCATTCTGCTTCTCTAAAAGATTTTATTGCGAATTTTACCCTAGATATTCTGGCTATTACAGAAAATTGGTTCACAAATGTTATGCTAGAGGCCTTTAAAGTCGTTATACCTGAGGGCTTTTCAATTCATAAAGCACACGGTTCTGGAAGGGTAAAAGGGACGAGACGTCCTTTTAATCAAAAACCCCTGAAACACTGTAAATAAAAATTCAAGTTGAGGTCGGGCACTCAATGTGCTTTCTATAAAATTCAAAGACCCCTCAGACACTTTTTACTCCAGCGTTTTAGCCTTCCATCTGCTTTCTGTCAATGCGAATACATATGCGTCCTAGGCTTTAGCTATAGCACAAGCAGAGAGTCCTAACGCACATTTGGTCCTCTTAGGAGATTCATTTATTTCCTACACTCTGGCTACTACGTTTCTGGACTTGTTTACACTTGTTGATCTTATACACAGTCTCTTATACATACCCATAATTTTGGTAATTTAATCAACATTATTTATTGAGACACCAAGATCTGTCAGTCCTATGAGCCCTACTCTTTTCCCTGGACTGCCTTTTGGGGCATACCCTTCCCTTCCCATTTTGCTAAACGTAAAAGTAATACTAAAGCTTCCCTTCTCACCACTGTTGCGAAAAATTGAAAACGGTTGTTGGGTGACGATTTATGTAATGCCATACTCTCACTTGACTCGTGTAATTTAAATGTAGATTCGTTCACCTCATCCCTGGCAAAAATCTTAGCTCCATCTTATTCCCAGACAGGCAGGCATGTTAGCTTCAGCAATGAAAATAACTAAGAAAAAGCTTTCAGACAATGGCTATTAGACAACTGGAATGATGAGAACTCCATTGAAAACGATGGAGTGCTCTGGACTTCTAATGGCAGGTGGAAGCTCGGAGCTCCAACATTCCAATGTTTGTTCACAGCTGTTGTTGTGAACAAAGGCCTCATGGAGTCCGAAGGGGGGTCCGTGAGGCCTTTGTTTTAAAATTTAGAACATTCTGCCATCTAGGGGCGGAATGTTCTAATATCCTTAAAACCGTCAGTAACGGGCTCTACCAGCCATTAAAGGTCCGCTCCCTCATTAAAGGCCCTCACCTTCGGCCTTTAATGCTGTAAAGGGCCATTAATGGCCAGTAGAGCCCGCTACGGCAGGCTCTAAGCCTATAGTATACATCGGAGCTGAATTCTTACACTGTTGTTGCCTGCTATCCTTCCTGCCCCTGACTCTATTCTTCCAAGTCTTTTCCTTCTTATGCCCCCTCCTTTTCTTGCCCTCTTTCCTTCTTCCCTCTCTCCATCTCACAGTGCCTCTCTGCCCCGGTCCAGTCCCACTCCCTCTGCCCTCCCTGACTCTGCATCCATCCCATCATTCCTGCTCCTCTCGATGCCTCCATTATGCACTTCCTTCCCTCTGTCTATCACTGTTCCTCTCTTTATCCCCATCCCTGTCTCTTCCTCTGGTTTCATGGCTAGCTCCAGAAAGATGAAATTAAATGCAGTGAGGGGTTGGCAGCTCCAATCCAAACGGACTCACCATGCAGAACTAGGGGTCTCTAAAATCCTCTTGCACAGAAAAAAACCTGAACAGGTTGGGGACAATTTGTCAGGCAGAATGGGGGGTTACTATAATCTGTGGATATTTCAGAAAAGGGTCCACATTACGGCAACTCCCCTGAAGCAAACCTTGTATCTTTTGAGGCGGATCAAGAGGTTGCTGTGAATACAAAGTAGGCCTTGAAACATCATAAAAATGTTATCGGACCTTCATGCATAATGACTTTAATATTCAACTTGACCTAACTGTAATGCTCTTGACTCATGAGCCGCCTTTTTTAAAACATGTTTTTATTGGCAGGTCAATAAGAGAAGACATGGAATTTTACAAATGAAGCATTCACAGACCGATTAATTACCAAGTGTGACAGTTGTATACAACCAAATAGTCCTGTAGTAGTAGGGGTTCGTCATAAGAGTTGAACTGCACATACACACAATTAACAGTTACTTCGACCATGGATGATAACTATACGGGTATATACATATTGAGGCTATATAGCTGAAGGCATTGTGAGATCTTCAATCCCCCCCTGGGGTCTGTAACATCTTGGTTTACCACCCTCAGCCAGTTTACAAATGGGCCCCGAATATCCTTTGGTCTAGACTCAACAGGCATTCATTCCCAAAATGCAGTGAGGTGTTCCTGGCAGAACGTAACATCTAGAACCCAGTCCTTTAGCAGGCAGGCAGGCTCTCTGAGCCAGTATGAAGCCATTTGGAAAGCCATTTTGGATTCCTTTCCGACTGACCACATAATAATCGGTCGGAAAGAAATCCCAAAGGGACAGTTCGATGTGGTCGGATTGCATCAACATCGCCCCCTTGGTGTTACCCAGTACGATTGTCAGACAGTTCACTTTACGGAAATCCTGTAACTCTGTAGTCAGACAAACAAAAGTAAACACCAATCACTGTGATAATATAAGCAGCTATTTGTAAGAAGACATTTGACCTCTGTCTGTGAATAAACAGCAATTTGACAAGATAAACACAAGATTTAAAGGCATCTTTATTGCTCATTCGCTTTCTGAATGGACAGCACACATGTACTTTGCCAGTTCTCTCTCTGTCTAAGCCTGAAAGTCCTAAAGATATCTCACCATGGTAAAATCTGACTCACCATAAAGAGTGGGCGAGCAGATTTTTCGAGGCCTGCAAATGGATCAGTGCCCCGACTCAATCTACATCCAGTTCCAACGAAGGGCTTCAAGAATAACTAATAGCACTGATTTTGTATCATGTTAAGGATGGAAGTATGCTTGAGCCAAATTCAGTAGGCCAATATTTTCAAAACATTTTTAAATTGTTAATGACTACCCACTCTAATAATTTATTGATGGACTCGGTGGAAAGCTTTCATGAATGATGTTGGAGAAGAACAGTAGTTCCAGCGTTCTCCTGCTTGATCTCTGCAGCCTTTAACAGTGTTTCCCATCACACCTACGGCTTCACCTTACAGTGGTCGTGATGGGTTGGGTTGCGTCAGTGACTTGGGCTGGCATGCTTCTTTTCTTTCTGATCGATCCCAAACTGTTTCCACTCTCCTTTTTTTAAATTTCCGAGCTCTTCTCTTTAGTGGCACCCAGGGTCCAGCACGGAGCCCATCTTGTATAATCTATTGTTCCAGCTGCAGAGATTAAGTTGTGCAGTATTGAATTTTAGTGTTATGTTAGCGACACTAGCTTCACATTAAACTTGTGATAATATTTCTTCTACAAAGGCCAGCCTTCAATCGTGTCTTTCCACCAGCTCCCATTGGTAGGGCAAAACTCTCTGCAGTCTAAGAGGATTACATTGAGGTAGTGGTCTTGGACAGTAACACATTCTTCTGGTTAGACAATTGGTGGACTTCTTGTTTAGATTCTGATCTGATTATTGTTGCCAAAGATCTAACCTTAGCTTACATTTCATGCCAAACTTTCCTTTCAAGCTCTGATTACCAAGGTTACTATCACGTGATTTATTCTCCCCAAGCTTCTCAAAAACATCAACTTTCTTCTTCCCATGGGCTTTTGGAAAACCACTATTTAGGACATCAGAACTTCAGTCACTGTGCTGATTCTAAATCTCCCTTGCCACTATATTTTTGGAGCACTGTTGTGCACCTTACTGGCTGTCACTGTATCAGACAAATGGCTGGTCATGATTTTGGAACAATATTTCTTCAGTCTTTCATCTCCACACACAGGCTAATATGCATAAAAAGATTAGCCTCCTTCTCTGTAATCTCAGTTGCACCCATCTGTCGTACGTTTCTCATTGCTCAAATGGGTGTACTTTCTGATGTTTTGATGTTTCCCTTGTCAACTCTCTTTGACTCTGCACTGAAGTTCACTCTGACCGCTGCAGGCTTATGTTTTAACAATGGTATGCCGTAATTATTATTATTATTTTTTTGCAGATTTATATGGCGTGAACTCGACCCGAAGGTATTGGAGCGCTTTACATGAGCACCAGTTTCGTTACACAAGGACAATTCATTTTATTTTTGGTAGGCACGGGGAGATTAAGTGATTTGCGCAGAATCACAGGATGTGGAGTCGACCCCGAGGCTCGAACCCTGGTTTCCCAGCACCAAAGTCAGCAGTCTAGCCGTGAGACCACATCCTCTTCCCCAATTCCAATTACTTTACATCAAAGTAAGGCAGAGTCAGATTTTTCTTAATTTATATTTCAGACATTTGAAACTCACAAAAATGTCATGGTTTAGGTGAACTTGCTCCATCCACAAAGAGCGAATGAATCGCACAAACTAATTTGAGATGAATTATGTGTATCAATCTCCAACTCCTTTCAGCTGTAAAACCCACACTGTCAGTATCCCATGATCCATGGGGCTGCTCTGATGCTCCGCACTAAAGCCAGTCTTCAAATAAATATCTGGTGCAATTTGTGGAGGTCATAGGAAATAAATGGGCTTTAGCTCTGACAGCTCGAGCAGCCAACGCAGCCTAGATCTCACAACAGAACGGAAACAAGGAAAGAATAGGGGAAATTGACTCATTTACATTATAAAATCTCAATTGGTTCATGCAATCAGTGCAGATTTATTTAGTCAACGCAAGAGAAGTTCCACCTGTGAACGCATCAACACTCTGAGCCTGTCTGTGGGTAGTGTCCTCCTTAGCTGCTCCTTCCAGAGTCTAGCTGGCCGTCTTTGATCGTTTGCAGGCCCTCCTCTGGGTGTGGGTCATTCAGGTACACTTCAGGATATTGCCATGGTGCAAGTCACTTGGAGAGTTACAGCAGCACAGCCAGTTCAGAGTCACAGAGGTGCAGTCTGCTCCAGGTATCCTGCAGTACAGGCCTATGGTACTGGCCACTTGTAGCATTGCAGATCTGCAGTCTACTCAGGCACACTTCGGCAGTGCAGCCACTTCAGGCAAGAGAATCAACATTCTGACCCAGCTAACGCTGATTGCATATTCACAAATATCTCCAGGTAGATGTGCCTTCACCTCTGGGCCAGCTGCTTTTTCTCGCCTGCGTAGTCAGCATCTCCTGCAGACTTTGCACGTTCCTTCCCTCTACTTCTCAAGCAAGTCAGCCTCCAGGCACTTTAAGACTGGGAGCCAACTTTCTTGCAGGTCAGACTCCAGGTGAGGACCCCCCATGTCTGGGAATCTGGCTACCAGGCAGATACTCTAGGGTACTCTGCTGAGCATTCCCTTCCTTGGTGAAAAAGATTGGACCTGGAACAGCAAGTGGGTCAATACCTCCCACTTTAATACCAGTAAAGCACAGAGGGGATATGGACTCTCCGCACTCTCAAGACTGGTCTGTGTTGGTTCTTTTATGTGTCCTTTCCAGGCAGATTTCCAGCACAGCCTCTGTGCAGACCAATGCTCCTCATAGCAGGGTCCAGTTTGGAGTACCCTCAATAGAAGTACAAAGGGGTGTGACTTCTGCACCTGGTTAACAACTGTCACTCAGCTCAGGGATCAGAAAAAGACATGTTGGACTCCCCTAAATGACACCTCACACTCAGAACAGCAGAGACTGCAGTCACACTTTTCCTACCATCATATACCAAACTGCAGTGCTCAGGAAGACTAATCCAGAAGCTCCTAGCAGCAAAATAACAACTGAATTTCTAAGGGGATCCCTGCCTCAGATGCTCCCACTTCAATGAGCAATTTGGATACGCCCGTAATCTTTGAAACAGTAGGTGGGGTAAAGGGTTCATAGTGTTGCTGTACTCTGGCGTGATGTTGTTATCTACCTGCTTGACTTGCCAGAGGTTTCTCCTTTCCTGTGCCTTTGAGCTCTAGTGAATTTGTGCCTCACCTGGAAGTGGCCTAAAAGGCCAAAAGGCAGGGGACAGCGCCATATAAATAAGGCAAAAAAGAAAGGAAAAGCATGGGAAATGAGGCTATACCCATGTTCCAACAGGGATATATCTAAGCCATGAAAGTACATACCTCATTGTGCCTGCAAAACATTTCATACAGCTTTGCACATCTGAGAACAGCTTGATCATACTGGTTCTTGGGTCTTGTTACTTAAGCATTATTTAATTTGAACTCTCCTCAAAAGTAGAATGACAGTTTGTTAGCTCCGTTCTGGCATCTTGATCCTCGAAGGTTTTTGCATATCTATAATAAATTGTTTAACACCCTACCTAGGTTGGTGTGATGAGCGCAAGCAAGAAACTGAAGAGAGGTGGCTGCAAAACAACAGAACAAGTAATATATAATGCTTCTTGTGGAGTGAATAGTTCAAAATCAAACGTTATACGTAGCTTGAAATGATTATCAATTTCTAAACAGTTGAATCTACCAGTCCTACTATAGATGCAAACACCAATGCTAATAATGGTATGCAAGTGAAGGTGAGGAATGATACATTGAATGATAAAGGGATACAGGAGGCCATTTATTTCCCCTCACCTGATGTATTAATGGGTGCAGGCTGTTATGTTAAGCCCATTTGTATAGCGCACTAATCACCCAAGAGAGAATCCAGGCGCTTGGGCGGGCTTGTATGCGTGGTGTCCCAGGGTGCTTATATAAAAAGCCAGCTCTTCAGCTTCTTGGAGAACTCGAGAAGTGAGGAAGAGGCTCTGGTGTGTTAAGGGAGGTTGTTCCACGTCTTCGGTGCGATGTAGGCAAATGAGCGACCTACTGTTTTGTTTTTTTTTGCAAATGAGTGGAATGTGCAGCTGTGTGGTGGGTTGGTGAAAGTGTATGGGCTGTTCAGGTATTCTGGTCCTGTGTTGGGTAGGGTTTTGTATGTGTGCATGAGAAGTTTGAATTTGCTGAGCTTGTGAATAGGGAGCTAATGAAGGTGTGGTGTGATATTGGTGTGGCATGGGAGTTTGAGTATGACCCTTGTGGCTGTGTTCTGGATTCTGTGTGTAGCAGTTGTTTGGAGATTCTAGCATAGAGAGTGTTGCCATAGTCCAGCCTGCTGGTGATGGGTGCTTGTGACAGTCCGTCTGGAATTCTAAGGCAACCATTTGAAGATCTGTCACAGAATGCCCAGGATGTGGAAGCAGGAGGTGCACACTTCGTTGACTTGAGCCATAATGTTGAGCTTTTCGTCTATGATGATTCCTAGATTTCTTGCGTGGTCGGTGGGTGTTGGTCCTAGCTCCGATGACCACGAGGTCTCGTGAGGAGGTCTAGTTGCCGCAGACCATTACATCCGTCTTGTCGGAGTTGAGCTTCAATCAGTTAGTTCACATCCAGTCTGCTACCAGGATCATGTAGTTGGTGGAGCTGTGATGAACATTAAGATCAGTGCATTGGGATTAACCTGGTGGCTGTTAAAGAAGATAATAATAGTGCACTTGCCTCTTTTTCTCCTCTTGCTTGGGCAATATTTGATTAGGTTAAGTATGCTCAGGCTATGACCCTAGTCCAACACCTTCAGTGGATTAATCTCTGCCAAATAATTATACCCTTCTGAATGTGCCCATGCCACGTCCTAATATTACGACTAATGCACAACAGTGTAATAAGTCTGAATTAAGAAAACTATTTGAACCTAGCAAAACTAAAGATTTTCCAATAAAAATGGCTCAATGAATAAAGGATTAATACAAAAATTGTGCTGATGAAAATGAGGTTTACTTGAGAAGAGAGTGCATGACCTGTAAAGTCAAAGTTCAAGGAACACCTGTGTTTTACAAGCAAGAAGGAATGTATGGCCTTAGCACACAGGAAAGTCTTCTGTGTTTTCAATATATTAAACATGAGTAGACAATGGGAGCAGGAGACTAAATTAGGCAGGAACAACCAGAATCTGATAAGAGCACAATGATAGAGCACGAACACACAAATATGCATTTAACCCAAATACACAAGCATTCAAAAGTAGAACAATACTTCGTTTGTTAAGCATTGCTAGAACTGCAATGAAGGATGTGGAGATAATTAGGTTAAAGTCTGGAGTCATAGGTGACCTCATCTTTTCCTACACCATTGTGCAACTGCCTAGTCCTTCAAAGGTCTTATGGTGCTGCCCACATAACATTTTCTACACACGCATTCGATGATATACACAACAAACCTGGTGTTACAGTTTATATTGTGTCTTATATCATATTTTTTTGTTAAATTTAGTGAAGTTCTTAGTGCCATGTTTTGCTCATCTGCAAATCCCACAGCAACCACATTTAAAGAAACCTATGGGGCGTGGCCAAGATGGCGACCTGATCGGAAGTCTTTCGATCGGCTCCCCGGCCTTGTATTCCCCCCTTTTATAGCGGTATACCCCCCCTGAACTAGCCGATTCCTGTACCGCTGACCCTGGTGTACTGGCGGGGTGCGCTGGTCCGAGTTACGGCGGAGGAGGTGACCGCTGGATTCGCTTTCGGAGCCTCCGTGGTGCGGCTGTCATGGCGGCGGCGGCCTGAAGCGTCCCGACGTGTCGGAGCGTTGTCCTGCCCCCGGCCGGGGAGCGGAGGGGTGCTGCGGGGAGCTCCGAGGCGAGGATCGAGAATTAGCATCAGCGGCTGGGACCTGAGCGTGAAAGCCCGCCGGACACGGTGACCTGTGGCGGCCCGACCTCCCCAGGCGTACCCAGCTTTGGACCGCGGCCCTGATCCCGGGGTCGGCCCGGCCGCGTGACCCGCCCTACTGCCCGCTGCCTCCCTCGGGCGTGGGCCCACACAGAGGACCTTCGCGAATGCCCGGTCAGCGGGGGCACAGGAGCTAGACGCTCGGCGGCAACCGGAGTGGAGTGTCCCGCGTAAGAGGGAGGTGAGGAGCGGGAAGTGATGAAAATTGAGCCCCCGCCTACCCATACGCCATAGGAGTCACACTTATTGCGCTGGCCCGGTGTTCGGACCCCGGAGGACAGGGGGGGTCACTGTTAGGTGATGCGGATCCCCGCAGGTAGGTGCAGCCCCAGAGAGCGGTTGTGTGTGGTGGGGCCGGTGCCTGCTGCCCGGGGGACATTTGGAATCCAGGCCCCGGCTGGGGCCTAGAGCACCGTCGACGGCGGCGGGCCCTCGACCACCACAGCTTTCACCGAGACTTCCCTTGGGGGCCCTTGGACACCTGGGTGCCCTGCTCCTGGGGGCCCGGTTGTTGTGCGGCGGGGGACCTTGCTGAGACTCTTGCCTTCCCCGAGAACGCCTCGACCCAACCCTGGAGTGAGTGACCTGAGCCACGCCGGCGCGGGGGGGGGGACCGAAACCCCCCAGGATACCTGCCCGTGGTGCGGACTCCGCTGTGGCCCCCCTACTCGCCGGATCGGCGCGCTGCATCGGCCTTGCTCCCGGAGTCATGGGCCTGGAGAAGGTGCCTGCCGGTTCTCCGGAAGAGTTGCCCACCCCGCTCTGGACTGCCCCGGGCACCGTGGGAGACGGTGCCGCGCCGCGGGGGAGGCCCGGGCGATCCACCTGGTGACGCGGGGTCCTGTAGCCTTGGGGCTCCCTGACCCGCCAGCAGCATGGCCAACGTGGGGCGCAAGGGCAATCGCTCGATAACGGACATGCTCAGCAAGAATGTCCCGAAAGGGGGGAAAACCCAGACACCCTCATCGCCCTCGGCCGACACCACTGGGATGCAGAGAGAAGAGGGAGAGGCGCCCATTACGAGGACCTTCCTGGAATCCCTCTTTAACACCTTAAGGGAAGATTTTCAAGCACTGAAACAAGACTTGGCTGGGGAACAGAGGGAGCTACGAAGAGACATTGACGGTCTGGGGGAACGAGTGGCTGCAGTGGAAGATGCGGACAGTGTCCGCAGTGAAAAGTTGGCTCACCTGCAGCAGGAAGTCCTCCGCTTGCAAGAACAACAGGTGGACCTGCAGGCTCATGCAGAGGACCTCGAGAACCGTTCCCGGAGGAACAACATACGGGTCCGGGGTGTGCCGTCAAAGGCGGAGGGGAACAGCGTCACCTGCTATCTGCAGGACCTCTTTAGAGACATACTTGGAGAGCCCCCTGAGTTCACCATCCGCATTGACCGTGCACATAGAGTGGGCCTAGCAAGACGCACATCGGCTCCACCACCGGACATTCTGGCATACCTCCCAGACTTCCCCTAAAGGAGCGGATTCTACAAGTAGCCCGTCAGAAGCAACCTCTGCAGTTCCGGGGCGACTCCATCGCCCTGTATCAAGACTTATCAGCCATCACGCTGCAGAAAAGGCGTACCTTCAGAGTGGTCACGACATTCCTACGCGACAAGGGGGTGCCGTACTCCTGGGGACACCCATTTCGACTCATCTTTAAGTGGCAGGGGACTTTGCATCAACTTCGCTCTCTTAGTGACACATGCGCTTTACTACAGATCGACCTGCTGGAAGACGGAGGGTCCGGAGAGGCCTCCCCACGCAGATCACAAGATGGGCCCACGCAGCGTTCCCGCGATGGCTGGCAGCAAACCGGACCCAGAAATGATAGCCCAGGAACAAGCAGCAGCCGTACAGGAGGTGGTCAAAGACACCACGGCCTCTTCCTAAGAGACCTCAATCTGGGGGGAAGCCCCACATGCTTTGCTTTGCTGGGGGGGGAGGGGCCGGGGAGCCGGAGGAGTTGCCGCTGCCACGTTTCCCTATATGATGACACTCTACGGACCTGACCTTCGTTCTGACAGGCACGAGACTCTGGTTTGCCTTTGGGGTTTTCAAGTTGGGGTGAAGGCGGGGGGTGGGGGGCTGGAGGGGTTGGAGGGAGTTGGGATGGGAGGGTTGGTTGAGTTGGGGAGGGGGTTGGGAGGAAGGGAAGGCTGGAGGTGGGGGTTCCAGGGTGGGTCGTCCAGTGCTACCTACAGGTTTCGGGCCTTTGCGATACCAGTCCACACCATCTACCACTAGGACATCCACACCGTTTGCCACTAGGATGAGGAAACACAGTTTTGGTCTCCACTGTCACACATGCCACCCACAACCTTCAAGATTCTGACCCTTAATGTTAGGGGCTTAAATAACCCAGTCAAACGGCGCGCGATACTGTCCCACTTAGAAAACACCCAGGCAGACATTTGCTTGTTACAGGAAACTCATCTGCTACCACGCGACTGCCACAGACTCCGCTCTCACAAGTTCCCGACTCAGTTCTTTTAGTCAGGACATAATAAGACTGCAGGGGTGGCGATTCTAGTTGCACGGCATTTCAGGGGGGAGGTTCTTCACAAGTGCGCAGAACAGAGGGGAAGGCTGCTAGCTTATCGGCTTAGGATAGGGGGCCTCACGTTCACGGTAGGGTCCCTATACAGCCCTAATGAGAATCAGGAACGCTTCTTCCATTCGGCCCTGACTGACATCGCAGATACACCAGATAGACATATCGTACTCGGGGGGGATTTCAATATGGTCTTTGACACAAACTTAGATAGATCTGCCCAGCGCACACCCCAAGCCGGGACATTCACACCCGGATGTAAGGATCGGATGACGGAACTAGATCTCCATGACCTCTGACGCCGTACACACCCCCGAGATAGGGAATATTCGTACTACTCCAATGCACATAAAACGTACGCCAGGCTGGACCATCTTCTAGTCACAGGTCCAGTGTGCGCTTTAGCCACTGCGACGGAGATCAGAGTTATCTCCCTGTCGGACCATGCGCCAGTGTCCACCACAATCCAGTTACCGCCACTAGCATATCCCCCTAGAGTCTGGAGTCTTTAAGACACTTTGTTGCATAAGAAACCGGTAGTGAAGCGAATTCAAGACACTATCCGTGACAAACGCCAACGACGACACCTCCTTGGCGACTCAATGGGCAGCCCTGAAGGCAGTCGTCAGGGGAGAATTTCTGGCCCCCTCCTCCGTGGAGAATAAGGAGCGGCAATGCAAACGAGACGAACTCACCCAACGAGTTCGCGAACTCGAGCAGATGCATCAACGTACGGGTGCTCCCAGAATCTGGAAGCAACTTAAAGTGGCGAGGAAACTCCTGGCGGCCCTAGACATGGACCGGGCGGAATATGCAGCACTGCGGCTGCGGCACACCTACTGGCAAATAAACTTCGTGCGGCGCACCAACGGCACTCGGTGAAGGAGATCACTGGGCCAGACGGAACCCCGATCACTGAGGACGCCCGAATAGCGGAAGCCTTCCGTAGCTTCTACGCAGCCCTCTATGCGGGCGACCCAGTGGACAATCGAATGGCAGATGACTACTTAGACTCGGTCACTCTCCCCTCCTTGGCCCCCTCCCAAGCGGAGCACCTAGACAGGGACATCCGCATTGAGGAACTAATTTCCGCCATTGCTAAACTCAAGCATGGGAAGGCCCCAGGTCCGGATGGCTACACATCCCTCTTTTACAAAACATTCTGTACAACACTGGCGCAGATTCTTACTCGCCTTTTCAACTCCTTTTCTGAACCGGGTGCGATCCCGCCTGACCTTCTGCGGGCATCTCTCACGGTCACCCCCAAGCCGGGAAAGGACAAGACCAAGTGCAGTTCTTATAGGCCAATATCACTCCTAAATGTGTTTCTTAAGTTATATACTGGGATCCTAGCGGCCAGAGTGGCCCCCCACCTACCGGGCCTTATTGACCCGGACCAGGTGGGGTTTATCTCCGGACGACAGACGGTGGACAACACCAAAAGGATCGTCCATCTCATTGAAAAAGCCTCCTGAGTCCCCGGAGAAAGGTTGCTGCTAGCAGTCGATGCTGAGAAGGCGTTTGACCGTGTACAATGGCCATACCTGGAACGGGTCCTAGCGAAAGTCTGTCTTGGGGAAAAATTTTGTTCGCTCATCTTTAACTGTTACAAATTTCCTACGGCAGTGGTGAGAGTGAACGGTTGCGACTCCCAGAGCTTCTCCATTGAGAGGGGCACGAGACAGGGGTGCCCGTTGTCGCCCCTCCTCTTCCCACAGTTGGACCCTCTTTACCCTTCGCCCAGCTTGGCTCATGGGGCATTGTCTCCTCATTCAAAAAGTATGTATCCAGTTCAATAGGCATCTTACCGCTAGTTTCTGATGCTCTATATTGTTGTGTGTGTGTACATGTGTGTTTATTCCTCCCCATTTTTACCAATTTCTTGCAACCTGGCCCCCCCCTTGAAATCCTTGGCTGGCCATACAAACCAATGAATGTTTGTTTCCGCTTTATTGAAATTTTCTTCTTTCCATCTCGGCAAACCTGGTCCCCCCAAGAAATCTTTGGCGTGCCATGTAACAGCCTATAAGTGTGTTCCTTCCCTTTTTTTGTATTTTCCTTCCTTACAGGTATTCACTAGTAAAGCGCATTGGGATCCGCGCTCATTCTAAATCCTGTGTTCTTATCCTTTCAGGCTTATATCATCAGTAGTACTGAGCTAGCTTTTACACGTGTATAATATTTATCTATACACATTGATCATACATATCACTCTATCTGTGGGAGCGCATTAGTGAGTGACAGGGGGATCTATATACCCGGTCCTGACGAAGGGGCATGTCGCCCCGAAACATGTTGACCCACACAGGAGAGCAAGACTAGTAACTCGTTCTTGCCCTCCGCCTCACCCCTTTTAATGATACCAGCCAGTGCCTATTAAATAATTTTTTTTTTAAACACCAGGCCAGGTATCTTTTAATTTCACTGTCTATCACTCCTGACCCCACTGACACTCACTCCATTATCACTCACATAGCACTCACAATAAAAAGGTGCTCCGGCGTAGCCGCTTGTCGCAGCACTGCCCCGTCCCGCAGCGGGGGCGGGAAGACCCCGATGATGAAGCATGACACCAAGGGCCCTTTTGGTGTGTGAGGGGTATTTTAACACACTGAGTATATTCCAACAACATCGGAATATATACTGAATAATTTTTTTCAGGTGGTCTCTATTGATTATTTATGCAAATGGGAGTCAGACAAGCACTGGCTCTTTCAGGACCAGGCAGTGGCAGGGCGCCCGCTCCAGGAAATACCCTTTCTGCGCAAGGCTCATCGGCCCACCAACCTGTATGCTTCCTTTGTCACTAGGGTACCCTTGAAGGCTTGGGATGCCACCAATGCTGCACACAAACTCACTACCTTCCCCTCACCACTTACTCCCCTGTTCGATAACCCGGAATTTACTCCGGGGCTAGAACAGGGGGCTTTTACACACTGGCGACCAGCAGGGTGTCGTTTTCTCTACCATATATATGGCCCAGATAGTGTCATCCCTTTCTCACTCTTTAAACAAGAATACTCAATGCGAGAGACGGAACGGCTGCGCTACATGCAGGTCCGCCATTGGGCATTACACCCACAGGTGCGTGAAACGGCGAACAGGAAACTCCTTCCCTACGAACAGTGGCTTACGTCCCGCACTTCGGACGCTAAGTTGATATCCGATCTTTACAAATTCTTGCAACCACCACCCACACACCTTCATAACCCAGGCAGGGAACGCTGGGAACGGGAACTAGGTAGAACATTGAGCTGTAAGGAATGGGATCAAATCGCATATAGAGCCCGACACTAAGCATACCACACGGGGCTCACAGAAACACTTACTAAGGTATCTACCTACTGGTACTATACCCCAGAACGGATACAAGAGATGGACCGCAGCAGATCCAACACTTGTTGGTGGGAATGTGGGTACACAGGCACGCTATCACACATCTTGTGGGACTGCCCGCTTTTACACTCCTACTGGAAACAGGTGCTGGATGACATTGACACTCACTTTCAGACTGAACTACCTCGCTTCCCTGCCTATGTTTTACTGGGGCTTCCAAACCGCCTAATGTATCCCCTGAGCTCACGTAGGGGACGGCAGATCGCTATCGCCCTGGGCTTAGCAGTGCAGAATATCCTTACACATTGGCGCACTACTACAATCCCTTCCATCACAGGATGGTTGCATAGACTGTGGCACGTACTGGGAATGGAGAAGTTGTCCCTTACCCTCGCTGGAGACATAGACCAGTTTGATGAACTTTGGCAGCCGTTCCACTTTTTGCTAGCCACTGAATTTAGAGAAATTACCTGCCCGAAATATCTCCGTCTATTACGGCTTACTACACCTGATGGGGAGGACACTTGAATGGACCACACGTAGGTGGTCCCTCCTTGACGGGGCAACGGTGCAGAGGAATGGGATTAACCTGGGCACTGGACGGAGGGAGGAGGGTCGGGAGGGGATGGGGAATGGGAGGTTGAAGGGGAGGTTTTTTTTTCGAGGGCGTTGTTTTCCTTTTTGCAGCACTGCCTCTGCCAGCTTCTTCTTATTGATTGGACTGCTTTTGGACTGTCATCAGGAGGGCCTCTGCGCCGTACGCGGGCCTCTGCCCTTTGCAAATCCATTTCATCTATGCAATGTATGTTTTGGTTCTTTGTGCTGCATCAATAAAAATGATTTAAACCTAAAGAAACCTATGGTGTGAGGTATCAGCCATGTGGAATCATTGGTACCGTTGGACTGGGTCTATTCCTTAGTGTCCTGCCCCTCCTAAATGTAATTTGTGGATAGTTGTTAATATAGGCAGAAAGTGATTTGTCAGCTTGTAAAATGCCCCAATGTCTGGTCAAACTTCTCCTGACTATGTGGTGGAAATCGTTGAAATCAGTGATCATTCTCACTGGTTGATGTTGTTTGTGGATGGGAGTACGAGTATGTAATGTGTCTGGTCTGTTAACAGTTGCCATTCTATTCTCAGCTTTTCTGATGGTGTGGGGTTTGTAACCTCTCTTGATAAATCTTTGCTTCATGTCCATGAAGCAGGTCTGAAACTCTGTGTTGTCACTGCAATTCCTCCTGGCCCTCAAAAACTCCCCATAGGGAATAGCACTTATCTGCTGTCTGCATGCAGGATCGCGTTACACAAGGTTTCTTTGCGAAAGAGTCTGCTGTGTAATTGATCATCTTTGGTGAACAATTCCACATCTAAAAATGTAACTTTAGAGGTACTGGATTCCATGGTAAATTTCATCTCTAAGGTGTTACTGTTCAAGTGTGTGTATAATTCTTCTAACTTGTCCTGTATGACCGGCCACAGTAAGAGACAGTCGTCTATGTAACGACCCAAAATTTAATGGACTCAATCCATTGAGCACCCTTGGTGCCCCAAATCCAGTCTGCCTCCAGTGTGCCCATGAATAAACTCGCAAATGATGGTGAAAATTTAGATCCCATTGCTACTCCCCTGGTTTGTTTATACCAGTGTTTGTCGAACAAGAAAAAGTTATTATTCAGGATAAGTTCCATCATTGAGGCCAGCACACTAGTGTGTTGCCATTGGGTGGCAGGTCTGTTGTGCAACAGTCTGGTCACTGCACGTAGTCCTAGGTCAGGTTTTATGCTAGTATACAGGGATACTACGTCTAGAGTTGCTAGTATGGTTCCAGTCTGCCATTGAAGGTCTGATAGCAAGCTCAGAATATGTTCAGTATCTTGGATGTACGAGGGTAGATTTCGCACCATAGGTCCAAGAAAGAGATCAATGTATTCTGCTAACTTTTCAGTTGGGCCTCCCATCCCTGACACAATGGGTCTCCCAGGGGGGAATGGGAGGTGCTTGCGAATTTTGGGAAGAGTATAAAGCCAAGGATATGTGGGTTTAAAGACCTTCAGATATAAGAATTTGTCATCATTAAGTAGGCCAGCCGTGTGCCAGGTGGTCAGATGTCTATTGATCTCAATTGTGAGCGGGCCTATCAGGTTTTATGTCGATAGTTCGTAGCAGGTAGTGTCATTTAGTTGGGATATTATCTCCTGTTTATAGTCAACATAGTTCATGACCACAACATTTCCTCCCTTGTCAGCTTCCCTGATTAGGATATCGTGATCCATGCTCAGTAATTTAAGAGCTGAGTGTTCTTCTTTAACAAGATTGTCCTTATATTTGAATGAGTTTCTGGTGTTTTTGTTGTCATATTTATCAATGTCTTCTAGTACACATTTATAGAAGTTGTCGATGGAGTTACCCCCAGGGAGAGTAGGTATCCATTTAGATTTGGACTTGAGACCACTTGCAATGATGAAGTCCGATTCAATGTTTAGTTCCTCTAGGAGTAACTCCAAGTCATAAGGTGGTTGCTCCACATCTGTAAGGGAAAGAAGCAGTTGTGTTGCTTGAATATCATTAATAGTCAATACATCAGACCCACGGTCAATAGGGATGTTCTTAGTGGTTTTATTAACAGCTTGGTTACAGGAAAAATGTTTCTTAATTTTAAGACCCCTTATAAACTTGAACAGATCTATTTTCAGTTCACAAATGTCGCCTGGTGTATGTGGATTGAAATTCAATCCTTTACTGTGAAGAGAGCTCATGTCTGTGGTGAGAGATTTAGAGGATAGGTTAATAACCCGAACTTCTCTGCTCTAGTCTATTGTTTGTTCTTCACATCTCCTGACCTCAGCTTTCTTCTGTAGTCTTCCTGTCCCTGCTCTCCTGCCACTACGGGGTTTAAAGCTGTTTTTTCTCGTGGCAAAGGTGTTCTGTTCCCTTTTCTGATCCTCTGGACTTCCCTTAAAAAAAAGAAGACTTATGGTGTCCAGTACCATCTGCAGCAGCAACCAGAATCTGATAAGAGATCTTAGGAGCACAATGATGGAGCTCACACACACAAATAAATATGCATTTAACCCAAATACACAAGCATTCAAAAGTAGAAAAATACTTTGTTTGTTAAGCATTGCTAGAACTGCAATAAAGGGTGTGGAGAGAATTAGGTTGAAGTCTAGAGTCACAGGTGACCTCATCTTTTCCCACACAAATGTGCAACTGCCTAGTAATTCATTGTTTTAACTTTGGTAACTAGCATTGTTTAACTTTGTATAAAAATAGCTGCCTATGAAGCGGCAAATTGAGACCAGCAGTTTACTTGTGTGAAGATGGTCGCTCTCCCTGTCGCAACAGTAAAGAGCTGATTTTACTCTGCCAAGAGGAGTCCGTATTTTCCTTCATTTTTAAGTTACCCTGCAACACCAGTGTAGCGTATAGTCTGGAAATTGTCCCTTTCAACAACAGAGGTGTAATGAAATTGTAGCAAACTTGCCTGCTTGCGATGCCCCCCTACTTTTTGCCCTACTTTGAACTGCTAGATGCTATGGTAGTTGATCTGAAAGTGTGCTGGGTCCTGCTAACCAGGCCCAGCACCAGTGCTCTTTCCCTTAAACTGTAAATCTGAATTGGTACACCCAATTGGCAAGTACGTTTACACCCTGTAAGGCCCTAGTATATGGTACCAGTGGTACCCAGGGCAGGGATGTAAAAGGGATATCAGGCTGCAGCTCTTATTGTGCCACCTTGAGTGACCCGATTAAAACCGAAGTCTGCAGATCTGCAGTCCTGCACAAGCAGCTTGCCTGCTTGAGTTCGACCCTGCACATGTGCGAGATGGTCACCTCACTGCATTTGATGTATATTAGTCACCCCTAAGGTAGGCCTCCTATAGCCCAGGAGGCAGGGTGCATTATATTATATTTGTGGAAGTTTATCTGTAAGGATATATTGATCTGTGGTAGCATTTTATTAGAATTCTACTGCCAGTAACTAGCCATCTATCTATAAGGGCTGGCATATGGGGTTTACCTATGTGTCCAGCTCCACAAAGGCCCGGGCGATTTCTTTAGTGTTTGGTGTCAAACACTGTGCTTTTTAACTCCCGATACGATGGTGGTGTCGAGGTCTAACCAGCAGGCACATAGGTGACACTTTAGACAGTGTCCACCAAGTTAACTTAGTGTTCTTGTGCCTTGGCATGCTTTTTCAAAGGTTTGTATTCAAGACAGAAGTCTGATCTCATGCTGGGGAGTGTGTGCCACTCCCAGAGGCCAGAGACAAAGACCTATGAGAGCAGGAGGTGACACCTCTGCCCACACAGGATGGCTAGTGATTAAGACCGGCGCGGTGGTGAGCTTCAAAGGCTTTACTGGCACCACTGGACAATGGCTCCTCCTGCCTCAGATACTGTTTTTCATGGGCAGGCATGGAATTAACTGAGCAGGAGGCATCCACCTCCACACGGCTGACCACACTTCCAGGCTGTTGCAGCTGAGGTGTACAGTCAAGAATGGTTTTGACCATGTTGAATTTAGGCTAGAAATCGGCTTATGACTAGTTTTAGTGACATACATTCACAGAGACTGGTTCCAAAGGGAAGGTAAACCACTCTGCAACCTAAAGACTTCATAAGAACTCCCTAGGACTAGAGGTAATAGTCCCCTGCAGTCGAAAGGCACAAACCGCTAAGTCCATGATCTTAAAGTCCTACTCCCCGAGCCACCAGTGGCCGCTCAACGTCCATGGGCAGGGGGCTTCTGGGAATCATACTCCCGACCCTCAACAAGGCTCAGCTTTCTACACGTTCCCTTGGTACTTTGGATAAAGATTTTCTCAACCGGAGTGCTTGCAGGTACCAAGGCAAGAGAAGAGATTCACCTGCATGAATGACCAGCCACCCATGTGGCTCTATCGGAAAGATCTTGCATGTTTTTGTTAGCCTCTCTTGGCATGCCTGCTACTCTGGCTGCAGATCCTGTTCAGCACCATGGATAGCCAAGAACACCTCTGCACCCGAGTACCCAGATCCAGGTAGGTCAGATTTGCCTAGAGACTCCTGGTCCACGTTCCGCTCCTTGTTTTGTTTCCAAAGTGTTTTGCTCCCAAAGTGTTTTGCTCAACTAGCCCTGCAAGTACCTTTTTGCTAAGGTTAACCATTTCAGTACTGCAATCCTGATTAACAGCTCAGTTTGACAGCTAAAGTAGACTTCTGCACTCCGATCACCTGAGCCAGGTAAAAGTGTACTAGCTGTTGTGAACTGGTCTAGGGACTCACAAGGCCTTAACTCAAAGTGGGTTCTGTTGAACTCACTTTCTAAGTAACCAATTGCTTATATGTGTTTTTCCCATTAACCGCAATGCTAATTTTTCCACATTGCAAAGTGCTGATTTATTTAATGCTTTAAAATTGATAACTCCGGTTATACGGTATGTATTGATTTCGTTGGTGATGTGAAATGCTTAACACATGTTCCTCTAAGTAGCCTGTCTGCTCTTTGCACTCTACCAGGACAGAGAGAAGGTGTACTGCGAGAGTACCCGGGGTCCATCTTAATCTATTGTGCTAGTATTACATGGTAAGGCACTCCTGTTATACTACATAATACTTTCATCTTGCAACAGGAATGGAATCTTGGAAGAATCTTGGAAGATATCCAAATATTGGCCTTCCACCGATGACTAATCTGAGGAAGCAATTCACTATCATTTGCTGTTCCGAATAGAAAGAGATCAATGTCATTCTGGACGCCTACAGTGAAATAATAAAAGAGCTCTGTGAATGAAAACAGTACTTGGTTTGATGCGGATTGCAGAGAGAACAAATGCTATCCAACGCTCAAATCACTTGTCACTGCATCATTAAGAGAAGAATATTTCAAGGCCCTACGGAGAGAGTACACAGCCCTAAAAATAAAAAGAACACCGACGAGCTGAGAGGATCTTACAATGGCTCCTGCTGAAAAAAAGACTCCAAAAGATTCTGGGCAATTGTCTCAAAAGTAAACAGAGGCAGGCAAACAAGCAGGGACATCCCATTAAAGCTTGGGTAGAGCATTTCCACGACCTTTTCTGTGCTGAAAACTCGACAGGCAAATTGATACATGCCCACTCACACAGTAAGGATAATGTCATGGATAACATGCAGACCTTAGCCTTTTTTTCGGCTTGAAATAGAGATAGCCATATTGTCCCAGAGGCTCAATAAAGCACGGGGACCAGACTTTGTACCAGTATATGTGTTACGTGTGGACCTAAGGATGTGGATGGAGGTCTTGACAACATTTTTTTATTTCTTAACAGCCTCCAAATCTGCTCCAGCATAAGAAAGGAGGCAGATTATCACCAACTAATACCGGCCAATATCCTTCCTAGATGAAGTGGGCAAAGTGTTTGGTTGAGCATTACTCAATAGGTTGCAAGCATGGGTTGACAGAAGTTACATTCTTATTGATGTTTAAGCCACTTTCGAAAATGGAATTATTAGTATTGACCAGGCAATTAGGATGCATATGATCTGTGTTAAATATACTAAAATAGTAAAAGTGATTCTGAACTTTTCTATTATGGACTTGAAATCAGCATTCAATTTAGTAAACAGATCCAAACTGTGGGAAGGTCTCCAACAACTAGGAATAGCCAAAGCACTGCTACAGTTAATTGAGAGTTGACAAATCGATACCAATACACTTGTCTGATTAGGAGCATATGGGGAATATAATGATTCTGTTTATATCCCTACACAAGTCCGCCAGCGGTGGATTCTGGCCACACTGTTATTTAGACTTTTTCTTAACAATGTAGGGAACTATCTGGATAAAGAGAGACCATACATACCAAAAATGTCTAGTAAGTGATTCTTTGAGAAACACAAAATTCCATGCATAGCCAACTTTGGAAAATACTGTAAAGGTAAATATCTTCAAATTAATTCCACCAAAACTAATATAATGGGACTGAAACCATTTCCCCTCTTAATGGAGCTTCCTGTGGTTAGTGATCAATTTCTTGAGAGTGTATATATGTTCTTTCATTTGGCAATACGTTTTAACCACAAATTAAATTAGCATGACCATGTTGATAAGGTTGCACTCGTTCTTAGAGAAACAACCAATTCAGTATTGGGTCTTAAAGATAAAATTGGTAGCCTACTGTAGGGCCTACCACTGCAGATATCCATACAGAAAGCAGGTGAAGCAGCCGTATATGGAGGCGAATTTTGGAGCTATACTAAGTAGCTGCAAACAATAGAAAATAACTTTTGAAGAGTGCTACTAAAGTTTTGTCCTGGAACACCGATAGTCCTTTTTTATATGGAAACAGCGGTCAGATCTATATCGGATAATATTGCATTATACTCTCAGACTGGCCATATCTGATTAGAACTGCTACGCGAAAGCATATTTAGGAACAATAAATGACGTATCTCCGTCTGACAAGGCTTCTAGTAATCGTTGAGAAATATGTTAAAAGAATATTTCTTTTTAATCTAAATCTTTTATTGAATTTACTTTGGGTAACATAGGTATCCTGAGTATGGAACAGCTCCGTCCACACACGTCCACCAGAATGTTAATCGATACATTCTGGTCCGTGGACCCTGAAACAATATTGTCACACCTCCATAATGTCCCACATTACACAAATGTAGCAAAACACAAACAAAAGGATAACAAGAACAGCACCACACCATAATCCTCCATCGCTCGGCTGTCTGCCTGGGCCAGTCTATGATATAGGTGTTACCACCAGGCTGATGGACATCTGTCCCTCCCCCCAACCCCACCCCAGATCATGTACCAAACACACAAATTTCAGTGTCCAGTGACCATTGTGGTACGGGGCAAAGCTGCAAGTGTATCCCTCAGTATGCAGCCCAATCTTCCCGGGCTGTTATTATGCCACCCCTCCTGGTTCTAGAAACACATTTTTGGCATCTATTTGCTCCCTACTAGAAGCAAGTCTCTGCGCTAAAGACTCATTGTTCTAGAAGACTTCAACTTCCAACTAGAAGCCGCCTTCCATCCAGATACAGAATGTTTAACTGATACAATGGACAGATTTGCCCTCACTCAAATGGCCATGGGTCGGGCGAATTCCGAAGGACACATACTAGACGATATTTTCACCAACAACTCCCACATAGCCATTATAGCTCACTGCCTCTAACATGGACAGACCATCATGCTGTCATGTTCCAGCTCAAGGTACCATAGAAGCTCCCAGAAATACCCTTACCTAGCAATCCACGAACACCTTAGCCCAATCCCAGCCAGCCCACTCAGAAGACCTTGACAAAGACACCCTTACCTTCTAAAAATGGGTAAAGGCAGCAACCTCGCTCTCAGTCACAGAGAAAACCTCCCAACCACATAGAAACAAGCCCACTGCCCCATGGTCCTCGGACAACCTCAGACTTCAAAGACAATGCTGCAGAAGACGGAAAAAAGTAGAGAAAGGAATACAGTGAAGTGGAAAAAGAAAAATACAAACAATGCTTAAATGATTACAAATCTCTCCCAATCAAAGAAAAGTCGCTATACTATACCCAAAAAATCAACATGGTTATTCAGGAACTAATCCTCTGACCACTCTTAGCAGACTAGTGCCAAGACACCTCTGGGTATTCATGCTTTCAAAAAATCTATTTAACATAACATAACAAATACATAATACTTCCTTGGGCACCCTTTGGCAATGTAAATGGGCGTTCCAGCTGCATACTATGGTCTAGATCTTCATTACAGATCTTCAAGGAAGGTGCCTTGGGATCTTTCCAGACCCTTGCTATATTCCTTTTCGCAGGGCACGCTTACATTTGTTACCACCAATATTGTCTGGGATGTGCAACAAGGCACATTGTGGAGTCCGCAGGAAGGTCAATACCAGGACCCGCTGGAGACAATGAAACACGCCCTCCCAAAAGGGGGTAAAAACCTCACAACTCCCTAACCTTGTGTATAAAATTCCTCTACCCTGTCTGGCAGCGCAGGCATTATGCAGACACGATTAATCCTCTCTTCCACAACCGATCCCTAGTGAAATACACCCTATGGAGATATCGTAGCTGAATTAGTCGATATTGGGATGCGATGGGCGTTTCCCTCGGCGAGGCAAGTGCCTCCCCCCAACCCTCATCTTGCATGGGGATCTCACGACCAGGCCTCTCATAGGGCTCCAAAGGAATCAGGGGCATTAACCATGAGGGATTTGTAAATGTTGGAAATTTGTTCCGAAATGTTAATGTTAAAAGAATCTTAATAGAACTAGGATTAAAAGATCTATGGAATGACGCTGCAAAAATCAGCCCTGATGCTGCTTTAAAAGTAAAAGAAGCAGATTGGTCTTATAAGCATAAGGTAATGGTTAAGGCTGAAGACATATCACCACTAACTAATAACCACCTTCTAGTAAAACAATCGTAAGGACTACACTGCTATTTTGATTGTATCCAACCAGAGGCCGTCGCACTTTATATCTTAAATTTAGATTGGGTGTTTGCCCCACTAGAGTATATTTGTAAAAGTTCATTACTGACCCAACAATTAGTGAGCTCTTTGATTATGGGGACCATGACACGATAATACACCTTATGCTATTCTGCACAAAGACTAAAGCTATGCACCATAAGTTGTTAGTCTCCATATTTAAGCTTTTTTTCTGTAACAATTTCAGGGCTCGAAAAATCATAAAAATGTTACCAGACCTGCAGGTCTATGACATGAATAATCTACTCGACCTCACAGTAACGCTCTTGACCCACAAACTTGTCTCAAATTGTGTGAGCCTAGGTAAATATCCCAAACCCCTTTTTCTTCATCACCATGAGGGTACTTTTACGTTCAGCATGCTTTCTCTAAAAAAGCCTCTTGTTTGATTTAACAGATTAAACTGATGCATGTATAATACAAATCGGGTCCACTTAGAAAGGAATACATTATCCCTGACTTGCCCCTAAGGGCCACATTTACAAAGAATTCGGTTTGCGATGACCAAAAATCGAATTTTGGTGATTCGCCATTTGGAAATCGCAAATAGTAATGTACAAACGTGTTTTTACATATTTTGCGAGACCCATCCCATTGGGTCGCAAAAAGTCCTTCCTCCTGAATATTAACGAGGTAGGTCTCAGTTTGCGACCCATTTGGAATCGCAAAAATCACAGGTATGGTGGTCTGCTAGGGTCAGCAGGCCACTATGTCTATGATTGCTTTTCATTAAAGCAATTTTGTTTTTTAAATGCAGCCAGTTTTCCTTAAAGGAAAACGGGATACCTTTAAAAAAGAAAAATGAAAGGTTTTCTTTTCTTTTTTTAAGAGTATGCAGTGGTACATGTTTTTACAAACATTCACAAAAGGAAGGGGTCCCTATAGAACCCCTTCCCATTTGCGAATGGGTTACCACCCACTTCAATGCTTTGCGGCCGCATTATGGGCACAAAATATTTCCACATACCACTACGAGTCGGAATTTAGAAGGGATGCCCTAAACATGGCCTACTAAATTGCAAACCCAATTTGTGATAAGGTATTAGGTTGCTGAATCAGAAATAGGGCTTTGTACATATGAAAAATCCTTTTTGCGTTAGCAAACCGGCAGATTTGGCGAATCAGCCCATTTGCGACCACAAGAAACGCTTTGTACATGTGGCCCTAAGTTCTCTAACAGCAATGTCACCAGGGCCGAAGCAGGAACGTTTCTGAGTTCACGGTTAAGAACTGACTTTTAATAAATTAATTACTAAAGCATGATGTGGTGGCGCAACGTAATTTATAGTCAGCACATTTTCCATTGAAACGGTCTCACAATTTCCCACTGACATGCAATTTTACTTCTAAAACTATATAGTGTACAAATGATAGTCTTTGGAAATCGGGTTTCTAAAAATATTTATCATTTTTATATCAGCAAGTAAAGTGTTTTGATCCTATCAAAATCTTTGTTTCCATCAGACTTCTGAATTATAATAAAAAATTACTTTCTTAATTGGTGATATATTTTGAGCTATTTAAATGTTGTTTGTTAGAAAAAACTGACATCCTCAGCTTTTTGGTTTTACAAGGTTTGTCAGACAGTTAACTTTATAAAATCCTCTAACTTTGCAGTAGGAGAAAAAAAAGTAAACACAAATCTCCAGGATAAAATAAGCAGCAATTCGAAAGAAAGCATAAGCTGACATTGATCTCTGTCTCTGAATGCACAGCAAATGTGACAAGATAATAACAAGATTTAAAGGCATCTTTTTTGCTCATTAACTTTCTGAATGAAAATAAAACTGTTCTTTGCCAGTGCAAGCTGTCTCACTAGAAAGGGCCAGTAGACCCTAAAAATAGCTCACCCTAATAAATCTGACCCTCCATAGCCAATAGATTTTTCGAGACCTGAACTTAAACTAATGCACTCACATGTTGTTAAAGAACAGATAAATCTATAATATTTGTGTCTGTATCAAGATGCATTTGGACAGCATGGTACATTCATAGAAATACAATGTTGCACCCTAGATTTGGTTAGTCTGCTGACTAAGGATATCTTGAACAATAATGCTGTTCTAATGGCATAAAGTTTATTTTTAGAGTTGTGTTTTAAATGGCTATTGAGGAATTAATTTCATGAAATATTGGGGATCATTTTTTATAATTTCTTAATCTTTTCATTCCTATTTATTTAGTTGCAGTGGCATATATTACTGAAAACAATAAAGATGATGATGACGAGGACGACCAAGAAGGGGTCATTAGAGGGAGCTGAAAACTCAATTTTGAGTTTTTCCAGAACAGGGATAAGCTCAAAAGATTATGCATAATCGAAAGGTCCCGCTCAGTCTCCAAATGGTCATGGGAGCACAACGGTTTCTTCAAGAAAGAAAAGTGCTTCTCCTTCCTATAGAGTTTTCATGTGTTTCTCACTGGAGGAACATTATGGCAGGACTGTCAGGGGACTTTTCTGAGGCGAAAAGGTCTGTTTAGAGTGGATTAAGGGGGCAGTGCCAAAGAAAACTTGACTTCCTACTCCCTGATGGCCTTCTGGCGCATAGAGGTGCAGAAGCCACCAGTTAATGGCTCATGGCCTAAACTCAACATACAGCTTTCGTTGGAATTTGACAAAAATTTATTTTCAACACTGTTCATAGTGTGTACCCAGAAACATTAGGAGGTGACATTTGACCTAATCACTGCTAAACAATTTGGGAGGAATTTTGGTAAACACAGAAGAAGAGATGCACACCCAGGTCGCTAAGTTGTAGAAAACAGGAAAGGATGTCAGCGCACAAAAATGTGTCTTATATAGGCCAAGCCTGAAGTCACAAGAGAAATCGACCAGAAAGATAGTTGGAAAGATTCCATCTGGATAAAAATCAATATTTGATTTCATTAGAGAATAAAATGCTGGATTGGATCGGAATTTTAATGCACATTTGTAATGCTCAAATGGCCCATTTTGCTGCACTTACCCTGCCAATTATTCCTTCTGTCCAAAGCATTCCAGTGGAGGCTACAATTTGGACCAGCACTTGCATGAGTATGCATACGAAGAAGGGTGGGTTAATGGTGATATGGTTGTGTTGGCCTACTGAGGTGGTGGTCAGATAGCTGGACCAGGTACATAAGAGTAGTGGTTTTCCAAGCTGCTGAGGTATGTTTACTTGCAAAGTGATATGTGAATTTTATATGACTCCTTGCCCGCCCTACTCGGAGATCCCTTCCTGCCTGGTAGGGATGTCTCTCATGAAAGTGCCTCCTTGGCGAATGCACTTTATTCACAGCTGGATACTAGTTTGGCTGCTATGTTGCTGCAGCCCGCTCAGCATAAGCTTTTGCTTTTGAGAAATAATCCAATAAAGCTGGAGGTTGTTTCCAAAAAGTAGACTATAATGTTCCTGATGTGGAGAGAGTTTTCTCCCACATGTCATGGTAATTTGATTATTTCATGCTGTGTCCTGGGCAGGCAAAAATTGTGGTGGACGACTGCCCAAACTAAAGTAGGGTGTCTGATACTGTGGCCCAGCGACACTGTGGCGGGCGGTGCTGTTTGGACACGAGTTTCCAACAGTAGATGCTCTGCCCTTGGACAGCCAGCAGTTCTGCACAGGTTTGGCAGAGTGGTTGCTGCGCCAAATTTTGAGAACACCCCACTCTGCGGAGAGCTAATGAACCTTTTAGTCTCCTTTATCTCACTCATACTCTATACACCCTGCTGTGTTGTGTACCCACTGGTAGTGAAGTGCATCTCCTTTGGTCAGTCTGTCACCATCTTTCAGCATCCAACCTCCACAAAGGTTTTCCACAAGCAGTGTTGCATGAGCAGTTGTGATTCCCAAATGCGTGCCACTTTTTTGTGTGCAAGTGGTATGTGGTCCAGGTACAACCCTGTATGTGCGCATGCTCAAGTCAAGCCAAACAAACTTTATTTAGCCAAAAGTCCATAAAAGCATAACACAGGAATACAAATATACAAAGCAATGTTAAAGAGTCCAACAGCATATATCCTTATGGATAATAACATCTGTCAAAACAGTACATATAATTTAAAATGTATATGTTTAAAATATTACATTAACTTCCATTTCTTTTCCGAATATAAAAGGCAGTTTCTATAAAATTTGATAATGAACAACTAAATTCCCGCGAGCCAAGGGATTGCAGGAATATATGCCCCCTCCTTGTGAAGTTCCAAATTCGATGTGCATAAAACTGGTACCAAACAGCAGTGTCTCAGCCTCGAATATAAAGGGAAAAATAAGATAAAGTGGCTAGTTCTGTGTTTTAAATTACGATTGCACCCGCAGGGTTGGAGGTCCCTTTTCTAAACCCCTGCTGTGGGGAAGGCAAGTTTAAAATACAAAGTTCCCAGCCTAAGGGGTGTTAGCCAAATTTGATATGCGAGATTCTCGATCAACCACAAATAAGGCTCAATGCTGCGTGTTGTGGACACAAGGGCATATCTAACAACTGAATCCTTAACCTGGGCACTTTCCAAGTGCATATTTATACAGTAATCCATATAGGATTGTTTAACAAGCAATTTATGTTTGGGCCCGATCATGGATGGATTATCATACAGATCCTTTAAACCTAGTAACTTGAAGGTGTCTCTCACGTTAGATAGCCATAATATCCGAGAAGTTTCCTCTAATGACAGACATTCGGCCAAGCAGGTTATAGTCAAAACAGTCTCAGCAGGTGTGGCCCAGATTTTAACGCCAAGTAATAGAGAAGCAAAGCCAATCAAGTCGCTCCAAATATGTCAACCCCAGTTCTTCATGACATATTAAAGTGGTTGTGCTACCTGGGACTGACAACAGTCTAATGGTAAAGCTGTTTTCTACTTTTTGAAGAATCCCTGCCTTGCTGGAACCCCACAATCCGGCACCATATAAGCCTTGCGTAATGCACTTGCTCCTGTATATTCTCAATAGTTCTAATATTGGCTTATTTTGCAGATTTCTGGTAAATCTAAACATGGCTTCAATATTCCTAATAAAAAGCTGAAGTCTTAGTGTTAAAAGGCGGGCCCAGCTGAGTGATTGGTTAAAAACAAATGCTAAATAGTTATTTATTTTTTACCTTGGCTAACATATGGTCTCCCATACTAAAAATCTTTGACTTTGTACTGGGTCATCCGCATGTCATTATGAAAGTCTTTGAGTAGGTAACTTGAAGATCAAGGTCTTTCAGAAATGCCAGGGAAACGTTTAAGAAGAGTCTGGAGCCCATTTGCTGTGCGGGCAATCAGCACCGCGTAGAATATAACGGGACAGACTCGTTTCTCAGACCCGGAAGATCCTTCCTGTTTTCCATCAAAAAGGTGATTATCCCATTGATGTATAACAAGAAGAGAAACAGGGTCACGGTGCCTTCCTGACACCCAGTGTGGATTCAATATGGAGGCCCGAGGGCCAATAGAGCACTCTTATTGTCAAATCTTGGTGAAAGTGACGAATAAGGGTTAAAGGTTGTGGTTGCACACTCATCTCTCCCATTAGATCCCACAACTTCACACGATTGAAGAGGTCAAAAGCACTTGATAGATCTATAAAAGCCAAGTGCACTGGTTCATTTTTAGCCTCCGTGTACTTCCCAAGATTAAGTAACGGTATAGGCCTTGTTCGATAGTCTCTAGAACCAAAATGGGCGTCAGATAGAACTTTATTTGCTGAGGCCCATTCTTCTAGGCGCGAAAATAAAAATCAGCCCAAGATTTGTACACCAGAAACAATGAGTAAAATCGGTCAGCAGCATGTCAGTTGGGACCTGCCCATTTTAAAAATATAATAGGACTAGTAGGGCAGTCTTTCAGGAGTCAGGAATAGAGCCCTGTGTTAGGCTCTAAATACATTTGTTAACAAAGAGACGCACAAAAGTGTATTAGACTTAAATATTTCTGTGGGGACACCATCTGGCCCTGGTGCCTTATCAGGGAATAATTTTTGGATGGCTGCATTGACCTCATCAATATTAATTTGATTTTGGAGATCACTAAGAGCGGACTGTGGCCGAAGAACAAGTTATCCCCTGTGGTGGTAATACCTCCCTCGGAGAGAAGCTTTTGGTATAGTGAGACACCCCATCATCTACTCCAATGATAGTATCTATATTTGGGTATTCCGCTTCCTTGAAGAAAGGTCTATTAATCACTTCCCAAAATTTGGAACTATCTTACAGTTCTCCGGCCATTTGCAGATCATCCCAGGCTTTTGACCTGATTTCCATTTTCCTTTACTCGATGGACTTTTTATATGCCTTTCTAACATCTCCTGCTGACTTTTGGGCGGCTCTTCAATGCGACCACTAATTTCTTATGGACTGCACAGCAGGGTGCATTGAACCAGTGGGATGGCAACATTTTTTCAATTACCAAATCTACACATGCATATTTGCTCGTGCTAAAATGAAGTTCACAAATATTTTCTAGGAGTATGATTTTCTAACCTACTCCTGTAAATTCTTGTGAATTCATGTAAGCCGTAAATCTGCATTAATAAAGGACATAAGCCATGGCTACACTTTTGTGAATTAGGTCTGGCGTTAACCAAGACCTTTTGTTTACATCAATTCTGTCTCTCTCTCTCTCTTTCTATGGACTGGCTTCACTGTGATAGACAGTATTCTGCTCTTTCACAAGGAGCAAATCAGCACGCCAAGTAGGTTTGTTCAGTGCCAGGAACTACTGTGGCAATGTGTGATTTTTGAGACCAAACAAATTTTGCTTTTGCCAATGTTCGTAATAATAATGAGGGCCCAGCAGCTCCCACAACAATGAAGTGGTACAAAAACCCTGTCAAAACAAGACAAGCATTGCCAAAACCAAAAGGCTGACCATAAATGTCCTACCTATTGGCTTTGCCAATGCTTGTATAATGTCATGATTCCTATAATATTGTTGAAACTGGTTGCACGGATTTTCTATTGTAAATATTTTTGGAGAAATACTAGCATGCATCAATGCATTTTACTAAATGATGCTTCAAATAAATGGTACCTACAATTGTACAGTAGGTTAGCAAAACGGCTTGTTTCTAGTTGCATGTCTCATAAACGTTTTATTCTGAAAGCAAAGAATCATCAATATTGCTTAAGCATATATTTGCATCTAATCAGAGCATCCTGGAAAGATAATACGTAGTCTCATATAATTAAACTTTGCAAACGTGCATACATTTTTTTATACTGGAGCCACTGTCAGTAGTGCAGTCTGAATTTACATTTCCTTAGAGCGCTCCCTCTAAAAATAAAGGTTTTCTATTAATGAACCATAAATTCAAGTTCGAACAGCATTAACGTATGGACACAAATATTACCTTAACTGCAGACAATGTCCTTCCCGGGTCTATAATGTGGTACTGTGATCCTAGCAGCCAAAGTATTTGTGCTGTCCCAAGGACAAAATAAACATGAAAACGTGTTGTCCCTGACCCCAAACAATATGTCCTGGGAGTCGGCTATAGGAATTCCGAACTCCTGATTATCATTTTGATCACTGCACAAACCACACACACGTACATCGGACAATTTGCAGGTGCTAGAATTGAAATCCCCAACCCAAATAATATGAGCGGAGCATTTGGTGTCTTTGTTGTAGTCTGCAAGGAATTCAGCCATTTGGTCAACAGTATGCCCAGACGAATGATTAAAGATATTCTATTAAAAGTTAAATAACAGGATGCCAATTAGCAGAGAATGATAGACAGGAGATCAAAAAATAAGGGGACGACCAACATTTTCATACTTTTAAGTCTGTGACTTTTACAGAAAAGAAATTGGCTTGGCCTCCTCGTGCTCTACCTGCCATTGATGGAATTGCAGGTTTAAAGGAAGCATAAACAAGCATTTACAATGCAACGGTCTCGGCATTGCAAAAGTTAGAGCTATTAGCATTGTAAATGAACCCGAGTTTAAGGTCTTGACATTGTAAATGACAAGGTCTTTTATTTATGTTTTAAAAACCAAAACATAAATAAAAGTCATTGTCATTTACAATGCCAATAGCTCAAAGTCGCGTAATGTGTATGGCAAACTACAGTAGCCTCCTGACGAGTGCCCTTTCACTTAATTTTTTACAAATGAAAGCCCTGGCACTTTTTTTTTTTTTTTACAAATTAAGCACGGGTGGTGTCCTTGTCTGCATGGCAGTGGTGGTGTCCGTGTGTGCATGGGAGTGGTGGTGTCCGTGTGTGCATGGCAGTGGTGGTGTCCGTGTGTGTATGGCAGTGGTGGTCTCCGTGTGAGCATGGCACTGGTGGTGTCCGTGTGTACACGGCAGTGGTGGTGTCCGTGTGTGCACGGCAGTGGTGGTGTCCGTGTGTGCACGGCAGTGGTGGTGTCCGTGTGTGTACGGCAGTGGTGGTGTCTGTGTGTGCATGGCAGTGGTGGTGTCAGTGTGTGTATGGCAGTGGTGGTGTCTGTGTGTGCATGGCAGTGGTGGTGTCCGTGTGTGCATGGCAGTGGTGGTGTCCGTGTGTGCATGGGAGTGGTGGTGTCTGTGTGTGCATGGCAGTGATGGTGTCCGTGTGTGTATGGCAGTGGTGGTGTCCGTGTGCGCATGGCAGTGGTGGTATCCGTGTGTGTATGGCAGTGGTGGTATCCGTGTGTGTATGGCAGTGGTGGTGTCTGTGTGTACACTTGTCTGGTAGTTTTTGGTGCAATCGTTTTTAAATATACGATCTGTGTCCCTCCGTTCAAAGCACATCACCATAAAGAAATGACATGAACTTTTAAAAGTTTTTTAAAGTAAGAGCTTTTCATCTTATTGTTGTCTAGGAAGCAAAAAAGGGAAAGATAACAGCAAAAGAAACAAGTGGACAGACCGGCCAGTAGATAGTTAATGCACAAACAACAGAGATAGGTTTCAGTTCACACACTTCTTTGTGGAAGCAAGGGAACTGTTAACAGTGTGAGCCCACTGGGGGAAACGACTATGGCCTTGTACTGCAGGTGCAAGCCTGTGGGGTGCCGGCTCTTCACCATTCTGACACAAATAATTTTCTAATCCCACCGCTCTAATTCATAATCTGAAACAGAATTTAGTAAAAGGAAGGCTGTGGTTAGGTTTACAGGGAAATTAGTGCGATCTTAACTTACATACAGTGAAGTAAGCTCTAATGAAGCAGAGTTCGATTCATACTGATCTTTAATAATGAGAATCCATGTGAACTATTCAGACACCAACATTAAACTACCTGTGAACTAGCATTTCAGGTCCACGTCTGATACGTAAACCTACAAGCCTCAGCCAGGTGTGGATTCTGGTTGAGACACGGAACAGATCCCTCCTCCCCTGCAGTAGACAACCTTGAAAGATATACGCAAACATGCTAACCACCAGCTTTAAGACTATTCGTATCTCCCAACAAAATGAATTGATATGGCATACAAAAGGGCAAGCACTTGACGAGACAGTGATTTATGAAATGATAATCTTGAAGAGATTGACAAATTGGTTCTCTGATAATACAACTTTCAAAACAGTGTTCAACGTAGAAAAGCTTGAGCCCAGAGCTCTATAAATTAGAAATGTTGCAAAGTTGAAGGTTTTGGGGTCGATATGATATGATACTTCATTAGCGATTTTGGTTATGAAATGGCTTCCCTTATAAAGATCGCAACGCACCCATAACAAGACTCCTTGCAGGTAAAAAGGCTTCTTAACAATAACTAGGTATAGGGAGCTAGGGACAAATTCACGTTGTGTACATATTAATGCCATCTGGTGGTTGCCTGTGTAATAGAACTCTAGTTGATATTTTGCCGCTTGAATCTAGCTTGTATTTAAATATTCTACAAAGAAAACCGGCCTGTATCTTTGGACTGTTGCCGTGGGGAGAGCGGAATAGACAAATTATATATGCATGTGCTTTATATGATTTCATTATTGTGGCTGAAAGGGTGCGAGTTAAGTAATAAGCGCGGCCTGTGTAAAGGGCAGTGGAAGGTACTCCTCGATTTGCAGCGCTCATGCTTTGAGTGAAATGTCGCAGCTAGTCTTAGAGACGGCACGGAAAAAAAAGCATGGCTGATTATCAGCGCCGCGCGCCTCTCTGCAGACTCCCCCTGCATTCCAGAGAGGCGCGCGACGCGATCCGCTCTGCATGCAATGCTGTAGAGACAAGACCTGGCCGCGCACACAACGTTATCCTATGGGGAAACGCTGCGCGCGGCCAGGTCTTGTCTCACTTCGGTGTTCTCAGACTGCTGAGACGCCGACAATAGTTCTCTGGCGAGAACGTGCTTTTCAGCTTGTTATAGCCGAGACCTAAAAAACCATAAATATGGAAACCTGTTAGCCAAGTTTCTTGACAGCATACAATTTGAAATTGATTTATTAGTCGTATTTAATCCGGGGTTTAAATTTGTGTGCGAGTCCCCTCAATGTTTTCAGTGTGTGTATGAAAATGAGCTACCAGTGTGCCTTCATCGGCCTGGGACTGGCCACGAACACAGGGCCTAAGGTTATAATCGTGATAATACATTTGGGAAATACATACCTTGCTGTGATCTGGAGTGTGAGAAAGATCATGAATCAAACACAAAGAGTCTGTTTCTTCAAGTGTGGGTGCCACTTTTGAATGTCGTCAATGGATGTCTTCTAATGTGGCCAGGGCTTCTAAAGCATTTCTCGTGGGGATTTTATACCTAGGGCTAATTATGAGGGGACAGGCAACTGACTCAGCACTATTAGCCCGCCGCAGTCTTGATGATTGGCAGAAATAGCCCTGGGGTACAACCTGAATACTACCTCATGGCTAAAATTGGTTTTCAAAGAAGTGCAGAAGTGACTTTACCACCATTGGTGTTCTGACGTTTACTATCAGGCAGTCACCCCTGAACTCTTTTTTCCATTTCCCAGCCAGGGGGTTCTTCTAATCATCAATATTTCGTACGATAAATCTGGCCTCCAGCCAGCCTTGCTTTTGAACCAAAAGGTTACTTTGTACTTTAGGTTTTGGAAGTCCTCATGGTTCATGACCGATGCAGTTGACATTTTTTTTTAACTAGGACGTAAGGGGTGCATTTGGGTGGGAGTTGGGAGAAAAAGTAGAAAGTATCACCAGCTTTTTGGTGGTTCACTGTGCAGGCCATTTGGTCCCGGACTTAGGTCTCTGAATCTTACTTGCTGCACAGTTCCTAAGTGATTTACCCTTGAAGTCCTAGAAGAGGTGCTCAGGGTGGTTGATTTAGCAGATCTTTGTCCAGCTTCTTTCGTAGTGTGGCCAGTTTCAGTCGCAGAAGGAGGAGCTGAGGGGAGCATCCTTTGGCCTGGCGCCTGAAGCTCGAGTTCAGATCGCAACCCTTTATGTTGGGTTGGAGGGCAAGAGAGGACCAGGTTACTTAATTTAACTTCAATTTCCTCCAGCCGGGTGTAGGTAAAATCAAGCTTGCTGGATTTAAGTTCTGTTATAAAAGATTTAGTCGCTAATCAAGGTGTTTTGGCCCCTTATTCCAGTGTCTTGTACTAGGTGTTCCTTTCCCTGCGAATGAGTCTGGGGTACTGTGCGAGGTCTTTTAGACCTTGAGCTAGCTGTAATGCCTTTTCTTTTCACTGGCATGCTCCTTCTTATATTTGGGGTGTCCCTTGTGGATGGAGGAGATCATAAGTAATTTACTGATATGACCGCTGGTGGTCTGCATCAATAAGGGTCATCAAGGGGCAAGCCGTTATATTTTGTCTTGCGACCCAGCGTGGACAGTGGTGCCAATGTCCAGCTAAGATGAAAGTTTGCCAGTGAGGAGAGTGATAAGTGGCGTTCTGCCAACTCAATCTCTTTCGAGATGACTCCTGGCTGCTCGTTTTAAGAATCTATCCGGGGTGGTCCCTGTGCTGCTTGGAGGAGCCACTGAAGCCTTAAGTTTACCCATAGTGGCTGGGGACGTTAAGTCAAATGAAAGCAGGTAACTCCACACTTAGTGGCTTTAATGAATCAAAAAAAAAATCAGAGGAAGGCGAGAGGATCTACTTATGCCCAGCAAATATATAAAGTGCTTACCGGAGTCACCATTTCTTTGGGCTAGGACAAATAGGGTGGACCTGCCCTGCCTCTTCCTGTTGCTGAAGGGCACTGAATGGGCCCGCCCTTACTCATTTGAGCCTACTCTAGATTCCTAAAGACCCGCTAAGATTTGAAGAAAGTAAAATGTTTATCATTCTGGAATGTATCTGGAAGTGTACTGGATTAGAGAGAATGTTTTTTTTTGTAATATCTCTTTATTATATGCAGTCGCAATACATACAATAGTAACCATGTGCACAGATAAGAGGAATGATCATTTAAGCAAATAATGGGTGAGCAGATCGTCTTGAGATTGCAAATTATCAACATGATACAATACGATAGTACAGTTTTGCATTTTGATATTTTTACATAACAAGAAAGGAAAAGGGAAATCATAGTGTAACTAAAGGAAAAGTGGTCACATCCATATGAAAAGAAGGTTCTAAACGATAACATTGCAAGCATAGTCAAGCATGCCAGTCGGCACAAAGTTGAGAGTCTCTCATCGTAGAGCAATTTGAGGACGGCACATCAAATCGTACATGTGTGGACCAGGCTTTAAGCAAACGCAACATTGGAGATTCAGGAGTCCCACAGTGAGAAAGGCAACACACAGCGCGGCAACAGAAAGACAGCTAGCCATCTGCCAGGGCAGCGTACTTCTTATCTTGGCGATATATGCTGAATACCCACCAAGTCAACCCACCCCTGTCGGGACAAAGGAGTTATTTGATTGGGATTGCGCTCCCTGTGTTAGTTTCGCAAGGTATGCTCGGAACGGCCCCCATATATCCAGTGGTCTGGAGGCGCTAGGAACCATCTCAGAGTATTCAGCGCTGTTGGCGTTACAGTTTGCCATGCTACGGAGCCAGGCGCGGGCTGTAGGGGCGCGCCTAGCACACCAGAGCAGCGCCGCTTAGCTAAAAGGAAGCCGAGGGATGCTAGTTTTCTAAGCTTACGTGGGAAGTTAGCGACATAACCAAGCAACGCAATTTCAGGGGTAGGATGTAGGTCCATGCCTATGATTAACCCTAAAACCTGGTGTATGTGTAGCCAAAATGTGTGTAGTTTCGGGCAAGTCCAAGAAAGATGAGCAAAGTCAGCCTGGGGGCCATTGCATTTTGGGCAGTTGTGCGACTTGCTGGGGTCTATTCTGTGGGCAAGTGCGGGAGTGTGGTACACTCTCCTAAGGAACTTAAAATGTATTAGTTTATGTCTGGTGTTGATGGAAACATCCCTAGTAGTGGCACAACAGGCTGCCCACTGATCATCCATGATAGTGGTACCCAGGTCGGCCTCCCAAGCAGCGCGCACCTTGGTGTCAAGTGAGGGAACCGAGGCCATGCACAGCCTATATAACTTGGATACCACATGAGCCCCTGATTGGTTCTGTATTATGAAGGTAAGTGCAGCGGAGTCTTCAGGGGGGAGCGGGAACGTGGGGAATTCAGCCCTAAGCATGGAGCGAAGTCTGGTCAGCGTGAATGAGTCCATAAAAGACCTGTCAGTGAAACGGTGGTCATCTTTGAGGGAAAAGGCGTGGCCATCCGGGAAAAGGTCCCCTACAGTGTGTATTTGATATTTGGACAACGTGCGTTGCACCACTGATTCACCGGTGATATGGAGCCAGTGGGGGTTGGGCAATGGCAGAGCAGGGGAATAGAGTTTCTCGAGGAGTAAAAGGCGTCTAAGTTTATCCCAGGCCCAACAAATAGTGAACAAGGGCTGTATATCCTGCGTGTCTCAAGGGAGTCCCCTAGGAAGAACGGAAGAGAGGGCCACTGGTAGCGCCAGGTCCGCCTCCGGTCTCAAATGAGGAATCCTGGCATCAGGGTGAAACCAAGGGTATGCGTATGAGCACTGTGCGGCTAAGTAATATAGAAAAAAGTCTGGCACGCCAAAGCCGCCACGTTCATACGGGAGTGTCAAAGAATGCCAAGAGACTCGAGGGTTTCTGCCTCCCCATATCAGGCGCAAAAGAGCGGAGCGAAGTTGGGGAAAGAAAATCTTGGTCAGGGGGATCGGGATATTGTTGAATAAATACAAGAACCGGGGGAGGACAATCATTTTTACGATGGCAATCCGCCCAGCCATAGAAAGCGGGAGGCGGATCCAACGCTCCGTATTGTCTTCCAAAAAATCGAGGGCATGGCCGTAATTCAATCGGACAATGGACACCGTGTCAAGATGAACGTGGACTCCCAAATATTTCACTGAGTCCTCGTTCCATTCCAATGGGAATGAGCAGGTCCACTGTACCGTGGAGGGGGTGAGTGGGAAAATCACTGACTTATGCTAATTTATATGCCGAGTAGGTTCCGAAGCGGGAAATCTCCTCCAGCAAAGGTTCAAGGTTGGACTGGGGAGTCCGTACATATAAAACTGTGTCATCGGCGTATAACGATATCAGCAGAGGGCCGGTGCGAAACTGGAGCCCACGATGGAGATGTTTCTCCTGGAAATGTTGCACCAGGGGGTCCATAGCAATGATGAACAGGAGCGGGGACAGTGGACACTCCTGGCGGTAGACCCGCGAAAGCGTGAAGTTTTCAGTAATGGTGACGTTTAGACGTATTCAGGCGGTGGGAGCGGAGTACAGCAACTCGACCGTTGCCACAAACATAGCCGGCATTCCCATTCGCCTCATGATTGACAAAAAGAAAGGCCATTCCAGGGAGTCGAACGCTTTCTCCGCGTCTAAAAACACCGCTGCCGCCTGCGTGGAGGGGTCAATTCTGTGCAAGACAGAAAACAGCGTTCGAAGATTTAGTGAAGTGGATCTATGGGGAACGAAGCCGGACTGGGCCGGCGAAATCAAAGTGTCCATGAGTAGCGCTAGCCGAATTGCAAGGACCTTGGCTAGGATTTTGTAGTCCAGGTTTAGGAGGGATAGAGGTCTGTAGGAACTGCACAAAGTGGGGTCACGACCTGGCTTGGGCAATAAAACAATAACCGCTTCCCGGAGCGTAGGCGGGAGAACGCCCACCTCCAGTGCCTCCGCATACACCTCAACTAATTTAGGGACAAGTTCTTCCTTGTATTCTTTATAAAAATCGGCAGTGTATCCGTCGAGGCCTGGCGCAGAAGAGCTCCGTAGGGAGTCAATAGCCTCAATTATAAAGTCTGGCGTGATGGGCACAGCCAGAAACTCCTGCATGTTTTTCTCCAGGTACACCATGGCTATTTCATCTAAATATGATCCCGGGTGGCGATGTTCCCCCGTGAGTGTGGAAGTGTAAAGAGTTTTGTAGTACGATAGAAAGGTGTTAGAAATATCAGGAGTGGAGTGCCGTCGTGCGCCCTGTGTGTCAATGACCTCGGTAATGTAAGCGGCTTGGCGTGGTGGTCTAAGCATTTGCGCCAATAGTTTGCCCGGCCTGTCACCCTCGCCGTACTGTCGCGCTGTGTGGTACTTGCCCAGGAATCTCGCCTCTTTTTCCGCTGTGTCTCGAAATTCTACAAGCAACTCAAGGCGTTTGGCCTCACGATCCGCCGTCGGATCATCAAGGGTCTCCTTCTCTAACTTGGAGATATCCGTTTCTATTCGGGACAGGGTGGATCGAATCTCGCGCAGGGAACCTATTCGCTTGGTGATGCAAACCCCGCGTAATGTAGCCTTGAAGCCTTCCCACAACACGGACCAGGAGGCAACCGAGCCTGTGTTTATGTCAAAGTAGTCATCTATGGCAGTGCGTATGTCCTCCTTAAAAGTCGGGTCAAGCAGTGCTCTACTAGGAAATCGCCACTGAATTTCGTACCCCCCCCAGCCTGGTGACTGCTAGTGTCAAAACTATGGGAGAGTGGTCCGACAGTGTGCGAGGTAACGTGGAAAGGTCTTCAACCCATCCCGCAACACCCGGGGAGATGAGCCAATAGTCAATTCTGGTGCTGGTGTTGTGGAAGCTAGAGTGGTGCGTGTAAGCTGGTGTGTCATGGTGCAGGCTAGCCTCTATGTCCACTAATGAGAAGTGGGAGCAGATTTCCGCAAGCACTGAGCGGGACCTGGGTTTGCAATCAGGAGAGGGAGAAGTGCTGTCTCTGTTAGGGTTCATCAGCATGTTAAAGTCTCCCCCTAGTACCATCAAATCAATATCAGAGTGAAGCAGCGTTAGCTGTAGGTCTCGGAAAAGAGCACGGGAATCAACATTGGGGCCGTAGACCCCAACCAGCGCAACCCTGTGCCCAAACAATGCCCCCTCGAGGAGAGCATATCTGCCCTCTATATCAGTTTTACTGCCAGTCATTACAAACGGGACACGCTTGTGCACAAGAATCGCAGCACCTCTAGCATATCTACTATAGCAAGAAAACCCTGTGTGCGACCCCCAGCTTTTCGCCATCGAAGCCACATCCCGCTGTACCAAATGAGTCTCTTGCAGAAAGAGGACATCCACCCCATGGCGTGCCGCATAGGCCAGCACCTGATTGTGTTTCTTCGTGGTATTTAATCCTCGCACGTTCCAAGACATCAAGGTCAGTCTGGAAGGGCCAGATTGTAAGCCTATCCTGGTCATAATTCTACAGTCTGCAAGGTCGGCTGAAGGAGTGCAGACGACAGTCCGCTCTTATGCCGCATGCAACCAATGTCTATCATAAGTGACCACAAAAACAAAGCAAATCCCCGCCCCCACCCACCTCCCAGCCTCCTGCAATCCCACAAGAGGCAATCCCCGAGCCATCGCTTAACAATAGTGGAGAATACAAAAAGCAGTAGTAAGTCAGTAAAACAAAATAACTGCAAACAAAAATATGGTAAGGCCCCAGAACAAGTCAACAACATGGCCCGCGCCATCGGGGGGTAGCAACGCCACTCCAGGCGGGTTTCCCATCAAGCGGGCCCACAACCAGAATACAGATAGGGTGTATAGGAAAAGGCACATCCAAAGTACATCATATTGCAAAGGGACCAACAATCAACAACGCCGAGAGGTCAGCCATGGCCATTTTCGGCAAAAAGGTCGGCACTGGATTGAGTGTCGTTACGGGGTGGAGAGTTCTGGGGTGATCCTGTCGCCGCTGGTGAGCCCCTTTTTTTGTACCCATGACAGAAGTCCTGAGCCTCGGCAGGAGTCTCAAAAATACGGAATCTGCCATTCACGTCAACCTTCAATCTAGCCGGGTAGAGCATACCATATTTCAGGTCTAGGTTTCGCAGAGTGGATTTGACACCATTGTACTTGCGGCGAGCCTCCTGGACCAACAGTGTGAAATCTGGGAAAAAGGATAGCTTACTGCCCTGCCACTGTACTTCCCCAGACTCACGCGCCGCACGTAGTGCAGCGTCTCGGTCGCGGAAGTTCATGATTCTAGCAATAATGGGTCGAGGTGGCTGGCCTGGGCGAGGTGTGGGTCCAAGAGACCTGTGTGCACGTTCAACAACAAAGCCCGCCGTGAAGGTGTCCCTGCCAAAGAGCTCAATCAGGAGGTGTTCAACAAAGGTGTCGAACCGGCCCGTGGCGGTAGTCTCCGCCACGCCAAGAATGCGAATGTTGTTGCGCCTGTTGCGCGCTTCCAAGTCTTCGTTCTTAATGGCAACTTCTTTCAGTATTTTCTCTACTCGCTCTAGTCTCTTCAGTGATTTCGAGGCGCCATCTTCAATGTCCGAAATCCGCGACTCAGCCACATCTAGCTGTCTGTCATGGGCCTGCACTGTGGACCCCATGTCCGCTAGCTTTTGCTCTAGGCTGTCGAAGCGGGTGTCTAGGGCTTTGAAGCCGGCACGCATCTCCCCCATCATGGTGGCTACCATAGCCGCTGCGTCACCCATGTCTGCAGAGCAGGCGGCCCCAGCCGCCGAGTCAGGCGGCAAGGAGTGGGGTCTTGTCGAAGGTTAGTTTCCTCTGGTTGGGGTCTCTTTTCCCCATCCCCTTGGCAGCCCGGGCGGTGTAGGCGAGATGGAGCAGGCGGTGGGTCAGCTCAGAAGTGGTAAAACCACGCCGAGCTCCGGTAGTCTCCAGAAGATTCCACCAACCGCGTGGTATCGGCTACTGTTTGTGAATGGTCAAGGGGAGCTAGGGTCAGGTCTGGCCTTGCAGGGTTGTGGTTCCAGTGCCGGATGGAAGATGTCGAGGGCACCCTCTGCGTATGATGGCGCGGGGAACGGCCCTCTCCTGTCGCGTAGAGCAGGAGGGAAGGGGAGCACAGGGGCCCCACGAGCGTTATTAAGGCGGGGCCGCCGAGAGTCGCATAGCGGCGCACAACGGCCACCCAGCCGCCAAGCTCACAATCCCCCGGCGCCTCCCCACGAGAACTCCCGCCCGCCGCCCAGTGTCCGGCCCAGGCCCGCAAATCGAGGCCCCGGCCCCAGCACCACCAGGCCGCACGGCCTGGAATGCACCGGGAGTCGGTAGCCCCCACCCGGGAGCCCGAACCGGCCGGACCGCGCACGAGAAGCCCCCAGAGGAGGCCAGTGAGGGCGCAGGCACAGCGACCAGGCAGCGCGCTGCACTCACCAGCGGTTCGACGCAGTGAGAGAAGATGGCGCCGAGGCCCGTAGGCCCCGCTCCTCCTCCGCCAAGCACCCGCCTCAGGCCGTTCCCATGGGCTCCTAAGTCACCCAGATGATCAGGCCGACATCAATATTCGGATCTGCCAAAGATGTGGAGTGCAGGAGGGGCTGGTTACTTCATAGGCGCCGCCGGTAGGAGCCCGCGTGGAGGAGCTTCACGGAAAGGCAGCCATTCCGATCGCCGCCGTGGCCACGCCCCCGATTAGAGAGAATGTTTATCTCGGTGTTAAGCACTTTTTGATAAAGGGAGTTTGGGACTGATGTATAGTAGTCAACAACTAGTAATTCCAGTACTAGAGTGTTGAGAGTGAAGCAGTAAGCTGGGACATTAAAACATATTTTTTTAAACTCTAGCCTTCCACTGTGCTGAGCCAAGGCTGTGATAGTCTCAGTCTTTTCCCTAAGGGCGAGACCTTCACCCATAGCAACTGCCCCTCCAGGTGTGAGCTTGAAGTGCCTGCTACTTCCCCTTCTTAAGCATCCCCCTAGGCAATGCAGAGCTTCTCTAGTAAATGAACAGAATTATGTGCCATTGTACAACCAACACCAAAGTGTATCAGATGACTCTCTTTCTCCAAGGCATTATAATTACAATAAAGGGTTTAAATCACTGCACCTCCTAAGTGTCTGTCAATGTTAGTGTAGTAACTGCACCTTTGGCTGCACACTATATGTTTAATGTAATGTGTGGCACCACTCGAGTGTGTGTACATGCTCGATCTCCATGGAGCAGCAGCACTAAAATCTGTCACTGCCCAGCTGTCTCATGCAATGCCCTATGGCAGAGCGGTTGTGCGCAGAAGCATGCATACAAGCCAAAACAGGAGGGGATGTGAAGGCACAGGTGAACATGCCTCAGTAGCTCATGCCGGAGGGAGGGAAATTTCCTGTGTTGGATAAGCCATGGATAATATCTAAAGACCCCCACCTAAAAAAGTAAGATCCCATCGGGGATCTTGTTGAGTTAAAACCACCAATTGCAGTTGCAACTTTCTACAGGACTAAGCCTTCACAGGTGCTTCTTTTTCTGGGTATGAAACCACAGAAAGTGACACAGGCACTTCCTCATTGAATATATCTTACGCATTCACCGCTGCCATCTCTAGCCAACTCTCACCGTACTCCTAGGATCAATCAGTAGGAGAGCAAAGTGTCATCACATAAGCACGGATTCAGGAGAGCACGTCATCTTGCTGTGCGACACACTGCAAGGCGGCAAGGATCTCAAGGACTGGCCCTACCATGGGCTACACCGAGGCAATATCCAGTTCTTCCTGCCCAGCTCCTTAAGGCTATCGTCTTCTGGGCAGCCTCTCGTCTGTACAGGAATACCTCCAGGTGGCTGTTGCCAGAAATAAGATAGCTCATTATTCAAGGTGGTTAAAGACAGTTTCTCTTAGCAGGGTGCACATCTTCGAGGCCCCGGTTCTTGAACCTGGCAATAGGGGGTTTGCAATCCATGACTTACAACCCGGGAGGTCAGATATTTTTATTGGCATTCACTAGTATGGGAACTTTGGCAATAGCTGTTCAGAAATTCTGGCACAGAATCTGCGAGTTTATGTTCCTTATTTATACTCAGTTTGAAGATAGGGATTGTGGATTCAATATGCCGAGCTCTGGAGCTGCTTTCTTGTGGTTTCTGTCTTTCTGCGTATTCTTCGCAAACTGCTCAAACCAAAGTCTTTGTAATATAGGGTCAGCAGGAAGTAGGTTTGGGGTCAGGATCTCCCTTTCTGAAAGACTCAAAACAAAGATAAAAAGAGTGAGAGACTTCCTCCTAACCGATTGGGGGTAACACCTCTGCGGAAAACAATTGGAGGCTGCAAGCACTGTCCTTACACTAAAAACGTGTCCTCTATATCCTATTCTCAGCACCCTTGAGTCTGATCCACTTCACAGGTCTTCAGGAATACTTTGGAGTACTCCTGCAATTTTCGCTGCTATCTGGCATGCTTCCGCTGACCTCCATCTTGTATGTCAAACTCTCTCATTTGATGCAAAATGAATTCCTTGGCTGTAACAGCTAAACATTACTCCATGCCCATCAACTGCACATACACAGCGTAAACATACATGTGGCATCCATGGCACCAATGGATGGAGCAAAGGTCCCTGTTGTAGCGGACTGATACACCATTGTAAACATGATAGTTTAGTAGGCAAAATTTCTGGTTCAGACAAGAAGTGAAAAGTCCTGCAAGTATAATCAGTTGCTGCTATCACCGTCTGGCCTCTACTGAGCACTGAGTGGATGGTAGCCTCAATGAGAAACTGAGCGGTGCACGTGCTCTGCCCCTCCACACCAGTGCACCGGCTGTTTGTCTGAATTCATTTACATGCAGGCCATTAGCGTGCCTGTGTGACAGTTGAGTGTGCGGAGCACAATAATATCGAGAGACTTGTTATAGGGAAAATCAGTGCAGGGGTCTATTTTCCTTGAGCTGGACAAGATCTCCTTCAAAGTAACAAAATCGACTATGATAAAATGTGATGCCTCCACATTTTCCCATTTATCAGCACTAGAATTTCTATTGCTTCCTTACAATTCCAATATCACTCACCTCCTGCAAGTTCATGTACCACTCTTTTATTCCAGGCACCCCCTATAATCCTACCCAACCCACAGTTTTTCTAAGTCCACAAACCTCTTTAATAGAGCTCAACCAGTGAACTCTTAAAACTCTGCACAGTCCCTTTAACGTCATGCTAATTCCATTCCACTTGTCCACACAGCATCTCCGCTTTACCCAGTGTAACTTTACCCATCACATTGGAACTCAACACAGCACACTAGAATTCCACTAGTGACACACCTACACCAATCTATTGTTATTTCGGTTAACACCCTAACTTACACCTACAATCTCATACAATTACCTTTGCAATTCAAAGCTGCTCTTTTGTGATTCCACCCAGAGAATGGCTATTCTACCCAGCCTCTGAATCAACTCACTACAATTCCTCAGAGATCCTTTAACGTCATGCTAATTCCATTCCACTTGTCCACACAGCATCTCCGCTTTACCCAGTGTAACTTTACCCATCACAATGGAACTCAACACAGCACACTAGAATTCCACTAGTGACACACCTACACCAATCTATTGTGATTTCAGTTAACACCCTAACATACACCTACAATCTCATACAATTACCTTTGCAATTCAAAGCTGCTCTTTTGTAATTCCACCCAGAGAATGGCTATTCTACCCAGCCTCTGAATCAACGCACTACAATTCCTCAGAGATCCTTTATATTTCTAGCCAACATTCCTTGCTACTGTGTATAAGGCAGCTTTCTATAAACATCACACAGCAACCATGTAAGACAAGTAGCAATAAGGTTTCCCCCACCCTGCATAAAAATGCACACACATTTTTTAATAACTTAATGAACCAATGCCGACAAATTCAACATTTGGATCAGAACGGCACAGACTCCCAAGCATTCATCAAACAGAGAAGCACCAACAAGCAAACCCCCAGATGGTAAACAGAGGAACTTTGGGACACCAAGAGACAATACAAATAGCTAGAGAGAAAGGGGAGAGCCAGCCGCGAAGCCACCAACAGAACCACTTCAATACAGCATTCAGACAATGACACCAGCAACTAAGAGACACCAAGAAAAGCGCACTAGTGGAAAGCATCAAACAGCAGCAAAAAATCACTTCTCAATCATCAAAGATTTCACCACAACTACGGCTTCCGCCAATAGAATCACTCCCTCTCAAGAATTGTGAGATGACCTATCCAACTTCAACAGTAAAATTGCTAACATTTACTGCAACTTCGCACACCAAACAGACCCCAGCGAATCTTTGCCAACCTGCCCATCACTAATCAAGACAACCACCTGACCGAATGGAAACAGCCACAATCATGCGGACAGTCCACTCTGGTGTCCTAATACAACCATGCCCCCACCACATTTATAAGCTTGGTGCATCAAAATCAGCTCAGTCTTCACCCATATCCTGAACTTCTTCATCTCTTCCGCCTTCGCAGAAGCCTGTCAGCATGTAGCAGCCAACGCCTCCGGAAGAAACCTTCAGCTGACCCACGCCCATTGGCCAACTACTTCCTTATCTACCTGCTTCCACACCCAGCAGAAGTGACCGAGAAGGCCATCAACAAACAACTCAAAAGCAACCTCAAGGTCTACCACCTACTGGACAACACACAATTAGGTTTCAGACAGAATCACAGCACAGAAATGGCACTCAACGCAGCCACTGAAAACATCAGGACCATCCTAGGCCAAGGAAAAACAGCTGCCCCCATCCTCTTTGACATCTCAGCTGCATTTGGCACAGTCTCCTACAACACACTTCTCAGAAGGCTCCATGAGTTTGGCATCAAAAGGCCAACGATTACATGGATCTGCTCCTTCCTCACGGAAAGAACCCAAAGAGATAGACTCATATCTTTCACACCGGAGGCCAAGAACCTAATATGCGTAGTCCCTCATGGATCATCTTTAACCATATCCTGTTCAACGAACACATAGCCTTACTCCTGAACATCATCAGATCTCGAAGCTTCACCATCATCTCCTACACAGACGACACCCAACTCATCCTCTACCGGACAGGTAACACATCCACCCACAAAAACCAACATCAGGACCTCGGAAGCAGAATGGATGAGAACCAACTGCTTTAAACTCAACTACGACAAAACAGAAGTACTGGTCTTTGGAAACAGGAACTCCCTGTGGACATCAACTGGTGGCCAACAGAACTAGGACCAGCACCCACACCCAGTGACCAGGCTAGAACTCTGGGGCTCATCCTGGGCGACAAGCTCAACATGATGGCACAAGTCAACGCAGTGATATCCGCCTGCTTCCACATCCTGTGAATGCTGTGATAACTCAAATGGCTTCCACAAAACATCAGAAGAACCACCACGCAAGCACTCCTTGCAAGCTGACTATACTACGTCAACATACTGTATGTCGGCATTTCCAAGGACCTCCTGAACACGGTTCTGACCATTCAGAAGTTCAACATTCCACGCCACACCCACATCTCACCTCACCTCAGGGAGCCTCACTAGTTCACCATTCAGAGACGCAGCAAATTCAAACTTTTCTCGCACACCCACAAAGCCCTACTCAACAATAGACCCGCATACCTCAACGGCTGCATACACTTTCACATTCCATCCAGACACGTACCTCACTCACTGAGCCTCACTCACACTTGCGCACACACACCCACTTTCACAAAAGCAGGGCAGGAGGTCCTCGTTCTCCTAAATCACACCTAAAACATGGAGCAACCACCTGCAATACATCAGAGCCTCCTCCTAACTACTGGAGTAACACAGGAAGCTGAAGTCCCAGCTCTTCGAATAATGCTGCGGGACCACACTCCTTCGAATAATGCTGCGGGACCATTCTTCTTCTCACCCGCACAAGGGCCTGAATTTCCTCAAGGGTCTTCAGCGCGCTCTACAAATTGACATATCGACTGAGCAAGTCTAGGTAAACTGTTCGCTACGGGGGTAGCCAGCTACCAAAACTTTTGTCTACTTCATAAATCTGTGACATTTCATGTAACATAACCCTTCTCGGCTGACTTTCATACAGAGGGATAACAATTCCGTACTGAAGTGAAACAACGTTGGAAGAGTCCAGGCTCTTTTCTTGGCATGGTGCAGTATTTGGTGTTCGAATTCCATCTTGACTTACTGTTTACCGAAAACAGCAGTTTGTTTTGCATCGATTTATCCACGCTTTTCGCCTTCGTGATGCAGTGGGAGGAACAGTTTAATATTTGTGAATACAATACCGAAGACGCCGAATGAGAAATAGCTCGCATTCCTATTGGCTGAATGATTTGACGTCCCTTCCGGCAATTCATGGTTGTTGTGGGGGTGCAGCTTAGGTTGCTATGGTTAGACTATAAACGTGAAAGAAGGACTATAGAGGAAGATGTTAAGCTATAATCGCCTCGAATACATATAGAACTGGAGGCTATTCAGTGTTGTTGGTTTGTTAGAAGGGCAATACTTCAGAACGTAGTGTTTAGAAAAAAAATCAATGACTAAATCACTTTTTTATAGACCAATCTTTTCTTTATATGCTGTGGTGGTAATGAACCATTAAATATCCTTTTCATTAATTGCTTGTGGTGTACAAATAAATTATTCATTCGTTTCCAGAAAGCAATTTCTGTTGTATTTATAGTTGTAACGACACATATTTTCTTTCTCAAAAGACTACTAAATTCAGATTGTTGCCTCAATTTCGTCATTGTACATGCATCCAATATGGCCACATTATTAGCGTGCGGGCAGCGGGGCTCTCTTTGCTTCAGCGAATGTGTTCTTTTCCTCTATCGCCAGGCGAAGGGGCGGAGCTGGGCCCGGAAGTGGAGTGTGTGTGTGTTATCGGAAGCGGCTCAAGCTGTCAGTGCTGCTGGTGTAGGCTGCAGAAGTGCAAACATGTCTTCAGACTTTGAGGGTTACGAGCAGGACTACTCGGTGCTGAGCGCCGAAATAACCGGCAGGATCGCGCGAATTCCCAAGCTGGCTGCTGGTGAGACAACATTGTGTGCTAACTGGTACACCGAACGAGTGAATGTCCATGGGAGAGAAGGGATGCTCAAACTTGCTGAGTGTGGCAGGATGTCTGCAGATGTTTCTGTTGAATCAATTGTATAAAGGGATGTTGTGTTTTTGAAATGGAGACACTCCAAACAGTGGAGCCCCTATGGTGGTGTTTTATAGAAGACTTTTTAGATTTCTCCAACTTACTCGTGTACCCCCTCACCCCCATCTCCCCACTGGCTTACGGTCTGGGTAATGTTAACATTCTCATATTGTTCATTGAGGTCATGTCCCTTCTGTTGTTAATGCTGTTAGGCCTGGTTCAGTAGAACAGACTGATATATCACAGCTCTACTGCTACCAGGTTAATCTAGAATATAGTTATGGGCGTGATATCATATTTGAAATGTATTCTAACTAAATTATGACATGGGTGTCTCACCACGGGAAGAGAGCATTGGATGCAGTTTCCCAGTATTTTCACCAGCACTAGCCTGGGTTGATATTGACATTTGACTGGACTGGTCCGCACTGCGACTTTTGGACACCGGGATTCCAGATTTCTGTAATAGGCTTTTTTCATTCCTCGGCACAGACTTTGTTTTGGAGTTCTGAATGTGGCCCATGACACATTTCTCTTGTTCTTACTTTTTTTTTTATGGTTGGTCGTATAACATATTTTAATCATATGTTAACTATTGTAATTGTGGCTTCGGGTGTATTCTTTTGCAGCATTGAGAACGTCCAGTGGGATGAAACACATGTTGGCTGTATAGACAATTTGCTCTTTTCAAGTGTAACTATGCAACAAACTCAGATACGTTTCAAAATGTAAAACTGTTTAACTTTATACTTTGTTAGAACCTAGTCCGATTGTGTGCTCTGTTGCCTTTTCTATTTGTCTTGTGTTTGGCTGGGGCCATTGTGGCTACAAGCTTGAACGACAACCTTAGATAGCAGGAGATCGTTTCTGGAATCATGGTAGCACCATTCTTTACACAATTAACAACACACCAGTAGTGTACACCATTGGGTATATAGCAGTCCTTTACACAGCTTCCATAATTTTGTTGAGTGCACTTCAGTAAACCTGTGCTGGTTTTGATGTCAAGCCAAAGGCCAAGGCTCTAGGCCTTATTGATTCATAGGAACATGTTATGCCAGATGCAGACAAAGCCAATTTGTTTAATTTATTTATTATGAAAAACTATGTTTGAACCAATAAGCTTTTAAGGATGGACAGTTATTGTACTGTATTAAGCCTGCAGGCATGTCGATTGCTACATAAGATCTCACAGATTACCTTTTGTAGGCAATGATTTTTGTGTTGATTATCCCCTCTGGCAAACTTAAATGGCTAGAGCATTTGTACTATACATTTTTGTGGGAATCTCGTTGGAACGTCTGATAGACTTGTCACCCAGACCTTGTAATGAAAACAATTAAAACACCATGTATAATATATTAGGAAATATAGAGAAGAAAAAACCAAAAAAAACTTAAACATGCTGTCACTCACCGGGCAATAGAGCCAGTGGCTGATGGGGCAGGGGGTCAGCACTTGAGACATTGGATCTATTGCTTTATGAGCGAAATCATTTTTCTGATCAGTACACATCCACCTGAAAAGGAGCATTCTTCCGTGTCATGACTGGAGGGCCAGTCTTTGTTTTTCCTTTTTCCTCTCATTGCTTTACTTATCATATTTCTATTTTCATTAGTTTTAGAGCACTCTCCAGACAGGCGTCACTGAATGGTATTGTACATAGTTTTACTGTGTTACCATTCCAAGATAGTCAACACAGGTTTTAAAACATGACAGCCATGCTGGAACTTCAAAACAATGAAACACCTTGTACACTACCACTGCAAGACCTCTGGCCACCACCTCTATGTTTAGTTTTACATGAAATTGAAAACATATGCCTGCCATGTTTAGCCAGCAGTATGTTTGCTTTCCTATTATTATTCTTTAATTTAGCTTGCATATTGTGTTGAGTTTGTGTGTGAGTTAAATGTGCTTTTGCAAGTGGAAGAGTGTATGAATAAGTCAGTGGGTGGATGATTGGATGCATGAGTGCTATGACGAATGACAGAGTGAATGTTTGATGACTTATTCAATGATTACATCTATCACTGACTGACGAGGCACCTTTTGGCATTGACAATGCTGGTGGATAATAGAAACGCTTTCATTCAAATACATCTTCTCCTATTTAAGCGGCACAAAACGTCTGTCGATGTTATCAATTTGAAAAGCTTCTCACTAATAAGGCCCCTCTTCTTATCTGTCTCAAGCTCCATAATAGCCACACTCTCGACCCTTAATCCTCCTTCTCAGCACCTCATTGTCTAGAAATTCCTGTCAAATGCAGATGCTGAATAAACATGGCTAGAAAGCGTCATCGAGGAGTTTCATGTCCCCACCTCTGATCTCCAGTTTTACTTTGATTCAGTACTTCTGCCTCATAAAAACAGGTAAATCCCACACAAATCACAGGTAAACAGCAAACGAACCTCCCTGATATTACTGCACACAAGCTCTGTCTTTTTGGCAGAATCCACAAGCAACCTTTGCAAATGAAAATCGTGCCTCTGATTAAGACCAGGCTCGTGGCATACAACCTAATAAAACCCGGACTAGAGTATATCTGCATCACCACTGCTAATATCCCCTTACCACAAAAGAGCCCAGCCATACTTTGCTTTCACTCAAACCACACCACCTGACTCTCCACTCGGAACTGGCTCTCCCTGCCTGTGCCCTATCCTTCATTGCAACCCCTGTCCAGCTCATAGTGACATAACAGCGTTGCCTCTAACTCATGGCCTCACAGAGACCCCCCCCCCCCCAGCCCCTCGTGATACCTCATTTCAGAAAACTTTATGGAATAAATAATGATCCAGCTGCTCTTCCATATTTAGAGTATTTTCTCGGGAGACATTGGTGTAGCAATCTCCTTATTACTTTGTCCCACGCTCTTTCACATTCATGTCACTATCTCCGCCTGTTAGGAGTATACATTTACTTTGTACCTTTTATAAATCTACCTTGTGTAAAACTTAAAAAGCGACAAAATGCTTGTGTGCCATTTACATTTAAAAAAAACAAACACTTTTTACATTGACTTACACACTTGAGTATTCACCTCCAAAATCAAGATTTCTGAGTGGCGTAAGGGCCTGGGCCGGCGGCAGATTCCAGATATCATCCAGTACGAAGGCTCCAGATAGGAGCCCCGAGAACGGTGAAGGGGTCTGAAATGAGCAGTAGAAAGTGTACTATAATGGAATGTTCTACATAGAAGATGAGGAGCAAATGCTGCTCCTTGAATAAATATGCCCACTGGAACAGCTCCATGAATGGGTCGAGATGCAGATACACAAGCTGCATGTCGAGTGTCTTAGGAGCTGTAATCAAAATAACCCAATACTGCCTCAAAATGTTGTGTGTGCAAATTCATTGATCCCGGTCGGGTGTGTAAACAGTCTCCTTAAAGGATGATTTCACAGCTGAGAGCCCCAGTGACAGATATCTCGATTACACTATAGATATTGAGCAACAAGTGAGCCTGCACAAGGACCTAGCTTAAACTGCAAAAGGTGAATTCCTCTCAACAAAAGCACGCGGAAAGGCCTGCGGCCCTTTCAAGCGCCCAACAATCAAACAAAGAATAGCAGGCGCAAGTAGAAATGCGTCAGTCAAAACGTGACAGCTTCCTGCCTAAACAACACAAAGCTTTTAGGAAAGCAGAACTACTTGATAGCCTTCAGAACATTCTAGCAAGAACTGCGCTGGAAATTCAGAGGTGACAAATTAAGGCTCTGAGGCAAGTTGTACACTCGATGGATCAGAGTGGTGGAGACTGATGTTAGAGTGGATTTATTAGCGATGTTTAAGACAATCTGAGAATGTAAATTGCACCTAGAAGTCCACCTCTTGATGGTGGAGGAATTGGATTATAAATCGTGCAGGAAGAACAACCAAATTTGAGGCCTTAAGGATGGAGCAGATGGACCCACCCCGAACTCATTTGTGCTGTGCTTCGTTTCCTAATTGCTGGGAGTGGTTATTGAGGAGAATCACCATCACAGGGTGCACTGAGTGGGAACGAGGTGACCACAACACACCCAGAGACCACGTGATGTACTAGCTAAGTTCCACTACTACATGACAAGAACGTTTTCTCCAAACTGCGAGGAAGTGAAATGAAGTGGCCATTCAAAACTTTTCATGTACAATATTTCAAGTCATATCACAAAACACTCTACAGGTATTGTAGAGCCGTAACAGAGACAGCTGATGCCAGAAAAGTATCATACCGATCGATTTATCCCTTTGGAATTGCCACAAGTATGGAGGCAAATCCTATCAACTTGGAAATAGATAAGTACCAATAAAAGTTTGGTAAAATGAACTAAATGAATGGCTCATTGAAAACAAACCACTTGATGCTGGAAAATTCCCAGCAGCATCGGGACTGAGATTTATAGATGTTTTGCTGAACCCAAAATCGCAGGGAAGAAGCGGTGGACATAGCACCAGCAAAAAGCACAATGGGACCAGTAGTTTTAAAGAGAAGTGAGACCGATACAATGAGCAGTAGCAGTGAGTGAAGTAATACATTTTGTGATGTTGGAGAGTCATGTTGGGGACCACGAATAACTGCCCAGTGGGGGGGAAGAGGAAACGTATCTACCTTTGTATGTAATGGGAGGTGAATGTTCAACTTTTCGACTGTTGGAAAGGGTGCGACCCTGGGCTGGTTAGCCTACCCTACAGGTTCCGTTGCAGCAGACACCAAGTTGTTGGATACGACTGAGCTATCACCCACCCCACCCCAGCTTCCACCCCACTGCTCCTGCAACTGTGCAGCATACGAACTGTAATGGAGCTCATCTTTGTCAGCTTGAGTATTCGATGAAAAATGTTGAGGGCAATCCTGATCTCCTTATGTTATATCTTAATATTTTGAATGCCTGTTTACCAAGTTTCACAGAAGTTAACCTATATGTGATTTTTATGAAAGGAGGGAGAAAGGCTGTGGAGGGGTGACATAGGCACTCCAGATCTCACATGAGACCTTGCTGCACAAATTACTCCGTATGCATGACTACATTGCTATTTGATAATAGCTGCAGTGCTGAGGCTGAGACTGGCCGTCTTGCACTCTTTGGTCACAGGATGCCATGTACGCTTGACAAGACATGGTAAAGTTGTCTTCCTAAATGTTTAATGGCTTAATACCTCTGTGACGAGAGTTGTAATCTGGAACTTGCTCTTGGGAGACCGGCCAGACGTCACATGTCTTTAAATGTTACAAAAGGGCAGTGGGGTATAGCGTGCGCACAGTCACATGACTACGTAATCAGAAAAATAAATTAATTTAAGACTGCGTCAAAGGAAATTGAAACAACGACCACCCCAGAGTTCAAATTCCTGAGCAAATTATATAAACTCCAAAGCATAAGTTCATGCAGTAGTTTTTTTTCCAAGTGTTCGTCCTTGATCTTTATTCTATAACTTGTATCTTAGGGAAAAAAAATGTTGGTCTCAAAACATACAACAGTTCTTCAATGATACAACCAACAGCCACAGTTCTTGCCAACACGTGTTTCATCTAATGGTGATAGCCAAAGACTTCATCAGGGCTAGAACAAACAAATGTATGGCTAAGTTATGATGTAGGACATAAGCATGATTCTGTGTCAAACCTAACCTCCACAACAAAAAGAGAGTATGAAAATAAGAACACCCGGTGCTCCACAAATAAAAAAGATTATAGATAGAATCAGAATGCTTACACCCAGTGAAATAAAAGGCAGCAACACTTCAGGGTGTATACAAAAGATACACATATTGCTAAAAACAGGTAGAGAGAGAGACCTCTCAAAAAATCAATCCTAGAATTAAACTATATAAGTGACCAACTAGGCAAGTTAACATGAACGTGACAAATAATCAAACTGCCACTAAAGAGTCCCAAATGACCAAATTAGAAAACCCTATACACATCCCATTGCACCAACACAGCTGATCACAATAAACTCACCGTGGACTGCTATATCAGTTCAACACAACTGGTATTGACTGCCTCTATCATGGACAGCCTTCGTCTGATATGACGGACAATGTAAAACCTATGGCAACTTGCAAACAAACATCATGTAATTATGACCCACTTAGATTTCGAATCGCGTTGTACTTTCAATACAGTTAATAAACATCCTTCATTTGACTTTTTAATACCATGACGGCCGATCCGCACTCACTGGGTCAGGTGCTTTCAGTCGCTAATATCTATATTCATCAATCAGTATGTGGTCTCAGTAACATCAGCCGGTATCCTAAAAAGTCATATGAGTAAACTTAATTGTCATATCTCTTATAATATCCGATTCTAAGCTAAATCAATTGTCAACTGTTTCAGTACATTTAGGCGTATACAATTTAAAGTCATACGCTTCTCACAAATACCAGTCATTATTATATGAACTAACTTAGGCACAAATTCAAAAGCCGTCTTTGTAATAATTTTGTTTACCAAATACGAACACGCAAGTTTCTAACATAATTAACACCTTGCGTGCGGCGCCGATTTCCCCCCGGTGCTGGACATTCCAGAACAGGGTGTGGTCGTGACGGAACCATTCCGTCATCAGCACAGCTCAACCGTGACTGATGACGGAATGGTTCCGTCACAAGCATCGAAGGGGTTAACATCATTAACGTCACAGTGTATGCTATATTATCAAAGCATAATGCCATTACAACCATTACTATACAAAAGGAGGAGGAGGAGTGGCGGCCGAATCTCGAGCTAAATTTAAAAAAACAAATTATGTAAATTGTCGCAACTGCATAATGCCAATACAAGTATCCCACTAACATTTACAAAAAAAAGGGGGGGGTGGTCCGAATCTCGATCCCTCCAATAGTTGCCATAGTCAAGTTCTTACCTTTAGGTTAACCGCAAGTTACAATGGCGAGTAATGCCGGTACAGTCCATGGCGTGTAGCATCAACACCATCTTTAAATGGTTATTTATATCGGAAGCCCACACTAGACATAACAAGCATTTGCAATGCAATAGGTCTCGCATTAATTATGTTTGAGCTATTGGCATTGCTAAATATTGCAACACCAATTGCAACAAAAGTCTATAAATTGGAGGCCAAATGTGTATTTATTTTTTAGCAATGGTGGCATGCTGCGCTTTAGGTGAATATGTTTAAAAGTAAAGTGCGCCATACTGCGATTGCTGCAATAGTTAATTGTGGATGCGTTAACAATTGATGTGTGCACTGATGGCTGGTGGTGTGTGTGCCTGTAGAAATGATGCACTGATGGCTGGTGGAGTGTGTGCGCCTGGTGGAAGTGTGCACTGCCTGCTGGTGGTGTGTGTGCCTGGTGGAAGAGTGCACTGACGGCTTGTGGTGTGTGCCTGGTGAAAGCGTGCACTGACGGCTGGTGGTGTGTGTGTGCCTGGTGAAAGCGTGCACGGACGTCTGGTGGTGTGTGTGTGCCTGGTGAAAGCGTGCACTGATGTCTGGTGGTATGTGCCTGGTGTAAGCGTGCACTGACAGCTGGTGGTGTTTGTGCCCGGTGAAAGCGTGCACTGACGGCTGGTGGCGTTTGTGCCCTTTGAAAGCGTGCACTGACGACTGATGGTGTCTGTGCCTGGTGAAAGTGTGGACTGACGGTGTGGTTGTGTGTGTGTGGTTGTGTGTGTGTGTGTGTGAGGCAGCCAGCCACCCTGCACCAGCTGCTGAAGGCAGCTAGTCACTCTGCTTGCCTGCACTGGCACAATGAGATGCCATTTGCTGAAGGCAGCCAGTCACCCTGCCTCGTTGCACTGGCACGATGAGATGCCAGCTGGTGAAGGCGGCCAGTGACCTTGCTTCTCTGCACTGGAATGATGTAGGTTCACAAATGTTATCACTTTATTCCTCCCTGGTGTCCCCTCAATTCTTTCTTCCATCCCCATCCTCACCATGAGAGACTGAAAGACTGAGATGAAATAAGTGACTGGTTGAGAAAAGGACAGCCGCCTCTGCTGAAAGGAGGGACCGAATGACGAGGAAAGAGATAGCCCGTGTAGTACAGGACAGCAGTACCACTAAAAGACAGTAGCAGTAGGAGTCCACTAAGAAACCGAGAGCTCCTGGTGAAAGGAGGAACAAAGTGACTCGGAGAGGGAGAGACAGCCCATGGGGAGGGCATTTAGGAGAGACAGAAGGGGTGAAGTGAATGGAGGAGACCGGTAAGAAACAGAGACTCTAGTGAAGGAAGGGACAGGGTGACTAGAAAAGCGCAGAGACAGCCTGGATTGGTAGTGGGGAGTGCCACAGGATAGACTGAAAGGCTGAGGTGAAATAAGTGAGCGGGTATGAAACAGAGAGCCTGTGGTGAAAGGAGGGGCAGGGTTACAAGGAGACAGGAGAGACAGCTGCGAATAACCGGTGGGCAGCATCCCCAAAGGCCACGCCCCAGCTTCTGAGCTACAGAACATAGATCTATTGCATTGACATTGTGAACCACCACTTTAGCAGCTAGAGAGGGGTGGGGCTCTCTATGTACCTCTTCTGTCTGCAACTTGGCAGATAAACGGGCGCCATTAACGCAATAAAGAAGAAAAAAGATGGGCTAGTAGTAGAAAAGGGGAAAAAGGATGGATGGATGAGCTGGTGAAATAATGGATTGATAAAAGGATATATGGATGAGTGGGTGCATGAAATCATGGATACATTTGTGAGAGGATGGGTGTATGAGTGTGTGAAAAGATGATGGATGTATGAATGGGTGAAAGTATGAACACTGAATGGGTGAAAGATGAATGGGTGGCTAGAAGGATGCATTTGTGGATGGGTGAAAGATGGATGGTTGGGTGGATAGAATAATGAATGAATGAGTGAGAGCATGGTTGAATGAGTGGGTGAAAGGATGGCTAAATGGATGAGAGGATGGTGATATGAGTGGGTAAGAGGGTGGTTAGATGAGTGGGTAAGAGGATGGCTAGATGTGTGGATGAGAGATGCTTTGCCCTGGATGGCATGAGCGTGCTGTTGGCCCGTCGCAGGAAAGTGTATTCTGTAATCAGACATTCCAGCGATAAGGACGCCCGACTCTCCTATGACAACTAGCTGAGAGATGCGTTTCACACATTTTCTTTAAAAACAGTAAAAACGCAGAGGAACAGAAATGGTGACAGGAATAATTTGCTTTCAGTTTGACTGCGACTTGGTAGGAAGGCAGGAGGCAATGAATGCTCGGGTTCCGCATCAGTGCTTAAACTCTGACCCGGCTTCTGGTGGGGAAGGCAGGAAAGTGGCACGCGCTGCATGGGCACTGCTTGGGGGTGGGGGCGGATCAGAAATTCCTATTTTAAATCCGCTGCTCCAGATAGTACAGCGCAGCGCGGGGTTGCCAGCTGTAAGTAAAACTAGGTTACTTGCAGTACCAGACAGAGTAACAAGATCTTCAGTAGTGGAATGCCTCTGCATTTGTGGTATGAATTGCGAAAGGGTGCCTTCAGATGTACTGCTTTAGTGCCCTTTGTCAATTTGACGCAGAGTGGACTTTTTTTTCTGATGTGTTTAAAGTTCACCTACTTAACAGCTGCATGGGAATGGATTACATCTTGCTACACTATTTTAAAGTAGATAAACTGATTTGAATATATGCGATCAAAATGTGTGTGGAACTAAAAGGATTATTGAATCTGCGGCTTCTAATCAATGTAGTGTATTAGGTCTGATTTTATCAAGTTTTTCGATCAAATAGTGTACAGGAACAGTGTTCCGAAATAAAGAATATTGAATAAAATGGCTATATATTAAAAAATAAAAAAAATACGGACAGTAGAACATGCATTTAATCTGTACCATATTATTACATTTAAATATGCCTTTTTAAAAAAAATACATAATATATGTTGCAAATTGCTATGGGATCATGCACGTCAGTTTGACTATTCAACTATTCATAACTATTAATCAGGGTTCCACACTGAAGAACAATATTCATTAGTCCATACCTAGCAAATTGGGCAAATTTGGACATACTGACTTAAAATTGTGCCCTATTGTAAAGACCTTATAGAAACTTAGAAGAACCACTATAATATAGCACACAGTTGCAATAAATCAACAAGACTAAAGGCACTACGTCCTCGTCCGTACCACAAAAGCTTTCAGAATTAGTGGCGCATTGCTGTTGGCATAAACCAATGTATAGTGGGGCACGCTAGTAAAGTATGGTTTTTTTTGTGCTGGTTTGTGCTGGTTCGTAGCGTTAAGGGAAATGCGTGCTTTCAGTTTATGATGCGAGCTCACTCGCCACGGGGTGAACTGATTGCGTTTGGCACATACATTATGGGGTTTGTTATGGAGTAAAGGAGGAAATACACAAGCATTTGGCGCCGGCACGAGCTATTGAGGCGGTGTGACTTTTGTACCCCTGGGGGTGTCCACGAGTTCCGGCATTTCATGGTGGAGTGGGGACTGGTAGATGCCTGGGAGCGGAGGGAGGAGGTCTGGCAGGGCAGCAAATGCTGTGACGGAGGAGTAAGTATTGAAGAGGCATTGCCGCCTTATTACGGGTGAGGTTGTGTTTGTGCCGAGTGAGGGTGGCGCGGGGGCTCAATGCAAAGCTAGAAGGGGTGGGTGCAAAAAAAAGAGCTTCAAGGAGCATGCCACAGCTTGCAAAACAAAAGAAAGGCGGCTCTGCTTCATGCTCTGGTGATACTGCCACACATAATGCACACCGAATAGCCATCTCTTTGGCTTTGTTCCCATATGGGGAAAGGCACCGGAGGAAGAGCAAATTAAGTTGGCGCAAGCCGCCGGGGAAAGGATGCGGCCCTGCCCCCTCTCGGCCTTTTCAGGTGAACATTCCAAGTGACTCCACTTACTGTGATGAGCGCCTGAAATGACCGCCACTAGGCAGGTACCTCTGACGCACATTGCTATGGCCTGTCAAGCACATTGAAGGAAGAGTTTCGCATGAGGCCACAGATTTATTTTATATCTCGCAATACCTGGTGGCAGCACAGCAAAGAATTTCAAAAACATATTTTTTGTTTGTTTTCTGAGGCTGGGCGGAAGAAATGAGAACACAGTCACCATTAAGTGTAAGCGAAAGCCCCAAGTATTTGTAGGTAATGAATGAGATAATGAAACATATTACAAGGAGCTTCCAGAAATATCAAAAACGCATCTTATTATTTAACGGTAAACAGATCGACCACGAAGAAAATTGATATGTTGTACCTTATGTTGACCTGTCTCCTAAGATTTTATTTTATTTTCCTCTTTGGAAAAGGCACTTTATTTCCATTGTTGCTGTCACTATGTAAGTTCAATATTTACAAGACCTGTTTGTGTCGCTGACATCACTATAGCAGACTTGTATATTTTTGCAGTGTTATTCGCTCACTGCAATAAACTGATTAATACTGCCAGTGGATGGCAGAGGTCTACAATGGTGCAGTCAACTGAAAAAACAGGCCCACAAAAAGATCACAACAGTTTAGACACTTAAATATTTAAAACGAACAAGAAAACGTAAACAGGCACAGTGTGTTAGAAGAGAGGTCGGGACAGTGGAATCTGGCAGTGTGACAGAACCACAAAAATGTAGGGGTGGGAGGCGAAGGAGAAACAGAAAATGAATGAGCGGAAGAAGCGCAGAATCGCCGAGAAAATAGAAAGTGCACCAGAAATAAAGGAGAGAGTTCGAAGAGGCTGGGGAGAAAGAGATAGAGTGATAGAAAAACAAACCAGACAGTTTGGAGACATAAATCCCGAGGTGCGAAGAGAAAATGGAGCACAATAGAGGAAAGGGTATTCTTGGGCAAGAGAGATAAAGGAAGAAAGGAGACATTTAAAGTGTCCAGAGAAGAAAGAGGCTAGAAATGCAGAGGTGGATAAAAATTGAGCAATAGTGACAGAACCACAAAAATGTAGGGGTGGGAGGCGAAGGAGAAACAGAAAGTGAATGAGCGGAAGAAGCATAGAATCGCGAGACATTATTAGAAATACACTGACAGGCGAGTACATGAGAACGGTATCGGAATGCACGCGAGTGGTGCGCGCGCAAATGGTGATCACTTTTGCGGCAGCTTTGATATTCTCAGTGGTCGCGCAGCTCACTGAGAACATCAAAGCGGCCGCAAAAGTGATCAGCAGGCGGACAAATGGTGCGCGAGCCTGGCGCACATGCACCGTACCCGATCCGCCTGCAGCCTTTGGGAGCACTTTTAAAAGCCCCTTACTTAATATCTCGCCAAAGCATTGCTTACACAATAGCTTAGGCGAGACCTAAAAATCGGCATCCAATGTACGTATCTAGGTTACTGTCCTCAACGGGAGCGCCATATTGGACTACATCAAATCCATTACAGAAATGTATCAATATCAGATATATCCGAGATACCAGATGATAATATGCGCCCGTTTGTAAATAAAGCTAAAATTAATGAATGTCGGAAAACAACATCCAACTAGTCAAGATTAAAACACGTCTAAATCGTGTAGTCAGTAACACACATATCATAAATTATTTCTCCCTTGGGAGACTTCTTAATAACACCCACTGCCGCAAAGCCTCAATACTAATGAACAATATAACACCAAAAAGTATTAATTCTACACACCATATACATTAAGACTTTTTTTTTATTCCTCTCCAAATAGAAATCGTAAGAGCTCACTAGTATCTAATACAGGAATCGACCCCTTAGCCTACAGTTAAGCAGGCACATGGTTCCACCCCCTGAGCTAATGGTGCCACGTAATATACTAGTCTATTACGTATTACGGGTAATCATATCAAAAGAATTGGGAAATTAATAAGAGAGAAAGCCACATTCGTATTTTCGTGATGAACGGGCCATTTTCCAAATTCATAACGATATCTTCGAAGAAACCCTACAGTAGACTACAAATGAAACCTTAGCAGTCCACTGTAGGTAAGGGCATACGTAAGAAGGAGTTCGTTTTCACTAGTGCAAGGCCTACATCTCCCATAGAGTAACATTGGAGGTGCTTCATTACATTAAGTAAGCTTTAGCTTCCAAATGGGAACAAGTAACCAGTGCAGGGTTGGTTTCTTTGGCATTGTAATGAAAAATCCTTTCTTATGATAAAGTTTTACTTTTAGAAAGTTGGCATTTTCCTGCCATTGACCATTTAGTGCCTGCCTGTAGCCTGTCACTGGGTCAGATGACTACGGTTAGCAGTCTGCTGGGCTTGGTGTATTTCTTTTAGCCAGCCACATGCACTTTCAGGATGGGAAGGTGGAGCTGGGCATAGCACTACTTGTAATTGAATTTACTGCCTGCATACCCCCTGTAGTTAGTCTGGAGGCAGGAAACCTGTGCACTTCAAATTAAAACCCAAAGAAGCTTCACCCACTTCAAAGGTAGCACTAGGTATACGTATTGGACCTCAGACACCAGACACCAACTCTTCAATACACTTCTGGACCTGTGGAGACTCTGTCAGAAAGTAGAACGACTGTGCTGCTGAAAGGACTGCCACTCTTATGGACGATGCCAAACTGCTGCCTTGCTGCCCTCTGCTGAGTCAGAGAGATTGGACCTGCATCTTAATCTATAACCCAGAACTCCAAGGGCTAGTCTGCTGGCCTCCTGTTCAGAGCCACAGGGACATAACAGGCTCCCAACCACCTGAACCAGCACCCTGATCCAGCAGGAGTACACCCTTGACCTCCAAATGGTGCCCTTCTCAGGGGTGTGGAATTACTGTAGGCCAATGCCCAGGACATATTGTTTGGGGTCAAGGACAACAGGTGTTTTTTTGTTTATTTTGTCCTTGTCCGACCCCTACAGCACAAACTCTTTGGCTGCCAGTTTACAGTATCCCATTGTGAAGCAGGGAAGGGAATTGTCTGCTGCTAAGGTAATGTTTGTGTCCCTATGTTCATGCTATTCCAACTTGTATTCATGGTTCAATAATACAAATCCTTTATTATTAGGGTGAGTACTCAGAGGAAATGTTGTAAGCTCGGATTGCCCTACTGACAATGGTTCCAGTATAAAAATGTGTTCACATGTTTGAAAAGTTTAACAATATGAAGCTACTATAATGCTCCCAGAATGCCCTCTGATAAGATGCAAATATCTGCAGAAGCTTGAAAGCAAGATAGATGATTCTTTGCTTTCAAAACAAAATATTCACGAACAAATGCAACCAGGAAAAAAAATGGTTTGCTAAATTTACTGCAAATCTTAGCTAACATTTCTTTGCAGCATCAGTTAGTAAAAATGTTGATTCATGCTAGTATTTTCAAAAAAATTACAGGAAACATGAAAAGAAACAAGCATTGGCAAAGCCAATAGGTCTGGCATTGGGGGTCAGCCTTTTGGTTTTGTCAATGCGTGTTTTGTTTTGACATGTTTTTGTAAAACCTATTGTTGTAGGAGCTGCCAGGCCCTCGCCATTATAACAAACATTAGCAAAACACGAATGTTTTGGTCTCAAAAAACACTCATTGCGACAGCAGTTCCTGGCAGTGAACCAAATATGTGTGCTGATATGCTTCTTGTGAAAGAGCAGAATGCTGTCACAGTGAAGCCAGCCAATACAGAAAGAGATGCACTTTCAATAAAAAAACAAAAGATCTTGGTTAACACCAGCCCTAATTAGATGCCCTATTCTTGATAAAATCACAAAGGTGCATTTGTGGTATATGCCTTTGCATTAGTGCAGATTTACAGCTTTCAAGAAATCACACGAATTTGCGGAAGGAGGCCTGGAAATCATACTCCTAGAAAATATTTGTGAACTCCATTTTAGCAGGAACAAATATGAATATGTACATTTGATCATGTAAAATCGGTTGAGCGTTTACAAGCTAACTTTCCTTCCAACCACTTTTTTTGCAACCTTGGAGGAAGTTTCACTTCTGCTTTTGTCAAGGAGTAAATTTTCAACCTTTCTCAGTATGGTAGAAGTTTAGATAAGTGCTGGTGAAAACCCCATAAACATGCAAGTTAGTAGGTTTGCACACACTCAAAAGAGCATTCCAACCCTGGAACTATTGCTTACTGCTCCTTTCAATCCCATTAGACAAATCCATGGAAAGGTGGCAAAATAAGGGAATTGTTAGTCTTCAGACCGTATGAGTCATGGGATAAATCCAAGCAGCTATTATGAGGGATCATAAAGTGCTACCTCAGACAAATGGGAAACGCAGATTGGAGCAAACGAATATCACAAACTAGTAATTTGAACACAAGTTACACGCCTGGGTGAAGGGGAGGGACGGGGGTTAGTTGTGGGAAGGGAGTTTGATTTAGAGATTGAGGACATGTATAGCAGCTTAAGAATTGAACACAGAACGGCTCCTGTTCATTGGTTTGCTGGGGGAGGGTGGGGAATTCATGCTCACTGTACGGATCTGTTCTCCTATTGCTTCCAAAACCTTGTCGCTCACACTTCCCGCCAATGTGAAGTTCTGTCAGCCTCTAAGTTAAGCCTGACTGCTCCGTGCCACGCTGTCAGAGAGTTGCACACAAGTTAATTTGGAGTTGGATTGTGCTTCACCCTGACAAGGATTGTGGTTACTGCTTAAGCAGGATTTCACCCCCTCAAACAGTAACCCAATTCCCACATGGAAGGTTAAGGTATTGTGATGTACTGTTCTTTAAAGAGGTGGGCCTACAACGCTTTCCTAAACCAGAGCAGTTTTGGGCCAGGCCTGATGGATACAGGGATGTTGTTCCGGATCCAGGGTGCATACATAAAAAAATGACTTTTTACACTTCTTAGTCTGTAGTCCGATTGTGTCCTAGCCGCGAGTGTGCCAAGAACCAGCAGTGGCGGTGAGCTTGTCTTCAAGATTAGTGAAGGCGCTGATCAGGATGACTTTGTAAATGATACAGCTGGGTTTGGAGCACGTGTGGGCTGGCAGGGGAAGCAGATTGAATACAATCAGGTTGGAGGTGTTGTGATTATATTTCTTCAGCCGGGGATGAGACCGGCTGCGGCGTGTAGATTGCCGCTAATGGGTGCCAGTGAGATGTGTAGGAGGCCTTATGGTAGGACATTACCACCATTCAGATGCGCGGGTACTAGGGCTTGAACAACAGTTCTGAAATCTATTTCAGGAATAAACAATTTGACTTTCTGTAGGGAAGAGAACTTGTACCAGGCTGTGGTTGATATTTTTGGGCAATGAGTTTCTTTGACGGCGAGGTTTGTGACCAGGGTGTGTCCAAGTGACTTGGCATTTGGTGAAAGGTAGAGTTCGAAACTGTCAAGGTTCATGTCATTGAGCCAGGTCGGTGCTGTACCTTGGTTGCTGTTTTTGGCAAATAAGAGGTATACTGTCTTGACTGAGTTGAGCTTCAGGTGGGTGCTGAACATCCATGTTTGGATGATGTGCAAGCAGTGTTTGAGGGCTTAGAATGTCTGCATCCATGAGAGACTTTCAAGTAGAGTTGCATATCATCAGGAGTACTGCAATTCTGTTTAACTTGGTCTCAGTAAAACCCAGTTCCACCGCCTTCAAAGTATCCAAAACCAAGCAGCCTGACTGATTTGTAGGTCTCTTTGCTTTTCCAGGGCCTTTCCCAATCTTAATAATTTATACTGGCTATCAATCACTACCGGAATCCAGTTCAGTGCTCTAATTACATCGGGCCATCTGCTGCTAATCCTGTTTCTTCCCCTCCTCCTGCATTCAGAAATAAGTTCCAAGGGGAACCCTTCTTTCTATCAGCCTTCATCTTCTCCAAGCCCCTAAGAGATTCTTTGCCAAGATCGGAAGTATGTCCTTTCCTAACTCGTCCCTAAGGCTTAAAATGACCTTCATCTAAATGTTAACTCCACTCCTTTGTTGTTGGATTTCTTAACCGCATTAACTGCACCCATGCGGTGCATTTTCCCGCTGTGCGCTGGAAAATTCAAAAACCCACTTTACATGACGAGCTCACCTTGTCATGAGTGTACTAGAGGTACACCTCATGACGAGCTGAGCTCGTCATGAGCGTCGAAGGGGTTAAAGTACTTTTTTTAATGCCATTCTATCTAGTGCTGTGATATCGTAGTTGTGATATGTTCATGTTGTAAAAATCGTAGTATATACATATTGCAATAGTCCTGCAAATTAACCAATCTTTCCAACTACTTCACAGAGTTTGGGGCAGTAATGCCATCCACCAGTGACACTACAGTCATTGTTATTACTAATCCAAGCTGGGATACTCTGTTCTGCTTCTCCTACAGACCTGTAGTCCTTGTCACTCTGGATGCCAAACTGTTCACTTAAGTTCTGGCCTCTAGACTAGAAACGATCCTTTAAGGGCTGATCAACCGAGTTTATTAAGCATAGACAATCAAATGACAACAAATGGTGCATAGTACAGCTGGTTGAAAAAGTCCATGAGAAACCACCTTACTTGCGTCTTTAGATGCAATATAAGACTTTGACTGTAGAATTCACTTATCTATCATCAGTCTTGGGGGAGTGGTGGTCTAGATTTGGGCTTCAGTTTATAACTATGGTGATGGCAGACTAATGTTGCCCCATGGGCAGGATTGCGCTGATTGGCCATCTGCCTAAACTTTTTAGACTGCTCAGAGAAACGTAGCAAGAATGCCCTCTATCCCTTATGCTGTTTGCTCTCAGAATGAGCCATTGGTGTGCCATACCCGACAGTCTGCATCTATCCAAGGAATACCTTTTGGGCAGGAATAATGTATAATGACCCCATGTTGTCCTCTTGGCTCTGTAAAGCGTTAGACTTTGCTCCTGAAAATAATTTGATACTCGAATTTGAAGTAGTGTTAGGGTACAATATATTTATGGAAAAGTTGAAGTCCTGAATCTAACCCTCCCAGTGGAGAGGGTACAGCTGTTAAGAAACTGATATCCCTATAGATGTGAACAGTTATATTTAAATATCTGGGATATAAAATTACACCACATAGCAGACATGTACATAACCAGTGTTCCCCCTCTCTGTTAGAGAAATATGAAACGATATTGGTAAATGGTTGTCAATATTTGTCTCTTGGCTGGAGTAAATTAATACAATGAAAATTAACATGTTATCGACAATCTATATCTATTTCAAGTACTCCCAAACAATATTTGATTCTTTGAACCCCTACAAAAACTTGTTATGGGTTTCCCCTTTAAAGCCTCTCAGCTAAGAGTCCAATGACTGCTCAACAACTGAAATTGATGGGAGGTTTTGCCTTGACTGATCTTCATATGATTTACATGGCATCCAAGCTAACTGTAGTTGACTGGTCATACCCGAGACAGATAAATCCTGGGTAATTCTGGACTATGGCATAGTAAGTAGCCTATTTTAGGAACAGATGTGGTTAGACAGGAGACAATGGAGCCCCAGTGCAGAGCTTTGCACTCCAGTGAGCGCCTCTCAATGTATGCATTGAGCTTGTGGAGCAGATGGGATTCACAACCTACCCATCTCCATAGAGGTCAATGCAATTTAACTTGAATTTTACCCCCGGCTCACACTAAAGACCGGCACCTTCAATAAAGGGGGGGGGTAAGAATGTAAAAAGATCACTGACCCTTTTATGGGGGCTTCATAAAAACGTTTCCACAATGCAAAATACTATTTTGACTTGACTAGATTTAGCAGCATTGCTGTGAGAAGCTGAGACACTGGGTTCAAGTCATCTAAGTAAAGCAAACAGCCATAAAATACCAGTATTCCTTTCAGGTCATAATTATAGAGGTTCTAGAGGAGTGGTTTCCACATTCTCTGTGGTGTTTAAAGACTCTACCTGCATCAACGTAGACACACATGAAGCCTTAGGAGAAATGTTACAAACAGACTGAGTCTCAAGAGCAGGAAGCTTTGCAGAATAACATACACAAAAGCTTGACATGTATTAGAAACCCAGCGATACGTTTTAAAGTTACCTATTATTGGCATTGCACATCTTATTGGCATCTTTCTTACTTCAATGCTAGTAAAGAGTGCTCCATCTGGAAGCGGGACACCTTGCATATTTGGTGGGAGTGCCCGGATTGCCATCTTTTTGGGAAGATACAGTGAAGGCTTTGAAAGAAATTCTGGGGCTCCTCACCCGTATAGACTGGGAGTTTCGTTTTTGGCCTTGAGCTTGACTGGATAGAAACGATATGTAGGGCCACTGCAATTATGCGATTGTGCTGCCGCAGCGTTTTTTCGAATAATTATAGATTTGTCACGTATGCCACATAATCTATCAGATGCTGCATAATCTGTAGGTTTTAACAAAAAACAATTTGTTTCTAACCCAAACGGTTCAAAAGTGAATAATATGCAGTGACACCTGTTGCTGCGCAGTGGGAGACCCTTTGCAGAGCTGGACTGGTCACCTTTCTGTTGCTTTTTTGGGGTATTAAACTGGTACTAATGAGGTGTAACCAATGTCCAGACAGTGGTACCAAGTTTACACCTTTTTGAAATAAGTAATACCATTGCAAAATGTGCAGCATTATGCCACATAATTAGCCTTTTCTTGCTGCATAATTTACTCAACCCTGCCATCTGTCAAGTCGCAGTCCCAGGTCATGGTGTACCAATAGAGTGGTTGTTACTCTGGTGAAGAGGCCAGTATAGTCGGTTGCTCTTCTGGTTCCTTAGTGGCGAAGTTGTGGAATTCTCAGCCTTTACAGCTGAGGATAGAACCTTCGGAAAAGTCCTTTTGTAAGAAGCTCAGAACAAGACGATTTCAATTTGCTGTGGTACGAAGTCATGTTGGGTAAGGTAGGGTGGTGGTTGTATGCTGGCTTTGTATCTATTTATAGGAGAGCAATGTGGGGCTGTAGGTTTCTGGATTTTCCTCCAAACCATGCACTTTATAAATCTGATTATTATTGTGCCACTGGCCAACAGAGAACTTTAGTCCACCACTGTAGGTGCAACAAGCTACATGATATTCCCACTTCTTGACAACTTATAATAACAGTCAGATATGAGATGATATTACCAAAGTCTATCCCTGCAGATCTCTCCACTATGTGTTCCTCCAACCTGTTCAGGACCAATAACTGGACAAAATCGCGGTCATCAAGGCAAATATTCCATCCAATGCCAACAGGGAATCACCGGACGACATCTGTAGAAATCCATTTTGCCTGAATCACCTGCCAGCTATATGTTCTAACACGTTACTTGATCTTCTGACCCGTGTTGAATCCGAGTCCCCCAGTGACCGCTGCCCTCCTTCAGTCCTCAGGGACGTCTTTTCTGCACTGTCTCATAGTATCCTCCCTTTCCTGAATGAGTCTCTCAGTAAAGGGGAGGTACCTAGCGCCTTCAAAAATGCCACAGTAGCCCCACTGCTAAAATAAACGGGAGCTGACCCCACAAACCCCTCCAATTACCGCCCTATTTCCCTTCTCCCTTTCCTAGCCAAGATCATGGAGACCCATGTGACCAGGTGCCTTTCAAATTTTATAGAACAATCAGAATATCTGGAGCCAAATCAAGCTGGCTTCTGGCTTGCGCACTCGACGGAATCAGTAATCCTCGCGATTATTGATACGCTGAGAGCCAATGCTGACAGGGGGGTTTTCCAGGCTTTGGTGCTCCTTGATCTGTCCGCCGCGTTCGACACAGTTGATCATAACATCTTATTGAACCGTATCGAACAAGCTGGCATTCAAGGCCCGGCTTACACATGGATCAAGTCTTTCCTCACAGTAGAACCCAAGCAGTACGCCTTGGCACCTTTACGGCCCCCAAAGTATCCACCTCCTGTGTGGTTCCACAGGGTTCATCTCTCTCCCCTCTGTTGTTTAACCTATATCTTAGACCACTGATCCACTCACTCAAGGAGAGGATGGTAACCATCTTTAACTAGGCGGACGACCTCCAGCTAGTATTTCCTGTAGACTCCCCCAACTCTGTTGCGGAATTTTTTTAATTTTTTATTGTGTTTATTGATTTCCATATAAGAAACAATATAACATAACACACAGCCTCTCATGTGGAAATTATATCCAGAATATACATTTTGGCATGTTTAAGAAAGTAAAAGTAAAAAGACTAAACAGTTGGTACTAACAGTCTGAATTCACATGTCCAATACAATATCACAATCAGGCATAGTATATATCCTAGTACATGAACTATTACAGTTTGTGGGTGCAGTATCACGTTGAGAAGGCTAAATTCCCGCAGTATGAAACACCAAACATGCTTTACACTCATAGGGGTACACTCTATTGTCTTATCATAACTTCAGTAATTCCAACAAAAACCTCGTCTTACAGGTGCGACAGGTCCTTCTACAATAAAAACAGCCAGATTCGCATCTAGTTCATGCCTAAGGCTTGTGCATTCGAAACCACAGTGTGTGGGGAGGGGCTTCGAGTGGTGGAATCCCCCCTGGCCTGGGCCCATTGCAAGAAAGGCTCCCATTTTTTTTTTTTTTTTAAGTATTTTTATTGCAGAACTGATACACGGCCATTTAGCCCACAACCCGGAGGTCGGGCGGCAAATTAAATACAACATATACATGCTGGCCCAACAAAAAGCCCGATGCGGATAGTCCTCGCCCTGTGGTTCAGTCCTGCTTTTACTTTTGTTGTAAATAAGGAAAACCTGAGATGTAACAACCCAATAAAACGGCCCCCCTCCCCCAAATGTAGCAAAGCCCACCCAACAATTCGAAGGCAGGACAGCATAGACATAGGATCAAATGTTCGTGGTATAATCAGTATGTGTTGTCCGCACATCAACCCCCCCCCCCCTCTCCCCCCCGCCATCAGTGCAGTAGCAGTTCAACTGTGAGCGTGTAGGAGGAAACTAACTGGAGTATGTAGGAGTATATTAAAAGTCTATCGCATTACAGGGACGCAGGAAGTTCAGCGGCGTCACTGTCCGTGTCGCTAGGGGAATTGTGATCTCGCAGGGCTTGTACCAATGTTTCCCATGCCTGCGCAGAGTCCAGCGCTTTTTCATTCTGCTGCCGCCTCGCCAGTTGGTAACGCAGGGTGCTCTCCCCCTCCGCCCATTTGAGTAATTCAGTGCGCCATTTAGTGCCCGTCGGACCAACTCGTGCCTTCCAGCGCCGCGTTATTTCCCGTTTTGCAAGGATAAGTCCCATGTCTATAAACTTGCTGGTTACCCGCGTCTTGGGGGTATGCGGGAACCAGTGCAGAAGCGTCACTGCAATGTCAAACTGGAGGGTTCGCCCCGTTACCTCTTTAAGGGTGTCCCCAACCATCGTCCAATAAGAGGACAAGGCAGAGCAAGACCATAACATGTGGGCCAGGTCCGCTCCGACTGTCCGACACCTCGGGCAAGCCGCAGTGTCAGAGGCAAAGTACTTCCGTATTTTCTCCGGGGTGAGATATGCACGGTGCAGAATGTAAAAGTGGACCAATTGGAACCTAGCGTTGCGCGTGCTCTTCCAGGCCCGGCGCATCAGCTGAGCCCATGTGGTCTCTGGATGTGTCTCCCTATGTCCGTCTCCCATTTGACCTTAAGCGCCTCCAGTGGAGTCATCTGCTCCTGGGTCATCCTAGTGTATAAGCACGTTACGGCTTTAACCGTTCCGGCTGCCATCATCACGTATTGGCATGTCAAGGACAATGGTGGTTCCTCAAGGCCGGTCCGCCAATGTGTTTGCAGCGCTCTCGTGACCGCCGCGTGTAGTAGGAAGTCCCCTCTGGAGATGTCGAAGCGATCCAATAGTGTCTGGAAGGGTAGGAGTACTCCATCCTCATACAGGTCCCCCATGACCTGAATACCCGCCTCCTCCCAGGTACGCAATTGGGACCAATCGCCGCCGTGGGGGAGCGCAGTAAGCATTCCCAGTGGGATCTCGGGGGCGTATGGGTGGCCTATTCCCAGCTTGCGCTGAGCACGATTCCAGCACATTCTAATAGTGCGTTCCTCCTGCGTGAGGTCCCTCACTGCTATCTTCTGCCGCAGCGCGATATAAGAGAGAACGTGCCGGGGAACACCCAAGCCTCTCTCCTCCTCCGGTCCTCGGAATTCCCCCGCCACCTCCTGAGTGTAAATCTGTAGTTGGGCAGCTAGGTAGTACGTCTCAAAATCTGGGACCGCCAGCCCCCCCTACGCTTTTGGTCTCATAAGGGTCTGAAGCGCCACCCTGCGGCGGCCCGATCCCCAAAGGAATGTAACCATGAGTGATTTCAAGTGCCTGAATTCAGCCGGTGGAATCCATATTGGTAACGTTCTGAAATAATAAAGGAGTCGGGGAAGCGCCACCATCTTGAGCAGCGCTATTCGTCCCGCTACCGACAGCGGCAGAGTAGCCCAGAATGACATGCTGCCCTTCAATGCCCGGACGCAACGAGATATGTTGCCCTCTAGGACATCGGCGGGGGAGTGGTAAATATGGACTCCCAAATATTTAAAGCAGCTGGGCGCCCATCGAATCGCCCTAGTTGTGTCAGGCCGGGGTTCTCCGTTACGAACCGGGAACAAGCAAGTTTTCGACCAGTTCACCCTTAGGCCCGACAACGCACCAAAAGACGTGAGTACTGCATCGGCGGCAGCCAGTGCCTCCCCAGCATCTTCCAGAAATAACAGCAGGTCATCCGCATAGAGGGAAATGAACTGCTGCCCCACCATGGTGTGCAGCCCTTCGTAGTGGGCACCGGTGCGAAGCGATAGCGCCAGGGGATCCACTGCCAGTGCGAACAACAGAGGAGACAGTGAACAACCCTGTCTCGTGCCGCGCTCTACCGAGTATTGCCGGGAGATCAACGGGCCCGATTTCACTCTCGCCACCGCCGAGGCATAAAGCACCGCGGTCCAGCGCAAGAAACCTTCTCCCAATCCAAACGCACCAAGCACTCTATGGAGGTAGTCCCATTCTAGGCTATCAAAAGCCTTCTCCAGGTCTATCGATAGAATCATGGGCTGGGAAGCCTCTTCATGGCTATCCTCAAGCAGGCGAAGCAGACGGCGGATGTTCATGGTGGTGTTACGCTTGGGGATAAACCCCGCTTGGTCTTTGTGTACCAAGGAGTCCATGTGCCCCAACAACCTCGACGCCAGGATGCTGCTCAGTATCTTATAATCTACCGTGAGCAGCGACAGCGGCCTATAGGACGCCGGATCACTAGCCTCCCTACCTGGTTTGAGCAGGGGTACCACTAGGGCTTCCCGCATCGATCCCGGGAGGTATCCCAGGTGCTTTGCCTCTTTGTAGATCAGCAGCAAGCGCGGGGCTAGGAGGTCCATGTAGGTGGCATAAAACTCAACCGGGAGTCCATCGAGACCCGGGGTTTTGTTGCGTGCCATCCGCTTGATGGCGCTGCGGATCTCCCCCAGCTCCACCTCTCTCCCCAACGCCTTGGCGTGTTCCGGCTCCAGGGTAGGGATAGGCAAATCTTGCAGGAAGGTGCCAATGGGGTCAGCATCCCCGTCCGCCCTACTCTGGTACAATACCTCATAGTAGTTCGTGAGGCAGTCCAGGATCTCCGGCTGGCTGTAGACCTCCACTCCCACTGCGTCGCGCATGGCCACCGTGGGAGAGGTACGCCTCGTAGGGTTAGACAGCCAGGCCAAGAGCGCCCCCGATTTATCACCCTCCGCTAGCGATCTAGTGAGGAAGGCCTTGTAATCAAAACTGCGCAGCCTTTCAACCTCCACTGCTACCGCCTCTCTCGCGGCCGCCACTCGCTCCCGGAGTTCCGTTCTGCCGGGGCGTCTTAGCTCCAGCTCTCGAAGAGTCCGGTCTGCTTTGTCTAGGTCCTCTAATAGGACTCGGCGTATCCCCACTTTCTTAGCTATGCAGTAGCCTCTTACAACCACCTTGAAGGCATCCCATTCGGTGGCCCTGGCCTCAGTCGAACCCTCATTTTCCACGAAGTAGGTAGCAATCCTGTCCTCCAGTTCAGTCCGAAATATCTGATCCTCTAACAGCTCGGGCCGTAACCTCCACGTTGGGACGCATGGGGAAGAAAGGCTCCCATATGTCCTTTGGCCTGGATGTGGGCGGCATCAACTCCCAAAATATACCAAGCTGTGTATGCCCATAGGTGATGTCAGATAACCACTCAGCAAGGACAGGGACCCTTTGTCTACCCCACCTCAAAGCGATTTGTCGCCTAGCATATAGGAGCAGCAAGGCTTGTTATTGTTATTGTTATCCGGGTTTTGTATAGCGCCAAATCACCGTCAGGTCTCTAGGCGCTTCTGACAGATACAGCAACAAGAGTTTGGTAGAAAAGGAATTCAGATTAAAGCAGGCTAACTCAGAGAGAGCCAAAGGCGTCTCTGAATAAAAGTGTTTTCAAGGACTTCCTAAAAAGGAGGAGATTGGTTTCTTTACGAAGGGGCTCCGGTAGTTTGTTCCACATTTGTGGAGCTTGGATTGAAAAGGATCTCCCGCCTTTAGTTGCTATTTTGAAGCGTGGACATGACAGTAGTTGGGAGTTGGAAGATCTTAATGCTCGCTTGGGATTGTAAACCTCAAGCCTTTCTTTTATATAGGCAGGCGCGTGCCCATAGATTGCCTTATGGACAATGCACAGGCTTTTAAATTCCACTCTTTGCTTTATAGGGAGCCAATGTAGCCTGTGCAGTACTGGGGAAGCGTGGGTCTGTCATGTAGTTTATGTCTCTTAGGAAGGTGTCCTTGACAAACCCTAGTAGTCCTAGCAATGGGGAAGCCTCGTCGGATCTGCCAACTATCTGATTCACTGCATTGAAGACGTCGCTCCAATAGTCTAAAAGTCTAGGACAGCTCCACGCCATGTGCAAGAACGACACTGGCTCGAAGCTACATCTCCAGCATCTCGCATTGTCTCGCAGTTTCATTTTGTGCAGACTAACTGGAGTTCTGTAGTACCTATGAAGAAATTTAAAATGTATGAAGCGCAACTTATAGTTTGGTGATAGTTCTAACAGTTGACTGCAACAGTATTCCCATTGTTCATCCAGCACAGGGGGATCAAGTTCAGTGTTTCAAAGTCGTAAAGAGTTGGGCGTTGTGATTGGGGCCTGCTCTTGCACCGCACTGTAAATTCGGGTCACAAGCCTACGAGAGGAGGCTTTGGCTAGTATGCTTTCCAGTGCCTGGAATGTCTGAGGCGCCTCTGGGAAACCTTCCCATAATAAGCGGCACGCCGATTTCAATTTATAATACGTGAATTGTTCTGAAAACAGTACTTCTTGGCCATCCTCCCCAGTGGGTGGGGATCTGAAAGTCCTGTCAGGGTAAAGGTCTGCAAATGTCATCAGTTTTGCCCCTCCTAGTTCCAACAGCCCACCTCCGGCCTCCAAGCAGGGCAATAGTGGATTGTCTCGTAGTGGCATGGACGGAGCATATAGCACCAAAAGTCTGGCACGTCTCAGAAGTTCGCGCCAGGACCAGCGCAGCATATCTGCGGTGTCAACATCGTGTCTAGGGCGTGGCGCATGTTCATATAGAGCAACTTTGAGCGGGGTTGGGGCGCCTGCATCTATTTCGACTGCCACGTGCGGTTGATACGGTGTTGGATAGACCCAGAAATGGAGAAACTGTGCCTGCGCGCAAAGTGCGTATTGCTGCATATCAGGAGCCCCGAACCCACCCTGGCGCAATGGAAGAGTGAGCAAGTCCCAGGAGACCCTCGCCGGACCCCCTGCCCAAACGAGAGACAACATGTGTGTTCTGAGGCACCGAAAGACATGTTGTGTGAGGGGAATAGGTATGTTCGTAAACAGATACAAAAATGCTGGCAAGATAATCATTTTTGCCAAGGCAATTCTGCCAGCGACTGATAATGGCAGTTTAGACCAAATGGCGACTTTAGAGTCCAACCAGTCCACAGCACGACCAAAATTAAGGCGCCAGAGATCCTGCAGGTTGCGGCTTAGCCACACTCCTAAATATTTGACCTCGTCTGCAGCCCATCGTAGTGGATATTCCGACGTCACCTCTACAGTCTTATCCGTTAGGGGAAACATCACAGATTTTTTCCAGTTTATGGAGACGCCTGACAATCCGCCAAATCTAATAAATTCTCTCAGGATTGGATCTAGATTTGCCAATGGGTTCAGTATATATAAAGTTACGTCGTCCGCGTACATGGATATTAAAAGGCTTCTAGTGCTAAGGCCTATACCTCTTGCCGTGTGGTGTTGTCGTATCCTGGCCGCTAGTGGCTCCATGGCAATCGCAAATAGTAATGGCGAAAGTGGGCTGCCCTGCCTCGTACCTCTAGTGATCTCAAAACAGTCAGATATCATGCCATTAACCCGGACTCTAGCTTTTGGCTTGGTATACAGCAAGTGGATGCATTTAATAAAGAGGGGGCTGAATCCCATGCACGCCAGGATGAAAAATAAATATGGCCATTCCAGTGAGTCGAAAGCTTTAGTGGCGTCGAGGAAGACTGCGACTGCTTGCACGTCGGGATGGAGATAGTGCAGTATTGAGAATAGTATTCTCAGGTTGTGAGATGTAGCGTGCCCAGGGATAAACCCTGATTGATCCGGCAGCGCCACCATAGGGAGTAGAGGCAGCAGACGGTCCGCCAGTAACTTAGCATAGATTTTCACATCAACATTGATCAGGGAAAGCGGGCGATAAGAATCCAATTCCCTCTTATCAGGTTTTAGCAATGTCGTTATGAGGGCTTCGCGCATTGACTCTGGCAGCTCCCCCGCTTCCAAGGCCTCAGTGTAAATTGCAAGCAACCTAGGTGCCAGTTCCTCAGTATATGTTTTATAAAACGCTGTCGTCAAGCCGTCTGGACCTGGGGCTTTATTTAAGGGCAGGCTTTTAATGACACGTTTGACGTCGTCCTCGGATATGGGAAGGTCCATATATCGCCTATGTGTGTCGTTAAACCACACCAACCCTATTGAATCTAGAAAGTCCCGCAATCCTTCCGAAGGGACTGCTTGAGGGGCAGAGTAGAGGGAAGCATAAAAAGTTGAGAATTCCTACAAGACTTCCTCCTGCCCAATAACAGGGGTACCATCAGATCTGTGTGTGATGTGTACAAACGTAGTTTTGTGTGCCTTGTTGCCGACCAGTCCAGCGAGGGTACGACCGGGCCTGTCCCCCTCCCCGTATCGTCGCGCATCTGCGTGTTTCCCTAAAAACTGAAGCTCCCTCAGCAAATTCCAGCAGTTTGCTCTTAAGTTCTGCAGCTGCTTCTGTGCAAGCCCCAGAGCAGAAGCGTTGTTCTAAATCCTTTATTTGGTTTTCTAATCTCACCAGGGATCCCCTTATAGCTTTCAAAACCCCAGCTTGTCTAGCTATGCATTTACCACGTATGACTGCCTTGAATGCATCCCACAATGTGGCCTCAGAAGAGACCGTTCCGACATTCAGGTCAAAATACTCTGCAATGTCTGCTCTTATCTCTTCCTTGAACGCTTCATCCAGTAATGCATGGGGGGGCAACCTCCAGCTGAAAGCCCTAGACGGCGAATCTGGGATGGGCAGTCTAAGGGAGCATGGGGCATGATCAGAAAGGGAGCGTGCAAGGTGTTCCACTGCGACAGTCCAGGCAGCCACATCCGAGGAGACCAACCAGTAGTCTAGCCTGGACCACGCAGCATGCTGAGTTAAGATGCAAGTACCTTCTTGTAGCTGGGGGTGTCTGTCTCTCCATATGTCCACCAACTCACCCTCAGACATAAGAGCCTGCAGCGCCTGGCATGCATGTGGGTGTAGGGGACGCGTAGAGCCCCTCCTGTCAAGGGCATCATTTAGCACAGCATTAAAATCCCCTCCCCAAATAATCGTAGTACACTGGGTGGAAACTATCTTGGCCCATACTTCTTGGAAAAAAGCAGGGGAATCAACATTTGGGACATAATTCGCTGCGAAGACAATAGGCCTGCCACCTAGTTGACCATGTAAAACAACATTTCTGCCCTCTGTGTCCGTGTGCACCGCCGCCTCCCTCCAATCCAAACCTCTCCTGATAAGTACTGTGACACCGCTCGCATAATTGGAATATATTGCGGAGTGTACCTTCGACCATCTAGCGTGTTTCAATTTTGGGGAAGGTGTAGCATTCAGATGTGTCTCCTGCAGAAGGCAGATATCAACGCCATGTCTAGCCTAATAGGCATGGACCAGCCTAGCTTTCCTGCCATCATTTAGCCCTCTTACATTCCAAGTGAGGATATTGTAAGTGACCTTGCGTGTCTCAAGAGACAGTGTGAGGTGGAATGTGCATAGCCCCCGCATAAAACCATGTGATATTCAGAAAAAACATACAAGTCATAAACTATGGTATGTGAATCAGTGCGTACCAAGAAACAAACAACTTCCCCCCTCCCCCCTCCCCCCTCCCACACCAACCCCCAATCAGGTTGTGTCCAATCCCACCCGTCAGTTCCCAAACTACATTCACGAACAGAACTCCATGCTGAAAGCTTAGAGAAAAACAACATTAAGATGCTTGGGAATTCTCCCATGGGGGCGCGACTATGCCGGCAAGCACCCCTGCTTTATGCAGGGTGGTCGGACAAACAGCAGGTTCTCCAAGCCCGCTACTACCTTCTGGCATGGAAAATGGGCATGACTGGACCTTACAATGTAGCAATAACAAGTCTTAATGGTTCGTAGACAGAAGTATAGTTTTAACCCAGAGGTAGAGTTTGTCACAAACAACAATTTAGTTCATACGATACCAATTCTAATCATTGTCACTGAGGTGTCCGCTGGAGGCAGTGTCCCGATCGCTCCGAGTCCTTGACGCTCTTCCACCAACATGTTTGGCGAATTTCAGGGCTGACTTGGCGTCTGTGAAGAAGTGTTGTGTGCCATCCAAGGAGACCTTCAGCTTTGCTGGATAGAGTAGGGAATACGGAATCTGCGCTTGCAACAACAAACGTTTGGCGGGCATGAATTCTCTCCTCGCAGCCTGGGGTAAAATCAGGGTAAAACGAGATGGTGTTTCCTTGATGGGAGATGTTTCCTTTTTCTCGTGCCTTGCGGAGTATGATGTCACGGTCTTGGTAGTTCATTAGCCTTGCTATGATGTGTCTGGGTGGGAGGCCTACTGCTGGGCGTTGACCCAAGGACTGATGCGCTCTTTCAACAGTGAACACAGCGGAGAGATGCGGGTCGAAGAGCTCTCGGAGGAGGTCAGACACGTAGGTTTCCATTTTTGAGATTGCTGTTGTTTCCGGAACACCTGTAATGCGTATATTATTGCACCTCGATCGCGCCTCCAAATCCTCATTCTTCGCCCTGATGAAGCTCAGCATCGTGTGCATATTTAACAGTTGCTCCTTCGCTTCCATCTGGAATTCGTGGCATTCCGTGTGCCTGTTTTCAAGAGCGTCAAGTCGCGTTTCATGGGTAGTGACTTGCGTTTTTACGGCGTCCAACTGAGATGTCAGGTTGTCCAGCTTGGCCTCGATGTTCTGCAGGCTGGAGCGCATATCCAGCATCAGAGTGCGCAGGTCAGGCCTCCGTTCATCTCCATCGGTGTTACGTGAGGCCTCCTCTAATGACTCCTGTTCCGGGGCCGTCTGCTTGCTTTTTTTGGCGGCCTCGAATGTTATCTTGGGTTGTCGATTTTCGTTTTTCCCCATCTTGGTGTCTGGATCAGTCTGCACATACGCAGTACCTCCGCACCTTATGCGTCCGCTACTCGGTAACTGCAAGGCAGATGTTATCTGGGGGTCGCCTTGTATATCTTCAGTTGGCGCAAGCCGCGAGCAGAGATCCGAAGCCGTGTACAAAATGGCCGTAGCTGTGAAGATCACGCCCTACGAAGTCATGTATGAGTCTTAAACCCTGGGCCAACTGTGCAAATTATGTTTGGCTGTGCCTAAGAACTCCCCCGTCGTGTGCCTCAATTGGCAGGTGTACAGGCGTATCACAGCCCCTCAAGGTCTGTTCACCCGCGGCCAAGGTATCTTCCTGCACAAACTCGCCCTAAATCAGAAGGCGGCTTCGTGGGCACGGATCGCAGACACAGGGGCCACACAATAACAATGGACGTCCGGGCTTCCACTGCCGCAATCAAAATCTCGGGCCCTCCAGGGGTCAGAAGATAACCTGTAGACACTCCGTACCTCAGTTTGGGCCAGCCTCCATGGGTTCGGCGCAGTAGCGAGTCACACAGAGCCCATCGGCCCTATATTTACATGGCGCCACGGGTCCCTCTCCCCCGCCACCGCAGCCCTCGCCCGCCTCTCCTCACCAACCTCTTCGTATTTGCGCTTCTGCAGTCTGCAAGTCCTGCCCGGCAGCAGGACCAGTCGGGATCGGGGGTCCGCGAGACGTGTATCTCCTCTCCCGGGTGCGGCAGTTGAGCGACGGGGAACTCTCCGTCTGCCAGCGTGGCCTGTACTAGGCCTTCCCGTCCCCGGGCTCAATTAATCACCGACTCCGCCTTGCGATCACCCTGCGTCACCGCGGCGCAGTTGACCCCTCCTTGTCTCAGGTTTTCGGGTGGCCAGCCAGGTCGGATTTCCGGGATTCTGTGCCCCAGTCGGTCCGCTCTCCTTATACAGGTATCTAGCAGCCTGTATGACTCCTGAAGTGCTGGATAAATTAAGGATTAGGCGTCCGACCTACGGAGCGCACTCAAAGAGCGGCCATTCCGGGGCTCAGCAGGCCACGCTCCAACTCTGTTGCGGAATTTAAAACCACTTTGCTCCATATCCAACGTTGGATGGATCTTAACCATCTGAAGCTTAACCCGGGCAAGAAGGTACTTGTGTTGCCTGGGAAAAGCGATATCAACTGGGGCCCGCACTTTTGGCCAAGTGAATATGGCACCCCCCCAACCCCCAACCCTTCCCCCTCTGTAAAACAGTATAGGGGTTGTCATAAATGCAGATCTCTCACTTAGAGGCCAAGTGGGGTCAGTGGTATCCGCCAGCATTTTCCAACTGTGAAAAATCAGAAAGATTGCTCACCTGCTGATCCACCACCCAGCCCTTGTTCAGGCGGTGTTGGTATTGGTCCTCTCACGCCTCGATTTCTCAAATGCGCCTTACATGGGCCTGCCACTCTGCCTGCTTAATCGTCTTCAAATAGTCTAGAACCAGGCAGCAAGACTAATCTACAAACAGCCAAGATGGCAATCGGCTAGGCCTTGTCTGCAAAAACTTGATTGGCTGCCGGTGGCGCAACGGGCTGCATTTAAATCAGGCTGCCTTGCCTTCAAGGCGCTGCATTGCAAGAGCCCTAAGTTCATTAACGACATGATCAACAAGTATGCCCCCACGCGTAACTTACGCTCTGCCCACCTTCACCTACTATCCACTCTAGCCTTTAAACCCAAGCGACAAGATGGCCTCAGGTTCTCCTATCTAGCCCCCAAATTTTAGAATTCCCTCCCGTTATCAATTAGGAGTTGTGACGATCTTCTGGGCTTCAGAAGGGCTTTGAAAACTTGGTTGTTCAAACAAGTTTACTAACAACCCACACGCAACGCAATTACACAGTATCAGCGCCATGAAACCTTTGGTGTCCGTGCGCTTTATAAGCTTCTGATAACATAACATAACATTGAACAAAATATTTCGGGATGGACATCCCAGTGCAGTAGCCAACTAAGTAGACTATGATCATACATACCATAAGGGAACCTGCAGAGCTGTTAAAAACTGCCAGCTTACTGAAAACCATACATTGTGTGCCTCTTTTTCACACTTCTTCATCCATCACTCTGCTAAGTGGTGCGCCCCATAACACAGTTAGTGGTCATCACACACAAAACATTTCCCACTTAGGATCAAAACAAAGATAACATACTTCAAACCACATAGCTGTGGAGGCAAGTGCTTCAGTGCCCCACATTGTGGAAGTAGACCCTATATAGATTTTGCAATACAGTACATATCTATGTCTGATCGGCATCTCACTTGAAAATGTTTGGGGCTGCAAACTTGACCATAGCATTCTCTCGACCCCTCTCTGAGTCAGCGACACACCGCTTCCAGTTCAAAGGAATGTGGAAACCACTACTTGAGAATCAGTCTCAGAGTCTACCAAACGCTATGTATCCCCCCAACACCTGTATGGAGGGCGATTGGTTTGCTTCTTTAACGAGGTGGAGAGGAGAGACTGGTGCTATGGGGAACATTGTTTTGGGTCCTATATGTAATCAACATGTGCATTTGTAGTGGCTCTCCCTGCAGCTCTGGAGTAGTTCCAATTGAAGGGAAGAGAGGTACATTTTCTTAGTGCCTCAGTATTTGATCATACAAATGTGGGTCATGCAAGGCATCAGCTATTATATATGATATTTTAAAATTAATTAAAACACAGTAGAAGGAAAATCTGTTGCTCCTGGTTTCGAACTCTTTTGATTGGCCTAAGTCATTCAACTGCCTGAACACTCGACAGTGTGTTCTCCCCCAGCGCTGGAACCTTAAACAGCTCCACAACTGCATTTCGGGCCTGATCGGTCATCAACCATCTTCCTTCTGCCTGACCTTTGGTTATTGTCCAGACTCAGACTAATTCGCACCATATTCCATTTAGGCTCTGGAGTGAAATAAGCATGGGCGATTTTATTATAACTAACAGGAATTGCATCCCAACTCCCCAACACGAAGGGCATGGGGGAATTGGTACGGTATCCATATTGCAACAGTGCAGTCATCGCCCCTCCGAGTCCTTTTCTCGAACATGCTTCTCTTGCCCGAGCAGGCTCATCGCAGGGACTGATGCATCTCTGGTCACTCTCAAAACACCCTGGTCACGTGGGGCCAAGCATGACTAGCCCTTCAATGCTGATGTGCCGAAATGACCTCGAACAGGCAGTCGTTAGTATAAAACAAGCTTTGTTTAAGACCTAGCTACTCATGCCCCTCAAGGAGCTTGCTCCCTTTCTTCCTTCCTCCCCCTCTCTCATTCCGTCTCTGGCTCTCGTGTTCTCTCCCTCCACGCCCAGCTTCAATCCCTCCCTCACCAACCAGAGTGCACAGGACTTTCTTCTATGCAGTATCACAGATTGGCTTCATTACTCTCAAGACACCAAAGCAGGCGAAGACCACCCACTATTCACAGAGTTAACACGTTGCCAAAAGCCTTTATGCCATTGTTAATATTATTATTATAGACCTTCTTGCTGGGAAGTTCCGGATGTAAACACTATTTGCTGCATTTTTGCACAGCCACTCACTTTGTGTCTTACTTTTGTGTTACTTATTTGCGTTCCTTGGTTTCTGTATTTTGACTTAGTACTCAATTACTTTTTCATTAAACTGATCTAAGGTGGCACTTCAGAAGGGGAGATCAACGAAGCGTGGAGCAGAGTAATGGGACAGGATAAAACCAAATCAGGATCACGAACAGGTGTAAAATGGAGGTGAGGTGACATGCACAGAGAGGATTTTGTACAGATATCGGGTGAAAGGCAGGCAAAGATAGGGATAATGGGCAACAGAAGAGGATGCGAAGAAACGATTGGCAGAGGTTAGTAGGCAAGGAGAGAGAGACCGATGTAACTATAACTGAGCAGCAGTAAGATCTAATGTCATCCAGTGTTAGGAAAGTCCCTTTAAAATTGCATGATGTTTTGGTTATCAATGACTTCCTACCATGGCGAAACGGAACTGTGGCATGCTTCTTAGGTTTGGGGTTAGCCAAGTCCTTTTGAATTTACTAAAATTATATGTTTAATATACTTACATAGGCGTTCACCCACCCTCTTTTTCTACTGGTATGTTGTTGTGTTAGTCACATTTTTCTTCTGCTCAGGGCAAGACAGGCCTTATATTTTAGCGGGCTTTCCCCCACTGGGTGGAGACCTAGAAGACCTGTTTTTAAAGCCCAAGGCTGCTTATGGTGCATCTATGTCTTTTCTCAGCTCCCCAAGGTTAATTGCAGCAGGCACAGGGAGGCTTCAAGAGAGTGAAAAAAAGAGGGGCAAAGTAGAGAGAGTAAGCGATTCCAGAGGCAGGAGAGAGTAGAAAAAAGCAGAGAGAAAATAGATGGATGAAAAGAGAGCAATAGCACGTGGAAACATAGGGAGTGAAACTGATTTAAGCATTTTTGCCAGGGGTGCTTTTGGTTCCCTAGTCGACCACTACAGCGTATTGCACGTGGCAGTAGGTCAGCCCACTTCAGTCATTGTTTAGTGATTGTTTTTGGTTTTAGCCAGTGTTTCTTTTGTTTGTATTGGCTAGGGTCCAGCAACTTCCCAATCAATGACATTTTGCAAAAAAACATGACAACACTAAATAAGAATGGACAAAGTGAAAAGACTGGCAGCCTACGCTAGACCTGTTGGATTTTCCATTGCATGCCTTATTCTGTTGCTCCAGAATCCGATGACATACAAATAGACCATACTGTCCAATAGAAACCTCTTATGCACCCACTAAAAGGAACATGCCTGCAAGTACTAGGGTGCAGCCACAGCAGTATTTGGGAGGAACAGGAATTGTACCCCTCACTTCCTTAACCGTGCCACAGCAAAGCCCTTGTGAGCACTGATGTTTTCCCATCCTTTGAAAAATTGAATCAAAGTGCCACCACCACAGTGATCCCTGTTGTCCCCATTGCAGCACCAGGATGTGTTGCGGGCTCTAGGAAGACCTCTAGAATCTGTTCTGATCTTGAGGCTCCATCTTTGAGCTCCTGTACGGGAATCGAACACTATGCTTTTCTTAGAATGTACCACTGGATTGTCTCTTTTGGTCCCTGCGTCTACACAATGCTACAAGTTATTCAAGGATTTCCATAATACCTATATGTTGTTTGAAAAAAGGATTTTTGGAAATAACACGAAAGCTCGTTAAATTAGCAGTAAAAGAAGCTGTATTCTTTCGTTTTCCCTTCACTTTCAAGCACCCTACTGCTCCACTTTAATTATGTTGAAACCATGTAACCACGCAAAATCATGGACTTCGCACCTTGCATGATTCTGCAGATTGCAGGAGTTTGTTGAAACGTTCCCGTCTTTAAAAGAGTTGTTTAGTGCCCTAATGAAAGTGGTGTTTCTTCACATTTTGTAGCGCCACAAGTCATTGATGAGTTAATACCCTGTGGCTAATGGGCAGTGTTGTTTTGGTATTCTGTTGAATCTTGGATGAGTGTGTGGACAGTGAGCCACTGTTATCAGGAAATCATGTTCATGCTATCGGATGAGTTTCCAAGACTGATGGCAAGGGTTGGGGGTGGTGTGTTTAAGAAACGTGAGTGCCACTGATGAACCAGCTCTTGGATTTGCAGTCTTTAGGACTGTTGGTTTGTACCTAAGCACCAGAGATGAAATGTTCTCCTACAGAGGCATAGCTCCAATGTGACCGGCTTGTATGCTCTGGGTGACCCTATGATGGAATTGTATTTGAGAGCTTCTAGCTGGGTGGGTGGACGTGTGCCATGAGGTGTGCAGTCTGAAACTTGAGGCTCTGTTCCTTGGAGGTATCATGTGATGCTCTTGGCTTGCTGTGCAGCACACCTCTGCAGGATATGCTCACGATAGAATTATATTTAGGTTTGCTTTGTAATTTTGCACAGTTTGTAACTAGGTGCCATGCACCAATTTTAAATACAAAGAATGACCCTGCAGTGCGAACCACATACTCTGCTTTTTATATGATTGACTGACAACTATTACTGCAGGCAATCACGATCATGGGCACCAGTACCACCATAGTGAATTCTCCAACATTTACATCAAGCTTCAGGAATATGGGGTTTGACTGACAGGAAGGTAATGTGGTCGATGTTTGACAGCCATGTAAGGTCTCCAGTCTTACTATGAATGCTTTCAGGGAACTACCGACCTGGGCCTGAAGTGGCCGGAGCCAAGTGAGAGATGTACATCGAGGATCGTGACCATGTATGGAGCGTTAGACGTCACTAAAGCTCTTGAAAAAACATGTTTGCCATAAGTGTCTTATATCATGTGGAAATCTGTCAATTCCCAATGTTAATTATGATACGGAGAAATGTTTAATACATACGTTTAAAAAAAGCCTAAATTCACTCACTACAAGAAACCAGAGACCTTTATGGGTTGCAGGAGGTAGTGGGAGGCTTGGAGGCCTATTTTGTCTTCGAGTTCTGTCTATCTGTGATTGCGGTACAGGAGCCGGGTGAGCCGGGCATGCACACTGGGGCCAAGACACAAAACTAAGCTTTCTTCAGGGCAGAGAATAGTCAAGAGCAACATTGAGCAGCTGACTTGTAGGGAAGAGGAAATCAAGGCTTTTTAAAACAAAATTTGGGGGGGGGGGGAAATCTCAGAAGAAGGTTGAACACTTTATGTGGGCTCCTAAATTTTAGGGTAGAGATGTTTTGCACTCTTTTAAAGTGTCAGAACACAGATTGTGCTTCCCCTGTCAAATCTTCAGGTAAATGTCAACCGACAGGCGACCTTAAAATTTGTCAAAAACAACGAACCCATTCTAGGCAGAAAGCTTTCCAAGTCACGTGCACCTATTCACTATTGCGCGATTTAAAGCCTTTGTTTAAGCTGAGGATTAACAAATACCATCCATGCTAGTCCAGTAAGCGACATAATCATTTACCATTAAAAGCACATTTTATAGCTTTTGGATTAAAGAAATACCACACAGGCTAACCTGCAACAGAGTAAAACTCACCCCTGACACTTTCTTCACTTTCATGTGGAGCAGCAGAGCTCAGCTTGATGTATTGAGCATGGGATTTGCTGAGAATGCTAATTCTATTTTTGCTAAGCTGAAATTGTTTGACATGATTGTGTTTTTTTGTTTGTTTCCATGTCAGCGTGTTGTTGGTGTGGGTATTTAAAACGGGCAATGGCCACCCGGGAGTACTGCGTGTCTCGTGCAGTGTTTCGTTGTGACATGCTGGTAGATTGATGTCTTGACTGCCAATCTTCAATTGTAACTGAAAAATGGAAGAGGTTTATGTTTTTGACTAAACCCGTATAGTATAAACTAATCAAATTAACCAGCCATTTTACCGAAAATATGACGTGAATGTTCTTCTTCTTCCACCATTAAAAAAATGAATCTGTGGGATTCCGTCGAGATATTAGACCCCTAATGCACCAGGCTCATTCGGGTCAGGCTGAGCCGGGGGGGGGGGTGGGAGTTTCATAGCATAGGTTGTTGCCTGTCAAAGACGCGTCACTTTTGCAGCACACTGCGCTCTATTTTTTTGGTTTGCATAACATCGTGTTTGTCAGCATTTTAACATAAGTATGAGGCTACAGAAGCCTCTCTTCAAAGGAACTAGGGTTGTCAGTCTTTAGCTGTATTATGAGATGAAAGACTTGCATATTTTGCAGCTCTAAATGCAGGCTTTTCATCTAACAAAACACCTCTCCGGAAGCTGGTAAACGTGTTACTTTAACAGAAGGAGAACTGAACAGAAGAAGGTGCAGCAACTGGGATCGCGTTGCCCAGGGTCGGCCATCCTCTATTATTTTTCTTGTAGTTTAAGATGTAGAAACTGTATGGAGCAGCTTGCACCCAGGCACAGTGAAACAGACTTACTGTAAAAGCCTGGCAAAGTTAAGGGCTCCAATAGGGAGTGGCCTGAGCATTCGGACAGGTTATTGGTGCATGTTGGGATCAAGATTTATACTGTTCACTTGTTTTCTGATAAGTGGTAGACAAATTGCATTGGTATGATTTAAAATACTATGTTTCTTTTCCTCTGCAACCTTACATCTTCTTTAATTGGGTGTTCTCTGCATGTGATGTTCTCACCACACTTTCTTGTCTTCATCTATTACACGTTCTCACAGCTTTGGGACGTGCATTTCAAACTTTTTCCCATAAACTTTGCACACAAGTAGCAGTGACAATGAATGGAGGTCGTGTAACCATTTACTGTCAGTTTAGCACTTTGTGCTTGCTTACTTTCAGTTCTTTTAATTTTCCTGTGTTCACCGGATCAACAAATCATTATGACACACAGTTGGTTCCCTCCCTCAGCACGAACCCAACATCACCAGGCACAACTTTCTGGAAGGGATGAGAACCGTCGCCACCTGGATGAAGAATAGATGCCTGAAACTCAACTCAGAAAAGACAGAAGTCCTCCTCCTTGGCAGCACTCCCTCAGCATAGAATGACTCTTAGTGGCCCTCTGCGCCGAGTAATCTCCCAACCCTGCCGGACCACACACGAAACCTCAGCATCATAATAGACTCATCGCTCACAATGAACCGCCATCTCCTCTACCTGCTTCAATGCCCTCCTCATGCTTCGAACGACTTTCAGATGGATCCCAACCGAAACCAGTAAAACTGTCAGGCATGCACTCATCAGCAGCAGACTGGACTATGGCAATGCTCTCTGTCGGGATCAACAAGAAACTCCTCGGCAAACTCCAGACTGTCCAGATTGCTGCAGCCAGACTGATCCTCGACATCCCCCCTTGCAGCCACATCACCCAACAACTCCGCGATCGCCACTGGCTACCAGTCGAAAGAAGAATAACCTTCAAACTCCTCACCCACGGATACAAGGCCCTTCACAAGACCGGACCCGCATACCTGAACAGCCGTCTCTCCTTCCATGCACCCAAAAGACACCTTCAATCAGCCCAGCATTCTCTGGCCGCTGTCCTTCTCCTACCTCGCAGCCAAAGCCTGGAACACCCTTCCCCCTCCACATCCGGCAATCTTCCACACTGCACCAGTTCTGGAAGGACCTCAAGATCTGTTTTTTCGGATGACCCCAGCACGCAACTGAGCCGTTCCCCTTCCCCCCCAGCACTGTGAGACACTCACAAGTGAGTAGTTGCGCTTTGCCACCCCTTATTGATTGATTGTTTCAGGTATAATTCTCTTCACTTTGGTCTTTCGTCTTATGTAACATGTTTGATACATCTTTTATGAGGATTTGCGTATCTAAACATTTGATGATCATTGACTTCCTGTCTCCTACTCTAAGTAGCATGTCTAACATGTTTTCTAAGAGCATATGTTTATCTAAACGAATGAATTGATGATCTTTTCTTCCAACTAGTCAGTATCTTTTTCTCATTTTTATTCTTTACAATGTCTTTTTCTTTTTGTTTATTTTCTTCTGATCTGTACTGTTATAAGTTACGATTCTACTATGCTTTTTAAAACCACGTTAGTAGTGATGAACTCTTTTGGCCCTTATAAAGCGACAAATTGTTGTGAAACACGTTAGCCGATGTCCATTTGATTCTTGAACAAGTAATAAAAAACCTTTGTTGATAAATCCTTCCTCATCCAACTATAAAGTGTTTAAAGACTTCAAAACACAGTCTTTTTTGCATAAATTGGTGCATGTTTTGTTGAATATAGAGGTGGGTGAGCCACTAATAGCTTAAGCCTGAACCCTGTCTCTGGGTTAACTTGTAGTCCTTTTGGAACCATGAGCCAATAACAAACCGGCCTTTCATGTGGCTTATGCCTGCCACCCTCGATCTACCCTTTTGCAAAAAGAGGTAAAAACAGAGCATTAACATTTGAGGAAAAAGGAGAAATAAGTAGGTACCCATTTAGTTCCTGATTTAAACCAGACAAAGTGGGCAAATTATGACTTCCCCCGCTTAACCAAACTGTGTGATTTTAGGCAGATATTTGATTTTACCATTCCTTTTTTTCCCTAAACAGTCTCATAAGAAAGCATCTTCAATTGCATTATTTCAATACCAGCTGTGTAAAACCTATCAGGTTTCATTTAATAGACTATAATGTTGCTCTTTCTATAAGAATCTGGGCCTAATTCAGGGCAACTGTCTTCTTTCTTAATCCCTTAATGGCACTGTCGCCAGGGTGGGGGCAGAGACAGGAATGGTTCTAGGTTCATGTTTAAAAACCATCACTTCTAAGCACTTCCCAGTGCAGTACTGTCATGAGACATATTGGTGACAAAGCTTCCACTTGTTAATAAATAAATAAAAAGAAAGACACTGTGCATTTTGAAGAGGCTTTATCATATTTTACATAACATGATCTTTATTGCATGCTTTATATGGCAAACCGTTTCATGGCTCAGCGGGCACACGGGCTCTAAGAGCCAAGCCAGACCTTTGGCTCGGCTCGACCTGTTTATTTGTTGGCTCTACCCCATCCCTTGTAGAATGTAAATTTAAGAGAGACCTTCTTTTGCTCATTGTCCATTTGTTTAAAAGCATTTGTTTAGAGACAGATTTAGTAATCCTTTACAATGAGAGTACCAAGTCCCTGGGACAGATAGTTGCTCTCGTTAAATTAATAAGATGCTTACCCAAAATACATTTTTTGGTTGTGTCTGCTGCTCCTTTGTCAGATCTGGAGACTGCCTTGTGTAGCGGGAAATCTGCTTTGGTACAGTCATTCTGTTATGTGTGATTTGGTATGCCACGTGTCATGTTGAAAGGTTCAACCTTATGCTATGTTATTTTTTTTGTATTGTGGGATTAACTTTCTACCTCTGTCTACCAGAACCTTCCTGAGAGGAGGTACTTATTGCAAACGTCATGGTATCTGATTTAGATCACCGCTGTGTAGTCCTCTAGCAGTTCTTTGCATTCAGAAGTTGCAGGTAGTAGGCTAACGTAAACGGTAACTCCTGTCACCTCTTTTGACGAGCGATATTGGGGTGATCTTAGTGACCCCACCACTCACATACGTTCACTGTGAGAGGCTGGTGGGTGAATGGGGCTCTGTGAGAGGTCCTCCGTCAGCCCTAGAAGGCAAAGCAGTCAGTAGGAGCATCTGCATAACCACAAACCACTTTTAGGCATCACCTTCCTGGGACTGAATTCACGTCTTAAAAAGAATTTCATTGGAGGATGAAGGAGCCATGCAATAGTCTCTTTCAGGGCTGGACTGGCTGAAGCGGGCACCAGGCATTTCCCCGGTGGGCCGCCAGGGTGGGGGCCGTTTTTTTGCCACTGGTGGTTGTTTTTGTTACAGGGCCGTTTTTGCAACGTATCTGCAATATCGGCCCTGTAACAAAATCGGCCGAAACCGGTCCTGCAAAGAGCTCTGCTTCACCCCAACCCTCCCCCCCCGGGATGGGGGGTGGGAGGGGAGCGAGCACTTCGCCAGGGCCGGTTTTGGTTCCCAGTCCTGCCTTGGTCTCTTTATGGATTTTACTGGTCTTGTGTTGCATGATAGCCAGGTAAGTGCCTAGTAGGGCTCAAATCCAGAACTGCCACCAAATCAGGGGACATGTAGTCACTCGCAAAGGCTTGTGCTTTTCATAGCTGACCTAGCTCTGGGCTGTTTCATGCAGAAGGCAATGGATTGCTGGTTACGCAGTTGTCTGTATCCTTTGCGTCTTAGTTCTTTCTCCCTGTCACAAGTCGTATTTCTGTTTTGTCTAGAGTGTTGGCTTAGCTGATTAAGGGGCTCATTACAAGTTGACTGAAGCTTTATCCCCCAGAAGGATGGGGATGTCCCTGCAGCTCCGATTCTGATTGTCCCGATGTTCTCACAACCAATATTACTTTGAAGAAATATGATATGATCACGATTCTAGCTATCCAAGTTCCAGATCCTATAAAAAAGGATTAATTCCCTATAGAGTAATGAGGCAAGACTTTGCAAACATGACTTTTTTGGCATGCATGGATGGCAGTGAAACATTCACTCGAGACAGGATAGTCCCTTTGCATTTAGACTTTTCAGTCTCTGGAAATGGGACTTGGAAAGTCAGATGAGTCGATAAAACAGCTGGGGTCTGCACCGCAGGAAGGCAGCATTCAGAATTAATATTTTGCGGCGAGTTTTGGAATCTGAAAAGTTACATAGGCTTAAAAGAACACTGTAGCTCATGTGTAGTGAAACAGCACTCCAAGTAGGTTTAGCGGGCACACAACATGGCGGTTTGCTGGTGAATTGAACCATAACATTGGTGCACTTACCTTGCCTCCAATGATTTACTTAAGGAATCACGAACTGTCTCATTCTGCTGCCAGAATACTAAGACATGATGGCCAGGAAAGGAATATTTAAGCACAAAATATCCTCCCATTAACTCATTTGCAATATTCCAAAGGAATTTGCAACGTTGGCATGAAGTAAAGGTAGGTTGGTCGAAAGAAGCTCAGCTGCTTGTCTGGAATAGGCGTTCTGCTTGTATAGTTGATCTCACGTCATGCCATGGCTCTGCCTTTTCCAGTTTTGAAACTGCTTCTGCAACATAACAAGTGCTTCTGTTTCTCACGGAGATGAGATGACACCTATCGCTGTTTACAGGATATTATACCTGCCTCTCCTGAAGCATTAACCCACTTAGCATCAAGGATACTATTCATCCACACCGGCAGTGTTGCATCCTAGAAAGCCTGTCGCGCAGCAAAGATCTTTGCTAGACGAGGTAAAGGTTGTATTATGTATGTACCTGTAACACGGTTTTGTATAGCATAGCAACGTCCAAGCTAATGCAGCACTTTATACAAAACAGAAAACGACCGATCTAAAAACCAGCAGCGTGGAAAGGAGAGTGGGGACGAGAAACATACACTTCTAATAAAGGTGAATAAAAGGACCTTCCAAAGGTGAAAAATCTACCAGACGGGTTTTGCCTTATATTATTGCAGAATAAACAAATGTAAGTCAAAAAGTAGAGCGAGAAATGATAAAATACAAATGTAGGGAAGATTCCAGGCACTGAAGAATTTATAGAAGAGGAATGTTCATGGGTTCTTTTAAAGAAAAACTGCGCATGTGGGTTGGGTTCAAAGTTCAGGTGGGCAAGCATTCCACATATATCTTGGTAGATATTGATAATAATAGTAATTCAGTTTTCTGTGGATTTTGAAGGAGAACATATTCGTTCATCCAAGTATGACCAGTGAAAAGACTGTTCCTTAGCACTGGAGTGTGATTTCTACTTTCTAACGTGATTTGGTGAGCTGAACAGCTACACACAGTTCCTCATTGGCTTAACATTGTAAGGAAAGATGGGAAATGGGTGTTGTTGGCTGGAGTTTCAGAATTATATGTTTTTTAAAGAGTGGAGTCATTTGGCAAATATTGATGAATCTGGCATGCAGCCCAGTGGTAAACAGCATTTTCTTTAATGCAACCATAGACTATGACAAACAATGCAGATTGGAGTGATGATGTGCATTTGAGTTTACCTATGATTTTTGATACCTCTTTTTTGAGAAAAGTCTGTCAATACACTTTTGATGTTAAATCGCAGTAATTTGTTTTTGGTGTAATGCTCAAAACCTCAGTTTCACATATCTAAATGCTTCAAACTATTGCTAAATGTAATTGTGATTAATGTATTAACTCGGAAGGATGAAAGCCTGAGTTACCTTTCTGGGATTCCAACTCATGACCTGCAGAACACTAGATGGTCACCAGCTAGCATGTACCTCTGAACTGTATTGCATAGTATGAGGTATAGGGATCAAAAGTTGGAGGTAATTTGACGTGGCCTGATGTTGGACCTCATGAGTTTAACTTTGTAGTGAAGAACTTTATACATTTTGTGTATGTAGTCATTTTGATTTGGCTACTGACTTTGAATAGGGATTACTCTGTTTGAGTCATTTTGGGATTGTTTTTATAGGAAGAAATGTTTAGCTTGAATAGTGTTAGCTTTGTCCATGTTCAAGACAGGTGGCTGATTAGCTGTGAATTTTTTATTCTTGATAGGAACTTAGGGATTCAGTTTTCCTCAACTTGGAATTAATTGATATATATTTTTGTGAACCACAGTCAGAATGATTTCTGTGAGCATGGGCATGTTTGTTTAGTACATTTTGGATGTTTTATTATGTTGTACCCTTCTCCAGGGATTTGATGTCCGTGATTTGCTGGGGTTTGTTGAGGGCCATATCGAGGCTTCATAAGTATGTTTTAAGGGACTTAAATATCTGGAGTTATAAAAGATTGTTTGGATAGTGTGATTACATGATAAATGATGGAAGACAATGGTTGCTGCTTCAAAGTTTTGTGGAGAGGAGGTGGGGTGGCGGGGAACTAGTCTGAGTATTGAGGATACGTTGATTAGCCAGAGATGATAAGGTTACATATTTTCTACGTTTGTGGGGTGAAACGGCGAACTGGTGAAGATCAAACTATTTCTGAAGACTAGTTCGCTTACAAAAGACCTTGTTTATCTGGTTTACCCATTCAGTGTTGATGTCATTTAGTAGCAGAGCATTAGGCTTTCAGTGAAATGTTGAGTGAGGTAGTCCAGTTAGCTCTGATATTTGGTGGATGGTTAACATGCCAGAAATTGAGATATTTGTTTTTTATTGGAAGTTTATTTGCGAGCCAACTTTTTAAAAGGTATCAGAAAAGACTCTTTTAATACATGGTGAGATGTTGTGGTAGATCACAGTTAGCCTCCAACAGTTTGGTTCCATCCCTGCAAATGTTGACATGGTGGGAATAATTAGTTGATCACAGACTTGTACGAGTCTTTCATCCAGGATTTTGTGATGCATACAAGGGTGAGGTCGTGGACGGATATTAAGTTGGTGACTTTGTGGTCGGCATTTGTTGATCTGGTATTAGGGAGATGCAGTTGAGGAGTGGGGGAATGGCCATGCCCTTGGGAAAAGAATATGTATCAAAGCAGATGTTCGTGATATGTTTGGGGGTCTGGTATTTAATTGCTTTTCTTGAATACAAGTTACTGGCCATTGGAAAAGGTTGTTGACAGTTAATGAGTCTCACTTTGACTGTGAGGGAGATGGAAGTTTGATGCAAGAGAGGAGTCTAACACGCACTTGTGGTCATTCAGGTAAAGCTTCAAAAGCAAGAGTAGAGAGCCAAGAACGTTCTTTTCTGGATGAATATTCAAAAGCGATGATACTAAAAACTCATTATATCAAATACTTCATCAGGGTCTTGATCTGTGTAGATTTTGAAATAACCTTTTAAATCATTGATGAAATCTAAGGTAGTTTGACACCTACAGAATACCAGCTGGGAGAAGGAGGATAACTGTTGGTAATTTCTGAAAGCTTTGTAATTGCTCCAGCCCTTCAAGTGTCCAGTTTTAGAAGGAGGGACTAATATTAGATGGCCTCTTCAGATTTACTGTTTGGCACAAACTGTGTTGTATGCTTTGTTGGTAGACTAGGAGGATGGCAGTGCAGCAAACCACACAGGGTAAGTACACCTAACATTCTACTCAGCTGCCTCATTACAAGTTAGGAAGACGTATGTGTGAAGGCACTGTGTAGGCAAAACTAATGATTCTAACCGGTTTCGCACCACATATTTCTACCCATTATAATCCCCAACGGAATGAAGAATAACTGTGCAGACCAAGATTTACCAGGCAAAATTTCCAATTCTCTGGAGGGTTAATATACATATTTACCAACTGCTCTGAACAGGTGATAACTGTGTGTGAGGGGCCTGGTCGTGGTCGTGGTGGGGTTGGAAGAGGGAAGCAAAGTTGTTGCCTGTCAGGGTGGAGCATTTGTTCCTCCCTGAGTACAGTGGAAGGTAGTAAAGTGCGGACTGGTAACAAGGCAAAGCTGTAATGAAGCCCATTGGCATGACAGGTTTTCTGGAAGGATTTACATACCAGTAAAATAAGATAGGGTGAACGCCAGCCCAAACTTGTAATTGAGTGGACATGAATTCCACCTGGGCATTCCACTCACCTTGTTACCCGGGCTGTAGTGGACACCTGGGCCAGATGTAAAAGTCATTGCACTTGGTGATATTTCCAGCAAAATGCATTGGCCAGACAAAAAGGAGTTGCATTCTTAAATCTGGTTACTCTGTGAAGTGATGGAAAGTGCAGAGTTAGGTACTGATGGGGGAAAACATATTTTGTGAACTCACTGTAGTAAGGGGCCTTCTGCACTTTCACAGCTGCTAAATGGCTGTCCTATGTGATCAACAGCAATTTGGAGACCTTGCAAACAGCAGTTTGCCTGGCGTCAAGGGGCATAGTTTTGGTGGAACGTTATTGTGTTTATTTCTGCAACTTTCCTCCTCTGAGTTCCAGTCTTGTATTACATCCTGCACTTTTTTTTTTGTCCTCATAAATGCCACCAGAAAATATCAACTCTAGATGGGCTTACTCCAGGCCACTGGCACAAACCAACCGTTCCCGCCCTGGAGTTTGTGGATAGCCAACGGAGGTTGCCCAGAGGTAGGTCGTTTCCAAATCCAACTCCCATTCACGATGTTACTTGCCACTTTGGGAGGACAGAACCACTTAACCTCTGGCATAATCATTGGACTCATTTAGTATTATTTCTCACACCATGCCTTTAATGCGGACCAGATCTTAATGGTATTTTCCCCGCCACACAGCATGTCTAGACGACTCACCGCCATGATGTTTCTTAAACAGTCTGTAAATTTAGGGGGAATTACCGACTTCCACTCCCTGCAAATCTCCCTCCTGGCAATAACAATTACGTAAAAAATGAACTGTGAGGTACTGTTTCTTTTGTCATAGCCCTGGGGAAGGCCAAAAAGGACCAGTCTAGGACTACAAGTTAGTGGCGATAACACAACCTCCTCTAAGAACCCGCACACCTGTCTCCAATAGCTAGCGATTTCAGGGCATTCAACAAACATATGCCCGTCATCTGCTGCTGGAAATCTACATCTTGGACAGGAATATTCTTCTACTGAAATCTTAGAAAGTTTTGCTGGAGTCCAGTAGGCCCTATATGCCGTGAACAGGTGGTTTCTTCTGAGGTTAGATGGTTTTATGATTTTTTGAGAAAGTGTGAAGGAGTCCGTCCAAACCTTCAGCAATTCCCCTGGGTTCTGAACTGTGGAATTTTCCCATAGCTTAATGGTTTCGGCCCCTAGATTGTCTTTTGCTCCCACCAGTGTGTTGTACCATAATGCAACCTCCCCCTTCCATCCTCTCCCCCTACTGATAGATTCCATAAAGGGGCTCTCCTCTTCATTGACCCAGCACTGTCCCCCCCACCAAGAAGATAGCTGATAAAATTTAAATCTTGTGATGGAGCCCTCTGTTAGGTTCGATAGGGATTCCCAACTTAATAGTACCGAATTGTTACACAAGTCCCCCCACTTCATAAGACCTGCTGTTCTCAGTGGGAGGGCCAGCTGGTCCAGTAAGCATTCTGGTGTACCAGGGGAATCCCATATTGGGGCCTGAGAGTGGTAGTAGGGAATGTCCAAAATTCTACGTATTGATTGCCAGATAATTAGGGCTGCCTGTAGGAGCTTCAGACGAACCTTTTTAAAAAACTTTTGATCTCCAAATTTATAAAGAAAAAAGTCTAGGCCATGTGGCAGATCTGATAGCATAGCCTGAAAAAGTCTACCATGAGAAGAAGAGTCCAGCTTATTTGCCAGGAGTCTAAAGTTTTTGAACTGAAAAGCATAGCAGTAAAAAAGTAAATCAGGGAGAGCCAAGCCACCCAGTTTCAGTCCCCTTCTCAATTTCCTCCAGGCAATCCTAGGGGACTTAGTAGCCCAGATGAAGGAACCAATCCTCCCTTGAAGATTGGAGATATCCTTTTTATTAAAGTTTAAAGGGATAGAATTGAATAGGAAGGTTACTTTTGGCAAAATTATCATCTTGACTAGGTTCACTCTACCATAGATGTTAAGAGGTAGAGTGTTCCATCTAGTCAAGAGCTTCCTAACTTCCTTTACCACCGTTAGCCAGCTAGTTTTCGAGACTTCTTCCAAGTTATGAGTAAGATAAATCCCCAGGTATCTAATTTTTTTTTATTTTGCTTCTGGTATCGGGGTAGGGCTGTTCCAACTCATTATGTCAGTTTTGTCTTTATTAATTCGGTACCCCAACACTATGCCAAAATCTTCGGCCAATTCAAATAACCTGGGGATAGCCTCAACGGGGTTCGATGTATAGAGAAGAAGGTCGTCGGCATAAAGTGCCGTCTTAAGCACCAAGTCTCCCATTATAAATGCTGTGATTACTGGGTCTTGTCTCAAGGAGCAAACAAAGGGCTCGATATAAATATCAAAGAGGAGAGGAGACAGGGGGCAACCCTGCCTCGTTCCCCTTGAGATGTTCAACCATTCAGTCAGACTGCCGTTGACCAATACTTTGGCCCGGGGACCCCGGTATAGTGTCTCAATCCCTTTGATAAATATATCTGGGAACCCAAACTTTGCCATAGTCTTCCATAAGAATAACCAGTTGACTTGATCGAACGCTTTTGCTGCGTCAATCGCAACAATGGCAAGCGGCAGCCCCCTCTCTGTTTCTATGTCTATTGCTCCTATAACTTGGAAGTTAAGTTCGTTCAGTTAGTGGCCTGGTATGAACCCCCTCTGATCCGGGTGAATTATAGACTTAATTATTTTCGCCAGCCTAGATGTAAGTATGCCGGAGTAAATTTTCAAGTCTGAATTAAGAAGAGAAATGGGTCGATATGACTCTATTTTTTTCAGGTCTTTATTAGGCTTTGCTATCAAGGAAATTGTGGCTTCTGACCAGGAGTCTGGAGTGTGCTTCCCCTGCAAAAATATTTTGTTAAAGAGTCTCAATAACGGGGCTAGGACTTCTTCTAGATTATCTTTATACACCTCGGTCGGCAATCCGTCCGGACCAGAGGCCTTGTTCCTGGACATTTTTTTCAACTGAGCCCGTATCTCCCCCTCCGTGATCTTAGTGACTAGAAAGGCTTTATCAGATTCGCTCAACTGGGGCAACTCTCTCAAAGCCCACCACTTTTCCAGCTCTTCCAGCCCCAGTCTGTTCTCCTCTTGATACAATTCCTCCATGAAACCTCTAGCCTCTCTCCTAATCTTTGCATCTTCTGTGAGAAGCAGCCCCGACCACGCTGTATTAACAAACTGATATTCTTCCTGCTCCTCTCAATCCTTGCCTTCCAGGCTAGCAGGAAGCCACACTTCTCTCCATATTCGAAATTACGAAGCTTACTCACTTCCCACTTATCCTTACTTATCTTGTCGGCTCGAGCTTTAAAACCTGTCTGTAGCTCAAGAAGTTCTTTTTCAAGAGCCGGATTTCTATCTCTGTCTTCCAGAACTGCCAACTGTAGTTGTTGTTCCTTCTTTTTAATTAAGTCAAGATCGTGAATATCCTTTTCTTTCCTAAGTTTTCTATTTAATGCCATATGTGAGCCACAAATTCCTCTTAAATAGGACCTGAGTGTGTCCCATACGGTTTGTTCTGAAGCTGTTCCATCATTAAATTGGAAAAACTCCAACAAACTCCCCCTGATTTTATTTTTGGTCTCATCGTTTAGAAGGACAGTTCTATCAAGGGTCCACCTGTACTCTGGGGGGCTAACCTTAAAAATAATATTTAGCTCAACTACAGAGTGATCCGACAGTCCTACTGGGATATATGAGATTGAAGTAATATCAGACAAAAACGCTTGGTCTAACAGAAAAAGATCTATTCTGGAAAACTGACTATACTTTTTACTATAAAAGGAGTATTCCATGAGGTTACCATGCTTAACTCTCCAAGCATCCTGTAGTGTAAAGTCCTTCATGATGTTCTTCAGGGCTAGAAGGGATTTATTTGGGGAATTATATTTAGCTTTAGAGGTGCGGTCTAATTGGGGGTCCAATAGAAGGTTGAAGTCACCTCCTAATATGACACGAGCTGTGTGTTGTACCATATACTGCTCTAGCTTTTGAAGAAAGCAGGAATTATCTTCATTAGGGCCGTAATAAACAGCACATGGGAAACTAGAGCTACCGATGGAGAGGACTGCCGCCAGCCATCACCCGGACTGATCAGTTCCCCAGTCATGAACCCTAATTCCCTTATTTGCACGTACTATTATGGCTACCCCTCTAGTGGAACCCTTTTGCTTAGAACAAAGAATTTCCTGGACCCAACTAAGTTTTGCGAATACTTTAGTACATACTTCTGCTTCCAGGTGGGTCTCTTGTAGAAGGTACACATGAGCCTCAATATTTTTTAAGAATTCACAGACTCTTTGTTGTTTCTTCCGGCTCCCTAAACCATTCAGATTCCAGGAAAGGAATTTACTACTAGATGTCATACTTGGAACCATTACCCAGTAGTACCACACCTATAACCAGTAGTGGCCTGTATTCACAGTTAAATTTAAGAACATAAAAACTTATGGCAAATGAGGAAATTTTTATTTGTTTTTTCCCCTCTCCCCTGTGACCCCACCCCTCCCACCCCCCGAGGAACCCTCCCATCCTGTCCGGCGTAAGCACGCCTTAGGGGGCCCCACACCCTTAAAACACCACCCTAAGTGAAAAGGAATAGAAATGTTTCCCCTACTCAGTCTTAAAGTCTCCCCTTCTAACATTCTTTTTTTTCTTTCTTTTTTTCATTCCTTGCCTATATTTTTTAACATTCTTTTTTTCATTCCTTGCCTATATTTTTTAACAGTTTTTTTTATTTTTTTTTTTATGTTTTGTCATTTATTGTTTTTTTTTTATGTCATTTTCCAATAGACAAACTTAGTCGTATGTAGGCTAGTTTTAACAGGGGACTAACTATTTTCTCATTTTTTTTTTTTTGAAAACCTTTATTGACATCAAAAGGAAAGACAAGTCGAGGCCTACAACCAAGCCGGCCGGCCGCAATGTGCAAGATAATCAGGAGTCACCAGGCAAATATTACATAATCAATAAATACAAAGCAGAGGCCGTACAATCGCAGAAGGGGAGAAAAAATACAGAAACCAAAGGGCTAAAACACAGGAGTAAATAAGGCTTAATTTTATAATATGGGGAGAAGACATATGACAGGCTCACTTTCAATACGGAGGCATCCGATATCCCAAACCAACCTCAACATTAATAAGGGGGCATGGGGGCAAAATATCGGGGGGACAATACAATGCATTCAAGAAAATCAGGATACGTGAGACACAATCAGCCCCTGAGCATTATCCTCATAACATGCCCGCCACCCAAGACACTACCAAGCCAGAACAGCGGGATCGGAAAAACAATGCATCAAAACCAGCCCGTCATAGTAACCTCTGGGACACAGGAAGGAAAAAAAAGGGGGGGGGACGAAGTGGGGAAGGGGAAGAGGAAGGGAGAGGAAAATGGAGGGAAGACAAATTAAAACAATAAAAAGAAAATAAGAAAATATGAAAAACGAAAGGAAGAAGACACGCCGACACAGGCCCCCCGTGGCGGGAAGACAGGAGACAAAAGGAGTAGCGGCCCAAGTGGGGGTATGGCGATCGGGGAGAAAGACAGCCGAAACATAGCAGGAGGATCAACGACGCCACACCCCCCACCCGAAACACACCATAGGAGGTCGGGACAGACGCGGCCTCACGAAAAAGAGATACAAAAGGGCCATAGAACCAGAAGACAAACAAAAAGTAGAGCCCAACCCACCCGTCCCACCCTGCACCCCTGTAGAAGGCTATGGCCCACCCTTCAAACAGCGTGCCTGTCGCCCTAAACCAGAACCCGAAATATAGCAAGAAGTAAGAAAGAAGAAAGAGACAAAAAGGCAACAAAAGCGGAGAAAAGAAGACAGGAGGGAGGAGCAGAAGAACCATAATCCGAACGGGCGGCCGCAGCCCTCCGCCCAACCAGACAAGCACAGTCAAAAACAGACCAGGACGACACCCCATCACGCGCCACAAAACATTAGGAGAAGGGGACCTCCCACCTTTCTACGATTAAAAACAATTATGCTACTAAATCGTATACCGGGAATCAAACGGGAGTCGTACATTTCACCCCCAACCCTTTCGAGCGACAAACCCCACCCACCACATGGCAATGTAAAACCACATACTAAATACTAAATCAGCATATAATCGAGTGGAATGGTGACTAGCATAGTTACGTGGGGGGTAGATAGATCCACAAGGGAGCAATAGTCCAAACAGAAAGTATTGATGCATCAAATATCGCAGCACGAGCAATGAAAAACAGGAGTTCAGTTGCGCCACTGGAGCGGGCGAGGTGGCCCCAATTATAGACACAGGCAAAGTCATCGAAGCAGGCACAGGAGGCAGTCCACCAATAGTTTCAGGCAACAATGTCGAACAGGGTCGCAGTACAGCATCCAAGTCCCCGGGGTCCGAACCTTGAAAAGCAGGGCGCCCCAAAGTCACCGACACACTACACGATCTTCGATCAGTGGCGGAGACACTCAAGTCAATCGAGGGGGGCGAGGCAATGAAGTCTTCGAAACAAGAGGGCGACAAGACGAAATGGCTGCCCAAAATGGCGGCAGATCGTGGCGTACCCACCGAGACGCCCAGGGCCAGGGAAGCGTGCAGGGATCTCAGGGCTTCCAGGATATCTCTGACCGTAGGCTCACGTCCACCAGATCCGCTCCCCACACCAATAGGCAACACGGGCCCGCCGCCACAGGGTGATTCTCGTTTCAGAGGGCCGGCCGCCATTTCGTGAATCAGCCCAATCGCCGCTCACTAAGACCCCCGGAAAGAACAGTTCTCAAATGTAGGACTTTACAAGCTCCGGGGGTCCCAGCAAGGGCGGCCACGATGCCAAAAGGATGTCCGCCAAAGACGGGTCTCCGCCAGCACCAGCGCCGGTGCCCCAATCAAGCGGAGTCCGGGCCCCGAGGACCAGGGCCGCCGGACAAAGCAGCGGCGGGGAGAGACCCCTCCACAGACTCAGGTCCCCGGGCCTCTCACCCACGTCGGCCGCGCGGCCACCAGGGCAGGTCCGGGTCAGGATCGCCGGGATCTTCGCACATCGGCTCCCAACACTGGTTCTCGCTCTCGGCCGGGGCCGAGAGCCGTCGGATCCCACCGGCCAGGTCCCGGTCCAAGACTCGCAGAGGCCCCGATCTCTCAGAGGCCACAACTCCGGAGCCACTGCACACCGAGACCCCGGGGTCGGATGGTAAGTACAAACAAGCCGTTATGTTTCCAATGCCCCAAAAATGTGTCGTCCCCGGACAGGATAGAAGACAGGATAGGCAATCAGGACGGAGGCCTGCGGGAGCCGAGCTAAAGGGCGACCATTACGGCCGCGAGCTAGGCTCCTCCCCTCTCTATTTTCTCATTTTTGATAGCAGGTCATCAGCTTCCTCTGGATAATTACAAGTGAACATCTTGTTATTCCACATGAGTTTAAGTGAAGCAGGGAACTTCATCTGGACTTGGGCTCCCAGTGAACGAAGTTCTGACATCCTAGAGCCCGGCTCCCATTGCCTTTGAGCCGTCTTTCCCCCTATGTCGGATCTAATTTGATAGGGGTTGGCACGATAATGGAGAGAAGAACATGCAAGACACCTGCTAAGAATTAGTTCCTTGACCCTGTATGTTTGAAAATAAACCAAGATCTTCCTTGTCGCTTTACGGTCCGGATGTAGCCTAAAAGGGTCTCTGTGCACCCGCTGAATCTCGGCTTCTAGGTCGATGTCTAACCGATCTTTTAGTATATCCTCTCGAAGTAGCCTACACACAAATCCCTTTATGTCCTCCACTTCGGCCCCTTCTGGTATTTTAAGGATTCTGAGATTATTCCGCCGACTCTGCGTTTCCAATCCCTCCAGATCCATCATAAGAGTTCGCTTTTGGGCTTTGATAGCGTCTATATCCTTGGAGTACCCTGTCGAGGTTTCTGAGAGCGTAGTGACTTTACTCTCCAGTACGCTGGTCCGGGCCGCTATTCCCTCTAGCTTGGTCTCTAAAGCATCAAATCTGTCATGTAACCCCCTTTGGTTTCTCTCAGAGATCTCGAACTTGTCCAGCAGGTCCTCCCTCAGTGTTTGGAATAAAAAACCAAGTCTGTCCCTCTCAATCTCAGCCTCAACAGGCCTGTTGCTGCCGCTAGGTTGAGGGGCAGAACTATGTGTAACACAGGTGGAGGAAGGAAAGGACCGAGACGGGGACTGAGATGGAGGCTCAGTGAGAGCTATGTGGGGAGCAAGGGGAGAAGAGTGAGCTACAGAGCTCGGTGAGGCATGGACTGTAGATAAAGTGGGTAAAACAGAAATTAAACTCACCGAAGCTACTTGAGCGATTGAAGCAGGAGACCCCTGTAGCTCTAATGAAGGTGCGCCAAAGCCAAGGTCGCTTTCCGGTTTGGAATGTGCCAAAACCTCTAACTCCCTTTCATTAGAGGCCGGCTCCAGCACTCCGTACCTATTCTTCAGGGGTATAGTAGAGGGAGTAGGAACTTTATCTGGTTGAACGGTGATCCCACCTTCTTCAACCCCTTACCCCCTTTCTCTGCGATCTCAATATCAACTACTTTGACCCCTGGCTTTACTCCTGACTTATCTCTTGTGCCCTCCTTGGAGTTTACCGTTTGCTCCATAATCTTGAAGTAACTTTTGAGCGAGGGAGTGCTTTTCTGCGCCTGAAATTGCTTGACTGCCTTGGCTGACCCGCCCTTCCTTACTCCCCCTTTCTTCTTCTGTGTATAAGGAGACAAGGGCGTTTGTCCCCCTCTTTCGGCAACCTCAGCAAAGTCCCAGAGCCCTTGCCTCCTCAGGTCCTGCTTGGACCTAAGCTGATACCTATTCCTTATTTCTCCCACTCTTCCTTTAACTACAGAGCCCTCGGTTTGATGAACATCTGCAATGGGAGCCTCCGAATTTAGTGACACCTCTTCTTCTGCACTGCTACCCTTAATGGCACTGGCTGCTTTGCTGCAATCACTTTGGCAAACTGTTCTCGGAGTATCAGCCTCCATGCAGTCCTCCCCTCTGGAAACCTCCTTCCCGCTTGTCAAGGCTGCATGGACGCCCCAGCACACCGGGCCTCTTATGCGGAAAACGAGCGCTCCCCTGGAGCGAAGCCAGAGACTCCTACGGCTGACTCGAGTCTCTTGTTGTTTGCGCTTAACCTCCGCCGTCCAAGTACATTCGGGAGCCAACTTCCACGACCTGCAACTCCTGACGCGGCTCAGCTCTCCCGTCCCGGGCCTCCTGACGTAGCACCGCTCAGGCATTCCGCAGGGTCCTAATGCCCTTGTGCGCTCGTCAACCTCCAAACCTCCGAACAAAGAACAAGGGGGAAAACTTTAACAATGCCCAAAAAGGTTTATAGAAAAAGATGCCCACCCGTCCTCACCGCATTAATTTAACATATTTTGCTCTTTAATGGGGAAAAATCCGTCCAATACGCTGTTTGTAGTGCTTTAGTGTGCGGAGCCCCGCAGCAGCCGTCAGCCTGCCGCCACCATGTTCCTCTCAACCCCGGTGAAGATGTTTTCCAGTCCTCTGACCCATTTACATCCTGCACTTGAACTTTTCTCTCTAGTGTATTCAGGTGCTTCACTACTTCCTATAGAGCATTTTAGGATCTTGAACTTTTGCTTCGATATTTGCAATAAAATACATTTCGGGGCCTTCCATCATTTGCCTGCATCAAGCTTCAGTTTCTGGTTTAGAGAACGGTCTTGTACCCTACTAGAATTCACACAAAGAAGGACGTAGAGGGGATATGGGTTGTGGGAACAGTCTAAATTGTGCTTTGAAAGACCACATCCTGCAGACTCATTGTAAAGATGCTTGTATTCAATTTTCCTACATGTCTATTAAGTGTACATCTCAATACTCCTACTGGGCTAATTCAGCAGAATTTGGTTAGCTTTACAGGGATCGTTTGGCACCTGCTGCTGAACATGCCCTTCAACCTAGCACCACCCTTCAGCCTTCAATTTTGAATCCTAGTACCTTTGTATCAAGTAGCCATGTGTTTGACTGGCAACTCACTCGGCACAAAGTCTCACCAAATAAACAAGAATGGTACCTTTGTTCTTCACATCTTTGCCTGAATGTTGTCATTTCATTTCAGCTCTAATGTTGTATCAGCCTGACCTTCCTTAGTGTGCTCTGTTGTATCAGCAGACCATGAGAGTTTCTCCATCGCTAGATTATTTAACCTATTTTTTCTGTTTGTGGCTTTGGGGGACTAGGAAGGCCTCAGTGACATGTGCTATGGGGCAGTAGAAAACAGTGCATCTGCCACCCATGTTTCTTTTTGTGTTTGTTGTTCACTTATGTTAGTGAGGAGCCTTGGTGAAGCGCCAATCTTGCACACAACTCAGTACACAACACACAAACTCCTGTTCCTGGCTCACAAACCTTTTGTCTTCCATGCTAATACCCTAAATGATGGTGAGAGCTACCTCCAGCACCTGTGGTCTATCAGTACCTAGTCACCCTTCCTTTCTGTGTTTTGGGTTTATTCTGGCCCTACACAGGACCTGAGAAAGAACAGATGCCAGGGTTTCATCATGTAACCAGTCATGTTGTATGCTACTGTTGGCGGTTCCCTAGAATGTATCAGTGCGTTTATCTCGGGGACTCGCATATTGGTTCTGCTGCATGCTTGTTATCAATCCCATGGCTCTGAGCACTCTACGATGAAGCAAATCCCTGTGCTTTTCAGACTAAAAGCCCCCTGCTCTACTGTAGTCCCATATGCTTACATGGAGTGCCCCTCTGTAGCTTTGTTTAGGTTTCATCTTTTGGGTAGTGACAGTGGTGTTACCTTTTAGAATGTCTACTGAACTACTATTGAGTCTGCGTTGTTTTTTCCCCTCTGCATTGTACCCAGCTCCATGGGTGTTGTAGGCAGATGTTTCATTGTACCCCTTAAAACTGTGTTTGCCTCAAATCACCAAGCTTCATTGGTGCTCTATTCTATCTTTCTGGTCTTTGTCTTCTGATTAGCACTAGCTGACTGAGTTCGTGAGCGAATTACTCTTGCTCTGAGATTTACTTCACTTTTCGGCTTACTCTGGTAGTGCCCCTTGTGCTCACCTCCAAATGTTTGTTCTTTGCTCGATCTCTGATCTTATTTCTGATCTTGTGAATTCCTGCCCAACTAATCTTCACATGACCACGTCTTCAAATTTCTTTGTCTTTGAACAAGATTTCCCTCTTCAGTTCCCTGAGGCCTTTAACTCTCCAGATTCCATTCCTCTGTCCTGCATTGACATAGATCCCATTTCACTATTTGAACAGACTTTTAGGTGGTTTGTGACATGATAATGGTTAAAAAATGCCACAGGAATTTATGGATTAGTTTTTGTTTTCAGATTTCAAACGAAACTGTATTTATTTTTATTCTAACCAATTTCAGACCTTTTCTTCCTTAATTTCACTGCTCTTGCCTGTTGACTGATTTAGTGTGAACTTTGCTGTTGTGCTCTGCATATATGAAAAACAAGCACTGGCAAAGCCAATAAGTCTCGGCAATGCCGATCTATTGGCCTTGTCAATGTGCATGTCTTTTAGCCATGGTGTGTAGCAGGAAATCTGCTTATCGGCATGGCTGAAAGTTACTGAAAACCCAGAATCACAGGATGTTGAGCCGATGTTGATTCTCTTTGCCACCCCCCCCCCATGTTGATTTTATTGTTCTGCTCCTCCTGACACAAGAAATCGCTATGTTGTGGCCTGAGCTGGCCACGTCCTAGTGCTTTTTTCAGTGACTTTCTACCATACTTAACAGAATATGTGCCGTGCTGCTAGACAACATGACTAAAAGACATTCACATTGATAAGGCCAATAGCTTAGGCATTGGCGATATCTATTGGCTTTGCCAATGCTTATTCAGTGTTGCTGGAGTCTTGCAGAACAAATGTGGATGTGATAGTGAGAAACAGTTGGGGTGCGTTGACGTGAAGCGGAGATGTGGCATAACTGGCAGATTTGCCGACTGGGGAACCAGGTTCACAATGAATGTGTCAATGTGTAATGCAACCGATGAGCACTGAAAGCGCTCTATTACCATCGGCTGGTGTTAGCACTATGGCAAGATGGAGCAAAACAAAGACCACAGCGGTGAAGATCATTTGCTAGATACAGTGTTCTTATGTTCTATGTATTAAATAACTATTTCTGACTGGGTATAGTCAGCTATATACTTGTTTGTGCTGTGCTCTGTCTTTGTTTTGCATTGTTCATATATATGGAGGCTTCTGTATATAGATATTAGCACTGTGGGTGGCACTGTGCATAGACATAGAGCACGCCGTGAAAAAAAACGCAGCCAAGTTACAAGTCAGAGGTGCTGCCCGTTGCTGTAAATCCACTGCCATCATTTGCTTGTAGGTATATGGCGAGATGGAGGACCGAACAAGTGCTCCTATACCATCGGATTGGGTAAAAAAATAAAAATAAGTTTTTAAAAAGCGACAGGGGAGGTAGTGGGGGACCGGTCAAGCATGGAAGCAGGAGGGGATGGAGAAATGCGCAAGCAACAACAGGAAAAAAAAACTTAATTGAAGCAGGATCAGCGACAAACACGAATGTGTCATTGTGTAATGTAACTGGTGAAATTTGGGTTTAAAATTCATCATCATTCTTTTGCTCACTCCGCCACCCCAGTTCAGACATGGCCATATGCAAATCAGTATGACCCTGTGCCTCATGGGAACAGTCAAGCCCGAACTGCCAAGACATGTCTTCCCTGGACCGGAAACAAGCATCCTGGGACCTGTTTTGGGTTCATAACCCTCATCAGCCAGGCTATCTTGAATCCAGTGGCAAAGTGGGCAACAGACCCACATCTGGGCATACCCTGCTAACTTAGGGTGAACAAAGCAAAACCAAAGGGGATGAAGGACGGAGTGTTGAACATTGCAAGCACCCACCCCCAGTCAACTGATCTGATGTAACTGGTGACCACTTAATGCGCTCCAATACCATCGCCATTGTTTGCGCTATGGCATGATGGACGACGAAGCGATTGCTCCAAATCCATCAGAGCATGCAAAAAAAATAAACAAATGCTGTTCATGTTTTAACAACTTTTAAAGAAATGCATTCGTTTATGTGCACATGCATGCAGTTTAGTGGTATGTGTACAAGGGAGACAGCCTGAAAGCACAAGTACTCCCATGGAGTGCGTGGAAGCAAAGAAAAAACGTAGCTCAGCAAACCGGAGCAGTGTAAGGTGACATGTACTTGGTCCATGCGCTACGGAAGGGCCAAACACAAGAAGAGGGGCATGACGCACGCATGCCATGATGAATAGCATCAAAGAAAACAAGAGCGAGGTTGAAGTTTACTAAAGGAGATGGGCGGCCTGTAATACCACAGATAGAAAACAACACGTCTCGTCAGGACAGCGCACATGCTGTATAGCCGAGACATAACAATGAGAAAAAGAAAAGGATACTGAAATGTTTAACTTGGCTGGTCCAGGGGGTGGGAAGGTGTTTAGCATCTTGGAGATTCTGTGGATGTAAATGATCTGGGCCCATATAATTGTCCATGGTGAAAAGATTACAAAAAAATAAAAATATTACTTCCATATTTCGGTGTTAACTGCGAAAACCTACACAAATGAAGCCTTGTCTTGCTTTTTTGATCCATGCTTGTGCCACTGACCTCAGTCAAAAGTCTGTGTGGAGGTGAGTGATTTCTTACTTGCTTCAATGAAAGGAATGGAGGTATAGAGTATTACAAGAAGCTAGGAAAGATGCTGGATATTGTCGGTTGCTTTATGCCTTTGTTTGGCATGATTCTGATTAGGTTGGCCTTGCCGCCCCGTAACTGGATTTTTTTTCACTTAGCACATAGGTAGAGTCTTGGAGTTCACATGAAGTTGGGTAGAAATACACTACATTGACTGTATTTTCTCAAGCTCTGGGATCTGGCTCCAAGACTTCAGAAGGAACGTGTCTTACTGCTAGAAGATCCAGTCCAGCAGATGACGATATTTGTGACAGGAAATGGTTGGCACTGGTATCACAGAGGCAGTGATGGCCTTTATAGATATCAAATTAATGTTGCCATCGAAGAAGGTTTCAGTTACTCACCTGGGTTTAACAGTCAGACCTTCCTTGCCTCAATCGTTCTGTGTGCCCTCTGCAGAGCTTATATGGTGCCCATCCTCCTGCTTTCTTTGTTAACATTATCTAAACACTTTTTCCATTTTGCCATAAGTTCCTATCTCTTAAGTGGAACCAGAACGCAGGTGTATTAATGAAATTGGACTACTAGTGTATGTAAAATGGAGAATCATTTCATTAGGTGACTGCTAAGAAAGCGGAATAAATATGAAGGTTAAAGGTTTAATTTGAAGTAAACAGCTTCTAAATATCTTTAAATGGTCTGGAATGTAAACTCGTGTGGAGGAAGCAAGTTCATGATACTTATTACCAGGGGTTGCCTCTGGTTTGAGAGTAAATAATCTTTTTTAACAAGACCTTCTTGAGGCTAGACTAAAGGAATGCCTTTTCTTTCCTAAAAAGCAAGTTGATTGCATTGTTATTCTTGAGAGCGCTAATGTGTTCTTTACAGGGTCACATACTGCGGGCTATCTCTGTGCTTTGAAATTCTCATTGCCTTGCAACAGAATATCATTCTGTTGGAGTAACTAACACCAGGATACGAGCTCCTTCACAGGCTGCTTATAGCTTGCTCCTCTGGCTGAAGGGAGATCATTTCCCATTTATACTCCTTCCTGAGAGACAGAAAGATTCTAGCGCCGATAGACCACAGTGAAACAGAAGACAGAACAACGGCCACAGTAAGGTGGATAAGCTTTCTATACAGACAGACTCAGACCGGGGATAGTAAGGAACAGTGTCTACTGACTTAAGCAGATTCACCATGCACCCATGTCTTTTTAGGTTTCACATGTGCAGCGCTGTGCTTGAAACATTTATTGTTTTTAATATAAACTTAAAATGGACTTACATCGTGCCTCCCCTCTTTCCTGGCTTCTCATTGGTTCCTGTGCGTGTCAGTTACTTGTCCTCCATTTCAGGTAGCTGTAGCATATTTTCCTGCATTTTCCAAGGCTTTTCCTCATCTGCTTCTCTTATCAATTTCCCGCTGCCGAACTACTGTTAACATCTGCTTTGGTGGAATTATATTTTCATAAAGTTTTATCTTTTACTCTCACAGCATATTTATATAACCATTTATCATTTGAGAGATTAAGTGATTTGCATAGAATCACAGGATCGCGCGCTGTGCCGCCGAGACTCGAACCGGGATCTCCAGCTCTCGAGTCAGCAGCTTTGGCCACAGCGCCACATTCTCTCCACTCCTGTATTATCTGTCTGGGATCTCTTTCCTTATCCCGGACTATAATTTATGAAAACAGCTCTTTATTCTTTAAATAGGCAAAACTGTTCTCCTTCTGACAACCCACAACCCTCATACAATTCCTCTGTTGTTTACGGGGCTGTATGCATGACTTAGTGGTAATATTAGATTTGCATGAGCTGGAGATGGGTATGAATGCTTGCACACAATGTTTCCCAGGAATGGTTCACTTCAGCAGTTTAAATATCATATATTTGTAGACTATGTACATGGTTCTCCAAACGTGATATTTAAATGTACTCTGGATCCCACTGTTGATAATGTTTGTGTGGTGTAAAGGTTAGTTGGGAGCACTCCAATCTATAACATCAGGCAAGGGACATGGTGCACGGGAGGCCAGTTAATGCTTTGTACTGCGTTTGCAGCATTAACTTCATTTTCAGTTGCAAACGTTACCTGAAAACTGTAGAGGAATACATCTACCTGACCCCTTTTGTGGAGAAAGATTTATATGAGGATTGAAGTGCCATTTGTGATCATATTATATTGTATACAGACCTATATCAAGTTTATTCAATATGAATCAAAGCGTTGGCTTTTTTATCAACATTTTAGTATATTGGGTTTCAGTTTGTGAGATTTTGTCGTAGTTTATATTGGTTCATTTTCAAAATCTATTTCATTTCCACCAGTTTGAACGTTTCATTTAAAAAAAAAAAAAGATATAGTGCCTAATGCCGAATTCTTTAAATTAAAAGTGCGTTTAGTGGCAAAAGGTGTAAAAGGACGTGAAGCTGCTATACGGGTACCATGAAAATATTCGTGATCATCTATGTAAAACTGCTTCATTAATTGTTGGAATTTAATTTTTTTGGACTTCGACATTGGCAGCGCAAATACGTGCGATTTATATGCTAATGTGATACTTAAGTGGTTTATTTTTCGACTATTTTTCAGATGAGAAGAAGCAGATGGTTGCACAAGTTGAAAAACAGTTGGAAGAAGCAAGAGAGTTGGTAAGTATTTCATAGTCTTATTTTGTTGACAAGTCACTGTTAAATTAAACACTTAAGACCAGAGAACCCTGACCCACAATGTCGTATTGTTTCTACGCAAGACGCATCAACCTGCCTGATTTTTTCCACCTGAGAAGTTAGAAATGTGTATGATATATGTTGTAGTGGAAAGAAGCGTTGTCTAGAGTGGAAGTGTATGGTTTAGAGAAATGTGATAAAAGTCTTAAGAGGTTTAGCTAGTGATTTTGTCTGGTTTCATACTCAGAATCTCTTGGAGACCACTGTTTACCTGCATGGCTCACTCTGTGATTTTGGGCGAACTCGTTCTCTTCTTGCATCTTTCCTCACCTCAGTTCTCTCAGATGTAAACACCGGCACAGGCTAACCTCCATTATTTAGGGCATGTTAATAAAGATTCCCATCTCTTTTAAGCTCGTTAACTTAATGCTCTCTCTGAAACCCTTTAGAAATATGGATTCAGAATTTGTAAATAATCAGCGGTTGTTTTAGTTGGTGGTAGGAGATGTGTCCCCTCAGTGGCAGCTTTAATATTTGAGTTTAAGTGTCTGACTGTAACATGGGATTTAAGCCGCTGGAGTGGGGGAGCTGTGTCTGCTTTGATTTGCTTGATTACGTATTTGGAAATGGCTCACCCCCTGATTTTCCTGGCTTATCTGACTTGAAAATGTTCGAATGTATGTTATAAATACAATATGTTGAAGAAAACGAATTATTTAGACATTTCATTAGTTTACAGCACATGCTGCTTTACATTTCATTTTGACCGAAGCAGAACCAGCACACTTTCCTTTATACTCTTACGAGGGATCAGAAGCGCAACAATTACATTAAGTGCCTTCAAATTAGAACACTCTGTATTAAAGTGCTATTTCAGAACCCCCTTGTAATTGTAAACCTCTGTGTCACCTTCAGCTGTCTTTCTTCATCTTCTTTTCTGTGGCTCGCGGATCAGTGTTATGGAATGGGGCTCTTAGTTGTTCCGAATAACCCTTTATACACATTACTCCTTTTCTAGAAATCTTTTATTTTATTCAAAATGTGTGTTTTTTTCATCTTGATATATGAATATTAAAGCCTTTTCTAAAGTTTTGTTTAGAATGACTTTCTTTTGTATCACCTGTTATTGTCTGCTTTATTAAATAATCACAATTACTCTGTAGTCAAATAATCCTAATTTCCTCCAGTGTTGCCTCCTGCTAGGGAGAAAGTACCCATAGATAAATAGGTTCCATTATGCTTGCATTGCTTCAAATTGATAGCAATAATTAAGGATGTTGTTGCTAGAGAACAAGTGGCTGATACACACTTTGCCTATGCAGGTTTCTACTTCACTAGGAAAACTAGATTCCTGGTTGGTGATGCTAGTTCACCCATCATGTCCTTGTATCACTTAAAACAAGTGCTGATTATGCAAAAACGTGCACGATTGATTAACATCGGCACAGAAAAGCAAAAGTGCTGATCTAGGGTTCTGAGAGAGGCTTCTAGGAGATTCGGTCTGGGGAAGTGTGGACATCATTATTTAACTTTCTACAAGTACATTTATATATGAAGCACAAACCTAAGTCCAGGAGGATCTTTTAGCATGGTGACTGACCAGTAGCGAAGACAGTTCAGACTGGTTAGGTTTATAAAACATCTAGGTTTTATTTTTTGTTCTGACCGTGAATTGATTTGCTACAGATTTCAGATGGGGAGCAACAGAGGAGCCTTGGACTGTATAAACAATCTGCCCTCCATCCGGCAGACCTAAATATGGGAATTAAGAACATGTTTCTGGGGTCAGAGTGCAGGTTGTGTGCTAGCAGCTTAACCCACTAATTATTATCCAAAAAGGTATGGCACGAAGTAGACTTTTTCTAATGAGTAATGCTTAAAGGTTCGAAAAGAGCCCATTTCTCTCATTAAAAGCCATAACATCTGGTGGAGTTAAGCAGATACAGAACCAAACTATGTGTAGCCCAGGGATGTCTTTGCTTTAATTATGTTGGAGGGTGATGAAAAAAGTCTAAGTGGGACAGCACAAATGCATTAATGAACAAGTTTTCATGAGGAAAAACTCACAAAAGTTAAGAATTCTGCAAATACCTTTCTGCTAATAAAAGCAATTGTTAGCAGAAAAGAGATGGCTGGCCATGCGTTGCCAGGATTGGTATAGGCACCCTTAAAGCTCGGCTATAAAACCATTGAGTAGCCAACAACTTTGAGAGCAAAAATCATTGGAGACGGGAAGAGGGATAAGAATAATGTGAAACAAGTAAAACATGTTTAGGGAGAGGATAGAGGAGAAGATGGCGGCTGACTGATGACTCAGTCGCGAGCTCCCTGTCCCGATAGCGGAATGTGCGAAATATTCCCGTCCAGAAAGCTGAGCAGAGCATGAACATGAGCAAATGGTAATTGAATTACTTACACGGAGAGTGGTGCGGAGCTGGGCCGGAGTCGGAGCCGAGCGGAGTGCTGTGCAGTGAGAGCGGAGAACTGCGCAGTGAGAGCAGAGAACTGCGAGCCGCTTCGCAGTTCACGGAGCCGGCGGAGACATCCAATTTATCGGTTGCTAGGTGGTGGTCGGGAGGCCATGAACCACAGTGTTGCAGGCTGAGGCAGAGGATCGGGGGTGCGTATCGCAGTCTTGAATACACTCAACTTTGAAACGGGGCAGTTCACAAGAGCATCCTGAGCCTCCCGGTACGGTTCGCACGGCCTCACAGGGCTCAGGCAGCGGGGGGTCGGTGAATCAGCGAGGGTGCGTCGTGGCTTCCAGGCTGGCCGAGATAAACTCCGGGCATAGAGAGGGAGCTGGAAGGCGGAGTCTAGGAAAGCAGCAGCAGCCTGCATGATTACGAACACAGCGCCGCAGCACAGAGAGGTGCCTGTCAGAGGTGCACTGGAGGGTCTGGAGATCCAGAACTCAGCTAATGCTAATGCAAGTAGAGCCAAGAGAAGCTCACCAGTAGTATGGTCAGAGGCAGCCCACGCTCGTTTGTTAAACAATAAAACAGCTCACCGTGTCTCAGCTAGAGGAGGTATAACACCTGATTACAACATTGTGGTGAGGAAAAGCCCTTACACAGTCTCGACAGAGAACAGCAACATTGAAGAAAAGAAAGGTCTAAAGAAAACAGGATACCTACCAAGAACTTCAGTAAGTGCTCTCTCTTGTGACACTGTGAGGACGGGGGATCTGGGGGCTGATACAGTGAGTAGCAAGTCTGAAAGCATAGGGGTTAAACCACTCAGAGTACACCATCGAGCAAAACTGGATAAAACCAAAGTCCCCCCCTTGAAAAATCTACCTCAGCAGAAGGGAGGGTCACAGGAGGGGGGTACAGCTTGAGAAGCTTAAAAAGTGGCTACCTGGAACTTAAGGATACTAAGGTTTTAAGGAATGCCATAGACCTAAAGGCGGCAAGCATATCCTGGGACGAAGATAAGGACATCGGTAGAGCTAAAGGCAAGGCGTGCGCCACACCCAGAGTTTCCAGAGGGAGAAACAAAAAAATGCTGCACCTCTATCACATGCGGCCCGGCTTAGTCTAACAAAGCCGGGTGAAAAAAGTGCCCAAAAAATCACCCCATCCCTCCGCTCTTTCTTTAAGGTACAGGAGAAGAAGGGTCTGAGTGAGGAGAGAAACAGAGAACCCCAAAGACAAATCACTTCACAGAAAGGCTCAACGATGGCCGAAAAATCAAACCTAGGGAGTTTTGGAGTACCAACGAGCAATCAATATCAAGCTCTGGAGAGCCTTGAAAAGCAAGAAACAGCAGGGGATGGCCAGCTACCTGAAGTAAGCAGTCAGCCTAAACAAAAACAGACCCAAGTGTCCACCTCCAAGACTGTCGCTGAGTTAGAGCCAACACACCCGAACACACACTTGATTGGAAAAAATAACACAAGCCTGGATGGCGTAGGAGGGTCTCAAGTAGAAAAGATCTTGGGAGAGATGGGAGAAATGATGAAGGAACTAAGAGACAAATTCACGACATCTGAACGAAACCAGATTAAGATCCAGGAGACTTGTGAAACGCTTGATCATAAAATAAACACCCTGATAGAAAGAGTCACACATGTGGAGGGGGAAATAGAAGTTCTAAACAAAAAAACAGAAGCAAACTGCAAGGAAATAAACAAATTGAAAACCAGAGAATCAGAGATGAGTGAGAGGATGGAGTCTCTGGAAAACCATGCACGAAGAAACCATCTCAAAATCCTAAACATTCCAGAAGGCTTGGAAGGGGAGGATATAAAAGGTTTTACAATTCAGCTCCTGGAAGAATTGATACCCTGGACCAAATCAATAAATCTCGCCGAAGATATCCAAAGGATACATCGTGACCCTTTCAGAAAAGGTAAACAAAGGAAAAACCCCAGGAAAATATTGATAAACTTTTTGACATATGCACTAAAGGAGAAGATCTTAAGCGAGGGCCTAAAAGCGGCATCTTTCTCCAAAGATTGGTGGACTTGCAGGATTAGATCCGACATTTCCAAAACCACACAAGACAAGCAGTGGGAGCTGGGCCAACTTATGCCGCAACTTAAGTCAGTAGGCGCAAATGTCCAAATGCATTTTCCAGCCTCCCTTAGGATCATGTGGAACAATAAAATGTTGAATATAAGGGATCCAAAGGAAGTGGAAAGACTAGTGGAGCAAATCAAGGCCCAGCAGGAAGAGGGTGCTCGTACTAACACTCACATGTAATTAAGGAACACTCTCTAAAAATGGCTTAAAATGCTCGTGGGATTTTTGATGTAACCATAAAGATGGGAATATAAGGAAACACTAATTTTAAGTGCGCACTCAAAGACAGGGAGCTCAAAACAAGGGGCATATATGCCCAAAGGAAGAAAGAAAAGGGAGGCTTCTCCAGGGAGGGAGGGGGGGTACACACAGATATGCTCACCAAAAAAAACTCAAAAAGAAAAAAAACAACTTCACTGGGTGGGGAGAAAAATGGGGGAAAAAACTAAAAAGCAGAGTCCTAATAACAAGTCAAATGGAGTTCAGGGGCCGCCACATAAGATGCAAAAAATGACCAAGAATAAGCAGTACAAACATAGGAGGGAAGGAAAAAAAGCTTAATATATTGACCTGGAATGTAAATGGGTTAAGATTGAGAACACGAAGATCAAGAATCCTGGAGTACTTAAAAAACATTGACTGTGAGATATTAATTATCGAAGAATCCCATTTAACAAGAGAGGAATGGGAACCTATATGGAAAAAGCAAAGTTGGATAGAGCACTGCATCTGTACAAATCAAAATTGCAAAGTCAAAGGAGTGGCAATTATATTTAAGAAATCCCTTAAAGCAACAATAGAGAGATCAGAAGTAGACAAGAAAGGAAGGTGGGCGAGTGTGACAGCAAAAATATTAAACAATATATACACGGTGGTGGGTTACTGTGGACCAAATGTGGATGATCCAGAACCACTACAAAACCTATACTCTTACCTACTTACAGTAAATACACCTATAATAATAGGAGGCGATTTTAACATCTTACTAAACCCAAAGGAGGACAGGTACCCATTAGGGAAACTACCATCAACCCCAAAAACAAGAGATTGGGTCGGAATCTGTATGAAGGATTTAGGGATAATGGATATTTGGAAAGAGAAAGGGATTAAAGAACATAAATACACCTTTAAAAACAAAAGGCTAGGTCATGAATCTAGAATCGACTTCTTTCTTCTTAGTCGAGACCTTGCTGAGCATACAAGAGAGGTGGAACATATCCCAGAACATATGTCGGACCATTCCGCGGTACAACTTAACTTGGTACTATCAGAGTCACCCACGCCCCAAAGGTGGACTGTAGATAAGAGGATACTTCTAGATGAATTAAGTGTGGCTATCCTGGCAGAGGAGACACAACAGTTCTTTGAACTAAACAAAGAAGAAACCTCGAACCAAATAGCGTGGGACACATATAAAGCCTGTATAAGGGGGAAAATTATGAGTATAATGGCCCATAAAAATAGAGAGAAGAGAGTCTTTATAAAAAATATTGAAAGGGATTTAATGGGACTCAACCAAGAATTAAAAGAGACAACGAATGCTCAAGAAAGCGAAGAGCTAAGAGAAAGAGTAAGAACAAAGAAAATGGAAATGCCTGAATATCTGGAAATAATAGTTAGAGAAAGATGGGAGGCCAGCAAACTCTCAAACTATGAATACGGTGAAGGATGTGGAAAAATTCTCGCTTGGAAAGCAAAAACTGAGGAAGCCAGATATCATGTGAATAAAGTACAAAGAGAGGGTCAAATTGGTTAGGGTATGTTTCTGACAACGGGGAAATAAGGAAAGAATTCGAAGGCTTCTTTTCAAAACTATATACTGAAGAAACCACTTGTCCTGGTGATCAGATACAGAGTCTGCTTGAAAAAATTGATATTCCCAAAACATCTCTGGAACAAAAGAGTCATCTAAACCAAGAAATAAGTGAGAAAGAGGTCTTGGATGCAATAAAGTCCCTAAAAAAAGGGAAGGCTGCGGGCCCAGACTCCATACCTAACGAAATATACCAGGCATTCCAAGAGAACATTCTGACGCCGTTCACTAACCTTCTCAACGAAATTTTTTTACACAATGGAGAGCTCCCTAAATCATGGAATGAAGCAATAGTAAGTATACTATTAAAACCAGGAAAGGACCCTACTAAGTGTGAGTCATATAGACACATATCCCTCCTAAACAGTGACTACAAGATTTATACGCAAATCCTGGCAAAAAGATTAGGGACAGCGGCAGGGTCCCTAATCCATTCAAACCTAAAGGGTTTTATTAAGGGCAGACAGATCACCGAATTGTCTCATGAGCTTATCGCCACTATAGACATTGCAACACACAATCACATACCTTTGGCAGTTATAACATTCGACGCTGCCAAAGCGTTCGACAACGTCAGTTGGCCCTTCTTGAGCGCCACATTAGCAAAATTTAATCTGGGAAATAATTTTGAGAAAGCCGTAAAAAATATCTATAAAAATCCAACTGCTAGAATATTGGTCAATGAGACACTTACCGTAAAGTGTTTATATAAAGAGAGGAACCAGGCAGGGTTGCACCCTGTCTCCGTTAATATTTAACTTTTACATAGAACCCTTAGCCTGTCTTTTAAGAAGAGATGAAGAGATTATATCCTTTAATTATCAGGAATGGGACAAGAAAGTCGCATTGTTTGCTGACGACTTAATGATATTTACCGGGGATCTAATCACCTCACTTCCAAAAATAGAAAGCATCATAAGTAATTTTGGGGCTGTATCAGGCTATCAAGTAAACAAGCTAAAGTCTGAAATAATGGAATGGAATATGGTGTCAGGCAATGGTTTAGTAAAGAACAAAATAAAGTACCTGGGAATTGAGTATATTAAAACTATTGAAGGAATAGCGAGTTTAAATTTCAAAAGAGTGCATAAAGAAATAAGCAGACTCCTAAAGGCTTGGTCAGGACTACGACTATCTTTCCTAGGTAAATCGAATATATTAAAAATGACAGTACTACCGAAATGCACCTATCTGTTCAATTCACTCCCATTGGAGTTTGGAAAGGATGAAATAAAGAAACTGCAAGGGGAATTATCTGGCTTTATATGGGGTCAAAAGGAGTAAGGATTAGCTGGAAAAAGCTGAGAAGAAACAAGCTACAAGGAGGCATAGCCAGCCCAGACCTATTGGAATATTATAAAGCATTCCAGTTTAAAAATATAAGGATTCTGCTAGACAAAACTGAAGAATGGCCTTTGCATTGGAAAGCACTAATCGGACCTGGGAACGACCACTATCTATATACATTTGGACATCCCAAATTTTTCAAAAAAATCTAATTAAAGATGATACGATCAGCAGCAAGAATCTGGTATGACATAAGATCTACCCTGGTAATACCATATTATAGTAAATACTCCCCAATCTGGGAATCCCCAGGCACACCAGAATGTTTAAAAGACAGCTTAATCAACCCACTAAAAGAAACCAATATAAACTACTAGGGCCAGTTGATAAAAGGAAACAAGATTACAGAATGGGAGATTCTGGACGGACAGACCCGGGGGACGCTATCGAGATTCAAATACTACCAACTAACTAGCTGGCTTAAAGGAGTAAAAGAAAGTTTCCAAGGGGATGAATGTATTGAACAAAAGCTCCAAAACATGGTGCCTTTCCCGAAAGAGATATCATATTGGTATTGGGCCTTGATAAGATCAGGAGAAGAAGAATATAAAGTCCCTCAAGACATCTGGGGTAACTCTATGCCAGACCTAGACATTGGGAACCTTTGGGAATCTTCGAATACTATTGCATGTAGAGTGATAAAATCCGCCCCTTTGAAGAAGAATCACTTGTTTACATTGCATAGAGGATATTGGACTCCCAAAAAATTATCTAAATTTAAAAATGGTTCTGTAAAGAAAGGTCCAGAATGTGGAATAGAGAGAGCGGACGATTTACACATGTTCCGAGAGTGTTCAAGGCTGGAAGAATTCTGGGACCAGATTGGTAAGACGCTTTCCGATGTTATAGAACAGCACATTGAGGTAAGCATGGATCTAATTATTTTTGGGTCTTGTAAATACTCACATAACATCATACTGTCTAAGGGGCAAGAAAATATCATCTTTCTACTAATCCTTTTAGCCAGGAGGGAAATATGTATAAACTGAATAAAACAATCACCCCCAAGATGTATTTATGTATGTACTTATATATGTATGTATATGTATATATATTAAAATGATGGCACAAAAGAGGTGGTGTACCAATAGATAGTGCCTAGCTTAGAAGCATTACATTATCCTGAACAAAATAATACCCCAGATAGAGTTGAGAAAGAGAAGTGTTTAGAGTCAATGAAGTGTGGTGCACCTGGGACTTAACCAAGAGGACCAATCCCGAGCCTAGAACACCCTTTTGGCCATTTTTAGTTACTCTTTAGCAAGGCATACAACCAATACTTGCATCAATCCTTTCAACTTCTCAGATTCAGCACAGGTAAGAGTGTTGCCCGTTGATTGGCGAGGTGGCAGTTGAATGTGCTGATAGTTTTCTCTGTCCCCTGCAGACTGGAATATCACAGGCTTTAAGAAAAACTATGTAGTCATTACATTAACTTCCTATGTACTAGTATATCACACCTGTTCCACCCACGTGCACTTGCTGCGAGCCGTCTAGAAAATTAAACCCTTTGCAGAGCTTCTGATTCAAAGCTTTGTGATTATAAACAATCCGGCATTGTGTTTCACTGTGACGTTTAAAAAAAAAATGCAATATCTTTTACGTTCTTGCTGAATTACCTTGTTCTGAACATGTACCCATAAACAATGTTGTTTGTTCCTGTTGTTTCCTTTGGAGGGCCTTGTGTTTTTTTAAATAATCCCTTTGTCAGGGACAGGTTTTTCTTCTTTAAGACATTCTTTTTTTTTTTTTTTTTTGTATTCCTCATATACCAGATTGGGTATTCTAGCTAGGGCATCACCTCCTCCCTACATTACGATGCACGGAATCTCGAGGATTATGACCTTTGTAGGGATGGAGGGCGAAAACCACGCTCTAGATATGGCTGTTTGCTTTGTCCACTCCATACCATTTCGACCTGAGAACCCATTCTTCGGTAGGAGAACAAGCACCAACAGTACCCAGGTGAAATCATAGGAACACTGTCATCGGTTCCGCCAAGCCACAAGGGCCGCCCAGATCTTATCTTGACTAGAACTATCACAAGCCATATCGGACTCACTCACATAGATAATATATTTCAGGCATTCTGTGAATGTAGGGGCATTCTCTGACTTCCAGGCCTTACAAATTTCACGCCTTGATAGAATAATTATGTAAAATATAAATTTAGTCATCAGATCCTGAAGCTGGTATTCTGCCCCTAACCCAAAAAAAATCATCCTAGAGGAGATCTCGATATTTCTGCCTAGTACGTCAGATAAGAATTGTCCAATTTTAGTCCAATAGGGTAACAAACTTGGACATTCTGCGAACATGTGTATATCGTCTGCTGCAGGGGCCTTACAACGTGGACAGCTATATTCCAGCTTTGTGATTTTAACCAGTTTTTTTGGAGTTATGTAGACTCTGTTTAGGGTGAACAGATGATTGCGCTTTAAGGGGGCAGATTTCACCACTTTGTTTAAACATTTAAATGAGTCTCCCCATAATGCTAACCAGTTATCACATTGCAAGTCCTCTATACCTCCCCAAAGTTTGTTAAGTTCACTCTCTGAGATTTCATCCTTCTCATTTAAAGCCTCATACCAAAAGGAAATCTCCTTTTTCCATCTACCCTTTCTCATCACAGATACAAATTTTGGGTTGGTTGTGAACTCCCATGGAATGGTAGACCACCAGCTAGATAGCTGATAATATTTGAATCTGGTGAGAGTTCCATTTGTCATCCTGGAGAGTGAATCCCACCCCAGTAGCTGGGAATTATCCGTAAGGTCCTGCCATTGCATAATACCAGCTGTTTTAAGGGGAATTGATAATTGGTCTCTGAGACATTCTGGCGTCCCAGGCGAATCCCATATAGGGGCCTGGGGGGTGTAATAGGGAATACCCAGTTTCTTTCTCATAAACACCCAGTTTCTCAGGGCAGTTCCTAGCACCTTTAATCTAACCTTCTTGTAGAATCTTGGATCCCCAAATTTAAACAAAAAGAATTCTTGCTCTAAAGGGGTGCCATGTAGTAACGCCTGGAATAGCCGTCCTAAAGAAGATGTATCAGCTTTGTCTGCCATACACCTGAAGTTTTTAAAGTGAAAAGAATGACAATAATACAAAATATCTGGCATGGCAAGTCCTCCAGCTTTCAATTTCCGTCGCAATTTTTTTAAAGAAATTCTGGGCGATTTGCAATTCCAGATGAAGGATCCGATTCTTCCCTGTAGTTTGGCAATATCTTTAGGATCAAATGACAATGGTATTGAATTAAAAAGGAAAGTAACCTTCGGCAAAATAACCATCTTAATTAAATTAACCCTTCCAAAGATGTTTAGTGGTAGGCCAGACCAACGTTGTAAAGTCCCACAGATGTCCTTGTAAACTCTATCCAAATTCACCGTGGATGTTTCTACAATGTTCTGAACTAAATGAATTCCAAGGTATCTCATCCGGGGTTTTGATTCAGGAAGTTTATCCTCATAATTCCATTGCATGACCTCCGTTTTTTCTTTATTAATTCTATATCCTGAGATCACCCCAAAACTTTCGGCATGATGAAATAGGCGGTGGATGGATATCTCAGGATTAGATGTATACATTAGGAGGTCATCAGCATATAGTGCGAATCTCAGGTCTAACTCATTAATCTGGAAGGGTTTAATCAGAGTATCAGATCTTAACTGGTTTACCAAAGGCTCTATATAAAGATTAAACAATAAAGGAGACAGGGGGCAACCCTGTCTGGTACCCCGTGTTATTTGAACCCAATCTGTTAGCAGATTATTTACAAGGAACTTGGCCTTAGGGCTATGATATAGCGCTTTTATGGATGCTATAAAATTAGCTGGAATGCCAAACTTAGACAATCTTTAAGACATTCTTAACTGGAGGCCGGTTCGCGAGGCCTACACACCTAGTATTTAGTGACCTAATTTTTCCAACCCAACTTTGGGATTTTCTTTATTTTTCGATGTAAATATTTTTATTTTTTGCTGTGATCATGTGTTTCCCATGCTGGTTTTATTTATTTATTTCTGTTTTTATACTGGTTTATTGACTTTCTCTGGGTTTGGTTTTAGCATCCTGCTACGGACCGATTTAGCTGTCTGTTGTGAATACTTGTCATCAATACATGGTGAAGAAATTTAGTGAATGGTTACCCTTTGCCATTGAGTTTACTTTGGCAAAGTAGTTCCTTGCGGCTCACAAGGCCAGCTCAGTTCTGTCAGAAGCAGTTTCTCCAATCCTGGCATGGGCTCACACTGACGCTCGCAGACCACCTGGCAACACTTGCTCAGACCTCTCCTGCTGAAGGTGGTCTATTCGGGTGTAACTCTCTGCAGAGCTCTTCACACAGTGGGAGCTAGATGTCTTGGCATGGCCAGTGCTTCTCATTTATTTAATTCATTAACCACCTACCAATCTTTATAGATGTCACCATTACTAAAATGTGTGGTCTCATTTTTTAAATGGGCCGCCTTCCCCAGTGCATTTGCTGATATCCGGTCAAGGGATGGTGGCTTTGTGGATTAACTGAAAGTCTATGAGCTTCTCAATGGATACACAGAGAGCAAATGCTAACAAAGAGCCTTCTTCACACAGCAATTGCTGTTACATTGCTCTTTGTAAGTTTTGGGATGCTACACAATGACACTGACTGTGTTACGTGTTACTAGTTATCCAATAGGGGAGAGATGTGGTGCAGCGGCCAGAGCGGCTGACTCCGGATCGCAGGGATCATGGTTCAATCCCCGGCAGTAGCTCAGCATCATATGACTCTGGGCAATAACTCCCTTAGGGCCTGATTCTGATGCGGCTAGGTAGACCACCTAATGGCATTTGCTCCTTCCAAATTGGATCGGGAACGTGTCTTTCCGACCGACTCGGAAAAGTTTCCGACCGACCGAGTATGATGCAAGTTAGGTGTTAGGTGTTAGTAATATCCCAATCCCAACCCAATCCCAACCAGATGGCATTTGGAATGACCGAGCCACGCGAAGCAGAAACTTACGTCTCTACAGCCCGCTTTTCCGAATGACCGAGTACGATGTTGGATTTGGACAGCCTTTCTGAATCTTGCCGTCGGGCTCGAATTGGCAGTCAAAATCAGACTTTGGGGGCCCGTACTTGTCCCCCCTGAACCCACAGCCTTTCCAATCGGGCCAATGGGAGCCTTGCATTTGGTTGAAACAAAGGCTCCTATTGAAGTCAATGGGAGTCCAACCAAATCGTATCTGGAATCATCCTGCTGCATTGTGCTAGGTCGGTTGGACTCTTCCGATCCAATTCGGTTGGAAGCCATTGCCAAATCCATTCGATCAGGAAGCTTTCCAAACCGCATCAGAATTGAGCCCTTAATCTTCCTGACAGCCTCCAGCGGCTTAAAACCTTAGGCGTGATATGTTTGCGCTTTACAGATATAGATTATTGTTATGCGTCAAGTTGCAATCCAAATGTGCTCACTGATGCAGTTGCAAGGCACAACTGTTTATAATGCTTAATCTTCAATGAAGGACGTAATTATTTTCCATAACACATTTTTATTACATATATCATTTGTTTTAAGCAGAGAGTTGTGTGAATAGTCAAGATTTTTAAAGATATTAAGAGCTTTCCCTATCTAACGCCAACATTAAAAGGTTAAACGTGGGACGGTGAGATATAAATCAATCTAGTTTTCACCCTAAGACTCGGACTGCAACCGTGCTGGTGGTAGTGATGTATAAAATATGAATCATTGCAGATGATGGAGCTTTCTTTAAATGTTGCTGTATTCGATCTAGCTGCAGATTTCAACAGCGTTGGGCTACTTGCTTCTACGTGGTTGTCCTTGGAGCAGTTTGGGGACTTGTATTCATCAGTGCAGGGATTTATACCCATCCATATGGTGAGAGAACAATATGTGAAGGTGAAGATTTTAAGTCATCAGCTGTCTCATTTCAGTGCGACTGTTATGGTGCTCCCACTGTCGCATCTTCTTTATTTGACCCCTCGCAGCACTAATCAGCTGCTGGGGATTACTGTTTCACTCAGATACTGACAATACTCAGATCTGCCTTTGGGTTAGTCACCCTGTAGAGGATTTTATCACAATCTGAGATGGCTTGGATGCAGCAGCCACTTGGCAGCCTCAAAATGAGCACAGGAAACTGCTCTAACAGACATCGGGAATCAGATTTATATCAACTCCATTAAAGGTGTAGAGCGTGAACTGGGATAAATGAAATTATGAAGCGCTTCTTTCTGAATTTCGAAATCATGAGGATTCACCAAGAGCTTAAAAGGTAGGGGGCATTCACGGAGTGGAATAAGCTGGCATATCTGTACACAGTGTAAAAACATATCTTTGTTTATATAGCATGAACCTAGCTAGAGAGCAACATAGCTTTATACCTTATATGGAGCGATGGAAGACGATGCAAGTTTGCACACATTAAGATGGTGCTTAAATCTTTAATTTACATTAACACTTAAACTAGCAATACAGTTTATTTATTTTTTGGAGAGTTTTATATAGCGTGAACTTGATTCTGCAGTAGAGGGCTCCAAGTGAGCACCAGTTACATTACATAAGCACACTTTTTTTTTTCGAGGCACGGGAGATTATGTGATTAGCACCGAATCACGGGATGTTGAAACGATGCCAAGATTCGAACCTTGTTCCCTAGCTCTGAGGTCGACAGTTCTGGCCAATACTCCACATCCTCTTCATCACTGGCATCACAGTGCCATGCTGGATTCAAAACCGCTTCCCCAGGTTGACTTGGTCACTACATCAAATCTACTTCCTTAGTTGAAGAACATTAAGGAGGATGTATTTGAAGATGTTCCAAAAGTTCACCTTCATTAATCCTTATGAACAATAGTATTCTTTTGATGTTTTTCCTAGGTATGTTGTGTTCCCCATGATGTCTTGTGAGTAGCCCGAATGTAAATTATTGTGGTATGTAGGTATTACACTGGAGTCGCACTTTGATTACTCTGTCTCTCTTTTAAGGTTCCGGTTTGTTTATGTGCATATACACTTTAGTTTAAAGTACAGCATGATATATAACATAAATATTTGCATTTTTCTCAAAGATTTCATGATTTATTATTAGTAATGTATCCCCTTTGTAACTATGAGGATAGAACAGGGATCAGGGTCCAGATAAGTACCTTATTCTTTTTCTTTTGTTTTTTCTATCATTTAAGGTATTCCGCAAAAGGTTAATACATTGTTTTGTTCAGTGTTTGTCCTTGAAATCCTTTTTTGAAATGGCTATGATGCTGTGCTTTGATAGTAAAGCACCACATCACAACTATACCAACCGTGTCGGTTTTGTGAGCTGTAGGCTAATTTTATTGTATAAATACACGCATATGCCTAGGCCAAACGTGCACTGTGACACTTTCTTTTTCACTGAAAAAGAGGGTTGGCGAAAGATGACAAGATTTGAATGTGCACTTGCTGCACTAGAAATGCATCATGATAAAGTATGTTGGCAGACATGTTTATGATGGAGCTAGAGATGCTGTAAAAATTAGATTAGATCTTGATATGGTGAGGATCAACAGCACAAGACACGGCAGGATTAGACCGAGACATGAGGATAGCCAGACGGGTATCTGGGCAAAGTCCATTGGATGTGGGAAGGAGGGATCATGCCCATGAACCTTCTGCACTCCTCACACTGGGCTCCAGTAGCTCCAGATAGTGGTAACACCTGCACCTCAGCCAGTGTGGGGCTCATAATCTTAAACCTGAACAGATGTCTGATGATTTCTCACAGTAAGAAGGAAGGAATAGTTAGCTGGCTAGGGGAGTGCTTAAACCTTTTGTCTGTAGAGGGTTCAATGATTGTAGCTAGAGACTGCTGCCAATGTAGATTTTTCCCAGGTTTGATGGTCAGAAAATATGGATTTTATTAAAGACACGGGTGATAATACGGGTGATAATACTATTGCAATCTCCTTTATAGCCACCAGTCACAGCAGCCTCTTTAAGTAATTTAGAACACTTAACATCAAAATTCCAACATTATAAAAGGCCAGAACCATCTGCCATCTTCCTTCTTTTCAACAAGAGTCCATAAAGCGAAATCCATATTCCTTTTCCGTGAACGGCTTCTCCACCCGCTTCCTTTATTGTTGACGACGAACTACAAAATAAACACATCAATGAAAGCAGGGGCAGATAAAAAAGACAGGGAATAGTATTAGCCTCCATGTCTTTAATAAAATCCAGATTTTCTGACCATCAAAGCTTGGGAAAATCTAAATTTTATGTCAAGACCAGAAGATATCATTTTTGCAAGCTCAAAGCTTCCTTGGTAAACAACAAGCTGCGTTCTCAACAGGCTTGAAATAAAATCTTCAATAAAGTGCATAATTTGACCAATCTTCACACCTCAGCTGCACCCCCAGCATAAATCCATTCGAAGCAGATGCACCCCTCACCGAAAGTGCACCAAACAAGCTGACATCCACACCTGAGTTACTCATCACCTCCCTCACACATCTCGCAAGAGTTGGAGATGACACTCTTTTATGAGGATAGCTAAAGGAAATTAACAATTGTTTCACATTCACCGATCTTAACTGTAATGTCCTTCTCTCATACTGCTTGACACTGCGTACCATACACAAATTCTCATGATCAGCAAAATATGAGTAAAATATTGACAATGAATTTGTTTTGGTCTGTTTGCTTAGATAAAAGCACACTACTTCAGTGGGAAAAGATCCTGTTTGAAATGTCTAAAGCCCTACCATCTGATACCCTTCTAAAGGATACTAGACATTACAAAATGGTCAACGTCTGAGATAAAACTTCAAATCAAGTAACTCATTTGCTCCTAAACCCTCAATAAATCAATACCTTGGTCACATCCCAAACCAAGTTATATCTTGGAACCAGCTATTTTGAAAACTCATGAGTCTCTGTACCAAGTCATCTTGGCCTACCATAATGCCATTAATTAAAACACGTTCAGCGGCAATAGCTGCTCGATGAACATTAATTGTTTTTTAAGACAATACCTTTTCAATCATCACAGATAAATAATTCACTACCTCTATCACAACCACTGAAATAGGTTAAAAATCCCTCTTTATGCAACAGCAGATCCATGTTTGCCATGCCAATCTGTACTTCTTCTGAGTGCCTGGTGCCCAGACTTCCTTAATAGGAAGTATTGCTCCCTGTAAAAGGCCTTGTATATCCGAAACTCTCCTGAAATTTTCCATGCCATCAGCCTCAACTGACCTTCAAATACCAAATTGTACGCCTCTTCTGTTGAGCCTACTAAATTTCCGGAAATATCGATAATAGAATTGAATAATCCACCAATCTCTCCCGAAGTATAGGGTGCCAGACATTAGGCTTCCAAAGAGGTGTTACTCCCACTACTGTCTCCTTCCCATTGCGTACCAGCACAGTTACCTAAGTTATCGTAGAAAAAGGGGGAAAAGCATAAGCCCTGAGGCCCTTCCAGTCCTGTCTGAATGCGTCTATCCCTGCTGGCTTTGGGTTTGGACGTAAACTGCAAACATTTTCACCTGGATATTCAACCTATTCGCAAACAAGTACACCTGAAAAAGGCTCCAATGCTTCATCAGTCTCGGAAAAACTGTGCTGTCTAGAGTCCAATTGCTTGAATCCCTGCAATTCCTTAAGAACCGATCTGCCTCCACATTGCTCTACCCTGATATATGTTCCGCTTGCATTACTATGTTGTGTCTCAAGCAATACTCCCAAAACACCTTGGTCAAATGTGCCAAATCTTTTGATTTCAGACCTCCTAACTTATTCACATATCTTATTGCAGAGACCTTGTCCATCCAAGAATTCAACACTTTGCCTTGTCCTTCGTAAAACTCCTTATTGCAAAGGACCCTCCCAGAAGTTGCGAGCAATATATGTGTAACTTGCTCTCCTCTTCTCACCATGTTTCTCCTGTTGAAACCACACCACAAAGTGCTCCCCATACTGCTAAACTCGCACCTGATTCTGTAATCATCTCTGGATTCGCTCCAAAAATAGCTCTCCCATTCCACGCCTCCATATTCCTTAACTACCAACCAAGCTCCTTCTTGCCTTCCTCTGAAAGCAGAAATTCCCCTGAATTTCTCAATTCCTCTCTCAAATGCTTTGCCTTCAGTCTCTGAAGTGCACAATAATTCAAAGGTCCTTGAAAAATAGCTTGAATCGTAGAGTATAACAAACCTACAATTCTTGTCAACATTGCTGTGAAGCTTACATTGCTGCTGCCAGGGCATACATATTCTTAAACAGGGTGAAGCTTGCACTACTGTCACTTCAGTTGCGCCTGTCCTATGAGTAAGTGAAGCTTTCACTGCTCCTTCCTCATATACACCTGTTCTGTGAGAGGCACATACTTCTACTTCTACTTGACATTTACCTTTTCTGCGGGGATGGTTTCATGATTACTGTCCTTTTTGTACCTGATCTGTTTAGTTGGACTGCTTCTACTTTTGCTATCACGTGCCCAGTACCTGTTCTTTGTGTTACGGATGCTGCCAATGTCATGATGTGGCATGTTTTTTCAGTGATGCGTGGTCTCAGACTACTTCATTGCTTTGATGCTGTGGTGGGGCTTTGGGTTAGTTCAGGGTATTAACCCAGATGTCAGCCATGCTTAAACTCAGTGGGTCCTTCACCTATGTACAAGTAAACTATTTTCTCCGGCACCAAGCTTGAGCTTTAAAATCCACCCTACAGGTGGATTTTAAAATGGGGGATGCATCTGGACTGTTTTTTCAACAGCTGATGTGTTAACCCACAGGACTACACTTACCAGTTTGAACTTAGCATAGGGTAGCAGAAGGCAGTGACTGCAAAAGAAGGTCAGCTCGAAGACAACAAGGTCCAGAGTTTGTGCAGCCAGGATGCTTTCCAACCGAGCCTTTGAAATGTGTATGTGTTTTTGATTTGGAGCTGTGCACCTTTTTTTCATGTTTTCCATCTGCCAATTGCATAGATGGTAAGTGTAGGACAAAGAGGTAAACCACACAAAAGTCAAGCGGTCTGTGGCACACCATGCTTTGCGAATGAAAGTTTGGGTGTTCATAGTGCCAGGTGCTGTCCATGCCCAGAGCCCTGCTGATCAAATTGTCAATTCCCTGGGCAAAAGCCAGACACCGGCTTCTGTGAGATGAACTGAGAAGAGGCAGCACCCAGCAGTCCTCAATAAGGCACAGTGAAATAGCGCACCTCATGTGTGTCCCTGCTCGGTGCTTAATTTGTAAAATAATAAGTACTGGGGCCCCACAGTCTAGCACAGAAGTGCTATTAAATGTCATCATGGCGAATACCAAGGCAAGATAGTCCTAGATTCCACTTTGTGCCTCTTCATCAACCACCAGGCACTTTCTACCAAACGATCTCACTCTGTACTTTTTCATCCTTGTTTTCTTTCTTTGTCAGTTGTTTCTGGTTTTCTTCTTCTGTCTTTCACCCTTTGTGTTTTTTCTCTCTTGTTCAAAGTCTGATGAGTAAAAATCACTGTTGGTCCCCAAAAATATGTGCTGGTGTGCCCCACCTGCAACCACCGACTCAAATTTGGCACTGTCCTTACTGTGGTGCACATGTCCTGCCCTACCCAAAGAGAGCCACCGAGCAATCATGGGGTAGAGGAACACCGGGACGGGCTGCTCTGCGCCGCTGCCAGTGTACATGTCATTTTAGACTGATTGCTTCACTGTTGAAGTAACTGTGTGAGATTACATTACTGTAAAGCCATCACCCTGACTGGCAATATCAATACTTGGGCCTTAGCTGGCCTTCCTTCTGGTATAGAATAGACTGCCAGGGACATTTCACTAGGAGACTGCCTGTGGGACGATATTTGAAAAGTCTCTCTCCCCAATAATTCCTGCTGGTGCCACCCATCATCAACCCCTATTTGCCAACATCATTTTGCATGTTCTTAGCTTTTAAAAAGTACTGGCCAAAAAATAAGCCACAAGCGCTCGCCTACCTGCCAAACCTCCGCCCCCCCCCCCCCCCCCCCCGCCCAATACATAATGCTGCTGGCAAATAGTTCTGGATTGCCTGATGGACACTAAATTGTTGTAAATCCATTTGAAAAAGAAGAAACAAAAAGCTTCTGTCTTCCTTTTTTTGCACTTATATAGCACTTGCTACCTCTTCTCATGCGTAGCAAGTGCTATATAAATGCAATTACATACAATCTAATTTGTTATTTTGAGCCTTTTTTACTTGGAAGCACTCGGGTTCATACATACAATAGCCCAGATTCAGACCGGAAACTCCGGATTTGTAAAGCCAAAATGGCTTTATTTTACCTGTCTCCTGCCTAATGTTCCCTCAGTTTCAATGTTTGTTAATGGGGGAAAGCCATTCACCGTTTTTTGTTTTGTTTTCTGAAACGTCCTACTTTCCAGCTGTAAAGTGTTGGCAAGTATGAGGTTATACTTTAGGTTAGGAGAGGGTGGAGTTTGTCTTTCAAGTGCACAGGCATCTCCTATCCAGGTGCTCATGGGCAAACATTGTCTCTCCTTTAAACAATGGGGCATGCTCAAAAGGCATGGGCTTTTCTTGCCGCATAATTTAGTGCTCCCCTGCCACCTTATTTCAGTGGCCTTGGGTATAGTGGAGAAAGAACTTTGGGTAAGTGGTAGACTTAAAAGGAATAAACAGCAGTCACCCCTTCAAAACTTGTATAAAAGTAGTTTTGTATATTTGTGCCAAGGAATTCAAGTATCTGTGTGAGTTGCAAGAGGGGAATAAGGGGAAGTGACCGTAAAGGAGGGACATGCTGCAAACAAGATTCTAGGGGAGCCAGTGGGGGATTGATGAATGGGAGAAACCTTATTAGATGTTGTGCTGTTAATGATCAGTGTGGTTCAAAATAAAGGAATGCTCATTGAGGAGTTATAGGTGAGTTAGGCAGGACAATGGGTAAAGTGTTGCAATAGCCAGTGCAAGATATCGTCAGTGCTTGTACATCTGATTTTAAAGCAATTTTTAAGAATTAAGCATTTCATATTGTAAAGTATTATCAACTGATATTTAGCACTCTAGGCCCCAGTTATGAGTGGGCCAGATTCAGTTGTGGGGGTGCCCTTTTGGCCCAGAAAGATTTTGGCTGGTACCCCATCACCTAGTTTTTGTGACCGGAATCTAGACTAACACACAGACCTGCAATTACTAGAGCCAAATCAGTATAAATAGTCCGGACTAATACTCTCCCATTTACCACCTTTTGGGCAGGGGTTGGGGTAGGCGTCGGGGGGCAGGAGAGGCTGTGGGCTGATAGGGAGGAGTGTTCTGTGCTCTCCTGTGTTGTCTGAGGTGAGTTAGCCAGACACCATGGTCAGGTTGAGCTTTTAGACACACCAGCACATGATTTTACAAGCTGAATTAACTAGCTGGTAAAATCTGACCGAATGTTCCTGCTCTTGGAAAATCGGAGTCTGTGGAACCCCAGCCTCTAGTGATCGGGTAGAGCAGTATCCAACCTGGGGATACCGCTGCCCGAGACCAGCAATCTGATCATTGGTCATTTCCTTCACCTGGAGCTTAAGATTTGTGAATTTGTCTAGTGGGAGCAAAGTGATTTGGCTGAGATGATATTCTACTGGAGAATGTTTAGCTTTGAAGGTATATCAGTTCGATCATGTGGCGCTTAGTGTGAGTTGTTGTGGAGATAAGGAGCTCTTGTGATGATTTTCTTTAGCTTTATCTGAGACATTTAAATGCCAACATCTATAAGGCATGTTACAAGGGAGTGAGACTGCTTAGAAAATATGTTCTTGGACCAGCTCTTCATTTCCCATGGTGGTGCTGATGTAGGTAGGATCACCGCCAATGCTGCTTGACATCTTTATCCAATATCACCTGCCCTGACATTCATGTCCAGTGTGCCCAAAGCCTGGGTACCCTGAGTTGTGCACTCCATGCATGAGCCTGATGTGTATCATTAGGAAGGGGTCCAGATTGTAGGAGTTAACAAAATATTACCTTTACCTTGACTTATCGTCCTAAAACCTTTCTACCTACCCTTCTGACATAAATAATATATTTTTAAAATATAATGTTCAATGTTGTGCGTTTGCTCTTTCTAAGCATTTTATTATTATCAAATTACTATTACTCTGTTTATCAGCGTTGGAACGATTAAAAGCGCATCAATGCATTGTGTACACAAATATTTATTTTTAGATCTCTGCCACAGACAGCTTAAGTTGTCTGGAGGCAGGCCTATTGTTTCCACTAGAAAACACATATTTAGAGTATGCTTTGGATCCACCCCTTTCTAATGGTTGAATGGCTTTCTATTTATCACAGGTGGATGTCATTTGTTGACTTTGTTTTTGGGTCTTGGTCTTACAGTGTTCTGGTTGGATGAGTTGCATTCTTCCACTGTTGATTTTAGGGAGCTCTATTTTCCTGGTAATCAACCCTCCAAGGGAGGGCATGGGTCTCTTTTCTCTCTCTCTCTCTCTCTCTCTCTCCTGGTTGTTCTCTGCCCCCACACAACCTTGCCCTCTTAGGTGCTTCCTGCCCTGCTATCCTTGTTAAATATGTTTATTAAAAAAAATGAAAAGTTCTGAGGGCCCAGCAGTTGTAAAGCCACTTGCTTCACTTTTTACTCCATGGTTATGTTACGTTATTTGTACTTGTAAAGCGCACTGCTACCCTAGGGTGTCCTGGCGCTGAGTATTGGTGACCTGGGGAGCATCAGCAGTTTAGTGGGAGAAGAACCATGTGAACCAGGGGTGCCACGTAGATGTTAAAAAGCGTAGGGCTCAACGCCGAGCCCTGTGGCACCCCACAGGGAACGAGAAGGGTTCCGAGGAGTTGCCATCTAAATCTACCGTCTGAGCTCTGTCAGACAGGAAGGAATGTAGCAGTTTCCATGCTGAGCCCTTCACACCAATATCAGAGAGACTGTTCAGCAGGACCTTATGGCGGACCGTATCAAAGGCCGCAGATAGGTCTAGGAGGATTAAGATGGCATTACCTCCCCTATCCAAGGCTTCTCTGATTTCCTCGGTTGATTTTATTAAAGCCAATTCTGTACTGTGAAAAGCTCTAAACCCATATTGCGATGGGTCCAAGGAGTTATTAGTAGAGATGAAGTTGCTGATTTGACTATTTTTTTATTTTTCCAGTAATTTGGCAGGTAGTGGAAGCCTAGAGATAGAACGATAATTATTTGGGTCCTTAGGGTCCAGGAATTGCTTCTTTAATAAAGGAAGCACAGAAGCCTTTTTCCAATTTTTAGGAAAAATTCCAGACCGTAAAACTGCATTGAGCAGGGGTGTGAGAGCCGTTCCCTTAATTTCCGTAATTTGCTTAGCAATTCCAGCAGGACACGGATCACTAGGGGCACCCGATTTTCTCGTATAAAACAGTTTGACCAAATCTGCTTTCTCAATCGGGGTGAAATGCTCCAGTAGTTCTGCCGGGGCACCTAAGCTTCCTGATTCCGTTAGATTGAAATCAGTCTGAGTATCATTGATCCGACCCACGAGTGAGGTAAAAATTGTTTCTACTTTAGTTTTAAAAAAGCCAGCTATTTTATTACAGAATTCTGCATCACCCTGTTTCTTTGGAGTGGTAGGGTTAGCTAGTTTAGAGATAGTTCTAAACAATTTTTGGAATTGGATTCGGCCATGGTAATTTGTAGCGAGAAGTACTCTTTTTTTTTTAGCTTCCAAAAGTGCTTGTTTGTAACTGGAAATACAAGTTTTATAATTCTCCTTCTCGACTTTGTCATAAAATTTCCGCCAATTCCTCTCTGCATGTTTACAAACCAATTTCTTGGCCATGGGCTCCTCTGAATACCAGGGAGCAGTTGGAGAGGCCCGTTTGGGAATCCATTTTTTATGACGAACAAGCTGATCACAGGCCTCCAAAATCCACTTATTATAAGTGGCCGTGGCCTCCTTCACATCCAGCGGAGCTACATTGAGTTTTCCAAGACATTTCCCAGTCTCTCCACATCCAGCTTGCCCCGGGATCTAGTTCCGATCTCTTTAAATTGTTTCTGACCTAAGGAATGAGCTAAGGAACACTTAAGTTTGAACTTGATCATACAGTGGTCAGACCACGAGATCGGAAGAACCGAGATCTCATCTATATCTATATTGTTGGAATGTTTACCATCTAAGGTATGCCCCTTTTCATGAGTCGGCCCAATCACCATTTGTACCAGACCTCCGGCGCCCATGATTTGGTTCAGCCTAGATGTATCAGCACTGAGAAGGACTCTAAACACAAGCCTTCTTCCCACAACGTACCTAAGGACTCCAAAGAACCACATTTGGAACCTGGGGAAGGGTATATCAGCAACCCTTTAAAGGGTCTATGCGAGCGAGAGTAAATGACGAAAGCTAAAGCCTCATACGCCAGGTTGGAGGCCGTGGCAAACTTAAGGGAGAGTGTTTCATGATAGATAATGGCAAGCCCTCCCCCTTCTTATTTGGCCAATCCAATGTCTGGCAATACAATCCCGACGGTGTTGCTTTCACCAGATCAGGGCCAGAGCTACTGTCAGTCCAGTTCTCAGTAATAAAAGCCAGTTTGACCTTATGCTCCTCCCGTAGGAGCGCGTATTCCAAGCTATGTTTCACTAGTGTCCAAGCTATTATTCACTAGTGATCTAGCATTGAACATAATACATTTCAGCGTACCCCTAATACCATGTCTCTCTGTGATTGAGTTTTCTTACCATTTCAAATTGGCCTTCTGCCATGTTAGAATGGTTGGAGCAGAAAATGGAAATATGCTGCATTTGAACCTGGTATTCTTATGTTTTTTGTTTGACTCTGCCATCAGATAATTCTAGGGTGTGCGCAGTGGCCTAGGCATGTCCACGGTAATGTGAAGTCCAGAACCTATTCTGTGACGTGGAGAGAGGAGCATCGAGTGTACTGTCCTTGCTGACACTGTACTGCTGTTCGTGGCATAGGTTAGTCACCACAGAAAGCAGTGGTGGCAACGTACCAAGCTTTGCTTATCATTCCTTATGATAGACACTTTTTCTATGTCAGAGAAGAGTTTGGTCCACTGACCCTACTTGTGTAGAGTTCCACTTTTGTGTTAACTCTAGTCTCTTGTGCTTACATTATGTGTGTATGGCCGGGGTGTTTTGTGTAGGGAATGGGTAGTACGCGTGGTAGTAGATCCATACTCCTGTAACTATACCACCATTACAGTGTGTAGCATTTCATTTCGCTCTGAGATTAAAGTACTTAATGTTTTATTATATATAAGCACTTAGGATGGACAATACTTTATTGTGTCTGTTCTTTGACTGTTGAGTTCTGAGTTTTTGCCTCCTGGAGAAGCCTTTGACTGCTCCCACTCGCTACACTGAGAGTCCAGTTTGGAAGGCAAGAGGTGCGAGTCTTGAACCAGCAGTAACGGGTGGCGTGGGTGGCATCATAAAGGGCACTCCATGCCTTTGGCTGCCCAGTTCTGCTCAGGGTCTATAAAAGGAAGCATAGAAGAGCTCTGGGACCTGGCCAAGATGTACTAGTCACTGTCCTTTCTTTCTCCCTTCTCCTAGCTCGAACAAATGGACCTGGAAGTGCGAGAAATCCCTGCACCGAGCCGGGCGATGTACGGCGCCCGGATGCGCAGCTACAAGCAGGAGTTCAGCAAGCTGGAAGTGGATTTTGTAAGTCCATCTGCCATTGTAATGTTTGCTAAAATAGAAGACGTGTTTGCATTGTTTCTTGTACCTGAAATCACTTCACTAAAGAAATTACCTGTTTGTTAGAGCACATCCCATTCACATGCGTGAATCATTTGTAGAGTATTTAGTTGAAATTGCACTTAGATAGCGCTTACTGCCCCTGACCAGGGGTTCAAGCTTTCTAGCAGGCGTGCCAACCACCATTGTAACATGGAACAAAGATGCATAAATAAGTCTAAAGTTTAACGATCATGTTTTGTAGAAGAGACTTGTGCGTAAAACCGCACCCACTGTTTTCAAGGACATATGTGCTAAATATGGAGACAGACTTCTTAAGACTGATTGGTCGACGATGAGTGATGGAGCAGCTTGCCTCTGGGCCTTGACTTTATCATGCCTTCTTTGTGCCGAAGTGCACAAGTGTTTGAATTGTTCATCACAGTAGCTTTATGTATTGTGGTGGATTTATTTTTTGATTTTCCTGAATTTTTATTTTTTATTTTTATAGTAAAACAAGTCAAGTACAATAGTCCGGTCTAGCAGGTCCGGATATTCATTAGGGTGAAATCAAAGTACAAAGCATCATGGATATACCAGTAGCGAAACATATACCTGCGTTGACACATTAACAAATATCTAGAAAATATTGCACTCTGCTCTCTTGTGCCAGTAATCATTTCCACTGTCGTCCGTGGGTTATCATGTTTTCATCTTAACATACACAGATCAAAAACATATTCCCTGTGGGCACATCCGACACAAACATTCAATCCAGGTACTCCATCATCTCGTTGTCTTCTGCTGACCGACCCCCTCCCTTAGCCAGGCTCTTGCAGGCCGGGCTCCAAGATTTGGGATCTGGGAGGGCCATGAAGAAGCATGGATGGGCCAAGGAGTTAGCGAGAGGCTAAACACCAACGAAGGACTGTGAAAGGTCTGTTGTTTCAGACACTGACAACAGCTGTCCAATTATGACATGTCTGAAAAGCAAACTTGCATATGTTTCATAATGTTCGGTCTAATGAATAAGACCATTGGCCGTGCTCTGTATCCAGCACCCACTGTGTATTGTGTGCAGGAGTACTGGACACTGGGCATCGGTGCAGATCCTGCTCCTTGCTTATTGGGAACAGCTGTAGGCCATGCCCAATGTGTACTTCCAGAAAAGTATTTCTGCTCAGTGATTTTTAGGCACAGCCATGATCCGAGCTACCACAGAGAGTTGTACGTTTGGGTGAAGCTTTGGTACCACAGCTAACCATAAATGAAAGTCTATGGGGCAGATGTATCAAGCATTTTTGCGTTTGCAAACGGGCAGGTTCTCAGAATCTTCCTGTTTGCGGACGCAAACATTGCTGTTCCAATGCAGCAAACCTAATTTTGCGATTCGGTAGCCTGTTACCAATCGCAAAATAGGTTTGCGATTCGGTATTAGGAAGGGGCATGTTTAGGGCGTCCCTTCCTAATACCGAATCGCATGGGTATGTATGAATGTTTTGTGACCACAATTGCGGTCGCAAAACATTCGAATTTTACCACCTACTTCAAGTAGGTGGTAACGGGAAGGTGTCTCCAAGGGAGACCTTCCCCTTTGTGAATGTTTGTAAAACCATTTTTAAGACCAGGCAGTGGCCCCATGGACCACTGCCTGCTCTTAAAAAATGAAAAGAAAACTTTTCATTTTTCGTTTTGTAAAGCATCTCGTTTTCCTTTAAGGAAAACGGGCTGCTTTACAAAACAAAAAGATTGCTTTATTGAAAAACAGTCACAGACATGGTGGTCTGCTGATCTCAGCTGACCACCAACCCTGTGATTTTTACGATTCCTCAGGGGTCGGAAATTGCGAGCTATCTCATTAATATTCATGAGGTAGATCATTTGCGACCCCCAGAAATCGCAAAAGGTGTACTATACATCTTCATACATTGCATTTTGTGACTTCCTAATTGCGAATCCTTGTGATTCGCAATTAGGGAATCACAAAATGCTATCTATATACATTATAAATAAATAAATAAATCTGGCCTTATGTGTTTAGGTTCTGGATTATAATTATAATAGTCTTTCAGCAGTGGTTTCGACTCTGATCTTTCACAGGCACAATGAATAAGAATCCTATATTGGTAATAGGGAACTATGATTGTGCAAATTATAACCTTTTCTCGCTTAGGTTTGCATCAGTTCTGTCCTATTTCTTACAGTTGGAAGTTTTTATCGGACATCTGATTGCACGGATGTTGGTTACCCTGCTCTTTCTTAGGGGCTTAAACTCTGAGGGGAAATGCAATAGCCGCTGTCAGGTTATCCTCATTCTGCACTTCCCATGGTGCTGGAAGTTGTCATGGTAGTTCCAGCATTGGTGAAGGGAACACGTTTGAGCTAGTTGGCGCCCGTTAGTCGTGGCTGGCATGCTGCATCCCTGAGGAAGGATCTGGCAGCGGCAGCATCGCAGACGCTGCAATGCAAGCTCCTTTTTTTGCAGTTTATTTATATTTCAACACTTCGCCAGATTTGTACTTTTCAAGTGAGCACTTCACAAAGCTTTAAAAATATATATATGAAAAGTGTGCTAATAAACAAAGATGGAAAGAATACATGTTCTGATGTGACCGTTCTGTAAGGTGCACTACATAACTCTATTTATACCTGTCCTTCAATTTAGTCAAAGCTTTCAGAAAGAGGTAAAACTACAGGCAGTGCTCACTACATTACTAAAGAATATATCTCAAAGGTACTAAAGCACACCAGTTCAGTTGCTTGAAAAAGAAGCCATCTAGTGCTAAACAAAATCCTTCGCTATTTCAGAATGATCGCCGATATTGTACTGCATCACTCCTTTCATTTTTGAGGCAAAGTATAGTTCAATTATTTTCTTGTTTTAAAAGGGCACTTAAATGTGTTTCAAGACTTTTTTAGACCTGCTATATTTTGTGTTTTGTAGTGTACATAAATAGTAATCTTTTTATGTATGGATTGCTAAAGCATATTTTACTGTTTTCTAGCAATGTAAATAGCAAGTGCTAGTATTAGTCCGTTCAGTGACAACAATATTATCAACATCAGAAGAAAGCTCATTTTAAAGTAAATTGTGGTAATCGCTGGTCAAAATTGCCATTTTCTGAAGAAATATATTGACGGGGTTAGGGGCTCCCGCACTAGGGGATTTTTAGAAATATGAAAGGTCAAAGCAGCATATTAAAGCAATGTGCGCAAATAAAATTGATTAAAAAAAATAAGTAAAATATTGTATAGTTAACACTAGGAAGACTCCCCTAAGGAAATTGGAATGAACCGGTAAATAGTGTAGTTGAATGCATGCATGTCCAAAAATGTAAACTCCGTTTTACACGGGAGTTATAGTGTCTCTCCAAGGGTAACTTGAAAGACGATGCAAGGCGATGGTGTGCTTAAAACCAATTGGATCGGTAACAGTGATGGAATCTGGTGGGGTGTGCTAAAATAGCAGAAAATGAAATATTTTAAAATGTACCTAGAAATAATAACATTTTATTACAGTTTGTCCATGAAAGGACTGAAAGGCAAGATTAATTCATATGCAGAGGAAAAACATAAATTGAGGTATTTGCTGATACGTAAGTGACTCTGTCACACCGCCTGTAATGAAACCTCACTATTCATTCATGATCAGTAGTGAGTGCACAGATCAAACTTGCTGCTCCTACAGTGCTCCATCCTCAAATAAAGGAAGCCTGGAGTAGGTTGCCCCAAAGTGCAAAAATGCACTTTTGTCTCAGAGCTGCAGAGAGCCCCACCCTTTGTGACCGGTTTAACAGTGAGTACCCTGCAAGGGTGACCGCAGCTGTTGTTCACGGCCTCAACAGCTAACAGAATCGGATTTCCTGAGCATGAACCCATGGTGGTGAGGCCTTTTGTAACCGGGACCAAAGGTGGCTGGCCAGCTGCATCCATCGTGTTAGTCTTCGAGACTAGGAACAACCCTCGAGGCTCTGTTGAAGATTTGCTAACCTTCCTTCCTGGTGATCATGCTGACTGCATACAAGTCAACTCTAATGCGCTCTCCAATAATGGCATTAGTTGTCCGACGGCAGGGAGAGTGCAGATCTTCACGCATGCATGAAACAAAAAAACTCGACGGAGACCCTTCAGTTTGTGATTGGCCACCCGTAAGGGCCAGGGGACACGTTTGGGAGAGCCTGGCACACCTGGTACTCCCTTTAGAATCGGGCCTGTTCTCTTGGCGTGTGTTGAGACCTACGTAGGGGACCGTACATGTCATACAGGCAGTGGAACATGGGAACACACGCCATGTGCCCTATGTGTGGTTTTTTCAATATTATAGCAGTTTTAAATGTACACGTGTAACCTTTGTCTCGTTAGTGCGTCGAATTAAAATAAACTATACGTAATGTTATTTTTCACTTGGCTTGAATGATTGTATACAACATACGTGGTCTACAGTTTAGCTCGAAATTACTCTAATACAAAAACTATACAGCTCTTTCAAAGGTTGGGGTATGCCGCCATCTTGTGGCCAAGTATGAAGTTGCAGATTTTTATGCTGTTACATTTTATTTTAACTTGATATGACTAAACATTTGTCTGATTGTCCCATACTTGCAGAACAAAGTGTATACCTCAACTATGGAACGTTATATGAACTCATTGACTGCATATTTCGGTTCTGGTCTTGAAACTACTTTAAGATTCATTGTGTAAAATTAGAGCTGAGAGAGCAGTGCCACCGATCAGGTTTGAATCTAAGAGCCTATGCACGGTCAGCACCATTAAAATGTTTGTAATGTAAATAGTACAAAACACATCATGTAAAATATAATTAAAGTATCTCTAAAATTAAAAAAGTGATATTTCTTTAACCATTCCATTTTCAAGCTTTATTTCGATCTTATAGACCATAAAAGCAAGTACAGAAAATACATACGAACACTAGATTTAGGCAATAAAAACATCAATGGACATTACAAGATATAGCCATATACGGTGAATTGGACACAGTTCATAACAGTTAAGAAGATATATTAAAACATTAAAAAAAAAATTAAACATTGACTACATTTCTTAGTAAGATCAAGACAATAGGAAATGGCAAAGGATCAATTATCATATGCAGGGGGAAATTAAAAACTTGCGACGCCTGTGCCACATAGAGTTAAGGAACCGACACACGGCAAAAACAATCGAAGGATGAGTGTCGGTTCTCAAGACTCTAAAAGCCTCCCATGACTGTCTGAACCCCAGGTTCCTGCAGATTGGTAGGAGCCAGTACCTCCTGGGTACATCATATTCTGGACAAAAGAAGAAAACGTGGATGGGAGTCTCTTCTTGGCTATTGCAGGCAGGACAACAAACAAGGGAAGCTTTGGACCAGTTCTTTATAAATGCGTTAACCGGCAAGCAACCCATTCTAAATTGAACATAAAGTTTCCTTGCCCTAAACGGTTGTACATCATCAAGGAAGAGCTCAAATGAATGCTTGTCTTTAAAGTTAAACAAGTCAGAGGTTAAGCGACCTAGTTTTGTGCTCCCTTGGGTTTCGGCATATCTGAACTGTCTATAGGTTTTAACTAGATTGAGCCGTGATATTATCAGGGACACTTCCTCAGGGTGGGTCCATAAGTCTGATCGACCTAGTCTACGACACAGATCTTTTATGTGTATGAACCAGGGTAGCTTTCCCACCCCTGGGAGCCCCATGATCACTTTGAGTTCCGACTGATAGGCTGTTAGCTCGGGGGTCGCCCATAGCCTATGCCAGAAGGTCAGGTGTCTCAATCCAATCTCATCATCAATGGGTCTTATCCCAAGGTCCATACGTAAGGGGATGAGGGGGTGTTCTTTAACACGAGGAAGTGCTTCACCTTAGTACAATGATTATTATATCACTGCATGGGGCGACATTTATTGAAAGTGATACTTTTTTAACATGAACTATTTATGGTCTCCCTCCTGGAAGCAATGCCATTATTGAACCAAGAGACAAGTTTTCTTACGCACCCTTTACTTGGCCTACATTCTTATTATACCAAGAGCAACATTATAGTCCATTAAAGCACAAGAAGGTTTTGTACACTGCACTTCCTGAACTAATGTATTTGAAAGTGCTCTTATATGTGATATTCACTTAGGATCACTTTCTTTCTCCTGTTTTAAATCAAAGGTTAATGTTTTATCCTTAATTCTTGGTGCATGATGTTGCGGTGTTGGTTGCCTGTTTTGAGCTCCAAGCTCCTCAGTTTGAGCTCGAGCCTTCATTGGCTCTCACTCCTTGTGTAAAATGCAAAAAATATATCTCAGGCAGGCTGTGGAAGATCTGAACATATGGTCTGAATTAGAGTTTGTGGGGCGGGCACTGTGTGCTGGGTATCCCGTCCACCTTATTACAAGTTCATTTTTACCTAATGCATTTGTAATAAGGCAGATGGGATATCATTTACGTTTGTGACAAAGTACCTGTCCGTTTGGTTTTAAATCACGCACTTAGTCCTGGCTTTGTTCTGAATCTTACGCCGGGTACCGGTCTATGTCTCATGCATAGTTTTGGTGCACTATATACTGGGAGTATCTTGGGAGGTGGACATCATACCACTTGCAAATAATGAGTCTGTAATAAATTATGAGCTTATTAATGGTTTTATACTCTGAGGAAAATGTTCCATGTTTGTGCAAAAATCAATTAAACCTTTTCGAAAAAATAGTATGTCTGAACGAGAAGTCAATACAACCATGCCCAAAAAGCCTTTCCACTCCTATGAAATAGCAGCATGTGACTTCTTTTACCTACCCCTTTTACTTCAAGTCTGGCGTTTCATCTTTCACAAACCTTTGTAGAATTTTTTAAGGCAGTCACTGTTAATGATAGTTCTAGGTCATAGGCCGCTGTGATAATCAGGGCACAAGTCCTAAAAAAAGAAGTGGGGGGAAGCTCCAAGTTAGGTGGTGTCACCGGAAGTGACATCACTCGGCTTAGGAGGTCGAATACAGACTCATCTTGGTGATGAATGGCTGGAGGAGAGAGAGGAGAGGTGAGACTTCCTCCAATTGGTCGTAAACATGTTAACAGATCCAGAATAAACACGGTGGCTTGGCTTGCGATTCTGTAACAGAGTCTAGGCCAGACTTCGGTAGCTGCAGGGCTCATGTCCCCGCCGTGTGTACTGGGACCCAAGCGATCGGCACTGCTGCACCACTAAAGGGTAGAAGGCATTTCCGACAACTCGCCAGTATCTCAAAGCACAGTCCAGCTTTTGGACAGGGGGGACGGCGTCCACATGGCAAAAACCCGGTAAAATAAGTGGGGTGACGCCGTCCACCCGCGTGGTACCCTGGCTCGAGTCCTGGTGATAATAGTCAAAATAGCACTCCATCAAGGGGTAATCATGAATCGCATGATAATCAAGAATATTGAATGGTCCTACATGTGAAGTTCTGGAATACTTTCACGGCATAATATTTATTTTATTTTAAAAAAACATGTTTAATGCTTTGTTAATATGCTTCTCTGCAGGCTACCTTGATAGATTTGTAACGCAATTCCAATTAAAAAGATCACTTTAGTAAAATTAAGAATCTGGAAATCCCTTTCATGAAACATTTTAAAGCGAAAAATGGATCAAAAAGGGGACTAGACACATAGGGGTTCCATAAAGCTGAAAGTTAACATTGATCATGTATGAAAGCCAGCTACATCTCTGTTCCATGTTGTGTTGCATTGATAGTTGCTTAAGTTAGTAACTTCGGTATCATGACCCTGCTTGTAATACCTTCTAAATTTTGTGTGGGAGGATGGTGGGTTGTTTGTCTGCCATGAAGAGTCCTGTGAGTGAGAACTGTGATTGTATTAGGTTTTCCTTCTCCATCATATGATCTTTATTGATAAACCTACACTTACTGTACTAAGCCAGTCTGTGTTAGAGATGCGGGATGAACATCAAAATGGGAACTTTGTGGAAGATCGTGTGGGTTAATTGAAAAGATCTGAAAAGTGGCTTGACCATCCTAGATCTAATCTCTTCAGCCCAAATGCTAGCAAACGTTTGAAAGGGTCTCTGGTTTGCTACATTGCAAATATGTAGGACATTTCTTAGTAAAGCATGTAGAGTGGCTTTTAGGCTCATTGGAAGCGCCCTGGTGTAACAGAGCCTTACGAGATACTATCTATATAGAACTGGGCTATTTTAACGTAGCTAAATCCAGGAATATAGGATCTATCTGCTGGAGGGGTGGCGTTTTGAAAAACGACAGTAGGATTTGGAAATAATAATATGAAAGTCAGAGGCACTTTGGGTAAGAAGGCTGAAGTCATCCTCCAGACTACACTATCCAGGCATGATGCTTTTCAGAGCATCATGCCTGGATTTCTTACTCTGCGAGCAAGAGTAAACACAACTAGTGCCTTACACTTCAGATGTTGAAGATATATATATATATATATATAAATATATATGTTCAAAAGTTGATCCCGTAGCTTTTTTAAGGTTTGCACAGAGTGCCAGTGGAGACGTGGGCCTCCTGCCTGAACCGGAGTATGCTCTTAAAACACAACACGAAATGCTTTATCACTCAGATGGTTACAAATAAAACAGTGGGATCTAATTTCTGGAAGATCGACCTTGCTGGAGCTGTAGACAACTCTCCCTGAGTGACAGTGGGGAAGACCACTGAAGCCAGCTGATGTGCGCTCACCACTGCTAAAGGTTCTGCTGTGGGGAATCAGGGATTGGGAAGGGAAATATCACGCCTCATCATTGTACAATAAACATTCAGAGCCGCTTAGAGGGGAAATGGAGACAGAAGGTTCTCCGGGTAGGTCATTACTCTGGTCCTTTACTGAGCTAAATAAAACTCAACAATAAGTACATAAATAAATACAAAAATCAATACATACGATCAAAGAAAAAACGTGTGCCCCTGGTAGTTTATCATGCATTGTTTTCCGTCATGAACTGTAACATAACTTGTGTCCAATTACTGAGTTAATTGATCGGACGCACCATAAATCCCAAAGATATTTAAGATTTGGTTTGACACACAGACACCTAACATAAATAAATAAATAAGGAACTTGACTGAAAAACCCTGACCATCTACACCCTGTAGGTAGGTAGTAGGTGGCCACCACTAAGATTCACTTTTAAAATAGGTAGCCTACGACCCAATACTCAAGTGAAAAAGTCATGGTCTGGTCCTGTTGCTCCAGTGGAATATTAATTATTTGTGATATGAAACCTCGCGCGTCCTATTGGTGTCAGACTTCATCATTGAGTCGCACCCTGGGCCCTCTAAACCAGGGTGGGCTCAACTGTTTTTCACAGAGCACTTAGGATAATGATCTAATCCTGTCGAGGAGATTATAGCTTAAAATAACTAGTTATTTCTGCATTTTGTGTACTGGTATGGTTAAACATTGCTTAAAATGTGGGTCTGTTCGGGGTATCCTTGTGCCCTTGAGCTAAGGTCGACATGTTCCACCCCTTTTTCACTGCCCTCGCAAATGGCGAAGGCGGTGTGCTTTACCATATGGAGTGAGATGACAAAAATATGTTTTTATTAGGATTTTGGACTAGGTCTTCAGGCTGGAAGAATGGAGGTGCTTAAAACAGGAAGAACACATTAAACCTGAGTTTTTTCTCCAGAGATCATCGTTTGAAAAGGAAACTCTTAGAAAAGAGTTATAAGGTGGAGAAAGCAAAAAATAAGGTTTAAAAATCTTCCAACTTTGACTTGAATTCTCTAAAAAAAAAAATAAAGCTGTTCCTCTTGCCAGGTCAAATGGTGGCAGCCACTAAGGCACTAATTGTCTTCAGAGTAGAATGTGGCAGTACCATTGTGGTGGGTCCACCTTTCACTGTACAAATCTCATTAAAAACGAAACTCCACTCGAGCACAATTGATACCTGAGAAGTTGCCCAATTAAATGTTCCCGATATTTAGGAAGGGAGTTACATTTGCTTCTGCTGGAGGCCCAGATAAAACGTAAAATTGTCTGTTTCATCTGTTTACACCTAAGAAGATCGAGCTACCCAGCGGATCTAGTGGTGGACCCGGCGCTTCATGGAGTAAGAATTCGCTACAACAGGAAACAACAAAATTCTGATTGACTCGAGTACTGTTGCAGGACATTTAATAGCGGCTCTGTACCCATTGGAACTTTCGAACCAAGAGCTTTCAGAAAAGGTCTTGCCAATTAAAAAATATTTCTTTGGCAGAACTGTCACTGTTGCAGTCGTGTTTTCTTGCCTGTGCTAACTATACTTGTACTTGTCTCGGGCACTTTCAGCCTCTCTTTCACATCTTTGCACCAGAGACAAGAAAGTGGTGATTAACCTGCTCAGCAGAAAGGTTTACATTCTTCTTAACAAAGCAAAGGTCTTATTATCTCGGACTCTGGCATCTTTTACTCCCCTTGTTTTACAAAGGCATGTCATCCCGTATTTGGTATATTATGTATTTGTGCCTTGCCTTTTCTTAGAGATCTCACTCATTTTATGGTCTACTATGGATCTCCTTGGTCTGAGAGTTTTTGGCTTGCAGGCAATTTTTCTTTTTGTTTTAATAAACTGTTTCAGACTTTGAGTGGTGTTTGTGTGCCGATTTTCTTTGCCAGTTCAATGATCCACATTTTCAAATTATACTTGGGATAATAGTTAAAGAAGTAAAAATTTGACAAGGATAGCCAATAGATATGGCCACTCTATGGTATCAAAGGCCATGGAGGCGTCTAGTGACATTATCACCGCAGGCTCGTCGACAGTATTCGCTCTCCCAGGATTCAGTGGACCCTGCGCAGGTTAAAGGCCGTGTTGCGGTGGGGCATAAAGCCCGACTGATCCGGGTGGATCAAAGTCGTTATCACCCGGGCCAGTCGTGTGGCAAGGAGTTTGGCAAGGATCTTGGGCTCCGCATTCAGGAGGGAGATCGGTCTGTAGGAGGTGCATTTGTTTCTGGGTTTCCCCTCCTTGGGAATAACGACAAGGGAGGCCAGCCTCTGATCGGGAGGAAGAATACCCACACGTCTACTCTCTTCAAACATGGACCGGAGGAACGGGGCGAGGCCATCGGGACACAGCATGTATAGCTCGATGGCAGGCCATTTGGCCCAAGCGCCTTCCCCGAACGTAAGCTGATAATTGCCTGGGCTATTTCATCGTTACTTATGCCGCTGTCAAGGAATTTAGCGTCTTCCTCAGAGAGAGTGGGCAGATGGATATCCCGAAGGAGAACCATAGAGTCCTCCTCAAGGAACTGGGAACCAGATTGATAGATTCTGTCACAGTGTGCAGTAATTTCACGGACAATGTCCATGAGATCGGTGTAAACTCCACCCTCATCGTCAACCAATTCCGGAACCATCTTGTTAACTCGTTCCTTCCTGTCCAGCCAGGCCAGGAGTTTCCCAGCCTTGTCACCCCACTCATATATCCTCCCATCTCTCTCGCTCCCCCAACACTTAGACCTATCAGTAGCAATACTTTTATATTTCTTTCTCTTGAGCTGCAGGAGGTGAAGTTTCTGGGTCCAGTTCCCCGGCAGGTTTGTCCTCAAGGGAGAGAATGTCTTTCTCAATGACCTCAAGGTCTTTTTGTTTTTAGTTTTTAACTCCAGCAATTAGCGAGAGAGCTTGTCCCCTAATCGCGGACTTAAACGCCTCCCATAAAGTAAGGGGGGAGTCAACTGAGTCCTGGTTCTCCTGAAAGTAGAGGTTGATCGCGAGCAGAAGACCCTTGCGAACCACGGGGCTACGGTGAAACCATGGGTTTATGGGCGCAATCATGCCCACACGAGTGTCTCCCAGGACCAGAGTCCACACTGGGGAGTGATCCGAGATTTCCTGAGCTAGATGTCGGATCTCACGGATATGTGCGGCTTGTGCTACAGGAGTTATGAGATAATCGATGCGAGAGAAGCTGGGATGTGCTCCTGAGAAGAATGTGTACTGGATGTCGCTATGGTGGAGCGTTCGCCAAACATCAGAGAGGCCAAAAGACTAAAAAAAAAAGGCCGGAAGCCAACGATGTCAGGGGTCAATGTCGTGGGGGGGGGGGGTTGGCGATCAAGGGAACCAGAGCAAACTGCGTTGAAATCACCTCCCACCAGTAGGAGACCATCGGGCAGGGAAAGCAACTGGGCTCCCAGGTCAGCGAAGGTTTGCGACTGCAGGCCCGGTGGTACATATATCGACTTCAAGGTGAGCGTGTTACCCTCCCACTGGCCCGTCACCATGGCGTATCTGCCCCATTCATCGGCTCGTGCTGTTTGTACATGAAAAGGAAAAGCGTTTTTGACAAGGATTCCCACCCCCCTGGATCCAAAAGTAAAACTAGAATGAACCATAAGCTTGTACCCCCACCAGTTTAGCGTCCTACAGGAGTTACCCACAAGGTGCGTCTCTTGAAGGAAAACAACATCCGGGTAGTGGCGTTTAAGATACTAGAGGAATAAGGTGCGCTTTACCCTGTCCCCAAGCCCGTTGACGTTCCAACTCATCAAGGTGAGGCTCCTATCCCACTGTGTATCCATATGTAGTGTCAGGTGCAGACTTGCCTTCGAAGGCCATCATAATTAGTGCTGCTGAACGAACTAGAACAAACACACCCCCACCCACCCCCAACTCCACAATGGGCCTAAAACTACCCATGAGATAACTTGCAGAGTGCCTGTTGCCCAACCCTAAAGAACTAAGTGTCTAAACGCGGGGAGAGAGGAAGGTGCTCCATCCCCCCGCCCAACCACAATTGTCAATGTCAAACAATATCAAACCCCGCATGGGATAGCCTCCCATGTCTCTTGGTACGAAAGGTGAGCCAATAAGATGTAAACAGTCACTGTACCTCTTATCCCTCTGGGCCACCCCAGGAGGCCGGCCCAAAGCTGTTCCAGATCCGTTCTAGGACACAATATATGTTTGAAATAACACAAGTAAGTCAGTATGAATTCCCACCAGAGCAAGCTCAGTGGGAGTTGTGTTCAGTCACATCTCTCCAGCCGTCCAACCAATCTGCCACATCTTCAGGACGATCGAAAAACCATGGTTTGCCATCCACCTCAACCCGCAACCTATCCAGGAAGAGCATGGCGTATTTGAGGCCCTTATCTCGGAGTTTCTTTTTGACGGCGATGAAGGATCTTCTCTGTTTCTGGACGGCCTGAGTGAAATCCGGGAAGATGGAAATGACTGCATCTCTATTTGAGAGGGGGAGCTTCCCTGGCACACTGAAGAATGATGTCCCGGTCGCGGAAATTAAGCAGCCTAGCCAAGAGGGGTCGGGGAGCCCAGGCCTCGGACGTCACCCGGAGACCCTATGTGCTCGTTCCAACACAAAGAACTTGGACAGTCCCTTAGGGCAAAGATGTTTAAGTATCAGTTCCTCGACAAAGAGGTCAGGCGACTGCCCTTCCGCCCTCTCCGGCACCCCAATAATTCGAACATTGTTCGCCCGGAGTGCCCCTCTTAGTCATCCAGCTTGTCCTCCGCGTATTTCCGGAAGGATTGCAGGTTATGGAGTTCTGTTTGAATCTGCAAGACGTCCTTGACAAGGCTGGACATGGTCACTTGGAGCTGCTGGACCTTCTCCCTCCTTTTTGCAAGGTCTGGCCTGATGAGGGTAATTTCCACTGCTATTGCATCCGTTCTCTGTTCCATCGAGGTGCGAACCCCAGCTATCACCTCCATAACATCTTTCAAGGAAAGTCCGGGGTGACCATTTTCTGCATCACCTGTCTGCTCATCTCGGGAGGAGGCCGCAGGAACAGTCGCTTTGGAGAAGGTGTATTTATCAAGTCTGCTTTGCTGTGACTGCTTGGTGCCCTTCCCACTCATATTTACTCCGTGTCCGCCGCTCCGCAGCCATAAGTCTGTGCGCGGGACACACCGGTCACGTCTCAGACCCTCAGGTTGGATCCGGTCTGCGGACTCTCCAAGTCTGCTGCAGCACCAGCATGGACCATGCAAGTCTTGGCCCCTCCCCACCACACCCTAACTGGTGCAGTGACCTTCGTGAACAGGTAAGAAAGGGGGAGGAGGGGGGCCAATGCCAAACCCACGGATACCAGTGTGTTAGGCCTAGTAACGAAGTTCCAGACTCCGGTCACCTTCCCTTGTCCCCACGGTCTGCATACTGGGACCAAGTCCAAGACAGCTGGGCTCCAAGGTTGCTAGGCTCAAGAAGTGCACAGCCGTCCGCGTGCGCAACAGCCGGGTCCCAGCCTCCTCCTCTTCCAAAGGCTGTGTCTTGTTGTAAGCCCCTCACCGCAGCACCACAGGGTCACCAGTTAGGACACAATACTACTCCCGGGGCAACATCAGCCTGTAATGAGGCAATCGCGCTTCTCAATATGTCACAACAGGGGTTTAGGCAAACGTGGGTGGGCTGGGGGAGGGGGCACTCGGTGGTCCAGCAGCCCCAAAATCTCCCCTGGGGCAGGCCTCAATCCCCAGCTCAGCGTAGTTCCAGTGCCGCCCGCAGTCCCGAGTCACACCAGTTCAGCTTGCACCAGCGGGCGCCCGATCAGCGCTACTAGGGGCCTCAAAAGCACGGGGGCGTCCCACTCACCTCAGAGACTGGCATGGATGAATGGGCCATGTGGGGGGGGACACCCAATGACTCCACCACTCCCAGCATCGTCGTGGGGGAGGGGGCTGCCACCGCAACACCTCCGAATCCGCTCCCCCGAGTTCAGGCCTCGATCCCCGGAGTCTCATACTTCCCTGGCTGCCCACGCTCACATGCCCTGCAGGGTCTCGCTGTCACCACAGGTCCAAGCCCAGAGCTGGGAGCAGGCTGCGGAGACAACAAGGCATCTCATCCGCGAACAGATCAGAGGCGGCCACGGCGAGCTGCAAGGCTGGTTCCGGAGCACTTCTGGAGGCTGTCCCCGCGAGCGGGGTTCGGATAGGTTTGTCAGATGTTGTGGTTTAGGCCTTACGGGACGGAGCTGTTCTCTCACGTGGCCATCTCGCTTCAGCGCGGAGCCACGCCCCCATATGCTTGATTTTTATATAGAAATTCCTTAAGCACCCTGATGTTTTTTTCTTTTAGCTCTAGCAAGTTGAATGCTAGGATCTCTTGCTCGAGATCCTGGGTCTCCTCAAGAAGGCTTTCCATTTTCTCTTTTGCATGTTCTATCAGGATCAACATCAAGCCTTTCAAATCCTCAAAGAGCAACTGTTCCCAGTCTGACATGTGTTTGGGCGAGAGGTCATCAATCGTCAATGCATTTTTTTTAGCACAGTAGAGTCTGGATAGCTCTTGTTTTTGGAGTTTCCAGACGGATGTATTTCTTTTTCATACTCTCCGGTTGTTTTTTTACTTTGTTCCGTGGTGAAGACTTTGTTGCAGAAGCCACGGTAGGGTCTTAAGGGGCTGTAGGCGAGGGTGCCTTTGATGATGGTTTTGCTGTCAATTCTGAGCTGGAAGTTAAGGTGTTCCATGATCGAGGTGTAGTCGTATGTAGCGGTGGTGCAGTGGATGAATTCCTTGTGGGTGATGGCGATGGCACCTCTGTGTTTGTTGATGTGGTCTCGGTGAACCATCTTGTAGCCGGGGGCGTGGCCACAGCGATATTGGTGTGGAGGTGGAGTTGAGCCAGGTCTCAGTGAAGAAGACGGTGAGGGTGTTGCTTCTGTCCCATATCTCAGTCATGTCTTTGCAGAGGGATTGCACCTTGAGCAGGAGGCAGTGGATTTGTCGAGGTGCAGTAGTTATCAGCGTGTTGGTGGCAGTACGGTGCACTGGTGTGCCTGTGCTGTAGGAGGAACGGCAGCGGCAACAGGTGAAGGGTGCTGCTGTTGAGCGAGGAGAGGTGTGGCAGCAGTTTGTTGCAGGGTCTGGAGTTAAGGGCAGTGAGCTTGGCTCTGGAGTACTAGCCGACAGCGGGCGATTCAGGGTTCCTGGCACTGTGTGCGGTCCAGGCGCAGATGGGCGCAGAAGAGCTTGCCTTTGGCGCGCTGGCAGTGAAATATCTGCTATAGTTGCTGTAACCTTGTCCTAGAGCTTCGTACATTCCAGTTTACGATAATGTGTTGAGAAGTTGCATTGAAGGGAGTGGTGAGGCATGTTGGATGTGGTTTTTAGATGGTTTGGAGTGATGTACTGTTGAGCAGTTTAAAGGGGTATTGAATGGTCCACTATGTTTACATATGTTGGTGTGCACAGTATGGAGAGAAATGCTGTAATGTGGTGAAGGTATGGTATACAGCGGTTTGTGGCTGTATGGTGTGCAGTGAAATACAGTAGTACTAGATGGCATGGGAAAGTATGCTTTTATCAAGTGTGTTGTGGTGTAGTGTGGCATGTGATGTGATCAGACACATTGAGATGATACTATGTTATGGTGTGATATGACATGGTTGGTGATATGTTCTAAGCCCCATTAATGGCATAGCCCTGAGGAGAGGTAACCACTGTAAACAGATGTGGGGTGTGGTTTGACGTGATGTGGTAACGGTTTTGTGATGCACTGATGATGAGTAGTTTTCTGTGACATGATTTGGGACAATAAGCAATACATTGGGCACGAAGGCAAGTGGATTGTATAGATGTGGTAGGGTGTTCATAGTAGTGTGAGTTTATGGGTCTGGAATGCTGTGATTTGATACTTTATGGTGAATTGAGATATATATGTGTTGGAAGGTGGTGTTGTATTGTGTTCTGTGATATGCCTGTGGTGAGATTTGGTGTTGAGTGGGAGGTAGATGCACTCTTTAGTGGGGTTTCATTTGTTGAGTGGAGGTTTCACATTGGAGGTGTTTCCTTGTGGGATTTGGCCTTTCAGTCAAACATTTTAATTTTTTGACCATAAACCTAACTTGTGAGTACTGCTATAGGGGTGTCTCCGATGTTGACTTGGATGGAATTGGTTGGGAGACCAAGGCAGTGCTGCCAACAAACTAAACATTGTCTGCTGTGGCAGTATTGCCTGCTTTACAGGCAGATGTGGGTGCTAGGCTCTGCACTTTCTTACAGTGTGTATGGGCATGTGTCACGGTCTCCTTAGAAGAGCGTTTTTTCATTTTTCCGTTCTCGTTGGAGGGTTTGTTTCCCAAAGCAAGTACTTTACTAATCCGCATTACTCAGACTTCTTTATTGCAATCTTCTTGTTCTTGAGTTCCATTGTTTTCTTCTTTCTCTTTTTCTTTCTAAATGTCTCCAGACCTGTGTGGAACTGTCTTTGTTTGTAGTGTTTTTCTAGTTGGTGTTAGTGTCAGTCTCCCCTTCACCATGTCTCCCTGTCCATGAGGCTCAATGACTTGTGGGCAAATGTATGACAACGCATGCTATTATGAAGCATGCCGTTACCACGAATGTGTATGCATACACACACCCACACGTATATATTTATTCAATGAAATAACCAAATGTTGAGGATAAGTTATAGTTAGTTAAAAATATATTAACCATTTGTATGCAAAATCAACTTAAACTATACAAACGTTAGGAATCCTAAAATTATAGTTATTACTTTGTTATAATTTTCCAAAAACATTCTACGACTCTCCCACCTCCGTACACAGTGTTGTGAACTCACTAGGAAGACTACATGAACTATAACTTGCCCCTCTACCATGCACAGTGTTCTCATAAATGATGTCATGAGTGTTATGAAAGCTATGATGTACCGTGTTATAACTCATATATTATTAAAGTTATTAATTTTGTATGTGGAAGGTGCAAATTATAGTTTATGTAGTCTGAGTGGAGCAGTGTGACGTAGAGTGCAGCGGCGTGTCGTAGAGTGGAGTGGCGTGTAATACAGTGGCATTTATTGAGGGGCACAGAGTGTTGTAGACTGAAGTGTCATAGAGTGTAGCGGCATGTCATATAGAGTGACATGTCGTAGGGTGTCCCAAAGGAGAAGGGCATAGGAGGATTTGGATTGTCGTGGAGTGGCGTGGCGTGTCGTAGAGTGGAGGGGCATAGAGTGGAGTAGAATGTTGTGGAGTGGCCTGTCTTAAACCATAGGGGCATGTAGTGACATGTCTTAGTGTGGAGTGGCATTTCGTAAAGTTTAGCGGTGTGCTATGGAGTGGAGTGACATTTCATACAGTGGAGTAGAGTTGCTTAGAGTAGAGGGGCATACAGTGGAGTACAGTATTGTAGAGTGGAGTGGCGTGTCATAAAGTGGTATTTCATTGAGCGTCTTAGAGTAGAAGAGCATAGAGGGGAGTGGCATGTCGTAGAATGCTGTGGTGTGTCAAGAGTGTAGCAGCATGTCCTGGTGTGGAGTGGCGTGTCATACAGTGTAGTAGAGTGGAGCGGCATAGAGTGGAGTACAGTATTGTAGATTGGAGTGGCGTGTCATAGAGTGGCATTTCATAGAGCATCTTAGAGTGGCACAGCATTGAGTGGAGTGTCATGTCGTAGAATGGAGTGGTGTGTCAAAGTCTTGCGATATGTGCTAGAGTGGAGCAGCGTGTCGTACAGTCTAGTAGAGTGAAGGAATATAGAGTGGACCATAGTATTGTGGAGTGGCATGTTGCAGAGTGAAGTGGCATATCATAGCGTGTCTTGGAGTGGAAAGGCCTAGAGTGTAGTGCCATACAGTGGAGCAGCATGTGGTACAATGGAGTGGCATGTTGTAGTGTGGTTTTACAGTGGAATAGAGTTAGGTGGAGTGGAGTGGAGTGGAGTGGCTTTTCGCATTGTGTTGTGGAGTGGCATGTTGAAGAATGGAATCGCATGTTGTGAAGTGTCCTGGAGAAGCGTGTTGTAGTGGAGTTCAGTGCTTAGAGTGGAGGGGCATAGAGTTGAGTGCCGTGGCATGTCGTAGAGTGGAGTGCATGTCATAGAGTGGAGTGGCCTATCAAGAGTCTAGCGGTGTGTCATAGAATGGAGTGGGATGGCTTGTCTTACAGTGGAGCAGAGGGGCATAAAGTGGAGCACAGTATTGTAGAGTGGAGTGGCATAGAGTGGAGCGGCATGTGGTACCGTGGAGTGTGGTGGAGTGAGGTGGCGTGTCAGAGTGTATTTGCATGTTGTGGAGTGGCTTGGGGTAGAGTGACATAGAGTATTGTACACTGGAGTGGCGGAGAGTGGAGTGGAGTGGAGTGGCGTGTCATGGAGTGTCATAGACAGGAGTAGAGTGGTTTTCAGTAGAAGGGCATAGAGTGGAGAAGAGTGTTTTACACTGGAGTGGGGAAGAGTGGAGTGCCATAGAGTTGTGTGCCGTAGAGTGTGTTAGAGTGGAGTGGCGTATAGTGGGGTGGCATTTCGTTCATTGAAGTGTTGTGGAGCAGTGGAATGGCATGTGGTATAGTGGCATGTCATAGTGCATGCATTATGGTGAGGTAGGTAATTTAGTAGTGATGCTAGATTGCGGTATGGTGAATTGTGTTGTGATGTGTAGTGGTGTTTTGTGGTACGGGAAAACGATTAATTGTTTTCATGTGATATTTTAAGTTGTTAGATGTTATGTTTGGGTTTGTGATATGGTATTCATTTGAAGCATTTCAAAGATACTTATTTGACAGTTCCCATTGTTCAGAGGTTTCGAAGGCACATTCGGTTTTGTTGAGAGAGCAGGTGTTGGATGTTTATTTTCCTTCCATTGGGATTGTCTTTCATGCCTTGCTGCTTTACCAATTTATCAAGGTCAGCATATATATTTTTTTGTTTTGTTGCATAAATGGGAATTTATCACATACTATATTTGGCATAGGACCAATAGGTTCTCTTTGTACATTTTGGGATGACAATGCTATTATTGAAGAGATTGGGATATTTGATGAACAGAGAAAAGTAATTTTTTAAGCCTGTCAGGAAGGTAACCGTTCTAGATTTTGTGGTGGATTTTCATAATTCTTTCCTTGTATTACTCTGGAGATAATAAAGCATGTTCAAAGGGAGTTAAAACTGCTGTTGAGAAGTGAGACGTTCCTGTTGAAGGAGTTGACAGTACAATTGATTTGCTGTAGTCTGGAATTAAACATTTGTTCTAGTGCTTGACAGGGCCTTGTAGTGTATGAGGGGAGGATATCTCTGAAGAGTCTGTTGGCATCATCTTCAGGTTCAGCTGTATTGAGCTGTAAGGGAGGAGGTTGAAGGCTAGTGGAGAAACCGATAGGATAGAATGGAAGAACACTTTTCAGAGACACTGTGGAGTTTGTGATTGAATTTCACGCCAGCCGTTTAGGTTGGAGAGCAAAGAGGGAAAGCCAAGCAACCACTGGAAAATCAACAGTTTAGGAGCTAGAGATGCTTATTGTGTACCACCTCGTACCCAAATATCGATTGGAGGTAGAAGTGACAGGTGGTTCATTGTTGCTGAGTATGGAGAGTGTTTCACTAGTACAGTATGTAAACCGTTTTAGGTGACCCGGATCCAAAAAGTTGGCAGAGCTGGTAAAAAACAATTTCTGGTGTTATCTCACCAGATTATGGGTAAAACAGATCACATCCCAAGGCAAAGCATGGCCCAGAACAGATTAATATGGTAGCAGGTTGGAATTCATGATATCGGAGGTATACCAATAAATGGTAGTTAGACAGGAGAGTGTTCAGAGTGTTGGGTAGGATGGATTCATTATGGATAGATGTGTTTTGCTTTGTGGGTGCTAGCATCTTGTGAAGGTTTACAGTTGGAGACGAAATCTAAAGGCATCGTCTGTAGTTGTGTGTCGTTTAGGCCTAGGGAGGTGCTTATGCATTCCCTCTTTTCGCAATGATACCAAGAGTTTTATTACAGGTGAAGGAAAACCAGGTTCACTGTTTCATTACTCTGTGGTAGCCAGCATAGGCTTGGTTCCCAACGTAGTATCCGATGCGCATTGAGATTCCAATTCTTTTGTCTTCCTGGGGTAACCAAAAGGCAATTTACACAGTTTAATTTAACATATTAGTTGTACCTGATAGCCTGGGTGGTTTCAAAGTTACCTGTAATGTCAGGGCACTTTCGAAGTAGACCTCAGAGTAGATCAAGTAAGTTTGAACCCCCAGACACAATAAAGAAATGTATATCAGTGTAAAGTATGTGGCTTTATTGTTCGGAATGGTCATTTGATCGTATGGGAATGCTTTTACTAGAGGTAGTGAATTCTCTAGCTGATTTGTACATGAGAGGTGTAAGTTATCGTATCGTGATTACTTATGGGTGGGCTATTTTAGCATGGCGTCCTAAAAGAATTTGATCTCCATGTCCAACGTATTTCATGCTAAAGCTAATAACAGATAATATTCATGTGCGCCATTACTGATTCATCAAAGATTGTCTAAAAACCGATGAGACTATACACTAAATTCTTTAACTTTCATACTGCCTTTAATGCCATTGATCTTCAATTACTGTGAGAACAACTTCAAATGTGAGGCTTATCACATCAGCTCTTAAAGGTTCTTTAATGTCTAAAAAGCCAAACTTGAGTTTAGATTGAACTAGAATTTGTCCTATATTTATCAAGTAATTGTGTTTCTCAAACAAGTGTGGGCACTTGCCCCTCTTTCTTTAAAGATGGAAGATACTAGGCATGGTTACTTTCACCAAAATTCGGAAATTACCGGTTATCATTTCTACAGTATGCTGACTCTAACATCTTCCTTGGCCACATGGCATGTTTACAATAACCCATTATAGCATTGAATAAAATGAATGTGATAGACATGTGACCAATTCCAAGAAGTCAGTATTTGGGTGAATGGTGCAAGTGGTGATTAGGTAAGTTTGTTGTTGAAAGGGCCACAAATTATCTTGCTTCCTGACTGGAGGAAAGGGGGGAGCATACATTACAAAAGGCTGCCCTTAAATTAAATTCATAGTTTGTGCCCTGGACCAACACTACAAAACCTAAGGGCTCAAAGTATTACCCCTCTTATGTTTGTAACTAAGTTAATGATCGGAATATAGTTTTCCTCTTTTCCCTATTATAATTTTAAAATTTGTCTTTGGGTTACGTAGCTTAAGCTCAGATCCATTTTGATACTCCTCCTTTTGTCCTTCTCTAACTTTTATTTGCCCCCCTGTTTCTGTTAGTCCCAGAACTGCAATACAATGATCATGACTTGAGAACCGTGTGTCAACTTTGGGCCGTTTCATGGAGATTTTTGTGCACCTGAGTAAAACTTATCTTTTGAAAAGAATCCGTTGTGCCCCTAAATGACAAATCCAGATGCAGAAAATCAGATTTTTATAGTCCTCATGTGGCATGATGTGGGAAAATGTGCCTTCTGATTGACTGTTGTGTAGTCATAAGTTGTTACACCTTGGGCCACTCCCCGCCCGACAGCTTCCCTCACGCCCCTGTATACAATGAGACACGCTTTGCACTCAACCTGTGGGACAACAGCGAAGCCGGCGGGCTGCTGTATTTGCTCATAAATACTTCCTGTCGGCCCGTCAGTGTTGGCTCAGGCGAACACCTATCTCCCTGGGAACCCCACAGCTCTGTCCTTTGGAAGGATTCTGGGCTTTTTTCCTAGAATTTGGAGTCTGGTAAGGTATGGTATTCTGGAGAAGGAGAGAAGTGAGGCTAGCATGGTACCTGAAGAGTCATGGGTAGAGTTTATAACTTCTCTATATAAGGGTAATGGTGATGCCGTCCTCCATATCCACTGTTTTATAGCTAATGAGGCCTTAAGCAATCTTCTCTGATTCGGCAGTAAAAAATGTAATAACAAGAATTAGTTTCACTCGAACTGCAGTGCGTGATGATCTGACATCTATAGTGATAAAATCAAATCCGGATTGGTGGGCAAAATTTCTCTCCAATGCATATAACCAATGCATTTAAAGCCTTTACTGCTATGGGTGTTTACCCTTTGAATTGGAAAGGGGGTGTTATTATGCCTATACATAAAAAGGGAGATCCTTTGTCTCAAACCCATTTATGAACTGAATGATCAATCACAGTAATTTTAGGAAACAATTGAATATCTAGCTGTTTACTATCACAATATAATAGTCTCTGAAATATGTTTTATCTTTTTAGCTGCTTTACCAGCTCTGCCTGGTAATGTTAGGACACCTCTTTCTGAGGTATCTGTGCGCTTAATAAATACATATGCATTCATTTGTGTTATTACAATGCAAGAAAATATGTGATTTATGTAGACTTTGGGAAGTGCTCCTCGGAACTTTGAGTCCTAAAGAGATCAAATCCGTAGAATTGAAATGTACTAATTTTTTGTTTTTTGGGGCTGATTGTCTCCTGGGTACTAGATTTGCCCCCGTTTGCTGCAGTGGGGGGCCTACTGTATGTAGCTCCGGTCTCAAAGCAGCCGGTGTGGTTTGCACACCAACTTCTGTTTGACGCCACCTTGATATTTTGCTACGTCTGATACTCATGGAAACCACTTCCACTTCACTTGCCTTTTCTACTTCCCCTCTTGTTTTCCTCTCTCTCGCTTTATCTCTATGCTCCTACCCCCATCCCTCTTCCTGTTTTTCACGTCCTAACTTTTCCACCACTCATTGTGGGAAACATCCTTTACAACGCAACTATTACAACGAAATGCTATTACAACGCATTTTTTACACCGCAAAAACTATTACAACACATGTTATTACAACGCACGTTATAACAACGCAAAAACTATTACAACGCATGTTATTACAACGTAAAATTATTAATTTTAAAATATTAATTTATTTAATATTAATATATATATATTATAAATATAAATATAAATGTTGTATATTTATTAAATATATTTAAAAATTAAATATAATAAAATGGTAAGATCATTTTAATCACAAGCGTTAATACTCAGGTATATTTTTAGAAAAAGTAATTGTTTTCAATATATAATATAATATAATAAAATTATTTTATTATTTATTTGATAAATGTTTTCAGAATAAATTACAGAGTATTAATACTCAGGTATTTATTTTTAATAATATTTATTTATTTAATTATTTAAATGTAAATTAATGTAATGTTAATAAATTTATAATTTTTTTAATGTAATAAATATATATTGTTAAATTTTTAATTATTAAACTATTTATTAATATTTAAGAAATTCATACTCCGGTCTCTTTTAAAAAAAAATATTGTTAGAAAAATATAATTTTATTATTTTATTATTTTTTGTCTAAATTTTATTAGACTAAATTACAAGTATTAATACTCAGGTATTTATTTTTAGAAATAAATTATTATTCATTTAAAAGTAATGTTGGTGTTAATGTTAGATAAATGTTAATACAATTATAATTTAATTTGTATGTATTAAATATATATTTTTGAATTTTTAAAAATAAAAAAATTAATTTAAATTACAGAAATTAATACTCAGGTACTTTTTTTAGATAAAGTAATTGTTTCAAAAATATAATATAATTATTTTTTAATTTTTTGGATAAAACAAAACATAATAATTTGCAAGTTTTAATGTTAATAAAATATTTTAAATAATAATTATTTTATTATTTAAATTTATTGTTGGTGATAATGTTTAGATAAATGTTAATACAATTTTAAAATACTTTTTATGTATTAAATAAGGAACAAATTATTATTAAAAACATTATTTATTTACAAAATAATTATTGAAAATATATAGATTTTTTTCTAAATTATACACATATAATTAATACAATGTAAATCTTTTTTCCCACGGTTTTACATTGACTTCTATGGGAGGTTTAGTCCTTCGTTTATTGCAATGATCGCTCCATAGTAACCTAACGGAATGGTTTAGTAAGCAAGAAAGCGAACAGAAGGAGGAGAGAGAAAAAGAAAACAAGACCAGCATACAGGTAAGTGAACAAAAACATAAATTTTCATAGTGAATACAATATTTAAACAGTAAAATTAACGAAGTAAAAAAGTATAAAGACAATGACGTTCATTTCAAACTTGTTTTATTTTTTTACAAAAAATATATTATAAATATTACAATTTTTATTAATTTATTTCATATTTTTTCCTATTTTTACAACATCAAATAATATGTGAAAAATAAAAATATATTTTATTTAATAATGTATTATTAAGTAGTCCCTTGTTTATCTTGTTACATTTTGATGACGTTTTGACGTTGACGTCGACGTTAGCGGCCATTTTGGATAGCATCGATTGCTGGAAGCAGCTGGAAGCTGATCTGCGCTCAGGTAGGAAACTTTATAAAGTTATTTTCTAATTAAAAAACATTAAATGAACATATATATTGTAATGAAAGATTAAGGAGAGGTTGCGATAGTTGTTAAATGATGTTTAAAGTTTGTTTTCAGCATGTCGACGATTATATTAATTGCATATGTCTACGTCGGGTTATGTTACAAAAAATATTATGGATAAGAGTGAAAAAAAGTATATATTTCTGTAATGTATTGAAAACATTTTGAACGTTTCATAGTTTGAAGAAAGTTAGAAATATTTATCGATTGAGAATTTAAAACGGAGAAATAGGATTGTTAGTTTGTTTGTTTTTTCCAAAACGATTGCTTTGTACAAGGTGTTTGAGAAATAAAACTGTTTATTTTGAATTGTACGAAAAAAAAGAGTCTTTTTTTTTGGATTTGTGTTTTTTTTCCTTTCAACTCAAGGTGTTTACGAAAAAAAACTGTTTATTTCGATTTGTACGAAAAAAAATGCGTTATATTTTTTGTATTTGTCGTTTTTTTCCTTTCAACTCAAGGTGTTTGAGAAATAAAACTGTTTATTTCAAAATGTACCAAAAAAAAAAATATAGTCATGTTTTTGGGATTTGTGTTTTTTTTACCTTTGAACCCTTTACATTTTTGAATATTGCATTTTTCGTTTCCAGGCGGTGATTTGCTGTATTGGTTTAAAGACATTATTTTGGATTTTATTTGGAAAATATAAGTTTTGAAATGTGATACTATTAATTTAGATAGTGAGAATAATAATAGTTAGGATGTCACTGTTTATTTCGAATTGTACTAAAAAAAAGCGTCATTTTTTAGGATTTGTCGTTTTTTTCCTTTCAATGCAAGGTGTTTGAGAAATAAAACTGTTTATTTCGAATTGTTTTTTACCTTTGAACGCTTTACATTTTTGTATATTGCATTTTTCGTTTCGAGGCGGTGATTTGCTGTATTGGTTTAGAGACATTATTTTGGATTTTATTTGGAAAATATAAGTTTTGAAATGTGATACTATAAATTTAGATAGTGAGAAGAATAATAGTTAGGATGTCATATATGATTATAAGAAAATATCTGTTTTCTGATTGTGAAACATTTGAAAAATGTATTTTATCCAAAAATGTTTAAGGTTTAAGGATAGGTGTAACAAAGACGTAATTCTTTAGAAAGACTTAATTTTTGGGCTCAAATTAAAAAAAACATTATAATATATATGTAATACGTTATAAAATAGAATTGAATTTTATGGCATTCGAATATTTAGATAATTATGAGATACAAACCAATACTGCAAATTACTAAAATAAGGTCAAGTCATAATATTCAAAATTATGACAAACACTGTCATATTACTATTTTGTTGATCACAGTTTGTAGGACATCAAACATTTGAATATTAAACAATCACTTTGGAAAAAAATAAGTGGTGAGAAAGGATAGAATATTCGAATATTGACGTTCAAAATGTTTTCACAACATATTTTTACGATTTAGATTGCAATGGATATTATCATAAGTTGGGGAAAATAAGGAGATAATTAATTTTTAAGGAAATTAAAGGGTCTTTAGAATATGAGACATATTCCAGTGAAATTATCTTGGAACCCGAGAAAAAATTAAAAAAATTTTTTAACAAAAATGCCAATTAAATTAAATTTGTAAAAATAATTTAGGTCAAAGCAGGAAAGTAAAATTGTGGAAAATGTTTAGAAATGTAATATGTTAGCTACATTTTCCAGGTAGTCTAATGCCACAGTCAACGAAAATTGTTGAAGTACTCCCAATAGTCTCTCAGACATTTCCTTAGCTTGCTTAGAAGGTCGTGGATTTAGGCTACCTGTTAAAGCTTGAGCAAGTCTCATTTCTTGAAAACTTTGCTCCTTCTTCAAAGTTTTCAAAAAAGAGTAGAAATTTGGATGATGTTTACCAATTGTATGACTGAAGGAGTTATGCCATCCCTCTATGGCATTGTTTGTTTTAGCACCTCCTTCTAAGCAGGTTGAGTAGCAGTTCCACCACTCCACATGGAAACGTGGCTTCCTCCTGCGACCCGATCGGCTTAGATGACCAATCCATGTGTCCTCAAAGTAATTTAACAAGGGAGCCAATTTTTCTTCATTTTCGACATAATATTCTGATTCAGAAATTGCAGTGTAGTACTCGTCTACACTTTCAGGAGGTACAAAACAAAGTGCTGTTAATTTTTTTAATTCAAATTGCAGTTTACTATCTGAGCAGTAATCTGTAACCAGGGATGTTTTTTGTAACTTACGCCAATATGCCTGGGAAAAATGAAAAAAACACCCCTGAATTTGGGTATCCACGTACAATTTGTTGATCACATTGATCATAGTCAATTCGAAATCAATAATGATTTTCCGAGGACTTTTGCCAGAAGTTTTGTCTTTAATCACTGTTAAAAATTCAGTGTAGGTTGCAGATTGCTTATCTGGTAGTAAACTGTATACTAAGGGAACTACATTTGAGTTAATTTGAGCATGAATGCTGTAAATTTGAGTGAATGGATGGGGTGTACATTTAAACGTTCCATCCATCATCCAAATTTCAGAATTCTCTAACTTAAAAAGGTTGCGGGGAGTACTAAAAATTAAAATACGTTTAAGAGGGTTTTCATTGTCATAGAGTAAGAAAGGTTCATTAGAGAAAGACAGAGTAAGGTCATGAGGAATAGTTATGTCAGCAAATGTTTGAGGGGTAACTGTGTGTGTGTTACTTGCCTGCTTTTTACGTTGAATAATTCTACGCAAATTGGGTATCATAGGCATATTACAAGCAATATGACCAGGGGCATGCTGTGCAACCTCTCTTAGTATTGAACCAGGAGTTTCATTGGAGGTGGATGCAATATCTTTCATCTCGTTAATTGTTTGACGTACTTCTATCTCCATTGCAGAGGCAGAGTGGTTATGGTCAGTGGTATTTACTACGATGTCACCAATAGTAACCGCTCTGCCGCTGCAACGGGAAGAATAATATTTCACACACCTCCAATGTTTCCTTGGTTCACTTAATCTTTCATTACAATATATATCCACAATGCTGCAGAAGTCTGTTCCCTTTTCTTGATTTAATATAGGATGCTGTGGCCTGGCTTGACATTATCTGTAGAGAAAAAAAAAAAAATGAAAAATATTAAGTTTTATATATATATATGTTTTATTTCATAGAAAAGGATACATTTGTTATGTTTAAATGAAATTTCAGAGTTGGAATAGTAATTGGAACATCTACACTATCCAGCACTTACCCTACTGAAGCACTTTCCTGGAGTTAGATTATTAAGTGGCACCCCTACACTATCCAGCACTTACCCTACTGATGCGCTTTCCTGGAGTTAGATTATTAAGTGGCACCCCTACACTATCCAGCACTTACCCTATTGATGCACTTTCCTGGAGTTAGATTATTAAGTGGCACCCCTACACTACCCAGCACTTACCCTACTGATGCACTTTTTTGGAGTTAGATTATTAAGTGGCACCCCTACACTATCCAGCACTTACCCTACTGATGCACTTTCCTGGAGTTAGATTATTAAGTGGCACCCCTACACTATCCAGTACTTACCCTACTGATGCACTTTCTTGGAATTAGATTATTAAGTGGCACCCCTACACTATTCAGCACTTACCCTACTGATGCACTTTCCTGGAGTTAGATTATTAAGTGGCACCCCTACACTATCCAGCACTTACCCTACTGATGCACTTTCCTGGAGTTAGATTATTAAGTGGCACCCCTACACTATCCAGCACTTACCCTACTGATGCACTTTCCTGGAGTTAGATTATTAAGTGGCACCCCTACACTATCTAGTACTTACCCTACTGATGCACTTTCCTGGAATTAGATTATTAAGTGACACCCCTACACTATCCAGCACTTACCCTACTGATGCACTTTCCTGGAGTTAGATTATTAAGTGGCACCCCTACACTATCCAGCACTTACCATACTCATGCACTTTCTTGGAATTAGATTATTAAGTGACACACCTACACTATCCAGCACTTACCCTACTGATGCACTTTCCTGGAGTTAGATTATTAAGTGGCACCCCTACACTATCCAGCACTTACCCTACTGATGCACTTTCCTGGAGTTAGATTATTAAGTGGCACCCCTACACTATCCAGCACTTACCCTACTGATGCACTTTCTTGGAGTTGGAATAGTAATTGGAACCCCTACACTATCCAGCACTTACCATACTGATGCACTTTCATGGAGTTGGAATAGTAATTGGAACCCCTACACTATCCAGCGCTTATCCTACTCATGCACTTTCCTGGAGTTAGATTATTAAGTGGCACCACTACACTATCCAGCACTTACCCTACTGATGCACTTTCTTGGAGTTGGAATAGTAATTGGAACCCCTACACTATCCAGCAGTTACTATACTGAAACACTTTCCTGGAGTTAGAATAGTAATTGGAATCCCTACACTATCCAGCACTTACCATACTCATGCACTTTCCTGGAGTTAGATTATTAAGTGGCACCCCTACACTATCCAGCACTTACCATACTCATGCGCTTTCTTGGAATTAGATTATTCAGTGACACACCTACACTATCCAGCACTTACTATACTGATGCACTTTCCTGTAGTTGGAATAGTAATTGGCACCCCTACACTATCCAGCACTCACCCTACTGATGCACTTTTATGGAGTTAGAATAGTAAGTGGCAATTCTACACTATTCAGCACTTACCAGAATCTAACATTTTTTCTCTGTTTAATTAAAAATGGATATATCTATTTTTTGGTTATAATTATGTGATTTACAGGTGACTTTTATGAAAAATTACCTTGAGTTGTTGCTGTTTGCTTCTTGCTGCTCTTCCTGGTCTTCTACTTTTTGTTCCTTTTATTTCTTGGTTGATTGGTTTGTGTGTTTTGGATGTTCTAGGTGAATTCTAAAATACAAATTCGAGATTGTATCAAATGTTTTAAACATGTTTCATGTAATGTATTACTTTTTAAATTTAATGCACTTTCTTGGAGTTAGAATAGTAAGTTGCATTCCTACACTATCCAGCACTTGCCCTACTGATGCACTTTACTGGACTTGGAATAGTAACTGGCACCCCTACACTATCCAGCACTTACCATACTGATACACTTTTCTGGAGTTGGAATAGTAATTGGCACCTCTACACTATCCAGCACTTACCCTACTCATGCACTTTCCTGGAGTTAGATTATTAAGTGGCACCTCTACACTATCCAGCACTTACCCTACTGATGCACTTTCTTGGAGTTGGAATAGTAATTGGAACCCTTACACTATCCAGCACTTACCATACTGATGCACTTTCCTGGAGTTGGAATAGTAATTGGCACCCCTACACTATCCAGCACTTACCCTACTCATGCACTTTCCTGGAGTTAGATTATTAAATGGCACCTCTACAGTATCCAGCACTTAATCTACTGATGCACGTTCCTGGAGTTGGAATACTAAGTGGAAACCCGACACTATCCAGCACTTACCATACTGATGCACTTTCCTGGAGTTGGAATAGTAATTGGAACCCCTACACTATCCAGCACTTACCATACTGATGCACTTGCCTGGAGTTGGAATAGTAATTGACACCCCTACACTATCCAGCACTTACCCTAATGATGCACTTTTATAGAGTTAGAATAGTAAGTGGCACTTCTACACTATTCAGCACTTACCAGAATCTAACATTTTTTATCTGTTTAATTAAAAATGGATATCTATTTTTTGGTTATAATTATGTGATTTACAGGTGAATTTTATGAAAAATTACCTTGAGTTTTTGCTGTTTGCTTCTTGCTGCTCTTCCTGGTCTTCTACTTTTTGTTCCTTTTACTTCTTGGTTAATTGGTTTGTGGGTTTTGGATGTTCTAGGTGAATTCTAAAATACAAATTCGAGATTGTATCAAATGTTTTAAACATGTTTCATGTAATGTATTACTTTTTAAATATAATGCACTTTCTTGGAGTTAGAATAGTAAGTTGCATTCCTACACTATCCAGCACTTGCCCTACTGATGCACTTTCTTGGAGTTGGAATAGTAATTGGAACCCTTAGACTATCCAGCACTTACCATACTGATGCACTTTCCTGGAGTTAGAATAGTAATTGGAACCCCTACACTATCCAGCACTTACCCTACTCATGCACTTTCCTGGAGTTAGATTATTAAGTGGCACCCCTACACTATCCAGCACTTACCCTACTCATGCACTTTCCTGGAGTTAGATTATTAAGTGGCACCTCTACAGTATCCAGCACTTAATCTACTGATGCACTTTCCTGGAGTTGGAATACTAAGTGGAAACCCGACACTATCCAGCACTTACCATACTGATGCACTTTCCTGGAGTTGGAATAGTAATTGGAACCCCTACACTATCCAGCACTTACCATACTGATGCACTTTCCTGGAGTTGGAATAGTAATTGACACCCCTACACTATCCAGCACTTACCCTAATGATGCACTTTTATAGAGTTAGAATAGTAAGTGGCACTTCTACACTATTCAGCACTTACCAGAATCTAACATTTTTTATCTGTTTAATTAAAAATGGATATATCTATTTTTTGGTTATAATTATGTGATTTACAGGTGACTTTTATGAAAAATTACCTTGAGTTTTTGCTGTTTGCTTCTTGCTGCTCTTCCTGGTCTTCTATTTTTTGTTCCTTTTACTTCTTGGTTAATTGGTTTGTGTGTTTTGGATGTTCTAGGTGAATTCTAAAATACAAATTCGAGATTGTATTAAATGTTTTAAACATGTTTCATGTAATGTCTTACTTTTTAAATATAATGCACTTTCTTGGAGTTAGAATAGTAAGTTGCATTCCTACACTATCCAGCACTTGTCCTACTGATGCACTTTATTGGACTTGGAATAGTAACTGGCACCCCTACACTATCCAGCACTTACTATACTGATACACTTTTCTGGAGTTGGAATAGTAATTGGCACCCCTACACTATCCAGCACTTACCCTACTGATGCACTTTCTTGGAGTTGGAATAGTAATTGGAACCCTTAGACTATCCAGCACTTACCATACTGATGCACTTTCCTGGAGTTAGAATAGTAATTGGCACCCCTACACTATCCAGCACTTACCCTACTCATGCACTTTTTTGGAGTTGGAATAGTAATTGGAAAACCTACACTATCCAGCACTTACCATACTGATGCACTTTCCTGGAGTTGGAATAGTAATTGGAACCCCTACACTATCCAGCACTTACTCTGCTGATGCACTTTCCTGGAGTTGGAATAGTAACTGACACCCCTACACTATGCAGCACTTACTCTACTGATGCACTTTCCTGGAGTTGGAATAGTAAGTGGAACACCTACACTATCCAGCACTTACCATACTGATGCAATTTCCTGGAGTTACAATAGTAAGTGGCACCTCTACACTATCCAGCACTTACACTACTAATGCACTTTCTTGAAGTTGTAATATTAATTGACACTCCTACAATATCAAGCACTTATCCCACATATGCACTTTCCTGGAGTTAGAATAGTAAGTGGTACTGGTACACTATTCATCATTTATTAAATACATATATTTAACTGGAGTTAGTATAGTAATTGACCCACCTACACTATCTAATACTTAGCCTAATAATGCACTTTAATAGAATTATAATAGATTATTTACTCTATCATGGCCTTACCTTAGTAATAATTGAAATAATTTGGATGTTTATTTGTTGGTATTGTATGTTGAGGTATAATCTCAGTTTGACACTTTTTTGGAGGGTCTCAAAAGATAATTTTCAGTTCCTAAAATGAATGTTAAATATGTTTAGTTATAAATCAGAACTATTTCAAAGTAACTGAGAAGTTCATAATCGGTTTTTGCTTCTTGAAATAAAATCGTATATCAAATAATATTTAATAATGTACCTTTTCAAAATTATTTGATTTTTTTGTAGAAACTGGAAACGATGTTTTTCGTAAACCGAGGTGGTTTATCTATGTGAAGAAAATAAAATTATAGTAAAGAATTATTTTTTTAGTAAGGTTTCTGAAATATTTACTCTCACTTTTAGTTAAATTGTTGAAATAAATACCTTAATATCAGTCGCTTTCACATATGTTCATTACTTGAGAACAAGCTTTTAATGAGAAGAAGCTTATGTTTGAGTGTCACTTCTTTGGAGAACTGTGTGAATTTTTTTTTTTATCTTTGCTTAAAAAAACGTAATCTGAATTTTTGGAAATAATTACTGCCACATGAGATTTTATTGTCGTTTGTATAAAAAAATTACATTTACATTTACATTGATATATTGAGAGATTATTGTGAATAAAATCTGGTATTTTTTAAAATAATGGCTAATATGGTAATATTAATCGTGTTCTTAAAATTAAAATGTTTAAAATAAATTGATTAAATGTTCTATATAAACAGCCATTTACTTTATAATAAGTACTTACATGAATATTCGTGAATAAACGCTATAAAGTTGGCTACTGCTGCTATGTAGTTCAAGAGGTCAGAGAGTCACCAGTTCACGTCTGCTTACTCTGGGAGTTGATAATCAACTGAAAGTAAAATGGTGTCTTGCTTCTATTTATATGTTTTACTCAATAGCATCATTAATTATTTTAATTACACCGTTACACTTCTAATTTTATAGTAAGACTTATAATGTGGAAACGTTAAATTTAAAATGTTTGTTTATTAAGTGTTCTTTTCAGAATTTCGTTCCGTTTTTGGCATCCATTTTGAGAATTGTGTTTATCTTTAAGGTTATGGAAATAGATGATGGACTACTTTGTTAAAATAACTCATTAAAATGGCGGATTTATACAAGTAATATATTTTCGTTGATATGTAATCTTTATTTTTCATTATCATAATTAACTTTCTATGTTTTAAGGACCGTTTTAAAACAAAGGTAGCATTTTGTTCAGTAAAATTGGCGAATATTTATAAATGCGAGAAATAATTTTGTTACTTGAGTATTAATTTTGTTACTCGAGTATTAATTTGTTAAAAAACCGCTATTTCCTGACTATTTACGTGCAGTTTATCTCTACATTTTAAAACACTTCCCCACCCAAAACCCCTAATTTCCCTGCATCCCGTGACAGCTTTAATGCGTTGTTACTCGAGTATTAAATATTTTACTCGAGTATTAATTTTTAAATAATCGATAATTTCTGATTATTTCCGTGCAGTTTATCTCCACATTTTAAAACACTTCCCCACCCAAAACCCCTAATTTCCCTGCATCCCGTGACAGATTTTATATATCAAAAAAAAAAATTAGGCGTTGTAAAAGTATGCGTTGTAACAGTATTCGTTGTAATAGTACTTTTCTATTACTTTATATATATTGCGTTGTAATAATAGTCGTTGTAAAATATTGCGTTGTAGTATACAACGCGTTGTAAAAAATGCGTTGTAAAAACATGCGTTGTAATAGTATGCGTTGTAACGTCGTACATCCCTCATTGTGCCTCCTTCTACTTCTTTATCTACTTCTTTATCCCTACCTAGTCTTTTTCACTCACTCCTCTCTCTGCCCTTCACTAAGTGTTTCAATTTCACCTTTGTTCATCACTCTCCTCGATCTACCTCAACCATCTCTCGATCTCCTTTATTGTTCTCTCTTCTCTCTCTATCTGTGCTTCACCCCTCCCTACCTCTCTCTCAGCCCCCTCTCTGCCTGTCTCCCAGCCCCATCGCATTTCTCTTGTGCAGATCCTGACGTCACTGTCCAGCTGTAGAAGTGTACACATAGAAAGATAAATGGAGGTACTTCACCCCTCCCTACCTCTCTCTCAGCCCCCTCTCTGCCTGTCTCACAGCCCCATCGCATTTCTCTTGTGCAGATCGTAACATCACTGTCCAGCCTTAGAAGTGTACACATAGCAAGATACATGAAGGTACAATGCAATAAAAGAGAATTATGGTAAATGTTATCACATTTTATCTATTGGAATGGAGATGGTCTGGAGAGCAGTGCTTTAATTGTCTGTGTTGTATCGGGCATGTCCGTTCTAGATGGGGATTGATATATGATTACGAATATCTGGCAACTGAAACTTCAATGTCAACCGCTCTGTGCACGACTTATATTGACATTATGCACTAGTCCACTGTAACACTCCCAGTCACTTTTATCTTGTTTTTCCTACAATGGAAACGGCGGCTGGTTAGATATTGAATTACATGTAAAATGTTGTATCTGATAGACATCTAACTGCAGATTCCTTACCTTTGAACTTCCAGGCGCCAGACTGGATCCAGATGATTTTTCTTAGCAGTATCCCTGCGCGCCGATAGGTGGCATCTGTCGACTCCATGTGAAATCGTCGGCGTTGTGTTCATCGGCGTCGAGACGTCTGCGTCATCAATGTAACCGCCACTCCGGTGCGCTGACATCCGTTCTTTTTTTTCCGCTCCAGCCAGTGCCAATCCATTGTGGAGAGCTAACCCTGTCAATTTTTGACAGACTTTTTTCGACTTTTTGTTGACTTCTTTTGGTACATAGAATGTCAAGTAAGAAGACCTCGGGGTTCAAGCCATGTGGCGCCTGTCACCACAACATGTCAGTCACGGACCCCACTTAGTTTGTCTCTAGTGCCTGGAGCTCAACCACGACTCGAAGTCGTGCTCGGACGCCGGGCCATGGCGCCAAAGGCTTTTGAGGGAGCGGATCCTAAAGCGACCCAGCGTCCGGCACCGAGTAGGTCTCCTCGTCAGTCTTGATCCCAGTCCAGTTCTCGGTTGAGAGGAAGGTCCGAGCACCGCTCCAGTGAATCGAAATCCTCTTTGCCGAAGTCAGGTAAGAGACACCACAAAGAACGCAAGAAGCTGAAGCGTGCTTCGACTTAATCCTGCCCGTCTCACGACGCGACGGAGGAACCTCGGCTTTCAAGGCCCACTCCACGGAAAGGGGGCCTAGATCGACTCCACATTTCCCTGTCTTCCTGAGTCCGGAAGCGACCCCTGCCCAGCTTAAGGCATTCTATGACGCCATATGTGGCATATTTGGGCGGCCTGTCCATGTTGGCGTGCCTTCGGACCCCGCAGGCTCAGATGATGGAGGAGTCCCCATGGATCCTGTGCCTGCGGCTCCGGCGCCACAGCCTCCTATTGGGGGGCCGGTCGCACCTCCGTCCAGCGCTGAGGTCCTCAGCGTCACCAGCGCCACCAGCGACACCTCCCTGATCCTCTTTCTCGACGACCGAGCCGGTCGGGGATTCTCCGACCCCGAGACCAGCGCTGACTGAACCGTACGGCACCATGCTGTTCAACCTGCCCTATTCTGAAGGGTTAGGGATGGATGAAGAGCATTGGGTGGGGAGCAGGATCCCTTAGAAATTATGCACCCACAGATACAGACTGGTACGAGGAACTGGGTGATGCCAGTGGTTTGGACACATCTCTAGAATCTGGCATGCTGTCTACACCTACCCTGGTTTCGGAGGAGGGGGATAATTTGATATGGTGGTGCGTAGGGCTGCAGAGGTCCTGAACCTGCAGCTTCCCACAGTGGCAGTCAAGACTAACGTCTTGACAGAGGTCCTGCAGCCTAGGGTCTCCAGCTCGGAACCCTTACTGCCTTTTAATGAGGTCTTAACAGACGTCCATATGGGCACCTGGTCCAAACCCATCACATGGTCTCCTGTTGGCCCGCCGCCATCGCCCTGCACTGGGCGACCCAGTTTTACTCATCGCCCACAACACCGCACCCCACAAAGCTTGATGGTACAGGCTTCCTTCCGCACCTCCGGACAGGGAATCCAAGAGACTGGAGAGTTTTGAATAGAACATTGCAATCGGATAACACCACATATCTTTTGGGCTGTTATTCCCCTTCGATATAGGACACGGTTGCGCAGGCGCTGCCCAGAGTCTCGAAGGAGGACTATGCTCTACTCTCCCAAGCTATATCAGATGGTAGAGATGCAGCAAAGTTCACCATCAGATGTGGCTTGGACGCGACAAACTCACTGGGCAGAGCTATTTCCACAACAGAAACACCTGGCTGAGAACATCTGTTTTTTCAGGGGATGTCCAAGCTAACCTCATGGACATGCCCTTTGAGGGCTCTCGTCTCTTTGGAGACAAAGCAGATACTGCCCTCAAGCTTTTCCGGACTCGCGGGCCAAGGCCAAATCCTTGGGCCTCACCACAACTTCCTGGCCCACATCTGATTTCTGCTTCTTTCGTGGCTACGGAAGGAGCTACCAACCGCGCCAACCCTATTCCGGCCAGCGGGCACCGCAAGTTCAGCAACCTCTGCGGGGTCGAGAGGCCAGAAGTCGAGCCAAGCCACGATCCCCTCCTCCACCGCAAAACCTTCCTAGTACGATACTCTAAGATCGTTCACAGCCAGTTGGTGGCAGAGTACGCCATCATCTCCACCACTGCTGGAACATCACATCGGACAGGTGGGTGTTGCATATAGTCCTAAGGGACTACTCCCTCCCCTTCGAGACTACCTCCAGTGTACGATCGGCTGAAGGAGGATAACCTTGCCCTGCTCTGCGAGGAAGTCAACATCTCTGTTGGCCAGAAATAGTCTGTGATTGTTATTCCCGCTATGTTCTGGTCCCAAAGAAGGACGGAGGCCTTGGGCCTATCCTAGACCTCAGTCCTCAACTACTTCCTCAAAAAGGAGAAAGTTCAAGATGCTCACCCTAGCTCAGGTCCTGTCAGCCCTGGATCCGGGAGACTGAATGGTAGCTTTGGATTCGCAGGATGGCTATTTTCATATCCCTGTCCTGCCTGCCCATCATCGCTACCTATGGTTTACAGTGGGCCACATGCACTTTCAATTTGCAGTGCTCCCCTTTGGCCTCACCAGCGCCCCTCGGGTGTTGATAAAGGTGATGGGGGTCTTCGCCGCCCATCTACGCTTATCGGGGTGCCAGTCTTTTCCTATCTGGAAGACTGGTTGTTGAAGGCGGGCTTGTTCCAAACAGTTGTCTCCCACTTTCAGACTTCGGGGAACCTCCTGCATTCCCTGGGGTTTACTACCAACGTGCCGAAGTCACACCTGACCCCCTCTCAGACGCTCCCTTTCATTGGAGTGGTTCTGGACACGGTGCAGTTTTGGGCTTATCCTCTAGACCGGCAAGTCCTTTTGGCTATGATACTGATGTTTCAGGCTCTATCCTGGATTCCGGTGAGAATGCCTCTGAGCCTGTTGGGCCTCATGTCCTCCTGCATCCTGCTAGTGAAGCATGCACGATGGCACATGCGGGCTCTGCAGTGGGACTTAAGTTCCAATGGGCACAGCATTGAGGAAATATCGATGACCTGGTTCGGATTTCAGAGGGCACTGCAAAAGACCTGCAGTGGTGGCTAGCAGACCGCGATTGGATCAGGGCAGACCCTTCTCCCTTCCCCACCCAGATCTCACAGTACTGACAGATACGTCCCTTCTGGGATGGGGTGCCCATCTGGGAGAGATGGAGATCAGAGGACTCTGGTCTCTGTGGGAACCAAAGTCCATATCAATCTGTTGGAGCTTCGGGCGATCCGAGTGGCACTGAAAGCCATTTTGCCATCCATAAAAGGAAGGCTCGTGCAGGTGTTCACGGACAACACTACTGCCATGTGGTACTGCAACAAACCGGACGGAGTGGGGTCGTGGACTCTTTGTCAAGAGGACATGCGTCTCTGGACTTGGCTGGAACAACAGGGTATTTCCCTGGTGGTCAACACCTGGCCGCTTCTCTGAACACCAGGGTGGACGATCTCAGCTGAAGGTGACTTGCGGATCACAAGTGGTGGCTCCATTTGGAGGTGGCACAAGGTCTCTTTCAATTGTGGGGAGAGCCTTGATTAGATCGGTTTACCTCTGAAGAGAACGTGCAATGTCAGCAGTTTTGTGTGTCGGAGTTTCCAAGGCAGCTATCACTCATGACGCTTTTTGCTGTGAGTGAAGCTCTGGCCTCCTATACGCTTTTCCACCCATACTACTCCTGCTCAGAGTGCTCAAGAAGATCAGGAGCGACCGAGCACAAGTTATTCTTGTGGCTCCGGACTGGGCACGCAGAGTTTGGTATCCCGAGCTTCTAGACATGAACATTGATCCTCCGATCAGGTTGCTCCTTTGGGAGGATCTTCTGTCCCAGCAGCAGAGGAGGGTCCTCCACCTGAACCTGTCCACTCTCCGCCTCCTTGCATGGAGATTGAGCGGCGACAGTTGGCAGCTTTTGACCTCCCTCCCGAAGTCTGTGATGTTATTCTGGCAGCCAGGCGTCCCTCCACGAAATCTGTATACGCCGTCAGATGGAACACATTTTTTAAATATTGTACAGAAAGGTCCACTGGCCCCCTTATCTGCCTTCCTGGCAGATATCCTTTTGTTTAACCTCCTTGGCCATCAGGGCTCTGCCCTGGGCACTTTGAAGGGCTATCTTTCAGTCCCCTCAGCTTTTCCTCAGCTACCAGATCAGCCTTCACATTTCAAGTCTCCTCTGGTGCAGAGGTTTTTGAAGGCGTTAATTCACTTGTTTCCCCCTTTAGCCTTTCTTATGCCACAATGGAACATTAATTTGGTCCTCACTTTCTTGATGTGTGTACCCTTTGAGCCGAAGCACAACTGCTCACCATCAAAACCGCATTCTGAGTGGCAATTACCTCTGCTAGGAGGGTGAACGAACTGTAGGCATTGTCATCACAGCCTCCTTGCCGGACAGTTTTTCCGGGAAAAAGTGGTGCTGAGACCTAGGGCATCCTTTTTGCCCACGGTTGTAACTCCCTTTCATCTGGGACAGTAAATTACTCTGCCCACTTTCTATGCACCACCACATCCTTCCAAGGATGAGGAGCATTACCACCATCTGGACCCAAAAAGAGTGTTACTGTTCTACCTCGATCGCACAAAAGAGTTCCAGGTGGATGACCAGCTCTTTATAGGATACATGGGAGCAAAGAAGGGGATTGCTGTTCAACAAAGAACCATCTCTTGTTGGGTCACCCTCTGTATAAAATTCAGTTTCACCTTTGCAAAGAAGCAGCCTCCTGAAGGCCTTGGGGCCCATTCCACCAGGGCGAAGGCAGCCACCACAGCCCTCTAGCGTGGGGTTCCGATTGCTGATATCTGTCAAGCTGCCACGTGGACGTCTCTGCATACGGCTAGATGTCCCTATCAGATGGGAAAGTTACTTACCTTCGGTAACTGATAGAGAAATGATCCAGCTGCAGATTCCTTACCGACCCACCTATCCTCCCGCATTGCGGAATTGTTTCTAGTGTCAGGGATCTTCAGGTCCCTAGTTGTTCTTTTTTAACACACCATGGTCAGTCACTTCATGGCTCTGCGCTTCTGTTTGGAAGTCGTGAAAAGTACTGACGTCAGCGCGCTGGAGTGTCAGTTTTATTGATAACGCGGATGTCACGACAACGATGAACACGACGCCGAAGAAATGACGCGGAGTCGACCGATGCCACCTACCGGCGTTCAGGGGTACTACTAAGAATAATCTTGTGGATCCAGTCTGACACCTGAACGTTCAAAGGTAAGGAATCTGCGGCTAGATCATGTCTCTTCCAGATAAGGCGTTACCGAAGGTAAGTAACATGTCCTTCAAGAAAAATCTAGATAGAATTATAAAAATAAGTGGTCCTTGGTAAGCTTCTTCAGGCTTTCTTTTGATAGTATTTGGCTAGTGGACATTGGGCAGGTTGAGCTGTTTTTTGCCCCATTTTTTGAAAGTGTAAACTTAAAATTCATTATAGTTTGGCATCGTGATTGTTTGATTTAGCTGGAAATGGGTAATACATTTAAAGATGCTCTAGCTGGAGAGCTCCAAAATATGTATTGCCTAGGGCCCAAAAAGAACTTACGATGGTCCTGTAAAGCCTGTGACTTTGCATATCGCGTGCGTTGTGATTATGAAATGCCTTAGTACATCAGGCCCTAGGTTTCTTTGAATTACTTGGGTGAATGTTATGACTGTTTTCATTTAGAAGACGCTGTTAAAACTGTGTGGGAGAAAATCTTACTTTACCAACTTTTGACACTAGATGACAGCAGCGCCTCGTAAGATAGATTTTCTTTATTCAAATCTGTCCCCTCTGTGTTTTTTTTTTGCTAGTCTCTGAAATTACTGTCTCATGAATAAAATATCTCTGCTGGGATTTGCATTTCTGCATTAGCTGGAAACGCTGCGTCCAATGTTTTATTAAGCAGTCCAGTGCAACTGTCAGCCTATTAAACAGATCCGATGGAGCCTGTTTAAAAAAATAAACTCAAATAAATCTGTGTCGTCAAATTGTGTTCCTCGCTGTTTATTTGTCATTCTTTTGATGTTCACTTTAGTTTAACTGAAAGCTGCCAGGGTTTAAAAATTAATAGAAGAAATGCAATTTGATATTTGGAAACCAAAGGGCTGACTTCAGCAGCAGTCTATCGCTGTAGCTTTGTGCCTGGGCCGCCCTTGCCAGCCACCTCCCCTGCGCCATGTGGCGAGTAAATTAGAGTGAGGGGTACTTTCTCAGAGGTACTTGCAGAGGAACACAGCTTTAAGATGGATGAAAGCATTCCGAAAGCTTTTATAAACCACAACGCTCTCCTCACCTTCCTGCACCTTCACCATATCGCCAACCATTTTGTTCTTAATTTAGACATCACTGTGAGCCGAAACATGAAGGTGTTAAAATGGACACACAGTATGATTTTTCTGTGTTCCTTCGGATTAAATTACCTCTCCCCAGTATGTTGAGTTTTGAATGTGTGGGGAGAAGCACATGGTAGGTATTCTGGGATGAATTTCGAAGACTTCCAAAGGTGTGCACATAGAAGTAGCTCATAGAGGCTACAGGTGTATTCTTGTGTGTTGTATTTAACTGAGAAGAAACATGTTTGTGTTAATGGAAGGCTGACATCTCATTCTATAGGATATCCGATTTTTGCATCGGTAATAACTTTATCCCCTTACGAACCCCCCACCCGGAGAAATGAGAATCAGCCCTTGGGCAATGAAAGATTGCAATGATGTGTAAGAGCATGACTGTGTTGGTGCAAATTGGTAACAAGGATCAAAAGTTAAGTTATAATGGGGGGGGGCAACTTTTTTTTCCCCACACGCCAAAAAATAGTATTTCGTATTGGACGTTTATCTTAGCATGTCGTTACAAAACAGCTGAACAATTGCTAACTATATTTTTATGGCCTTTCTGTCACTCAGTGGCTTCAGCTTGATGTAACCCCATTAAGTCGTTTTGGAGATGTAAAGCAAAATGCCAATGTCCAGTGAGAATGTCAAAGTATGTATGTTTGCACTGTTTGCGAACTCCTAGATCGCGGACAACTTGATCACAGCATGCTAGTTCAAATCTCTGTACATGCGCAGTGGACACAAAAAAAGGGTTTCCTATGAACATTCACAAACATTAAGATAAAAAAAGAGCAAGGAGAAAACGCGGAAGCAGCATGGCCGGAAAGCCAGTGCCATTCTCTTCAGAAGAAAGCGACCAGGCCCAGTCATCAGATGGAAATCCTGTATATCTCTCCTTGGCCAGTATAAAACAAGGCCAGGACCAGAGGGCTACTGACTGCTGTCTTTCTCTCCTACATTGCTCAAGGATAGAGGTGTTAATTAATCCCTTCTGCAGTCTTCCTATGTTGTGGGGTTTAAACAATGCCACCCCCTGCTTTCGCATTGGCCTGGCAAACTGTGGGGTGCTGTTAAATAAAACCCTACACTTGCCCAAGTGCAAGAAAATCTCTCACTCCCTCCGCATTGCCTATGTGTGGAATGGCTATTCACCACTCTAACTAAGGGTGGGGAAGGAAAATACTTATGTTCAATCCATTGCATTTCCCCATGCCCCCCAATCGCTCAGTGTTGAGGAAATAGATCATAGAGAACCCGCCCCCTTCCCGAGCCTATGGTTAAAGTAAGGAAATGAACCCCTCCCTCACTAGCCTTCTCCAAGGGCCAGAGAGACTTTAACCAATAAACAAGAGGCGTTACAATACCATCTGCTGCTCCACTCCATTTCTGATTGGTACGTCACATACCATCGTATGCCCACATAACATTTATCATACACCAACAAACTGATCATCACGCCAACATACCTACTTTTGTAGGTCCATAGCCCACCATCATATGCTGACAAACAAACTTCCGAAATGTACCAAAATAAGAATTTTCCTAAAGAAATTAAAGTTCAAATCGTTGTAAGCTTAACTAATAGTTCAACAGTGGCTTCATTGTAAAAACTAAAAAGTCAATAAATACTCTAGTGAAAGTGCTGCCTTCAGCCTTCCGTACTGAGTAAAGTACATGACTTTGTGTATTTTTAAAAACAATTTAACACTGTAGTTGGCACTTCACCTTAACAATACACTGCTATCGGTAACTGCCCACTGTTCAAGACTGTTCACACATATATCTAACACTGCCCCTGTCACATGGGCTGTCAGAAACCAGTGTAAACCATGGTCATCTATGGTTGATCTTATTTAAAGTTTTGACAACCATGGTATATCCCAGTAGTCTCCCTCATAGGAGCAGGAAGTTCGGATCCATGCCAGAATTACAGGATGGCCATATTTGTTACAAATGCATACAATGACAATAAATGGAAAGAATCAATGTAGTTGGTAATCATCCCTAGAATCTGGTGCAGACTTGGAAGTCCTGGAGCGGCGTTGGACACGCGTGGCCTGAACATAATGGATGGTGAAACAAGGAGCTTCAAAAATGCTTTTCTATCAGCTTGCCTTGCTGTGTGGTCTACATCCATATGCTTGGATTCGACTTGGAAGGTGCGCCGCGGACGTGAACAAGGACCGGCATTCATGGGATCTGGGCATTACACGGTGCCTCCGCCGCTCTTCTCAATGGCTGCTTTAAGTACTTAAAGAATCGGACCGAGGCGGAACCGCGTCCTCATTCTAGATAGAGAGCGATGAGCTGCGAGCTCTCGGCTATATTACTTGACCCTTGATTCAGGTGGGTCTTCGCTCAAGATATAGTTGCAGACCGGACTGCAAACAATTTTTTTGCTCATACAAGTTTCGCTATAGGCGTCAGTCTTTTGTGCACACTAAGGCAAGCTAATCAGGGTTTATGTGACCTTTGGTCCATTGATCTGTTTACAACCGACTGGTTTACACACAGTGGGTAGCCCATCTTGTGATCTTTTGCACGTAGTTACCTCTACAAACTATACCAAATGGCAGCAATGGATTTAACTTGGGAGAAAGGATTATCCACAACAGGGATTTAGTTAGAAAGAGACATAGGACTTTCCCATAAAATCACTCCAATAGAAAAAAGAAAGGATCACTCATCACATTGGAAATGGAAACAGAACTACACCCCTAGAGGACCAATTAATGGAAAGTGTGAGAGGACTTCCTCTAAGAAACATATATTTGTAGTAAACGGGCGGCCTTCTTGGACTGACTCACTCAGAATGGTTTGGTTCCAAGACAACTCAGACAACATCCTCAATTCCTACTCAACAAATTCACAGGTGAGAGTTGTTCCCTTCTGACCTAGCTCCTCCATAATCTCTGAGTGCACACTGCCTCATGTACTCCCTGACCCTTTTCTACCCCCTCTTTCAAGCTTCAACTCCACTATGGATCTCACTGGTTTACACACCTATTCCATTAAATACCCCCCACCCTTACAAAACAAGCAGCCAAAGGCTTTAAAAATAATATATTAAAATCTCACCCTGAAACACCAATCTCTGACCCTTACTTCTCAACTAACAAAGGACATATAACTAATGACATCATCTTCTATACTAAAAGAAGAGCCCAGTGGAGGAAAGTCTTTCTTGCCCTATTCTCTATCACCTCCACTAGGAAAACAGCACATAGTCTCACGATATCTGTCATTCCCTCCCCGATCTACAAAGCCGCAGCAACAATCACCATCTATCATAATGGGATCATCCCCATGCAATCATCGGACCGTAACTTAAACCTACTGGATAACATCTTTCCTCTCTTCAAGGAAAAAGTTGTAAGACCCCATCCCACCTCCCCAGTCAATCACAATCCAAGTTCACTTCCCAACTCCCTGTCTGAATTCCCATTAAGACATTTTCCCCTGTATCCCATCTTGCATATACACCCACCCCAGATCTAACTGTCACCCCTGGAGATGATACACATCCCCCAAATCCTACTCGTCCCCCAGCACCATCAATATTCCTACTGTTCCAATCACACCCCACACCCTTAACTCCTCTCGTCCCACCTGCCCCCTCTCCCCTCCACAATACTCCCTCTGTCCCACTCATATCCCGCATTCATACCTTCTCACATCCTCGAGATAACACACATCTCCCCAACTCCTACTCTACCCCCAGCACCACCAATATTCACACTGTTACAATCATACCCCACACCGCTACATCCTCTCAGCCAGCTTTCCCACCCGACCCTTCTCCCCTCACAACTAATCCTACAGTCCCATATACAACCCACATCCATACCTCCTCACATCCCGCCTCTACACCCCCCTCTATTGATTACCACACAGTAAGAATGCAATACAACAAACCAAATTACGATTCCCCCCAAACTAAACACATGGCTCAACCACACTTCCCTTACCCACAGTCCATACATTAAATATGTTACCTCCAACACCAGACCCGATGAGATATTACTATCTCTACAACAAATCAAAGAGGACCTCCAAACTCTACATGACCTGATTCTACAACAACCCAAGTCCACACTCTCCGAATTAGAATCCAGGACATACCTCCACATCAACCATTCAAAACTCACCCAACAGCTGTGCGCAAGCTCCCCGAAACAAGAGCCTCCAAGCTGGAAAACAGTCCCCCCCCCCTTGCCTCATCCCGTCCGGTCCGGATGAAAAACCCTCTTTCAACTAAAGACTTAACTCCGTTCCTATGAGCCTCTGTCTCCCCCCCTTAATACTGCGCACTCCGATAACATACATACATTTTCCCTAATCCAATCCATTCCCTCCAATTCCCTTAAAGTTACAAGACACATTTCTAGAGGTGTGGTTGAAAACAACCTCATTAGAGTCCTCATCTTACGCAAACCCAACACAACTCCCACCAAGGCTCTGCTAAAATGTACATCGACACAATATATACCTATAGTCTGAGAAATGTGTCAAAAGCACCATAAAGTGTGTCTCTCAAACTAACCACAAGTGAAAGAATGAAAGGAAAAGGGGAGGGCAAGACATCCCTTAAGGATAAGATCCCTCACTCACCCGAAGGTGACATGCTTCATCATTGGGGTCCTCCTTACCAATGTTGAAACCCTAGTCAACATTGGGAGCTACTACTTCTGATGGATTTAAGGAAGGAGCTCAGAGATGTTTTCAATGGTAAAGACTAGGATGGTAATCCCAATGAGAGCTGTGGGGTGTAGTGAGGTGTGCAGCGCTGTGAGAAAAAATATATATGCGGTAAGTGGTGATGTTAAAACTGTCTAGGTGCAATCACAGAGCAATACTTGAATAGTGTGTTGTGCCTGACAGGATTAAAAGAGAGATAACAGCACAGTGGTATGGATTTAAAACCACTGTCACTCGGTGCTGCTAAAATGTATACTTCTAAACTATAGGACGACCTCAAGTCATGCAGCGGATATAGCTGACCTCATACTCTCTAATGAACCTGACCTACTAATTGTGACCGAAAATGGCTAAATGAATCCTCTACGCCCATCCTAGACATACTAGTACCCCCAATCCATTACATTTCAAGACTACATAGAACTGATAGGCCAGGTGGTGATATTGCTTGCATACATCGGAGCAACCTCTCAGTGAAACGCTCCCACTCACCGGCATCAACCTCCTGTGAATACCTGTGTTTAGACATCACTAGTAATAATAAACCAGTATGTTCACTATACGCATTCTACCGCCCGCCAGGGGATAACCTCACCTTCATCGAATATCTCATGGATATCCTAGCTACAAATACTGGACAACAAAATATTCAAATATTTCTTTGGTGACTTCAATCTCCACTGGGATGACCTTGATGACCCAGGGGTCAATAGCCTCAATGCTTTCCTCTCAGACCTTAACCTTACCGAAATCTGTGACATCCCCACACATGATAAAGGCACGACCCTCGATCTTGTCATTTTCCAAAAAGATTACTCCACTCAGCTTGATTTGATCCTCCCCTGTGACTGGTCTGACCACTACATCATTATATTCCACACCAATGAATCCGTTAAATTGCTTTCTGCCCAACCCACAAGAATGGAAATTTAGATGAGGAACCTAAAAAATGTTGGTTCCGACTTACTCACAACCTCTTGTCCTAACATCATGCTTCCCCCGGAAGGCTCATCCAATCTACAAGGTCTGACTAACCATTACTTCCACTCCATGAACATGGTATTAGACAAAATAGCTCCCTTACAATTGAAAAGAGTCGACACAAAAGACTCAAAACCGTGGTATGATGGTAGGCTAAATGAAGACAGACGATCACGAAGATTAATTGAACGACAATGGAGATCGACACCATCCTCTGACCACCTCAAGTTACTAAGAAACACGAGTAACTCCTACCACAGAAAGATCAGACGACCAAAAGCAGACTTCTTCAGTAAGCAATTATACCAAGCCAAGGACCATCCCAAAAAGCTATTCGAACTAATCAAATCTCAATCTAAGGGTGTCCCCCATTGCCCCCAAGCTACCCCAGACACACTATCCAATTGCGAGGAATTTGCATCCTTCTTTACTATGAAGACAGAAAACTTAAAGACAGACCTGCTCAACGACCTAATATCCCATACCGACCCTCACAAGGACACTTCATTCCCCCGCTAGGAGCCCCTCTCATATGCTTCGCAAAGTTTGACCTTCAAAAACAACGCATCCTGGTCCTCCTGCAACACTTACAGCGAAGAAACTATAGTAAAAACGCTCACTACCCTGAATCCCTCCAGCCACTTCACAGACCATCTTGCCGCAAATTACATAAAAGACTTCATTCCAATGCAATACCTCTATGGACTAAGATTATAAACACCTCTCTCCTTCAAGGAATCATCCCAGAAATCCTTAAAGCAAGGCAGGTATCCCCTATCTTTAAGAAGCCATCGGCTGACATGTCAGACTTGAATAACCATCGCCCAATATCCAACATCCCCACTCTGGGCAAACTTTTAGAAAAATGTGTTCACATGCAGCTTGGCAACCACATAGACCAATTCAACCTGCTCGACCAATACCAATCAGGCTTCCGTGCAGGGCACAGTACTGAATCAGCCATGACCCACATAATAGATGGCGCATTAAAAATCCTTGACCAAAACCAAGCCTGTTTACTAATCTTGCTTGACCTATCTTCGGCCTTTGACACTGTCAAACACGACAACTTGATATATCTCCTGAAATACGGAAGGGGATTATCTGTTCTAAATTGGTTCACCTCTTTCCTTCAAAATAGAACACAAAGTTTCAAGGTCAATCAATCCTTATCCAAGCCCGCCCCAGTCACTTTAGGAGTACTACAGGGATCATCCCTCTCACCTAAAGTTTTCAACCTTTTTATGGAACCACTCACTGAACTTCTCAGCTCCTCAAATGTCCATTATCACATGTACGCTGATGAAGTCTACATAAAGATCCACTCACTTGAGGACATCAAATCTCTCAATTCAACGCTTCAAAAAACGCAGACCTGGTTGGCCAAAACCATTTTGAAACTAAACACCATAAAAACTGAATTACTCTTAATCGTTCCCCCCCAACCAATCGACCATCATCCTCGATTGGATGAACCACCTAACAGCACTCAAGGGTCAACCTCTCATTATCAACTCAGCGAAAACGTTGGGAGTGACTCTGGACAGTAATCTAAACATGCAGAAACCCGTCAGCGCCTCCAGAAAAGGAGCACATTTTCAGATGAACACCTTGAGAAGACTAAAACCCTTCCTGCCCGCCAATGACTTCAAACAGGCAGTTCAAGCTCTAGTAATCCCTAGAGTGGAATATCGGAGTGTCGCTCTCTGCGGCCTTCCTGGATCGACGACGGTCCCTCTAAGAGCCTCAATCAATGCAGCTGCTAGACGCATCACAGTCTCCAAAAGAAACTGTCACATCTCCCCTGACCTTCGAGCCCTCTACTGGCTACCTTTCGAGGCTAGAATTTATCTGAAAGTCGCTTGTATGACGCACACGGCATTACATCACAAAACCCAGAGTTATCTAGCTCAGAAACTGGTGCTCTCTTGTGGTAACAGATCCACCAGGAGCTCCAGTAATATTCAACTGAAACCACAACGATTTGCCAAGAAGAAAACATACAACCGGACCTTCTCAGGAATGACTCCCAGGATTTGGAATGCTTTGTCCCCAGAAACGAGACAGAATCCTTCCACTGCATTTTTCAAAAAATGAGTGAAATCAATTCTCAAGGCTATATTCACTTGAACTATTTATAAATCCTTGTACTATATTTGCTAGTCTTTATTAGTTACTATTTTGTATTAGTCTCACCTATATTTTTCTATGCTTGTTTCTGTCACTTACATCTGCCCTGTAAAGCGCTCTGATACCCGCAAGGGTCCTGTTCGCACTATGCAAAACATTCAAAATAAATAAATATGCTGAATTTGGCTGGCTCTGTGGTAGAAGCAAACACATGTACAGCACAGACAGTTGTCAGTCATAATTCGGTGCATTTAACTGGACATATAGCAGTAATGATGGTGATCTGCATTACTTCATTAGGTGTGCTTCTTAATGAATCTCAAGGCTGCGCCAAGCATCAGATGAGCGGCTGCTGCTTAGAATCCCAAATGGAAAGCAGTTCATAAGCACAGAGGATCCCAAAGGAGCTGCATACCTCAAAAGCTGCTTGAAGCAGATAGCTATTCACCTTATTTTAGGTCTGGTATAGATTTAGCTTTAGTTGTTCTCTAGCCTGACACAATTAAATAAAAACGAATAAATAAAAAATATATAATATGTATAGAGGCTTAGGGTCGGCCCTTTCATTTATTGGGCTGTTCAGCTGTCATTCATGTTTTCCGTCTACCTTCACAAAATACATCATGGGGCAATGTTTCAGCTCAACTCAACTCAGTCATTGGCTCTATGAGTGACTGCCTTTTATATAATCACATGTGCACATTCTCCTAAAAAGCACTTCATTTTGGCACCCTAATACTTCACTTTGTCATTGATTTGTAATATTTTAAAAAGCTGTAGTGTATTTAAACCTTTTTCAGGTTACAGTGATTCAGTCAATAGCATATTTTTTGTGATAGTAAAAATCATATTTTCATGTGATGTGCGTTCAAACTAAAAATGGTTCCTTTACTACTTCTGAGAATACCTGCCCGCTACGAGGCACCCGGAATGCACTATTAAAATTAAATGCAAAGATTATTGTTTTTAAATGTAAATGTTTATTTGCAATATATGAACTCCAAGTTTAGCTTAATCCCTCCCATGCTGCCATTGGCCGACGGCTACGCTACCTCTCTGGTGCTGCCGTCGGCACTTTTCTCCTCACTTTTCTATTTACCTTACTGCTGTTTTTATGGAAAGCCAAACAGACCATTTCACTCTGTAATATCAAATGATTGCCACCAACTCAAATCTTTCCTTACCTAAAGGAGGGACTTCATTGAAACATTAATTGCACCCAAGTCCCAGTATATGTTACATTATTGGGTATTTTGTACAGCTCAGTGATGGCGTTTGGTGCTTTACATTCTTGTAGACTGACTAATATCTTCAATAGTAAATTTACCCGATGTAGGGTCTCTGTGGCAGAGTGGGGGGGGGGGGCATTCAGCCTGAGCCCGAGTAAGTGTGAGTGGTGTGGTTGTAAGAATATGGTGTTGCCTACAAAGAAGTTGTGTGGGCTGGCAGACCTTGTAACCCTCCATCCTAACCAGTGTGAGTGTGTTTAAGGTATGTCATATTTTAACGGGTAGCTTTGTGGAGATTTCATGAATTTTGGAAACATTATGCTTGTGAGCTGGTCCACATAGCTGTCTATTAGTAAAATAGTTGCAGGCATTCTATGTTTTTGCCCCATTTACTGAATTAACTAAACCTTTGCACCATTCTTTACCCATGTGCACATGAGCTGCTGAAAAGGTCTTCAAAGTTCATTTGCATCTTTTACTCTCAACTATCCCTCGTGGTCTATGGTTACCTTATACAGGTGTTTTTTCCTCAATTTCAGCTAAAGCTGTCACCTTTTTGCATCTTCACTTTTTAAACTAAACACTGTAACCCATATTCTTTTCTGTGACCTGAAACTAGTTGTTGCATCAGCATGATAACTTTCAAATTAGATTTGTCTTAGAATTCTTTTTTTGTTAGGTCTGTCTGACAAAGGATGCCATAGAGCCGGGGCTGTTGAGGAAGAAATAGCTTTGTCTTATTGCAGTACACCGTGGGATATTATCCCTCATATCTCTTCCCCTTTTCCTGGAAATTGTCACTAACAACTGTCTTTTAGTCTCAACTTTAGGTCTATTTTCAAGGATAATATATATTTTTTTCCAGGGACATGGAACACATCCAATCCTGTTCTATCAAATATATTCTGTTACTTTGATTTTGTTTGCTGTCAAATTTTCTAAGAACAGTAGATTTTAGAATCTGTTCAAGTGATAGGTCTCAGATTTCCATAGTTACCTAAACGGTAAAATATCCTTGAAATTATGCATAGCTGTTGATAGCATGTGTAGTCTCATGTTACATACAGGTACTGTGGAATGGTCTTCTTTTTCTCCATTTCTGAAGGCATGATAGAGTTTGAAGTTGTGATTATCCTCCAGCATTTCAAGATTAGGCCCAGTGGTGTTCCTCAAGAGTGGTGTTCACCCTGGTTTGGTCACACAATACACCTGGTCGTCATATGTTCACTGGGGTTTTCAATTCCAAAGTCTGTCTTATCTGTCCAGAAGCACGCACTTCAAAATGGAGGGGTCTCTTGTTTGCTAATGAAATTATCCTAGCAATAACCAGGGGCATCAACCACTTGCAATTTGAGGTAGTTGTTGAGAAGCAGTGTTGCTGGAATAATTTGAACCTGATTGGGTTCATGAGAATGACAGAGATAGACGAAAGCCTTGAAGAGCGAATGGGTGTTCTGACAGGCGACTGGAAATGCATATATTATGCATTTTGTCTAACTGTGTATTTGTTTGTCGTTATGTAAAATGTTAATCTTTAAAAAGCCATCATTTACCGCCACCTAACCTTATAAACCTTCAAATCCACAACCAAAAGCAAGTAACTAAGAATTTGCATTGCTAGAACTATTTCATAAAAATACAAGCTACGTCAAGGTATCTGCATCTGACAGGTGAAATGACAGCCGAGTCCAATAAATAAATGCAATTTGAATCTGGGAGCCCGAGAAAGATTTCAATAACTTTTTTTGACATTCGCCTGCAGTCCTTATTTACCGTATCAATGATGGCAGTGACACCAAATTGTCAACTTTGTATATTTACCCAAACTAATAAATTAAACATGTGCTTTTAAACCGGATGAAAGCTGACGGGTTGGAGAGGTGTTAAAATGCAGCTGACAGCTCTTGTTCGTGGTTTCATTGCCGTACATATGCAGATGACATCTTTTAGTTATTGCTTGTACATGAAGCAGATCACCGGCAAGTTCTGACAATGTAACACATGCTGATGCCACCCCTGCAAAGTAACCTTTCTTTGTAGGACAAGTTGTTGGTTTTAAGGAGCTTATACATTTTTCTGATTTATTTTTCAAGGTTTTTCTTATTTTTTGTGGCGAGTTTCCAATGCAGCAGAAATATTACTGCAGTCGAGACATAAGAGGTTCTCCACATTACAATAATAATAATAATTCTTAGCTTATACCTTTACTTTTGCCTTAATAATCTGAAGCCTCATTCTAGTTCTCCTCGCTCAAACACAGTGTTGTTAAGATGGTTTGTTATTGTCTCCTAGCTGTTTTTTATATCCCTGAATTCTTCGGAACTGTTTTTTTTGTTACAACCTGTGGTTAGAGAAGAGCTATATAAGAATCATTTTTTTTTTTTATAAACTTTATTTTTGTGCAGGTATAAAAGAATACAGTCACACCAGGTTCATATTCAGCATGAGAAAACTTACATCAAGTTGCTATATCCACAGCCTTCACGCCCTCAACCCGGAGGCCGGGCGGCGACATACTTTTCATTAAGTCAGTTGCATTCAGTCTGTGACTTGCGAGCACGTCACGTCATTCCCCAGCCCTGCTTTAGTTTTATTTTTTCTCCCACAACTCCCCCCCCCCCATCCCATCCCCCCCCTATCAACAAAACTGGTTGGATTCTCCCCTCAACGTGTTAATAGTCCGATCACATGTCTAGCAAACTAAGCGTCACTAGTCCATCAGTGCCATGTGTGCCTACTCTACTGATGCTTGTCTCTCTCTCCCCATGCTACGGTAGATCGCCACACATGTACGGTGACTCCAAGTTTTCAGTAGGTTTGGTCTGTTACCGTGCCTCGATCTACATCAGGCTATCTCCCACTCCCTCCTCTGTACTCTGTTCGTCTATGAGTTACCTCCAAAGTGCCCGGCTTCTAGGCCATGGTATTGCCTCCATTTACCCCACACCTTTCGGAATTTTTTGGGACAGCCTCTCGCTTTGTACGTCACTTGTTCTGCAGCCATATAGAGGTCTAACCCCCTCCTCCATTCCTCTACTGCCGGCCTCTCCGCCACCCCCCAGTATTTTGCAATATCCCTTTTCGCTACAACCAAAGCCAACACCAGGAAGATAATATGAGGGCGCGGCAGGTCTACTTCTGTCACCATTCCCAGTAGTGCCAGTTTCGGGTCCAGCGCCAGCTCTACTCCCAGCACCTCCCCTAATTCCGCGAAGATTTGGGACCAATACACTTGAATCGCCGCACAAGACCAGATAGTGTGGTAGAAGTCCCCTTGTCCGGCCCTGCATCGAAGGCAGGTGTCATCTGTTATCCTCCCCATTTTAAGGAGACGTCTCCTATCGAAGTACGTCCTGTGCAGCACATTCAACTGAATCAGCCGTAGCCGCGACTTAATGGCCACTTCTCGGGGGTGCATCAGGATCAGCTCCCAGTCTAAGTCCTCAAATTGCCCCACTTCCGCCTCCCACACACTCCTGAGTTTCGCCAAATCCCCTAACATATTATTCGTGAGTGTTTTGTAGGTGAGGGACACTGCCTGGTGTATTATTTGCTCCTGCAAGAGTCTACCTTCTAGGGGTGAATATTCCGGTATATCTTGTAGCGATATCTTCTGTGCTTTCCATGCATGTACTAGCTGCAAGTGTTTGTACTGTTGTGAACGGTGTAATCCAAACTCTGCCTACAACATTGCGAATGTCTTCAGCTCACCCTAGCTATATAAGAATCTTAAATGAAATAACTTAATAAAATTATACTAAATTAAAATCTGTACTATTCAGAATTTCTTTCCACATTGTACAGTGTTGTATTATCTGATGTAGACCGTCTCTCGTCATTGTTTTTTTTCTTGTTTGAGAATTAAAGCAAAGGAACTTTGACTAGTGTACATATTGAAAAGAAATGCTGTGCTCCGAACAAGAAGGGCTTGAGTCATTTACAGCATATTCTGGAGTATTTGTAACTCTGGAAACTCTGTCACCATTTTCCAAACTATGTTAATGAGGAGTGAGGGCAGTCAGGTGGGGGGATTAAGCTTTAGTTAGCAAGGGACTCTTGTATCAGAAAAGAGGAAGATAGTAAATGGCAGAACAGTTAAAAAAGGGACAACAGGGAAGAGCACAGGAAATAATAAAATGGGTTTGCCTAAAAATGAGAAGCAATAATGTTTCTGCGTAGGGGTTTTTAGTATTCAGAAAAATTGGCGCACAACAAGTGGTGGTGTGAGTAAAAAAGGTACAAAAATGAGGACAGTGCTACTAGGTCAGGGGGAACCCAAAAAAACCCTGAAAAGAGTGGGCACAGGCCAACCCTATATAGTGCCAAGACAACGTCCTGAGCACACGTCAAGTAAATTGTTTTCAAAGCACATGTACTGTGCAGTTTTCCAGTTTCAAAATTAAATAACAGGAATAAGAAAACAAGATCGACAAGATAGTAGTTGATTTTTTTCGTTTGCGATTGTGGTCCTCCTACAAGAGGAGATCCCCAGAAGAAACCAGCCGACACGTGTTTCGTCAGCGGGTTGTAACCGTGACTCTTCAAGGCTGAATAAAATTCAAACTGCACAGCATCGGGGACCCGGTGATAATTCCAACCCGGTCCTGAACAGGTTTAATCGGTGAAGAATGGCCACAATAAGCCAGGAAAGTTACGTGACATCAGGTCCCAATGTGAAGGGAGCCTTGTGAATGACGGGCGGGTACCGCCGTCAATTGCAGAGTATTTTTTGGCGCTGCAGGTGCTGCGCGAGTTGCCGAAAAGAAAATCTCAAACCGGATACGGGAAAAGCAGTATCCGGTTTGAGCTTTTCTTTTCATTGACAAAACACTTGTCGGCAACTACTTCGTTGTGGCTGTAAGGGCAGGCGATAACAGGTTGTTTTAGAAAATGATTGCCCATGGGAACGACCACTTTGCCTCGCAGATTGAATACTAACTGAACCCTGGAGTGTGGGTGAATCACTTTACTAAATTATACAAAAGTGCTCTTGATGAGCATAACCTCCTCCCCACTCGTTGTTAGAATCTGTCTTGTTTAGCCTGCCGGTTTTCTGAGGTGTGTTCATGTTAGCCAATTAACAGCAGTTTGCATTTTGAACTGCCATCTCTGCCCTCTCACCCACTGGGGTGTTTAACCGTGATTACCCTCAAGAAAAAAAAACAACATTTAATTTTGCATTTTACAACTCTGCCAACTGGCACTATGACATATGACCAGGGCCACAATAACTTTGCGGAAAGGGAGGGCCAAATAATTTGAGTAAAATGTGTGACAAGAAAAGGCAGATTATGCAGCATAATGCAGCACATATTGAGAACGGATTATTTCATATTTTTTTATTTTGCGCATGGTAAAGTCTAGGGAACTATTTTACCGTATTAATACCCATTGAACACGCAAATGCACCAATACTCGACGCTGATTTATTCATCAGTTGACTCATTCATTAAGCCTCAAGGATTTTTCCATTCACGCCAGACTGCTGTGACATTACCCCATCTCCCTCCCCATCACAAAGCAAAGGATGTTGAACAGGCTCATAAACCGCTCATTCTTTGCGTGCCACCTAAACCAAATGAGAAATGAAACAAGTATTGGCATAGCCAATAGGTCTCGCCTTTGGGACCTTATAAGTGTTTAGTTATCCAGCACAATATCCTTGGTGCAACAACATCAACTGTTGCATGGCTAAACACTGATACGGTCCCAAAAGCGAGACCTATTGGCTATGCCAATGCTTGTTCAGGTCAGCAATCATGTCGGATCAGTGATGCAAAGTCCCAATCATTGATCACCGTCAGCTAGGCGACCCAGCAGTGTAATTCGAGATTGGGTACTGTATGTCCTGCAATTTTGAGGGGATATAGATAATGGTAGGGTAACTCTGGTCATTAATGCACTTGCTGTGTTTTGTCTGGCTGCAATTTTGACTCAAAGTAGCATAGCAGGTTAACATACCTACTGCGGAGCACGTCATGTAACGCATAGATCACAGATTTTATTTTATGTAGATAGGTAAGACGGGAGATATGACCAACAGAGACTCAATAACAAAGCTTGCTGACATTGGTATCTGCTTCACACACAGAGGCGTCCTGGTTGGACTGGCTGCCTAGTATAGATGCAGCACCGTTTTTATGATCCCCCTTAGTTGGGTGTTATATGTTCTGAATGGAGTTTCCTGTTTTTTCCTTTTGTCTCTTTGTTGCTTTTAAGATGTTTAACACACGTTTAACATGTCATGGTCACCCTTAGTTTGTGATATTGTGATTCCCATCAGATTGTCATAAAGAAAATGCTATAATGCTTCATTGGTATGCTTAGCTCTTTGTTATTGTATAACTGTGAAATTTGCGCTTGATGCCAGTGTATTAATAACATTTCAATTGAGAAATATTTAAAAAATGTAGATGGGTAAATGGGTTACTGCTTTTGACATAGATCCTTTTGTTACTTGTAGTTCACAACTTGCAATCCTTCTAATATAGCACAGTGAGCAATGAAACAACATCAAGGAACTGCATTTGTAAAGTGCAAGACATGGGGTTATAAACTTATTGTTTTGTCACTCAACTTGCTATTATTCTAAGTTTGCTAACAAGGGTTCCTTCTGGTAGTAATAAAGTCTTATTGTACAGACAACCTCAACGACTACATTATGTTTTAAATCCTTACTTTGCTCCTGATGTTTCCCTCTTAACATATAATGCCTACCAGTAAGGAGGATATGTTACCCCTACATCTTGGAACCCTTATTTCCTTATGTAACATTTCTTGGAATACTCTCTCTATATCATGTGTACGTATAATACTAACAGCTTTGACATCCTACAATGGGATGAGAATAAAAGTTCAAAAACTTGTGCCACTGAAATCTTTCTTTGGGTAATTACTCATACAGACAGATTTTTTTCGTAGTTTTATATAGCAGGAACTGGACTAGAAGGTATCAAAGCGCTTTACATAAGCACCAACTGCGTTACACAAGGACACTTTCATTTTTGTGTGGCACGGGGAGATTAAGTGATTTGCCCAGAATCACAGGATGTTTAGCATCATTGCAGAGACTCGAACCCAATTCCCCAGATTTGAGCTTGATCGCCCTAGCAGTTAGGCTACATCTTCTCCCCAATGCATCTCACAGATGCATCTGGCATTCTCACAGTGCATGCACATCTCTTATCTACATGGTCTGAACAAAGTCAAAAGTTTGGCTCCAACCCATAGTTTCTTTTGAAATGATAGCAAGATGTGTGCCTTTGTCTGAATCTTGAATCAATTGCATCTAGGTGTTAGAGTCCACATAGCTCTCAGCAAGGATGAGACTAGGTCAAAAAGAGGGCCACTGGTCTTTTAAAACAAGCCTTGGTTGAGGACCCAGCTTAAATGGAAATAACTGCTCGAAATTGAAAGCAAAGTCTCATCAGGGATGATTTAATAGGGTTCTGGCGCTCCTCAATGTTCCCACAAATATGTAACGTATTCTTATCATGGTTGCGTTGCTCTAAAAGATAGGGAGATTCACCCAACTCCCTGAAATTGTATGATGAAAGATCACAAATACATGACATTCCAGCCTCAAGCACATGCTAAATTAAATGTTAGAGTACACAGAATGGAAAGCAGACACTCCGTGAGCGCTGCTGAATTGAGTCCCAGTATTACTCAAATAAGGGGCAGTCTAGTAATCATGGGGATCTGGGCAATGAATAATTATACAACACTGATCTCCTTGGACAGAGGAAAAAGCAAATCCTCCCTAGGCCAATTTGAACTGTACAATAGTTAGTATCGGTATACTATACAAATACAGTTTATTCATCATATAATGAATTGAATCCATATGGCAAAGCCTTGATAGATAGTTCATATTGTAGGTACTCCCCCTCCCCCCCCCCCCAAAAAAAAACGGCACAGTGCAAACTGACATTTGTAAATAAAGTGCGCAAGTGCTTATTTACAATATATACAATCTAGGGGCTTGATATTAAGCAAGGTTTCAACAGCAAGACTCAAAATTAGAGTAGCAGCCAACACAGCTCGGTGGCCGAATTACACAAATTTCTTTGAAAATGTGTGAATCAATCCTTCTTAATAGCAAAATTATGCAAAGATCAGTGATACGGTCCCAAATAATTTCAAAGAAGTGGCTGAAGCAATTGGGAAGGATTGCTTATTTTTGGAGCACCTACAATATGAAATTCCTACCAAGGCTTTGCCATATTGATTAATTGTATGATTTATAAACTGTATTTGTATACTATACCGATACCAACTATTGTATGGTTCTCATTGGCCTAGAGAGGATAGGTTTTCTCCTCTCGCCGGAGGGGATCACTGTGTTGCATAATTGATTTGTGACCTAGTTTCAGCAAATTACACCAGGACAAATTCAGCATATTTCACACAGTCCAGCCTGGAGATGGCTTAGTAATAACTGCCGGATCTGTGATCTGGTGGGATCCTCCTCACTTCCTGAAATGATGCCTACAAAATTCAACGTTTGTGGCCATCCATGCACCTCGTGAAAACAAACTTCCTCATGGTTAAGGGTCTCATAGGTGAGCTGGTAAGCTTTCTGAGTGAGGCCATCAGACAAAGGATCATTCGGTCTCACCTACCAGACACCTTTAGGCTGCCCGGAGGCAAAAACCTATTGGGGAGGCCAACAAACACCTAGTGAGCTTACAGCCCAAGAACTGCTTACCGTTGGTTGGATGTATTGTCACTGTCATTTGATTGCTTCTTATTCAATGGCTTGACTTACTCTTCTTGTGTTTGGCCTTCCTCAAGTGCATAGCCTCTTCGCCATCATTTTCATTAGCTGACTTGTATCTTTCCCCTGCTTATGTTTTGGGAACTTCTTTTTCATTCAGCACGCCTTGCAACTGGTCTATAAAATCACAGCAACAGGTTTATATTTTCCAGAGTAAGGAGCAGACTTAAAAGGTTGTTTTCGTTTAATCTCCTACATTCCGCAAATTGCCCAAAAACTCGGGTCATGGCACACAACGCTTTTATGGTGCTACAGAGGGGCAGGCTCATTAAGTTGGGGCTGCACTGACTCAGCTGATGTTTCAGGCATAAGATGTACTTAGCGATAAGGGGGATGTCCTTCTGGAAGTCCAGAAATATGCTCCCTGGGCTACTGCAGAGGCCCAAATAGCTGAAGCATGTTTTGAAGCATGTTTCAGTTCTAAGTCGTGTTCAAAGTAAATTTGGCCTTGGTAAGAATTTTCTTTTATTCTTTTTAAATTGTGTTTAGATATTCCAGAATGAAAATATTTAAAAATAAAACCATGCCATTGATAAAGATTGAAAATATTGAATTCTGGTACAGTTTTGGGAAAGCTTAAGATATGTGTGTGTTTTATCTTGAAGCTTTTTTGGATTTGTTTCTTTTACTTTTTTAAACATAAAACATAGCTTTACAGATAAGCATTCGCAAGGCTAATAGTCTGGCACTCGTTGTAAAGGCAAGATGTATTGCTTTGCCAGCATTTTTTTTTTTGCTGCTCCAAAGCCATACAATGAACACACTTTTTTCTTTGCTACTTTCTACTACTCTTTGCCCTCCATTTATGACATTTTTCCTTTTCTCAGACTGTCTTTTTTTGCCTTCTCCGCATAACTACTTCCTTTCTTTTTTCCCGCCCCTGGTTTATTCTTTCTGCCTCTATCTTGGTCACTTATTTCTCATTCCCATTCCCCCTATCGGGTCCTTCAGAGGCATTCTCTTTCTCTCAAGCTTATATTTAAAGCGATTTCTTTCTCACCTTGTTTCTAGTATCGCGCCCCACTTTTTTCCTCACAGTGGCTCCTCTCGATCCCTCACCCTAGTTAATGATTTGTTTCCTCGTCCCGTTCTCCTAAACTAACAGACTAGGCCTGTCTTTCCACCAATCAGTTATTTTGCAAAGTTCTCTTTGGCCTCACACCTTTCTTCCACCCTCTCTCCATCCTCAGGAAAGTGCTTCTCATTTTTAAACACAAAGTCCACATTAATGTTTTCGTGTACTGAGCTCTGGCTATGCGAACCTCGGCTGGTGTTTTGGTTTTCAGTGCATTCATTGTTTCCTCGAAGCAGCAGCTTTGCAGAGGACAGCAAATGATGTTTTTAGGCAAGGCTTTAAGGGTTTGCAGTCACAAATAGAATAAAGTTATAATCCAACCCTCCCACAGGAATAATATTGTCAATACTGACACTATCAATGTGGTACAAAATCAGGTGCCCATCCGCATGAGTAGTTCATCAAGTAGGTTTTGCTGCCCATATGATTCTAAAGTAATTAGATAAATATCTATGATGGGTATTATGGTAACCTCGACCCATAAATAAAAATGCTGGATGGTCACTGTGTGAGAGGCAAATAAAGCAACCTGGCCAAATGGTTCAAGCATTAGATAAAGCTGGTATCTGAGCCAGGCGCCTCATAACCCAAATAAAGATGACGGCAGAGGGATGTTTAGGGTAGCATCAACAGGCAAAGGTATCTGTAAGCAAATTAAGGGGTTTTATTAGAAGGATAGTCAAGAAACTGAGTTGAAATATTCAATCCCTAGTGAAACCTATCAGCGAGGCAGGCTAAGCCCTCAGCTGATATAGTTGCTGCACTGAGCACATCAGATGGCCAAAGCTTACCTGAGTGGCAGAGTCCATGTTTCCTGCAAGTTCCTAGCGTGGGTGCGCGGAACAAGCTGCCTTTGATATGCCAGATTCACTCCTCTGCAAGGGCGCATTTGCAGTGGCATGTAAGCCATGGTGGTGATGTCACAGGCAGAGTGACGGTGCTCTAGAAGTGAGCAGAGGAGACTACCTTAGCCAATGGAGTGGGTGACAGGGATCCCGGGCACCCTGATAATTCTCCTCTAGGTGGTCGGATGACAAAAAATAGAACTGTGACCAAAAGCAAAAAAAAGTCAAACATAAATATAAATACAGAAGTGAGGGAATAACGACGTAAAATCAGACATATAAGAATCACAAGCGCTGAAACACAAGCGCGGCCCGGCGGCCGTGATAGTTAATTGTGAGAGGGGGAGCAGGAGGTGAGCCCGCGAGTGGTGCGCGCACGCGAGCTGGGGAGAGCAGTCTGCTGTTTTTCTAAGCATATACTCGTGCTTGTGGCGCGCCCCTGCGCGCTCCCGCAAGGTGTATGCCGCCACGAGTATGTGCTTCGAAAAACAGCAGAACGATGGCTAAAGGGTCTCCTATGCAGCGCATGCGCGCTGCGAAGGCGAGACCTAAAAATCTGACAGGTGGGAGACCTGTGGGAGCCGGGGGAACTCTGAGCGCAGTTTGGCCTATCAGACTTCCAGAGATGTAAATATCTTTAGGTAAAACATGACTTCACAAAATACACAGCACATTTGGGAGAATTGGCAAAAGAAACCATGTTGGATTACAGGATTCTGACGATCCCACTGCATAGAAATGCAGTTTCACAGATCTACGCAACGCTAACCTGGAACAGCCTACATCTCCTAGGCAAGCTAAAAGATAGGTGGGAATTGGACCTAGGGATAATTGCGGATATAAATTGGGAGGAAGCGTACAAGGTTGCGATTAGAGTGTGATTACGGCTCATATAGCTTAAGATACTACACAGAGCATACTACATGTGAACCAGGCTTTACAAAACGGGCAGAATCCCTGATGATAGAGGCCTCCGTGGCTGTAAACAAAAGGGGTCACTAGTACTCACCTTCTGAGAATGTTCGGGGTTGCGGGCCTTCTGGCTGAATACACGGGCTTTATAGAACAGATGACAAGATAACGGATCAAAATTTCAGCACAGTTGGTGTGCTTACAAATTTGGATAGAGCAGACAAAACCCTGGTTTCCCCTTGTATTCTGCACTGTAGCACCGATTGTGGCGAGGAAGGATAGTATACGGTTGTGACGTAGTGGTATGAAACCCTGAATGACTCAATGGAACTGTAACAAGGACTGGTGTATGCAAACCGAGAGAACGTTGTACCAAGTATGAGGGTGCCCGAAGAAATTCAACAAAATATGGTGTTCGGGGGAGGAGATACAAGATCTGGAGTACTGAAAGGGGGAAAGTCATCCCAATTAAAATGTACAAACAGGAGGGAGTCAGGGCTTTAAAGCTGCGGTCTTGCCAAGCCAGATAACTTACTGGATAATGGTTAGGAATGTGGATGGGTACCTGTTATGGATATAACCCCGAAATGCTAAAGTTTCATATAAAATGTTTATGTATGGTAGGCTCTTGTATACTAACAAAAAACGTATAAAATGTTTTTAAAAATTGCTGGGCATTCAAAGATCTCTGCAGCAGGTGACCAAACCCTGTGAGATATTATTAAATGTAGCTTCTTTGTGATCATTTAAATAAGCCACCACAGATTTACTTTCCTTGATGGTCCTTATTGTGAGATTTTTTGTTGCTTTTTGTTGCAGACTTAAAAAAAAATTGTATACGTTGAGTTTCAGGCTCTGCTTTTCGATACTCCATCGGGCGGCTCTGCTTTTCGATACTTCATCGGGCGGCCCTCTTTCTGCTGACTCACCCAGACCCCCAATTAAAAGTTTTCTAGTCCAGAACTGGTAGTCACCAAGAAGCCACCACACACAGTCTTAGTCCTAAATTTGTCACTTCTGAAATTCTACCGTACGAGCAGAAAGTCTACGTTCACAAATACACAGTGCAAAGCTAAATCAATGCCAGTCCTATGTCTGTAAGTTGAACGTAGGTGCAGAATACGTTTTGTGATTCCGGCCTGTTATATTTATTATGAATCCTCCATACTTGTGGGGTCTTTGGTTTGTTATAATAGGTAGTTTATCCTTTTCAAATATTTGTACTTATCTTCGTTTGATATGTTATCTTTGATAGATATGTTATGAGTTTGGCCTATTACATTCCTCAAGAACACTCGCCAGCCTAGTCGCACACACCAGTCCGTGGCCAAGCTATAGCTCTTGAATAGTGTTAGAAAGAGGAAACTTAATAATTCAGGTGGGTCTGGGGAAATTGAGGAGGCAAAATGTTGTGTTAAGTATGGTGGTTTACTCACGGGGGCATGTCCTTCTGTGTTTACACATATCTAAATTCCCCCTATTCCTCTAGCCCTTTTCTGTTCTTTTTAAAAAAAAAATGTATATAGCGTGGACTCAACCTGAAGGTATCAGAGCGCTTTACATGAGCACCATTTGCATTACAGATGCCCACGTTAATTTCGTTAGGCGCTGGGAGATTAGGTGATTTGCCCAGAATCACAGGCTGTTGAGCGTCCCTGCCGAGACTCGTACCCAGTTCCCTAGCTTCGAGGTCGACCACTCTAGCCATTAGACCACCTCCTCTCCTTTCTGAGAGCAGCTAAGGGCGAGCCCTTTAGCTAATTGCTCAGGTATTTAAGTTACTAAAACGTAATTAATATAAGTATATTTTTTTCATGTAGTACTTCGTACCGCACTTCTGTTGGTTCTAACAGCCTTATTCGTCAACGGCCCGTTTTGCGAGCCCCTAATAGCGATTCATAGCGAATCGCTATTAAGGACTTGCAAAACGGTATTCATGTAGGAATTGCTAAATAAATAGCGATTCCTACACATTCCTTATTTGCGAGTAGCAAATTGCTAATCGCAAATAAGGAATAACTCCCCATTAATTCCCCATAGGAATGAATGGGGAGTATTCCTTATTTGCAATTTGCTACTCGCAAATAAGATAGCGATTTAAAGGGTGCCAGGGGTGTCCAAAGGACACCCTGTAGCACCCCTTAAATGCAAATTGAAACAGGTGTTGCGCACACACATGTCCAAAGGACATGTGTGTGTGCAACATGCAACTTAGAAAAATGCTTTTAAAAGCATTTTTCTAAGTTTTTGCTATTTACCGAGAGGTCTGACCTCTCGGTAAATAGCGGCCCAAAATTGCGAATTAGCAATTTAAAAATGGTTGATGAATTGCATTTAAGGAATCTCAAATAGAGATTCCTTAAATGTCCTTCCTCGCAATTTAGCGAATTAGCAATTACCGATTTTTGCATTTGGGATGATGAATCCCAAATGCAAAAATTGCGCTCGCAAAGGGCCAGATTCTCAGAATCTGGCCCTTTGCGAGCGCAATTCGGCTTGATGAATCAGGCTGTAAGTTCTGTAACTAACTAGTTTTGCCATTTGCCCATTGAATTGTGTATAATTTCCCGACTTTGGTGGGATGACCTGACATTGCCATGATTTGAACTTGTGATGCGCAGATTAAAGTTAGATGTCCTCTTTGAGAGTTTTACTCACCACTAACTTTCTAAATAGTTTGGTGTTAGTCTTTTTTTTTTTTGCTAAGGAATTGAGAATTATCCATAAAACCTTGAACCGTAGGTATGAGGATTTCACTGAACAGTTCTCAGGACCTAATTTGAGTAATGACACCATTTGTGAAACAATAATGATTTTGCGTCCTTTTCTTTTCTAAAAATACATTTAATTGGATAAAATTATTAGCGAAGTCCTTTTGAAGTTTATAAATACTCAAGACACAGTGTCCGATTTAGATCTTCGCGGTACTACTGCTGTCCCGCTGCGGTGGCAGTCCCAAGTACTCCGTTAAGCTGACAGCAGTCCGCCCGCCGTATTTTGATGTTGCTGCAATGTACCGGAGACCGCGGTGTGGCAGTCTTCTCTGCTGGCTAACCGTACTCTGTTGCCGTCATGCCTGCGGATATACGCCGAGCAGATTTTGATGTTCCCGTTATGCTGGCTGTGTCCTGGTGGCGGTGTCTTGACGGAGTGAGGCCATGGCAATGTGGAGAAAGGTAAGTACAGCTTGTTATTAGCTCAATATACATATATGCTGTGAATCTGTCAATATGTAGATAATATGTGCTGCATATAATTTTACATATAGCATTTCACACCAACAACATACAAACACTATTAAATGTACACCCACACCTACCATAAAAGCCTTCCTCCGATCCCGGCAACGAGGTAGTTGAGCGTTGTGGTCAAGTAGTAGCAGCAGCACAGGATCGTTCTGGGCCATGGTGTTCAAGACGGAATCGATGGTGGGACCCTGAAAAAGGTTGGTTTTCACCTCTTTTTTCTTCCATTCCGCCAACTCAAGCTTGGAGGTTTCTTGACACCAAACCTTTTCTTTGGACCTGCATTTGTTTTTGAGGCAGAAGCACTGTTTGATCTTTGATTGTTTGCCATCTCAGAATTTTCCCTTAAGCACTGCATGTTTAGCCTGTTTACACGTTGGTGGATCCTTTTTTTCTCTTCTTACTTCCACCACTAAAAAGACTACTGTTCAGCACTTCATCTGAATCCTGAGAACTTATAATAGTTGCTTTGTTGAAGGAAGAAAGGTTGCTCCACTGGATGTGGTTGTCCAGTGTGTATAATGCCTGTGGAGTGTCATATATGACCTCTACACCAGAGCTGTATTACTGTATTCCTGTTGCAAGAGAGTACTACATAATGTTAAAACCCCAAAACATTCCTTGCAGCTGTCTCTGCATCATTGCATCAAATGTATATGGGTAGAATACGCATCACTGATAACCCCGGAAGAGATTCTACATCTCTTTTGGCCTAATTAATGTCCTAAAAAGCACAATGAAGCAATATTTAAACTGATGAAATCCTAGAGAATGGATTAAAAAAAGGTTCAAAGATCAGCCCAGAGATCAGTTACAACATCTGATAAGACCTGGATGATGCCTCTCCCACCAGGCACTGAATCCCTGGCTGTTCCTCAGTTTTTGCCTTGTTCAGTGTTAGTAGGTTCTGCACAAGGGCATCTGTAACCTTGCTCCTGAGGTTGCTTCACATAGCCTTAGCGAGGTATTTTTGTCCTCTCAGATATTAAGATATGGGGACTTTTGTATTTCTTAGTCTGTATTTATATACCGTCGTCCCTTTGCAAAACATAGGGATACCTCCTTTCCTTTTTAGGTTTCGCCTAGCTATTGCGTAAGCGATGCTTTGCGAGATATTTAGTGGGGCTTCTGAAAGTGCTCCCAAACTGGCGGATCGGGTACAGTGCATGTGCGCCGGGCGCGCGCACCATTTGTTAGCCTGCGTGATCACTTTTGCTGCCGCTTTAATGTTCTCAGTGAGCCGCAAGGCCGCTGAGAACATCAAAGCGGCCGCAAAGTGATCACAAACGGGTACATCTGTGCTCCTTGCATTTCCCCCTCCCTTTTAGCCTATCCCTTTCAACAACATCACTTTAGACTTTGCTGTAGACCTTTTTCTAAGTCACGACCTTCTAAGTCACAACCTCTAAACTTAATATAGACAGATGCTGCATCAGCCTGCCCTTGATTTCTGTGTCCTTCACAAGGGCTTTCATTTCACCCTTTATCTGTGGCTGCGTCCGGTTGCGTCCTGGCTGCTCTCAGTCAGCTGGCAGTCATTTCCAACCTGCAGGCTCATTTTTTGTGATGTGACACCCAGCTCACTGCCACCTCCTCAGTGATGTCACTCCCAGTCTCCGGGTCCCTTGTTATGATGTAACAGCTGGCAGCCACTTGTGCCTTTATTTTCAGTTTCTATAACCATGATCCAACTGATGGAGTTAACTTTTCTAAACTATGCGCACCCCTTACAGCCTTTCAGGCACAGTAATGTGATATGGTTTCTTTTTAATAAAAGCACCACATTTTGCATGTTTACACCTCGTCTAAGCTTGTTTTATCAAAAGGAGTACATATTATGTTCTGTATCTGAAAGGCTCAAAGGGCTGGCATGCTGTCAGTAGATGGTACATTGTTTGCATTTTAGTATATTGTATACGTTGCACAAAATTTGCAAAAGGCTAGTATAATTATGGCACTTTACTCCACATAAAGCAGAACTTGTTGTGCAACTGACGTTGTGCCAGCCCTTCCAGCTTTTCACACGTAATATCACGGTATCTCCTCCTTTTGCTAAAGGGCCATTTGGATACTGTGATTTATTTTAAATATATGTTTGTGAAAGTGCTTAGCTGACAGGATTGAGGTTTCTAAATGTATTTATATTTTAGAACAACACATGCCCAACCATTTGAATTTTTATATAAGAAACGATTTTTGGAAATAAACACACACTGCTGATGGCATTTACAGTTTATTTCCAATACATACTTCGGACTGTGCTTAGCTGGCATGATAGTGTGATAGTAATGTATTTATAATTAAGAATAAAACGTACTCAGGCAATGGAATATTTTCAGGAGAAACACACAGTTTTTTACTAGGATTCTTTTTGTTTATTGAATTAGGACTTGCTGGGCTACTTAACAGTGTCTCAGCCCTTGCAGCTTAAACACATTGGCTAAACCAATAACTCTAGCTAAACACTTTTTTAGGCCCCAAATGCGAGACCTATTGGCTTTGCGTGCCACACCTTTCTGTTGTGTGTCTGTGTAGGTGGGGGGGGGGGACAGTTTTTAGTCTCTACATTTCTGGCTAAAGCGGACTAAGCAGTTTCTTTCAATCCCTCTTATAAGTGAGTCAGTAATTGGCACATTAAAAGCCAGAATGCTTTATCTTGGAGGCAAGGTTATTTAGTGTAAGACACACAACCTTGGCCCCGTGCTCCCGGCCCACTTCCTCTTCCCCTGTCACAGTTCAGACGTGGTACATTTAGCTCACATGCAGCCGGTCAGTCGCAAGAGCTGCACACCAGCCGTACAGTGTGCACCCTCCTGTGTTCACTGTCCTGTGTACACTGGCGTGTGTGCAACAGTATGTGTGGCACGTCATGAGTGCATGGTCCTGTGTGCAACGTCCCGTGTACCTTCCTGTGTGCATGGTCCTGCGTGCACTACCCAGAATGCACCACCTCTGTGCACTGTTGTATGTGTACTGCCCTGTGTGCACGTCCCGTGTGCACTGCCCTGAATGCACCACCTCTGTGCAGTGTCCTACGTGTCCTCTCCTGGGTGCACTTTCCCCACTGATGACAAAGCCTCGCTATTGTGTTCAATCTCGGGGGTGCTACTGTGGCAGGGCGATGCTTCCGTCTGTGGTACTCCCTGCCCCCACAGTTGGCAACACTCCACAGGCACTTACAATATGTCCAACATACAACCACACACAACCACACATACAACCACACACAACCAACCACACACAACCAACCGCACACAACCAACCGCACACAACCAACCGCACACAACCAACCGCACACACAACCGCACACACACAACCGCGCACACAACCACCACACACACAACCACCACACACACAACCACCACACACACAACCACCACACACACAACCACCACACACACAACCACCACACACACAACCACCACACACACAACCACACACAACCACAACACACACAACCACACACACACAACCACAACCACACACAAAACCACACAACCGCACACACACACACACACAACCGCACACACACAACCACACAACCGCACACACACACACAACCACAGACACACACACAACCACATAACCACACACACACACACACAACCACACCATCAGTGCACACTTTCACCAGACACAGACACCATCAGTCGTCGGTGCACGCTTTCACCGGGCACAAACACCACCACCCGTCAGCGCACGCTTTCACCGGGCACAAACACGACCAGCCGTCAGTGCACGCTTCCACCAGGCACACCCCACCAGACGTCCATGCACGCTTTCATCAGGCACACACACCACCAGCTGTCAGTGCACGCTTTCACCAGGCACACACACACCACCAGCCGTCAGTGCACGCTATCACGAGGCACAAACACCACCAGCCGCCAGTGTACTCTTCCTCCAGGCACACACCACCAGACGCCAATGCACGCTTTCATCAGGCACACACACACACCACCACCAGCCGTCAGTGCACACTTTCACCAGGCACACACACACCACCAGCCGTCAGTGCACGCTTTCACCAGGCACACACACCACCAGCCGTCAGTGCACGCTTTCACCAGGCACACACACCACCAGCCGTCAGTGCACGCTTTCACCAGGCACACACACACCACCAGCCGTCAGTGCACGCTTCCACCAGGCACACACACCACCAGCTGGCAGTGCACACTTCCACCAGGCACAAACACCACCAGCCATCAGTGCACACATCAATTGTGAACGCATCCACAATTAACTATTGTAGCAATCGCAGTATGGCGCACTTTACTTTTAAACAACATTTGGGGGTGGGCTGCACACCATCTTTCATCAAGTTCATCCCCCATCTCAGGCACTTTACTTTTAAACATATTCATCTAAAGCGCAGCATGCCACCATTGCTACAAAAAGAAATACTCTTTTTTTGGCCTACAATTTATAGACTTTGGTGTTGCAATATTTAGCTCAAACTTAATTAATGCGAGACCTATTGCATTGAAAATGCTTGTTAACTTTAACGTTGCTTCACATTCAGCAGACCAGTTCTCTAAATGCATGCTGAGACTCTGATGGGCTAGTTAAGCAATAGTGCTAGCCAGTGGGACCCCTAAACACTATCCTTTCTCCCCCTTGTGATGGGGACCTTCAAATTCTACCCCCCCCTCTTGTTTGTTTGTACAAATGAACGAACAATTAGAGAAGATGCTTGTATCATTGCTTGATTTTTGCGATAATTGATTGCATACCCTCAGCGCGTCAATCCCTCAATGTGTTTTCCATTTCTCTGTTCAATTACTGAGGTCGAAAAATTGATTGTCTGCTCACTGTGCTCTGAGTCGCGTGCTGCACCTCCTTGGTGGAGCCCAGTGAGGCAGAAAGATGCCTGACTAGCTTGAAATGTCACTCGCAGATAATGTTGCTTTGTCGGTTCTCGCCAGACTGCTCCTTTTTGGGGCGGGGTATGAGGTGCTTCCTTATGGCTGGTCTACATACCAAGAGAAGATACATTCCGGAAGACAAGCTGGATGGCTTTACAAAGGCCCTTCTCACACTGGCTGCATTCTAAACATTTTTTGGTAATCACCTTTTTTTTGGACAGAAATCTTGACATCTTCTTAATTGACCAACAGCTAATAAAAAAAAAATATGGAAACAAGGACATTATGATTCTACTGATTTTAAATATGTTAATTTTCATGCTCTCCAGTAGGATACTGAGCTCACTACTCACATTCTGTAAACAAAACATGGTTGCCTCGACTTCAGGAAGAAAGCAAACATTTCTCCTTTAGTAGAAAACAATTTTTAATTAAATATTCATGCACTATCAAACACTTTTCAGCATAATTTGAAAACTTGACTGGTTTAGCAGTGTAATCACAGATTCAGAGATGTGTTTCGAGCTCTCTACAGACTCGTGTAATCTCTTTTTTTGCCAGATACAACCAGAAGGCTTCGTTCAGACAGAGAATTAAAGGAATCGATTGCTTGATAAACAAATTACTTTAACTGTTAGGTGTTAGGGTTAACTAATTTGAGGTAATTAGTCTCATTTCATAGAACATAATTGTAATTTCGGAGTGTTTTCTTCATTTGCGCCTGCTGTGCCAAAATTATGCCACATGAAGGAATGTATCTCTTCTTTTGAATCCGATTTGTTAAGTAATATTAATTTGTGGTTCTAAGTTATTGCGCTACAAATATCAATCTGTAAGAGTGTTTGTTGGGTTAATTCGCATCCTGCAGAGATCTGCATGTAATCTGCAGGTCAGAGGTTTGAATGCCTACAGAGTTGACTAAACTTGTGTCCTCCTAGGTGTGGATAAAATGAGCCTAGTTGATTTGTGTAATTTTAACAACTGTCAGTTATATGCTACATTTGCAATTCTGTAGTCGCAATAGCTCATTTAAATATGTATATTGGTATTCTTAAAAATCATAACTAAACCTAAATATTTATTGTTTTTGTACTATGAGCATCTTAGTGTGGTACTGAAATTTCAACTCCTCGACAACTTTTTTGTTTATTTGAAAAGATTTTTGAGTTTTAAGGATCATCATAAGAAAAAAGACAAACGAAATATAATAAAGACTTCTACTTTGATCAGATTTGACATACACATGTATGTTGTATATGGTGTGACTCAATAGTATATACTGTACCCTAAGTGGAGGTATCTTAGTTCATGACTTAAGTATGCATAATCCCGGAGTTGTTGTTGACAACAGTATAATGTATTTATTCACAACAATCAGGCCTGAAGGCTAAGATTTTTTTGTGGGAGAGGTAGTACCAGATTTTTTGTGGGAGTATTAAGCCCCTCTAATGTATCTGTATGTATTTAATATAATTTTACATTGTTTTAGTTGTTTCTATATATTTGTCCAGACTATTCCAAATATACATTTTTAGTGTTCAATGGGGGTGTATGGAGTTGAGTGAATATCTGCTCGTCTAGTAAATTCTGTTCATGCCCATCATGTGTGTGCATGGATAGTTTTGTGAAGTCTTATAATTCTGAGAGTATAGATTTAATTCCAAGTGTTAGTAAGATGACTAGGAGGAGGATATCTTATTTGCTAAGTTTTTGGGTAATGAGTAAAGATCCCCAGAGTGATGGAGGCAAGGTCCGGAGTTCATTTTATGTTAAGAATGTGTTGGATATAAATACTACTTTCTTTCCCGACGTTTTGGACCAGGTAACATTCATGGAGCATGTGTTGGGGTGGCCTTGATTTTCATTGCATCTCCAGCAGTTCTCTGAGTCTAGTAGTCTTAGCTTATGTACCTTGGTAAGAGTCCAAAGAGCCGTGTGTGCTGTCTACAATTTACATTGGAAACGTTGGGTGTAATCTTATACTGAGTAAGTCTTGTCCAGATACCCTCTCAATGTATTGTAGAGGATTTGAGCAAATTATAGTCATTGAATAAGAGTTTCCATTTGGTTTGTTACAGTTTTAGTTTGTTATAAGAGTATTTACGGGAGAGTAAAGCATTTATTTTGAAGGTGCAGAGGGTTAGGCCTGGATAGTGAAGATGTTTTGTTTGTGAAAGAGTGCTTTTACGCTTAAAGACATTTATAGAAGTAAAGGTCGGTGAGGCCGAATTTCGATTTAATTGTGAGAATGGAATAGCATCTCTTTTGGAACCCATGTCTTTTATCATATTAATGCCTTTCTTAGAGCAGTCTTAGTAGTAAAAAGATGTTCTTATGTTTTATTTTTTGGTTATACCACAGAGAAGCTAGTACAGAATGTCTAATTTTGTTTTCATTTTACTGTTTGATGCATTTGATGGTTTGCACGATTCCTTCGAGAATCGGCATTGAGTGTTAAGTATCTATTGAATCTAATTTCTTCTAATTGAGAAAGTAATTCGGGACGAAGGAAAACGTCAGTATGTGCTCACAATCCAAATTCTGGAGTATGTATAATACATTACTAAAAGAGCGGCTGCTAAAGCTAAACCAATGAGATGTGGTTGTCTGAAACCAAAAATACCGAAATCAAGTAAAAAATATTATTTTGAAGCTCAGTAAAATAGCACAAGCTTCTTTTTGGAAAGATATGCTTGCTGCCCATGTTCGCAGTAGTGCAAAGGATTATTTGCACTGTTAAATGCAAAGGATTCTGCGCACTATTAAATGCAGAGGATTCTGCACACTATTAAATGCAGAGGATTCTGCACACTATTAAACGCATAACAAAGTCCCACAGCTAATTTCGAATAGAAAATTGTGTATAGTTCCTCGTGATCTATGTACAGGGTGTTGAGTACTTCAGCTGCCGCTAGAGAGGTTTTTTTTGTCAAATACATATTTAAAGCTCCATTAGGAATGCAAACAATCCCCTCTTTGAAGTGTTCACTGGAGGCCTCTTTACTTGGGCGTGAGAAAGGAAAGGTTGTGGTTAATTAGTAGTCATTTGTTCCTGAATCGAGACTTCCACCCCCATCCCAAATTGAAAGTGACGGTCACAGTGGGATGCCCACAAGTGGGGGAGTGCTACTATAAAATGTGTAATTACCAGCGTTCGTCATTTGAACTTCCCTCTAGAGGTCAAATGCAGCTAAACAAGATCTGACGACCTGTTGGGAATCCAAGGATGTCGAGCCAGACTGAGCGATTTGACCAGAGATCAGTGTGTAAACGGAACGGTGCATAACTAGATGACCTCGACGTGTGTTTGCACTCTCCTCTGATGTTTGAGACCAGATTATGGAACAATTGCACTAATGCTGCACAGTTTTAAAATGTCATTTTCACCAACCAACCAGTGCAAAAACCACATCTTCACAAATTGGCCAATGCACAAGTTGCCTTTGCTATGCTTTCTTCATCTTTGGAAATGTTACTGTAAAATGCAGTTAATCAGCTTTGTTATATAAATTGGTCCTTTGTATTACTCTCTAATCTTCTCACAGTTTCTACAGCGTTATTTTTTGCCCGTAGTCACATCAGTAGCTACCACACTACGCGCCGAGTTTGCGGGTTTGAAGTATGCTCCTTAAATTCGTGTAAAAAAATGATGACACACTCCAGTGTAGTGAGAAGTGCAGAGATAGTATGGGTGGAGTGGAGTCCCAAGATAAGGGGCAAGGGCAAATCATTCTCACTTTTAGCATCAATTGGTGACTGTGATTCAGTTCTCCAGTCACAGGCCAGTGAAGACTCAAATTTACATCGCTGCTCTGTGGTGTCTAGGCATCCCGACACCCTACGTCAAGGTTTATTGGGGGGGGAGAGATTCCAGTAGTTATTGTTTGTTATTGGGATTAGTTTTACACTCATAAGGAAATGAGGACATGCATTTAATCCAGTTCCTATGTAGTAGATCAGTTTATTAGGACTTAAAAGTGATCTTTAGTAGGAAAAGTGGGCATGTCATCATACACATCGTTGGCACTATTAAAGTGCGAACAACCATTAGGTTGCAGAGGTATGACTTTTTAAAGAATAGGTTGTGATCTTTGAAATGAGCAGTGGGCAATTTGCAGAAATACAATAATAGGGAATAAGGCAAACATGCATGTGACTTAGAGTAGATTGTGCACAGAAAGAGGAGGCATGCACAGGATGTAAAGTTAGTAGATGGTGATTTGAAACCAAAGGACAAGCAACAATACGTTTTAAGGCAGGTTCAATGGTACTTTTAATGCAGGGGAGTTTTTTTTTAGATTCCATGCAGTATACAGATACAAAAACTGTAAAAGGAAACCTTTGCATGCAAAACAGACAGTGCTATATTCGGTACTTTTGATGAGCAGTAAAGCCAAGCAGACATTCAAGCCGCTAGAAAGCTACCACTAGGCCACCACTTCCGCTAGAACAGCTGATCTGCTCAAAGGCTTGAGCCGTAAATAATGTCTGGCTGCATAAACAGGGAACTAATGATAGGTTTAGACTGTATTCAAAAGTAGCCATATCCTCATGATCATAACAGTGTGAGAGAGCTTACAGGTTAAATAATGCAGGCATCGAAATGAAGATCCTGCAAATGCTGGAATGAATGTCTTCTCGTGTTCATCTTGAAAATCTGACTAAGGGTATTAATTAGAAAAAAAACGAAGTGGGATCCATTTTGGATGCCCCTGGTTGTGGCAAAAGACACACAATTGATGGACGGAATGCAGAACAAATCAAAACTTTCTCCCCCAGTCAAGAGATCTGGGTTAAATCCATCATTCTCAAGTTGAGAGAGGAAAGTTTCCCAGACAGTTGAAGTGTATTGCCTGTTTTATAACCTGCATTACCTCCTTGTCCCGCTCTCTGTGATAAATCGCACATTGAGGCCCCAGGCCTCCATTCACAACCCTTCCCAACATATAAAACACTGTCTACCCCCGCCCCCCACCCCCACCCACCCAAACCTCCATCCTCACTACCTGTTCCTTTTTTGTGCACTTCATTCGGGCAGGCACCGTTCCATGCTCCAGCGCTTTGGGCAGTTTCAAGTAAGAGTTTTACGGTCCCCTAGGGCCTGCAAGGTAATCTGTGTCTGCTAACGGTGTGGCAAACTCTCTGGTAAAGGGGATTCAGCTGTGTTTCCCGGGTGGATATCTGCGGTGCCTTCCTCTGGCCAGGGTGGGCGCGGCTAGCATACCAAAGCTGATTCACCCAGCCAGAGGTCTGCAGTGTCTGCTCTCCAGCGGTGTGTGTGTAGTGGGTTACTATTGCACCCATTTGTTAAAGGGGCATTGCTTCCCATGGCTTCTTGACAATCTCGGGATTAGTGCAATTACAGACTTTTACTTATGCTTCTATCCGGTTTGCCTCAGTCTGCTGGGCTTACGGCGAGGCTTTGGGGGGCATTATTTATATGTAGACCGGTTTCTCTCTGTCATTAGTAATGTATACTTGTCTGTTGGGGATTGGTCAGGTATGGTTGGGCCATTTTTATAGGTTTAACTATATTTGGAGAGATTTTTCTCCCAATGGTAGTTCTTTGGGGACTATTTTAGGTGAGGTGTTTCTTCTGATTTCTGTATGATTCGCTATTGAGAAAAATACAGCAAAGAGACATAGATCACACACTCCTGATTCAGGGTACGAAAGTGACTACCGGCAGGAAGTGGCTGTCAAAGCTGCTTGTGTCCCAGCTGGGGTATCTGGTTCACTGTCCATTGTCGAAGTACAAGCAATGATAGATGCTGCTGTTGCTAAAGTGCTAAAGTCTTGTCTGGCAAACATAAAGCCAAGCATGCTTCAGTCCTGTTGGAGAATGTTCAGGATTTTGACTCTTCGGTTGAGAGACATGTGGTGCCTGGTGGAAAGTTCATTTCCAGGAATGAACTGGCGGACATTCTGTCACATATCCATGTCAATCTGGGTGTGGCGCCGCCTCTGGTGGGTAGGCGGGGGGGCTGCTGATTACTTATTTCCGCAATTTGCTAAGCCTTTGTACTCACTTTGTCTTTGCACCCAAAGATCAGGGAGGCGATCTTTAGATCTTGGGAGGAGCCTTAGCATAGACAGGTTTCCTGCTTTCTTCAGAAATCCTAAGCATTGGAAGATGGGGATACACTGTTTCTTTTCTTCTGTTAAGGTGGATTCAATTTTGGCTCCTCTTATTGGCAGATCCTCCTCAAATCCTGATGATTGATTGCCTTCGGATTACGTGGATCGAAGGTGAAGGAAGTTTTGAAGAAATCATTCCCAGCGTCCAATCTCATGCTCAGAGCTGCTTCATATAGGGCCTTGACTACCCAATCTGTAGTGAAGGCATTTGAGGCTCTGGCAGAGGCCAGGCAATATGGGTCCTGGGTGTTTTGATGTCTTGGCACATATAAAACAGCAGGCAAAGTTCCTGGCGGACGTTTCGGCTGATGTGATTAAAGCAGCTGCTGTGGTTTCCTCCTCTGCTATCTTGGCCCTGCGGAACCTTTGGCTGAGAGACTGGAAGACTGATTTGGCTGAGAATTCTTCCTTTCTTAAACTGCTATTCGATAATGGTAAACTATTCGGTGAACGGTTGGATGGTGTGATCCGCAAGTCCTTCAAAGAAGGATAAAAAGCACACTTGGTCCTACAGATCTTTTTCTGGCATATCTTCTAAGAATTGGAATTGCCCAGATGCCAGGGACACCAGGGATTTTCCTTGGAGGGAAACCCGTTCCTATGCCTTTCGCAAGAAGCAGCTCCAGCCTGGATGGTTAAGCTGCAGCATGTCAACCCCCCACCCCTCACCCCGCCAGAACGGTGCCCTCCTGTCAGCGCTCCCGACTATGGGAGGCCTGTTGACACGCTTCCTGTGAGTGGCTGGGTGACAGCGTTCCTTCCAGCATGGGTGCTTTTCATCTCTGACAAATGGGTGAGGAGTATCCTGCACAACGGCTATCTCATAGATTTTGCCTTTTTCTCCAGACACAAGGCACATCCCTATGCCTGTAACATGGAATCCAGTAAAGAGGAAGGCTCTGCTGGAAGGGATTTAGGCCTTGGCGCAGAAGAGAACTGTCATTCTAGTACCTCTTGATCATGTCGGCCAAGGGGTATACTCTATCCTTTCCCTGGTTTGGAAAGTGTCTAGGGAGTTGCACTTGGTGTTTGATCTCAAACACCTCAACAAATGGGTGGCATTGGTTCCTTTCAAGATGCTGTCTCTCCAGCAGCTCATTCCCCTCATATCTCCAAGGGGAACTTCATGGCTACGATCGATCTCCAGGATGCTTACCTGCATTTTCCTGTTAATCCATGTCATCAGTGGTTTCTGAGGTTCTCTGTGGGGACGTCACATGTCCAGTTCCTGGTTATGCTATTTGATCTGAAGTCGGTTCCCCAAGTCTTTACCAAAGTCTTGACTCCTCTGACGGCAGTTCAGTATTTCTTCCAAAGCACTGCAACTTGGTAGATTGTGGGGGTGGTGAGGTGTCAGACTGCAATTTCTGTTAATCAAGGTGAGGACGTTTCTAAGCCTAGCCTTAGTATGGCCTAATTGCCACTTTTGATTTGTTAATGATAGTCGGGTACCGAAATCTCACCCTTTATTGTGCCCAGCTAGAGAAAGTGTTTTTGCCATTAAATCTCACAGGCAGACTTAAACTTCATTGAAACCTCAATCTAGCACACACCGCAAATTTTGCACCAAAGTCTGCACCCTAAGCATTTTGGCCCAGTGCAACCTACACTGCAAAACTGTGTCGCCAGTACCAGAAGGTAGTGTGTGGCCTTCATAGGTGAGAGTGGAGAAGTGTATATTGCCGTAGTGACTGGTGTCCGGGAGATGTGGTGGGGCAGCACGGGGGCTTTAACAAAACAAACAATAAAAAAACATACCTGCCGGTTTTCTGTTTGCCGGTCTTCTGCTCCTCTGGGCAAGGGCTGAAGCTCCCAGACTCCCTACAGCCAATCCAGGGGCTGGTCTCATGAGATCTGTGTCGGAATTTGGCGGAGTGGACTTGTTTTGTGCTCCGTCTGGAGCTGGGAGCCTGTGCCGATGCCTGCTTGTCTCTCCACCCAGCAACACAGCTGAGTCGGAGAGATGTCCGTGTGCATGATGGTTTGGCCATTCCTCTGACGGCTGGCCAAGCAGTCATGCGCACTGACAGCAGTGCCCACCAGTCCTCCACCCCTCCCCTTCCCTCTGCTGCAGTGCTGTGGCCCCGCCCCCTAAGACTCAGCTACAGGGCGAAGAATGAAATGATCAGACTTTTATTTTTCTTTTGCATCTGCGGGAAGGGGAGGGCAACGCCCCTCAGCCATAGTGGAAGTGCCACAGCTGCTATATTTTTGTTAGTTGCCACTTACATTGCACACCTACCGAAAAAAATAATTTGTATCAAGTGAATGCTGCTTGGTTGGACATCAGCACAAGATGTATTAAGATTCAACTTCTGACTTGCCCTTTTGGGCAGCTCGGCTCCCTGTTGTCTTGTTTGTTGCATGTGTTTGTCGGATTCAACACATTCTTGTTTCTCGGTTTTCTCATTTGTAGTCCTTTATGCATGTTTAATCCAGTGATATTGCAAACAGAACCAGTCCACGTTCATAATCTTGAAAACATGCATTTTGCGTTGCTGCACGGGGTCTCTTTGGGAGTGCAACACTATGAACTGTGAGTCCATCACTGTACACCATAGGTATGCAATGCACCAAAACAACTTGGCACTAAAAATAGAAAATATGAGACTTGTGCTGTCTGCCTCTCAAAATACAAAACACCTCAGGAAGTTAATAAAAATCACGAAGGCACTTTTTTTCCTGCAGAAAACTGCCCAACACACTCGTTCATTGATGGTTGTAACACAACAGTCGAGGCATGGTCGCTTGTCTTGACTTGCTTAATTGTCGTGCACTAGGCGCTCTGACTTCCCTTATGGGTTTAGTTTGTTCTTGGGAAGAGACAACGATTTTTTACCTCAAACTTCTGAGTGTCAAATCTCTTCGTACGAGTTTGCGAAGGCTGCTGTACAATGCCAGCTAATGACCCAGATGCGGCGATCTCGTTGTGTATTCAAATACCGCGATGTTTGTATTGTCACTAATGATATGCTCATTCTGATAATGGGCACCGCAGTCTCTTAGCATGTCGCCCCTCTGGGAGACGCTGCATTTTTTTTAACTAAGTATTGTTCTGGCTTCTCTCCTTGATTGGCCCAGAAATAGCAATCGGCTGGGGAGCGGGATGACATGCCTCTTAGCGATCCCTTTTATCTTTCAGATGAGTATCAACATTGTATGCTTCCTAATGGAAGTGTAATTTAATGAAATCTATTGGGTAAACATACTTCAGATGTTCAAAGGAAGTGACACCATTTTTGCTGGCAGCCGGGCCCTGGCTGCTCGCCAGCTTGCCTCTAGCAGCTATGCCCCTCGCATGGAGAGAGACACTTGCAGCCGTCGCTGCCATTCTCTCCCCACTCACCCCTGCCCCTGAATTTGATTTTTTGCAGGGACGCGGCACTCGCTTTGTGACTTGTAACCTCAGCTGGTCAAGTGTAAAGTGGCGTTACAGATCTTTTATCTTGTGTTTGGTTTTATGTACAGTGCTGGCCTTAAAGTGAGGAGGCGCGCGCCGCACGTGCCCTGCCCTGAAGCCTTTCTCTGCCTCGTCATTAGCTTAACCTTCCAACCACACCCACAGATGCTTTGAGAAACCAGACCAAGCAGCAATGACGTGGCAATTTCTTTAATTGTTTTACTTTCTTTCTTCCACTGCATGTTCGTTTTGCGTTACTTGCTTAGGATTGTCGTGCTGTTTGCCCAGCACACGGCCACGTTCATTTCCCAGCAGCGTCGCAGAGGGTTGCTGCATCAGGTGGGGAAAATTATTTCCCCAACTTATGTGAGCAGTATTTGCCTACGAGTTGGCAAGTGTATTTCCCCAGCAGCTTGCCAAGGTCTTCGTTGGGCAGTTTACCCCAGTATTTGCAAGTAGTTTGCCACAGTGTTGTCCACTTGCCTGTCGCAGTATTTTGCCAGCTGATAATCACAGTATTTGCCCAACAGCTCGCCACTGTATTTGTCCTGAGGATTGCCTCATGGCGCCCAGTAGAGACCAGTCCCTGAAGTCAAGTCATGGAGTGCATGTTTTGTGAAGGATATGGAAGCCCCCAGCCTTGTACTGCCCCTTCTTTCGCTCTGATTTGACTTGTACTAGTGTGACATGAAATTAATAAGACCCCTGAGTCTTAGTGAGTCCAAATAGCCCATGTTACATACCAGTAGCCCTACTGGAAATGTCATTGGGCAAACTCTAGGTGTTACTTGTGCTTATGAGCAAACACAACTGTGTCATCGAGAGCATGTGTGTAGATCTGGGCGACTCCAGACCTTTCGGAACATGCTGTGGAACTGTTCGAGGCCAGACTAGAAATACTGCTTTTTGATTTATTGCAACTGTGTACTATATTATATTGGTTCTTCTAAGTTTCTATAAGGTCTTTACTATAGGGCACAATTTGAAGTCAGTATGTCCAAGTTTGCTCAATTTGCTAGGTATGGACTAATGAATATTGTTCTTCAGTGTGGGACCCTGATTAATAGTTATGAATAGTTGGATAGTCACGCTGATGCACATGATGCCATAGCAATTAGCAACATAAATTATGTATTTATTTTAAAAGGCATATTTAAATGTACTAATGTGGTGCAGACTAACTGCATGTTATACTGTTCGGATTTTTTAATTTTTTTAATATATAGCCATTTTATTCAATGTTCTTTATTTCGGCAATACACTATAAAATTCATATATAGCAAAATCACAAAAACAGTATAGTATCAGTGCTCAAGGATCAGTGCCCAAGTGGTTTACCTCTTTTTTGTAAAACCGGACCCAAAAATTCAAGGTCAACAACTCCCTGTCCAAACCCGTTCCAGTGACGCTAGGAGTCCCACAAGGTTCCTCGCTATCCCCTGCACTCTTTAACTTATTCATGGAACTTCTCACCAATCCGCTACAAGCATCCAGCGTGCAATTCCACATGTACGCTGACGATACCCAACTGTACCTCAAGATCAACACCCTGGACGACATTAATTTATTTGCTTAACACTACTCTTAAGACCACCCAAACTTGGCTGGCAGAGAATCACCTTAAACTGAATGCTTTAAAAACTGAATTCCTCCTGATTGCCCCACCTGCCAAAGTCCCCATAATGCACCACTGGATCAAACACCTTTCAGCACTCAACGTCCAGCCAACCATTGTGGATTCAGCTAAATTATTGGGTATAACTCTGGACTGCAACCTCAATATGCAGAAACACATTAGCAACGCAACGAAGGGAGCAAACTTTCAGATTAATACACTAAGGAAGCTGAAGCCCTTCCTACCCCCCCAATGACTTCAAGATGGCGGTTCAAGCTCTTGTTCTACCACGGCTGGACTATGGAAGTGTCTCGCTATGCGATCTCCCCAAAGCCACCACAGCTCCCCTTAGAGCAGAGGTCTTCAAACTTTTGGATGCCGAGACCCCCCTGTCAACATTTTCAAGCGTAAGGACCCCCTCCTGACAAAAATTTCTAAACCTCTAGGTTATGAGGAAGGTGAGGACCAAATTATGCGACAGGCTTGACTAAATTGTGTGAGTAGAAAATGTAAATAATGTTCTGTGATGCTGCGTATTTTGGGGTAGCATTGCTTTATTATTTAGATTTTTTTTAAACACAGTAATACTGAGGAAAGATGTCACCCCATCAGTACCAGTTTATAACCAAAATACAGCAATTAACATCAGAAAGATGTCTAGTCAACCTCTGTGAAGGGCCTCCCAATCCACAGGAATACGCGCTGCCACATTAGAAGCTCACCTGGCCATGGCCGGGAGGAGCAAGGGTGCATTCAAACCGTGGCGGTCTTATGCAGAGTTAAGCAGTTTACCCATGCCCCTTTCCTCTCACCCCCTTCCTTCCATCCCTCTCTTCTCCCAACCCCGTATCCCTCTCTCACATTGCAGGCAGATGGTTATTAGCCCCAGGACACCTTTTGGTAACAGTAGCGCACTACAAATGTAAATAATAGGCAGAAGCAGGGGATCCACTAGACCCGAACTTCGGGGGGGGGGGGTGTTAACACTCCCAGGCAGGGCTTGTCGAAGCACTGCTCGCACACGGTGCAACATTCTTTCCACCTTCTCCATGAATTCCCACACTACCACTCACCAACAATACACCTCATCTCTCTATAGCACCTGTCTGACAAACGTTTCATTTTTTTATAGCGCTACTCATAGTTTACTCACACTCAGTTCTGTAATGTGCATGGTACATCTTCTTTGTACCAGGCACTTTAACCTTCTACACTGTGTGGGTGACAAGAGTGCCCATGTGACTGCACGGTGAGCAATGCAACAGTGTGAGAGTAGGGTAAAAGGAGTGACTGCAGGGTGAGTGAGGTGACCATATGAATTTTAGTTCGGCTGTAAGTGCAGAGTGGGACTAATTAGTGCATGGTTAGTGATGGCCTTGTTTGAGTGAGCTACAGATTGAGCAGTAGGGGGGGGACAGGTGAGTGAAGTGTCACATGAGTGCAGGGTGAGAAGTGTGCTCGTGTGACTGCAGGGTGAGGTACAGAGTGAACAATGCAAGCTAATTTTTAGTACAGAATGATCACTGTGAGAGCAGGGTGAGCGGGTGAATGTTATGAGTGCATGGTGATCAGTGTGAGTGCATTGTGATCACTTTGAGTACATTATGATCACTGTGAGTGCAGGGTGAGTGGGTGAATGTTGTGAGTGTATGGTGATCAGTGTGAGTGTATGGTGATCAGTGTGAGTGCATGGTGATCAGTGTGAGTGCATGGTGATCAGTGTGAGTGCAGGGTGAGCGGGTGAAAATTGTGAGTGCTTGGTGATCAGTGTGAGTGCATGGTGATCAGTGTGAGTGCATGGTGATCAGTGTGAGTGCATGGTGATCAGTGTGAGTGCATGGTGATCAGTGTGAGTGCATGGTGATCAGTGTGAGTGCGTTGTGATCGCTATGAGTGCGTGGTGATCGCTATGAGTGCGTGGTGATCGCTATGAGTGCATGTTGATCGCTATGAGTGCATGTTGATCGCTATGAGTGCATGGTGATCGCTATGAGTGCATGGTGATCGCTGTGAGTGCATGGTGATCGCTGTGAGTGCATGGTGATCAGTGTGAGTGCATTGTGATCAGTGTGAGTGCATTGTGATCACTGGGAGTGCAGGCTGAATGTGAAAGTGAAGGCGAGAATGAGAAGTGAGTAGTCTGAAAGCAGGGTGCATTCCCAGAAACTTGAAGCGTAGGATTTCAGATATAAGATAAACTATTGCTATAATGGCATTAATCAGGGTTCGAGGGTGGAGGAAATAAATAATGTGCTGATCCTGCAACAAACTTCCAGTCTAATGATTAGGGTTACCAGCTCATTATTTTGCTGGCCCAGAAATAAGCAGTCACCTACAGCTGTATTTTTTGCACTTATCTGTGAATACTTAGAACAGCAAATATAAATAGAAAGCACTTTTAATTGTGTTCTAGGGATGCCTCAATGATCCATGACTAATAATTAAAGAGAATAAAGACAGAAAAGTCACATAACTAATTAATACATACATTTTTTTTCTAACTCAATTTAGTGTCAAGAGCAGGTCTCTACAGGATCTTTAAACAACACATAGCAGGCATGTTTCTTTTGGCAACCCAACTTTATATTTCTTTTCCTTAAATGCATTCTCACACTACAGCAGTAAGTGTAAAAATACAAATGTAAGGATTAGGCAGAGTGGGGGCCCAGGGGGTACTGGAACCATAAAAAAACTAAGCTTTGGTAATCAGTTAACAAAGGCATGTAAATATGCTAATGGTCTTTAAAGACCTGTGAAAAACTCGGGCCGGAGATAAGACTCCAGACACTGCTCAGCCGAGGCCCCAGGAGCGCGAGCTGCCCTGCAGCAGCCCGGGCTGAGACACAGGATGGGGGAGGAGGGGGGCTGAAGCCCTGGAGGCCAGGGAAGAAGGGACACTGTGAAGGCGCGACCCCCTTTGCCTCGCTCCACGGCCCCCCTGGGGGTCGCGCCCCACAGTTTGAAGACCCCTGCCTTAGAGCCTCTACCAACGCGGCAGCGAGACTCATCACTGGCTCGAAAAGAAGAGCCGACATCTCCCCTGACCTAAAATCTCTAAACTGGCTGCCATTTGAAGCAAGAATCCACCTGAAAACAGCATGCATGACACATAAGGCCATACATCAGAATGCACCCAGCTATCTCACACAAAAACTCACAATATCCTGTGGGACAAGATCAACAAGAAGTGCGGAAAACCTCCTTTTGAAACCACAAAAATTCAACAAGAAAAAAACTTATAAACGATCCTTCTCAGGTATGGCACCCAGGATATGGAACGCCCTTCCACCGGAAACAAGACTGAACCCCGCCACTTCCTCCTTCAAATTGGAAGTAAAAGGCATCCTTATGGCAAAATTAATGTAAACACAGTCCCAGGTGTCTGTGAGGACTTCCATACCCTTTATCAAACTTGTCAACCTAATCATTATATTTGCCATTACCATGCTTCGTTTTGTTCACCCTGGTTTTGCACCTTACTTCCTTTCTTTTTGTATGCTCAGTGATGTTCTATATGTTTGACATTCTTATCATTATTGTACTACCATGACTCATCAGGCCGCTCCTGTTCTGCACCTTTTTGATTTGCTTTTTGTTTGCTTTGCTTTTTGTTGCTATGTATTATGATCTTTGCATATCTTTAATGTATGATATAACTATACTCATTTACTGTAAAGCTCTCTGATACCCGCAAGGGTCTTGTCCGCGCTCTATAAAACTTTCAAATAAATAAGGATACAATGGCAGGCAAGGGCATGTAAATGCAACAAAAGCAGTTATAGCATTAACAAAATGCTATATGTCACCACATAAAACAGTAACATTGATTGTACAAATTTGAGGTAGAAAAAAGAAATAGTTGTCAGAAACAAGCTATCAGCCAATTGGCTTAGCATAGGTCTCTAATGGACTTAGCAAGCTAATGCAATCATTTACAATTTACCCAGTCCTAAGAATGGTATGGAGGGTATGTGTGCCCAGTTCCTGGTGGGCATAAAGGGTGAGTTTGGCATACAACCAACTCAACAGCTACAACCCTTTTTATGCTAGTAGTTGAACAGTTTTCCTCCTCTGTTGCCACATAGCAAATAGGTCTTGATACTACAAATACAATGTGTTGGCTAGTGTCTGTTTGTAGAATTCTATGAGCCTCCACATGCTGTCCGGTTCCTAGATTCCTGCATACTGGGATTTGCCATTTCGCCCTGGCCTTACTATAATCAGGACAAAAAAAGAGGGCATGGCCACAGTTTGTTCTCCATAACCACAGGACTAACAAGCCATCGGGTTAACTGAGCGCGGTCATTTCGACATAGTAAAAGTAAAAGGGAGAAAAAACGGGAGATATTGAGTCAGACAGCTGTTCTATAGTGCTGAATTTTGACACTGCACCTTTAAGCTAGCAAACTTCCTATCATGCTTTGCACAGGGAATGGCACCAGTTTTTAGCCGACCAAAGTATAACAGATCCAACATCACTATGTTCTGTCTTTTTGACCTTTTCCCATTAAAATCTTTCATACTTCAGAATTTCATTTCACAATCACCCAGTTTCTTTTAGAAGCAGAATCTTGGGGCACTTCTTTCCACTGAAAACACCCCATTTTTAATCTTGTTTTCATAGCAAAATCCCTTTAAGTTTCTTTAGGTACTGGTACATTGAGGACCGAGGCTGAGAAAAGACCCAATCATTCTTTATGTTGTTACTCTGTCCAGATTGGCATATTGGGAAAGAGCAAATTTTGTCAGCAGCTAAAGAACCCTTAAATAAAGGGAAGGCATCAGCCTACGAAAACGTATGATGCCAGAAGGATTCCAGCGATCAGAGCTGCAAGGACCGAACAGGCTGGGAAGGATAGCGAGCGGGCTCAATCTGTTGTAAGTCATCGTACCTCACCCAAGGACGCCCAATGAGGCAGAACCAGGTAAAGGTGCAGAGAAGCAAGACCTCATTGCTACTCAATTTCAAGAGGATCGCCATAGAAATAAGTTACACTGGCAACCTGCTTACCGCCAAAGACAGAAATTACATTGGTGACATACTAAGGGTCAAAGGAAGCTTCCCCCTAAAGATATTTGACTTTCATGGCTGCTGCATACTTCATCTTCAAGAATATCAATGTAAAGACACTTCCCAGTATCAACAGACTGAAAAGTTTAAGACAACACCTCCACTCCACGTCAAAGGACCCATTAAAATATTATGGAACCTTTTACTGATCCAGCACCAGTTCATTCGTGGGTTGTACTAGCTACTTCAGGCACTCCCTTGGAGATGCCCTTGATAATTACTACCATTCCAGCAGAGAGCCAGAAGTATCATTGTACGATGTCTGAGCTTCTAGAACATGTCCTCAACGATAGGACTGAATACCCACAAGAGAGCTCTCTGCGAAAACAGCCATCATAAGATAAAATGGACTGACATAAGAACTCTATCTCCTTGAAGGGGGACGTTTCTTTTTCAAACAGTCACCATTAGTGTTGCCATTATCTTTTTGACCATTGGATGAAATCACCACTTTTCTGCCATGTCCTTGCGAGCGTCACTGTTACGCTGAACATCCCAATGGTGACCACACGTATAGAGCCTTTAGTAATTTTTTTGTTTCAAATCTTTTTATTGAGTATTAATTGAACATACAAAAAAAGGGGGGGGCTAAACAAAGCAAAGTACATAACTGATTATATGCTACATTGGCAGGGCCCTGCAAAAGTTCTCCTGTTACAACCAAAGGAAACAATAGAGGGTAAGGGTGTACTAAAAGATAAAACAATATGCTTATTAATTAACAGCGTACACCAGTATACCTTCATGTTATAATATAATCTGTAGCACAGCAGCTATAGAGGGGCAGGGGTCCCTGTTGCAGTGAAAGCCCCCATGGAATAAGGAAACAAAAGGATGAGTGCTTGGGATCACTGAGCAAATGCTCAGGCTATATAAGTAAGCTTTGTGCGTATCTGCGTGTTAGCGTAAAAACTTGCGCGATGACGCTAGTGAGAAAAGGGGGATAAAAATACTCACCTTTGTAATAAAATAACAGGGGAAGGAAAAAGAGTCTGGTAGGAGGGGTGAAGGGAAGGAGATGTGCTCAGATTGTTAGAGGGGTGGATAGCCAGAGTATCCTAGGAGGAGGGAGACACCTCTGCAAAGTTATATGTGATAGGGGAGACTGGTGTGTGCCTCTTGAGTACGGTAGAAGTGAGTCTTAAAATAACTGCAGCGCTCTAAGACCCAGGGGAGTAAAGCAAGTATTTTCAGTCTGGGATAGGTGTTGAATTAATGGTTGCCAAGTGCAAGAGAATTTGGTGTCCATGTGATTACGATGGGCGGTAAGCAACTCTAGGGCCAGAACATGCCACCACTGAAGAAGCCACGCCGCTATAGGTGGAGGGCCAGGTTTCTTCCAATATAAAGTAATGGTCTGTCGTGCCGCCCCCAGCATTTGTGCTATTAGGCACCAGTCCAAGTGTGTCATGGCTGTTAGCTGTGAGGGTCTGAAGCCCAACAGAGTTACTGACAGAGAGCTGGGTATGGGGAATCCTACTGTATCTTTAATGTGACTAAGGATCTCCTTCCAATAAAGTGTCAGCTTGGGGCAGGACCACCAGATGTGGATGAAGTCACCCATTCCACCCTGGCATCTCCAACATGTTGAAGGAAAGCCCAGAATCAATTTCTGAAGGCGGGCAGGGGTGAATACCACTGTGTCATAAGTTTATAGGCCGATTCGCATTGGGAGATGCTTTGGTATGTTTTAGGTATGTCTCGCCATTGTCTGTCCCAGTTTTCAGGGAGAACCTTTTCATCAAGGTCCATGTTCCATTGATTTTGGTATGTGTGGGGCTGGGGTTGTTGCGAGTGTTGTTGCACTTTGTATGTTTTAGAGACCAAATCCCTAGATCGCTCGAAGGCCCGAACTAGGGTCTTAAAGGGAGTAAGATGTCTTGTCGCTCCTCCTGTGTATGTGGGAGAAGAGAGCCAGTGCCTAAGTTGATAATATTACATTCTTGCATTGTCTGTAAGGTGAATCGATTTTTTGCACTGGTCGAAGGTGCTAAATGTGGCCCCCTGGAATAAATCTTGAATTATGCGGCATTCACCCTCCGTAGGAAGGCATGAGGTTGGAGGGCAGGCGGAAAAGTGTGATTGCGTGCTATAGGAGTATTGGGGGATGGAAATGAGTTCAGGCCTCGAGGTATTTTTGTCCCATATATTTAGGACCGTTTTCGTAGGGGTAGCTCTATAGGCGCTACGTGGACGAGCCGCCCGAGGGAGCCAAGCTAAGTCCCACAGGGGTCAACATGCTACAGCCCGGTCCATGTGGAACCAGTGCTTTTCACTTTCCCATACCACCCATTCCGAGATGTAGCGAAGTTGACAGGACCAGTAATATTTGGGAGATTAGGGCACAATAAAACTCCTGATCGTGGGGTAGCATCAAGACTTTGTTGGAAAAACGCAGGCGCCCCTTTCCTCAGATGAAGGCGGTTAAATCACTTTGAAGGGATTGAATATCAGTTTGTGGGATTTGGCTAGGGAGGGTTTGAAATAAGTATAGCATCTTCGGGAGAGGAGACATCTTTACAGTGTTAAGCCGACCTAGCCAAGAAAGGGAGAGGTTTTGCCATCTACGGATATCTTCCCTTATGGCTCGTCTGTAGCTCGGCCAATTGGCTTGAGTCCAGGAAGATATTGAGGGGGTCAGGTCCAATCCCAGGTATCGTATTGAACTCTCAGACCATTGGAATGGGAGCAGATTCTGTAATTCTTCAATCTTTGAAGACGTGAGGGTGAGATTCAGGGCATGGGACTTGACTATATTGATCCTGAAACCCAAGGCTTCTTCAAAGGAGAGCAGGAGTGAAGCTAATTCTGGCAGGGATGTTGCCAGAGCAGTAAGGGATAAGAGAAGGTTGTCCGCAAATAAAGAAATCTTGTGTTCATATCCCACAAATTGAATGCCTGAGATGATTGATGAACATCTTATTGCAATTGCTAGGGGCTCCACTACCAGGCCAAACAAAAGTGGGGATGGCGGGCACCCATGTCTAGAACCCCTACATATAGTGATGGGAGTAGTGAGATGACTGTTGATGCGGATATGTGTGGTCGTTTGTGAATAAGAGGTCATCAGCCTTGGTATCATGATAGGGCCTAATCCTACTCGGTGCAAGACCTCCCTGAGATAGCCAAACCACCCGGTCAAATGCCTTCTCTGTGTCCAATGACTCCAAACCGGCAGAAATGTCCTGGAAATGAGCCTTTTCTATAAGGTGGGCTATACGACGAATATTGTCGGTGCCCTGGTAATGGCGGATAAATCCGACCTGGTCTGGGTCGACAATACTAGGCAGATAGGGTTCTGGGCGATTTGCAAGGATCTTTGTATAGATCTTCGCATCAGTGTTCAAGAGGGCAATGGGATGATAAGATATGCAAAAAGAGGGGTCTTTACCTGGCTTTGGGACCAGCACTACCTGTGCTTCCGACATGGTTGGAGTGAGTCCAGTGGCATAGGTAAAATTATTAAAGAGGGGAAGAAGGTGAGTTTGGAGCTGCGGGTAGAAGGTGTGGTAAAAGGCAACAGTGAGACCATCCGGCCCGGAGGCTTTCCCTATTGAAAGCTGTTTGAGTGCTTTTGCTATCTGCTCCAGCGATATTGACTTGTGTAGAAGTTTTACATAGTGGGGGCTGATAGGTTCCGAGGGGCAAGAGTCAAGGAAGAAGGAGATACTCACCGGGAAGCAAGGTTCGGCAGCGTACAGTTCTTCAGAGAAGTTTGAGAGAATTAGCCTTTTATCATGCTCAGATATGCCCAGGAGCCGTCTGGCTTCCTAAGCTTGGATATATGGGCTTGCGTCACCTGGGCCAACAGACGTCGCGCAAGGCATTTACCTACTTTATCCCCACTGTGTAACATTTTTGTTTAAGAGCTAGTAAGGAGCGTTTTGCTTTGTTGGTGCGGTGTAGGCGTAACTGACCTCGCAATGATGCAAGCTGTTTTTTGTTCTGTAGCGAGGGTTGTTGGTGATCCTGTCGCTCTAACGCTTTAATGTCGCCAGAGAGACTCGACTCAAGAATGCAAACCTCTCAGGACCGGGCCGTCGCTATAGAGAAGATGACCCCTGGATAGTCACCTTAAAGGCGTCCCGTCTGACCAACTCTGAAGTGTATGAGCTGTTGTTGGCCGCGAAAAAGACCTCAATCTCTCTCTGTATGTCGGCCACATCTACAGGGTCACGCAAGACCCGAGGAGGGATTCTCCATCGGGGGTGTGCTCTGCGTTGCAAATCGGGGGTCGGAGAAAAATCGGGACATGGGCATGGTCAGAGATTGAGATATCAGACATCTCCACAGTAGTTAAAAGAGAGAGCCGGGGGGGGGGAGGGATAGGAAAAATTGGTCAATTCGTGAATATGAGCGATGGACGTGGTGGAGCGAATGAATAGTCTCTGATGTCAGGGTGAAGGTACCTCCAGGCATCTAGTAGACCCAGGTCAGTGATGGTAATCTTAAGGGCTGCCGACATGGCACCTGTTCCCTGGTATGTAGTTGCGCAGCGGTCTAGGTCAGGTTCCCACACCAAATTATAATTCCCCGAAGACAATCGCCTCCTCTGAGGGTTTTAGTAGATCTTGTAGGTGGATGCGCAAGAACATGTTCTGGGCTTGATTAGGTGCGTAGAGGTTTAAAAGAACCAAAGATCGTGTGCCCAATTGTATCTGAAGTTTAAGAAAACGACTCTCCTGGTCCCGCATCACCCCAGGGGCCGTCCAGGCCAACCCTGCCCTCAGAAGTATGGCTACTCCCACGGTTTTGGAAGAGGAACAAGCCCAATATTGTAGTGGATATTTAGGATGTGTCCTGAGACGAGTGTCGGCGGAGATAAGGTGTGTCTCCTGTAGAAATATGATGTCAGGGTCCTGAAGAAGCAAATAGCGCCAAACCTGTTGTCTCTTATTAGGGGAATTAAGTATAGTTTATAAGTTGAGAAGAACTGGCAAGGGCTCAGATGAATGCAGCGATGGAGGTGTGTCTTGTATGATGTATACTGTGATCCTGGCGAGGATGCCCAAAGGTTAGTAATGGTAAAGAGCCTTTTGGACTAAGAGTAACAAAATGACAGTTAAGGTAACTTTATCCTCCGACTGAGTTGTGTCATAACACCTATCGTTAAAGGTCCAAGAGATAATTTGGTTTGTGATGTATAGTTATTCTAATGAATGATCACAATTATGAATCAATATCAAACCAACAGGCCACATACTAACTCCCTCTGCAAATTTTCAGGCCTAAAGAGTGTTGCTCGCCTATAAGACCTAAAAGAAGCCTATGGTAATCTTGAAAATTAAGAATGCCCTGAGAAATCCCAGCAGCAGGTATGTTATGTTAAAGTACATTTATAGAGCACATGATTACCAAAGGTATCTTGGCGCTACAGTAAAAACACCATCAGAGAGGTTTGTTGTCTAGTCCAATTAAATCTCAAAACTTGTTTGAACAGCCAGGTCTTTATATAAGCTCGTTCATTTAAGCAAGAGGTGGTAAACTGTTATATCAACTCGAGACCTGTAGATGAGAAAACGGTTGTCAGATTTATCTGTGCACCTGAATGAGTGGTGGACTTGATTGCTACACTGTTGTTATCACTGCACCCAACTTCCCCATGTATACCCCTCCGTTTATGGCATCATGCTTACGTGAGGTGCCCTTTAATATAAAACCCACTTCACCAAGCTCTTCCTCTACTAATACTTATTGCGGATATGAGTTGCTTTTCCCATGTTACTTCGTCTGTATACTCCACTGTGTCTAAGTACCTGTGTCACGAATTAAGTGAAAGTCAAGTGCTGCACCAGTGTATGGTCACCCATTTAGGTTGTACCTCCCCAATCATTTTTGCATTGTAAAATGGAACATACTTAAAAGTTGGACCTTTTAGTCGTTTCTTCTTTTTTTTTTTTTTTTTAGTTGCTGTTAAAGTTTAAACATATTGGTTCGAAACTCATTCATTTTACAGTGTACATTTTCACAATTGAAGTTTCCCTTACCATTTTCAGTGCTTTTACTGTACTCAAATATGAAAAATTCTAATTACTTAGGTTAGCATTGAAATAATTGGTTGTAGATGTTGTGCAAGCAAGGTAATGTAACGATGCAAAGGGAAATACAATAATTTAAAAAAAAATGCAAAGGGAAAATACAAGCAAAAAATAGGTATATTAAGACATTTTAATCAGTAGTGTCTTGTCAAGACATAGTGTCTCGTGTTCGAAGAAAGTTTTCGTATTAATTAGGCAAGTTAATTTGCAGACCGGCTCCTTGCTCTACCATATTTCTCTGGCTATTTTAGTTCTTGGTAATTTGGCGTATGCCTTTATGCACGGCGTGGTTCCACACTGTCTGAGGGTGCCACTCCGTGTCATTACCTAATACACTGGGATGTCATTTGATTTGGACTCTATAAAAGTTTTTTCAGATTGTGCTAAATCTTTGCTGTAGCTCGGAATAAGGGATATTCTGGACTGGACTTCATTAACTGATTGGACCTTAGTATGTCTGTGGATGTATGTCTTAGGCCAACTTATGGCTGATAATTGCGATTTGTGTACTGCGTGCAATGATTGCTCTCTGGTATATTTATCCTCAACATGCAGAACATCTGTTTTTGGAAACACCAAGGTTTGACAGTTATAGATCTCCCATTGCTGTCTTCAGATCAGATGTCCTGTCTTAGTTGCTTTATTACCAGTGTGTATTGCATGTTACTCTTTTTGCTTTACCTGTAATAATAGCTTTTTGCTTCTAACCACTCCTGTATGAATACCGTCTTTAGGAGTCTAGGTTTATTTACAGACCACTCTAAAACAGAGATTGTTGGTTAGCTAAGCAAAACAAACTGATGAGGCATGTGTGGCTGTTGATACACATGCTGTGCGTGCTCCTGCCCTCTAGTGTTGGGTCTGGATGTGTGCAAGTTGTTTTCTTCGAAGAAGTCTTTCGATTCACGAGGTGATGTGACAACTCCTCTTACTGGTAATGCGCATGGTCTTCGGCTCCATTGTTAGATTGTTTTCTTACCACTGTCTGGTTCGGATTTGTGCTCAGTGTTTTGGGTCGACACGGTTGTAGTGCTCCTTTTTTGGGGTCATACAGTTTTATTCCCTCTTTCAGTATTGCATTTCGATCGCGCCTCCCTTACTCTTCATCTTGTGTCGACGTTTGGCTACTTCCCTGAGCGGGGTCTGGGTCGGCTGCGGTCCCTCCTGGGCCTTACGCTTCTGGGCCTACTCAGTCTCTTTTTGTCGCGTTTCTCCCAAATGCCTCGACAATAATGGAATGGACGCCATTCCGATATTGTCCTCTCTGACACACAAAATAACCTCGGACCGATCTCCATCAAGTATGCCATTTTGTGCCTGCCTCCCAAACACAATGCTACGTCGTTTCATCTCAGTTTGTACTTTGATCTCTGATGTCAGTTTGGACATCCAGATTTACTGTAGCTCGTCATTTTCTCCAATTTGTGCATGATGTTTGGTTAATGGTAGCTTTGCACTAATCTTCTTTGCTCTTCCATCTTCATTGTCTTGTTGAACTAGGCAACACGATGTCTGTTAGTGAAAAGACCTATTGTCTGCTTACAGTGGACATAGAGCCCACCCATTGCTTATCATTAGTTGACTTTGTTACTCTCTTTTGCTTGCTTTTTAGTCTTCAGCTTGTGTGGGTTTTACTTTCACTTCTTGTGTTTGCCTTTCCTCTGGAGCATGGATGCATTATTTGTGTCCTTCCATAAGTTAGTTTTGGAACCGATACTTTTTTCTTTTTGTTCAAGGACCCCACGAGAGTGCATGTGTTTTCCAGGTGTCTCTCTTATTTACTGCTCTGCCACGCTCAGCATTGCACTCTCTTGCCTGTGTGCTTTTCTGCCCCCTCTGTGTTGTGCTTTCCCTCCCCCTGTATTGCTTTCTCGCCTGTGTGTTTCCCCCAACAGCTTCATGTTCCTCTCTCCAACCCATGACCTTCTGTTTCCCTCTGCGCTCCATGTTTCTCTCTCTTGTCCATGTTGCTTCCACCGTGCCCAGGGTATTGCTTGTCCCACCCGCACCCTCCTTCTTGTCTCCACTGACTTGTGTTTCTTCTGCCCCCGCCTGCTCTGCTGCTTCACTCCCACATATTGCTTCCTTCTCCACTCGTCGTGGCCTCAGTTTTTCTACCCTTCACAAACACCTAAAAAAGAAAATGCTTTCACACTCAGTTTTTTGAAAATGTTTATTTACAATTTACATGTCTTAACTCCCGTCTGAAAATAAAAAAAGACTAGAAAACGTCTGTATAATTATGTAGGCCCATGCATGCGTGTTGTGCACACCTTCAAAATGAGGCAGATGGACGTGTTATAGCATCTTTTTTGGTTAACTCTTTAGACATGCTGCACAGCACCTGGGATGCTCAAGAGCATTGCTAAAAACCATTGGCAAAGCCGATCAGTCCCAAAGATAAGACTTACTGGTTTTGTCAGTGTTTGTTTGAGTAAAGACACAGTAGACTGCTAAACACCTTCTGGAGCATATGATGTGCCTCTTAAACACAGTAACAAATAGTTAAATCGATTGGCAACTCTAACTTTTAGGTAAGGCCGCAGTACACTAGTGCAGAAACGACGCCAGTAGCATAAAGGCCAGAAGTCACCCGTGTGTCATGACACCAACTACATGAATCAGGCCTTCAGTCTGTGATTGCAGCCCTACTACTATAACCTAAAACTGCAACTAGAACATGTCAAAGTAAACCGTATTTGCCAAGTTCTCCATACGTAGTGCTTTAACGACAACACGTACTTGTTGCATAAAACGCTTGGTCACCCTATTCATGATATATAAAAGAGAGCGATGCAAAATATAACTCTGTGAAGACTTTGATTCTGCCTACGAACCATTCTGAAAGAACATCATTCATGTGCTCTCAAGATGCCATGTGCAAGCAATTCCGAAGGAACTTAATCTATGGACACTTCTGCGAGCTTTAGTTAACCGCATGCGCGCTAGCGGTTTTCCCGCTGTGCGCTGGGTTTACGAGAGGCGTAACTCATGACGAGCTGAGCTCGTCATCCGCCTCGAAGGGGTTAATGAAACCTTTCAAGGGTGTTTGCCAAGAATGCACACACCATTGTAGTATGTACATCTTGTGGAAGTCTCTCAACTGAGAACGCTTTTGGAATACTTCTCAGAAAACTTTGTCTGTTAACCTGAGTAGCTGCCATGACTCAACTTTTTTCTCTCTACCTCTCCTTACCCCCACTCATCTTGTGTCAAGCTTTACCATGGGTCTTTTTCTAACTAATTGTTTTTTTTTTTTTTTTTATTTTGTTCTGCTGTTACATGTACTTTGTCGTTTACCCAATATATCCTTCTTTTGTAAAATAATAGCGGGTTATTGGAAGTTCACAAGGCTATTCATGTGCATCCCTCATATCACTCCAGGATCCTGTACAAAACAATTATTCTATTGCTTCGTCTTGTACAAAATTCAAAGTGCCACGTTTAAAAAGTGCTGGGGCATTCTTTATTTACAGTATGTAGCTTGCAGTCAATATACTGTTGCATATCTATCTGATACTCTAGAGGCTGTTAATCGGAATGGTGCTAAAATAAACTTGAAGCTTATTCCTCGTCTGGGGAAACATGTATCCACGTGGTTCGCATGAATTTATTGTTCCACAAGTCTTTGTGTGAACATGTATTATTCCGTTTTCGAGAGCAACCTGAATTAGGGAGCACTCGTAAATCGACTTTTCATGTCACGGTGGTATGTGTAGTAGAAATGTAGTGCGTGTTCTACTGCATAAACCTGATACTAGAGCGACAACAATGCATTGTTATGAGACAGCCTGGACTCCCAAAGTGGATATTGTGATTGTAATGCAAACTCCTTAGGTGTTCTGTGTGAACGTCATCATCTGACCTTGATCCCATCAATGCCATCTTGATGTAGTGTCCTTGTTCGACACCCATGCTGTGGAGCACTCTGCTTCTTTCCAAGTAAATTTTATTATGGAGTTACCTTGTTGATAGGGTAACAAGTTGAGGTGAATGCTCGTCACAAATATACGCAGTAATCTGCAGAGATGTTCAGGTCACAAACTCAAATCCCGGCCTACTCAGGCTCCCAAGCAGGCCCGGTTCCAGGAATTTTCATTTGGGTGGGCCAAGGGTGCATTCGGGTGGGCCACTGCGGGCTCAATTTGTCGCGTATATGTCTCGGCAGGCCTGCTTCACGGCCCTGCTTTATCTCTTCTTAGTCTTACAAGGCCCAGTAAAACGCACTCTTTCCCAAATCTCTTTCTAAATGTTATCACTCTCAAAAAGTGTTTTTTCCATGTAATGTCACTTTGATGGGAAGAGGAGGTTTCTGAGGTGGGAGTATCAGGCAAGTGACACTTCTTGGGCTCCCTCTGTGCGAGCCTTCAGGGAGAATCCCTCTTCATTACTACCTCCACCTGACCACGGACTCTGCAACGCCCTCCCTTATAGGCTTGATTATCCACTGTTACTCTCCAGTGCACCTTATCTCACAGATAACCTTGGGCCCCAGCCCCATATCAGGCACCATCGGGCTCCACTTTCATTTTTCCCGGTCAAAAACATTAGTAAAATCACCTTCAAACTGAAAACATTGAATATAGTAGTAAATATAATATTCATGCACTTTAAAGTATGTTCCACAGTAGCCCTTATGACCCGACTGCTAATTAAGTAAACAAAAACAGAAAGGCCGGCTTCAGCGCTGATGCCAAAGTCTTTTTTTGGCGCTGCACTAATAACCTCTTTCTCCGTAAATACCTTTACTCCCACCTTCCAACAGTGCCCCTCATCTCCCAATGGCCCCCACTATTGACCTCCTCCTCGGATTCCTTCACAGCCACACGCCACAAGTGCCCCTCATCTCCCTAAGCCCCTTCCCCTATTGAACTCCTCCTCCGATTCCCTCACCACTTCCATCTCTCTGTAGCCCCTCCCCCTCATGACCTCCTCTTCAGACTCCCTCACCACTTCCCTCCAACAGTGCCCCTCATCTCTACTGCTGTAACACCATCCTCTATTGAACTCCTCATCGGACTCCCTCAATGCCACCTTCCACCAGTTCCCCTCATCTCTCCGTAGCCCCTCTCACTACCTCCTCCTCGGTTTCCCTCACTGCCACCCTCCAACAGTGCCCCTTATCTTTACGTAGCCCCTCTCTCATATGCATTTCATTTGTTGTATAGCGCTACTCATATCAGTGTAGTGTGTGTCAGTACTTTACACAACGCATACATTATACAGAGACAATGAATCATACTAGTATGTAAATCAATCTATAGGGAATGTCACATAAGCCAATGAGGATTACAAGGTGTATGAATCACATGTCATCCATACTGGTGGGCGGGATATTTTAAGAGGGTTTGGTCTGGTGAAACACAACCTTAGGATTTAAAGAGTATTCCATGGGGGTCAGCTTTACTGATAAAAATGTATATCTGCCGAAACATACTCATTTTAGCAACATTAGAATAATGAAAAACTGTGGCAGTTCCAACTATAGCACAAAACAAAAAAAATGAAGTTTTAACTATACCATTCATGTTTGTATGCAGCTCTTTGATGACAGTTCATTGGTTACTGTCCTATGTTAGGATTGTAGCTTCTGAACTGCAAGTAACACAAGGATTTCAGTGACAAAGGCAGCAACCCACTGAACTATTCAGGGCTTTAAGTGGGCCGGGTCTCACTGGGTCTGAGCACCGGCAGTTTTTTAAGGGGGTCTCGAAATGGCTCTCTATCGGGCTCTGTTTTGTGCACTGGTCACAGGTAGCAGTTTGCTGTCACTGCGATCCGGAAAAATGTGCCAGGGCACAAAACAGAGCCCGATACAGACCTGTTTCGAGACAGCAGGCACATCGGTGTACTCTGCTCACACTACTCGCAATGGAAAGTTACGGCATGACGTCATGCCAGGTGAGTGTGGTAGGGGACAGGAAATCCTGTAAAGAGTCTTTTTCTCTGTGGATTTCCCTTCTCTTTTTAAAACTCAGGAGCAGCAACATTGTTGTGATGTCACCAGTGCTTTAAGTGGAAGCTTTTTAAATATTATATACAAGCATTGTTGCTGCTATTTATCTTATGCAACTAACAACCATTGACAAAGCCAATAGTCCTGACTTGTAGGTATGTTACTTGTTGTATCATATACCTAGATGCAATGACAGAAACAGCAAAATACAAGTCGGGAGGCCACACTATGCCAAACAGATTTTTAACGTACTGTTTTTAAGCCACGTCCTCAATTACATTGGCCGCGCCCCTTTGAGAGAACCCCCTCGTTTTTTCATCCCACTTAAAGTCCTGGAGCTATCCACATGAAATACAGTTCATCAGCATTTAAAAACTACTAACAGACAAATGATTGCTCTCCAGCAGGGTCATTAATCACCAGTGTTATCTGGGCATTTTGTATTAGTATTGTTGTCCTGCATCGGCCATAAAAACTGTTTAAATGACACACACACGCAGTATGTGTCCTGCTGGGCCTGTGCAGATGTTAGAAAGAAAAAAATTTAGTAACACATTCTTTTACCTACTCCATTAGTCAAACTGTTGTCACAGCCTTATGTAATAAGCCACTGCAGGGGTCAGGAAAGGTGAATAGAAATACACAAACTTCTTTTCTCTTATCAAGGCAGCAGAACAGGAGGCAAAGGTTACAGTTGTCAAAGAAAGGATTTGTTCGCCTTTCGCCATACAGAGATGAAGGGGTGAAAAAATAAACAAAGCCTCGTTAACATGTACATGGTCTTGTAAAGACGTGTGAAGTACTCGGGGGTGGCTGCGATCATCTCTAAAACTGTCTGTGTGTGCGCCAGGGAGCTGTCTCGGCTCGGGCTGACACACACAAGACGGAGGAGGGTTGAAGCACTTTCATCCCAAAGGCGTTGCGCGCCTGCTCAAGCACTCACTGCGAGGGCCAAGGATCTTCTTTGGGTGGGCCAGGCTCATGTTTGGGTGGGCCTGGCCCACCCGCTAGAACCGGGCCTGCTCCCAAGTTTGGCAAATTGAGCACTATTCAATTGGCCAATTTTAAAACCTGTTTTACAGCGGCTAGCAGCAAGAAAAGTGAGGTATGATGCCCTACGCAAAAAATGATTATGCTTTTTTATTATTCTTGATTTTGTGCACAATTGATTGCTACTGACATTGAAGTTTCTTTTTTTTTTTACTGAAATTGAAGTTGCTACTATATTTAGCTACTGAAATTGAAGTTGCCACGGTGCTTCTCATTTGTAGTATATGTGTCTTTTACAGTTTTTTTCATTATCGTTCCTTTTAGAATATATCACACCTGATAGTCCTCTATAAAAGGGAGTGGTACAAGTGTTCCTTGTGGATGGTACGCTAGCTGTATCTGCACCAATCTCCAGATGACCTCTTTATGGGACCCCCTGTTAGAGTTCCATTTCATTTTCTCAGCTCTTTTCATTGTGTTTTACATTGCACCCTGCAGATTTAGTGTTGTTATCTGTAGCCGTAGTCTGGACAGTAGTGCACTAATCAGCATTCTTCCACCTACCAGCCCAAAAAGAAGGTAGGGGACCTACTCTGCTGAATAATCCTAAACCCACAAAGCCCTGGAGATGCACACAGCAAACGTTTTGAATCCTTTACTTATCCAACTACTCTAACCAGACTCTCAGATCCTGTTCTAGCATTGTTATCATAGTTCCCATGTGCCGATCACACATGCTAGATCAGCGTTTCCCAAGCTGTGGGTTGCGACCCAGTGGTGAGTCACCAGCCGATTTTTGGTGGGTCGTGAAGGTCTAAGAAATAAATAAAGATGCATTTACATTATAAATTTTATCTTGTCATATTTACTGCACTTCAGAAAAAGAAGTCAGATGTCAGGCTACAAATTGCTGCTCATTTATTTTCTGTTTAAAAGACTTTATTAGCCCAATAGTAAATATCAACACATGCAAAGTTAAAAAGATAAGGAGAAACACATATTACTAAATACATGAAACAATAAAACATCAGAGTCTTTATACATTTAAGAGGGGGGTAGGTAGAGGAGAGGGGAGAAGGGAAGACAATACTGAAATATAAATATAAATTAGTAAAACAACTTCATATTAATACGCAATCATCTACTTCATAATAGGAAAATGATAAAACAATTAGTCTAATATATATACAGTACATTCAAATGCAATAGGAGACAGAGAATACAATAATTAGGGAGGATAAAAATGCTCAGATAACATGGAAATAGTGTGCGACACAGTGCCACTAATTTGATTGAAAAAAATAGTAAGTGGTTGCCATAACTTGGAGACATTATTAGAGGGAAAGCATTGCATCATGTATAAAGTATCCATTTTGTGATATAAACATACAGAATCCCACCACACTTTGTATGATAATTTGCCTGATGATTTCCAATTTAGAATAATTTGCTGAAACGCAAGTGCTAATAAAATGTCTAACAATTTATCTCTGGGAAACAATGGAAAAATAGACTGAGATAGAGTACCTAAAAATAAATGAAGGATATTGAAAGAAGGTTGTACATTAAACATTTGTTGAATCTGGGACCAAACCCTGTGCCAAAAAGAAAGTATAATAGGGCAGTGAAATAACATGTGCATAAAATCTGCCTGAGGAGAATCACACGACCAGCATATAGCAGAGCCATCAGAGGACAACTTAGAACATTGTAGGGGAGTGAAGTAACGTCTGTGATAAATGAAAAATAGGGACTGAGTAACACTAGCAGATCTAGAAACCTTTAAAATATGTACCCATATTTTATCCCAAAAAGCAACATCCCAACAAACCCCTACGTTTTTTCCCCATACACGTTCGACCTTGAATTTGGTTCTAGTGAGGTCAGGTTTCAAAAGATATTTGTAAACAACGGATGCTTTAGCTCCTGAACTGAGGAGCGTAGTAAATTCAGATGATAAAGAGTCTAACCGAGGTAGAGAGGATTGAATTTAGAAAAACTGGTCTAAGATCACATTCATCAATGAATTAAAGCGAGAATAGAAGGACTTGGGACACTGGTAAATATGACAAAATTGAGGAAAGGAAAGGGGAGCCTTATCCTGAAAGAATTGATACACCCACTTTACTATTTACCAAGACCGCCGCTCGAGGAGCTTGATACAAGAGAAAAATCAAAGCTATAAATTTAGGACCAAAACCATGCCAAGTTAATGATCGAAGCATAAAGACCCACCTACGGGAGAGAAGATGTGGCCTTACAGCTAGAGTGGCTGACCTCGATGCTGGGGAATTGGGTTTGAGTTTCGGCAGGGACGCTGAACATCCTGTGGTTGTGGGCAAATCACTTGATCTCTGCATGCCTAAAAAAAATGTGTGTCCTTGTGTAACGCAACTGGTGCTCATGTAAAGTGCTCTGATATCTGAAACCTTCGGGTCAAGTTTGCGCTATATAAAACTCCAGACTTTTTTTTTTTATCCTGTCAAATGCTTTTTCTGCATCTATGCGATAGCCGCAAGTGAGGATTTTAGTAAAGGGGCTCTACTAAAAATATTAAATAATAAACGTGAATTATCTGATATTAGCCTCCCCTTAATGAATCCAGATTATTCTTTCCCTATAAGATACGGGAGGAGGGACTCTGCACGAAGAGCAAGGAGCTTAGCATAAATCTTATAATCCACATTCAACAAAGAAATAGGTCTATAGTTTTTACAATCATGGGGATCTTTACCATCTTTATGAATGAGACATATTATAGCCTTGTGGAAGGTACCAGCCGTAGACGAGGAATGAACAAAAGAATTAAACACGCTGAATAAATAGGGAAGAAGAATAGCCGCGAAATGGAGATAAGATTCTACTGTAAAACCATCAGGTCCCGGTGTATTCCCCAATTTTAATACACTTAATGCATGGGAGACTTCATCTAAAGTAAGATCCCTCTCTAAGGAAAGAAAATCCAAATCAGGGGCAATATGATGGGAAATTTGGCTTAGGTACTCAGAAACAGTAGAAGATTGAGCCGACCATTCAGACTTATACAAAGATTTATAAAGATTACCAAATTCTTCAAAAATATCCTTGTGATTAGTAAGAGGACTATCTTTTGCATCCATCACAGATTCAATTACTCGTCTCTCTTTCCAAATTTTGAGATCATTTGTCAATAATTTACCTGCTTTATTCCTCCCTCCAAAATATCTCACACTTTTCCAAAGAAGTATAGACGTAGCTTCATTAGTAGAGATAGAATAAAAATTGTATTTCGCTTGTACTAATTTGTGAAGATCAGAGGGTAATTTAGAAGAAAAAACATTGATTTTCTAAAGATTTAATGGAAAAAACCAAACCACTATGCTCCTTAGCACAACTCTTTTTCAGCTGAGAGACATAATTTAAAATAAAGTCCCTTGCTGATGCTTTAAAAGTATCCCAGAGTAAAGAAGGAGAAATAGTAGGATTAGCATTAAAAGAAGAAAATTCAGAAGCAAAGGAAATAAAGGAGCTAGAAAAATGAGCATTTTGTAGAAGAGAATTATTAAACCGCCATCTATGAGAAAAGAACAAGAGAGGTACCAAATTCTTGTCAGTAATAACCATAGCATGATCAGAAATTATAATAGGAGAAGTCTGAGATTGTATAAAATGCTGAGAGAGAGATTTGGAAAGGAAAATGTGGTCTAAATGTGAAAGTGTACCATGAGAGGATGAATGGTAAGTATAATCCTGTGTTGTAGGGTTAGTAAGGTGCCATGAATCCACTACTTATTTTTATTTATTTATTTTAAAGGTTTTATATAGCGCTGGCTAGACCCGGAGGTATCAGAGCGCTTTACATGAGCATCAGATCATAGTTACAGGTTACAGCGTTACAAAGGTTGCACAGTTATTAGAGCATGGCAACATAGTTACTTGTAAGGTCAAGATAAACAATAAGCACAAATACGAAAGGGGAAAAGCAAGCAAGGGGAAAGATTCAGGGGAATGGGGGAAGGAGCTGGGGAAGTAGACAGGTAATGAAGGCGGGAAAGAGGAGGGGAACGGCGACTGGGACACAAACCGGTAGACGAGTCAAAGCAACGTCCAAAGTCCAGTAAGCTGTGATCCCAGGGGAATTGGTATCACTTCCCTATCTCTGATGCGGGAGGCACCCTTTACGCAGTGGACACTCTCAGAGGGGTCTCTGAGACTCCAAGGCCTACATACTGGATCCTTCCCCAAAAGGGGAGAGGGAGTGCGTTGGCAAGGGGTGCCATACCATACCTAAGCTGTGAGTGGCTCCCTTAGCGCAGTGGACTTTCTCAGCGGATACGCTGAGACTCCAGAGTATAAATATTGGATCTTTCCCCAACAAGGGGAGAAGGAGTGTTTAGTCAAAGGGCACAAAGGATAGGGAGCTAGGCAGACTAGCAGGCAAGGTGAGAGATTCAGGGGCGAGTGGATAGGAGCTAGGGAGGTAGACAAAGGGAGAAAGAGTACTAAATGGGAACACATTTAAATGAGTTATTATATAGCGCCGCCTAGACCCGATGGAATCGGAGCGCTTTACACGAGGGACAATAATGTTGCAAATTACATGAGTTAAAAATTACATAAGTATCAAGAAAAGCATTTAAAGAACATAGGGGACAAGGTGAATGGAGCAGGAAGGGTAAGGGCATAGGGTAAAGGGGTAGGAGGAAGACTGGAGGTAGAGACAAGGGGAAAATAGTTACAAAAGATACCAGACATTTTTTTAGGAGCATAGAAGAAAAGGAAAATGGGGTGAGGAATGGAAAGGGGGTCAGGGCAAAAGGAGTAGTGTATAGATCCAGCGGAGAGACGAAGGGAAAGTTTGTCCAAGGTCCGGCTGGGTATGTGACGGCCGAGGGGGAATCCTCGGCCCATCTCCTCTTCAGCTATCAGGTAGCTCCACCGGGCATCGGTTAAATGGTTAGGTCTCAACAGAAAAACATTAAAGGGGAAGAGGGCGAGAAGAAGCAGCGTAGAGGGGGAAGGAGGTGGGGTGAAAGGTAGGAGGGGGAAACAACAGAGAGACAAAGGAAAGTCTGCCCAAAATCCGGCTGGGTAGGTGACGGCCGAGGGGGAATCCACAACCCATCTCCTCTTCAGCTAACAGGTAGCTCCATCGGACATCGGTCAAATAGAAGGGCCTCTACGATTGAGGGAGGGTTCAGAGTACATGTTCAGGAGGGAGAGCAGGATCAAGGTCTGGTGAGGGATGTGGTTAAGTTCAGGACGCTGACCAGTTCTATTGTCCGGGAGCGTTAGAGCATCGTGGAGAGACCAACTGAGGCTGCCAACTTGAGGTCAGGCAGGGGGGTTGAGACCTTGATGTTAAGTTCAGTCGGTCCCCAAAAATTCACAAAGCTAGGGGGGTGTAATCTATGCCGTGAAGCGGCAGGAGGACAGGGCCAGTGTCCGCATGTCTTCAGAGGGGGTGACAAAGCGATGACACACCCAAAAGGGAAAGAATCCGCCGCACATCTGTGTCATAAACATTTGGGAGGAAGAACTGCATAATGAAAACACACAGAACAGATCTGTAAAGAGAAACAATAAATAAAATATTACATTAGGACATAACCAACAGTGACTGAAAAGGTTATATTAAACAATGCAGGATAATCATATTGAGCAATGCGAACAACTCCAGCAAAAGGGAAAACATAGAAAAAAGTCAACAATTAGAAGGGCCAGCTGTGTCCATGTTAACCAAAGAATGTGATTGAATAAACGTTTTAAGCTCAGCTGGGTCTTCAAAAGTAGTAGTATTATTCTGGAGCGCTACTTTGAAGAGGCAGTGAAGAAAAAGGCCCTATCTGGCTCCCAAAGAACGTAGAGCAGCGCAAAGATTAAATAATTCCTTCCTTCTGGCTGCAGTAGCATTGGAGACTTCCGGAGTCAAAAAAATGTGTTGAACCATGCAAGTAACTTGCTGTTTCATCTTAGCAATAGATCAGTAAACTTCAAGAAGAGAATGATAACTCCTCTGGGCTTGACAGCAGCCGTAGATGATGTCGAACGAGGACCTAGTCTGTGAACTCTTTGAATATTCAATGAAGTTGAGGAGGGCATGTCAAGCAATTTTGGAAGGACGGAGGTGAAAAGGAAACAGGATCACTCCCCTCCAAAGACTCAGGAACACCACAAAGTTGTAAGTTATTGTGTCAGTTTCTGTTTTCTAAATCCTCTGTGTGCTGTTTGTCTCAAGACATCCTTTTCCACAAAACAGATTTTTTTGAGTCATCTTGCAAGTCTGCACGCTGCTGCTCCACCACAGAAACACCGTTCTCCATTGCTGACCATTTATCATCCAAATGTTGCATCCAGTTATTCGTCTCTTACACAAAAGGACGTAATGCCTAATTTCCTCCAGCAACATTTCTAAAGAAATAGAAGGCATAGCTTTCTCAGGTGAGGGAGGATCTTGCTTCAATTTTTTGGAAGCGGAAGAGGGTAACTGAGCTTTACTTGTCGATGGCAGTGGGGCCGTAAGGGCAGCAATGGAAAAGCCATTCCTTTTGAGTCCAAATTATCTGGGCACAAAAGAGCAGGAGGAGACCCAACACACAATTGTGACGAGGAGTGTACCTTGGGTGAGAAAACAAACTGCAGCTTCTATAATTTTCCCATAGAAAAAGAGAATGTAGAATAGGCTCAACAGGCACTTCTATGTAGAAATATGATGTAAAGATTACCACAAGCGCTGTATATAATATCTATATAGAGAGCGATGTAGAACCATGCTACACTGTTACCAGAAAGCTTTCTGAAGTTCCAACGCACACACCCTCCAACAGGAATATCTGCCTAACAGATGCAATTTATCTGAGGCAGAGAACTGAAAACATAGTCACTTTTATGTCCATTATACCTGTTGGCATCCTGAGATAGTATTGGACCTGTACTCACCTCTCCGTCAGCGTCGGTAGAAAATTACAAAATGGAGGCCGGGGCTGAGAGAACTCTCATAGGGCCGAGGAAACATTGAACCAAGCAGCAATATTTGAAAAAAAGGAGCGCATTATCCTCGCACTACCTTTCGCTGTCCCGTAATGAAGAATTCCTCCAACAAGGCATCAGTAGGTTGCCGAAAATTACATAAAGTATCCAGAGTGCAGCAGAGCTTTACCTCTAGGCGGCCATCTTGGGTGGCGCCGAAGCCACGCCCCAGTTGCTTATTTTTTAATATGGGGATTGGTGGAGTTTACAAATTCCTCTCACTTTGCGGTCAGAGAAAGAAAAGTAAAGTAAATTATGTGACAATCTTCTAGAGTACAGGGAGTGTGAAAAGAAAGGCTGTATGATGTAATTTTTTGTAGCGCAAAAAAATGTAAATAGATGTAAACAAACTGTATACATTCAGCTGTAACAAAACCAAAAATGTGGCACTTTTTTTGCAGTAATGAAGTGTGATAGAAACAAATATTTGAATAGGATCAAAACAAATCAAGACACTTTACTTTGTGATGCACACATTATAAATATTCACTGAAACCTGATTTCCACACCATCATTTGTGTGCAACATAGTTTTATCAGTAAAACTGTATGTCTGTGTAATTTTAGTGGCCATTTCAATGGAAAATGGGCTGTCTGTAGAAAACAGTGCGCTACCACAGTTGGATTTAGACACTCTAAAAAAATCACCTGCCTCATGGCCATTGAAACTAGGTGGGTCGCAAAAATGTGTAATAAAAATTGTGCTGTGATTCAAAAACTTTTGTTAAGCACTGTGCTAGATGTATATAATTTAACTGCACTGCACGTGAAGCCGGCATTATTCCTGCTCTGGTGATTGTTTCATTTTCTTTTTCTGTTCTAGTGCTGTTGTGAATTTTTGAATATGGTTTCCTTCAACTTCTTAAAATCCCGCAAAGTGTTCAGGCCAGCCGATGGGGAAGACATGAACTGCTAGATACGTTTTTGACGGAAACCGGAGTCCTAGTTTCAGCTTCTTCGCTTGGTCAAATTGTGTGATCTCCAGAACATCACTTCATTGTCTTATTAGAGTTTCTCAAACATAGAAACTGATTAACTCCTGTTTGCAAAGCTTATTCTTTTGCTGTTTAATTAATGTAGGGCTTCATAATCCTGAAAAGGTGCTGAGGTGATTATGGTGGAGCGGTTGTACGCTACTTTATACATTTTGGACCAGGAGCAAGTGCTCAATGGGAAGAATATGGGCTTTGTTCCGCTGCCCCAATCTGATAAAAATACCACTCAAGTCACCTCCTTCCTGCCTGCTGCATCAAATCTGGCATTTACATCTGTATGTTTGCTGGGTATTTTGCATGAGAAAGGGAGATTTCCAGAGTCATGTCTGTCAGATCGTCGAATTATTTTTACCCAGAGGAAGATTTGTGTCCAGTGAGGCATGCCCTTCTATCATGTCGGGAAATTGTTTTCCCCGTTTCTGGTGGTTTTCCTGTAGGAGAGTCCGCCAGATTCATTACCACTGGGCTTAGATATGGACACGGCCTTCGTACTAAAGGCAGGCATCGATTCGTTGCATGTCTCGACTCCACAGCTGTAATTGAAACAAATGGGATTTTCGTACTATATTAATCATAGACACGTATCCCCGAGCCTTGTTGAGGTGAGAGGTCATCGCCAGTGCGCTGCGTGCTACGTATGGGACAGACGCAGCAGTAATTTGAAGTTTTTCGTGTCAAGCAATTATCCCATCAGATCTTGCAAAGTTCACTGGCATATATCTGCATTTGCAAGGCCGTGCAACTGAAGAAATAACACAACCTTTGCCGGTGATCCGGAGAAGTCTGAGGAAGATTTATGGCTTTTTTTTCTTTGCGCGCTGCAGCTTTGATAGGTCGCCTGCCGGCCTGACGGAACTCAGCTGCTGTTTTGCATATAAAGTACATGTAGCTGAGATTGCGATTTCATTTTCACAGGCCTGCCACATTTTACGAAACTCTTTGAACCTACGAAGCAATCGTATGCCCTAAAAGCGAAGGCACGTATTTTATTCTGTTCCCATTGAGTGCACCCACACTAAAGAACAAGCATTGGCAAGGACAATTGGTCTGACCTAGGCAAACATGAACTTTTTTTAAAATTTTAATTGTAAACGTGACACGAATATAAAAATAAGTTAATATTTAAAAAGCGCTGCTGCTTAAACATGGCGGGCACATACTGTAAAAAATGCAATTAAATGTATATGCAGGGCTCGAGTCGGGGTACCACACGGGTGGACGCCGTCCCCCCACTTATTTGACCGTGAGCTCGATAACTGGAGCATATGGAGCCACACATTCACTCTTTGGCCTCTCTGGAGCGAGATTGGAGCTCATTCAGAACGCTGCTCACGCGCGGGCTTCTCTGATACAATCGCATCTAAGGGGTGAGCGAGGGGAGGCAATGAGTCTAATGGTGCAAGCCACCTTTCGTGACGTCACTTCCTGTCGTGACGTCAGCGTCCCCCCCACTTCTTTTTTTAGGACTTGTGCCCTGGGTATATGCTTGTTATCAGAGGGTTTTATCTTTCGGCTACACTGCCGTTTCTGTTTCTACTCCTCTGAGGATGTGTGGCATGCATGCAGTCCGTCTCCATGCCCCTCCTGTCACAGTATTGGTGTGTTCTCAGAACTGGGCCTGAGAAACCTTATAGGACCTTCACGCATCGTTTTCCAGGGCAGTGATTGTAAACCTTGTGAATTCTGTGGGCCCCCACTTAATTATTACTCGAACAGGGGACCCCCTCTGAATCATTATTGGAATCTGGAAACCTCCAGTCAGTCATAACTGGAAGCTAGGGACCCCAGCCTATGCATTTTTTAATGGTTTGGACTGCAAAACAATACAGAAAAAATATAGAGACCAGCATCCATCAAACAAATACACAAGTCTACATTTGAATTTTAATGGGAAGGTTAGAGGAGATTTCTACATTTAGTTTAGGCCACGCATCATCCATACGGTTTTATATTTGAGGCACTTGCACTACTTCCATGAATCAATGTGAAGATGCTGCATTAGGGCCCCATTAGGATGGCAGGCAGATCGCCCCCCGCTGGGCCGGCGGTAGCCAACGCTTGCCTGGCGGGAGCGATCCGGCCGCCATCCACACCTAAAAGACCTTAGGATGGCTGGGGGTCCACAACGGATGGAAAGACCGGCCGCCGCTTTTCCGTTGGTCGACTCGTCGACCGGGCGGAAATCATGCATAACATGGTGGCAGTTTCTGCAAGACACCGCCATCCATATTATGATGCAGGCGGCTTTCCATGGTAGAGACTCTGCCATAGAAAGGCATGCTGTCTTTTCTTGAGGGCCCGATGCAGGTCCCCAGGGGCTTGGGGGGTGGAATGCTGCACTTGGGAGGGTACCATATCCCCTACATTTGCATGCACAAGGTGGCAGGCACTGTGTGGTGCCTGTCACCTTGTGCATGCAAATGCACAACGTGCATTCCCAGCATTGTGGCAGGCAGTGCTGTGAGCACCACCGCCACAATGCTGGGAATGGAGGATGCCACTGCCACAGTGGCGGTGGCATCCTAACTGCAGATGTGTGACAGCCGCACCCCTGGCAGACGGTCCACCCGCCACTGTAATGATGCCCTTAAATTTTGGCCTCCAATTTCAAAAACACTTTAAAGTTCTCAAATTAAAATGTAGCTTTTTTATTTACATACACTTAATTCATTTGTAAATATTGTCATTTTCTAAGCATTCGCTGACCCCCTGAGTAGACTTAGCTGACCCCCCAGGATCTCTGGACCGCAGGATAAGAAACTCTGTTCTGGGAGATTCATGTACAAGCCAAGCCCAGAGTTTGAGAGGCAAAGGGGATGGTTAGGACTCTGTCGCTTGTGCTGCCAGTCATTCCTCTTTAAGCTTGGTGCTTGTGGAAGAGGAGGACATGTGAGTGTGAGGGCAAAGTCATCCCCAGGGTTGCCAAAGGACAGCCAGGGCACTTTTTGATCCCAGGGCAGCCTGGCGTAAGTTACCAGTGTGCAGTACCTGATCCTAGTCTTTCTGAGGTCATGGTTGTCTCGGTCGGATTATGGTTTTATTGCTCTGCCTTTAGTTGACCTGTGTTTTGATTTTCGGTAAATTTAGTATTTGGGCATAATGTCAAAAGAAATATGCACATTTCCCTCTAAAGCACTGGCAGTGTGAAGGATGAAACTAATAAATATAACGTTTTTTTGGTTTTTTTTAAAGGAAAGTCGGCTTGCATGGTTTGCTTATACTAAATGTTACACCAAATGTTCAAAGGGCCAAAAGATATTCAAGTGGAGCCAACTAATATATGGGATTGTGCATGAAGGTATAAGACATCTTTGTGTGAGACAAGAGTCTCACTCTCTTTTCTGCAAGGCCCTAAACACTTGGCTCTTCACTACTTAATTGTTAGGTTCCCTTCTGTGCTTCCTGCGACCACTGGCTCTATCCGCAGCGCCTTGACGCCTTTGGGTAAAGTTTGCGCTTTATAAGCTAATATTCATTCATTCTTTTATGACTGGTCGTTTGATATGTGTTAACATGTCAGGAGCTGAAATGGTGGCAGCAGTAGGGATGTGTGCTGCATCCTTGCTGTTCCTGCAAGCTAAGATGTTCTGAAGGAACCTCCTCCCAATGATGAGACACAACACAAACATGCATATGATGACTGGTCCACAAGGACTGGCCTTGCTGGCACAGTATTAACAACTGCTCTGGGGTATAAGTGACTGGGGTTCCAAGAAGGATGTGTGTCAAGTAACTGGAAAGTGAGTGGGGACGCGAGGAGGGGCGTGTGCATTCTGGAACACGACCAGAACCTCGCCCGGTGATAATACTACTCACTACAAGTGTAGCGGGGCGAAGAGATTTAGGCGCATGCTCTGGAGAGCAGCGGGCAAGTCTCTGGAACTAAAGACTGGATCTTTAGAGATAACATGGGATATTTGGGGGAGAGGAGAGCAATGCTTGATACACCCTTGCGTGTTGCATGAGAACAAAAAATACCCATTTGATCAAGAAAAGGCAAGACTGTGGCTGTTTAGGCACGTGACCTAAAATTCTGGGCATCCGAATTCACATGACAAATGTGACATTTGTATTAAGTCAAACTCGCCTTGAAACGCTATTAGGGGTAATAACTAGGCAGCACCAAACCAGTGAAAATACCGGCGGCACATTTCGCCTTCTAGCCATACTTTAAATAAAAAGACAGGAGACCTGTTACTCTTTCTGTACACTCTTTACTATAAGTTGACCGTGTTAAAGTTCGTGACAGGCCAGTGTCCAGGCACCCACATTTTAACTGGACCGCTGGACCGGTATAAAACGAGGTGCGTTGCGTCATTGAAGAGCAGATCGCGTGTTTTTAGCGGGCACAGTGTCCGGATTACTATTGATAATGTCGGACAGTTTATTTCGACATCGGGAACATTAAGCTAGTTGGTGTATCAACGAAGTCGCTGTTTTCTGCTGAAATTAATATTTGATCCAAGTAAAGTTTGGATAGATATGTTGGTGTTATTTTATAATTGGGTTACAGTAATACGGGTCAGTCAGACTGGAGTTTCCTCTTGTTTTTTATTTTATTTACATTCTTAGTTTGAATAAAACTGGCGACATCTTTATTGCCCTTTCTTTCCTGCCATTCAGGCATATAATTACTTTTAACGACGAATGTTCTTAAAAGTGTTGCCCTATTTAAAAGGAAAATCATAAGATTGCGATTCATTGTTTCCCCCGCTAGGTGTCAGCAGAGGTTTTCTAATGCACCCACACGCTGTAAATTCTGATTTGTGAGGATAGGCTCATAATAGAGGTCTAAGTAGGTTGCACTATGTTAAATTGGACATACTTAAAAGATATGCATAGCTGTGTTAATAGCCTTTAAAGTCAACCCTGGTTAATTGTTGTCTCACCCACCATTGTACCCTGGACTGGCGGTCCTTAATGGCTCTAGTGTGTGAGGCGCCTTTGTGGCACTACTGTGCAGTGGTTCCAGGGACCCTGATGGGCTCATTTCCCAAGGCCGGTTTTAGTCCCCATGTCTTTTGGAAACTAGTAATACCCGGTGGGGAACCGTGTCTGGTGGTCCCTTGTCGCACACGTGTGAGATAGATTGTACCTGATAGTCCGTTTATTGACGGGGTGCAATGTTCTTTTGTTTCACCTGTGAGATTACAAACATCTTTGTTGTATTGTAGCATTTATATGGCGCTTCATAACCATGTATGCTGAAGTGCATTTTCAGATAGGTAGCACGCTACACGCTAGAGGGGGGCGTGGTTGGCAGGGTTTGTGTGTTGTAATCGTGTGCATGAATCCTTTTAGTGTCATGCATGAGAGACCAGAGGTTCTCTTATATTGTCTTGGGATGCAGCATCCAGGTGTGGTATAGAGTCGGAGGAATGGAAGATAGGAACGCAAATGTAATCAAGCTTGGCAACCTGAGTTGAAGGTACCCAATCTTGAAAGGCTGATATGTTGCCCTTTCTTGCTGTGTGGAGAGTCCAACATTTTGAGCCGGGGTTCGCGCCTCATGTTCCCAAAGGTATCCGAGCTCCAGTCGGGCAAGACTTGGGTCATGCTTCAGATCCAAGCCAGGCTGACACCCTGTACATGCGAGACGCAGAAGACACATTGAACTCATTTGCACAGTCTGTGATTCTATAAAAAACAAGCATTTACAATGCAATGGTTTCGCCTTTGGAAAAGTTTGAGCTATTGGCATTGTAAATGACAAAGTAGCACCCACCGATCATCTTCTAACAGTTTTTTTCTGGACCCGTCCCGTTGTACACTGTAAATTATACTAATCGTAATCATCGGGATACAAAGGAAGTTATAGTGACATTGTCAGTGTCCAGATATATTAATTGTCATTGGTGCAGGAAATGTGTGTAATCAGGTCCGGGGCGCTGGCAGATGTTGCACCATGTAAACTCTATGTAGCACAACAACTAACAGAGTTTTCTCGCTGTGCGTTATTATTCTCTTTGGCTCATTAAAGGTGCGCAAGGAGAAACTCACACATTTCATTTACACTACATTTTATGTAAATTTAGAGTAACATTTTAGGTTGTACGGTTTTGAGCGTGTGGTGGATGGCGAGTCTGTCATTGCATCCGGGCGCAGACAGGCCTTCCCACAGCAAACAAGCATTTACAAGTGGGGCCGGGGCCGGAGACACGGACAGCGGGAGGGGGAGGGCGGGAACGGGCATGCGGACAGCGGGAGGGGAGGCGGGAAAGGGCACACGGACAGCGGGAGGGGGGGCAGGAAGTTTTTGGAGGGCTTTACGACGGCTTTAGATGTTGCACCATGTAAACTCTATGTAGCACAATAACTAACAGAGTTTTCTTGCTGTGCATTATTATTCTCTTCGGCTCAGTAAAGGTGCGCAAGGAGAAACTCACACATTTCATTTACACCACATTTTATGTAAATTTCAAGTAACATTTTAGGTGGTACGGTTTTGAGCGTGTGGTGGATGGCGAGTCTGTCATTGCATCCGGGCGCAGACAGGCCTTCCCACAGCAAACAAGCATTTACAAGTGGGGCCGGGGCCGGAGACACGGACAGCGGGAGGGGGAGGGTGGGAACGGGCATGCGGACAGCGGGAGGGGGGCGGGAACGGGCACACGGACAGCGGGAGGGGAGGGGAGCACTCACCAGGACTTCTTCCGGCATGTAAACTCACTTACCAGCCTCAGAAAGCACCTACGGGCACACGGACAGCGGGAACACGAACAGCGGGAGGGGGGGCAGGAAGTTTTTGGAGGGCTTTACGACGGCTTTAGATGTTGCACCACATAAACTCTATGTAGCACAACAACTAACAGAGTTTTCTTGCTGTGCGTTATTATTCTCTTCGGCTCAGTAAAGGTGCGCACGGAGAAACTCACACATTTCATTTACACTACATTTTATGTAAATTTCAAGTAACATTTTAGGTGGTACGGTTTTGAGCGTGTGGTGGATGGCGAGTCTGTCATTGCATCCGGGCGCAGACAGGCCTTCCCACAGCAAACAAGCATTTACAAGTGGGGCCGGGGCCGGAGACACGGACAGCGGGAGGGGGAGGGCGGGAACGGGAACGGGCATGCGGACAGTGGGAGGGGGGGGGGTGGGAACGGGAATGGGCACACGGACAGCGGGAGGGGAGGGGAGCACTCACCAGGACTTCTTCCGGCATGTAAACTCACTTACCAGCCTCAGAAAGCACCTACGGGCACACGGACAGCGGGAACACGAACAGCGGGAGGGGGGCAGGAACGGGCACACGGACAGCGGGAGGGGGGGCAGGAACGGGCACACGGACAGCTTGAGGGGGGGCCGGAACAGACAGCGGGACATCGCGCAACCCATCCCTGCAAAGGACACTTCCGAAATGGTGGAAAACAAAGCTGTAAAAAAATAAATAAATAAACACCGCCCACCGCCGCATGACGATCGCAAGGGGGCGGGATGAGTAAAAATGGCCGGAACGCCCACGAATCTGCTCCGGCAATGACGGACAGATCTCTCTTCCAATGGCTAGCCTCCATTTATGGAGCTAGCCAATGGAAGAGAAGGCGGAACCAAAGCCAGTATTGTTCTAACATTAGATTTCGCCTGCCCGAACGCTGCTGCGCAGCGGACGCCAGGCGAAACCTAAAAAGGTATGGATCCATCTCTCGTGGGCCTACCCTGGCCATCTCTATTGTAGAAGGTGGCTATAGGAGCCCTTCACATAAAAAATGGCACCAGACAAGAAGGTGTTTTAAAGACATCCATGCAGTTCATTATGGGCTAAATGAATTTATATTAAAAGAAAGGAAAAACGTGCAGTTGAGAGCAGTGCAGAGCAGATTCATCTGCAGCAAAGTCTCCCTGTGGTCGGATTCAGAGACACCTTGAAACCAGTGCGCATGATTGGTGCAAGTTGTCGCAGTGTCTCCGATGGTCTTGAATGTGAGGCATTTACTGCACACAAAACAGCTGGACCCCACAGGTAATGTGAAATACGGTGATCTTTATTCCTTTTCTAACCTCTGTGAAGTCTGGTTGTGTGCAGATATGAAGTGGGGTGCTGTTTACAAGGATAGGCTCAGGGTTCGAGTCGGGGTACCACGCGGGTGGACAGAGTCCCCCCACTTATTTTACCGGAGAACGATAACTAGAGCAAATGTAGCCACACATTCACTCTTTGGCCTCTCTGGGGCGAGATCCGAGTTCATTCAGAACGCTACTCAAGCGCTGGCTTCTCTGATGCAATCGCATCTAAGGGGTGAGGGCGGGGAGGCAATGAGTCTGATGGTGCAAGCCACCTTTTGTGACCTCACTTCCTGTCATGACGTCAGCGTCCCCCCACTTCATTTTTAAGGACTTGTGCCTTGGATAGGCTTGAGTTGTCAGTTTCTTTCCCTGCCCCACACAAGGTTTCAGTCTTGTAGGAATGGGTATGGTTACTCTGGGAGCAAACATTGGGTGCCTGGTCAGTTGTTAAGTGAAATGTTTGTCCTTGTGCCTTTGTGCACAACCTTGCGTGGACTAGGGTTACACCAATGACTGTAAAGTTCCATCCTTCTTTAATCCGTAGCCGGTGCTGCACTCCAGTCAATGTTGGGTGATGGGGTCTCGTTCCTCTAGCCAGATGGCGAATGGCTTCATGGTTTTCAGCACTCATTTTAGTCATGGTCTTGGTAGTAGCCCAAATCATATTAATCAATGTGGTTCACGACCACTCAGGGTCAATGCAGTGTGTTGTGGGATACACTTAAGAGGGAGGTTCCCTCAACTGTGGTGAAAGGCATTGTTTGTTACACTGTACAAGTAGAAAGATGAAGCATAACGAGGAAAGGCCCCGTGGCCACATGAAGATATGACTGGGGCATACCTGGGTCAACTTCACTGTTTTTCTTACATTTAATTTGAGAATAATTAGACATGCCATTTCCCTCTTGATCAATCAATCAGGATTTATAAAGCGCGACTAATCAACAAATAGGGCACCAATTAATCTTTTTCTTTTATTTTTGTCTGGTGCCTTTCCCTAGTATTCCTCTAGAATGCGAATTGCATAGTGCTTCCGGAGCATCAAACTGGTTACTATTTTGTGTCTTGCAATCGACCACTGCTCGGCCAGGACAAGTCGTTTTTCACTTTATTCCCTTTTCAATAAACCACTTAGTTTTCAGTATATCACCACTATTTTTGCTCTTCCTGGCGCCAATATACAATATATCGTAGCACAGTCTTGCCTGCTGTAGGCTGTCTTTTACAGTCTTTCAAACCCCTGCTCTGCTGCCGATTTCACATCTGTACCAAGCTTGTGAGGCTTCGGCTCCAACATATTCTTTTGTGAACTCTCAGCCTAGTGTGAGGCTTTAGCATCCAGAAATAGCTCCAAAACTTTCCATAGCATTCTCTTAGTTCATAATGAGCTTTTTTCCAAAGCCTAATGAGGTTGTGGTAATTTACATCTTTTATTTAAATGTATGCTCCCATCGCATTTTTCTTCGCTTTGATTTTGGTGAAACATCTGCCATCCGCGAGTCAGATGCTGTGGGTGGTGGTGGGAAATGAACGTCCTAGTCAAAGGTTCTGGGTGCATATCGGTGTGTCTCTAAGTTTGGCACAGACTAAACTTTTGTTTTTCACTTTCCATATGTGCTGTAAAAATGTCCAAGTATCTTGTGAAAATGTAATATTTCGTTCTGTGTCGTGTAAAAGCGCAAATGAGTCCATGTTAATACACCTGACCATGAAATATGCAAAAGTTGAACAAATTTGCCAAAATAGGGTGTATTGTGATGGCTCATTGTGTTGGTCACGTGGTGGGAGAGGTTTCTGGGGCCAAGGAAGTTCATAAGACTAGGCCTGTATCAGTGTTTCCCGTTTCTAGTGATGGTTAGCAGTTGTGGGTGTTTGGGGTGCCAAGCCCAGCTCCTAGGTATTGGCTGCTTGTTTCACCGACCCATCCATGCTGACCTGCTTGAAGTCATCTCTGCCCAGAGTAGGCCGGGGGTGGTGAGCCTCCTTTGGGGTGCAGTGTGTGCGAGGGGGGCCGCAATCTTGAATAGTGGTGGGCTGCAGCCATCGTCCAGTGAACTAAAGCAGTTAAGCCAGGAAGAAAAAAAGCTCTTGTCCACCAGTTCTACGTCTCAAAGGCCTTATTCTAACTCAGCGGCCTGTTGTCGATGCAGCTCTGTTAATGTAAACGTCTTCCGCAATGTTGTTTGAGATCGGATTAACACTCCAAAAATCAGCATCTTGTCGTGTTCCCATACTAGATCACTGTTCTGTCTATGTAATCAGAAATTAAATTCTGAAAACAAAAGTTAGTTCTCTATAACCATACAGGCCTATGTTCTCCTCCGATTGGTTAAAAAAAAAAATAGTAAGGGGAAACATTTTAATATGAGTTTCTTTTGAATTTTTGGTGGTGGTTTATGTATTTATTTTTTGGCGCCGCCTCTTTTTCACTCTGCCACTTTCGCATGGCGCCAAGGGGACTCGGGCCGCACAGAGCACGTGCCATGGTGCGGTCTCCACCCCCTCCATATGTTTACTTATTTAGCATTTGCCTTGCAGTAAATATATGAAAATGAGCGGGCTAGGTGCTCGCGCACAAGTGCGCTTTGAACCTCAGGATGCTTGTTAGTGCTGTGGGAAGAAAGGATCCCGCGCAGCCATGTCTGAGGCTCACATCATAATAAGGGAGCCGTCTGTGGGGATGCATTGGCACTGAACAATCCTCATCTCTCCCAGGCATGTAAATCAGATGAGGAAATATTCCATGCTTTTGTAAGAGGGTCAGATGAAATGATTTCCATGAAAGAAGTGCAGTCGGAAACCTGCAGGGGTTTGCGTTCTGTAGGATCTCCGGTCTCGGCAAGATTATAAAATTGTAACGCTGATATGTGAAAAATAAATAATAATGGAAAGTAAAGTTGGATCGAGAGCCGTCTACTGTCTGCCTTATTGTTTGCTCTGATGTCAGAATCTAAGTAAAAGTGTGTTGTTTGCTTGGGCTTGTGTTGGGTTAGGGTAGCTGAGCCCTATTGATGCTTGTGTAACACGAAGCACCAGTGTCAACCATTGGATGATAGGATCACACGCATAGACATTGGCAGCAAAGGACCTCTGCCAGGCCGAGCTTGTGTGCCCATTGTCCAGCTGGCTTTAACCCTAGTAGACTCGGATTATTGTGGAATTTTCTTCGATCTTGCATTATGATTACAACTATGCCTCTGCCACATGCTTTTTACTATAATGATTTTTGTCAACTATTTATTTGCCCTTATACTCCTTGTAGAAAGCAGTTCAGGTCATTTTGCACCGTTTGTCAAACAACTTGCTTATATTAATCCTAGAACTTTTCCTTCCTCATGACAAACCTTTCTAGAATGAACTATCTCACTCTCTGAATATACTCACCTTCTGTGTTGGGTGATTCTGGCCATAAGATTCTTTTTTATCTAAAATGTGTAAGGCTGAAAGAAGAGTCCAGGGCACTAATTTATATTCCTTGATATGCCTTTTTGGGTGTAAATTGGAGGAAAAAAAATCCATGTTTATTTACTTCATTGAAAAACTAGCAGCTCATGTCCCTCATGATGTATTTGTTCAGCAGAGTAAACATGTAATAGAGTTTTGCGACAAAGGCATTAGGGGTGGGGGGGGAGTGGGGTAGAATGAGTCCTGCGGATCTTTTCAATTTAAGAGATGGATCTTTAGACCAACATTCGTTTGAATAATCTTCTTTTTCATGATTGTTGATTCTTCCCTCTTGCTTTTTTGTTGGTTCTGTTACGCAATTCAGAATGTCTTGCTCGATTTGTTTATTTATTTTTAAAAAAAAATATTTGCTTCTGAGCAATCAGTAAAGTGATAGAGACTGAAACCCATAATCTAGTGATACAATTAAACTCTGTTGTCTCTTGCTCTTATCTGCAGTGCTTTGTGTGGTTGGACAAGATGTCACATTGCTAGATCTTATTCGTCTCAAAGGATGGAAGAGTTAACACTATGGCCTTCATTCCAAAGGGGCTGGTAATCCTGGCCATGGCACACATCCTAATTACAACTGTAAAATAATACTGAACGGTTTTTTTTCTGCACAAATGTCGCCAAATAAAACCTCTCAGAATTTGTGCATGGTGATTACATCATGGATACCAATGAAGGGTTTGGCAGTAATATACTTTATGAAACTTCGAACTATTGATGAATCCACTTTATTTATTTTGATAGTAACACAGTCCTTCATGGGAGTCACTTCGTGTCTGCTCGGTTGGAATGGGGAGGTGCTTTAGCGCTTCACACTTGCTCCAAACTCATTACACTACCTGCTTGGAAACCAAAGCCCACTTGTAACGTTTGTAGACAACCTTCCTTTAGGATGGAACTTTAAAAAAAAATGTTGATTGTGTTGCCTGGACAAGGGATGAAGTAAGATGAGCTGGTTAGCATGACATAATATTTTGGAATATATATATATATATATCTCGAATGAACCCAAATTCGTTCTTCCACTTAGGATATCGTGTCTTTCTGCCAATTGCTTCTTTGTGTTCTGATGTCGCTGCACAGCTAGTAATTTAGCATCATATCCGGTGTGCCAGGTGTAGGAACTAGCTCATTGTGTTGTAATACCAGATCATTACTTATTTCATATGCAACCCAGGCCGGCACATGGAAAGCATTATAAATCTATTTACAGTGTGGCTGGCCTGATGATAACATTGTATTAAATTCCCAGGCGAGGCAATTTAAGCAATTGCTTTGCCATGTGGAGGCCATGGAAATTAACTTCTTGCGCGCGTTAGTGGTCGACTCTGTTCATTGTTATGTGTAGATGAGTTGTGCTGGAGAATCCAAGACGCTTAGCTAGACTGTGCACACCGTGGCTCGTGAAGTCCCGTTCTGCATAGCGAGGCAGATCCCCGACTGCAATTGGCTGGAATCAAGAGTGCTTCTTTGCCCGTGATCACTGCTATCTTACATGGGAAACCAGGTACTTAGGCCAGTTGGTTAGACATACTGAATGGAAATTGTAGGATACAGAATTGGGCTGTCCGTCACTCCAAGACAATCAGTCAATCCGTAGCCATGAGTTTCTGTCCGAAAAAAGAGCAATCTTTGCATGGTCTACATGAGACATTTAAAAAATGGCACATGGGTGGGGTGGCATGGACTCAGTTTTCTGGCAGTATCAGTACTGTGACCAAAAAGATCAATCAATTGTGTAAGGTGGAAAGTAACATTTGATGGGAAGAAAAGGTGGTGGCTCGTGATATTTTTTTATTTGGTCAGTATGAGCTCTATGGTCACTACTGCTTCATTTTAAACTCCGAAACTAATTGGTGCAGTGGTTATGCTTGGTGCATTTCATGGTCGGCCACTAATTAGTACTGTGGTCACTTTCTGATGTATGTTCCTACTTGCCCTAATAAACATTGTGTTCACTTCTAAACATTCTATTCTGTTGATGCAATGTTTACAGTTGGTACTTTCTACACTGGTTAGTGCTGTGGCCACTCTGGACACTGGAGCCGCTCTGGACACTGGAGCTGCTCTGGACTCTGGAGTCACTCTGGAGCCACTCTGGACACGCTCTGGACACTGGAGTCATTCTGGACATCGGAGCCACTCTTGATATGTTTGCCCTGAATTCTCTAATTGGTGCAGTGGTCACTGCGGATTAATTTTCGGACTGGTCTTAAGTTACGCTTTCGTGACTCCCTAAATATTTACCATTTGGGCCTAATCGGTGCTGTGGTTACTACTGATACATTAGCGCTGTAGTTACCTTAATATCTTGCGAGAAACCTCCTTAGCTTGTAGCCACGTCTGATATATTTTCCAGCTGACTCAAATAATTGATGTGGTTGTTACGGACTCTGTCCTACAAGTTCTATTTCACATTCTGGTCACTAATCAATATAATGTAGGGTCGCCATGAACAGAGCTGTGGTAGCAACCAACACCTCCTATTTCAGACCTCAGCGTCCTGTTCTAGTGTTGGAAATTGGGTCCAGTAGAGACACTTGAATGAGTGTTAGTAGATTGTGAAAAAGAGGAACGCGAACTATGTGTCTATTCTTAAACCTTTCTTCTGTTCTCAGGTGAGCATAACCAGTTTCTTGTCAGTGTTTCTTCCTCCGCCCATCCATTGGCCCGCTTGAAGATGCTTCGCGTGAAATATTCATTTGTCTTTGTGAGGGCAATAGGCGTTTTGTGGGGGCGCGCAACCCTTTGTACACTCACAGCCCCACCATATTTTGCTCCCTTTCTGTCAAATAGTCTGTCAGCTAAAACATGCAGGAAAGGCTTCTTCTGCACTTGACAAAATGTGCTGGGGTTGGAAGAAACTATTTGGATACTCTGAATCCACCCAGCGCCTCCCCGAAAAAGGCGCAGCGCCCCCAACTCTACAGCGCTTCTGGCTTCTTTGGGAAAAGCCACACAAAGCACCGAGAGACGGTGGTAACTGACAACTAAGACAAAAAATGTTGACAATTTCTTGATTTGCCTGGCTAGCTTATGTATGGAAGTCATTAAGTATTTATAAAATGCATTATGAATTGGATTCCTTCAAACTGAAACCGAGCCTGTGACATTTCCAGCTCAAATCATCGCGCTCACAATTGGCTAAGGGACACATTTTTTATTTCGTTGATAGCTGAAGAGTGAATATTTTTAAGCCCTTTTAATCTTAAAGAAACTTTGCTGTTTCATTGTTATTTTCTTTATTTAAGGGGTTGATTGGTAGCACGTAAGCTTAGTCACATGACTATTTTACCGTGAATATTGGGGCAAAATATGCCGTTTGTGTCTACGAGGTCTTAGCAAAATTATTGAAATAAAGAGGAAAAATCATTGTGGTAAAACTGCTAATACTTTATGAAGGTAATCATTCAGCCCTGAACCTACTGATGGATTCCTTTGTCTTTGGGTGTGTTTATGCTAAACAGAAATTAATCCAAATATGGCCTAAGGATTCGATCCAAGAACACCCTTCTGTGTGGCTGAAGCCCTGCTATGTTAAGGGTATAGATTTTATATGGTATGAGTCTCATTGTTTGAGAAACCTTAACACCCGCCCCTCTTTGAAGAAACCCTGTTGACAAAAATCAAGTAGATAAGTTCTATATTTTTCATAAATAAACATTGCAAGAGTTTGTCAAAGTGGGCCAATGGTAAGTGAAAGAATTGGTGGAAATTGCACCACACAATGAAGAGTGCCCAAGGACGGAGTATTAAAAAGAGTGAGTCAAAAGTGTACATTCAACTTCCTGTTGGTAAAATCATGAGCAGGTCCAACTTTTTTAGGTTTTGCCTGGCGAAAAGATGCGCTCTGCGCATCTTTTTCGCGCAGGCGAAAACCTGATGAGAACTGTAGTGGGGTTTGGGTCGGCCCTCGTCATTTATTGGCTGGCTCCATAAATGGAGCCTAGCCATTGGACGAGGGGCCTGTCCGTCAATGCCGGACCAGATTCGGGGGCGTTCCCGCGATTCTTTGGCTTTTGCCGACGTCACGCGACGTCAGCCGAAAGCCGGGAACGCCCCCGAATCTGGTCCGGCATTGCCGGGACCTGCCTTTTTTTTTTTTTGCTGACGTGTCGGGTTTCCTTGTCTGTGGCGGAACAAATTGCAGGTAAGCGATAAAGCCCTGGTCAATACATAGTCCTATTTCTATGGCAGTGTCCCGATTTTTCATTCTGAAAAACTGGTCCCCCTCCCTGGAATGTTAAAACTGGAGGCACGATAGTAAACAATCTGGCTATGAATGAGCAGAGTACTGTAGCCAACACTCACGGCATTTGTCTGAAGGGAGACAACACACCAATTCTAACCCAGGTCGAAAGGGCTCGACCAACCTCTTGCTCTGACCTCGTGTATTTCACGCCTGGGTAGCAGCAATGATTTTGCCTGGCCCCGTCATGGCAGATGATAAGACGTGGCCCCGCCCACAAGTGCTGGATTGTTTCCTCTGTTTCGCTTGTGAGCAGGAAGTGGCGCGGTATTGGCGCGCCTCTCGTTCTGTCGTGGTTGCTCGAGGTGCGGAGCCGGTGTGAGTGCTCGAGCAGCAAGATGCCTCCCAAGAAGCCCGGGGCGGCGGCGGCTGCGGGTCCGCAGGCCGGGAAGAAAACGGAACAAAAGAAAAAGGAAAAGATCATCGAAGTGAGCTTGCTAGAAGTATAGCGAGGGGGGGAGGGGAGGCATCTGTTACTGTTCCTTGTGTCAGCTGGCTACAGTAGTAATTACGTTGTAGTTTGCTTTGATCTTTTGTAGCTTGGTGGTCTTACAAGGATGAATATCTACACCTCTGACGTTCTTAACAAGCCCAATCTTTACCGCTCGCTTATTGGACTAACGAGGTCCTTCAACTAACCCAGTGCCTGCAGTTCACGTTTTGATCTAGGGTATCGGGGAAGTGGTGTTGATTGGGATTGTAATGTTGGTTGTAATGTGTAATCTAATAGCACCACATTTGTTAGATTTAGGGGATGCTTTCATCTGCATTAAAACGAGACTGGTTCGTTTGTGTCCCTGGGATTTGTAAGGGGAATGTATTGCGAAACCGTTTATGTCCGGACAGCTACGCTACGGGATTCATTCATTTCAGACAGTGACAGGTGGATCTTTGCGCTTCTATAAGTTTCTTCCACAGTTCCATGGCTCCTTAACTTTCTTGAGACGGGATTGAGGACACTTCTATACCCATAAAAAGTAAAATCTAGTCGCGAAGGAAATTTTGCCATAGCCTTCTTGAGCTAGGGACTCAAGTTGAAATCTGATTAATGTGGAGTTACCCACTTTCTAATAATAGATGTCAGAAGAGGGGTTTTTCCAGTTTTATCCTGAAGCATTTAAAGACTTGGCATTCAACATGTTTTCCAGTAAGTATTGCTTTCTCTCGCACATTGTACCAAATAGAACTGACCTTATCAGCTAATATTCAGCATATAAAGCTTTTAATGGGTTGTGGTGAAATAAAGGTCCCCTCTTGCCCAGACATTTTCTCTGTGTTGATCATCGTTTGCATTGCTGCAGATAACTTTCAGTTGTAAAGTTGATGGTGGGTAAAGTTATGAATGTGTAGCTGTCTAGGAGGACTGTTTGCCCCCTTCCTTTGCTCAGTCTTGGATTCATACCATTGTGGTAACCGGACTCAACTAAAACACAGATGTCCATTTCCTTGAGGCAATCTTCTCCCAGGTACCTGATCGAAATATGATAACCTTATACGTACAGGATCTCTGGTTGTAGTCTTCTCCAACTCATTTTCTTTGTAGGGGTTGCGTAAAAATAAATGGTATGTAAATGGATTGAGCATGTTGGCCAGAAATGTTGAATGTGCAGTCTGGGTGGTAAATTAGAATAATGTCAGCAGAGTGGAAAGATGGACCAGTGCTGATTGTTTAGTGAAGAATGGGTACATCCGTTTAAATTAATACTGCATATTTGTGTTTATACAATTATATGAGCTATTGCCAGGTGACAGAGGGGGGGGTTAAGTTTGATATTGGCCCGCCTTTAGTCACCCCACCAACCAGGCACATACTGAGAGTGAACGGAGGAACCGGAGCAGCAGCAAGAAATACAATCATCCGCCATACTAACCCAAATAATAAGAAAAGCTATTGCCATTGCAAATAACAATGCCATTTAGTTATGTTAAAAAAAAAAGGTCAAGAGCTTTGCCAACAGCTCAAACTTTAACAAAGGCAAAACCATTGCATTGTAAATGCTTGTTTGATGTGGCATTAGCCAGGACCTATTGATTCTACTAAAGTGATATATTTAATGCTTTTGCGGGCGCATTCAGCCAGCTCTTTTCATCCTTTGGTCGGTTATTGTGTCATACACATATTTCCTCCATCTCCTGCAGGATATAGAATGGGGCAATGGAGCAGCCCACTTCAGAAGCCAACTATCTTCTCTGTGAGTGATGGCATTCTGTTCTTTCACATGGAGCACATCCACACACAAAGTAGTTCCCTTCCTTCCAGGGATGATTACATGACTCTATCTAAACAAATGAGAGGGGGGACTAGGAGCTTGAAAGAGGTCCAGTGTTCTTGCTCCTGGAGTTGAGATAAATGCAAAAACTCAGGACCACTGTTCCTAAAATAGGAAAGGGGAAGAGGAGCTCTATCGAGGCTGGACAGATTGAGAGGAACAGTCAAAAAGACTGTTTCATATTGCCCTCATACATCCTGAGGGATGTCATGCTTCATCATAGGGCGGTTGTTTCTTGTTGGGCCGGCGCTGTAATGCCCTACGGGTCCCCCGAAGGGTCACTTTAGTGGAGATCTTTTGTTTTGTTGTTGTTTGATGAGTGCAAGTAATATCTAAGTGGGGTGGTGTTGAGTGTGCTGTGATTTAAAACATTTTGGGGATATCGCCTACATGTTTAATACCTTGCTTTCCCCATCAGAATAAAAAACCTCATAGGTTAGTGCTACTAATGGGGTAATGATGTACCCAGCTAGTAGTCTGACGTTTGCACCCTTGCCAGGGTCAAACTCCGTTCAGCAAGTTTCGTGCCCCTAGTGGCCAAAAAGGATCCGTGGCGCTTCTGCAGGACAACAATTATGGGTGAATTTTCCTACCCCACAATTGTCGATACAAGTACCTTAGAGTGGTACTTACTTACTTGTCTTGGTGTTGGCTGTCCAACGTATTTGAGGAAAAAAGGAAATAATTAAAAAATAAATAACAAAGTTGTCATGTTTCTGGCATAAGACCATCTTATTAACCAGAATGTCCCTTATCGTGGATCAGAATGTGTGTCTGGAGCTGAAGTGGCTACCAGACGCATGCAGACAAACAGAATACACATACATTAAAGAATGTTAAGCAAATGGCATTGTGTGTGTATAAGGGTACAACTCATATTATCATGTTGTCTCTTCCAGTGAGGCCTCCGTCAGCCTCATTAATACAGCTAGTGCCACTGAGCAAGTAATAAATATTGCACAGTGAACCGATGAGCTGTTGGTGATCATTACATGCCACCAAAAGAAGTAAAGATGCACCTAAAAGAGTGGTTGAGGCATTATAAAATGGAAGCTTGGTCATGTTCCACAAATTGCCTGATTTTTATGTAGGAAAGTAGCGGTCTTACCTAAAACTGTGAATCGAGGTGCCCCATGGGATGAGGCAGAGGTGCAGTGCTCTGGAGTGCTCAACTAAAAGAAGGGGAGCAGAGTAAAAAATGGATGAAATCGATAACTTAAACTAAACAGCCATCGTTGGCTGCAGAGCGTTAGCAGATAGTACGGTAGTGCAGCTTCACGTTGGTCATTGTACTCCCGATTCCTGAGTGCGAGCCGCTCGTCGCACCTACACTGGTACTCCGCTTCTCCCGAAATGTGCAGCCGGACCGGGAGGGCTCCTATCTTAAAGGAGTTTCCCCTGGCAGGATCAGACCGGGCGGGTCACGACCCCATGTCCTTCTCAGTACGCATGTCCGGTGGCCATATTGGAGTGGCTCTTTGCTATGATATCGATTGGAGAGTGTGTATGTCCTAAAAAGCGCATGTCAGGCAGACGTTTAGGTAACTCGTCACTTTTAGTTTATGATATATACCCACACAGACTTCTGTGGAATAGTGATAGGGTCAGGAAGAATAGAAAGAGAACTTGTGTGTTCTAGTGGCTATTAATGTCTTATCACCGAGACCCATCTCTGTGTGTCAGTTGTATTCTGGAATGTGAGTGAAAAAGAGTAGCCTCTCTATGTTGGAAAATAATCTAAGTTATTTAAACATCCTAACTCTTCTACCGTAACACCCCAAAATATGCCATAAACAGACAACAAGTCTGTTATCACTTATGGGTACCTTAAAACCAGCTGAGGTGAAAAGGATGGTGAGATCCTGTATCCCTATAAACCGTTGGTGATCTGTTAGTCATGGTGGTATCCTATCATGATGTCTGGTGCTCTTAGTGTAGTCTCTATTAGGGGATATCGGTAGAGGTAACCTCGGGAGACGTCCATTGGGTTACCATGGGTGTTATGGTTAAGTCTGTGTGTAGCTATTTAATATCAGACTGACTGTATGTTCATGTGCCCACATAATCACAGATCGTTTGTTGTGTATCGTGGGTGGCCCGGATTGGAGAGCCTACAACTCGGACAAGGTAATTTCATCATTTGGACTATCACGATTTGTGTGGAGGCATTAGCGTTGTTCTTATCTGAATAATGTGGAGGGGTCCCACATCGGGTTCGATTCTAAGATCGTCCACTTCAAGTCATCAACTGAGTGTCTCAGGTCATTGAAGTGGTTACACATCTTAGTTGCTTTGCATTCAAATCTTATAGTACTCTTGTGTTCCCTTATTCTTATTTTTATCTGCCTGGTTGTCATGCCTACATGGAGCATGTGACAGGGGCATTTTGTATGATAAATGCAGTTTTTAGTGTTGCAAATTTTGTGTTGCTTCTGTGTCCAGGAGAATGTGCCCAGTTGTAGAATCTTAGTGTTCAGTTGAGGTGCTCCATCCCATAGGCAGTGGGTCTGCCGGTAGGTGGGCGTGTCTCCTTATGTATTTTGGCCAATACATAGAAATAGGGTGTGGTTGGCGATGTGTTCATCAAAAAGGCTGCTTCTCTTTTTTAAATCTAACCCTGTTTCTCAGCTGAGTTTACCATGATTTTGATGCATGTGAGAAGACTGCTGGTGGGGTCAGCGTTCAATCTTTTGTAATATCTATTGTCTGTCAATTGTCATCAGCACTCTAGCTTGTAGTCATCCGTCTTCATAATCACAGTCGCGCCTCCTTTGTCAACCAGTTTGATGACAATCCCTTCATCTTGCGTCAGAGGTCAGAGCTGTCCTTAGTGTGTTGGATAAATTGTTGAAAGGTCTGGTTTGTTTTAATTTCCCCACGTCTCTGAGTACCGCTTTTTCAAATGTCACAATTTTACTTGGATTCATAGCTGCTGTAGGTGTGAAAGTTGACGGGGGTTCTCAGCCCTGAGTATGATTGGGTGGCACTAGCATTACCTTGGAAAAAAGAGCTTAATCAAAATTTTCAAAAGAATTGGTGTAGTGCACCTGTCAGGCGGATTGGTCTTCACGAGGAGTGGGGACAAAACCAAGTCCTCTCTGTAAGACAAGACTGTGGTTTTGTCTTCAGTGAATGTCGTATCTGATAGGTTGACAATTAGTTTTTTCTTTGGGCCCTCTGGCTCCTGGTTTGGCATTGAGTTTCTGTCTCCTGCCATCGTACTTCTTTGTATGTGACTCTTCTTCTTCCTCTGCCTCTGCTCCAGAAAGGTTGGGGTGGTAAGGTGTTGGAAGAAGGGTTGGAATGGGTGTTGTTGCCGGGGGACATCGGGATACCACATTGATAGACCCTGGAAATGGTGGTGCATGGAAGCCATACATAGGGGGTGTTGGTAGTAATCCCTGGTGGCTTTTGTTACTACCTCAGCTGTCATTGCTGGAGTCACTGTTGGATGACTGGAATGTCCTGTGAGATGATATTGAGCCCTCATCGGATGACTGGTCGCTGCCGGGCGGTTGGTATCTTCTTTGGAGCATGGGTATATCCTTTCCTTATCTAAGCTCCGAATATCCTTTTGGAGTTTCTGTATCTTCTGTTGCATCAAGTAGTCCTTGTGTTCAGTCATATTACATGACTATCTGTGCCTTTTGGCAGGTAAGTGATCTTTTTATTTTTTTAACCCCCGCCCTACCTCACTGCTGCTGCCCGGGAGCAGCCGCCACTGCAGCAGGACAGTTGATTTGATGTTTGCATTGGAAATGCAATGTTGTTAGACAATAATGAGAACCTGTTTGAAGAATCTGTATGATATTTGCTAGCATTTGGGCCATTAAACTCAGGTGTTTGGTCAACATTTTGTGCAGATGATTTGAAGTGCGGATGACCAAGGTTTTTGGGACTGTGTGAAAGTAGCATTTTCAGTTTTTGTTCTTCAGACATTTATGATATCTGCTGCAGGAAAAAACTGTGCATTAGAATTAGATCAAACCTGCTATCATGATGAAACGTTTCTCAAAATAGATCAGCTACTGATTTAGTGTAAGTACCTTCAGTAGCTCTTGAGATATTTGCATTGCAAAGAGTTGTCCGTGTGGTTTGAACGGTTAATGCTTTTAATGTTTGGACTGTTGGGTGAAGGTGTGAAAGCTTTAAGATGGTTATCTCGAGCTGAATATTTGATTTTTCTGCCAGTTTCTGCTGTTTTAAAATGTCTGCAAACAGCTGTCAAGTCTACTGTTATGTTTTGGAAATATTTTCTGGGCCTATGGAAAAGAATGGGTACACAGCAGCCCGGCTAAAGATGGTGTGGTCCTAAGTGGTATAGAAAATAACCATTCCCCTATTAAAAAGGGCTACGCTTAACTTTTAAACAAATGTAATCGTGCACAGACAATATAATTTTAAAAAAGCAATTTTATAGTGAGTTGACTTGAATGTTTCCCTGTTCCTTGCAGTCCCAACCCCTATGTCTAGCCATAACCTGAACTCACCAATGGTACCAACAAATACACCATACTAGTGCATGCTGTGCTTGTTTAGTCATAGATAAAACATTTTAACTATAGCATTTGTAACTAATCCTAATGAAACCTTCCAGAAGCAAATAATGTCCACTAGGGTTTGGTCTCTGTAATATGTTATGTTATTCATATTTTTTAAGCGCGACGGTTACCCGAAGGTATCCTGGCGCTGAGTGCTGCCTTCCGGTTGTCAGGGTGTGAGTTAGCCTAGGAGGTAAAAAGCCAGGTTTTAAGTCCCCTCCTAAATGTTAACAGCTCTGTGGTGTTCCTGAGGTGGAAAGGAAGCTCATTCCAGGTCCTAGCAGCGCAAGTAGTAATACATATCCCCTTCCCCCAGTTTGCCTTTTTGAAAGTGGGTACTACCACTAGTCTTGCTCCTGTCGATCGGAGTGCTCTTTTTGGAGCGTACCATTTAAAGCTCTGTTTTGTATGTTCTGGACCTCTTCCGTGGAGGGCCTTGAAAACTGTGCATAAGGGTTTGAATTGAATCCGCTGTTTGACAGGGAGCAAATACAGCTGTCGGGTTCACAAGAGATTCCAGGCAGAAATCCAATAACCCCGGGAGCGAAGCAAATGTCTCAACTTTTCCCGAAGGTGCCTCTCTCACTGCATTGAAGAGTGGAGTACAATGCCTTGCTGATAAGCTGATAAGCTCCGGAACAAGTTTGATCACTGAAGCTGGGCAGGAGTCTTTTGGGGATCATGATTTAATAGCGGCAAGGAGCTTAGTAGTGTCCTGTGTTGTCAAAGATGAGAATTTATCTAGGCTTGGTTGAGGCTTGATTAAGTTTCTCATCGGCATGGCTGGCTCCATGGTCTACATGGTAGAGGAAAGACTAAACGAGGAGAAGATAGCTTCCACCTTCCGTTGGAAGGAAGTGGCTATTTCCTCGCAGAGCATTAGGCTGCTTTGGGATTTTGGAGTAGATGGGGCGGTCAATTTGACTACAGTTTTAAAGAGTTCCTTCGTGAAGGATTTTGCCTTGGTAATTTGCTCCATGAAGAAGGTATTTTTGGTATTGAGCAGTAGCTGTTTATAAAGTGATGCTTTGTAGGATTCTTTGTCCACATCAATGTAGCCTCTCCTCCATTTTTGCTATAATCCCTTACAAACGAGTTTTTGCTTCCTCAGTTCTTCAGAGCACCAGGGACCTGAAGGCTGAGAGCGCTTGGGGGTCCATAGTTTCACGGAGGCTAGTTTTTTGCATGTTAAATCTATCCAATCTGTATAGGAAGTTGTGGCATCCTCTATGACTACGGAAAGATGGCGAGCCGTCACCCGGAGAGAAGCAGCTAGCTCCGAACTATTTATTTCCTTCCAGGCTCTTGTTTCAATCTCCCTTTTTGGTCCTAATATGTTACGGTGAGGTTCAGGGGGTGTTAGATCAAGCAGCGCAGCAGCATGATCAGTCCAAGTCAAAGGTAACACTTTTCTATAATTTATTAGGGGATTGTTTGAGAATATCCCATCTAGTGTGTGTCCTGCCACATGCGTAGGACCCTCCACAGTTGTCTTAATTCCCCACTAATCATCACCTCCGCCAGAGTAATGGTGTCCGGATCGAGATGAGCTTCCAGATGGCAGTTGAAGTCCCCCAAAATCTCTGAAGGAGTCACACAGAGCCCGGCCTCTGACAGAGTCCCAATTGACTCTAAGAAGGCGCATTGTGTGCCTGGAGGTCTATATAGGAGAATACCCTTGAAGGAATTCTTCTGAGCTGTATAAAAACGGAACCATAGTGCTTCACAGTCTTTATTAGATTCTGTTTGGAAGGAGGACTGAAGGAAGTTATGATAAATAATTGTGAGTCCTCCCACTCTCCTGATTGGTCTTTCTTGGGTGTAGCATTGGAAACCTGGAGTATGGCTTTCGAGAGGTCTGGTCCTGAAGCCTTATCTGACCATGACTCCGTAATAAATGCTAGTTGTGTACTGTGCTCCTCCAAGAATAGTGCACATTCTGTGCTATGTTTTATCAATGATCTGGCAATTAGTAGTAAGCACCGCATAGTGTCGGCTTTAGGTCTTACTTGTTTGTTTTCTGTTCGTTCTGGCTTCGATTGGTGATGGGGAAGAATCCTACAACAAATTCCAAAAGTAGCATTTTTCATCATATTTCATTGACAAGTTAGAACGTAATTGTTGCCTGTGGATTATGCGTAGTTGCTTCTGGGATGGGGGGGGGGGGAAGTACTCCAGAACGTGGTTGAATTATGACTAAGGCTAGTAGGAATGACAATATGGTTATATTGAGAAAATAATCGTGACATAGGGGTTAAATCAAGTGTATGCATACCGTCTCCAGGTTGTGAAACAAGAAGAAAATGGGGTGAGGCTTTAGAAGGGGATTAAAAGGAAGGCAAAGTAATCTTACATACCCTTGCTATGTATTACTTTGTGTCCATTTCCCTTGGATGTAAAAATTACTGTGGAAAATAATTGAAAATATTTATCATGTGTGAAGTCTGATTCAATACTGATATTAATTTGGGATTTAGATTCTCCTATATGATCTACTGCTCATATCTCTCTGAAATTTGTTTACCAATTTTTTAAGAAAAAAATCCAAAGAGACGAATTTAGGGGGATTTCTGTATTTACCTGTATCGTAAAATATATATACAATGCATTGATTCACAAAACCTGCATTTTTTTCATTTAGCCATTGCGTCCCGTTAGGTACAGGATAGTACAGGAGGATGAGGTATACCAGTAACCTAAGGACCCTTAAAGCATACAGGGTCAGAAAATATTTTGGCTTGCCATGACAGATCTATTGTTTTTTTTTCTTTCCTCCAACAGGTAATGTGGCATGAATTTGATATAATTGCATATGGGTTAGAACTCAAATTTAGACCACCCTGTTGACCCCAACTGCTTTAGAAATATTTAAAATCTCAAAATACTTTCTAATCAGTGAGAAATAGACCTATCCTTGAAAATAGCAATGTTATTGTTGGTTTTAATTTACTTTTTTACTTTTTTCGTGTGTGTAATTGTGAAGTATGTTTGCACTAATAATAATAACATATAGAAGATTAAATTTCATGTCATTTTGTTGTCAGTTTTTATTTTTACCCATATGTCTATATGATAGCTTGGTTTAATAGACTAAGACAAAGGTCTAAATTAACTTTGACTTGTACTACTACTAATAAGGCAGAATGTATGACAATGAGGAGGAGAGTAGCTGCATTTTTTAGATTTTCATGTTATACAGAGGATAAGGCACATTTGTTAAGTTTTGAATTTGTCAGCAAAACGTCATTGCAGGCAAGTGAGGCAGAGAGATGTCTATCTGTGACCTACGGTCCTCCATAGGCCTGCCGACAAAAATAACCATTCATGCTTGTCCAGCACAGGTGTCTTCCACCTGAGCTACTTAAGTATAAAATTACTGGTTTAGTGACTGTATCAGACAAGATTACATTAGTGACCCCTATACGGAAGATTACCAACAGGCACCCCCTCAGTACATCAGACACGGTTGTCAGCAGTAAAGTTTAAAAATAAAATAAAGCATTGCCAGTGTGGCATGCCTCTTTATGGGTACCATATAAAAGCCATAAGTGCATTGCCCCTGGCACTAAGACGATAATATATGTAATGGGTCTCCCCAGCACCGCATGATTTATCACTCACATATCGGCTTTAAATATATTTTGGCAATTCATCCATTTTTCTCCAAACATCAGCTTTTGAGTTATGAAAATACACAAATTTAGTCTTGAATGCAATCTTTTCAAATTAGTTATATATATATATATATATATATATATATATATATATATATATATATATATATATATATATATTCACTGAAAAAACCATAGGTTAGAGACCATATATAGTTAGGAATTAGCATTTAAAAAACCTTGAAAATTCACTGAAAAAACCATAGGTTATAGACCATATATAGTTAGGGCTTAGCATTTAAAAAACCTTATTTTACTCACACAAAACCATTGAAATTCCATATATAGTTAGTTGCACTAACTATATATCGCGCACCCGCAATCCACTGCTGATGATGTCACATATTACATCATTCATGACATGGTCAGTGACATCACTGATGACATCACTGATGACATCTCAAATGACATCACTGATTCTTTATTGTGAAAATGTCATTATACAAATACGGGCCTATAACCACGTGGGCCGGCCACGGAGCAAACTGTAATCGTATATGATGAGTAGACATTTACACTGTAGAGGAACGTAACGGGCGGGCCATTAGGTTGCAAGAACTAAAGTGTCTAACAGTTGCGGAATCGGTGGACGTACATTTTATAATTAAAATACGACAGGGCCACTTACAATAAAATTATCTAGATATACATTTGCGGGCAAGTACCATGGGTGACGTTAATTCGAACTTTCAATAGTACAGTAATCAATAACACATCAGAACTTAATATCAATAGGGATATCGAAATATTCAATCTATTCTCGTCCCCGCCCGCCATGTGCTTCAAAACTGCATATGTATCTCGTGATATCAAGGTTGTGCAACCAGTACACAACAAGGAGTTACGAGTCCCATTTATTCCGGCGCCATTTTGGGCGAGGACGGGCAGGTCCAGGATATAGTCAAAATGTCTCTACCAACCATCGACTATGATGATGTTCATATGCTGTATTTATTAGAGTAACACTCATCTGTCCACATGAAATTAATTTGCCACAATCTAAACATGTCATTTTAATCTTTCCAAAGTTCTTCTAAATATTTGGGACCGTTTCCCTTGCCTCTGATGCTGTCAGTGCCACTTCTTTGATGAATGTACTGGCAGGTCGGGGGTTCTCCTCCAAATCTCTCTTTTATGCGGCACTATAATTAATCGGTGCCACCTCTCCATATGACGATGCATGGTATAGTTACCATAACTATATTTTTTTTCGGTTCCTCTGGAGAGTACATCGTGGCAGATGAAGCGTATAACGTACCGGGCATTTACCTTTTTTTGCATGTAGAGGAAAGGAAAAAAAATTAGAGCGATGAGTTCTAAGGTGTCCCAGGGCCATTTTAGTGGACCAGGCCCAAATCCAAAGAACAGGCCGCCATTTTGAGAGTCCTCTTGCAGCCGCCTGTCGCTGTAGCATCAAGAGCGGCCGAAACTCAGCTGAATGGCAACTGAAACGGTAAAGGGGCGCCCCACTACAGCAGACGAGCCTCCACCTAGGAAGGCCCGTTCACACCGCCTCCCCCCCCCCCCCTTCGGGCACCCCACGCCGTTATTCGGAGCAGGATTGTAGGATGGCCACACCAGTACGGCAACTTGCTAGACACCACCTCGGTGCCTACCGAATCTCAGCGCCTTGTGGTGTCTTCTATTCAGAAAACATTGTTGTGCTGCCTTCAACCTATTCGCCGCAAGTGCGCACGCAACTCAGCTGCATAGCTTGCTAGACACCACCTCGGTGCTAACCGAATCTCAGCGCCTTGTGGTGTCTTCTATTCCAAAAATATTGTTGCGCTGCCTTTGGCCCCATTCGCACATCGGTCCGCTACTGACGCCATCTCACAGGCCAACGGGGCGCCCCACGCCGACTTTCAGCATTGTAGGATGGCCACACCAGTGCGACAACTTACTAGACACCACCTCGGTGCCATCCGGATCTTGGCAACTCAGCGCCTTGTGGTGTCTTCTATTCAGAAAATATTGTTGCGCTGCCTTTGGCCCCATTCGCACATCGGTCCGCTACTGACGCCATCTCACAGGCCAACTGGGCGCCCCACGCCGACTTTCAGCATTGTAGGATGGCCACACCAGTGCAACTTACTAGACACCACCTCGGTGCCATCCGGATCTTGGCATCTCAGCGCCTTGTGGTGTCTTCTATTCAGAAAATATTGTTGCGCTGCCTTTGGCCCCATTCGCACATCGGTCCGCTACTGACGCCATCTCACAGGCCAACGGGGCGCCCCACGCCGACTTTCAGCATTGTAGGATGGCCACACCAGTGCACCTTACTAGACACCACCTCGGTGCCATCCGGATCTTGGCATCTCAGCGCCTTGTGGTGTCTTCTATTCAGAAAATATTGTTGCGCTGCCTTTGGCCCCATTCGCACATCGGTCCGCTACTGACGCCATCTCACAGGCCAACGGGGCGCCCCACGCCGACTTTCAGCATTGTAGGATGGCCACACCAGTGCGACAACTTGCTGGACACCACCTCGGTGCCATCCGGATCTTGGCGCGTTGTGCTGCCTTCGGCCTATTCGCACATCGGTCCGCTACTGACGCGAACTCACTGGCCAACGGGGCGCCCCACGCCGACTTTCAGCATTGTAGGATGGCCACACCAGTGCGACAACTTGCTGGACACCACCTCGGTGCCATCCGGATCTTGGCGCGTTGTGCTGCCTTCGGCCTATTCGCACATCGGTCCGCTACTGACGCCGCCTCACGTGCCAACGGATTTTCTACGCTTTTTATACCCTATGCTGCATAACAGGTCATGTGACTTGTTTATAAAACTTTTCATTGGTTCATTTTACTTTTGGTTTCCTAATGATGGAAGGCTTGATCATATGACCTAAAAATAACACTTTTCATTGGATGAAAACTATTTTTTTTTCCCAAACGATGAAAGCCCCACCTTGTTTCTGGATGTTTCAGACTGAAGCTGGCGTCAGCATGAAAGCACCACCATCTCGTGGCTCCGTCGTGGTCATTCCGCGAGCAATCATGGCAGCCGCTCCCCACCGGAAGCCTACAGGAGTCGGGGGCCCCCAAGACTTTTGTAGAATCCTCAAGGCGGAGGGGACGCTTTCAAGAATGGGGTCCAAGACCTAGCAGACAAGCGTCCGATTTCCAAGGTGTCCCAGGGCCATTTCAGTGGACCAGGCCCAAAAAGGAAAGAGCCTGCCGCCATTTTGAGAGTCCTGTGACAGCCGCCTATCGCTGCACCGCAAGAGTGGGCGCAACTCAGCTGAATTGCGGATTTTGACACAGTGGACCAAAAGCGGACGGAATGGCAACTGAAACGGTAAAGGGGCGCCCCACTACAGCAGACGAGGCTCCACCTGGGGAGGCCCGTTCACGCCGCCTCCCCCCCCCCCCCCCCCGGGCGCCCCACGCCGTTATTCGGAGGGCGGCAACTCAGCTGAATTGCGGATTTTGACACAGTGGACCAAAAGCGGACAGAATGGCAACTGAAACGGTAAAGGGGCGCCCCACTACAGCAGACGAGGCTCCACCTGGGGAGGCCCGTTCACGCCGCCTCCCCCCCCCCCCCGGGGCGCCCCACGCCGTTATTCGGAGGGCGGCAACTTACTGGACATCACCTTGGTGCCATCGTTCTGCTGCCTTGGAACTATTCGCACAACAGACCGCTACTGATGACCCACCCCCCGCGACGCCCCACGCCGGATACCGAAATCAGTGCGGCACCCAGGCAACATCACCTGGGTGCCGTCCAGAAATCTGGACGTTATGCTGCCTTGGGACTATTCGCACAACCGACCGCTACTTCCTTCTTTTTCCCTAAAAATGTTTAAATGTTTTTACTGTTTTTGTTTTGTTGTATATATTTATAAGTTATTAAAGTTTTATAATCCTACTACTTTGTTGGAGTGCTATATATTTTTAATGTGACACATAATTGTAAAAACTTTGATGTACAAAGAGTCATCCCTGGAATCTTCCGCTTCAGGCTCGGTCCCCTCCCCAATCACAATACAGGATGGTTTTCAGATAGTAGGAACGCGTGTGGTGTGACGGATCTTATCGGGTGTGGGCCTTGATCTACTATAACTCCTTTGAAGAGGGTTAATTCTTTACAGCTGGGGCCATAAACTACATCTGCAGGGCTAGCTGATAGCCTGGGACCGGCCTGGACAATCGGACACAGAGGAAGAGGAGTGTCAGAGGGTGCGGTAGTGAATAGGGCGAAAGGGAGGTGTCGGGCGGGCACAGGGTGTGATTCTCAGGGAAGAGCAGCGCAGATGGGGGGAGGTTTATTGCCCATGCATAAGACAGAGAGCGGGGGTGACCAGTGCCTGGGGGAGATGCTTGCGAGGGTGGGGAGCCATGCTAAGGATCGACAGCGTGCAGAGAGTGGGTCTGGTCAAGTCATCTAAAATGGCTGCCGTGCACGACAAAAGTGTGGCATTTGAAAAAAGGCAAGATGGCGCAGACAATGTTTTTCAACACTTCCTGATTTCCTTCGAATCGAACGTTAACAGACGTTGGGGCATATTACCAAAGTTAAGCGATATTTACCCTAACGATGCTTAGCAACGAATTTTTTACCGCTAAGCATCGTCAGAAATTATCGCAGATAAACCTTGCTATTATCAAGGTTTATAGCAAATGCGATAAAAAACGGCCGCAATGCATTAATATCGCTGAAAAGTCAGCGATATTCATGCATTACCGAGCTAATGCTCTTAGCCATGTTATCCACCTCCCATTGGATAACATGGCTAAGAACTGCTCAGGGCAGGTGTTACTTTTTGGAGATATTCGCGCTTAGCGCGAATATCTCCAAAAGTTGGTAATAGGAGATAGCGATGTTAGCGACTGTTTCCAGTCGCTAACATCTTGGCATGCCCACTTTGCATGTCATTAGTGATAAATATCACTGACATGCAAAGTGGGGCCCAAGATAGTCGCTATCTCCTACTAGCGGTCGCTAACTGGTGTTAGCGACAGCTAGGTAATACGGAGATAATTTTATCTCCGCTTTCTTGGCTTTTAAAGCCAAAAAAGCGGAGATAAACCCCCTTGATAATATGCCCCGTTATCTCTCCCACACTACCGGTCCCCCTGGGCTTAAACGCCGAGATGGTAGGGACTGCATCCCGTGAAGATAGGCCGAGACGTCACTCAGCAGAAAAAAAAGTAAAAAAAAAGTCTATAAACATACAATAAGTTAAAAGTCAATCATTCTTCATTCCTTGTAGTACGCTCCCCAGTCCGCTTCCCGTTACGCTAAGCGGGCGCACCCCACCAAAAAAACGATTTTTTTTTGCCCCGCGGAGCCCTTTTAAAGCCTCCACATCAAACCTATGGGGTCAGGGAGGATCTACTATGCACCCTTATGGTCATTTGCCCCTTCGCTTTGGCCTCCTCTTGTCTCTCGATCCTACCAAGAGACAAGATGGCGGCCGCTACGGACTGTTTGGAATGTTTACAGACGCCGGAGAACCAATCAGCTTCGCAAAGCTCCGTAACGCGAAAAGTACGCGAAGCGGAGCGCTGTTACAGATATATATCTTTTTTTGAACGTTAATTTCTCAAAATCCACTGGAGCACATATATTGAGACCTAGCAAAGGCACATCGGGCTACCAGTCCCTAATATTTTGCCAAGTTTCGTGCAAATCCATTCAGCCGTTCGATTATTATTATTTTTTTTTTTTTTGCCCCGCTGGGCCCTTTTAAAACCTCCACATCAAACCTAGGGGGTCAGGGAGGATCTACTATGCCCCCTTATGGTCATTTGCCCCTTCGCTTTGGCCTCCTCTTGTCTCTCGATCCTACCGAGAGACAAGATGGCGGCCGCTACGGACTGTTTGGAATGTTTACAGACGCCGGAGAACCAATCAGCTTCGCAAAGCTCCGTAACGCGAAAAGTACGCGAAGCGGAGCGCTGTTACAGATATATATCTTTTTTTGAACGTTAATTTCTCAAAATCCACTGGAGCACATATATTGAGACCTAGCAAAGGCACATCGGGCTACCAGTCCCTAATATTTTGCCAAGTTTCGTGCAAATCCATTCAGCCGTTCGATTATTATTATTATTTTTTTTTTTGCCCCGCTGGGCCCTTTTAAAACCTCCACATCAAACCTAGGGGGTCAGGGAGGATCTACTATGCCCCCTTATGGTCATTTGCCCCTTCGCTTTGGCCTCCTCTTGTCTCTCGATCCTACCGAGAGACAAGATGGCGGCCGCTACGGACTGTTTGGAATGTTTACAGACGCCGGAGAACCAATCAGCTTCGCTTCACAAAGCTCCGTAACGCGAAAAGTACGCGAACTGGAGCGCTGCCCGGTCCGCTGTTACAGATATATATCTTTTTTTGAACGTTAATTTCTCAAAATCCACTGCAGCACATATATTGAGACCTAGCAAAGGCACATCGGGCTACCAGTCCCTACAATTTTGCCAAGTTTCGTGCAAATCCATTCAGCCGTTCGGGCTAAAAGTGAGGCCAACCGCCCTATGGAAAACTCAATGTTAAAAACACGTTTTGGGACCCCCCTTTTTTCTCAGCCCCCCCTTGACAACCCCCCCCCCCCAATTTTCAGTGGCTGCTCAGAAACAAAATGTTCCATTTTCCTGAAAATTTCAGCCAATTCCGTCCACAAACGCCAAAGTTATTAGACATAGAATTTTCAAAAATCCCATAGAGAAAAAATCCTAACTAGATATACCTACTGGCGACCGCCAGTAGGTAATATATATATATATATATATATATATATATATATATATATATATATATATATATATTTCATATATTCATTCAATGAGGTTAATATCATAGGCTGGGCTCAGACAGGAGAGTCACTTACAGGTAGGTGTATAGCTGCTAGTAGCTCACCAGCTACTAGTTTGAGAGTAGCTCTTGTGGAGTAGAGTTGGTCTAGTGTTATAAATAATTTGTCCTCACCTCTGCAGTAGAGCTCCAATCTAAATTCTCGGAGAGTTTTAGACACATAAGTCACATACTACAAGGTAAGACTGTAAATGTTATATGAGCATGCAAAGCGGTATGAGACCGTAGACTTTAGAAGGAGTGGGACAGGGCAGATCCCAGGTTCTAGTTATGCGGCAAGATTGTCATTGCAAATGATCGCTGGGTGGCCAAGGACCATTTGTTCAGTTAAAAGCGCTCTCGGTGGATATGCACGCGCTTTTACCTGTTAATAAAATGGCTTAAATCGAACATGTTTTATGCTATGTACAGAGCGGTGTGCTGGCGTGTGGCTAATTATCGTACCCTTAACTCTTAGTGGGACGCCACCATTGAAGGTAATAGTTTGGTGCATAATTGATATCTAGGCACGTTTTCCTTCCTGCCTTCAAGTCATAAATATGCAAGACTTTTTGGTACAAATGCTCATTAACACTAAAAGAAATGCCAGAAACTGCTAGCTCTTAGTAGTTCTGCAATATTTGTTTGACGGTCTCCACTTTTTAATCTGTAATTATAGCATTTGATGACGTGCAAAATCGCCATCCCAACCCTGTTCCTGAACTGATCTGAGTTTGGTAATAAACGAGAAATCTTGAAGATTTGTAAAGTTGCAGTACTGCAAATTTACTAATTGTATGTAGCCATCTGAAATGTCAATTGCAGTGTCTTTTCTTGACGGCTCTTCATCAAAAGAATTGTAGAAACCTTCTATTAATTGTGCAGCTTATGCCAGCTTGTTACATTTTTGGTGAGAAAGTAGAACAACAAAAATAGTATCAGTAAGGAATGCTGCCTACTGCAGAGATTTTTAGTCCCCCACAGTGATGTAATGAATAATTAAATGAGCCGCTTGCAAGAACCTCTTTGGTTTCCTTAGTGAACGTTTCATTTCCGGAGACTCTGGTTTTGCAGTGTGCATTCAATGAATCTGGTTTCTAGTAGCAAATTGCGCCCTTCCCTCCCGCTCCAGCAGTGGCGGCTCCTCCGCAATGGCGGAGGAGCGTCGCCCCCCGCCAGCAGTTTAAAAGGTTTAAAAATAAAACGATAATAAAACCGGTTTAAAACCTGCATTTTATCATTTTATTTTGATTGTGCTGGGGCTTGGGGCGGGGCCAGAGTTACGATAGGCTGGAGGGGGAGTGGTGGGATCTACCTACACTGCGCATGTGGTTTTTGGCCGGCGGCCTCAGGCCGGCCGAAAACCACATGTGCATTGACTCCTATGCAACCCCAGCTGCATTGCTGGGGCTGGAGAGAGCAGGCACAGACTCCCAGTCTGTCCTGCAGCGCGCATTATGTGGGTTCAGGCCAATCCTGAAGCTGCCCACTTTGTGAGAGCAGCTTCAGGATTGGCTGCAGGGCAGGCTGGGAGCCTGTGCGTGCCTGCAGCGGTGGAGAGAAGTGGCAGAGCGTGACGCGATGTGCAGCAGGTAAGTTTCATTTTGTTTTTTTTGTCTTGTTGCCCCCGCCCGCTTCTTTTGTAAATGTTTTTTCCATTGTCCCCCGTCTGTCCTCACTCCCAGACCCCTCCCCTGCCCGCCTCTTTTACCAAATACGAGCCGCAGTGCTCTGCTGTGCTCCTGCCCACTCCCACAACTCCGTTGTTACCTTCTGCTTTGAGCAATTGGACATATCTGTAGAGGTGGAGATTCTTTACTGTAAATTATTGCTCCTCTTTCACTTCCTGAAGTTGTCTCTTATTCTTGGCTCTGTCTGTGCTGCTAACAACCATGGCCTTACGTTTTATGTTTGCAGTTTCTAAGGCTCTGGCGTGATTTGTGTATCTCTCTGTCTGTTAGGGAGTTATTTTGATAGGCCTTTTATTTTCATAGACTCCCTTAACTGTGAGACTTGTTTTTCCCAGACATTGGATTCACCAGGCCCACAGGCCTTTGCTTACCGTTATTTCTCTCCCTTTGGCGGTGACACCCTCTGTACCTGCTGCCGGCTCTGAATTTTGGCCCACTTTTGGAGGGTAATAGTTTCCCTGTCTCGCTGATATTTCACGGTGTCCTGTGGGGTGCACCAAGCGGATGTCTTGAGTAGGTCAGGCCGTGTTTTGTCAAGATGGCAGGGACCGTATTGCGTGGTTTTTCAATACCCTTGCTTACCTTTCTTCCCTCTGACACAAAATTGTCTTTTCAGCTCCCAGGTCTGGGTTGCTTCCAGTTGGTGTTGTAGCAAATGCCCCTGGATGGAGTCGGTGGGTGCTGTTCTATGTCTGCATAGGCCAGGCAGGAGAGGCACAATCCAGTGAAGCCTCCTACTCTGTGCTTGCCTTGGTCGCAACCGTAGATATATAGGCTTTTTTAACTGAAATAAACACAAATGAACTTTTGATTCAAGTGATGTAATAGACACAGCAAAAGTGTAAACCACTGAAGCAAAGGACTGCAAGTAAATTTGATGGTGTATGAAGTCAATGACTGGGCTTAGATACACCAGGACCTTTAATGGTGCTATTGTAAGATCTTCAGAAAAACAAGTATTGCTTTCTCGGTACCAAACCATTATTGGAAACATGGCTAAAGAGGAGATAAGTAATTGTGGCACAGATAACTGAAGTTTACGATCATGAGATTTTTTGTGGTCTGTAACAGTGGTTCTTAAACTTTTGACTTTTGTGGACATCCACTTAATACTGGAACCCTGGGACCCACACTAATTGATAATTGAAATCCGCGGACCCCCACTGAGTAATTAGTGCAAGCCAAGAACCCTGGCCTAAGCATTTTCGATTATTTGAACCACAAAACAATGCACAAAATATATAATAACAAACATTCATCAAACAAATGCAATTTTTGTTTTGATTCAATTTTTACAAAATTTAATTCACAAATATTATAAAATCAAAAATGAAATTTTGATAGGAAGGTTGAAGATCTAAATTCAATTGAGGCGACTCATCATCCATACTGTATTGTGACTGATGCATTTGCACTCCTCCCACAAATCAATCTGAGGAGACTAACTTAATGTTTAGCCAAGGAAATCGGTTGCAGGCCACTACTCTTTTGGCGGCGCCTTTGGGTAACACCGAAACTGTCAGAGTATAGATCTGACCTACAGGAAATCTTGAGACTTCCCGGATCAGGAAAGATGCCATGGCTTTTATTTATCAGGGAGAGCCTCTATGAAATAGGCCTAAAAGAATTATGGGATAACCCTAACACAGCTTTATGAGAACACCACATACATTATTAAGTACTGGCTACTGGGGCAGATTAACTGCAAAACTCCATACAGAACCCGCTTATGGCACCCTTACTTCACTCTTCCTGGAAGTAAAAGACACTTGCAGGTTGGAGCCTTGTCTTGACGAAATCCGCCCGGTATCAGGCAGGAAACTATATGTACAGTTTTGCCACGGCTGTCTCCCCTTGCGTGCCTTTTCTTGTAAATGGTCAGGTGGTAATCAAAGTGGGTGTCCAGCCTGTAACATGTGTGCTGAGTCTGATCTACATGTGTTTTATTTTTTGCCCTGGGTATCAACTAATAAGACAAAGATGGTTGGTCCAGCTGTGTAAAAATTTAGGCACAGTCCACTGCATGGAAACAGTTAGAATTTTAAAATACAATACAGATTCCCATATCGTTTTTACGGGTTCACGTTTCATGAATTCCATGTGGTGGGTCAGGAGAAACTTCCTTAAGGTGCAAAACCAAGGCCATGACTGTGACTGATTTTCCTACCATCTTCTTAACCTAAAAGTACTACTTTAGTTGAATTGTTTTTATCTCTTTTTAATTTTTTTATCATTTTAATTGTTTGTATATATATATGTGTTTGTTCTTTTATAGTGAATAACCTAAATAAAGAAATATTGGATTGGACTGGATTGGAATTTTTAGCCTCCAAGTTCACGTCCTTCACATGTACGGAAAGTTTTACATTTTCTATTGTACATTTTGGTTCTTCATTTATATACACTTTATTTACCTGTTAATGTTTAATTTCTCCACTTTATGCTGTTCGATTACCTTTCTTCTTTAAAGAGTCAGCAAGTGGCAGGTCTGAATTGGCACTTCTGCTTTCTTTTCTTCTGTCGTTGATGACAAAAGCCTGAAATATCCCTCCACATTGTAGAATTTCCAGGACACTAAAAAAAGGGAAGATCTTTTAAACGCTAGACATCATCCTAGATATTTTCATTATGAAGGTGGATACCAAATGAAAGTTTGAATATTCATAGTATAAGTAAAAGAAAAAAGAATTGGGGAATTATCATACTCTATAGTTAAGGAATTTAATCTATAAATAGCAAACAGTATGCCATTTCTAGCTTCCAGGTTCCAGAATCATCTTCCCGTATGAAACACATTAGAGCCCATATCAGACATATTGAATTGGATATGTGGAAACATTTTGTAACCTATGTTCCACTGGTGTCCCAAGGGCACAAGGACCTTTATCAATCTGACTTATGCCATTCTAGTGCTCTATTTAAATCGTCATAGACATAAGTGTATCTTTTATGTCTATGACGCTTTAAATTTAAATAGAACCGAAACGTGTCTCTGAGTCCTTGTGCCTGGGGAGACCTGATCCATTAAACAGGCTATTTCTTCCCCCTGACTTTGAGTGCTGTTTCTCTCTTCTCTTAAAGGAGTTGAGGGATTCATTTTGCTATTGTAGTGCCAGTGGAGGTGCTGTTTACAGTGCGCCACCAGCAATTTGGAAGCACACCAGCAATTCCGCATCTTCACCTCCTATAATTTAAGGCTGGCATGACCCCATGGATGGAGCTATAGATGAATGGAGACGAGGGAAATGGTGACTGTGGAGGTGAAGGTTCGGCATTGGGAGCTGAGAATCCCATGGCGGGACTGTGGATCCTACACTATAAACCTGGTACAAACCTGACCCTAGAAATGCTTCCCATCCCTGGAGCTGGGCACCTCGATGAAGGCACTGGCCGAGTGGTGAGGACATGGACTCAAATACCGGTTGGAGGATTAGATCAAACCAAGACATATAGTCATTAGCTTAGCTTAGTTTGTGTGCCGCCGTCCCTGTGGAAACCCAAATTGTATGGGTAAGTATGAGACGCTGAAAACAGTGTCTATTATTTATTGGAAGTGCGAAGTAATACTTTGCTTTGAGAACTATGAAACAAAGATTACATTCCTAAAGGCGCCTCGGGATGTGTATGGAAGACGACATTTAAGTTGCACAAATAGCTGGTTAAGTGCTCCTTTTAGAAATTGTTTTAACTACTGCAATTGTGCATGTTTTCAAGGACATTTTTCTTATGGCAGCACACGATTTAAATTATACTCCAGTCCGGGGTTTGTGCCTGTCACTGTGACGGGAGTCACAGTGAATTAATGAATTAATGAACTAATGGATGGGCGGTCTGGGACACTGGTCCGACGTTATCTGGTAATTACTCATTTATGAGTTGCATGACTAATAATTCTGAGACGCCACCGGTTTGCTTTATAATTTTAATGTTTGGCATCTTCCAATGTGCTCCACTTGTTGGCTTTGTTATTACTGTTGCTGCGAGAGGGAAGTGTATCTTTTATGTCTATGACGCTTTAAATTTAAATAGAGCACCAGTATGGCGTAAGTCAGATTGATAAAGGCAGTTGTACTGCCAAAACGCGTCTCTGATGTGTCCTTGTGCCTGGGGAGACCTGATCCATTAAACAGGCTATTTTTTCTGAATGATAGTTTTGAACACACATATTTTTTGTTACTCTTGAAAAGCATACATTGCCATAGAAGTCCCTGGCAATGAAGGAAACTTCTGCCTACTGTGTGTGTGGATATGCTGCTTGGAAAACCAGAGAATGCTGTTAGCCATAGTGAGTCATAGTGAACTAGCTAATGGCTGTATGTATGTATGTATATGTATAATTTATTTTTGCCCCCATATACTAGTAGTCCTGATGAGGCTCTTGAATCCTTGTTAAGGGTCAAAATTTCGACACAGATGAGTGACAAACATATACTTATACGTAGTTAACATGGACTAATTCGAGAACTCTTAGTGGTTGTTTGTTACAACCACATCAGCCCTTTTGTATGCGCTCATGTGTGTATATTTTGTTTGTGGTGGTTTTCACACTGGGGACACATTGCACTATCGTATTGTTTTTTTCTTTTTGTATGGATACAATAACTGAAATGTTTTTTCCTGATTTACTATGATGTGGTGGTCTTTGTGAATTTGTTGATACTAAAGCACTGATTGCAAGAGTTTATCTAGCCTCCTAGGTGTACACTCTTTAGTAAATGATACCAATGAGAGCCAGTATTGCGTATATTATGTTGAACATTAAGCAAGTAATTGGAGAGCCAGCAGTGTTACTTCCAGCTGTGGCAATAATCTTGTACATCTTTTCAGTGAGTGCCAGGAAGTACTGTTTTCATATTTGGAAACTGTGCTGTTTGCTGAATGAGCGAGCTACAGGCACTCTCCTCTTCAGAGCGCTGCGTTTTCTATCATAAGAATTATTTTTCGTATAGATTGGCCAGTGTGTCCCAAGCTCCTTATGTATTTTCCTCTTAGCAAGGTCTTGATGTTATAGATGGCTATGAGTGCTATCTAAATATATCTGAAGGCATTATGCCGTCTGTCTGGTTGTATAGCCCGCGTATAGGTCTTATGCTAGGAAGTAGGACTTAGGCTATTGCTGGCTCATGAGTCTCAGAATGCTACAAGGTTGCTGTCCTCCCACTGCCAGACGGCCACCATGTGCAACGGTGGCATCACTATCCAGTACTGTGGCCATTTGATGTCAACTTGAAGGCATAATCCTACACACATCAATCAGTTCATCAGCTGGGTTCAGTTTGCCTGAACTCTGCTGAACTTTCTTTTTGGTTAAACTATTGCAGCTGAGGTTCGCTAACCTTCTTACAACCTTAAGACTTTTCAGTCTTTTATAGGGTGTTTGGTGATAAACATGCATCACAGGTATGCCCTGCACACCATAGTGTCTCTTGTTCTTTTAGTTTCGAGAGTCCCTCCCTCCAAACAAACCTGTTCCCATCTACCTTTCTGTGGGAGCCAGAATTTGCATATGAGGTGGAGCTGTGATGCATATGCATCAAGCTAACATGACTTTAACTTTTGCTCTGCAAACTGTTATTTTGTTTATTATTTTTAATGGAAGCACACCAAGATGATGACTGAGTGTTGAATCTTTTCAACCACTCACCCCCAGTCAAGAGATCTGGGTTTAATCCATCGTCCTTTTGCTAACTATGCCACCCCAGTTTGTGCCCAGCCATATGCAAATCCTTCGTGACCCTGTCCCTTCCTGGGAAGTCCAACCCGAATTGCCAGGCCAGGTCATCCCTGAACTAAAAACAAGCATCCTGGGACCGGTTTCTGGGTATCACCCCCTCATCAGTCAGGCTAGCTTGAATTCAGTGGTACAGCAAGCAAGGGACGTATGTCTGGGCATACCCTTGGCCACTTAGGGCAAACACAAGATGATGGACGGAGTGCTGAAATGTTTCAACCACTCACCCCCAGTCAGAAGATCTGGGTTTAATCCAGCATTCTTTTGCTCACTATGTCACCCCAGTTTGTACCCAGCCATATGCAAATCAGTCTTGACCCTGCTCCTCATGGTAACAGTCCAGCCCGAACTGCCAGGCCAGGTACTCCCTGGACACAAAAGAAGCATCCTGGGACCGGTTTTGGGGTATCACCTCTTAGCATACATGGCTGAAAACCCACTAACTAGGGAAAACCCTGTCCCGGGTTGCTTGTGTTCCGATTATGGATAACCTGGCCAGCAGTTTGGGCTGCACTGTTCCCACTGGAGCATGGTCAAGACTGATTTGCATATGGCCAAGCCCAAACTGAGGTGGGTGTGCAAAATAACCATGGATTGGGATGTGACCCAAAGTACTTACCAGTGACCGGGTATAATTAAAGCAGTACATCTATCACTTTTTGTATCTTTACTACATAAAGCTACAATAATAAATAATAAAATCTGTTGTGAAAATGGAAATATTTTGTGATGTGGTCTTTCCCACTCCCTTAGTTTTCATCTCCCTTGTATTGAACCAGAACAAACCAATTTGATATGAAAGAGGAAAGACGTCCCGGCGACTCTGAAGAGCTTAATAGGCCCTTCTTTTTAATAAGCCTTTTGTTTAAATGGCTCTATGATCTGTCGTAGGCCATTGGATTTCCCTAAGGCATATATGATCCCATGCCGACAGCAAGCATATTATGAGAGATGGGCTACTTTTACAGTGTCTTTCTATACCCAGATGGCCTCTCCTTCCTAAAACTTGAAGAGAAGTTTGAGGCGAGAGGCAGGAGTAATGTGACCTTGTTATGGCATTTGTAGGAACGTGGATTATTATGTAGTGAGGCTGGTTAGACTTCACTGTGCAATAATCTCACAATATCCCAGATAGGTCCTTCGTATACTAAAAAATCCCTAGCTCAGACCTGACAGTGTGGCACTGAGCAGTCAGTAGGAGTGTAAAACCTAATAAAATATCTACTTGGCCATGGCACCGGTTGCTTCTTAAATCTACTTGTCCTGTAAAAAACTCCACTTGTCTATTTAGTGCTGGATAGTGCGGTGACAAATTATGGCAGCAATCTAATTTAAGCTTTAATAACAGCCTCTCTGATTATGCCTGTCCATTTAGTGCTGAATAGTGTGGTGACAAATTATGGCAGCAATCTCATTTAAGCTTTAATAACAGCCTCTCTGATTATGCCTGGGCTCATACTATAGTCGGGTTTGAATACTAGCAATTCCCGCATTTTGGCACCTTTCCCCAACTCTACATATAGGGGCTGGAGGTAACGGTAAGCAATACTTCCAGGGTTGAAATGTCCTTTTGAGCCTGCGAACCTAACGTTTTAGGGGTTTTCACCAGGTCTCCTCTAGTCTTTTACTATATTGAAAAAGGTTGGAAATGTACTCCTGACAAGAAGTAAAACGTCGTCCAGGGTTCGGACAGAAGTGGTTGGAGGGAGAGTGTATTTGTAAAAGCTCAACAGATTTTCGCCCGAGCAAATCTGCACATGCATATTTGCTCATGCTAAAATGCAGTTCACAAATATTTTCTAAGAATAGGATGTCATGGTCTACTACTGTAAATTCTTGTGAATTCACGAAAGCCGTAAATCTGCACTAATGCAAGGACATATACCTTGGGTGCACTTTTGTGACTTTCTTTAAGAATTAGGCCCCTAATTAGGTCTGACATTTTACCTTTTTTGTTTATTATTTATTTTTAACTTCTATCTGTCTATCTATTGGCAGTGACCTCTTTCTGCTCTTTCACAATGAGCATGTCAGCATACGGAGTAGTTTTGTTCAGTGCCTGGAACTACTGGGGCAACATGAGCTTTTTGAGACCCAAAAATATTTTAGCTTTTTGCCATTGTGTTAAATTTGTGAGAGCTTGGCAGCTCCCACAATAACGTTTTACAAAAGCCATGTCAAAACAAGACACATATTGACAAAACCAAGAGGCTTGCCACATATGTTAGACCTATTGGCTTTGCCAGTGCTCGTTTATTTTCATGTTTCCTATAATCTCGTTGAAACTGGTTACACTGATTTTCCAATATACATACTTTTTGGGAAATACTAACATGCATCAACACATTTTACTAAATGTTGCTTCAAAGAAATGGGCCCTAAAATTTCCCAGTAGTTTAGCAAAAGGTTTTGTTCCTAGTTTCTTTTTTTTGTTAACATTTTATTTTGAAAGGAAAGAATTTTCAATCTTGCTTGCAAGCTTCTGCAAATATTTGCATCCAACCAAAGAGCATTCTGAGAGCATTACACGTAGCCTTAGCTTTTCATAGGTGTGTACACCTTTTTATACTGGAACCATTGTCCATAGTACAGTCTGAACAACATTTCCTCAGAACACTCCTGCTAATAGTAAAGGCAGTGCATTAATGAGCCCACAATAAAAGTTCAAACGGCATTAACATATGGGCACAAATATTACCTTAACTGCAGACAATGCCCTTCCCTCATCCATACTGTGGTACTGTAAACTGGCAGCCAAAGGGTTTGTACTGTGGGGCTGTTGCCTACTTGTCCCGCTGGAGGTCAGGTGTATGTTTCCCACATTAGACCATTTACTTTTGGGTGATTCCCTCTGAGGGACAGCGATTCTGTGGATCCTGGTGCGGTTTTGCCTCCATGCTGCAGGGGACTAGTGCCTCTAGTCCAAGAGAGTTTTGAAGTTGCCTTTGGCTTGCAGTGGGGTTCCTCTATTCTTTGGAACTGGTCTCTGGTCAAAGACGAGTCGTAGTCATGCAGTTGCAGGGTGGTTGCCGCATGTGCAGTTTTTGGCACCATTTCTTTGTACAGGTCCTGAAGTCAGTTTTCTGTTTTGGTGGCAACAGCTGCAGGCTGTCAGCCAGGGCACATAAAAGGCTGGGGAAACCAGGTGGATAACCTTTTAAGTAGCCACTTAGATGCATGTCACATTAAATACAATGTTGGTATCAAGCAACTTGTCTCATCAAACCAGACTTGTTCCCCAAACATGGCACTTTTCAGTGGGACCATAATGGAGCTGGCCTCCTGGGGGTGCCCCGGTGCTAGTCCATGTTGTCTAGTGACACCCTGAACACTTATTGTAGCCTCTAATTGAGGGATGCTACTATTGGGACTTATAAGCTAGCTTGCACTTATATGTCCACACCTTCAATATAATGCTCCCTGCCTCCTGGGCTCAGGAGGCCTACCTTAGTGGTGACTGACATATATTAAAAATAGTGCAGTGACCTTTCCACTCATGGTGAGGGCAAAGTCGAATTTGAGCAGTTGGCGCTGCTCCTGCAGCCTGCCTTGGCAGGCCTGCTGTCATCTGTTTGCTTGGGTCACTCATGGTGGCACAATCACTGCTGCAGACCCTTGTGACCTCCTCAACTCCCATCCCTGGGTATGCCTGGTACCACTTACCAGGGACTTACAAGGGGGTTAATGTCCTTGCCAATTGGGGTTACCTGTTCATAAGCATTATATTTTAAGGAGAAAGTACTGGCATCGGGGTCTGCTTAGCAGGCTCCAGTGCACTTTGAGAGTCAAAAATCATCAGCATTGAAGTCCAAATGGGGAAAAAAAGTTGGGGGGGGAAACATGCAAAAAGACTGTTTTCTTACAGCATTCAACCCCTTAATGTACCCCTCCCATGATACCACTTATATTGTGAAAAGTTGTGCTACTGTCATAATGGCCTGGGTAGCCATATTATATCAGGCCAGCCATTCACATCAATGCACGGTCCTATGTGGACTGCTGTGAAGCAGGACGTTTGTGGCCTTTCTTAACTCTCACACATTCAGTAAGGAAGGGGTTGGTTGCACACAAGATAAAGTCATTTCCAGAGGCTCAAATTGGCCCTTCTAATCCACAGTCTTGCCACACAACTTCTAACATAATTTATTTAACTTGCATTATTAAATGTCACCGGAATCCAGGTTCATGGAGCAGGAAAAGGAATACAGGGAAGATTGTAGCAGCAGCATGGTATACTCCAGGTGCTGCATGTGTGTAGCATCCAGTTGATTCCAGTTTACAGAGGCACAGGATATCCTTGGGAAAGTGCCAGACAGAGCACTTAACAATATTTTTATGCCATACTTACCCAGACAGTTGCACACTGATATTACCTTACACGTATTTACTATTTGAGGCCCTTGCCCCTAATAAACACGCGCCAGCGCGGATCTTCATGATGCAAGGGGGCAAACTGAGCTACTACACCAAATGTCATAATTGTTCTTGGAATGAAGGGACAGGTTCTGCCAGGATTTTGAGCAGCACCTATCAAATGTCTGATTTTCCTGTTGCTACACGTAGAAGAGCTGAATATGATTTGTGGAGCATTTTAACCCTGTTTTTTCCTTCTATGTTTGGTGTAGAAAATAAAAAGCTTATAATATCAGTGTGTATTTAAAAAAGATGGGGCTTCTTCATTGTGGTTAAACGACATACAATAACTTGGCAAGTATTCTGTACCATATGAAAATAAACAGAACAAAGTATTCACCGTAGATATGTTGAACTCATGAAAATTGATATATTAGCCATGTTATCTGTTACATTTTGTGGTATGACGTTTCGCTCTTTACAAATCTGGACTAGATACAGCTAAACATTATGGGAATACTGATATATATATATATACACACACACACACACACATCTATATGTATACACACACACATATATATATATATATGTGTGTGTATATATATATATATATATATATATCATGTATATATATAATATCATGTATAGTAAAGCCATTGCACAATAGTCACGCCAAGGTGTAAGTGGCTCAGGCTACCACTGTTGAGGTGTCACTTTCTCATGTCACCTGGCCCTTTCGGCCTTCTCTGTGTCGACCCCTGGAGGCGCACCCTCTTTCCTTGGCCTAGTTGTGAACAGAGGGGTCCGTGCGGATCTTTCCTAGTCTAAATTGCCCGGGCTCGATATTGAGCGTGTCTGCCGCCAAGCTCCTCCCCTAACCCTTTACTTTCTTTCTTTCTTATTCACAGAAAAGGTCACGGATCGCCTACAGTGATGAAGTGCGCAATGAGCTCCTGGGGGACGACGGGATTTCCTCGGAGAGCCAGGTAGGATGCCGGTCACGGAGGCCTGCGGGTGTCTGAGGGGCCAGAGGGGTCAGAGGCCCACTGGGCGTCTCGGGCTGCCCCTGGCGCATTAGCAGCAAGCCATGCGGAAGTGATACTGTTTAATGCAAAGCTGGGCTTTAATCAACTTCTCAGTGTCGCCTTGGAGATCTAACGTGAAACCCTCGCCTCACCATCACTTGCTGCGATGGTCCCCACTTTCTTTTCTTCTCACCCCTTTGTTGTCCAGAAAGGCTTGATACTTACTATTTCCGAACAGGCCTCAGTCCTAGGCACACGGATTTGTGAAAGTGGCAAGAAAAATGCATCGGTCTGTTTTACAAAAACACAGCTTTATTACATTAACGCTGTTTATCCAACAAATAAAAGAAATCTCCTAGTTTGGGGGAAAGAATTGAATGGCCAAGCATCCTGTCATGTTTGTACCCCTTCGGCCAAATACACACCATTTAACAAGAGCCTTGCAGTTTACACAGACAAGTTTGCTAAAGGAACGTAGGCCATATTTACGTTTTTCTATAGCAAACTTAGCTGTGTAAACTGCATGGCTCCAGCGTAAGTGGGCAGTGTATGTTTTAACGTTCCTCTTCGCCTATCACAGGGACCTACAGCCTGATTCATCAAGCTGATTTGCGCTCGCAAAGGGCCAGATTCTGAGAATCTGGCCCTTTGCGAGTGCGATTTTTGCATTTGGTATTCATCATCCCAAATGCAAAAATCACTATTAGCGAAATCGCATATTTGCGAGGAATTGGATTTGAGGAATCTCTAATAGAGATTCCTTAAATGCAATTCATCAACCAAATAGAAATAGCGAAATCGCAATATTTGGTCTCAATTTACCACCAGGTCTGACTTGGTGGTAAATTGCGTAAATAGTGTAAAAAGCACTTTAGTGCATTTTTTTCTTTTGCATGTTACACACACACATGTCCTTTGGACATGTGTGTGCGCAACACCTGTTCAAATGTGCATTTTAGGGGTGCTACAGGGTGTCCTTTGGACACCCCTGTCACCCTTAAAATCGCTATCTGATTTGCGAGTAGCAAATTGCTACTCGCAAATAAGGGATACTCCCCATTCATTCCTATGGGCCTTTTGGCCCATAGGAATGAATGGGGAGTTATTCCTTTTTTTGCGAGTAGCAAATTGCTACTCGCAAATAGAGAACATGTAGGAATCGCTATTTATTTAGCAATTCCTACATGAATACCGTTTTGCGTGTCCTCAATAGCGAGTCGCTATGATTCGCTATTAGGGCCACGCAAAACGGCCCCTTGATGAATCAGGCTGCTAGTAATTAACAGAGACAATAATACCCTTTTCGCAAGCCTGGTAACTGCAGCGTTAACACAAAACATGTAGGTAAGCACCCAATGTTTTAGGAATACTCTGAACAATCGGGGAGAGTCGAACACTGAAGCGGTGATGGCTGTTGGTTGGGGGTCAAGATTTGGATACACTCGGCCACCGCCTTCCCCGATTTTAAAACGTATGCTGGTTTCATGTTGGGAAGAACTCCCAAATCTTGTGCCATCCACACAAGATAATAGCCATATTATGGTATTCGCCTATTTCTTCAGAGCATTGCATTATTTAAATGTTTTAACCGTGTGCACAGAACCTACAAATAAATAAAAACGTGGATCAGTAAAGTAAATCCTTCTTTTTTTTTTTTTTTTACTTTATATGATTTTGAGTTACTTGATTGCATGTGATTGCTGTCATCTCATCACCCAACTCTCAGACACTGGCTCGTAAGTTGCTCGTGATTGGTTCAAGTAATATGCATTATGGAGCCTTGTCTCTACATCATAATGCCATTCATTATGTCGGAAACATTTCACGTTAATTCATATTTTTTTTATTTATTCCTGATGAATTCACGCCTTGGTGTCAATGCTTCAGGTTGCTTGGCCTTGCACCTGCATTAAGATGGGACACAGCTAGGGTGTAGTTGTTCTGAATGAAGTGCATTGGGGCTGCACGTTTGTGGAGCAGCTCCTACGGCAGGTTGCTCAGATAGTAGAGATGCTGTCTTCCGTATTGAATATGTGCACTACTTCATCAGTCGTCGGCCTCTACCAAGGGTGTTTTATCTAATTCTTTATTCTGATAGATCTTAGCAGGACGGACGCTTGCATTTTTATTATCAAGTCCCTGTATACGGGCCAAACAGATTGCTACAAATTACAGCATTCCAAAAAAGTAAAAACTCAATGCACAACCTATTAATGTGTATGTGTAAGTGATAAGCATAAAAGCAACACACAGCAGACTGTAATTACAACACATCTATGACTGTTTAAAAAAAACTGCAGGCCTCTAGCAGTGGTTTGAGCATAGGTTAACATGTTACCTTTTGCTTTTTTTTATTTTTTTATTTTTATTTAAACCAGCACATGTATTCAGCTCTGTACTTTGTTCTGCAGTAATACATCTTGACAGCAGTTGGGGTGGGGGGAACCCAAATGTAAGTATTTAAGGCGCTTTGTCAGTTAAAAATATTCGGCTGATGGGTGCACACACGTAAAGTGGCACAAATATGAGTTTAGAGGTAAAATTCTGAAATGTATACCTTTAGAATTACTCTTAACTTTGAAGGTAACTTCTTACTTTTATTGAGTTAACAAAAATTCCCAGGAGCAGCCTTGAAATATATGCCATTCGATTTCCAGGAGCACTTCCATGCAGAAAAGTTACGTTTGCTGAGTCCTTCTACATCCCCATTCCCACCTTGAAGCGTCACTTAATCTTTAATAGGATTTTTATTATTTTGCCCATTTAATTTATGGCATTGTGCTTTTATTGGTGGTTTAAATGTGTATATGGAAGCTATAATTTAAAAAACAAAACGTTGAAAGGGGAGTTTTTTGCAAATCAGTGAGGTAAACATTTGTCCTTCTAGGAGCAAGTCTGTGAGCCTTTCTGTGGTGAGTATCTCCTGTAAAAGTACAACACTGCTTTTGCTGGTAGGTCCGCCCAGAATCTCCCTCACAGCAACCCAAAACCTAGCATTTGCAACAGTGGCCATACTGGCAGAAGTTCCATATTCACATATACCATTTGAGTGTTAAAGTTCAGCCAGCCCTGGTTTTTGTTGATCAGGATTGGAAATTTGTCTTCGCGCATGAGTTTTTTGCACAACTACGTTGAACTTTGGCATAAAAATACCTTTCCTCTCCCTAACAGATTTTTAGAGTAAAATGAAGGACTTTGTATTGAATATTATGAGCAAACCTCAGAAATTTGGATGGGAACAAGAACACATTAAATTGGCTCACTTGATTTGTCTCTTTAAATGTTCCCTAAATTACAATAAACTCACACATCCGGTAGATTGTATATAATGCTACTGTCATATGCTCAGAGGGTCAGAAAAATCCTGCCCTTAATCCAGTAACTCAGGGCCTGAGGTATCAAAGGTTTTTACCCATTCTGGCTCCATGAAGAAATGCATTAGTACATAAGGGCCTGTATTACCAAGAATTATTGAATGTGCTCAGATGAAGTAGCAGTGATGCCATCAATTGGTTTGGCTGACTGGCTTCCTGTCTTTTCTTTTTGTATTTACTTGCCCAGGTGTAAGTCACAAGAGGTCACAACTCCACACAGTACAAAAGTCATTTTAAGTTCTCATATTGCATTAATTCTGTCCGTTGATGTTAATCGAGGTACCAAACTTGAAGCTGTTGTACTTGAATTTTCCAACATTGTTGACTACAAATCTTAGGTTGGTTTTAACTCCTAGATCCTTAGTCCAAAAGTAGAAGACATCAAATCCTTTCTAGCCCATTTCTTTATTATTCCACAACTCTAATATTCCCAAATCCAAGATGTACTCTGTATGGAAAATCTTTCAATGTAAATGTACATTTAAATTTGCCCACTTGATAACAGCAAGTCACTTAGTGCCGTTGTGTTGAGAAATGTAACTCAAAAAAGGCACACAAAAGTATTCCTGTATAAAACAGTAATAATGAAGAGTAACTAAAGGTTTCTGCAGAGACAGAGAAACTTCTTGTCTGACTGCAAACTTTTGATCGTCTTCGGTTTGGCCTTGCTGTGCATAAAGTATTCTAGACTTCAGCTACAGAGCAGGGGGGTGAAGGCGGTCAATTTAATTCCCTCGGATCTGAAGAAGGTTGGTATCATTTCATATAGCCCTGGCAGAGCAGATCATTACCAGACACAAATCTGTTCGTTACATGCCGAGGGTTTATAGCAAAATAAATAGAGCGCCATCATAAGTTCAGAAAATTGTGTGTTCGACCCACGATAATGTGCAAAGGGCATTTAATAGAGTTCAGCATTTACTCGTTATCTGTATGCAGGCAGAGCCGGCTGTGGTGTTATCGCCTTTTTTCTGTAATAATTTCGTAGTTCGTCACGTGACACGCCTTGCGCGCACACATACACGGATACACTCATACACCGACAGATGCTCTGCTTTTTTTTATTTTTTTTAATTTTTTTTTCATTTTTAGTCACAGCCAAAGGCTTGGCCTCCAGAGATTCTGCTGGCTCAAACTAGCGTAAACCAGATTTTTCAGGCTACAAAGAGACAGATTACCGCTTGCATTAAATTTTGCATTGAAACAAAAATCTTTGTCTTCAACAATAAATTATGCTGATCACTTTGATGGAAACAGAAAATTTGCCTTAAGTGTTAATACTGTTTCACTATTGAGAAAACGTTATCCCATTTTACGAAACAGAAAAATGGCTCTGACGTTTTTGAATCTTCTTTACTGGTGGAAAAGCTAAAATACAGCTTTTTCTGGATTTCAATGCCCCTCTTAGGCGAACGTTTAGAGACAAAAAAGCGAAGTTACCTTGCCTAGCTACAAATCCTGCTAGAAGCTTAAAATCAGCCATGCAGCACAAACAAGATAGAGCATTTCGGTTTTGTCTTGAATCCATTCATGAAGGTAGAAAAAACGACAACAAATGTGCAGAATTTTCAAGTGGCCATTGATGACGGCAGGATGGCTCTTCCCATGCGGACTCAATTGCAGGGGCGTTGTTTTAAACTTTGGCCCCTTAAGTATCGTGCTTAGCTTCAGAAAGGCCACCATGGGAAGAAGTGAGAACTTGCCATCCAGTCGAAGATTGTCTCATTTCTCGCCCACCCCTCTTTTTAAAGTCTTTCTATTTGCCTCTTGCAGGCGACGGAGACTGAGGCAGGTGACCATAGGAGGAAGAGAAGGGGTAGATTTGAGACCTCGACGGACGAGATATTTCTTTCTCCTTGGCCTGGACAAGTGCGTTGGTTCATACACTAGTTGACTGCTCTGCAGTGTCACATTTTGGGAAGACGCCTTTATCTCCCACCACAACCTTTATTTTATATACATCGCTGCTTCTTTCATTTTAGTATAGAGGAAAGACCGCTGTTTTTCAACTCCAGCTTGTGCGCAGTCCTGCTATTTTATTTTTAAAAGATCATGGTTAAAAGAGGAAGCATGCTAATTAGAGTTACTAATCCCAATAATCACATCTGTAAAATCAGTTGCCATGGAACATTGTACATTTATGCTTATATTGTGCATGTTACTTGTTTGCTACAATCCTCTGTTTTTTGTTTCTGTTGTTGATTGACACTGGTATCATGCAAACATTAAGCTATACCTTCTGATTAGATCAGAGCATTTCTGCATGTAGGCGCATTTGATATAATATTCAATTTTAAAAGTGGTTCGTTTGCCACAAGGCATGTTTGTTGGAACAAGCAGCACATCAATTTGATGTAAGACGTATCGTCATTGTTTAGCTACACCGTGGAAACGACAACTCTAGAGATAAATACATTCAAATAAATATACATATGCAAAAAGATTGCTGCGCATAATGTCTTGCATGGTTTGCTTTCAGCTGCAAATTTTAAATAATTAGGCTATTTATTCCAGGTATCATTCAGCCTTACAATCTCCCCTATTCCAAGTGACATGACGGCATTGGTCAACCCATTTATGATAGTATAAAAAAAATGATGCAAACATCAAAAAAGAATTTCCGTTGTTTCTTAGAGGTTGCCTTGCGTTCTTTCTTTGGGGAACTCTTAAGGCGTGAAAAAAAATTGGGAACATTTTGTGTCACCCGACCCACATGATGAGCATTCTCATATTTTAATGGTTACAGATTAGGTCGCTAGTTGTTCAAAAGGGGTAGCGCGCCTCTGTGCAGTGATTCATAAATATGACACTATTCTGTTTTTTGTTGGAAGCTGACAGTACTTTTAAAGGGAAGGACGTCCTAAAACTTGCTTCTTTGTACGTACTATCTGAGGGAAGCCGAGGAGGAGACTTGCTTCCTTCCTGGTAATATAGACACCCACAAAGTCAATCCACCCTTTATTTGATGATGGTGCCTCAGATGTGGTTTAAAAGAGAATTTCACACTTTCTTCCCTTGTTTTTATGTGACAGTGCGCGAAAGTGATCTTTACTCGTTCAAAACCCCTCTGCATGTTGTCTGTGTTTAGCTCCTTTTAATGTGTTTGTCTGTGATTTCTAAATGCTAAGCATGTAAACAGATAAATTGTCAATGTTAATTCAACACCCTGTCACAACTGATCTTTCTTTCCTGCCATTTCTTTCCTTTTTATCTTTTTTCCTCTGTGCGCTCGTGCTGCAGTTGATAAAATTACGCGAAGAGGTGAGTGTTTTCTAGCTTTTGGGTGGCTGTTTCCATTCTGAGTTTCTGAGCCCCGTATTCTTTCATTTCTCCTTTAATGGCTATTCACCCGGCTATAGCAGGTCAAGTCACTGTGCCCGCTTGTGTTTTCTCGCCCACCGGAGCCGGGCATGAGGCGGCAGGTGTCGTACAGTAAGAGAATTCATTCAGAAAAACACGTACCAATAGCACTGGCGTGAACCAGTTTACTTTTGAAATAACCGCAGTCGCTGAAGAAGGAGCGATATCATATTGCCGTAGAAAATAGACGAAACACCGAAATAGCTAATAAGGAAGCTACTGTTGTTAAATTATAGTTTAGGTCAATTCACAGTGCTGTGTAAATCAGAAAAATGAACTGTTTATCTAATCAGTTTTATAAATTGCGACGTACGGCAGTAAATATTGAATGCAAGAGGTACAAAGTAGTTGCAGCTAGACGCGATCCTAATTTTGTTGTGTTTCTGCCACCTAATCTATATATATATATATATATATATATATATATATATATATATATATATATATATATATATATATATACTGTGTTTGTTAAATTGAGTTTGTCAGGATATGAAATCCAGTGAGATTATTGCAATATGCTCAGCAGCTTTTGAAGACTGCTAGTGAAACCTCGCTGAATCTTGTTTATATACTGTATGAAATAAGTGTCCAAAAAGTGTGTGTGTGTGCGTATATATGTGTATGTATAAAAAAAAATGTTTGGCTGCCTATATTGCACAACATGTAGTATTTCACAGGGAAAATATTTCATGGTGCCCTCTTCAATATGGTCATCATTGTGACAGCTGACAAACCATAATGCAGAGCTTTACCATTGGCAAGGTTACTAGGATTACGGGGCATAGAGGGCCAAATTATTCAGGAAAGGTTATCTAAATACTGCTGCGAAGAATGCAAGGGATCCTGCACATTCTTTGGCAATACATGTTTCATCCTTTTGAGCTAGAGACATTTTGTTGATGAAATCTATAAATAGGGGAAAACTATGTGGCAAATTCACTAAATCTAGAATTATGCGGTAAAATGTTGAAACTACGGAATCCACTGTCCTCATCATTGTCCATTGTTGTAGCAATAATGTATTCTTGAAAAGTGAACGCCTAAACACACTAATCCCAGACAAGTGCCAGCTGCCAGCTGCCAGCGGAAGTTTGAAGAAAGTAGCTTTTACAAGCTCACAACCCCACCCCCCCACCCAAAAAAAAATCAGAGAATCTAAAAAAAATACATAGTGGGTAACTTGTAACACAATCATATATTAGCATCTTGCATTATTGTTGACATTTATAATCCACTCTTCCTTTGTGATATTGTGACATAATCAACCAATCAATCAATCAATCAATCAATCATCGAATTTGTAGAGCGCGCTACTCACCCGGTAGGGTATCAAGGCGCTGGGGGGGAGGGTCCGCTACTGCTCGAAAAGCCAGGTCTTGAGTTGTTTCCTGAAGGAGAGGTGGTCCTGGGTTAGCCATAGATAGATACATAGATAGATAGATAGGTATCACAATGAATAATAGGTAACTGTGTACTATGATCCAATTTTGCATCAAGAGGTTCTGGTTACATAAATAATTAGGCAAAGGCAGCGTGGATTATAAATGGCACCAATACTGCAGATATACATTTGCATTTGTACATATATATATATATATATATATATATATATATATATATATATATATGAGAAAAATAAAGGCTTCTTCCGGAGCACTTGGAACCCGTGGAAGGTGGCGCATATACCGGCGAAGCAGTCCGGTGGATTAATATAATTAGAGTCTTTCACAAAGTGACTTGCATGCGCTCTCAGACAAGAAGGCAAGAAGAGGGTCAAAGTAGTTGGTGATGCAGTTTAATGCACAACGCGTTTCAGCAAAGAAAGCCTTGTTCACGTGCAACCCCACACTCATAGACACCAAGTTTAAATAAAGTTGTTCCAGACTGTCGGCTCATAGTCAACAACAAAGTAGGACTAGCAACAATACGGTTTTGTGGCAGACATTTTGGAATGGTAAAACGGAAAATACATCGTGTTTATAAGCTCTCGCTCGTATTCAGTGAATGATACACATAATTAATGAAAAATTCATGCAAATATGCAAAACAATAATTATAAAGTTGTAACATGTAATCTAAACAATTGTAGTGTCAAAATCACATTATGCTTGAGAAAATCACACAATCCGAATATCGGCTATTGCGTTAGCCAAGTGGCATCAAGAGGACAAAAATGAGGCTCATATTATGCATCTAATGCCAAGAAAAGATTATGTAGCACTAGTCCCATTGGCTGTGTGTAGACAAGTATATAAATATATATCCATGCATGCCGGCGGTTTCAGACTGCAGAGCAATCTCTGCAGTAGTCCAAACAGGCTCAATGCGCTAGAAAACAGCACATAGCTCAAAATAAAGCAAATCGAAAAAAAGGCTAACAGCACCCCATGCTGCATAGCTTGTAGCAATGGTAGTTAAACATAAAAAGTGAAATACACATGCGTGGCGTGGATCTCTACCAGCATAGATTCAGTCAATATATGTAAAATACAAATATATGAAGTCCAAACTGGGCCTCTGTGGTAGGCATAGATCCCGGCAATGGCTGGGGAAAATCTGATTGAATGAGTGTCACCATCAACCCAACCATACAATTCAAAAACATGCATGGTAATTGTGACTGCCCAATGTTGTTGTATTCACTCTCTGCAATGGACTGAAATTTTATATCTGGAAAGGTCAAACCTTAAGGCTATGGTGTCAGGACGTGTGGTATAACCTCGAGCTGTGATTCCGGGAGTGCAAAGGTTGGGTGCGCCCGTGCAGGTGTGATCCAGTGGTGGGCCCCCTCCTTTCCTCCTAAGGAGTGAGAAAGAACAAAAAATGAAATCAAAGTTAAATGTGAAATGTGACTAATCAATAGCATGAGACAGACTAAATGAAAACGGATGATTAGACAGCATAATTAGAAAAACACATAAGTTAAAAACATGTCAGAAGAGAAAGAGCGTAGTCGGTACTTTAACATCATAACAAACTATGCTGAGAAAGTCTAGACAAATGCTGGCAGTAAATGAGGTTGATGGGCCTTATTCTCTAAGGTGAATGGCCAATTCCTCATCCATGTTAAGTCCTCCCGGGAATCTGGTTTGGAACTCAATTATGAGTTTGGATTCACGTTGTCTCAAGTTGAGTACCCTGTCACCCCCCCTCGGATGTTTGGGGACCTGTTCCAATATGAAGAAATTTAATTCAGAGGTATTGGAATAGTGTTTCTGTTCAAAGTGGCGTGCCACAGGGTATTTTGGGTCCTTGTTGGTAATGGCTCTGAGATGCTCAAGGATTCTTTTTTTGGCAGCACAGCTTGTACTGCCTATATACCACAATTTACAGGAACATTCGATGACATAAATCACAAATGTGGTGCTGCAGGTAAAGAAAGAGGTTAGTTTTTTACTGATGTTGTTATATTCTACAGATCCTCTGTATTTACTGTGCTTGCAAGCTTTGCAATGGCCACATGGGTAAAAACCCACTAGACCATGCTCAGAGTTAGTCTTACTATATTTAGTAATGTCATTCCTGACCACTAGGTCACCTATATTCCTACATCTTTTGTAAGTGATAGCAGGACGATCAGGTATACTGTTACCGAGAATGGAATCTGTCTTCAGAATATCCCAATTCTTGGATAACAGTTTTTTGACTTGGCTAACTTCTGAACTGTACGTTAAAATGAGTCTAGTAGATTCATCTTGCTCCACAGTATCAGCAGTCTTCTTATCAGTTAATGTTTCAGGTCTTGTTATTTCATCTGCTCTCAGTTTAGCTTTTTTAAGGACCCAACTAGGATAGCCTCTGCTTTGAAACCTGTTTATGATGGTTGCCTGCTCTCTCAGGTAAGCATCATTGGTATTGCAGTTTCTTTTGGCCCTGAGCAGTTCCCCGTAGGGGATGCTCCATTTTAGAGCTTCCGGGTGGCTACTCTGTGCGTGAAGCACACTATTTCCCGCCGTCGCCTTGCGAAACAGAGAGGTGTAGATTTTGTGGTCTTTGATCTCCAGTTTGACATCCAAAAATTCAGTTTGGCTGTCACTAACGTTGCCAGACAGAATGATGTTATAACTGTTACAATTAAGTTTTCTGACAAACTCTTCAGCTTCAGATTTAGTACCACTCCAGATGATAAAAAGGTCGTCGATGTACCGGAGCCATGCGACGACCTTCTTAAAATCCTCTGCCAGTGTGATACTACCATGGATTTCCTGCTCCCAATAGCCCATGAACAGATTCGCTAAACTAGGAGCGAAGCAAGAACCCATGGCAGTACCACTGATTTGCCTGTAGAGGGCGCCATCAAAGGAAAAAATGTTGTTCGTTAAACAAAAATTCATCATATCCATTATCATTTTGGAGTGTTCACGATAACACAAGGGTCTTTGTTTCAAATAATGTTCACACGCTTGAAGACCATGTTGGTGATCAATTATCGTATAGAGGGATTGTACATCCAAAACAACAAAACTGTATTCGGGTTCCCACACAATTTCTTCAATGTGACACAGAAAATCTTTAGTGTCTTTTATGTAGCTTGGTAATGAGATAACGTAGTCCCGAAGAAAATGATCTACGTACTTTGAGATACCTTCACTGATACTCCCGATAGAGGACACTATCGGGCGTCCTGGAGGAGCTGTTGCATTTTTGTGGAGTTTGGGAAGTAGGTACAGAATGGGAAGTCTAGGGAAATCTTTTTTCAGATACCGATATTCTTCCCAGACCAAGAGCCCCTTATCCTTCCATGTCTCCAATTTCTCCCAGATTACAATGATGCTCGTGTTGTAGGCATCGATGTTAATTGGAATGTAAAACTTGGTGTCACTAAGTTGTCTGTGTGCCTCATTGACATAGCTGTCACGGTCCATGATAACAATATTTCCACCTTTATCAGCAGAGCGTATTACTATGCTGTCATCTTCATATAGGGCCCTCAGTGCTTTCCTTTGGGAAAAAGATAGATTATTGTTCCAACCTCTTTTGTTGAGTGTATGTTTCTTGTTCCTTAGGCCCACCAACCCTTTGATGACGCAGTCATGAAAGGTGTCTATGTTGTCGTGTGGAAGAGTGGGCATAAATGTGGACTTGGCTCTAAAGGTGGTTTTTGCATGTGCATCCTGTGATAAATTCATCTCATCGAGGCACTGTGTGATGGGCATCGGTAGGTCATTGTTACTAGTGTCAGTATTCTCATTAAGATCTACCATGGTAGCTAATGTATCTGCATCTCCAATTGTGAAATTGGAAGTGACGATGTTATTGCTGTTGCCGGTAGGAAAATTTTGACCTAATCTCTTTAGTTTATGCCATTTGCGTAGTTTAAGTTTACGTACAAACTTAAAAACCTCAATTCGTGTATCAGTGAAATCAAAACAGGCACTCGGGCAGAAAGAGAGACCTAAACATAGAGTCTTTTTATCATTAGCAGAGATAGTTCTTTTAGATAGGTTAATAACAGTGTCATTTACCGTTTGTGCATCCATTAGTAGTTTTTGTTGGAGCGTGTCTTTCTGGTTCCCACTGCGCCCTTTGTTTTGTCGGTGTTCCCACCGTTGCCTGAGTCGTTTTTTCCTGTTTCTCCTCTTCCTCGGCCTCTGCCCCTTCCACGTCCCCTTCCTCTCGGGTTTGGCGATGGAAAATCCTTCTGGCTGTGTTTTTCTTTGTGGCGATTCTCCTTCATCACCCGGAATTCGTCTAAAAAATTCCTCCTGCGTACTACTTCTTCGCTGGACACACTGCCTAGTGTTGCATCAGATTCCGTATCGCTCACCGACGGATGTTCTTCCGGGACCCCACTTATACTGCCTGTACTTCTGAAGACATCATCTTTTTTGTAGAGATGGTCATACTTCCGGCTAAAGGTGAGTATTCTTCCACAGTCATAGTCGGCATAATCCCGATTCATTTTGCGTTGTTTTCGCAATTTAATTTCTTCCTCGTGCTTGATCAGACGTTCTTTCATGGCATCTAGAGTTTTTTTGAGGATATCATCATCCATGAGTGTTGACAAATCTGATATCAAGTCCCCAATTTCTTTCAATAGCGTTTCTCTGTCAATCCAGGCATACTGGATTAAAATCTCCAGCATTCCCTTGGAGCTTGCAGCTGAATGTTCAGACCAGGCTTTCAGCATCAACGGGTTAGGCGCCTCATATGTGGGTGTGATAAAAATTCTCAAACCCCGGGGTACCATTGATTGGTCCACATAATTTTGCAGGGAGATAGCTTCCCACCATTTGCCGATTTCTGCACGTTTTAATTTTTCCAATTTTTTCAGCTTTGTTTCAGTTGTTGAGTTAGTTGATTCTGTTATTTTTGTATTAACAGTGTTTCCTGCAACACCTGGTTTTCTGGAAAAAAGAGCCAGAGCAGCCGCTCTTCTCATTGTTTCCTCTTCCGACATGGTGGAGCTCGAAATAAACTGCTGTTGTAATTTTTGTCAACTGACCCCCCTATGCCGACTGCCCCTTCCCTAATTGGGAAGTTCCTTCTGCCACAGAAAAGTCAATATACTGCCATGCCCGGATCGCGCGGGCAGATCACGTACTCGATTCCAAATCAATGAGTACTGATAAACATATGATGGAGAAACCCCGCCCAACGGCGACCGCTGCACGACACACCGCTTCCCCGGGGAAATAGGATCGGCTCGAGTCTTCCGACTCTTCACCTTGCTACCTCCACACAAGGGGCGGACAGTCTGCGATACGGCTTACCTCGGGAGGGCTTCTCGTAGTCCTTGATAATCCCAGTGGAATCCTCTGTGTACGAATGAATTCGCTCAGGTAGGCCGGTTCAAGATTGTGCTCCTCCGTGGAAATGAGAAAAATAAAGGCTTCTTCCGGAGCACTTGGAACCCGTGGAAGGTGGCGCATATACCGGCGAAGCAGTCCGGTGGATTAATATAATTAGAGTCTTTCACAAAGTGACTTGCATGCGCTCTCAGACAAGAAGGCAAGAAGAGGGTCAAAGTAGTTGGTGATGCAGTTTAATGCACAACGCGTTTCAGCAAAGAAAGCCTTGTTCACGTGCAACCCCACACTCATAGACACCAAGTTTAAATAAAGTTGTTCCAGACTGTCGGCTCATAGTCAACAACAAAGTAGGACTAGCAACAATACGGTTTTGTGGCAGACATTTTGGAATGGTAAAACGGAAAATACATCGTGTTTATAAGCTCTCGCTCGTATTCAGTGAATGATACACATAATTAATGAAAAATTCATGCAAATATGCAAAACAATAATTATAAAGTTGTAACATGTAATCTAAACAATTGTAGTGTCAAAATCACATTATGCTTGAGAAAATCACACAATCCGAATATCGGCTATTGCGTTAGCCAAGTGGCATCAAGAGGACAAAAATGAGGCTCATATTATGCATCTAATGCCAAGAAAAGATTATGTAGCACTAGTCCCATTGGCTGTGTGTAGACAAGTATATAAATATATATCCATGCATGCCGGCGGTTTCAGACTGCAGAGCAATCTCTGCAGTAGTCCAAACAGGCTCAATGCGCTAGAAAACAGCACATAGCTCAAAATAAAGCAAATCGAAACAAAGGCTAACAGCACCCCATGCTGCATAGCTTGTAGCAATGGTAGTTAAACATTTCAACGCTATTGAAAGAAATTGGGGACTTGATATCAGATTTGTCAACACTCATGGATGATGATATCCTCAAAAAAACTCTAGATGCCATGAAAGAACGTCTGATCAAGCACGAGGAAGAAATTAAATTGCGAAAACAACGCAAAATGAATCGGGATTATGCCGACTATGACTGTGGAAGAATACTCACCTTTAGCCGGAAGTATGACCATCTCTACAAAAAAGATGATGTCTTCAGAAGTACAGGCAGTATAAGTGGGGTCCCGGAAGAACATCCGTCGGTGAGCGATACGGAATCTGATGCAACACTAGGCAGTGTGTCCAGCGAAGAAGTAGTACGCAGGAGGAATTTTTTAGACGAATTCCGGGTGATGAAGGAGAATCGCCACAAAGAAAAACACAGCCAGAAGGATTTTCCATCGCCAAACCCGAGAGGAAGGGGACGTGGAAGGGGCAGAGGCCGAGGAAGAGGAGAAACAGGAAAAAACGACTCAGGCAACGGTGGGAACACCGACAAAACAAAGGGCGCAGTGGGAACCAGAAAGACACGCTCCAACAAAAACTACTAATGGATGCACAAACGGTAAATGACACTGTTATTAACCTATCTAAAAGAACTATCTCTGCTAATGATAAAAAGACTCTATGTTTAGGTCTCTCTTTCTGCCCGAGTGCCTGTTTTGATTTCACTGATACACGAATTGAGGTTTTTAAGTTTGTACGTAAACTTAAACTACGCAAATGGCATAAACTAAAGAGATTAGGTCAAAATTTTCCTACCGGCAACAGCAATAACATCGTCACTTCCAATTTCACAATTGGAGATGCAGATACATTAGCTACCATGGTAGATCTTAATGAGAATACTGACACTAGTAACAATGACCTACCGATGCCCATCACACAGTGCCTCGATGAGATGAATTTATCACAGGATGCACATGCAAAAACCACCTTTAGAGCCAAGTCCACATTTATGCCCACTCTTCCACACGACAACATAGACACCTTTCATGACTGCGTCATCAAAGGGTTGGTGGGCCTAAGGAACAAGAAACATACACTCAACAAAAGAGGTTGGAACAATAATCTATCTTTTTCCCAAAGGAAAGCACTGAGGGCCCTATATGAAGATGACAGCATAGTAATACGCTCTGCTGATAAAGGTGGAAATATTGTTATCATGGACCGTGACAGCTATGTCAATGAGGCACACAGACAACTTAGTGACACCAAGTTTTACATTCCAATTAACATCGATGCCTACAACACGAGCATCATTGTAATCTGGGAGAAATTGGAGACATGGAAGGATAAGGGGCTCTTGGTCTGGGAAGAATATCGGTATCTGAAAAAAGATTTCCCTAGACTTCCCATTCTGTACCTACTTCCCAAACTCCACAAAAATGCAACAGCTCCTCCAGGACGCCCGATAGTGTCCTCTATCGGGAGTATCAGTGAAGGTATCTCAAAGTACGTAGATCATTTTCTTCGGGACTACGTTATCTCATTACCAAGCTACATAAAAGACACTAAAGATTTTCTGTGTCACATTGAAGAAATTGTGTGGGAACCCGAATACAGTTTTGTTGTTTTGGATGTACAATCCCTCTATACGATAATTGATCACCAACATGGTCTTCAAGCGTGTGAACATTATTTGAAACAAAGACCCTTGTGTTATCGTGAACACTCCAAAATGATAATGGATATGATGAATTTTTGTTTAACGAACAACATTTTTTCCTTTGATGGCGCCCTCTACAGGCAAATCAGTGGTACTGCCATGGGTTCTTGCTTCGCTCCTAGTTTAGCGAATCTGTTCATGGGCTATTGGGAGCAGGAAATCCATGGTAGTATCACACTGGCAGAGGATTTTAAGAAGGTCGTCGCATGGCTCCGGTACATCGACGACCTTTTTATCATCTGGAGTGGTACTAAATCTGAAGCTGAAGAGTTTGTCAGAAAACTTAATTGTAACAGTTATAACATCATTCTGTCTGGCAACGTTAGTGACAGCCAAACTGAATTTTTGGATGTCAAACTGGAGATCAAAGACCACAAAATCTACACCTCTCTGTTTCGCAAGGCGACGGCGGGAAATAGTGTGCTTCACGCACAGAGTAGCCACCCGGAAGCTCTAAAATGGAGCATCCCCTACGGGGAACTGCTCAGGGCCAAAAGAAACTGCAATACCAATGATGCTTACCTGAGAGAGCAGGCAACCATCATAAACAGGTTTCAAAGCAGAGGCTATCCTAGTTGGGTCCTTAAAAAAGCTAAACTGAGAGCAGATGAAATAACAAGACCTGAAACATTAACTGATAAGAAGACTGCTGATACTGTGGAGCAAGATGAATCTACTAGACTCATTTTAACGTACAGTTCAGAAGTTAGCCAAGTCAAAAAACTGTTATCCAAGAATTGGGATATTCTGAAGACAGATTCCATTCTCGGTAACAGTATACCTGATCGTCCTGCTATCACTTACAAAAGATGTAGGAATATAGGTGACCTAGTGGTCAGGAATGACATTACTAAATATAGTAAGACTAACTCTGAGCATGGTCTAGTGGGTTTTTACCCATGTGGCCATTGCAAAGCTTGCAAGCACAGTAAATACAGAGGATCTGTAGAATATAACAACATCAGTAAAAAACTAACCTCTTTCTTTACCTGCAGCACCACATTTGTGATTTATGTCATCGAATGTTCCTGTAAATTGTGGTATATAGGCAGTACAAGCTGTGCTGCCAAAAAAAGAATCCTTGAGCATCTCAGAGCCATTACCAACAAGGACCCAAAATACCCTGTGGCACGCCACTTTGAACAGAAACACTATTCCAATACCTCTGAATTAAATTTCTTCATATTGGAACAGGTCCCCAAACATCCGAGGGGGGGTGACAGGGTACTCAACTTGAGACAACGTGAATCCAAACTCATAATTGAGTTCCAAACCAGATTCCCGGGAGGACTTAACATGGATGAGGAATTGGCCATTCACCTTAGAGAATAAGGCCCATCAACCTCATTTACTGCCAGCATTTGTCTAGACTTTCTCAGCATAGTTTGTTATGATGTTAAAGTACCGACTACGCTCTTTCTCTTCTGACATGTTTTTAACTTATGTGTTTTTCTAATTATGCTGTCTAATCATCCGTTTTCATTTAGTCTGTCTCATGCTATTGATTAGTCACATTTCACATTTAACTTTGATTTCATTTTTTGTTCTTTCTCACTCCTTAGGAGGAAAGGAGGGGGCCCACCACTGGATCACACCTGCACGGGCGCACCCAACCTTTGCACTCCCGGAATCACAGCTCGAGGTTATACCACACGTCCTGACACCATAGCCTTAAGGTTTGACCTTTCCAGATATAAAATTTCAGTCCATTGCAGAGAGTGAATACAACAACATTGGGCAGTCACAATTACCATGCATGTTTTTGAATTGTATGGTTGGGTTGATGGTGACACTCATTCAATCAGATTTTCCCCAGCCATTGCCGGGATCTATGCCTACCACAGAGGCCCAGTTTGGACTTCATATATTTGTATTTTACATATATTGACTGAATCTATGCTGGTAGAGATCCACGCCACGCATGTGTATTTCACTTTTTATGTTTAACTACCATTGCTACAAGCTATGCAGCATGGGGTGCTGTTAGCCTTTGTTTCGATTTGCTTTATTTTGAGCTATGTGCTGTTTTCTAGCGCATTGAGCCTGTTTGGACTACTGCAGAGATTGCTCTGCAGTCTGAAACCGCCGGCATGCATGGATATATATTTATATACTTGTCTACACACAGCCAATGGGACTAGTGCTACATAATCTTTTCTTGGCATTAGATGCATAATATGAGCCTCATTTTTGTCCTCTTGATGCCACTTGGCTAACGCAATAGCCGATATTCGGATTGTGTGATTTTCTCAAGCATAATGTGATTTTGACACTACAATTGTTTAGATTACATGTTACAACTTTATAATTATTGTTTTGCATATTTGCATGAATTTTTCATTAATTATGTGTATCATTCACTGAATACGAGCGAGAGCTTATAAACACGATGTATTTTCCGTTTTACCATTCCAAAATGTCTGCCACAAAACCGTATTGTTGCTAGTCCTACTTTGTTGTTGACTATGAGCCGACAGTCTGGAACAACTTTATTTAAACTTGGTGTCTATGAGTGTGGGGTTGCACGTGAACAAGGCTTTCTTTGCTGAAACGCGTTGTGCATTAAACTGCATCACCAACTACTTTGACCCTCTTCTTGCCTTCTTGTCTGAGAGCGCATGCAAGTCACTTTGTGAAAGACTCTAATTATATATATATATATATATATATATATATATATATACATACATATATATATATATATATATATATATATATATATATATATATATATATATATATATATATATATATATATATGCAGTACACAATTCTGACGTTCTCAGAAGAAACAAGGACACCTTTGGAAATTTCAGTATACAGCTATTACTGACTGCACCAGCTACGCGTTTCAGCTTACTCCTTGGTCAAGGCTTAAGCAGAAAAGGGTTGCTGGTGCAGACAGTAATATCTGTATACTGCAATTTCCAAAGGTGTCCTTGCTTTTTCTGAGAGAGAACGTCAGAATTGTGTGCTGCATGTTGCCGGGTTTCCGATAACCTGAGCGATGACCGCCCAACTTGACAGCCTCTACTAAATATTGGAGTCTGTGTGAAGTAAGTTTGTGTATATATATATATATATATATATATATATATATATATATATATATCGGTGCATACCGCCGAAACGCGTCTGTGTCGTTTGTTTGGAATAAAGTAATCTTGCTTTGGAATATGTCCAACTAAATGCAAATCTTTCCAAAGATACAGGCACAGACTCCGAAAGTAAAGCGCTTTCATTGATTTATTTTGCCAAACATGTTGTATGATGCACCTCAAGTGGCCTTGATCATACATATTGCAGTGAAAGTAAATGTGGCCAATGAGCAGTTGTACTAAGAAACACTTATTCACTCATGTATCACTACAATGCAAAGCTCAAGTTTGAGCTTATTGCCACAGTACAGAAAAAAGTAACATGTGAAAAATACTTTTCACCGCCTCACAGATTGTACGGAGCAATTACTTTACACTGGGAAACAACACTCCTAATATTATCAGTATCTTTAAAGTGTGAATTTACCTTCCTGCACAAATGTAACCCCTTGCATCATAATTTTGGTTGAATACATTTGTTAAAGCAAATACGCAAGAAAAATGCATTGGCGTGAACCATATATGCATCTGAGCAGAGTATAGGATGCTATTTATTACCATTGTTGAGGAAGGGGCATCACTACTCATGACCCCTCACACCATGCAACAGTGGTAATACACAGCATATTACATTAAGCAAATCTGCATACATACTATATATATAGATTCTCTCACCTCTCTCTATATAGATATAACGTTGTGTGTGTATATATATATATATATATATATATATATATATATATATATATATATATATATAATATTCATTCTACAGAAACATAAAATTGCTAAACTCTGCCAAATGCGGTATTGGCGTCACAAAATGTCCATGTCAGTGAGCGTAGATTGGAAACAAAAGGTGCAGAACTTTGTAGCCTCCCACCCTCTGATCATCAATATCTCTGCTGAACCAGACTGCACACCTCTCGGACAGCGGCACTTTTCAACGTTTCCCTCATGTCATTGAATTTCTTGACGCTTTCCAAAGGATTACCCTCATCTACATTTTGTTATTCTCTGTTAATGGTGATGAATGTTGTGCTGTTGTCAGTGGCTGGGCCTCCTATCGTTGTCTGGCTCTGTTAGTGAATAATGAACCTTCATGAAGTAAAGTTTAGGACGTCTCTCGCAGCCTCTTGCTCTGTCTGACAGACGACACCCTGTGAAGTATAACGCCTACGTGATGCACCTTGTTAGCCACATTACTCTCCATATGATCGGACCATTCCGAGAAGTTCACCCAGTTTTGAGGTATTCCGTTATTTTGTATGCATTTTTTGTTTTTGTTTGCTGTACTCAGAATCCTGAAATAATAAACGAGGCCATAGAGCAGGCTAGATGTACAATAGGAGGAGGTCCTGTTAAATGCTAGGAGAGGAATTTAAAAAAACGTGCTTTACAGAATATTTTATAGTTCTTCACTCAACACGTGCCCGTTAAAGTTCAGTTCAGTGACACAGAGGGTTTCGTGTCCATTAGACTTCTATGAACTTTGGCAGCCCCATGACACATGAATTGAGTTTATTGCTCTTTGTATTTATCACAATGATACAACTCCAGTTGCATACATGTATTTGTTCATCAGTATACGCTACTTGTGGCAATTTGAAGGCGACAATATTCATTTAAATAAAGGATAACATTTTACCTGATAATCCTTGGTACTAAAGTTAATACTAATGATCAGTTTGCTGCGAGAACGGAGCGCAATGTACCTCACATTGCGCTGTGAAAAGAAGGAGATCGTGGGGGGTTGTCTATATATAAGTTACACATCCATTACTTACGAAAACAGAACCATGTATGAGCTGTTTACAAGTGAGTACATTAGGCACATAATGAAGGCAATTAGGTGTATGGGTTTTGGGGCTAAATGATGGATGTTTCTCACCAAGGGTCTTACCCAGAACCTTAATCAAATAATTATCCCTTCATTCAGGCTTGGTATCCTAAGCGCTCAATTATTATTTTTTTTTTTAATGAAACATTTTCTTCCGTCCACTTTTTTAAATCAATTTTGAAAATGTGAAACTACAGAAGAACATCTCAGACCAGAGTTCAGCGCCCGCCTCCTATCAGAAATGTGACTGCTGCCCCTTTAAACTTTACTTGTAGGGTGAGTAGAAATTACTTGTTGCACAGATTATTAATCCCAGGTAAGCATTTCACCTTGGATTTTGTTCGATTCTACAGATCGGGACATAGCAACACTTTTTTTCTTTTCAGGTCTGACTTTTTAATATGTATTTGTAACATATATACAGTTATTTTTGATATCGCTGAACCTGGGACCTCTCACACGTGAAATGGGGCACGGACTACAGCCCCCAGGCACCCTTGCAACTTCCTGCCTTATTCTCGGCGCCAAGAGGTGGGTAAAGTTGGACGCGTGGCCCCGCTACGTGGGACCTCTCACATGCGCACTGGGGCACAGACCACAGCTCCCAGGCACCCTTGCAACTTCCTGCCTGATTCTCGGTGCCCGGAGGCACATAAAGTCGGACACAAGGACCCGCTGTGAGGAACGCGTGCCAGCCAAGGGCAGGCCCGTCTGTGCCTGTCAGAGTCAGGAAGAGGCAGAGAAGGGCCATTGGCCCTTGGTTTCGCTCTGTTTATACCGATCACACCTAGCAGGTTTACAAGTAGATGAACAAATTGACTTTGGGACTAATCCAAGACTATCGATAGCCTCTATATCCACTGTCTCTAGTGCAGGAAACAATTGGGAATTTGTTTAAGAATTGCTTTGTCTTTCCTGTATTTCTTATTCCTTTTTGTGTACTTTTATAACCAAACTTTTGTGAAATTGATATTTGACATTTGAGTCATTGCCCCATTCTCTTACGGGCTTGGTAATCCCTAATGTTCTAAGGGACTGGGCCTGACTAGGCTGCACAAGAAATTTAGTGGCAAGAAATGTAGTGGCTGTAATTACTTTTAGTGTTCACTAGCTCTTGAAAATGGGGAAGCGAAAGGCCACAGAGCCTGTTGCAGTTAGGAGCAAAGTACCTAAAGCAACGAAACTAAAGAAAACTGCAGCAGAAACTGCACATTAGCTGCGATCGACGATTTAATTGAGGAGGTAGAGTCGATATTAGCTAATGGGAAGAAGCCACCAAATATTAACACAAAAAAGGTTTCATCCTACTAAAGCAACCAGTACAAGCCCAGCTGCCAAAAATTCCATACACCTAGCGTGATTATCCATCATGGTCAAGGTGAGACAAGCACACAGAATCCAACCCTGCCAACGACCCATGGGATGAGTGAGTCCTCTCGACTTAGCGCCCCTGTGTCTGAAGCGCTATCCCCTAATGAGCATAGGAATAGTAGCAGTAACATGATAACTGTAAATTGTTCAAATAGATTTGTATCTTAAGCAACATTGCAGGATTCACCATGCTCAAGCTCAATAAAGCAGGTTCAAAGCAACAAGTTAAAACCAAGCTGGGGTAAGGACAATGGGTCTAGTCCGACAGAATAGGAAAAATGTAAGACACTGCAGAACTGCTTCAGAAACTAAACACCCTGAGGGACGGGGTTTCAGCTTTAAAAAAAAACCTAATTGGGGATCTATTACTTCAAATTAGTGCACCCGAGAAGGATAGTGGTAATAAAAAGTATCCCAATGAGTAATTAAAAGTTCTTCTGAACGATAGCTTTAGGGGCGGATGCCCTTTTTTGTTTACCTCAACCTATCTCTCTAAGACCCAGCGAAAGTAGTGCTGATAGCTCAGTGCATTTCTATTATCCATTTCCCGAACCTGAACACAGTAATTACAGAGAACATATAGGTGTTATGCCCAGAATGCTCCAAGCAACCAGACACGAGGGCGATACTCTCAGATACCTACAACTCGACTAATTCCAACTCTGTAAGAATTGTAGGGATATGGCAAAATTCTTGATCTAGCCAGGGGAATATAGGAAAATCACAGCTGCACCCTGCACAACAATACGCTACTAGCTCTAATCACTGTCTAATCACCTACACCGTCTATATGGCAAATGTCCCCAGACTAAGGCAGGGTATTAGGGAAGACGAGGACTCATTAAAGAACAAAGCAATACACTGGATCAGAATCAGGTGCCTATGCTTATCTGTCATAAGATCCAACATATTAAATGTTGAACGCCTCCACCAAGAATTTGGGAGTTTGGACGATATAAACTTACCTTTCAATCAAAATATATTGCAGATAGTTTCATAATACTAAACTTCCATTCACACTCCTTGTTTGAATCTATAATTTGCTTAAGGCAGAACAAAACCATTGTAGAGAAGAACAACAGCACCATACACGCCCCAAAGGAAACTGATAATCTAGACCTAGTAGATTGACTGAGCGAGTTAGATCAATCTAATATAAGAGCTAAAACCACGCTAACCACAATAGAAAATGCCGGTTTCCTATAAGTGCCTGAACTTATGGATGCGCAATATAATTGGGCACAAAACTTACCTTTACATGTTAGTATGACCAGCAGAATTACACCTGACTGTGTCCTTGAAACAAGTTTTGAGATAGCTCCAGGAAATCTGAAGATGATATCTTGGAATATAGCTGGGCTTAAACAAAAACTTTTAGTTCCAGATGTCACAGGAATACATTGAAAATTTCGATCTCTGCCTTTTTCAGGAAACCTGGCTAAGGGATCCACCACACTAATTAGGATATAAGACATTCAGCATAGAGGCCCTGCCGTCAAAGAAAGGGAGACCCTCGCGTGCGCTGGCGATATGGGTGAAGATAATCCTAAATGTCAAAGTACAAATTATGAACATCAAGTGCGCAAATATTTTAGGGTTGAAACTGAAGCCTCCAAAGACTACTCAGCTACATCTCTTTCATGTTTATATGAGACCAAGACAACTCTCGACAGAATCGTCAGTCATCCATCAGCTAGAAGAAGCCTTTGAATCTATTGAATATGATAGAGTTGTTCTTGTGGGGGCAACTTTAACTGCTGCTATGAACCGATATTGGGGCTAGAAACCATCTTTGAGGAGGAGGAGCGGGCCAGAGGGATTCCCCATCTAGCCACAAATTCCTGGGTTCCATGTTCCACTGCAGCAATGCAGATAGCTAATTTCACCATAGAAAAAGGTTTGAGGGCCTGTAACGGCGATTCCCCTCCGATACTAAATGTTCGAACACCTTTGCTAGAGGCAAATCTAGGTCCAGAATAGATTATGTAATGGTGACTGTAGAACACTGGGGATCCACACAGGATTTTAAGGTAGACAACAGAAGGGAGAGCAACCATTTCCCGCTATGCTTAGTCTTGTCAGGGGGGTTGATTGCTACCCATCCAATCAACTCTAACAACTCGGTGAATAAGTCCCTGCAGTTGACATTAAGTAACAACTGAAAATCAGTCAAATGGTCTGTTATTGTCAACGAAATTGAACCCCTCACGTGCATCTATAATGCTTATTGCGAAACACTCATCTCTTATAGTGACATAAGTCCAGAATTAATACCCATAACACAAATCCACTGTTTGTCAGAGAATATAGAAACTTCAGGAAACAAAACTGCAAAAAGAGAGGCTGCAATTTAAGACTCTTACTGACCCTTAAAACCAAAATTTGCCACGTATTAGACACCTGAGGGCAGAATATAAGAGAGCACAGATGGTAGCATTAAGGAACTGTGAAGATGCCAACTGGAATGAACTTATCACTGCTGCCAGACTTAAGGATCACTCTTCATTTTGGAGAATAGTTGCACACGGCAGTAAAAGGGGCAATAATGGTACAGACCATTTCCTCGATCCCGGCACTTGGTATAAACATTTTTTTGATCTTTACGCTCTGCCTAATACAAACCCCACTCATTTACCTATCTATAAGAAGGACAACTTCCATAAGCCTGATAGATACTCTCCAAAAAGTATACGTAAAGCAGCTCCTGGGCAAGTTAAATGACTGGATACTAGAGAATGACATACTTTCACCTTGCCAGGCTGGCTTTACACTAAAGACAAGTGCAATCTATCAAGTATTTAGACTATCATGCATAAGCTGGAAATATGTTTAGTTGAAACTTGGACACATATACGTTGCTTTCATTGATCCGAAAGCAGCGTTTGACTCAATACCAAGAGATCGCCTATGGGGAACTCTGTGCAAGCATGGTGTGCCGGCGGAGATCTTATTACAAATAACAAAGCTCCACAAGGGAAATTTTGCTAAAGTGCGATGGGTGATAGGGGTGGATCTTACTGAGGACATCTTCATTAGAAGTTGTGTGTGACGGCTGCGTTTTGGCTCCACCCCAATTTTTATTGTATGTGAATGACCTGGTACAGCATCTCCAAAAATGCTCCAAAATCATATTTGTGCCCTAATGTTTGCAAATGACACATTTTTAGTGACCCATTTGCCCAGGGGGTTACAAAATCTTCCTGATTGTTTTAGTCATTATTGTAGGTCAAAGAGCTTAGAAATAAACCCTGCTAAGACTAAATATGTGGCCATTAGACCGCACACATTTTTTAAAAACAAAATAATTTTAGATCAAGTGCCATTGGAGTGTGTTGCCAATTTTACTTATATCGGTGTGACACTTGACTCGAAATTATCTTGGAAACCACACATAAATAAGCACAAGACAATCTCACTGCAAACGTCTATCCCTATTGTCAAGAAGCTTTACTCTACTGAGTCAAAGGCCATTACTCCAGCTTTGGAGGTTTATAAATATAGAGCACAATCTGCTGCTCTCTATGGATCAGAATTATGGGGCGGTGAAAATTTAAATTGTTTAACAGTAGGGGAAAACAAAATCATGCAGATGTTCACATCGCTTCCCCATAATACCCTAGTGATCCCCTTATTTTTTGACATTGGCATTAAAAGATTGGAACATCTGGCTGCTTTGAGATCCCTGTCCTATTGGGTTAGAATATGGACCACTAAAGAATATAAACCATATAGGGAAGCGCTTGAGAAAACTGTTGGGACTTGCCACTCCGTTAACCTTCCTCTGGTTCAATCATGTGCAAAACTGTTTTTTAAAGTTGGGCTTGAACAGGTTCTGGGCAAATCCCAACCTATTAACGCAAGACTCAAAGAACTAGATTAAGTATATTTATTGGAATGTTATCATTCACAAAGCCACTTTAGACTGCACTGTAGGTAGATTTGCCACGCAATTCTTGTCTTTTAAAATAGTTCAGAGTTTTGAACAATTTCTGAATGAAATTGCACCTCAGCTAGCAGAAATCCTTTAGCTGAAATTGCGATACGAGACACTTCATATTAACTCTTTCACAGTTAAGTGGTCTACCATACAATCAGTGGGATGGGAACTTAAATGTACTTTGTGCTCGTTAGATGCAAAGGAAAATATTGCCCATATTTTATTCTTCTGCCCTGTATATGCAAATCCTAGAGAAGTGGATAAAGCCGCTGTTTGAATCGGATGACTTGGAAATACTTGGAGGTTCTAAGAATATTAAAATCAGATAGCTCATGGCATATTGTATTTAGTGTTAGCCGATTCTTACTTGCCACAAGCTATTTAAGGAAAAAGAGAGGGTTAACATTTTACCAAAGATTTGTTTTTGCAATTTTATCATGTTTTACGTACTGAATTTCAATTCAGTTCACATTTTAAACTAAACTAATGTAATATTGCCCTTTCAGCACCATCAAATTGACCTAAATTATTTTGATGGTGATAATTTATTAGCTAATGAATATACTGTTGTATCTGCTATTACAATTGTATATGAATCAATTACTCTGACTGTGTTATTTCGAACTTTTTTTTGGATTATATGCATGGAAGATGTATTGTGCCTACAGAAGTAGAAAAACTTTTGGACAAAGTGGACATTTCTTTACACCGTAAATCTACTATGTACCTGTCCTTTTAGTAACATGAACGCTGTTTTTAAATTTTTGAATGTAACTTTTCTGCTGGAGTGACATTTTATTGCTATGTTCTTTTATGATTCTTTGAATCGAAATAAAGACACATTGAATTGAATTGAATTGATATTGCTGAATGTTCTTCTCACTTCTGTGAGAAAGAAGATGTGTAACAGAATCCTCTTCAGGTAAGAAAAGCGGTTTGTAGGTAGCTATTATTCAAAATTTGTTTATTCAAATACTGTACACTAAGATGGCAAATGTAATGTGAGGATGGACATTTTAGCCGCCTGTTTTACTTTCTTTTTGATCATTACATTCTAGCTTGCAGACACTGCTTGAAGACTTGTTTCGGCTGTCGGGAGCAGCAGATACAGCTTGTTTTCTAGTCCTCTCAGCCTAGGCTCTCGAGAGCAGGCATTAGAAGCATTTTCTCAAAGAAATGTGCCCAGGAATGACTATTTTCTCGCATTTACCACCTTTATTATAACCTTCACGCATCCTGGTAAAGTGCCCGTCATGCCTTTCACCCATTGCAGCACTCTCTCTCATACTTGGAAGGCATTTTATCATCTAGGCTGTCATTGGTGTGGACCCACTCAACATCGTAGGATGCTTTGGAGTCTGCTGATCTGTTGACATCAAGAGGAAATTCGTGCCATCGTTCCAGCATTTATGTACAGTGCATATGTGCAGCCGGCTTAGGATGTGGTGAAATATTAGCATAATAGTAAAAGAAGAATAGCAAAGAGGCAGGCTCTCACAGCTGCTCCTTTGATGAGGAAACACTATTTTACCGCCTTGGACGAGCCATTGAATACAGGGGATAAGTGAGCAGATTTGAAGGGAACTCCTCTAGAGATCCCCTTACTCAGAAGAGTTTCAAGCAAATGGCCACTGTCATTTGTGGACCTAATGAGCATTTTGGTGCAAAGGAGTTAATATTCCTTATTCAGTAGGCCAATTTTCACTGCTCTTTTTTTTTTTTGAGACATTGGAGACCCCATTGAGTCTGCAGGGCTTTGTGCCTACAATACAGGCTCTCTTGTGTCAGGTTAACATAGTCTTTCTAGCATATGCGTTCATCAAGGTGTTTTCACTGGTGTGGAAAGAAAATCGAACCAGCCAAACTCAGGCTCAACTGATCTTCTAGTGGTGTCAGCCATAGTATAACTACATCCTTCCACCCCCATAGAGCCTCAACTCTCTTCTTAGAAAGAGTTTGTATTCTGGGGACTATCGCCTTATGTAGCAGCAGCAGATCTAGATCCAGAGAAGTGTTACACGTAATGGTGCTCTGTAGGCTCATCTAGGCATGATCGTCAGGCCTCCTGTCGGTGGTGTAGCTTCATGTAGCCAATTTCATATTTTCATGGTAGGCACTTTGTGGCTCTGGCACAGGCATTATATGACACATTGAATTTATGAAGACCACATCACAGGCATTGCAGTCAGGCCCTGTTGCAAATGAAACCTTCAGCTTTCAAGAGGTAAAATTGGGTTGTATAAGAAGACCTTAACAGTGCTCATTTTACAGTGGGAACAGCATGAGCTTAATAGCCCCCTTCAGCCACAGTTAAAGGGTGAGATGGTGCTGCTACAACCTCTGCTGCCACGAAGCATCCAGAATAAAACAAACTTTGACAGGTTCCTACACCTCTACCATTCCATCTGGACACAGTTCTTTCTCCCAGGCTGAAAATAGATTACCACACATGTTTGAGTGTTAAATATTGTGGTCCCAGACACATCCTCAAGTTCTGCCAGTTTCTCGGGATGTACCAGCGCAGTTGTAACAATGTTTTTTGTTGCTTCAGTTGCAATATTCTATTTAACAATGCAGTGGTGCAGGAGAGGAGAGACAAAGTGTGTATGATTTGTATTTTTTGGTGGATAAAACTTGTCCAGATAGCACATAAGACCTATTACACTGTCATTTTACTTTAAAAGCACAAGCTTTTGATAAAGCTTGTTGTCGCACTGAAAACACAGCTGAGCCAGTTAGCTAGGACTGAATTTGAAAATTAAAAGAGATTAATTGTAAGTAATTTTCTGATCCTCGTATTAGGAAGAGAATCCCATAGGCTAGCTGCTGATTTTTAGAATGCTAGGCTGCTAGCCTTAGCCTTACAGATTCTTAAGAGTAACATTGGGAATTGCAACTCTCAACAGAGTAACAGGTCCATGCCAAGGACATTTTTCAGTTAAAAACGTATTTGGTGCATGAGTAGAGAGCTCTTTGCACTAGAACCAAGCCTTTGAAAGAAACTTTTTACCTGTGCAGTAGCTATTTATTTGTTGTAATAGGCATTTTTTGAAAACTCACCACCCCAACCTGTAACTGAACTGCAGCAAGACACCCACTTCAGAGTAAAATCTACTTTCATGCCACCACCAAGTGCAATACCACCAGAGGTCACCGTCTATAAACAAGCTGTATTAAAAGAAATTGAAGCACTAAAGGAAGAACAAACCTTCCAGAACACCAGCAATGCTGAACACCAAGCCCTACAATCACCGAGACGTACGCCATTGTCATAAAACCAGCTGACAAGGGCGGTGGTGGCACAGTCATCCTGAGCAAAGAGGATTACTGCCTGGAAGGGGAACGACTGCTCAGTGACACCAAGAACTACAAGAAACTAACTCAGGACCCGTGTGAAACCCTCAGAACAAGCATCCGTACACTGGTTGAAGAAGCAGAGACCACAGGACAAATCACGACAAGTGAAGCCAAATTCCTAACAACCACTCCAGGGAAAATACCATACTTTTACATAGTACCGAAAACACACAAAAACAGACTACCTCCACCGGGGCGCCCCATTGTATTGTGCATAGGGTCTCTACTCGAACCCCTATCACGCTACTGTGACTTTACTACAACCAATGGTCCAGTCCACTAGCACTTATCTCAAAGATACCAAAGACCTCCTAAGGCTAATCAACACCCTGGCCTACAACCCGGATACTTCATTCCTGGTGAGTCATGAAGTGGAGAGTCTCTACACCAGTTTCCCGCAAGACGACACCCTGCAAGTATTGAAATCCGCTCTCGATGAGACCAACTGGCAATACCAGACTTCAAAGAGATTCATTTTGCAATGTGCTACACTAGCACTGAAAGAAAACTTCTTCGAGTTTGAGGGCCAACTCTACCTACAGAAGTACGGTACCTCAATGGGGAGCGTTTTCGCCCCCAGCGTGGCCGGTCTTTACGTATACAACTTCGAGACCAGATACTTACTCGACAACATGGATCCCCCAAATCAGGTGCTACAAACGCTACATAGACGATATTTTACTGATTTGGGAAGGAGATACCGAGTCGCTCACGACATTCTGCGAATGGCTGAACACTTGCGACCCCAATCTCAAATTCATGCATAGCTTCGACCATAACAAGACAACGTTCTTAGATTTGGACATAGAAGTTGAAGCACCCAGAGCAAAACCCATTTCAAACCAACTGCCCTCAACTTCCTCCTACACTTCTCCAGCTTCCATCCCTGATCTCTGCACGAAAATCTCCCCTACGGACAGTACCTCCAGCTCCGCAGAAACTGCAGTGACATGGGGGACTACAAACACCAAGCCAAAGATCTAAGCACCAAACTACAGCAGCGAGGCTACCTGAAACGGATCACAGAGAAAGCCAAGAAACGGGTACGGAATCAAAACCGTGAAGGACTAATTGAAACACAGATACGCAAACCCACTACCACACGCTCACATGTGTAACCACTTTCAATACCGTTTCACATAAGGTCTCACATATCTTAAAAAAATACTGGCAGATACTCAAAACAGGCACCTACGCTCTTATTACACAAAAAAGTAATGTCCATCAAAGATGCCTTAGTATCCACACGACCGGCACCGTAGCAGAAGTCTGCCAACACAGTCCTAAATGCGTGGGGGCTTCCCAATGTTGTCAGCCACTTCCCCTGTGGAAATTGCAGTGTGTGCCACATCACTGAAACCACAAAGAGCCTTAATCTGGAACCAGAGAAGACGTGGCAACTAAGACAACACACAAACTGTAATACGGCACACGTCATCTATTGCATCTTATGCCCCTGCAATCCCACTTACATTGGGATGATGACCCGCAAGGTCAAGACCAGAATCTGCAAACACCGCAGTACCATTAGATGTAAAAAGAACACCACACAGATGACTAACCACTTCCTGGAAGTAGGCCACACAACCAATGACATGGGTTGGGTCGCCATTAAAGCACTGGACCCCGACCTACGTAAACATACAGAATCGCCTTCTGGAAAAAGAACAAAGATGGATCTATCGCTTATCCATTCACAAAACGGGCCTTAATGACAACATTCCATGGAATAGCCTCAAAAGCCCGTAATGTCATTTATATACTCCATTGCAGGCCATATACCACTGATGGCCGCCCTACTTCATCCCATATGTTCCAATCCGAACACCATATACCAGTGTTCTTACCTGAACACCCTCCATATATCGCCAGGGCGAGCGCCACCAACATACATGGCAGCTACAACACTACCGCATATTTGTAGCACTCCATGTGGGTTTGCTCTCCTCCAACCCTCACCCATCCGGCCCGTTTAGATTACTCATGTATGAGGTGATGTGCCTTTACCTGTTTGCTGGCACTAGGCACCAGGACTTTGACGTGGTCCATGTAGAATGATTTTGCGGCCCACGACAATCTCTCCCCTCCCCACCACACGTGATTATCACACCGGGCTCTATGATGATTTCCAAGTGCCCACATTAGTTTTACTCTCCATTGGGCCACTTCAATATGGCCACCAAACTTCCGCCTACATTTCAGACAGGCTCGTGCTCCCCCCGGCCACAGCGCGCATGCGCATTTACTCCCGGTCGAGGCACTGTCTTACCGGCACATATCAGGCAAAGCTCACCTACTTAAAAACGCACTCCTACGCGGCGTCCCACACCAGCCGGGACTACGGGAGACCACAGCCGGTTCAAAGCGGGATACTCACCGCGACCAAGTAAGGTTGCGCATCCTCTCCTCACTCTGTAGATTTACGAGCACATACGGACCTCCGTGCTCACCATGCCGCTACTCGTCCCATTTACTTTAGATTGGGACACCGGATGAGACCCCTCCCGAGCCTCGATTAGCTGCCAAAAACCTTAATATAGTGTAAATATGACTTATAGACATCACGCTTTTCACCAATCTACATGCATTGTTATAATAGCGCACTGTGTCAGCTGACCGCATGTTTTTATCACACGTGTGGCCTTTTCAAGCGAAGTATAGCGCGCCACTTGACCGCATGTTAATATTACACATGTGGCCAGCACTTGCTACACAGAGCTCCACTTGACCGCATGGTAATATTACACGTGTGCCCATAACTTGCTAAATAGCGCGCCACTTGACCGCATGTTTAAGTTATACGTGTGGCTATCATTTGTCCAGGTCTGCGCGCCCTGAGTTCACCAAGGCTTCACATGAAGCCAGTTGCAATTCATCTAACGTGCAGCATGTCATGAGCCAGAGCACATCGTCGACAACATGCCTAATTTTTTTTGCAGAAGACACAAAACATCAGATAAAGCAAGGGGTGGACGTGCACCATGTAATGAAGTCCAGAGAATCAATATACATTTTCAAGAAAGTCTTTATTTCCAATCCATTAATCCTCAGAAAATGAGAACACGTTTTGTTCCCACATGGAGAACTTAATCAGGGCTGAAAGTGACATAAGGTTACATTTAATATACAGAAATTATAATAATAACGAAGGGAAGAAAAAAGGGACAAAATGAAATTGCACAACACAGGACACAAAGAACAAAACATAATAACACCAAAATTATTTACAAATCAGAACGAAAAAAAACATAAATTGATAAACTTTTACAATACACCCCTGTATTGAATACTGCGAAAAAGATGCAGTGCATGGCAATGCCAGGGGTGTGTAAAGAGCATAAAAACAGTACAAGACATTTCCGAGAGGCGTTATTAACACAGAGAGATATTCTGTAATCAAAAGCATCGGAATACAGGACACGCGCATGTTCTGTAAGGTTTTTGTCATGTTTTGGAAAGAGCAAAACATGTAGAGAGGAATTCAAGACCTAGCCAAGGTAGTCAATAGAAAGTTAAAAAGTTAAAAGAACCTCTCAATAGAGGGGGGAGAACAACTCTGTGCATTCAGTGTTAGACACTCTGATGCCTGAAATGAAACAAGAAATAGCGCGAAATGTAAAAAATTAGGGGGGGGGGGGGGAGAGAAAGAAGAGGAAGTGATCCATTCCAAAGGGCTCCATCAGTGAGCCTAAAGCTAAACAATGTCAGGAAGTTAATTTATACATAAAGTGGGATTGCAAACTCACCTTAATTAAGGAGAGTATCCTCGCGATAATCGATTATCGCTACTCGAAAGAGGCGCTCCAAAAGATAAATGGGCGTAGTGTAGGTAGTTTTACCTTTTGTTATCCTCTTTCGTGTAGCAATAATCCATTATTGCGGGGAATCACAACAATGCATGAAATGATGTGGCAGCTACTGTCTGGAGAGGCAGGTGGCGGCCACAAACCGCAAACTGCATCATTGATAGGGTATCCATACCACCATATGTCTTGAATACACATCACAGTGGATGGTATCCTTCTACTGTCCGATCTACCTCTGTGCTTGTCAAGAAGATTTGCAGGGTGGGAAGGGAACACACAACCTCTCGCTTGCTGCCCACATTAGTTATCATTAGCCTTCTCGGATACAAATCATAGACTTTTAATTTTGCTTCTCAGTCGTTTTCTTAGACAGATTGACGAGGCAAGAGGCACTTCATGTAGGTATGGGTGAGTTGTTTTGAACCTGCAGTATGAAGATGTAGAAATGGAGGGAGTTAAGGGGGAAACATTTCCAGTTACTCATGGCACAAGCTTAGAATGGATGCATCTGTTTACAATCACAATCTCGGATGTATCCCCCAATTTTATTGATAATTTGTTGTAGAAAAATGGAGAATAACATTTTGACAGACCTCCCCCCTCCAAAAATGTATTCTAAAACCATTTCATATATTGTATACAGGCAACAAGATCAAATGTGAATAGGGTATAGTCACCCAATCCCTAGAGAGGTATAAACCAAACTTAGTCTTTTTACAAGAAATCCTCATGATTGGGAATGAATATTTGTTTGCAGAAAGCGGGAGATACCATCTTGTAGCCCACTCTGTCTATGCGAGAAGATCTAGATTGGTAGCCACATAGCCCATAAATCCAAACCTTTTAGTGTCACTCACAAGCACATTGAGCCTCAGAGAAATTAGGCAATGTTTCGGGTAGCTGGAGCCACCAAACTATGATTGTTGCATTACTCTACAAATCCCTAGTTTTCAAGAAAGTGTGTTGACTGCTTTTAGGACACTGCTGAAGGGACACTCCTGATGGCGCTATACTGTTTCATTGAGATTTTAATGACATCTTGGATCCATAATGGACAGATGAGGAGAAATAATGAGAAACACAAGACACCCCATGGGTGTAGCACATTTTGCTCATGTGTTTGGCCTTAGAGACATATGGCAAACATGCCCCAGTTAGATATTACTTCTTCCACCCTGAGATGAACCACATCCTCTCCAAACTACTTTTTTGTGGCTCATTGTTCAGCCAGTTGTTTACCTGGTCCAAGGCATACCTGATCGCTAAAGACAGGTAGAGATGTGGAGAAAGAATGTGTGTGAACGACAAGGCACATCCCTTGTAAAATTGCTGGTGGCAGAAATAACCCTTTACTTCAAAATGTGGGAAGCTTAAACTCAGGGGTCTTGATGTGCAAAGCTATATAGATGTTGGTGAATGTCCTCTCCTCCCACAGCAAAGGCCACTAGGAAGATAGACAGTTTTTAGCCCCCACCATCTCGAAATCTATTTCCTCTCCAAACTCGCCACCCTGTCCCAGAAGCTTGAAGCCTGGCCTAGCGGCTACCGATCCTCAAGACCATCTCTCTTCATGCTCCCCTTGGTCCTAGGCTAACTTGACCCCTCTGATGCAAATACACTCCATCATTCCCCACCCGAACAGAGACCCTTCCCGCACTACGGTGAATATCGCCCAGACTTCTTCCCCCTCGAATCCACTTTGTCTCAAGTGTGTACTATTAAATTGCAGATCAGCCAGTAAACACGCGTCTGATATCTTGGACCTCATCCAACACAACGATTTAGATAACGTCCTGTACCTAGACCAACCGCACAACATTTTACCATTGGCCGTTTGTCTACTTCATAGCACAGCCATCCTGAAAAGGAACACCAAACTTCAACCTACCTCTGCAACCTAGTCCCTATGACCACATCAACCTTCTTTTACTCCTACTCTGACTCACTTGAATGTTATACCAAATCTTCTCCATGCCACAATTCACTCTGTCACTGTTTTTTGGATAACCTACTAACCAAGATGGATTAAGTAATCATATGCTGTTCTTCCCTTCAACAAATGGAGAAAAAACAGTGATTCTGTGGTATATTGCAATAAGACCTTAACATTCCTTGAACAGCATCAGCAACATCCACACCCTCAATCGCAGCACCCGATGCACTCCGACACCAATCTATTTATCCTTTGCACAAGACCATTGGTTTGGGGTGATATCAAGTGCATCTTTTGTGTTTTATACCTGGTCCCTGTAGAAATACCTTAATATCAGTGGACACAAACTGCACACAATTATCCGAAACAATTTCAGAAGGGAAACCCTTCCTAGCAAAAACATCTGTAAGGGAAGAAATAACCACTTCTGTACTAATTTCACTCACAAATTTCACCAGCCACTTTGACAAGTGATCAACTGGCACAATAACAAACCATTACACATTCGGCTAGATATACAATGGTTCCAAAAAATCGATGCTGACCTTGTACAAACTCTTTCTAGACATCCTACTTCACTCATTGGCGGTGTGAAACGCTTCAAATTCTTGTCATTCTGAGAACCGGTAGAACACCACTCAACAACATCCTCCACATCTCTATCCATATCAGACCACCAATAGATTTCCCTGAGTCTTTTATTATTTAGAGTCATATGTAAATGACCCTCATGTGTAAGACGAACAACTTACCACTGATAGCAATGGGACGGACCAAGTGTCCGACCTAAACAGTATTTCAGACTCCACAGACCACTCTGTCTGGACTTTACTATAGGACTGCAACTCCAAAGAAAGATTCTTTTCTTTAGGCCACCCATCCTCATGGGCTCCATACCCTTCCGTACGACCATATCAAATTCTAGTACATTCTTCCATCCCTGTTCACTCACACACGCACCACTTACCTTCACTCCAAACAACACCAGCTACCAAACAATCCTCATCTTGTTGACTCTCCAGGTTTTCATCTGCTTTGTTCTAAAGAACAAGGAAGCTTAGAAAGACAATCTGGGGACGCCCTAGCGAACTGAAGCACCTTTGAACCCAGCAGCGGCACTGTGAAAACTACAGCGGCATCTTTTTTAAAGGACTCTGCCTACCTCTCGCCGCACCCGCTCCGCGGGTGCCGCATCGTTTGTTTGGACACCGGGGCACAGCCAGGGGACTGCAGCAGGTTTACCGGGTGAGTGCGGTCAGCGGGGCTGCGAGCGTGCAGGGGACTCCATTTCCCAGGAGTCCCTGCTAGACCATTTCCCAACTTCCGGTCCGCTCTCCCCGCTGCCGCCCCCCGCCTCCCTGCTGTATTTAAGTCTCCTCCACTCTTCCACCTGTGGGACGCCCTAGCGAACTGAAGCACCTTTGAACCCAGCAGCGGCACTGTGAAAACTACAGCGGCATCTTTTTTAAAGGACTCTGCCTACCTCTCGCCGCACCCGCTCCGCGGGTGCCGCATCGTTTGTTTGGACACCGGGGCACAGCCAGGGGACTGCAGCAGGTTTACCGGGTGAGTGCGGTCAGCGGGGCTGCGAGCGTGCAGGGGACTCCATTTCCCAGGAGTCCCTGCTAGACCATTTCCCAACTTCCGGTCCGCTCTCCCCGCTGCCGCCCCCCGCCTCCCTGCTGTATTTAAGTCTCCTCCACTCTTCCACCTGTGGGACGCCCTAGCGAACTGAAGCACCTTTGAACCCAGCAGCGGCACTGTGAAAACTACAGCGGCATCTTTTTTAAAGGACTCTGCCTACCTCTCGCCGCACCCGCTCCGCGGGTGCCGCATCGTTTGTTTGGACACCGGGGCACAGCCAGGGGACTGCAGCAGGTTTACCGGGTGAGTGCGGTCAGCGGGGCTGCGAGCGTGCAGGGGACTCCATTTCCCAGGAGTCCCTGCTAGACCATTTCCCAACTTCCGGTCCGCTCTCCCCGCTGCCGCCCCCCGCCTCCCTGCTGTATTTAAGTCTCCTCCACTCTTCCACCTGTGGGACGCCCTAGCGAACTGAAGCACCTTTGAACCCAGCAGCGGCACTGTGAAAACTACAGCGGCATCTTTTTTAAAGGACTCTGCCTACCTCTCGCCGCACCCGCTCCGCGGGTGCCGCATCGTTTGTTTGGACACCGGGGCACAGCCAGGGGACTGCAGCAGGTTTACCGGGTGAGTGCGGTCAGCGGGGCTGCGAGCGTGCAGGGGACTCCATTTCCCAGGAGTCCCTGCTAGACCATTTCCCAACTTCCGGTCCGCTCTCCCCGCTGCCGCCCCCCGCCTCCCTGCTGTATTTAAGTCTCCTCCACTCTTCCACCTGTGGGACGCCCTAGCGAACTGAAGCACCTTTGAACCCAGCAGCGGCACTGTGAAAACTACAGCGGCATCTTTTTTAAAGGACTCTGCCTACCTCTCGCCGCACCCGCTCCGCGGGTGCCGCATCGTTTGTTTGGACACCGGGGCACAGCCAGGGGACTGCAGCAGGTTTACCGGGTGAGTGCGGTCAGCGGGGCTGCGAGCGTGCAGGGGACTCCATTTCCCAGGAGTCCCTGCTAGACCATTTCCCAACTTCCGGTCCGCTCTCCCCGCTGCCGCCCCCCGCCTCCCTGCTGTATTTAAGTCTCCTCCACTCTTCCACCTGTGGGACGCCCTAGCGAACTGAAGCACCTTTGAACCCAGCAGCGGCACTGTGAAAACTACAGCGGCATCTTTTTTAAAGGACTCTGCCTACCTCTCGCCGCACCCGCTCCGCGGGTGCCGCATCGTTTGTTTGGACACCGGGGCACAGCCAGGGGACTGCAGCAGGTTTACCGGGTGAGTGCGGTCAGCGGGGCTGCGAGCGTGCAGGGGACTCCATTTCCCAGGAGTCCCTGCTAGACCATTTCCCAACTTCCGGTCCGCTCTCCCCGCTGCCGCCCCCCGCCTCCCTGCTGTATTTAAGTCTCCTCCACTCTTCCACCTGTGGGACGCCCTAGCGAACTGAAGCACCTTTGAACCCAGCAGCGGCACTGTGAAAACTACAGCGGCATCTTTTTTAAAGGACTCTGCCTACCTCTCGCCGCACCCGCTCCGCGGGTGCCGCATCGTTTGTTTGGACACCGGGGCACAGCCAGGGGACTGCAGCAGGTTTACCGGGTGAGTGCGGTCAGCGGGGCTGCGAGCGTGCAGGGGACTCCATTTCCCAGGAGTCCCTGCTAGACCATTTCCCAACTTCCGGTCCGCTCTCCCCGCTGCCGCCCCCCGCCTCCCTGCTGTATTTAAGTCTCCTCCACTCTTCCACCTGTGGGACGCCCTAGCGAACTGAAGCACCTTTGAACCCAGCAGCGGCACTGTGAAAACTACAGCGGCATCTTTTTTAAAGGACTCTGCCTACCTCTCGCCGCACCCGCTCCGCGGGTGGCGCATCGTTTGTTTGGACACCGGGGCACAGCCAGGGGACTGCAGCAGGTTTACCGGGTGAGTGCGGTCAGCGGGGCTGCGAGCGTGCAGGGGACTCCATTTCCCAGGAGTCCCTGCTAGACCATTTCCCAACTTCCGGTCCGCTCTCCCCGCTGCCGCCCCCCGCCTCCCTGCTGTATTTAAGTCTCCTCCACTCTTCCACCTGTGGGACGCCCTAGCGAACTGAAGCACCTTTGAACCCAGCAGCGGCACTGTGAAAACTACAGCGGCATCTTTTTTAAAGGACTCTGCCTACCTCTCGCCGCACCCGCTCCGCGGGTGCCGCATCGTTTGTTTGGACACCGGGGCACAGCCAGGGGACTGCAGCAGGTTTACCGGGTGAGTGCGGTCAGCGGGGCTGCGAGCGTGCAGGGGACTCCATTTCCCAGGAGTCCCTGCTAGACCATTTCCCAACTTCCGGTCCGCTCTCCCCGCTGCCGCCCCCCGCCTCCCTGCTGTATTTAAGTCTCCTCCACTCTTCCACCTGTGGGACGCCCTAGCGAACTGAAGCACCTTTGAACCCAGCAGCGGCACTGTGAAAACTACAGCGGCATCTTTTTTAAAGGACTCTGCCTACCTCTCGCCGCACCCGCTCCGCGGGTGCCGCATCGTTTGTTTGGACACCGGGGCACAGCCAGGGGACTGCAGCAGGTTTACCGGGTGAGTGCGGTCAGCGGGGCTGCGAGCGTGCAGGGGACTCCATTTCCCAGGAGTCCCTGCTAGACCATTTCCCAACTTCCGGTCCGCTCTCCCCGCTGCCGCCCCCCGCCTCCCTGCTGTATTTAAGTCTCCTCCACTCTTCCACCTGTGGGACGCCCTAGCGAACTGAAGCACCTTTGAACCCAGCAGCGGCACTGTGAAAACTACAGCGGCATCTTTTTTAAAGGACTCTGCCTACCTCTCGCCGCACCCGCTCCGCGGGTGCCGCATCGTTTGTTTGGACACCGGGGCACAGCCAGGGGACTGCAGCAGGTTTACCGGGTGAGTGCGGTCAGCGGGGCTGCGAGCGTGCAGGGGACTCCATTTCCCAGGAGTCCCTGCTAGACCATTTCCCAACTTCCGGTCCGCTCTCCCCGCTGCCGCCCCCCGCCTCCCTGCTGTATTTAAGTCTCCTCCACTCTTCCACCTGTGGGACGCCCTAGCGAACTGAAGCACCTTTGAACCCAGCAGCGGCACTGTGAAAACTACAGCGGCATCTTTTTTAAAGGACTCTGCCTACCTCTCGCCGCACCCGCTCCGCGGGTGCCGCATCGTTTGTTTGGACACCGGGGCACAGCCAGGGGACTGCAGCAGGTTTACCGGGTGAGTGCGGTCAGCGGGGCTGCGAGCGTGCAGGGGACTCCATTTCCCAGGAGTCCCTGCTAGACCATTTCCCAACTTCCGGTCCGCTCTCCCCGCTGCCCCGCCCCCCTATTTTAGTCGGTCACCTATTTATTGCCCCAACACTCCCGCAGCGCGGGACGCAGCCCGGGCGAAGACAGGGCAAAGACTGTGCCGTTTGAGGCCGTTCGAGGTCTAAGAGGGCTGGGCTGGGCCACCCCCCTTTGGTCTCAGCCTCATTTTTATATATTTTGTATAGGGTGGCACATATTACAGTTTTATTGTTGTATGTATATTTATTTTATTTATTGATCTGCACCCTGTAATATGTGTTCACGGGGTAGCCGGAGTAAAACCCTTATGCTGCTAGCCACTCTAATAGGTCCATAGATGATTTCCTAGTCAAAACCAATTTGGCTATTGACGAGGAAATCAGCAAAATGCAGCATAAGGTCTCTCTAGAACTTGATGCTGCACGTAGGCTGTCGGCACACATTGCCAATTCCAAAAAATCTTCCCTGGGGAATATCGCATCTGCCCGTACCCCCGATCGTTCTGCCAACCCACGACCCCTGCTAACATCGGTTGTAGTACACCCCGTTCCCCCTACTATCCCTTTGCACTCCCCTTTAACTTCCCAACCTAACCCAACTCAACAAAATACTGGCTCCGTCCCTCTGTTTAGTATTGCTGGCCCCTCTTCACTTCCCAAAGTAAGACAGGCACCTAGCCATTGCAGTGCTAAAAAAGCGGCAGCATACAAAAAGAAATGCCTTGCGAGAACCTTACATGCTAGGAAAAAAGCTAGAATAGCAAGGCTAAAGTTTTTTAACAGTAGGCGGGCCATGGGGTCTAATGTGGTGCAAGATGTTAATCCCAAACCAACACAAAATGTTTGTAATGGGGAAGTTACTTCTGAAATAGCTAGTATGGTAGAAGATGATATTCTTATTATCTCTCCTAGTCAGAATAACATGAACATTCCGGAGGGTCGGGCTATCGGTCCCGAGCAGGTCAAGGATGGTGATAGCGAATTCCTCCAATTAGTCTGGGGAACGCTTAAGCAGTTACTTTCCCCCCTAGAACTTAGGCTCTCCCGAATAGAGAATAATCTCCTTGAGATGGATAAGACCATAGTTACCTTGGCTAGTTTGAGCCTTAAGGAAATGGAAGCCAGACACCCATGTACGACCGCACCCACACCACAGCCATTAGAAATAGAATCTGTTCACCCACCCCCACATCCAGCCCCAACCATCCCTGAGACTCTACCTATTTCTAAACCTATTCCAAAACCTCGTACTACTACTGCAAAAACTACTGTACCTACCCCTAGTCCAGCGGTACCTAAACTTTCCTATCCGCATAAAGCAGCTTATAGGCAGAACACTGATACTAGGGCACCAACCAACCATACCCCTAGGCTGCCCCTGACGCGTAATCCAACACGTCAGGTTAGTCGCCATAACTTCCGCGGAGGGTTTATTGACCTTCCGCCAGAAGCTGGGTTGTATGTTATTATTCTAGCCGGTGTTCCAGAGTTGGGCCAAGAAACCCAGGAGAATGACCTTTTCTTAAAAAACAAAGTCATTCACTGGTTGAATTCTAATAAACAGCTCCCCGATCATCTAAGAAGTAGTGTACTTATGGTCCGGAGAGTTCCCTGGATTGGCCGCACTCATAAGTCGATAGCTGGTGACTGTGTAGTTGTTTCATTTTCTGATCCCCAGACTGCCCAGTATCTTTGTGCATGGCCATCTTTTGAGGCCAACTCCACAATAGTAGTGAGGCCTCTTACCTTTTTTTATCCTCCAAGGCAACAACTAGTGTGTGAGGGGCCATGGACCACTGTTAGGAATGCTAGTCGCCCGACCCATAGATTTGTTGGACAAAACCAACCTAATTGGTGGCAAGGGTTTCCAACCTCTAATAGGTTTGGATGTTTGGAGGAGGTGGATTGACTTGTGAGGTTTGGACATACACCGCCTCCTAGATTTACTCTCCACCAACGGAGACCTCCATCTCCAAACCTATCCAATGTTAAGTCACCGTTATTTAATAACCCGGGCGAAATTTTTGATCCGGTATCCATTCCTACTCCGGCCAAAAGTGAAGTTAATGGTGTGTCACTGCTACCATGTGTATTGACTAGGGATTGCTCATTAAGAATGATTTCCTGGAATATCGCAGGACTACGGGGACGCCTGGAGAATGACGATTGGGTCAATTTTATTGACTTACATGACATTGTTATCCTTCAGGAAACCTGGTCAACTATTCCATTGTATAGGTTGGGTTACCTGAACTTCTCTAAACCAGCAATTAAGAGCCCCAAGGGTAGGGCCTCTGGTGGTCTTACTATTTGGATAAAAAATAATCTGGGCTTTCATGGTAGGGAAACACTGGTGGCGTGTGTGGACCTTTTATGTGTTAAACTGACTAAACCTAACACCACTGATATCCTTTTAGTGGATGTCTACGCCCGTGGTAATCAGGGTGGCAAAAAACAAGCCGTACTGGACGATCTGGATCTTCTATTTAAGAATTTTGGGACTGACCAGATCGTAATAGTAGCAGGAGACCTGAACACCCCCATTGAGCCCATCTCCACTTTGGCAGAGGATGTGGGCTCTGAGGAGGACATTGTATGGGCAATTCCCCCACTTACTATTGTAAAGGGTGTCAGGGGCACTGAGGCAGCCCTACATTGGCTGGGTTTTTGCTTAGAATGGGGCCTTAGGGCCGCCAATGGGCGTACACGTTCTGATTGCCTTGGGTCTAACACCTTCGATAACGGTTTGTCTTCAAGCCGTATCGATTATATACTAATTAACATACAGTATTGGTCCATTGTACAAGACATGGTGATAGTGTCTCGCCCAGAGAGCGACCATAATCCCCTTTTACTTGAGGTTTTGGTCCAAGGTATGGGGGCACCTGTTAGGAGCTCTAATAGTCTAACATCCGATGTTATTTTGTGCGATAACAGGCGCCGTGTGAAATGGCCTAGGGTGTTGGAGGATCCTATACTTATCTCAATGATTGAGGAAGAGGTGCGGGACGTGTGGAATAGAATGCTTCTGCTATCTCCTGCTGGTAACTTAGACTCCACAATTACCAATCTTCATGAGGAGTGTTTTTCGACTCTTAAGAACCTCCTCACGAAACCATCCAGGTCTGCTAATACCAGAGTATACAAAAAATGGTATAATAAGAAATGTAGAGCCGCCCACAGTAATTTACTAGCTGCCGTTAAGGCCAGGAACCTTGATGCAATAAGGTTAGCAAGGCAATGTTATAAGCGCACTATCCAGGCTGCTAAGCGAGAGTGGGATGATTCCTTTTGGCTCGACCTCCTTGGTGCATGTGATTCCCCTAATCCAACTGATTTTTGGTTGATTATAAGGAGGGGAAAGGATCCCGCTGCCCAGATTCCGGTAAACCATGTTTCTGCTCAATCGTGGGTGGACTTTTATACCGCTCAATTTAACGACCCAAATGTTGCGGAGGTATTACCGATTAAACCCGCTCTACCACCCCAACTATCACTGACAGGAGACAGACTCTTGTTCTCGGAATCTGACACTGCACTTGCCCTCGAGTCAGTCCAGTCGGGTAAAGCTCCTGGTATTGACGCTATCCCCGCTGACCTTTTTAAACTTAAACCTGACCTGTGGATCCCTTATATAACCCTACTGGCAAATAACATAGCCTCAGGGGCCGAGATTCCTTTCTCATGGAAGGGGGCAGAAATTCTGCCAGTACATAAGAAGGGTGACCGCTCCCTCCCCAATAACTATCGGCCCATTAGTTTGATCGACTCAATTCAGAAAATCGTGTCGAGAATGATCTTGGCAAGAATTCTGGACTGGATCGATTCAAATAACGTACTTTCCCCTATGCAGGCGGGTTTTAGGTTTGGGACTAGCACTGTGGACCAAGTTTTTCGGTTTACACTACTTTTTTGGAAGGTGGTCCTGTTGGGTGGAGGCATGTTATTTGCTGCATTCGTTGATCTTAAGTCGGCCTTCGACTTAGTGCCTAGGAAAAAGCTGTGGGAGGCTCTTAGTCGCATGGGTTTTCCGCCTGAGCTTTTGATTTTAGTCCAGCGTCTTCATGAGGACAACTATGCCCAGGTTAGGTGGGGTAGTCAGGGGCAGGTGACCAAACGATTTCCAGTACAACGAGGGGTGCGTCAAGGCTGTGTCCTTGCCCCCACGTTGTTTCTTTTATTTATTAATCAGGTCACACAATTTTTTGTTAACACCCAGTCGGATGCTCCTAAGCTGGGTGGTCGAAATTACCCCATGCTTATCTTTGCAGATGACACCCTTTTGCTCTCTAAAACTAGAGCTGGGCTTCAGGTAGCCCTGAACAGATTTTCTGAGTTCTGCACTTCGAATGACTTGCAAATAAACGCGGACAAAACCAAGTTTATGGTTTTTTGCAAAAAAAATCCTCCTAAGTGCACAGTTTCCCTAAACGGAGTCCCCATTGAGCAGGTTAGGACCATGACATATCTTGGAGTAACCCTAGATCACCGTCTCACTTGGAATCCCCAAGTGGAAACGTCCAAACTTAAATTTAATAGGTTGGCTGGCAGTTTGATTCTTGAACAGAGAAACTCGTTAACTAGGTGTGTTACCCCTGTTCTAAAAATTTATGATGCGAAAGTTGTTTCTGCCACCCTTTACGGAGCCGAAGTCTGGGGTCATAAGAATCTTTCCAGTTTGGTAACTGCCCAGAACAGGTTTTTACGGAATCTGGTTAGTCTCCCCCAGTCTACCCCTACTAAACCCCTACTGTTGGACCTTGGCTGCAGACCAATCGACGAGATGGCCCAGTACCGATTGGTGGCCTTCTGGCGCCGTCTCTGGTCCACTCCCGAGCTTGGTCTGTTTACCCAAGAGTTGGAGGAAGTAAAACTCATGTGGGGGGCACACAAATTACAATGGTTTGGGGTAGTGAAAAACACATTGAACCTGATGGGCCTTCCGGAGCTCTGGTCTAATCCAGGGGGGTCCAGATTTCTGTCTAAACTTGAGTTTAAGGCGCTCTTCTGGGCTTGGAGAAAATCCATTCTTGTAAACCAGTCATGTGACGTTAATCTAACTGGCTCTTTTCTAGTTCACAAGGCTGTCCCCTCGTTAGAACAGTACTGGGACCTAATCACAAGCGTATTGGATCGAAAACTATACCACCAGTTTCGAATTGGCACCTTGCCCATTAACACTTTTAGAGCAAAATGGGACAAGTCTGTAGGAAACAATTGCCCCTGGTGCCTTGACCAGGAAGAAAGTGTTGGCCACTTCTTCTTTGGTTGTCCCATCTATGGAGCACCAAGAAGTAAGTGGTTAAGACCGATTTGCCTGACCCTTAATAGTGGTGGCTATCAAAATGCACTCCTGAAACTTCGTACTATTAGATCTGAAACCGTAGTGGTATGTGTTGCCAAATTTTTGAAATGGGCTTGGCTGATTCGATCCAAAAAATTGGGTATCCCCGTATGTTGAAAACCCTCATTCAGAGACACATAGTATCCTGTATGTTCTTTTAATTTGCGTCCTACTTGTTTTATTATACACAGTTGCGAAGCAATTCTTTATTGTTCCTAGGAATGAAATGTGTATATTATTATTGTAAAATGTTTTTTAATACGTATGTATGATTGTACACTGTCTTTTATGAATTTTTAATTCGAAATAAAGACTGATCGAATCAATCGACAATCTGCCTTCCCATTCTTCCCTCCAGGTATGTATTTAACTTCAAAATGATACTCTAGAAGCTTCACATTAAATCTAACCAACCTTGTAGTGGTTTTTTTCCGAATGAACCTTAAAACCATTGATGATGGGTACAAATGACTTATGATCGGTCTGCAACAAAAATGTTGTTACCGAAACATAAGCTTTAAAATGTTCAACCACCCAAGTAAGCATCTCTCGTCATTCTATCACTGAATAAAGCCTTTCCTGAGACCTCAAGGTATATGTGACAAATGCAGCAGCACGCTTAGATTCACCTTAACCTTGAGAGAAAACAGCACCCAAACCAATGCTACTCTCATCCCCCAATTATCTCCAAAGGCTTTTCCGGTTGATATGGACTGATAAGTGGAACATTGGACAATTCTTTGTTCGCCTCCTGAAAAGCATCTTCTATGGACTGACCCCACACAAACATTTTTTTTTCAATATGGCATGTAGCGGTTCAACCTTGGTAGCAAAGTTTTGAATATCTTTTGTATAGAATTCACACATACCCAAGAAAGCCGAAGTTATTTCCTATTCTCTGGGGTACCCACTTTTTCAGTAGCCTTCATCAACCTTGGAGGTGGACCAATACCCAGCACAGAAATAACGTGTCCACGATAATCCACTTCTTGCACACAGAACTCACATTCGTCTTTCCTCAATCTCAGACCTTTCTCACTCAGTGCGCTCAGTACCACATTTAACCTCAACGCATGTTCATTGTAATCCTTGCTGAAAACTAAAATGTCACCTTGGAAAATATAGACATCCTCCAAACCTCTCAAAACTTCTCCCATTGCACATTGAAGGATTGCCACAGCAGACGCCTGCCAAAAAGCATTCTGCAAAATTGAAAACACTCAACAAGGAGTAACAAAATCTGTAAGATATCTTGAGCCTTTGGCACATACAACTTAATAGAACCTCATAGCAAGTTTAAAAAAGAACCTTTCTCCTGCTAAAGTGACTATAATTTCCTCAATTTTTGGCAAAGGATGCCATTCACCCATATAACCTTATTCAGGCTCCTGAGATTAATGCACATCCTCAGCTCACCATTTCTTTTCTTTGCAACCACAATAAGTGAAAGCCATAATGAAGAATCCAAAGGTTTTATTACACCACTCTAACACAATTAAATAAGACATTTCTTCAAGCTTTCTCTGATACTCAAAGTGACACATCTTAATTTGTGTTTGACAGGCACACAGCCTTCCTTGAGTTTGATTTCATGCTTGAACCCGTCTAATTTCCCTTGTTGCCCTCAAAAACACAATCATGTGTTTTCAACACAGTTTTCAAATCATTCACACTACACACTGCGTTCTCTTCCACTAACAAAACTTGTTGACCACATCCAGGCTTAAAAATGAGTCCTAAACATGCCTTGTGATGACAACCGTGAATGGCAGGTCCTTCTGTGAGACAAACACTTTACCCTTTACCTCTCTCCCTTCGAAATCTATGACCATGTCAAAAAATCCTTCTGAATCAATTTTGTCACCGTTATGTCCTATGGAGTTAGATCAAGCTGTAACAAACTTCTGCTAATGATTTTGTTAACAAATTTGCTCTTAGAAATAATGGTGGTTTTGGACCTTGAGTCAGTTAATAAAGCTACATATGCAGCTCTTATGGCAAAATACTCAATAGGATCCTTGGATTTGGGAATATCATTTTCATGAACCCTAATACACAACAGTAAAGTATCCTTACTATCTGTTAACCCATGACTATCGAACACCACATTCAAAGTATGTTTCTTAGTGTTCATCCAGCACACCCTAGCAAATGGCCAGAAACTCCACATGTGTTACAGTCCTTCCCCAAAGCAGGACATTGCTTGAACAAGGGAGAGATGTGGTGCAGCGACCAGAGCAGCTGACTCTGGTGCGTGGGGCTAATGGTTCATCCACTGGCGGCAGCTTAGCATCATGTGATTATGGGCAATAGCTTACTTAATCTCCCTGACGGCCCCCAGCGCCTGGATACCCTTAGGGGTCATAGTCTCCCTTTACATTTATTTATTTATTATGTTAGAAGTTTATAAAGTGCCTGGTCACTCCATTCAGAGTGTGCCCCTGCTGGATTCCAACTTAATGCTTCGTAGAACCTGCCTCGTATTAATTAGTAGCTTGAAGATTGTCTAAAGAACCAAATCTTCAGTTTTGTCCTGAAATTAATTTTCAGAAAGTTTCATTATTAGATCCAAAGGGAGTAGATTCCAAAAAGCTAAAGGAACCACCTACCAGACGTATTCTGTATATTTTTGGGATCACTATCCGAGCAGTCCCTGAAGAACTAAGGCTTCTGCTTGGAAGATGAGAATTGATCGGAGGAAAAAGGTAATGAGGACCTTTCTGATTTAGAAATCTATAGAATAACAGAGTGCTTTAAACAAGACTCTATCCTGAATGGGACGCAGTGGAGTTTAGAAGGAGCTGTACCCATGGGGAATAATCTCTGTATGTTAAAAAGCATCCGGGCAGTGGCAGTTTGCACCCTTTGAAGCATGCTCTACCTGCGTTTAGAGGCACCTAGGTAAAGTACATTGCAGTAGTCTAAGCGAGACAACAAAGGGCCTGAATTACAGTCTTTCCTGCAGAGTCAGGCAGGCGCTCTAAGATTTTACGAAGCATCTTTAGAATGCTGATACAAGTTCTGACAAGGGAAGAAATCTGGCTGTCAAATGACAGGGTGGAATCAAACCTAATATCAACGTTTTTTACCTTCGATTTAGGAGTGGGTGTTTTGCCCAGTTCATTTGGCCACCATGAAGTAGACCAAATAGACGGTTGCTTTCCTCCCACCAGGACTTCGTTTTTCCTGCATTTAGTCTGAGGCAGCTGGAGTTCATCCATTGAGCCAGATCCACCAGACATGTCTTAAAATCGGACGCAGTTTTACCTTCATCCTGTGGCAGGGTAATAATCAACTGAGTGTCATCAGCGTATGACACTAGCTTGATGCCGTGGCACTCAGTTACATCTGCTAGGGGCGCATATACAAGTTAAACAGGGTTAGGCTCAAGGCCGAACCCTGTGGCATTCCCTGCTGCAGGGGTAATATATCAGAGGTATATGACTGCTGGAAAACCTGGAAGGTATGATCCTGGAGGAAGTTCGCAATCCAATCAAGAGCATGACCCCCAACACCAAGCCTCCAAAGCCGTTCTCCAAAGTCGTTCTGAAGCAGACAGGGACTCATGGATTAGTCCTTCTCTTCAATAAATTTCATCAGCTGCTGATTAATGTGTTTTTCAGCCACCTTGGCAAAGAAGGGTAACAGGGATATTGGTCTGAGGTTCTCAGGTTTAGAAGGATCTTCTTTAACAGTAGGGCTACCTTGGCATGTTTCCAGTCAGAAGGTACGCTACCAGTGGAGAAGGACAGATTGAGTAGATTGTATAACAAGGGGCAATAGCCTTCATGCCCCACTCCAACATAGCAATTGAGGCCAAATTAAGTGGAGACCCTGATTTCACTTTAGAAAATAAAATGCAGGTCTCAGCCACAGATAGTCTTTAGCCTGAGAAAGCCTTCCTAAAAAGCAGATGGTAGTTGCCCCAGTATAGAGAATTGATGTTTTCTGGCAATCTCCGGGAAAGAAGCATAGTTAGTATCAATTTTCTTTGAGAAATTGTGCGTGACCTGATTGCAATAATCAGTTGAAGCGGAAATTGCGACAGAGACTCATTCAAGAGTGGTTAGAGATTTAACTATCTGAAAAATCTCCAGAGAATAGTATTTTTTGCTAGCTCAAACTTCTGAACAAAAAATTGGGTCCGGTACTTCAAATCAATTTATGATGATCCTTTAGCACATTAAGTTAAATTACTTTATCTGCTTTGTAGCTTCTAGGCCACAGGCGTTTACATGCCTTTTTCATACTCAAGAGTTCCTAAGAAAACCATTCTGCTGTCGGTTTAGAGCAAGTACTGTTGTATGATTTCAGGGGAGTTAAGGTATCCAAAACATCATTTATCCAAGCCACCTCCTGGCCATTGGCAACATGATTACTAGCATTAAGATCCTGGGTGCTACGATTCACAACTGCAGTAAAGGCTGATTGAATAATTCAGGACCATTTACGGATTTTTGGTGGCATGGGCTCTAAAGACAGTAGAGATCGAAGAAAAAGCTGAAATCTGGAAAGATAGATTGAAGTGATCTGACCATGCTGTGGGGATGGGAGAAGCCACCTTCATCAAAGCAGAGTTGGAAAAAATAGGATCAAGGATATGACCCAAAGTGTTCGTAGGTGCTCACACTAGCTGATTAAAATGTAGCAACCCAAGGTCCTCGACCAGATGTGATGCTGTGCAACAGCTTGCATCTCCACAATTTTTATTGAAGTTGCCAAGAATAAAAAAAAATAGAATAACGTATGGCATATGAAGGTGTGATGTCCATGAAGGCATTTGCAAACCAAGGAGCAAGGCCAGTCGATGGACGAGAAAGTCTGCTAAAGGACAGCTGCTGGTTAATGATCAGGTGAAAAAGCTGCCTCACAGCCTCTGATCTTTAGCTCCGTAAAGTTACAGCGAAGGTGTCGTTTAAAAATAACTGTAAACCTTCCACACCTTTGGTTTGGTTTATCAAGTCTCAGGATAGCATAATTCTGAGGCACGGTGTCAAGACTTTCAGGTGCGGGTGGAGCAGTAAGCCAAGTTTTGACAAGGAATAATGTGGCAGGCTGATGACTAACCAGTAAACTTGCAATCTCAAGCTCTTATTTGGGTAAGGAGCGGCAATTTAATAAAAAGCACCGAGTTGCCTCAAAGCTATGAAAATCAGTCTTCCCTTCCAACTTCATCATAAGCGGGGTGTCATGGGTAAAATTGTACTTACTGCAAGAGGTCATGCAGGATGATACATCTAGGGCATGGTGGTAGTGTTCCTTAACTGCCGGTGCCAGGGAAAGAATTTCTGTTGCCGAGTATCACAGGTCAGCTGGCGTGCAAAAGACAGTGGTCCTGGCGCCGTCCAGTCGCAGATGGTCTGCGGCGCGTCTGCGCAGCTGCTAAAGGTTTATAGCCCGCCTCCCAGAGGGCAAGGCTAAGCGATGATATTGGGGGGGGGGACAAAAAGACAAACTGGAGCCCTGCCGCTCCTTTCCAGGACCTGGTAGACTCCCCTCCCAGAATGGAGCTATCAGGGAAATAAAAACAGAGTTAAAAGAATAACATCAAAGCAATTGTGAACATGCGAAAATATAAACACATTAAAACTGATGTAGCCGAACCAAGATGGCTACCAGCCGGGACAGCGAGCCAGGCACCTCCCAGTGCCTTGTGCGCTACAAGGAAAAGAAATACGCTCAGACATGAGGCCCAGCTACTCCCCAAGAAGCAGCAAGGCAGGCGTCCCCACACTCAGCAACCGGAAATCCACAGCAACTGCGCAGCTGCCGTAGGTTTATAGCCGCCTCCTAGAGGGAGTGTCTGAATGCTGATAACAGGGGGGGGCAACTAACAGACAAACCGGAGCCCTGTCGCTCCTCTCCAGACCAGGTAGGCTCCCCTCCCAGAATGGAACTATCAGGGAAATAAAAACAGAGTTAAAAGAATAACATCAAAGTAATTTTAAAAAGTGAAAACATAAAGTCATTAAAACCAGAAGGGTCGACCTAAGATGCCCGCCAGCTTTGACAGGGAGCCAGGCACCTCCCATCACCTAGTGCGCTGCAAGGAACACAAATACGGTCAGATATAAGGGCCCAGCTACTCCACATGAAGTAGCAGGTATGGTGTCACCACACTCAGTAGCGGGAATGTGGAACTTAAATCCACAATGACAATATTTACAAATGTTTTCCCTTCAACAGAAACCTGTTTTCTTGTAAAGGTTTTGATCCTTTTGACCACTAGAACATTTTCTTGTGTTTGTTTGAAAAGTTATATAAAGTGTGCACAAGACCCATAGGGGTATCTTGTGTGTTCTTGTTCAGTTCCTCGATAGATAGTTTAGAATGTTGGATACTATTAGCAATATCCACAGTAAGGGTGGGCGTAGTTGGCGGAGTGCTACTACACGGAATTCTGCGGAGTTGAATAAAAACTCTGTGAACTCCGCACCGCAACTCTGTTCCATCTCATGCCAATTAATAAAACAGGAACCTTGCATACCTTTGAAAACAGTCATCTCACAAAAGTGAAAATGAAAATACAGCAAACAGTGAGAGGGGTGATGATTTTGGGGTCCTCTCTAACCTAGGGAGAGAACCAAGCAGATGCCTTGAACATAAAGAGCATATCATGCTGAACGATTCGGTGATGGTTCCATCCTCCTAGGACCACCCCAAGCACAGTTTTAGGCAAAAATACAATCCCAACCAAAGGCATTATGGGACGAGATTCTCCGCAACCTCCACTAGCGGAGCGAAGCTCTTTGCCCACGGTTAATCCACAGCTTCTTCAAGGGAAGGATTTTTACAAGACCGTAACCTCTCTTTAATTTTTTATTAAAGCTCCTGGTAACCAGGTAAGAAAAGAGGCAAATGCACAAAAATCTCATCACCTTCCAAGCCTAGTAAATGAACAGCCATTGTTTTCTTTGAAGTTTGATTTTTTAACCATCAGTAGCACACAGAAAAGCATTAAAAGCTCAGAACCACTCTTTCCACGCAATAGGTGGTTCACCAGGTGACTGTAAAAACAGAGGCGGCGGACTGATCACTTGTATGCTAGTTTCAAATACAGTGCCAGATGTGAAAATAAGACTCAGGCTCACCAAAAATGCCTGCCCTTTGCAGCAGTACAAAACTGGCAACAATAATGTCTGCCATAAATGAATCACAAAAACAATTAAGCTACACAGAACATTCACTGAAATACATAAGCAATGGTATCCGCAGTAAAGATGCTCATCAGTAGCAAAAGGCCAATGTCAGACTCAGCCTTCACTGGTATATTAAAGACCATGGATATACAATAGCCTGTTTTTTTGTCAAAAATATTTTTATTAAGGTATTCAGGAGCAAACAGTGTACCAATAAACATAGCCATAGCCAAAGGTCCCTCGCAGGGGAGTATGCATGCAAGATGAAGGCATGACAATCAGAGAAGGCAACAGTAAGTAGCAGCAACCAGACATCGGAAAGGGAGGGCTCCCCGCTGCAGGTCATTAGTTAGCAAAGAGTCTCAGATGCTAAAAACAGAGGAGGCCACTCCACAAGGAGCCCAGTCTCATAATCAAGCGTAACGTCATCCTATTGGAAGTGACGGTTGTAAAAAACACCTGGAACTGCTAGGTGATGTCTGGAAGAACTGGCATTGGCTGAATTGCCTCAATAGGAGGCAAGCATTGCACCCTGAATAAGAAATAAAACCCCTCCCATGTCCTCCCTCCCCCACCCCCCACTCCCCCCCCTCCCCCCACTTTCCCCTCCCCCCTCCATGGTGGCGGCAGCGACTATAGAAAGTGGAAGCGAGCAAAGAAAAAGAAAACGGAACTAGAAGGGGTGATAGCAATGGGTGTTGGGGCCCACTCATATTTGGAAAAGATGTAGAGCCCTAATGGTGGGAGGGCAAACCGCAGACGGGAGGCCCCGGGAAAGGAAAGCAACCAGCGGACCCCATTTGAATTCAACGTTTTTAAAATCATCCCTGAAGATGTCTGCCATGCGCTCCAGGCTCAGGAGTTGCCAGAGGCGTGCATGCCAGAGGGATATAGCTGGGGCCTCCTTCTTCCAAGCCGCCGCCAAGGTGACCTTGGCTGCCCCGATGCACAACCACATGATCATTTTGTCCGCCCGTGTTTGATGTATTAGAGACGGGTCGCGGAGCCCCAGAAGAACCCCCGCTATGTCAGTATGGACAGGGTAGCTCAGCATCTCCTTTATGTGCGCTAAGATCTCCTCCCAATAAGGCCCGATAGAAGGACAGTCCCACCATATATGTCGAAAATCACCTAGCTGTCCACACCCCCTCCAGCATCTGTCTGAGGTGGTAGGGAAGATCCGCCGGAGTTTGGAAGGGTGTAGATACCAGTCCATCATAGTTTTGAGGTGGGCTTCTCTGAGGGCAGTGGAGTGATTAAAGCGATTGGTATCCACCCAGAGATGAGCCCAATCCTCGTCTGTGATGGGGCGTTGCAGTAGGTCTTCCCACATTCCCATATACCTGGGCCTTGGAGAGGTGGTGGTTTTGAGCAGCAAGGCGTATATAAAGGAAATCACTCCTTTCATTGAGGATGATTTAGCGAGAAAAGCCTCAAATTTCGTCAGAGGACGTGTAGCAGCTTCCCTGACGTGGGGGTGAAGTGCCCAGTGCATAAGTTGAGTGTAATGGTAGGATTCTGTATCTGGTAAATTAAATTCGTCCCTGCATTCTTTGAAAGTGAGAGGTTCGCCATCCCGGAACAGGTGGATCAACGCTAGCCAGCCGCCTTGTTTCCAGGAGTCAAAGGGACCCTCATGGAGAGCCGGGGGAAAGATGGATGTGTGGTGGATCTGGGTGAATGGAGATTGGAAGGTAGTCCACCTATCATCGCCTGAAACTGTGTCTCATACCTTCAGAGTAGTATGTGTAGGCGTGCTCAGGTATGTGTTCGGAGGCCTGTCTCTGCGAGGGCGTCAAGCCAAGTCCCATATGGTCCGACCTGTCACGCCTCGGTCCATATGGAGCCAATGTTTCTCAGAGTCTCTCTGGGACCACTCGACCAGTACCCGCAATTGGGCTGCTTTATAATACATCTGAACGTCTGGTAGTCCTATCCCACCCTCCATGCGGGGGCGACGAAGTAGGGAGAAGGCAAGGTGCGCCCGACCGCCTTGCCAGATAAAGCGCAGAATCATGGTTTTGAGTTTCTGAAAAAAATCAGAATTCAAGCCAATGGGTAGAGCTTGAAACAGGTAGAGGAGTTTAGGCTGAAGAGTCATTTTGATTGCATGGATACGGCCCAGCCAGGAAAGGAAGAGCGGCTTCCATTTCGCAAGATCTGCCTGAATTTGAGCGAGTAGGGGGGGGAATTGGCTCTATAGAGCCCCTGTAGCGAAGGGGTCAGGGACACCCCTAGATACTGGAGTGACTTAGAGGCTCAAGCGAGCGACGTGGAGGAGCGAAGTTGAACAGCTCTCTCCGAGGGGAGGGAGAGGTTAAGAATGAAGGATTTCCCAGAGTTTACCTTGAAGCCTAACATTAACTCGAACCGGGTTAGCTCTGCATGGAGGCTTGGGAGGGAGCACTCTGGTTCCATAAGGGACAGAAGGATGTCATCGGCAAAAAGGGAGATTTTGTGGGGGTCACCAGTGAACGGAATGCCCTTGATATCTGGATTCTGCCGCACAGCTACCGCCAAGGGTTCAATGCTGAGGGCGAAGAGCAGTGGGGAAAGGGGCAACCCTGCCGGGTCCCCCGAGAATGCATGAAGGAGTCCGAGCGAGCCCCGTTGACCACCACTCTGGAGGTGGGTACGCGGTAGTTCGCCTGCACCATGTCAATGAATTTGGGCAAAAAACCGAAGGCGGTCAGTGCCCAGAACAGGAAGGACCAGTTGACCTGGTCAAAAGCCTTCTCCGCATCGAGGCCCATCAGGATCGCCGGGATATGGATTTTGTTGGCTTTTTCTATGAGGTGAACAATTCGTCGTGTATTGTTGTGTGTCTGCCTCCCTTTGATAAAACCTGACTGGTCTGAATGGATGAGGAGCGGCATGAGGTCGTTCAGTCTTTTGGCGATGATAGAAGAGTAAAGTTTGGCATCTAGGTTAGGCAGTGCGATCGGTCTGTAGGAGGCGCAGCACTGTGGGTCCTTCCCTGGCTTAGGTATGACTGAGATCACTGCCTCTGCCATGGTGCTAGTCGTCCTACTCTCTTCGGCCATCGCATTGAAAAGAGAGACCAGATGCGAAGAAAGCTCAGGGGCAAACATCTTATAAAAGACCGCCGTATAGCCGTCGGGACCAGGGGCCTTGTTAGTTTTCAGTGAGGAGATCGCCAAGGTGACCTCAGCGAGGGTAATGGGAGCTGTAAGCAGGTCATTCCACGCTTCAGAGACCTGCGGAAGCGCTAGGGAGTCGAGGAACGCCTGTTGGGCGTCGCCATCCAGGGAGTCCCCTGCGTAAAGGTTCTCATAGAAGGAACCAAACAGAGCTGCCTTCTCGTCCCTATGGATGATCTGGCTAGTTGAGTCTAGGATACCTCCAATATATTCTTTCTCCCTTTTATCCCTTAGTTGGCGCTCTAAATGTTTGCCTATTTTATTGCCCTGTGTGTACGAAAGCTGCCGTAGCTTAAGGAGGGTGAGTTCTGTTCTGTTGGAATAAATATCCCGGAGTTTGCCTCTGAGAGCAGTAAGCTGTCGTTGCTTTTGTCGAGTGGGATCTGCCTTGTGGGAGAGCTCCACAGCAGCAAGCTCAGCCTCGAGAGCCTCGCGTTCATGGGCACGTTGCTTATTTAGCGCGGAATTGAGGGCGATGCACTAGCCCCGAATCACCCCTTTCAGGGTATCCCAGTTAGTATATTCTGACGTGTCCTCTGGGGAGTTATTCTCAAAGAAACTAGAAATGGTAGTACGAAGCTTATTGCATGACTCTTTGTCGCGTTTGAGGGAGGGCGGGAAGTACCACCTAGGGGCAGCCGGCGCAGGTCCTCGCCATTGCAGGCAGACCGAGTAAAGGCTGTGGTCAGAAACCGAGAGAGGAAAATGTGTTGCCTCCTGGAGATTGCCCCGCAGAGACTGTCTGATGAAAATATAATCTAGGCAGGAGTATGTTCTGTGAACGTGGGAAAAGAATGTGAAATCTCGTGTCTGTGGGTGAAGTGCCCGCCATGTGTCCAAGAGCCCCAAGTCTTGAAAGTGTTGTTGTGTCTCTTCCCTGAAAGTCCCCGCATCTGACCTCTGTGTGTGTGCTGTCAAGCCCTTTTTGCCAAATGAGATTGAAGTCGCCCAGGAGGAGAAGGGGGCCCTCCGCAAAATCCGTTATTTTCCCTAATAAGCTGGAAAGAAAGGGTGTTTGACCAGTGTTGGGAGCATAAAGCGCTACGAAAGTGCAGACCCTTCCCCTCAGAACCCCCTTTACCATGATCCAGCGGCCCTCTTTATCCCCCTGGACCCCTAGTGGCTGAAACTGAATCGCAGCGCGGAAGAGCAGGGCCACCCCCAGGTGTTTGGTGGCAGCTGATGATTGGTAAATAAGTGGGAATTGTTTGTGCTTGAGGCGTGATTCGTCTGCTCTGGCTAAGTGGGTTTCTTGTAAGGCGTTCACATCTAGATGATGGTCTACGATATATTTCCACAGCCCTTAACGTTCCTAGTGGCTATTGAAATAGGTGCCATGGCATTAATGGAGAAACGGCAGTCTCAGCAAGTCTAAAGGGGACCCAACTAACCCGTGTCCGGCCACTATACCTGAATGTACATCGGAACTAGCATATACCCCAGTGCATACAGAAATAAAAGCCCCCAAGTCGAAAAGCCGCCACCATGACCCCCCACCCACCATCCCACCAACGAACCCATGAACCCCAAACAAACAGCACAACAGCCCCCCAAACCCTCCCCTGAAACCCCCACAGCATAACAGTGCAAGAAGAGTTAACATACGACATATCGTATCATAGGTCCCAAGGGCATGGGAACATGGCACCAACCAGTCACTCACCCAGTTCCTGATACAAGACTTCCTCCTGGCCCAGGACATCAAGGACCAGTCAGTTACCTTCTTTAGCATGCCACCTCCAGCGCCAGCTGTCAGCCCTGTTGGAGCCAAGCGATGGGACCATACCTCATGTGCCTGCCGAAGCGTCCATCACTTGAGTCACGGAGGACACCGCCGCTCCCCGCTCCAGCAAGCTTGTGGACGTGTCAGGTTTCACCACGGGAGCAGACTTGCCAACCCGTCGCCAGCCCTCAGAGCTCCGCCGACGCCTGCTGGCCGCGAGCCACCGGTGGCGGGGGCGGGCCGGACCATTCCGACAATATCGAAGGCTGCATCCAGAGACCGGACATGGGTAAGCTTGTTCCGCCACTTGAATATAAGCCTGAATGGGTGCCCCCAGGAATAGGGAACGCTCTACTCGCGGAGGAAGTTGGTGATGGGCTTGAATTCTCTCCGTTTGGTAAGGGTGGAAGCCGCAAGGTCCTGAAAGAGCAGAGGGTGATGTTCGTGGAACTGCAGCGGGGTGCGGTCACGCGCTTTCCTCAGAATCCTCTCCTTGAGTTGGAAGTCATGCGCACACACCAAGATGTCAGGCGGGGGGGGCTTTAGCTCTCCTCTGCAGACCCACCCGATGCACGCGATCCATTTGGATGGCCGGTAGGTCCTCCTCCTGCAGAATGTGCCTGAAGAGCGCCTCCACATATTCCCGCAGGTCCGATCCCTCACCCTTCCACGGCACAGCCCATATCCTGATGTTATTACGGCGGGACCTATTTTCTAGGTCCTCAGCGTGAGCTTGCAGGTCCAGGTTCTGCTCCGTCAAGCAAATCACGTCCTGCTGGAGCTGATGGATATCCTCCGCCGTCCCCAAATCATGTTCCTCCAGTGTGACGACCCGCTCCCCCACACTATCCACATCGCGCCGTACCTCCCGGAGATCAGACGCTAGTTGAGAACGCAGTTCAGCAATGTCCTCCCTAATGGCAGAGAAGAGCTCGACCATAAAGGCCTTGGTCGCAGGGGCCTCTGGGTCATCTTTCCGCGGAGACGACATCGCCCCTGGTGATGCGTGCGACACTGCTACTTTTGAGGCCCCTTCCTTCACCGTCTTTTCCTTCTTGACTCTGTTCGTCGCCATGATCGGCCCCCAGGGAGCTTGTCGGCAAGCGGCGCGAGCAATGCAGGGGACACCTCAGCGTTCGACGTGCCCGCTCCAAATCTGCAGACTCGCTGCACCCAGTCGTAGACCAAACACGAGGCCCGCACTCGGCCCCTCCACCAGCTAAACACTACTGGGTGGGAGGCAGGGGAAGCCCCCACACTCTTCAGCTGCAGCGCAGGGCCGCTCTCTCCAACGCAGCTGCCCCAGCAAGGTCCGCCAAGTAGTCACCCACTCCTGGCTCTCTGACGCCGGGATGGCCCGGCCGCCGCCACACCACACAAGGCCCTTCGGAGCCGTCCCCACCTCGCTGCCCAGCTCGGGACCGACAAGCTTGCAGGGCCCTCACCGCCTCTGGGCCAATCAGGGGGGGGGTGTCTGCCACTGCCCGCTCCTCACCTTCAAGTGGCTCGCTAGGTCCACGCAACAGTAGGCCAGTCAACCACCAGTACCAGGCCGCGGCTGTTCTGCAGGGCCGCGCTCCTCGTCGTCACCACCTGAGGGCCTGTGCGCTCCAGGGCCCGGCAACGTTCTCTCCACAAGGCCCAGACCGGGCTCTCCACACATGTGCGGCCAGCTCCGCTCCCACTCAGTCAGGGGGTGCCTCCCCCTGCACCTCTATCGCCGCCCACTGCTCAGAAACGGGGGCCTCACACACTCCTCACAAGGCCCCCCGCGCCTCAAGGCGATGTCGCAACCAGCTCCGGAGCCAGGATCCCGCCACCAGCACCGGGCCCCCACCACTCACTGCGTTCCTGGGCCCGGCGACGCCGTCGGCCCGCCACCAGCCGAACGTGTAGCTGGCCTGGCCGAACTGCTCCCTCTGGGTCCCGGGTGTCACTCCGCCGTCTTGTCCCCGGCAATCACGGGTTCCTCCAGGGGTCCGACGGCCCGCGGACCAGGCGGCCGGCAGCTCCAGACGACGCCCCTCGTCCGCTCTCCCAGGGCTGTGCCGCACCACTGACGGGCATCAAGGAGCCTCCCGGCCCCCCCGTGCTGCAGGGCTGGGCTGGGCTGGGCCCAGCTCACCCCTCCGCCGTCACTGCAAGGCCCCGGCCAGCCCCTCCGCCGCACCAGCTGTACGGGGCGCACTACGGTGCTCAGAGCCCGGGACACCTCGGAACCGTCCGCTGTGTACTGAGAGGTGCCGGACCCGACTCCGCTGCTCCACTCCTCCGACCGCACCTCACCGGGGCCCGGTCGCCACCCCGCTCCGTAAGCCACGAGGCGCTCTCGGCGGGCCCCCCACACAGGCCGCACTTCACCTCTCTGCCTCCGTTCAGCCCAAACTCGGAATAAAGGGCTCCCGCGAATGCCAGACGGGACCTCGCTCTTCGGCACCACAGGTAGGAGCGCGGATGGGCCCTCAACAGGACGATATACAAAGCTTTGTAATGTGTGGCGCCGGAGGGACTGAAAGTGTGTCCTACTCCGCCGCCATCTTGGCCACGCCCCACAATAGCCTGTTTTAAGCGAGATGCCTGTCCCTTGTGAAAAGACAAAGACAGGCAACAAAGATGGCCGCCACTACCCACACACACACTTGCATGTGTGATGACATCAGGGCTTGAATCGGGGTACAACGCGGGTGGACGGCGTCCCCCACTTATTTTACCGGGTGGACGCTATCTCCCCTGCCCAAAAACTGTTAAGAAGAAACTCTCATACATGGCCCTTCGATGCACTTCAATACATTCACATATCCCGAGAGAGCCGTTGGCATTTCTGGAACCCGCTCTGTATGTGTTTAGTGTGCCCGTGAAGTCGCGCAGCTGATGAATGAAATGTGCATGTTTCCAAAAACATCTGCAGCGCAGCTCTAAATATGAATGAGGTAAGAAGCTAAACACACCTAGGAAATAAGGTTAAAAATTGACGAAGTTAACATGCATACTGTTTGAATGCAAGTGAGGTTGGGATAATATTTAAATGCGTCATTTGTACTTTAATTTACTGTACCTTTGTTTTATCTTTAAAGTTTAACTCGCTTTTGGTTATTTGCTCTTTTCGAAATACATATTTAAATCTTTACCTAAAAGTAATCCGTAAGAGACATGTGTAGTATATTATAGCTTGAGTGTTAATAAATCAGTTTTACCGTATAAACTGATTTATTAACAATGACGCTACATTCCACAGTGGGTTAACGACGTGGCCCCCCCAAGTGAAGCGGGAATCCCTATATTGAGAGGGGACTGACTACCTTTCGTGACGTCACTTCCTGTCGTGACGTTACTTCTGGTGACCACCTATCTTGGAGCGTCCCCCCACTTCTTTTTTTTTTTTTTAGGACTTGTGCCCTGGATGACATCACTGCAAAACTTGCTCTGGGAGTTGATGGTGTCATGGAATGTCAGCCGTAACGGTTATGGAAAATGACTGATCGGTGCTCTGCGGTCAAACCAACAGCGGTGGGATAACATCCCCAATTGAGGGCCTAATGCGATGCGCTTGATGCAGCCAGGGACGTCACTTTGGGGTCGCCAGAAGTCGAAGCTGTGACTCCTGGCTTGCCCCTAGCAGCCCCTAGCACGGCTTTTGCTACCCTTGGCCTCAGAGGTAGTAAAATAGGTTCCAGATAGTCAGAGGTAGCTTTCCTTATGAGCGCCGTGCTCTGCTTTTGCCCATTTTTTATTACACGAACAGTGAATCAAAATGTATTATTCACTATTAGTGTGGTAAAAAAACGGAGCCCCATCAGCTAGACCAAGAACTTCAGTGGTAGATGTTGTAAGTAAAAAAAAGTTTTAAAATGTATGTAATGTGCATATCTTCGGGTGATTGTGTGTGTGTGTGTGTGCAAGAGAGCGTGACTCTGAATGTGTGAGTGTGTGTGTGAGTAAAAATTAATGAGTCAGTGGCAGGTAGTGAGCAAGAGTCAGTTACAGGTAGGGATTGATTGAAGATAAGTAAGATGTGAGTGACAAATAATGAGTGCATGTGAGTCAAAGTATGAGTTAGTGAGATTTAGAGTGAATATGAGTGAGTATGAATGAAGGAGAAAGAATGAGTGAGCAAGAGTGTTTGGGAATTTGTGAGTAAAAATGACAGAGTTAGTGCAAGTGAGTATGAGGAAGTTTGATTGAGTCAGAGTAAGAATGAATGAGTGAGTGAGAGTTGGAGCATGTAAAAAACAGTGAGTGACAATAAATGAGTGTAGGTTGCAAACAATGAAGGGTTGTGAGTAAGATTGAGTGAGTGTGAGTGAGTATGTGGTGGTATGCTCGCTAGTCTGCCATTGGCCCTGCCATACAGAAGGTATCTTCTTGGCTTATCGAGGCACCCATGGAAACATATTACAGCTGGTATACTGGAGGCAATTGTTGGAATGACAGGCACATGTGAAAATACTGCTACTGGCACGCTGGAGGTAATTCTTGGGATGATGGGTACCCATGGAAAAGTACTGGCACACTTAACGAAATTGTTGGCATAGGGGGCACCCATGGTAAAACGCTGAAGCTAGCTCATTGAAGATACTTATTGGTATAAGGGAGGAAATCCATCACGTATGTCAAAATACTAGTCCTGATGTATTAGAGGTAGTTTGAGATAAAGGTAACCCAAATGTTATGTTATGTTATGTTAAATGAAACTTGTAGAGCGCACTGACACCGGAGGTTTCTTGGCGCTGAGTGACAGAGTGAGTGAGTGTAAGGTCTGAGGAGGCAGACTTAGCCTGATGAGGGGAAGAGGAGGGTTTTAAGCAGTTTCCTGAGATGAAGAAGGGTAGGGCTGGACTTGAGGGAGAGGGTTCCAGAAAGCAGGGGCTAGGTGGGCAAAGCGACGGCCACCGAATTTCTTGGTTTTGGCTATGGGGGCGACTAACAGATGGAGATGGGCTGATCGGAGGTTGCACGTAGGTCGGTGTGGGGTGATGAGTGTGTTCAGAAAGACGGGGCTAGTGCAGTGGAGAGCTTTGAACGTAAGGCAACCCAGTTTGAAGGCCGCCCTTTGTTCTATGGGCAACCAGTGGAGTCTATGGAGCAAGGGTTTTGCCGATTGCCACTTGGGAGTTTTGTGGATGAGGCGGGCCGCCTGGTATATGATGTACATAAATGTACATGATGAAATGAATTGCAAAATTCTGACACTGGGGTATTGTAGGTAATTTGTGGCATAAGGGAGCATCCATGGCACAAAATGCTGGCCTTGCACAATAGAGGTGATTTTAGACTTAAGTGGGCATTCCATCGCACATTAAAAACAATTGGGTGAACTCCTCAAGCCTATGGCTTTTTATCAAATGTATGTGAAAATGTTACTTTTTAATACACTATTTGCCCCCATTTTTTAAACCATGTTCCCAGTGGGAGAACTTACCACTGACGTTACCTAGAATAGGTCTGATTAACTACAATTCAAGGTAAGTATTACATTTCACCACTTTCATAGATCATGTCAGCACCCTAATATAGGTGATTTCTAAAATGTGTCTGTGTTGTGCTACACTAATCATGGAGTTTTTACAAAACTGCTGCAGTGTCAATTTTTCAGATGACTTCAGTGTTAAGGTCATGTGACTAACCCTGGGCAAAGCACTACGCTACGCTCGCGTAGTTTGCGAATTTTCCGCTACTTCGCACTACGCGAATTGCACGTAGCACAGTGCAAACACGCGTAGCGGTCATTTTTTGCTTGCATCCTCATCGTCAAGTTGGTGACCGCGAGCAAGCAAAATTACATCCCGGCGAGACTTTTTCCTCGTTCGCGATCAGCAACATCAAGTTACCGATCGCGAGCATGGGAAATAAACCTCCCAGCGAGATTCTCAACGCAGTGAGGTCAGGATTCTCATTGCATTTGGTCCCTTATGCTCGCGAAGAGAAACTACCAGTCTGCGTTGAGAAAGTTGCTGCTCGAGTAAAAATCTACTCGAGCGGCAGAAAACTACAGCTCGTACTGTGTAAGATGCCATTTTCACTGATTACATAGTACCTGATGCTTGTCCGCACTGTGCAATCATTGAAAACGGCATCTTGCACAGTGCGAACAGGCTACTACGCTGTTCGCGTAGTGCTACGCGTAGCTCGTGTAGTGGGAAGTGAACTTCGCGTAGCTACGTGTAGCACTACTGCGCGAACTATGCCCAGGGTTACATGTGACACCGCTTCCAGGGGGCATTTACAGTCAAAGTTCATATGATGTCACTTCCTGTGATATCATCAGGGTCAAAAGGTGTGTGATGTCACTTCTGCTACCCCTAGCATTTTGGTGAATCGATGTTCATGGATGCAGCTTTGCGTGATTCACTGCTCTTGCTGATCTGGGAATTAGTATCAGTGCTGAGCTGTGCTGTGCCTCATACGTCGCCTGCTGCACAGGGAAACTGTAGCAGTGCCGTGCCTCACTAGCCGCCAGTGTGGTAAGAGGCAAGTGGACATTGGATGAAGTTCCACATCTCAAGTTCAATCGTCAAGAGACAGACTGAAAAAAGAAGGGAGGCAGTCTACATCCTCCAAGCCCCCATGTACTTTACCCATCCCCCATCTCAAACTCTCCAACCCCTGCACTCCACATTCCACAATAAAACCTGAGCACAAGCTCCTCACTTAGACCACAATGGCATAGAGATAAAACAATTTCCTTGTCCTGCTTGTGTTTGTCCCTTCCCTGGAGCATATCCACTTTACCATCTCTCTGATTGGCTGCATTCAATCCTTTCACTGCTCATTTTTAGGGAAAACTTTAAGCACTCAATGAGAGGGCCTGTGTCTTCCAGTGTATCTATCATTTGCTTCTCATCTGAATCCCCACTCCGCATATTTGGATACTTGGTTTTGCCGTCTCCCTCCTCTTGTATGCTGTCTTGGGTGCCACTCCCCCCTGCCAATCTCCCACCCTCACCCACACTCTGTGTTGCTTTATTGCTCATGTGCATCTTGCCATACCCCTTTGTTGCTCTACCTCGTGTGCTGCTTTTCCCTGCCCATCGCCACCCATTGTCCGTAGCTTTCCTCACATGCTTCTCCATTACCCCATACACCACTATCTTTTTGTTTTTAAGTATTGTATTTTTAATTATTGTTTTTATGAGGGTGGAACCAGACATCAAATTGCTGATGGCCTCTCAACCTTTAAAAAACACTTTCGCTTTACTTTAAAAAAAAAAAAAAGTTATTTACCAATCTATCTCGGATGGTTAAATTGGGAGAAAAAGTGGCTCCAGTGCCATTGGTAGGTGCGTACGCCATTATGGATGCGCTTGTCTACAAAGTCATGTGGCCGCATTATTGTGCCATTGTTTTTCTTTTTTCCATGCTGCACAGCATGCTGATGCTGTGTAGTATTGCCAAAAGACATTGGCAAAGCCATTAGGTCACGTAGGCGATATCTATTGGCTTTTCCAATGCTTATTATAGTTGTATCCCTTGCATTCCACATATTGCACAAATGCTCAGGCCTTGGTACTCAGTGGCTTTTATGGCTGGGGTGGAGGCCAAAGCTGCACTAACTCATCTGACGATGAAAGCTGAAGTTGTAATTAAGCATGACTGAAAATGAGAACTGAGATTTCTCTCCTCCTGGAGACCCAGAAATCTACTTCCTTTGCTACTGCAGAGGACCAAACGGCTGGAGCAAGTTTCAGACCTAAGTCCTATGGAAAGTAAATTAGCACTTGGGAGCGTTTTTCTTTACACTTCCTTATTGTTTTAAAATTTTGTTCAGTTTCATGAATGAAAAGTATTTGAAAAAGAAACTGTGCCATTTATAAAGATTGAAAATATTGAATTCTGTCTACAGTTTTGGAACACCTTAGGATATGTATTTGACTTTCCTCTGATATTTTGAAACTGTTTTAAACAAGCATTGACTTAGCCAATAAATTGGCGCCCAAAAAGGTGGGAACTGTTGGTTTTGTTAGTGCTTGTTTATGTATGGAGGGGCAAAGCCCATATGGCAGTTAAAATAAGAAATGTCTCTTTTGTGACCCAGAACCCCCTCCCCCCCTATATTAGGCCCACGCTTGACTGATCTGTACAGTTACTAAAACAAAGAGTGGCTAGTCAAAGGAAACTCTGACTTAACCAGACCTAAAGAATATATATATATATATATATATATATATATATATATATATATATATATATATATGTGTATATATATGTATATATATGTGTATATATATGTATATATATATTACCTACTGGCGGTCGCCAGTAGGTATATATAGTTAGGATTTTTTCTCTATGGGATTTTTTGAAAATTCTATGTCTAATAACTTTGGCGTTTGTGGACGGAATTGGCTGAAATTTTCAGGAAAATGGCACATTTTGTTTCTGAGCAGCCCTTGAAAATTTGGGGGGGGGTCGTCAAGGGGGGCCGAGAAAAAAGGGGGGTCCCAAAACGTGTTTTTAACATTGAGTTTTCCATAGGGCGGTTGGCCTCACTTTTAGCCCGAACGGCTGAATGGATTTGCACGAAACTTGGCAAAATTGTAGGGACTGGTAGCCCGATGTGCCTTTGCTAGGTCTCAATATATGTGCTCCAGTGGATTTTGAGAAATTAACGTTCAAAAAAAGATATATATCTGTAACAGCGGACCGGGCAGCGCTCCGGTTCGCGGACTTTTCGCGGTACGGAGCTTTGTGAAGCGAAGCTGATTGGTTCTCCGGCGTCTGTGAACATTCCAAACAGTCCGTAGCGGCCGCCATCTTGTCTCTCGGTAGGATCGAGAGACAAGAGGAGGCCAAAGCGAAGGGGCAAATGACCATAAGGGGGCATAGTAGATCCTCGCTGACCCCCTAGGTTTGATGTGGAGGTTTTAAAAGGGCCCCGCGGGGCAAAAAAAAAAAATAATAATAATAATCGAACGGCTGAATGGATTTGCACGAAACTTGGTAAAATATTAGGGACTGGTAGCCCGATGTGCCTTTGCTAGGTCTCAATATATGTGCTCCAGTGGATTTTGAGAAATTAACGTTCAAAAAAAGATATATATCTGTAACAGCGCTCCGCTTCGCGTAACGGAGGTTTGCGAAGCTGATTGGTTCTCCGGCGTCTGTAAACATTGCAAACAGTCCGTAGCAGCCGCCATCTTGTCTCTCGGTAGGATCGAGAGACAAGAGGAGGCCAAAGCGAAGGGGCAAATGACCATAAGGGGGCATAGTAGATCCTCCTTGACCTCTTAGGTTTGATGTGGAGGTTTTAAAAGGGCCCCGCGGGGCAAAAAAAATAATAATAATAATAATCGAACGGCTGAATGGATTTGCACGAAACTTGGCAAAATTGTAGGGACTGGTAGCTCGATGTGCCTTTGCTAGGTCTCAATATATGTGCTTCAGTGGATTTTGAGAAATTAACGTTCAAAAACAAGATATATATCTGTAACAGCGCTCCGCTTCGCGGAGATAAAATTATATCTGTATTACCTAGCTGTTGCTAACACCAGTTAGCGACGGCTAGTAGGAGATAGCGACCATCTTGGGCCCCACTTTGCATGTGAGTGATATTTATCACTAATGACATGCAAAGTGGGCATGCCAAGATGTTAGCGACTGGAAACAGTCGCTAACATCGCTATCTCCTATTATCAACTTTTGGAAATATTCGCGATAAGCGCGAATATCTCCAAAAGCTAGCACCTGCCCTGAGCAGTTCTTAGCCATGTTATCCAATGGGAGGTGGATAACATGGCTAAGAGCATTAGCTCGGTAATGCATGAATATCGCTGAGTTTTCAGCGATATTAATGCATTGCGGTCGTTTTTTATCGTATTTGCGATAAACCTTGATAATAGCAAGGTTTATCTGCGATAATTTCTGACGATGCTTAGCGGTAAAAAAATCGTTGCTAAGCATCGTTAGGGATAAATATCGCTTAACTTTGGTAATATGCCCCAACGTCTGTTAACGTTCGATTCGAAGGAAATCAGGAAGTGTTGAAAAACATTGTCTGCGCCATCTTGCCTTTTTTCAAATGCCACACTTTTGTCGTGCACGGCAGTCATTTTAGATGCCTTGACCAGACCCACTCTGTGCACGCTGTCGATCCTTAGCATGGCTCCCCACCCTCGCAAGCATCTCCCCCAGGCAGTGGTCACCCCCGCTCTCTGTCTTATGCATGGGTAATAAACCACCCCCCATCTGCGCTGCTCTTCCCTGAGAATCACACCCTGTGCCCGCCCGACACCTCCCTTTCGCCCTATTCACTACCGCACCCTCTGACACTCCTTTTCCTCTGTGTCCGATTGTCCAGGCCGGTCCTAGGGTATCAGCTAGCCCTGCAGATGTAGTTTATGGCCCCAGCTGTAAAGAATCACCCCTCTTCAAAGGAGTTATAGTAGATCAAGGCCCACACTCGATGAGATCCGTCACAGCAGACGCGTTCCTATTATCTGAAAACCATCCTGTATTGTGATTGGGGAGGGGACCGAGCCTGAAGCGGAAGATTCCAGGGATGACTCTTTGTACATCAAAGTTTTTACAATTATGTGTCACATTAAAAATATATAGCACTCCAACAAAGTAGTAAGATTATAAAACTTTAATAACTTATAAATATATACAAGAAAACAAAAACAGTAATAACATATAAACATTTTTAGGGAAAAACAACGAAGTAGCGGTCGGCTGTGCGAATAGTCCCAACGCAGCACAACGTCCAGATTTCTGGCGTGGGGCGTCGCGGGGGGTGGGTCATCAGTAGCAAACTGTTGTGCGAATAGTTCCAAGGCAGCAGAACGATGGCACCAAGGTGATGTCCAGTAAGTTGCCGCACTGGTTTTGGTATCCTACAATGCTGCTCCGAATAACGGCGAGGGGCGCCCCGGGGGAGGCGGCGTGAACGGGCCTCTCCAGGTGGAGTCTCGTCTGTTGTAGTGGGGCGCCCCTTTACCGTTTCAGTTGCCATTCCGTCCGCTTTTGGTCCACTGTGTCAAAAGCCGCAATTCAGCTGAGTTGCGCCCACTCTTGCGGTGCAGCGATAGGCGGCTGTCACAGGACTCTCAAAATGGCGGCAGGCTGTTTCCTTTTTGGGCCTGGTCCACTGAAATGGCCCTGGGACACCTTGGAAATCGGACGCTTGTCTGCTAGGTCTTGGACCCCATTCTCGAAAGCGTCCCCTCCGCCTTGAGGATTCATCAAAAGTTTTGGGGGCCCCCGACTCCTGTAGGCTTCTGGTGGGGAGCGGCTGCCATGATTGCTCGCGGAATGACCACGACGGAGCTACGAGATGGTGGTGCTCTCATGCTGACGCCAGCTTCAGTCTGAAACATCCAGAAACAAGGTGGGGCTTTCATCGTTTGGGGAAAAAAAAAAGTTTTCATCCAATGGTCATATGGTCAAGCCTTCCATCATTAGGAAACCAAAAGTAAAATGAACCAATGAAAAGTTTTATAAACAAGTCACATGACCTGTTATGCGGCATAGGGTATAAAATGCGGAGAAAATACGTTGGCACGTGAGGCGGCGTCAGTAGCGGACCGATGTGCGAATAGGCCGAAGGCAACACAACGTGCCAAGATCCGGATGGCACCGAGGTGGTGTCCAGCAAGTTGCAGCACTGGTGTGGCCATCCTACAATGCTGAAAGTCGGCGTGGGGCGCCCCGTTGGCCTGTGAGTTTGCGTCAGTAGCGGACCGATGTGCGAATAGGCCGAAGGCAGCACAACGCGCCAAGATCCGGATGGCACCGAGGTGGTGTCTAGTAAGTTGCCGCACTGGTGTGGCCATCCTACAATGTTGAAAGTCGGCGTGGGGCGCCCCGTTGGCCTGTGAGATGGCGTCAGTAGCGGACCGATGTGCGAATGGGGCCAAAGGCAGCGCAACAATATTTTCTGACTAGAAGACACCACAAGGCGCTGAGATGCCAAGATTCGGATGGCACCGAGGTGGTGTCTAGCAAGTTGTGGTACTGGTGTGGCCATCCTACAATGGTAAAAGTCGGCGTGGGGCGCCCCGTTGGCCTGTGAGATGGCGTCAGTAGCGGACCGATGTGCGAATGGGGCCAAAGGCAGCGCAACAATATTTTCTGTATGGAAGATACCACTAGGCGTTGAGATGCCAAGATCCGGATGGCACCGAGGTGATGTCTAGTAAGTTGCTGTACTGGTGTGGTCATCCTACAATGCTGAAACTCGGCGTGGGGCGCCCCATTAGCCTGTGAGATGGCGTCAGTAGCGGACCGATGTGTGAATAGGCCGGAACCAGCACAAGGCGCCAAGATCCGGATGTCACCGTGGTGGTTTCATAGTTGAGAGGCACTTCATCTGCAGTGGGGCGCCGAGATCCGGATGGCACCGAGGTGATGTCTAGCAAGTTGCTGTACTGGTGTGGTCATCCTACAATGCTGAAACTTGGCGTGGGGCGCCCCATTAGCCTGTGAGATGGCGTCAGTAGCGGACCGATGTGTGAATGGGGCAAAGGTAGCGCAAGAATATTTTCTGAATAGAAGACACCACAAGGCGCTGAGATGCCAAGATCCGGATGGCACCGAGGTGGTGTCTAGCAAGTTGTGGCACTGGTGTGGCCATCCTACAATGGTAAAAGTCGGCGTGGGGCGCCCTGTTGGCCTGTGAGATGGTGTCAGTAGCGGACCGATGTGCGAATGGGGCCAAAGGCAGCGCAACAATATTTTCTGACTAGAAGACACCACAAGGCGCTGAGATGCCAAGATCCGGATGGCACCGAGGTGATGTCTAGCAAGTTGCTGTACTGGTGTGGCCATCCTACAATGCTGAAACTCGGCGTGGGGCGCTCCATTAGCCTGTGAGATGGCGTCAGTAGCGGACCGATGTGCAAATGGGGCCAAAGGCAGCGCAACAATATTTTCTGAATAGAAGACACCACAAGGCGCTGAGATGCCAAGATCCGGATGGCACCGAGGTGGTGTCTAGTAAGGTGCACTGGTGTGGCCATCCTACAATGCTGAAAGTCGGCGTGGGGCGCCCCGTTGGCCTGTGAGATGGCGTCAGTAGCGGACCGATGTGCGAATGGGGCCAAAGGCAGCGCAACAATATTTTTGGAATAGAAGAGACCACAAGGCGCTGAGATTCGGTTAGCACCGAGGTGGTGTCTAGCAAGCTATGCAGCTGAGTTGCGTGCGCACTTGCGGCGAATAGGTCGAAGGCAGCACAACAATGTTTTCTGAATAGAAGACACCACAAGGCGCTGAGATTCGGTTACCACCGAGGTGATGTCTAGCAAGTTGCCGCACTGGTGTGGCCATCCTACAATACTGCTCCGAATAACGGCGTGGGGTGCCCGAAGGGGGGGGGGAGGCGGCGTGAACGGGCCTTCCTAGGTGGAGGCTCGTCTGCTGTAGTGGGGCGCCCCTTTACCGTTTCAGTTGCCATTCAGCTGAGTTTCGGCTGCTCTTGATGGTACAGCGACAGGCGGCTGCAACAGGACTCTCAAAATGGCGGCCTGTTCTTTGGATTTGGGCCTGGTCCACTAAAATGGCCCTGGGACACCTTAGAACTCGGAAGCTCGATTTTTTTTTCCTTTCCTGTACATGCAAAAAAAGGTAAATGCCCGGTACGTTACACGCTTCATCTGCCACGATGAACTCTCCAGAGGAACCGAAAAAAAATATAGTTATGGTAACTATACCATGCATCGTCATATGGAGAGGTGGCACCAATTAATTATAGTGCTGCATAAAAGAGAGATTTGGAGGAGAACCCCTGACCTGCTAGTACATTCATCAAAGAAGTGGCACTGACAGCATCAGAGGCAAGGGAAACGGTCCCAAATATTTAGAAGAACTTTGGAAAGATTAAAATGACATGTTTAGATTGTGGCAAATTAATTTCATGTGGACAGATGAGTGTTACTCTAATAAATACAGCATATGAACATCATCATAGTCGATGGTTGGTAGAGACATTTTGACTATATCCTGGACCTGCCCGTCCTCGCCCAAAATGGCGCCGGAATAAATGGGACTCGTAACTCCTTGTTGTGTACTGGTTGCAGAACCTTGAAATCACGAGATACGTATGCAGTTTTGAAGCACATGGCGGGCGGGGACGAGAATTGATTGAATATTTCGACATCCCTATTGATATTAAGTTCTGATGTGTTATTGATTACTGTACTATTGAAAGTTCGAATTAACGTCACCCATGGTACTTGCCCGCAAATGTATATCTAGATAATTTTATTGTAACTGGCCCTGTCGTATTTTAATTATAAAATGTACGTCCACCGATTCCGTAACTGTTAGACACCTTAGTTCTTGCAACCTAATGGCCCGCCCGTTACGTTCCTCTACAGTGTAAATGTCTACTCATCATATACGATTACAGTTTGCTCCGTGGCCGGCCCACGTGGTTATAGGCTCGTATTTGTATAATGAAATTTTCACAATAAAGGTTTTTAAAAGAAAACATGGTAGTAGTATATACATTGGTAAAGTTTTTAATAATAGTCACTGTTTTAGAATCATTAAAAGGCAAGTGAAATAAAGCAGACCAATTACATGAAGGGTAAAAGGTATAATACGAAGGAACGCAGTAAAGATAAATGGTCAAGGGCTGTTGTGTTTTCTACTCCTGCAACATAAAGTGATCGATAAGAATCTCATATTCAGGCGTATCGGCGACTAAGACAGCAGGTCGACCCTCTTTTGCTCAACGGCTCCGTCATGGGACGAAGAAACGCTCTTTTTCTCGAAAAAAGAATATATTTTACTTGCAGGACAGTTGTAAATTTTCCGGGAAAGTACATTAGCCTGGAACATTATAACATATATTTAAGAAAAAATAATGTTCGGAAGTAATAAAAAGCGTAATTTTTAGGTCATATGACCAAGCCTTTCATCATTAGAATAAGAAAAGTAAAATGAACCAATGAAAAGTTTTATTAACAAGTCACATGACTTGTTATGCTTACGTTACGCGCTGCGCGCCCCGGATGACTTCCGGATGCGCTAACGCGGCACGTCATATGACGCATTACGCGACAACGCAGGTCCAGAATATAGTCAAAATGTCTCCACCAACCAGTGGTCGGAACACAACCCCTTTCAGCAGGCTAAATAGTTCTGTTAAATGACAACAGAAGGGACAGGCAACAAGAACCATCAGTCAAAGAGGGGAGGGCTAGTTCTTCTCTACCGGGTTACATTGGGGCGCTACCGGAACTGATCGAATTGGTAGTCTACAGTGTTTCTGGATGTTTCAGACTGAAGCTGGGGTTAGCATGAGAGCAGCACCATTTCGTAGCTCCGTCGTGGCCATTCCGCAACCAATCATGGCAGCCGCTCTTTATCGTTATTTTGGGCGGGGTGGGTGGCGGAGCCGAGCTGTTTTGCAGCCATCATTGTGTGGAGTTCAGTTCATCTCACTAGTTTTGTATTTGTCATGAGGGGTTGTTCCTAATGTTTCTATTTTAGCGAGGTCAAAAAGAGATCCCATTAGTGGCCTACTGATTTTGCTCGATTCCTTTTCTTTTTTTTTTACACGATTTTTCGTTATCTGCAAAGACTAAACAGAGTATTGCGACTCTGTGTTTGTTTGTAAATAGAGAATGAACCAAAGAGAACCAATTCTAAAACAGTAAATACTTGGATAACAATCAATCAAATGGAGAGAGAAGCAGGCACGACGTATTACAACGGGGGCAAAGGCCTGCGTTAACTACCCTTCACTATGTGCAAAGAGAGAGTACTCCTAATAGAAATGAGGGGGGGGGCACCATTCAAAGCAGATCAGTGTGCATAAACACGAAAATGTTTTCACTTACCACGTACTTGACATTCGACAGCTTATGATATTTGCTATTAAAAAACCATTGAAATTCACTGAAAAAACCATAGGTTATAGACCATATATAGTTAGGAATTAGCATTTACAAAACCTTGAAAATTCACTGAAAAAACCATAGGTTATAGACCATATATAGTTAGGAATTAGCATTTAAAAAACCTTATTTTACTCACACAAAACCATTGAAATTCCATATATAGTTAGTTGCACTAACTATATATCGCGCACCCGCAATCCACTGCTGATGATGTCACATATTACATCATTCATGACATGGTCAGTGACATCACTGATGACATCACTGATGACATCTCAAATGACATCACTGATGACATCACTGATGACATCTCAAATGACATCACTGATAACATCTCAAATGACATCACTGATGACATCTCAAATGACATCACTGATGACATCTCATTTGACATCAATGACCACATCACTGATGATATCATTCATGTGACAATACAATGCATCTCCTCACACTTTAATATAACCTCTGTTACACCCAGTGTTAAATACAGAGTATAATTTTTGAAACCATTGACACACCAATACTAGTTACTACATACGCACTCAGTGATTCCTATGTTTACACACACATTCACTCATTTACCCATACAATCATTCATACATACAATCACTCATCTTTACAACACTATCATATGCACTCATACACCTATACAGACTCTCACACTCTGTCACTCATCCATGGAGTTACTCACACACCTAGTCAGTCCTGTAAATAATCAATCACACTTCCATTTTCTAATCTATACAGTTAAACATAGAGCACCTTACATTTTGAAACATATACTAACACATACTTACTCTCTTATACAATCATTGATACAAGTACACATTGATCTGCACAGAGTCACACACCTCCCAGCCAGCCACACACACACTCAGTCTCCCATACAAATACTTGGGCAATCAATCAATAACCCATATAGTTACTCATATAGCTACTGACCAACACATGCAGCAGTTTACAGAACAACAGACATAATGATGCACAAATTAAGACAGTTTAGTCACTAACCCATGCACTCAGTGAGACACATTTAATCACTCACTCAGTCAGTCACGCACCTACTAAATCCTTCATCCAGACACTTCTACATCTACTCATTCTTCAATATGTAAAACATATTTAAACTTTTCAGAAACACACAGTCACTGGATGATGTCATCAGTGATGTCATTTGAGATGTCATCAGTGATGTCATCAGTGATGTCACTGACCATGTCATGAATGATGTAATATGTGACATCATCAGCAGTGGATTGCGGGTGCGCGATATATAGTTAGTGCAACTAACTATATATGGAATTTCAATGGTTTTGTGTGAGTAAAATAAGGTTTTTTAAATGCTAATTCCTAACTATATATGGTCTATAACCTATGGTTTTTTCAGTGAATTTTCAAGGTTTTGTAAATGCTAATTCCTAACTATATATGGTCTATAACCTATGGTTTTTTCAGTGAATATATATATATACATATATATACACACATACATATATACATACATATATACATACATATATATATACATACAGTTTTGCACAAAATAATGATGCAATCACTCGAAGAGACGAGCTTGGTCACACAATGCAACCGGGCAAGTCAAAGCATTACATAGGCAAAAATAGAAACCAATGTAGGACCAGTACGACCATCATTTTCACAGGCCAAAGTGGCATCCATCTTGTAATAGGTAGTCTATACAGGTATAGGGTCGTATTTTAACTTCATACTCCCTCCTATTTTGTTTATGGCTGTGTGTCTCCCACATAATTGTATTAGTAGTTGCTCCCCAGAAACCATTCATTCCCTGGCAATTTTCTTCTCGTAAGGGTACCTGAATACTAACTTTCCTTTGCCTATTGAGCCAAGAAACACTGTTCTTCAGCAGTCCGCTTAACCACCATCTTTTTGTGCTTGAGCTGGACAGTTCTTCTTCCCTCACATGGAAGACTGGGTGCGGAGGCACATTTAGACTTGATTGGAGTTGGTGAGCCGGTTCCATGACAACCTGCAGGTCACTGAGTGCCTTAAGATGGCTCTGATCTGTCAGATAGATTGGGTTGAGTTTTAGGGTCATTGCCCCCTCTTATGTAGGTAGGTTGAATCAGTCTGATACTTAATCGCTGAAGTGTACCTATCTCAGGAAGTATTCTGGCTCTTTGGGTGTGACATCTTTGATGACACAAGCCTGCCAATCATTTTCTATGCCAGCTAAAGTAGGAAATGTTGGACTGTTAACTTGCGGACACTGCCCTGGGATGTAAATATTGGTGGGCATATTAAACAGGTCTTTGCCACTAAGTGGTGTTTCCTGGAGGTTGCATACAGTGGGGTTTCTGGTGATCTCTGTCTGAATTCAGTGTGTGAAATGAACCTGTTATTGCTGTGCCAGTCTACTTTCCTATTTAGTTGTTGAGCACAGTGCTGTTGCTTTGAATAGGGTAGACATATGGTAATGTCACAGCCCTGAGTACATCTTTAGCACGCAATTATATAACTTCTTGAAATAGTTTGTACATGCAGCATGATGGATGCAACTGTAGTAAAACTAGATACTATCTTTCTTTCTATTTGGCTTGAAATTAGGCCATTTATATCCCCTGACAAGAGTTTGCTCCCTACTTCCTTCTTAATTACAGTTGTTAGTCTGGTTCCTCTCACTATTACTCCTGAGGCTGTTGATGTAGGTGTACCCTTCTGATGGAGGCTTCTAACTGTAGATTACTCGCCTTTAGAATGTTCCCCAGGCTTCAGATTGGATGTGAAAAATGTTAAAGCAGTACCTCTGCACTCTAGGTAGGTGGCACCGTGCTGCTTCGCACTGACACTGTTCCACTCCGGGAATGGTATGCAGATCTTATATAAGCGCCACAGAGGCAGATCCGGAGCTATCTCTTATCTCTATGAGACTTTCTTTACTTCACAAATGTACAGTGTGCTTGGGCAGTGTCACAATCCATGATTACGGGGTTTAAGCCTTGTAAAGACTGTCACAAACAAATGTTTCTGATGGATCCTCATGAGGTTTGACTGTGGTGCCTGGAGTCAAGTCATGACAGTAAGGCATACAGTGTCCATCAATGAACCCAAAGGCCATATGGGACTGTGAGGTAATTAAATCTTTATTTGGATATAAAATATCCATAAAAGAGCGCATCAAAAATACCAGCAACAATACAGATTATTATAAAAGAAGCAAAACATAAAAACAGTGAGTAGATAAAAACTTCCAAATTGCATTAGGGGACTTCAATAGCATACACATGTTAAAAAGGCATGATGTGCAAAACAACAATGTCAACAATGGCGTTAAAACATAGAGAGTTTGTGGCCCTGACAAATAGCAATATTGTGCTAGTAGATACAGTCAAGTGTTCAACAAGTAGCAGCAGGTTATGGTAAAGTGTAATCAGATGTAAACAGTTTTAGCAGCGTAGAATAAAGTGCAATTTAGTATAGACTGTTTCTTTAAAAAAAGCATTGACAGGCCCTTCCGGTTACTGAGTGAAATAACGGGATGCGTAGCGTATAAAAATTGTAAGGCCTATATTTAAAGCTGTGTTTTCAGGAGTCAGAGCTGCGATAATTGCCTGTCTACGGGTTCGGATTCCCAGCCTATTCCACTCAGTTTTCAGTTTTCGTCTGCGCTATGGCATAAGAGCGGGGCAAAGACATACTACACGCTCCAAAGTTTCAGCTGTCTTGCCACACCCTCTGCACAATAAATCCTCTGACGTCGACGCCAGGAGGGTAAATCTTTTTAAAATTGCCAGTCACCCAATCTAAGAGCCATAAAGCTAAGTTTTAAGTACAAGGGATAAGTGCAGGACAGATGAGAAGGAGAGACCAGCCCATAAGAATTCATTATTGCCTATGCGTGTCTACGTTTATCGAAGTGAGCTTTATCAATGATTAGGGACCTCATTCGAATACGTTTCTTAATGCAGATTTTAAATACTGCCTTGCTGGGGTTGAGATCCCATAGGTCACCCGCAGACATTTGCTGGACGGAGTCCTTAAAAAATCGGCCGTAAGAGCCAGCTGGGTTTTTCTGAGAGATGTCTAACCAAAGTAATGACTCCAATGAACCTGGATTTGCTTGCCTAAGTTTGTGGCACAGATTTAAATACGTGCCAGTGTTTGAAATTTCATAGTTTAGTAAGCCCAATTCTAATCTGATCTGTGCGGCAGAGGCGGTTTTAGGCATGTGGAGGACTTTTTTATAAATTTTGGTCACATGTTGGTTTAAATTGGCGTTTAGTTTTCCCCTAAAAATGTCAATGCCATACGACAGAGTAGGCCCGATTTTTGCTCTCATGACTTCCAATAGTGGTGATAGACTCGGACCAGACAGTTTTTTTGAGAGCTTGGAAAGATTCACCTGAAGGTTCATGTCTTTTACTGAAATTTCACTGCGTTGTTTGGCAAAGGTACCCCTAGAGACAAAGTTGACCCCTAAATATTTATATGTTTTTCCTATTGTAAGGCTCATATTGTTGTCTAGCCATCCACCACCGAGGTTACGTTTTCTACCGAAAATAACCACTTGGGTTTTCTTTAGATTAACCTCTAAAGTATTCATGGTGGTATAGCTGTGTAGTTTGTTTAATAGCCTTTGCAGCCCTATCCGGGTGAGACTAAAAAGGACCAAGTCATCGGCGTATAAAAGGTTACTTATTGACACACCTCCCATTTTGGGTGGGTGGCTGTTTATTTCTTCTAGGGTGGCTGGTAAGTCTGCTATAAACAAATTAAAAAGTAGTGGGGCCAGCACACATCCCTGTTTGACACCTCTAGTTGTCATGATTTTCCGAGAGAGATGTGTGCCAGTCCCCAACTTCACTTGTATCCATCTGCCTGAGTGCAGTTGGATAATCGCCTCCAGATGTTTGGATGGGATCCCCCATTTTTTTAGCTTTACCCATAGAGCAGTCCTTGGGACCCGGTCGAAGGCGGCTTTAAAATCTACAAAGCAGCAAAAAACAGCCCTAGATGTAATAAGTGCTTTATCAACAATTATAGAAAATGTCAGTAGGTTAGTCATGGTGCCAGAATTTGCAGTGAAGCCGGTTTGGTTCTTTGGGATCAAATTATTCTGCTCTGCCCAGGTTCTCAGCTCCTCCAGTAGAATACATGTGTAATGCTTTGCCTCAATGTCTAAAAGGGCAATTAATCTGTAATTGTTTGGAGAGGCATGAGAACCTGACTTGTAAATCGGATGGATTATTGTGCCTCGCCAAGTATGGTTGAACTTCTTAATGCAAAGTTGAAAAGATTAGTTAAGAATCCCTACCAAAGGTTTATATTTGTTTTGAACAAATTCAGTGCTAGGCCATTTGGGCCAGGCGCTCCATCTGATCTTGCTTTTAATAATACTTTGGTGACCATTTCTTGGGTGATCTGCAGATCTTCACTTGGAGATTCTAAAGATTCAGTGGGACTGCTCCAGCTCTTACTCTGGCTTATTTTCGTCGGGTTGAGAGCACATATGTCTGTAGAAGCTGTTCCCTCTGTGGCCCTAAAGTGGTCAGTCAAAAAGGCGGACCAGTCTGCTTCTGCAATGTTTGCGCTCCCAAAGGTGGATGAACTAGAGTTTTGACGATGGATTAAGGCCCAAAATTTTCTTGGGTTGCGATTTTTGCTCTCCCATAGTAATTTACACCAGAATCGGCCTAGGTAAAGTCGTTTGTCTTTTTGTTGAGCCTGCCTAAATGTTTTTTGGGCGGTTTTATACACATTCAAGAGCTCACTGTTTCCTGAGGATTTCTTAAGGGTGTGCAAGGCGTTATTTCTAGATTTCTTCAGTACCCTAGTTTGGCTTGAGATCGAAAACTGGGGACTAGAAGGAGCCTTATGGGAATGCTGTTTGGATAGAAAAAGGCTTATCAAATGGGAACAGAAGATCGACCAGGAAACAGTGGGGGAGGCCGCCAAGTCAGTGCCTCCTGTTGTAAATGCCAAACATGCCTTCATAACGTTAGTGCAGATGTGTTCGCTCCATCTTAGTCGTTTTAGGTTTTCGGTGTAAGTTCCTATGCATGTTGTTGAGGCAAATTTATGATACACTGGCTTTACATTGAGGGTGACGACTTGTGGGCGATGGTCGCTTTCCGATCGGGGATGAATGCTATAGTTACCCAAGTGTTGGAACAGGGCTGAATTACAGATGGTATAATCAAGATAGGAATGTTTGCAGCCGTTTGTCCAAGACCACTTTGGTGGAATGTCTTTCGTAGATCTACCATTCATTACAAAAAAGCCGGCACTGTAAAATTGCAACACACAAAGCTCTCCTAGACCACAATATGCTTGGTTTGGTGGTTTGGACTGTGCCTCTACACTTCTGTTGATGTGGATGGAAAAAGCCCTTCAAAGTCAGCAGGGTTTCCCTGAAAGAGGTTAGTGTTGAAGTCTCCGGTGATCATACAGTCTGAATGGGGATGATCCGCAGCCAGGTCACCATCGATTTTCATTAAGCGTGTTAAATGCTCCTTTTTCGAAGGCGTGCTCGGATTAATGTGAACATTTTAACTCCGAGTAACCAGTACTCATCAAAATTCAATAGCTCGATCGGGCCTTTTAAATTGTTTGAGACGTAGATCGACAGACCACCTTTGGGGTGGCCATAAAGACGGTCTCTAATTGCAGGTTTCAAGTATTCAATAAAGCCTATCACTGGCCAATTTTGGGTGGCCCATGTTTCCTGAAAGGCTATTAAATCGTGCCCAAATGTGAAGTTGTGCGTCGCCAAATTGGTCATTTTCTGATGGAGACCACTAATATTCCATGAACACAGTGTAAAAGAGGACTGCGACTGGGGGTTTAGAAGATTTATAGGAGGTGATGATTTGGGTCTTGATTGGGCCAAGTCATTGCAATTTGGGTCTGCAGAATGTTTTTCAAATGGTCAGTCTGATATTTTGCGGGACAGGGCGGCCGGAAGCCATCCCCAATCTGGTTTTTTTTTCAGGATTAGGGGCTTTAGTCCATAAATTTTCAGTCAGTTGTGTTGTGCCTAAGGCATTTTTTAAGATTGAGTATGGCCTGTTTTTAACTCCAATCCTTGGGCATTGCACTCTTGTCGGGGTGGCTGGTTGCTTTAGTAGCACTGTGGGATAGCCTGGGGTAGAATAAGGATGGATTTTAATTCCCCATTGCTGAAAAATATCCTTTTGGGCTAAGAATGCTCGTGCCCAAATAACAGATCTAAATGACACCAGGGTTACCTCAGAGGGTTGTAGGCCTCTTGGTGGAAGGAATTCAATGGACTCAATTTCGTCCGATGTCAGAGCCTCAAAACCCGGGGCACCGTTCACTAATTTAATTATGTTTGATCTGTTGAGAATATCGTGCCGACCTTTTGATTTATATTCAGGAGCAAGAAGTATTTTGGAGTGCTGTAGGCCACTTTTGGCACTCTTGGTGCTAGGGCTTAGGTTGGGTAGAGTGGATTTATCAATTAGGGAGCCTAAGTCTGATCCCAGATGGATTTGTGGAGGATCTTGTGAACGATCTTGTGAACCTTGCCTGGATGTCTGAGTGTCTTTGAGTGGAATTGATGTGTTATTAAAAATTACTTTTAAGGGATTGGATCCAGTGTTTAATTTTTCAGGGTGAGGTAGACTTGAAGGGGAAGCTAGTTGGGGTTGAGTTATCGTGACTGTCGTCTTCCTTGTGGTTGATTCATTAGATGTACCCCTTATTTTTTCAGTGCCAGGCTGTGGCTCTAGTGCCACTATTTCCGCGGATAAAGTATTTTGATCGTGACGACACGCAGAAATCTGTTGACTTGCACTTGAGGCTAAGTCGGCCATGAGGGGGCTTTGACAGAAACTTGTTGGCGTTGGTGGTAGTTGTGAGACACTTAAGGCTTTTTTATTGGCAGCGGTTGAAAACAGTGGAAATAATTTAGGAAGATAGACTGTTGGATTTAGTCTTAATTTGTTTCTTTGTTTGCGCTGACGTTTACGCTCTCTCTTGGTACAGGCTGGCAAGGGAGCAGGAAGTATTTCGGGGTTGGGTGCTGCAGCAGCAGCTAGTTTAACGGAAGACCCTACCACGTTGTTACCGGTAGTATGAGTTTGCCCACTCTCTGTCTAAGGGCTTAAGGCCGATGATGGAGTCAATGCCACTGAGGATAGAGGGCCTTGGTCTTGGTGGGGGTCTTGGGGGTGGTCAGTCTGTTTCGAGGAAGATTTTAGTTCCCCACTCACCAGAGTCCCAATTGCAGGTGAGATCAGGGAGTTAACCGATTCTGAACTGAGTGTTGGGGGTTTTTGAGGTAACTGGTCCAGACATTCAGTTACTCGGCCTCCCTCAACTGCTTAAATTCGTTTATGACACTTGTTAAAAAAGCTGGAAGCGAGGAGAGGGAATCAATGATGGGCGAGCAGCAGCAGACTGACTGTACTAATTTTGAGGATGATTGCGCTCCTATTATTAGATTGTTCAGTTTATCCAGCTTATTATCGATCCCTGCTGTAAACAGAGCTAAGGTGTTCAATAGATCAACCTGCGTGTCCAATTTATCGGAATGATAGTTTAAGGCAGTGACTGTCAATTGGAAAGTTTGGAGTAATTGAGGCCAGATACTCTTTGTTGTGGAGACATCGGGGTGTGGCTTAGTTTTTAATCTAGGATTGGGTGAGTTTTGAGAGTTTTTAAGAAAGAAGGACAGGTCCGCTAGCAATTGATCATTTGGATCGTTTTTTTGTGGGGACTTTGAAAAAACTGTTACTGCTGCTGGAGGTGAGTGTGGTCGTTGTTGGAGCTTAGTTGACTCTGAACTCCCTTTAAGGAAGCTTGAGCCCTGTAATGCGCAAGGACTAAATATGTCAGAGTTGGGTACTAAATCTTTTTGTGTATGAATTTGTGGAAAAATTAAAAGCGAAATTTTCCGGTAATGTAGTTGAAAAATTCTCTGTTTGCAATGATTGCAGTGCTTGGGGACTAGAGTTGTAAATAAGACTCGCGGGGGATGGTTGGTTGGAGCGGGCCTCTTACTTGCTGGTGTCGTGGGAGGGAAGAAGCTGACTTGGTGAAGGTTGGTGACTTGGTGAAGGATTTTGAGTGGTTGATGAGGGTCACAAAACTTAGTTGCCTCAGAGGCTTGAGGGGAGGGGATTGTCTTCCATGAGCACCAGTAGACAACAATATTTTTTTCAAATCTTGTATTTTCAGTGATATGACCACCAAAGACCCTGATTTTATAATAAAAACAGAGCTTTGGACTATACCATTTTCATCCGAAAGGCAATATTTCTCTCCATGTGTTTCTATACCTGGTGTGTCACGCAGTTTGGTGCTTACTTTCCCTCCATGTTAAAGAACAGTAGATGTTTCAGCACCCAGGCTAATGTGGTGCATAGCTAAATGCATATAAGGTCCCAAAGGCGAGACCAATTGCATTGCAAATGCTTGGTTACCTTGTCACACACAGAGTGGCACCATCAGTGCTGAAGCTCTGGGTGGACACTTTAACTTGCATTTCCTGGTTACCCTTGGTACCATATACTAGGGACTTATAAGTAAGTCAGCTTATGCCAGTCGGGGCTAGCCAATTCAACATATATTTTATAAGGGGTTAGAGCACTGGCACTAAGGTCTGGTTAGCAGGCCTCATTGCACTGAGTCAAAAAGCAGCAGCATCAGCCAAAACTTTGTGATGATCATGTAAAAAGAGCCATTTCCTTACACTCAGTGTATTCAAGTAAATGTGGCTTTAAGGCAATATTAAATCATGTTGGGTTCATTAGCCACTTAAGACAGAAGCCATTAAAATTGCAGTGGAACGTAATTTGAGTGGAATTTGCCAATCATGTATTGGCCCAAGGGCAAACGGATTACCCTACATGCATAAGTTCATCAGAATCTGTCCAACTCAGTTGTGGACATTGTGTGATGTTTGCTGTTTGCCTGAAATGCATTGTTATGATTTCACAATTAATTATTGAAAGGCAAACAGCTGAAATCCCCCAAGCACAACAGTGTGAGGGGAAATCCACCATCAAGAGGGAGAGACCCTCCATCTAATGTTGCATATAGTCTTGCATTTTGGGAGAATCTGGGAGACCCAGCCAATAATTGTCCATGTCGAGCAAGTGTCGTCCGGCTCCACCATGCCTTTCGTGGAGGGCTCTGATACATGGTGCCACACTGGCTTTTCAGCATCTAGGAACTCCCAAGTACAGCTTCTTTTCCACAGACGGCTGCTCTACTAGCAGTTGCATGCATCATGCATAAGGGCCTATTGGGTCGCCATCTCAGAGCCCCAAGCTTCATGGGTTTATAACGAATATGTCTACTACCTGTTCAGTGATTAGTCTTCATTCTCGTTTTCCTCGCCTTGTGACAAGCTGTGTTCGCCCATCCACTGTTAATGCAAGCAGAGTGCTGTTGTGAACAGGTGTGCATTGGCATCACGAGAAAACATGCGCATTGCGTATTAGTCCTTTTTCTGTTGCTAGTGGACCAATGTTGTGACTCTCCCGACCTTGGTGCCAGACTGCGTCCTATCTGCACTGATCGCAGCGCACTGTATTAATGATTTCTCTCCCCACACACAAAATCAAGGGAGGCTTTGAAGTGGCTTTAGCTGCCTCGGTCGTCAGGCCGCATCCTTCCATACGTGTCACCTGTGCCGCCAGGGAGCAGGGAGTCACGTTCTGAATGGTAATGATAACATACTAATCACTTCCCCGCTTTGAAGACGGCTGCGAGGTTTCCCGCCAGCATCCCTGGCTGCTCCAGCTTGGAGGCGCCGGTCTAGGTGTATTAGCTTAAGTGTGCATGTCAATACAGCTTGCATCTCCCATCCGTGGGGGCTCATTAGAGCAAGGTGGAGGCCTGCACCAGACAGCCGCTCCGATTAGGCGGCAGCGCCTTGCGGGTTTGGGACAATTATTATTGTTGTTGCTGGTCAAGAACAAATACGTGAGAGACTCTGCTTTGGACACTGGCCTGCAACACTTTCCCTAAAATCCTAGGTGCGCCAGGCTTTGATTGTGATAGCAGGCCAGATCACGCGTTTCCTTGTGTGAAACAAGTACAGTTTTCCTATCGGAACAAAAATCCAGGTAAGAAAAACTTGAAATATTGAAAGGTTGTAAGAATGGGAAATATATGCAGTTAGGAATATTGGAACTTTAAAGGGCAGGGCACGTACCTGGAAAATAAATTATCTTAAAAGCTTTCCAGTGATCCTGTCCTGGAGGCCAGCCAAGGCACCGAAAAGAAGGAGCTCAGATTTATTGTCAATATTGTATTTTTAACGGAAGAAATATGTCTCGTGCTTGGAACTCTACGTGTTTTGGTTTTGTTTATTTAAGTGGTTTTACGTGTTCCATCTGGCAAAGACATAATGAAGTCTGCCTCCGCCTCACGACTGGTTTATACCTCAGAGATTTAAATAATTTCAATTCTAATTGCTGTATTTTAGGGAGGACTGCTTGTTTTTGCAGCAGAGATCAGGGTTGTATTTTTCCCCCAGATGGGCCGCGTGTAACGAGCTGAGCCTTGTAATGAATGGCAAATCGTGCACCCAGGGATTGCCTTTACCCTGTGAGGAACAAGTGCGAAATATTCACTTTGCAGAAATGCAAAGCATTGGGCAGCCAATACGTATTGATCCGCGCCTGGGGTGCCCGGCAAGGCCTCCGGTTGTCTATTCTGCAAGCAGGCCCATGCATTGATTCTCTGCACTGCAATATAAAAGAATAATTAACATTGAAACGCATAAAAATACAAAAATAAGGTGGCACTGGTGCTTTTCTGTCTGATGGCTTTTTGTTTTTGTTTTTTTCTTCTTCAGAGAGCGCATCTGCTTGATAACACCGAGAAACTGGAAAGGTCATCGCGGAGACTAGAGGCTGGGTACCAGATAGCAGTGGAAACCGGTAAGGATTCTGCCAGTGAGCAAATTGACTTGCTTATGCACAGCAGTCTGCACAGCGCATGACATTTCAGAGGAACTTCAAAGGCGCGCTGGAGACAGCAGCCCGAGATGTGGTTTACATATTGGAGAGACAATTGGGAGCTTATTTGTGCGCCTCTTTCTTCCAGTTAAAAGGCGTGACATCTACAGAAAACAGTTCCCGAGGTTTGAAAGTACACATTCGAAACGAGACGTAACACTTTGTGTAACTTCTACATTTGTCTTAATATGCAGTTACACGTTGTCATTTTAGCCACCTGCAACGATTGTTCGCCAACTGCGCGGCCTCCAGTAGTTTCTCTTATTTTTTTTTCCCCTTCTTGAAACTTACATTCCTGTCTGTGAGCAGCAAGTTTGTATTTTTGCATTTTAGCTGGTGCATGAGCTATACAACTAGGTATCAGTTTGTAGTGTTCAGAAACATTATATTTATGTGACATCTTGTGCACCACCACACTCAGTGTTTTAAAAAAAAAAAAAAAAGCCATGTAAGATTTAGTAACACTTTATACTGGTTCTTGCTTTTCTTAAAACAGGGTTATGTAGGGTTGAGCTATAGGACCTAATCTGTGAAGTGAACTCTTTCCGCTGAGATATGTATTCTTCGTTACAGCCACCAAGGCAGAACCATAATGACAAAGTGGGTGGTACAGGGATAGTTTTGCAGCCGATCTCAAATCTGGGGAACCGGGTTTGAGTCTCGGCAATGACGCTCAACATCCTGTGATTCTGGGCAAATCACTTAATCTTCCCGTCTATGAATGTGTCCTTGTGTAACGCAACTGGGGATCATCTAAAGCGCTGTGATACCTGATACCTTCGGGTCAAGTTCGCGCTATATAAAACTACGAAGGAAAAAAAGCGTAAAGCTGGTACGGTACATGAACAGTTGGGGTAGCTGCTTGGTCGACCTGATAACATGGTTTTTATTAATTGCCTCGCTCTGACTTTAAGATTCTAAAATTCACCCTTTTTTTTATAGCTTGCAGAACCCTTCCGTGGGTGTATAGATTGTACACTATCCTGGTATTTCATGTATGTTTGTGCCAGACTTTGTATGAAAGCCTGGATTATGCAAGCCTTGCATAGAAACACAAATAATTCAGTAGTCCACTGCCTTTCGTTTTTTGCTCTGGCATGAACATAGGCAGGGCCGGACTGGAAAAGCAAACAGGCCCTGGCAATTGAGTCGGGCCGGTTGGGGAGAGGGGCTTAGGGGTTGCACGGGGAGAAAACACTTATGTTACAGCGGGCCGATATTGCAGCTATGTTGCAAAACCGGCCCCTGAAACAAAAACACCCCCGAGAACCAAAACCGGTCCCCACCCTGGGAAACGCCCAGTGCCTGCTACGGCCAGTCCGGCCCTTTAACATAGGCATCTGGGTCTTGCAGTTAACAATACCAACTAAGCTTTGAACGGAAAGTAAACTATGGTGCATGACAGGGTCAAGATATCAAATTACCAATACAGTACAATGTATGGGAATATACACACATTTGCCACACATCAATCTCCCATTTTTTTGGATTTAACATCAGTGACTGGAACTGTCTCTCAGTCTTGCTATCTCTAAGATTCATACAAATAATGTGTTTGAATATTTCTAGTTAATACTCATCAGGTTGGGTTGAGTTCAGTGTGTTTAAAATAGTTATAGTTAAGTTACTAATGTTTTGTTTCCGTGGTTTGTGACTGAATGAGCATTCAAAAGTTCTGTCCCACCAGAGCTTGGTGTGCTCCAGGCTTGTAATCCTGAAACTCTTTAAGAGTTTGTTGTCCAGGTTTCCCACAGTTAAATGTCAAGTAGTCTCCTTTGTAGGCCCCATCCATTGAGAATACGTTTGGGGAGTATTTGCACAGTCAGTCAGTCAAGATCTTAATTTGGCTAATCTCAAGCCATAATAGCACAGAATAAAACATTACAATCCTAAAACTCCATAAAATAAATAAAAACATAATTAAAAGCAAATCATTTACAGTTATTAGGGTCACACAGGTTCATATAGCAGAAACATTTATCACACAGCCCCATATAGATTTCTGATCCTATTTGCGCAACAAATAACATTTGGCACTGCTACACAGAGATCCTGCTCACACAGTTTTTGCAAATTAGGCAGCGCTTCTTTATGAGATCTGATCTTGGAAAAACAGAGAAATGGTCTCAGGAAGTGCTTCCTGGGATGGGTATATAAATGACTAAATAAAGTGAAGTGCACAGTGCTTTGCTTTGTTAAGCCATCACAAAGGCAGTTTGGCAAGTGTGTGCGCCCATTGACGTGCTTGGGGAAGGCCACTAGTTGGTAAAGAGGGTTAAAGCAGAACCTGGTAAGCAGAAACCTACTTTTTGCATCAAGATTTGAGATCAAATAAAATTCACAACCCAGCGAAGTTTTAATATTGCTAGAGTTGACACTACTGCTTAATTGTCAAAATTCACTTGGTGTAGCCTACGCTGAATTTCCCCAAAACCCTCTTTTATTATGGCCATCATAGTTGGTTTAATATCTCTCACGTTGGAATACAGGTCTGCAAGACCAAAGTCCATAAACTCCACTTTAACATTGTTGATCCAGGGGATCGCCGAAGCATGGTTCATGTAGAGCCAATCTTCCAGAACATCTTATTGAATTTCCGTACCACCCAGATAAAATGTTCGGCTTTCAACATTTTTTGGACCAATACTCATGGCAAAGGTTTTACTGAGATTGGTTCGTAAATCGAGCACCCCCATAAAACTATAAAAGGAGTCTAAAAGACATTGCATACCGGTTGCAGTTCTTGAAATAAGTACCTCGTAATCGGCGTACAATAAAATGGGAAGGGCCCTAGACTTTACAATGGGGGAAATCTTTCCCTGCTTTGCGCAGGCTCAGTTCAATGTCATTGATGTAAATGAGAAACAATAAGGGTGCCATCACGCACCCCTGTCTCACTACCATCGAGTATTTAAGTTCAGAAGAGAGATTACCCTCCGTACTGAACTTGACTCTAATCATACAATCCCAGTGCATCCTTTGCAACAAGCCAATTATCACTGGGTCAATTCCCATCTTTGCCTGTATCCGCCAAAGCTTAGATATATTGACTGTCTCAAAGGCCAAAGAGAGGTCCATAAATGCTAGGTGATGGAATCTCTCCTTGCCATGACATATTAGCCAATGACCAGCTTGAGATTTAAGTATTGCTCAACTCTCCCCAGCCTGGCCCGAAACCTGTATTGGACTTTAGATAAGGAAGGAGTTTCCCCCAGCCAATCCTCCAGTTTACTTGTTAAAATCCTACCAAGGGTCTTGGGGGAACTATCTAAAAGGGATATAGGTTGGTAGGAGTGGGAATCATGGAAGTCCTCTTTCTTAAAGATGGGGACCACATCCGCTTCCTTCCATGTGTGTATTCCATGTGTGTATAAGCTCCCCCATGATGTGGATGCTTTAAAAACATTTGTCAAAATTGGGGCCCACATTGCAATATTATCTTTGAAAAGATCTAGGGGGACACTATCTGGGTCTAAGTGCAATGATTACGTCCTTGACTTCTATATAGTCAGCAAAATTGGAATATAGCTCTGGATTACCATAAACTATCTCTTCATCCTCTTGCGTAGGGATTCTATTGTCAGGATTACATATACTATTGTATTGAGCAGCCGATGCGTTCACTGGAATAACTGTCTTCATGGATGGTTTCTCATACTCGTAAAAGAAAGGCTGATTCAACACCTTCCAGAACAGTAATGAGTCCTTCAAGATAGAGGTTTTTACCAGCTCTTCCAAAGATTATTTCCGCAGGAGAGATTTCCTAGCTTCCAAGATAGATTTATAGCTTCTTCTTGCATTCACTGTCATTTGTCCAACCCAGTCTAGTAGAAAGGGCTGGTTTCAGTTTCTTGTGAGCCATAGTGCAGGCATAATTGAACCAGCCTCTAGATGGAGGTTTCTTTGAAACTTTAGACTGCCTCAACCCCTTGTCCACTGTAGAATAAACAGATCTAAAAGCACTAAAGATGTTTTATGGTGACCCCTCCTCCCAGGTAAGTATTGAGAATGCCTCACTGATCTCACAGAGCAGCTTACTCAAACAGATGTCCCAATACACACACTCCCATGTTATCCATAAAAACCCGCTTTGTGAGTAAGATGGGGCCAGGTTCTCCTGCTGTCCCTTCTCCCACCGTCAATGTAAGGTCCAACACTAAAGTGAGTGGGTTGTGGTCGCTAATGCATGAAATGGAGACATAATGGTCAAGTATTAGCTTAGCTAGATCCTGTGACACTAAAAATCAGTCAATCTCACTACCCTTACGCGGAACAATAATTAGTATTGAGTTGAGGGTCACCAAGGGGATTAAATTCTTCAGAAAAACACAGGCGTCTAGAAGTCAGCAATCTGTTCAAGTCCTCCCCAAAAGATGTATGCTGGAAATGTATACATCCCTCTCCCTTCGAGGTCTCAAGGCCACATAAGGAGGGATCAGTGTTACCACAAACCCTCGTGTTAAAATCCTCCCTGGCCCCCAGTTATTGCTTAGCCTGTATACGGTTGATTTTCACAATCTAACCTGTACTCTCAAAATTGGTTCTTAGATATTTTACAGCACTTACATCTTTGCAGGTTTGTCATTTTGTAGGTGAAGTGCATTGGTTGTCTGCACTCCTGAAATTTAAGGATCTTGTTTTATCACAGAGGTTACCAGTGCCTTTAAGGATGCTAAACATATCCTCTTATTTAGTTTGGATTAAATGTCTAAATGTATTTGTTGTTTTTTCTGTAACCGATGCGGAAATCAACAATGGGCTTCATTACGATGTCGGTCGGAAAGGCACCGAACGGCATTTGGACTGGGTGCAAGGTTTTCCGCAACCACTCCTTTTTGCAATGCGAGCCTGTGTTGTCGGTCGCAACACAGGCTCCCATTGAAGTTAATGGGAGTCCGACCGAACGGTGTTCGGATACATCGCAATCGGTTGGTGGGTCAGCTCCCCGAACCCGAGTCAGTGAGAAACGATTCCGACAAGGAGTCGGTTGGAATGCTTTCCGACCGACATCGTAATGAGGCCCTTAGTCTGTTTTGTCAAAATGTTGTTTTGCTTATTGTGCCCTTGCAAAATTCTATTTTAAAATGACTTATTTTTTCATTTTGGAAAACTTTTTTAATTCATTGTTCAAGATTTAAACAACACGCAGGGTCTTTTTTCGCCAGTATCAGATTTATAGTGTGCATTATATTACTGTATTTTGGCAAGTCTACATCCCCCAGCATTCAATTTATGGCCAGAGGTGGAAAAAGGTCCCATTGCATACTAAGAACCACCACCAGGTTAGTATGGATACCCTCTTAAATCCTATGTAAAATAGTGTGATCTCGGATCGAGAAATAAGGTGGATCTTCCTGAAGCCCACATCTAACATATGTAGGCTCTCTAACAAATCCATTAGAAATTGCTTAGGATCTTTAGTGATAAACCTTTTATAATATTCTGAGTTTTATTAATCGTAAAGTGAACTGGATAGCTACCTCTCCAGGGCGAGCAACCTCCTCCTCCCAATCTGGGTCATCAAATGGGCTAACATTGTTTGCTCTTTTCTATCTCCAGGTGTCCATTCGATCCCTCATATTCCATACAGGGTGCCATTAGATTGTGGAAGTGCCCTTATCTATCAGCTCTTCCATTAGAACTCTTTGTTCTAACAAGGTATGAACCTGGCCTGTGCTCAATCCCAGCACAAGAATTCTCAACATGTTCTGCACATCAAATGTCTGAAAGCCCACCTTAGAGAGCCCGATGAGGTCTTGTGAATAACAATCCTTCAATCCCAACACTTTCAGCATTCTTCTCAATTGGAATGGAGTATTTCTAATTATTTGTCCCTCACTGCCAACAATTCTTGTACCCGACTGCCAAGACAGTGGGTCTAGCACCAACTGCATACTTTCCATGGACCCACCTGCATACACATAATGATGGTGTGTCTACTTCACCGACACCAGTAGGGTCCAGCCAGATTTGCAATTCCTCTATTGGTGAATAAGCCCTCAAGTTCATTATAACCAATTGAGTTTCCTAGTAATATCCTGTAAGGTAAGGCAAAATCTCTACTAAGTTATATTCCAAGCTGTCAAATTCTGGGGACTTTTGAATTCCACAATAAACTACAAAGCACAGTGTATTTGTTAAATTAGACATTTATAACACACTTATGGGGAATTTATTAGGGCATAAAATGACGTGGCCACAAAATCAACTTTTAGAGACTTGCCTTACCCCGCATGGACAAGGGAAGTGTATCCCAGTAATGAGCACTTGAACCTTTCTAGGTGCACTGCAAGATTATCTTAAAAGAACCCTACTTTGGCTGTAGTAACTATCATGCCAAAGTATCTGCAACCTTTCTCCACCCCTTAAAGGTAATACTATGCTATTACATTTGAAATTCTTGAGCTTGCCAGATTGTAAAGCAATCAACCCGTCCACCCTTTGCATTGCAGTTTGTGATTTTTGTCTCCTTGTGTAGTAGTAAGTTATGGGCCTAAGGATGTCCAACTGTACATCTTAGACATTTCGCTGTCCATATTGGACAGTCAAGCAAATTGACTCTACAGTATGTGTTCATTAGTGACCCGAGATTGGAAATGGCACCCCTAGTTATTAAAGAATGGGCCTTATCTCTTTTAGCTGTTCAGTAGAATCCTGATGAAGAAAGGTAACGGGATGCAACATCTTGTTGCCTCCTTTCTTTCTAGTGCTGTAAGTCCTGGCAAATCGGCTCATTGCTATCACAGAGTGAGCAAATACATGAATAACCGTAAAAGTTATGTCTAGGTATTGAATGGTCAGTGTATTATGGCGCCGTTTCCTACAAGCAGTAGCCACGTAAACATTGTAACTGTTGTGGGATGGATGCCTACTTTGGGAGGACAGTCTCTTTCTGCAATTGATATAAAAGCAATAATAAGTTCATGTCAGTCACCCTTTCTAGGATTACCTGTTGAGTTAACTGACTCGGAAATACCTGTATTTACAAATGATATATACGTTTTAAAAAACTAATCATAGCAAATTTTACATTCCACTGAATCTGCACTCCTGTCCTCCACTGAAACCATCCGTGCTGCCCTGGATCAGGGCAAACATGCTGTCCTGATCCTACTAGATCTCTCGGCAGCTTTCGACACGGTATCCCACGCTATCCTTTTACATCGCCTTACCAATGCAGGCATAGCAGGAACCGTGTTCGAATGGTTTAAAAACTATCTAGCACACAGGCACCAAATCATAAAGCTAGGCGATTTTTCTTCAGAAGAAAAAAATATTAAAACAGGGGTTCCGCAGGGCTCTAGCTTAAGCCCTACCTTATTTAACCTGTATATGGTTCCCCTACTAAACCTAATTTCCTCCTTTAACATTAGTACTGTCGCCTACGCTGACGACACTCAGCTTGCTCTGACCCTTGACAAAAATCAATCTAACGCAGAACAAACACTAAAAGAATGTCTGTCAGCAACCTCTAAATGGATGTCGCACAACCATTTGAAGTGTAACTCGTCCAAAACTGAAATCATTCCTTTCGGACCCAATAATTCCTTCTCACTACAAGACTGGTGGCCTGAACAGGCAGAAGCCTCCCCCTAACACTATCAATGCTGCCCGAAACCTAGGCATAAAGTTCGACAACACTCTGACTTTTAACCAACAAGCCAAGGAAGTAGCAGGGGTATGCTTCGGCATCATAAGGAGTCTTAGAAAAAATGTTGATCTTCTTCCCCTGAGCGCCAGACGTACAGTAGCTGTTGCCTTAATAACATCTAGGCTGGACTATTGTAATAGTCTTTATGCAGGACTTAATAAATCAGCCCTGCATAAACTCCAAATGGTCCAACATGCTGCTGCCAGACTGGTCCTCAGACTGCCTAGGAAATCTTCGGCCTCTACAGCTCTGGATATATTACATTGGCTCCCTATACACAAGCGCATACTTTTTTAAGTTCTCACCATTACTTACAGAGCCTTTCACCACCACGGCCCACTGTACTTGCGCAAACACTTTAAACAATACCATCCGTCAAGATCACTCAGGTCCTCCACAGCCAATTTACTCCTTGTCCCCAGGTTCAAAATGTCTACTAGAGGAGGAAAATCCATTGCAGTCATTGGCGCGAAAGCTTGGAACAAACTTCCCTCTTTCCTGCGTCAATCCACTACTGAACAAAAATTCAGAAAGTCCCTAAAAACATGGATCTACTCCCTCTCCAACTCCGAATGCATGGGACTCATATGATGTGCTTCTTATACAGGTAGATTTTTTCATCCACTACCTGTTATTTTCTGGAATCCAAGCGCCAAGATACTCCTTGGAGTGGTAGCGCGCTATATAAGTCCCATCTCACATCACATCACATCACATCACATCACTTCGTTTTGTTTATATTTTAAACCCATACATCTTAAAAACGGATTTCAGATTTTCTACCTGTGTTTTTTAGATAGTCCTACTAAGCTGGCATTATTTATGTTGCCTTGATTGGTAATAAATACCTCGTGTCATTTTACCAGAATCTTTTTTGTTTCTTATCCTATGTTCCATAGCAACTACCTTGGAATTGTAATCAGTCTCCTTAAAGAGCATACAAATAGTAAATGGAGCCAGTGGCTTCAGTTAAGATCTAATTCGACTCACAATAGCTTGATGTGAATTAAGCTGTTTTGTAAGCCTCTGGTTAACTGGTCCATACTCCAAGGTACGTTCCCACAAGGATTGTAGGACTGTTCGATCCTTACTTTCCACGATGGACAGGGTCGGACTGGCAGATAGGTCAATCTGGCAGAGTTAGAATAGCTGGTCTGTCAGGTAGGTGTGCATGTCATTTTTTGGGGCTAGTGGGGGCCTGATTTATGGACCGGTGTGTAGGTTTTTACTGTTGAATTCCCTGATATTACCACAAACATTGTCCCAAAAGCACAAATGCATGCAGTCGCCCATAAATTGCAAAACACTGTGTACTTTATAAGTTCAAAAGTGCCCGGATTTGCAAACGTGGGCCTGATAGCAAATGTGTGTCCTACTCCCACCCTGGTGATGGAGCCCTTCACTTTGGGGAAAAAAGGTTTGAGGCTCCTTGTCGGCCAATGGTAGGGGGTGGGCCCGTTGTAGAATGAAAAATTTAAATATTTTCCATAGCTGACTATTTTCAAACAATTATTAGATAAAAATGTGATGTTGACCACGGTCAAGAATGACATTTTCTGAGCATTTTGAGAATGTATTGTTAAGCGCATAATGAGTTTTCTTTCAGAGACACAGTTATGTATACATACTTTCCATCACTAATTTGTTTAAAACATTTGTAAATCAAGAACAAATAAAAAACACATTTGAATTGTATTATCACCATCCATGTGCACACAACTGTTTTGTGCAATCTGTGATTTAGGTGAAAAGAGCAAAATACGATATTCTCATTGGTATTGTTTTTACTCCTGACAACAGTCCAGTTCTCTGGAAAGGGAACACAGTATTCTGGAATTAATAGATTCAGAAGAGTTTGATTGTGCGTTCTTTGTTGCAAAGGAGAGGAAGTCAGTTTCGAAGCATAATTTCCTTGGACATGGTTTTCTGGATTTGCAAAGTATCACATCATTTGGAAAATTCTCATTCCTAACTCTCTAGGTGTGTTTTGACAGTTTTCGACTCCATCAGAGAATAATCATTGCCCTTATTATCAGGAAAGGGGTCTCTCTAGTGATGCCTTGTTATTACATGACAGACGTAATTTAAGACACAATCAACTTCAATTGAGACCGAGGCAGGCAGATGAAAATAGTAGATCTGCACCAGAAGATCCCTGCCGCAGCGAAACAATAAATTAGGTTCCCAATGCAAACACATCATTTCATCAAAGAAACTACCACTACTGATGCCATAACAGGCAGCACATATGTCCTGTACAACAGTACTCTGTTAAGAGGAATGCAATGTTTAGTTATTGCCTCAAGTTCTACAAATTGGGCAACCAGCACAGATAAAGTTAATTCAAATGCAAACACCCCTCATATGTGTTTCATAAATACTTTAAGCCTGATTTAGAGTTTGGCAGATAGTTTTCCGACATAAATGCAACAGAGTACTCTGCCCGGCAAACACTCAGCCTGCCCTCCTCATTTAGAGTTGGGCAAACCTTAAAAAGCGCTCATTGGCTCGGTTATCAAAGCTTCCTTTGACAACCTGACAAAGTAGGGACCGTTGAGGGAGGATGTTACACTGTCCGCCCTACTTGGAGGTGAGGAACTGGAAAAAACACAGTAAAGACCTCTACATGCCGAGAGAATTCTCCCAGGGTGTGGGGGGTCAGTATTTTGTTGTTCTTCAAAAACAGACTCCCCCTTTTTGAAGCATAAATAAATGTCAATAGACTGGTGTATGTCCATCAAAGCAGATGACATATGTACAACAAACATTTTGTACATGGAAAGGAACGGTTCCATTCAACGTACAGAGTCATCCTTTAGGCCGGCGAACATCTCTAGATTTAGCAACCCGAGCACCCTTGGGATGATAGAGGGATTGCCCTCCACCACCTGTAAGGACACTACTCCATCTGACAAACTCTAAGTCTAATTGGAAGTGCTTCTTTTGTCCTATTTTCCCTTGGTCCTTGAAAGTATATTGAGTCTTTGCACATTGTTTTTATTTATAATACTGTTAGAGTATAAGGCTTCTTGAATACACAAGTCTGCCTTGCTATTATTTTTAGATATGAAATTTTAAAACTTTTATACATTTTGAAGAAGCCCCTCAATGCACAGTACCTAGTTCTTGGGGACTATCCCCTGTTCTGTCGCTAGCAGCCAGAACTAGCAATCTAGTAGCACTCTACTGTGGCTTGTCTTGCATTCAAGAAAAGACACATAGATGCTGAAGATTGGAGGACATTCATAAAAATATATACTCTGAGGCCTGAGTCTCCTCCTTGCCCTACATCTTATGACATACAAAAGCAATTGGATGCTGAATGGCCTCCACATTGCACTGTGCCTGGTTTGCTATGGCCAGAAATCCCATAAATATGCATCTGGATTGTTAAACATAACAATAATTTAATTTCTTCTCAAGTACGGTTGTGAGGTGGAGGGTGGGCAATGCCATCCCAACAACACTATCTTACTGCCTAAGAAGGAGAAGGTATGGGGCATCATCAACCCGGACAGACCAGAAAGAGCCAAGAGTTGGAGACTGAACCTGACAACTTACTTGAGGAAGAATAGAAAAATACCCACCTTCATGAACACTTAACGTGTCAATCAACTACATATCTATTGATAATAGGGTACAAAATGCCCAAGCACCTGAACATTTATAGAAAGCATTTTGACATTTTGTATCTTAATACAGTTATTGCTAATTCCTCATGGCATATGAACTTCCCACCATGGCGGGTCACTTCGCAAGCACTGATATGGGCTAAAATGTGCTGCTCAACACACTGTGGAGCATAGCATGAGCACTGGTTTCACCTAAGATCAGGTCCAGCAATCGTACATGTTTAGTTAACCATACAGACCCATGAAGAGCCAGGTAGTAAAATACCTCTTGTGGAAGTGTTTTATAGAAGTACTGAACAGTTATCCACCATAGAACTATGGCAAATTGTTGTATGTAAACAGGAAAGATGTTACAAATCTAAGGGCCAGATGTACAAAGAGATGGTTCTTACAAGTTGGTCACAAATTGCAATCTGAGATTTTGTGACCAAACTCTGATTTGACAAAGCGACCTATGTACTATTGGAGCATTCTTAAACCCACCATTTGTGGAGGGGGTTGTGGAATGACCTGCCTAATGAATATTCACTATGCAGTTCAAAATTTGCAATACCATATGATTGTCTACAAACACAGGAATGGTGGCCCGCAAAATCACCATCCTGTATTTGCATTGCCAAATGGAAATTGATTATATCGAAGGGTTTCGGTTTTTCTTTTTACTGATTTTTACAGATAAATAGACCGAAAACAATGTGTTTCCTGTCTGTATATATTTTTAAAAGCGGAAACTTTCCATGCTATCTTTCATAATAATAATAATAATAAGGGTAGTTTATAAAGCGCATGGTTACGCAGACGCGTGTCCCCGCGCTACAACTAAAGGACCCTGGACGAGGTTTAAGAGAGTAAGACCAGTTATCTGGAAAACAGGTATGTTTTTAGGTTCTTGCGGAAGCTGTATTCGGATAGATCTAGGCGGAGATGGAGAGGCAGGGAATTCCAGCTTTTCGCCGCCAGATGGCGGAAGGAGCGTCCGCCCATGCGGGCCCTTTAACCCTAGGAACCTTTAGTAGGGCCCCCTGTGAGGAGCGCAGATCGCGTGATGGTATATACCTGGTTACTAGGTTCTGAAGTGGAAAAGGCGATTTCTTTGCAAGGATGCGGTGACAGGTACAGAGGGCTTTGAATTCCACTCTGCTCTTTACTGGCAGCCAGTGGAGGGTTTTAAGAGCGGCCTTGGTGTCTGACCGTTTAGGGATTTTTAGGATAAGACGGGCTGCCGCATTCTGTATTACCTGGAGGCGATTCATGGCCTTACAGGTGGTTCCCAAGTTATAGTAGGTTGCCGTAGTCCAGGCGTGATGTCACAAGGGCATGTACCAGTGTTCTTCGTGCAGACATAGGAAGGAGGTCCAGAACCTTCCGTATAGTTTTTAAAATACTAAAACAGACACCTGCCACTCGATCTATTTGGGGTCCAAAGGACAGGTCAGCATCAAGCCATACGCCAAGGTTTTTGACTCCCTGGCGGGGTATGGGAGCCTCACCCAGGCAAGGAGGCCACCACGCCGATGACCAAGCAGATGGATTCCCCCCCACAACGAGCACCTCGGTCTTGTTGCCGTTTAATTTAAGGCAGTTGGTGGACATCCAGGTTGCAAGTTCTTGCATGCAGTCCCTGAAACTGTCCATCGCAAGACCGGGTGCACGCGAGAGGGAGATGGCCAGCTGCGTGTCATCGGCGTATGACACAATGTTCAATCCATGACTCATGGCAATTGAAGCTACTGGCGAGACATAGAGATTAAACAAGGTTGGGCTCAGGGACGAACCCTGAGGAACGCCCTGTCCCAAACCTATGTCTCTGGAGTAGTGGTCGCCCTGGCGGACTTGGAAACTTCTCCCTGTCAGGAAGGATTGTAACCATTGGAGTGCAGCTTCGGATATTCCTCCGTGATTCAGACACTGTAGCAAGTTGACGTGCGCTACAGTGTCGAATGCTGCACTCAGGTCCAATAGGATGAGGGCCATGGTATGACCCTCGTCCACTCCCTGACGTAGGATCTCTACCGCTGTTAGGAGTGCAGACTCCGTTGAGTGGCGGGGGCGGAAGCGGAATTGAGTGTCGTGCAATAGGGCAGCCTTTTCCACGAAGTCCATCAGTTGCATATTGACCGTTTTTTCAGCCACCTTGGCCAGATAGGGAAGGAGTGAGATAGGGCGGAGGTTATCCAGCTTCTCGAAGCTGATGGTTGGTTTCTTCCTTAGAGGTAGAACTACCGCCTTTTTCCAATCTTTGGGTACTGTCTTGGTGCTAAAAGATACATCTAATAGGTGTCTGATGTAGGGTTCCAGTACCACCAGACTATCCGTTAGGCGGTTGGGTGTGGTGGGGTCTCGAGGAGAGCCTGACTTCACCGATCTACAGATTTTTAGAAGATCTTCCGTGGGCGGGGTGACAAAGTTGGTCAGTCTTTGTTTATCTCCCCACTCCTGTGTGCTTTCAACGAACTCTGCCCCAGTTATGGGTTGCGTTGGGAATGCTGAGTAGATTTTGGTTATTTTTTCTGAAAAAAAGTCTGCGATTTTATCACACAATTCTGGTGAACAGTCGTCGGGGACAGTAGCTGATTTTCCGCTCGAAAGTTTTTTGTAGAGCGAAAACAGCTCTTTCGTTGAATTATCAGCTTCCCTGATTCTAGACGTATAGTATGCTGTTTTCGACTTTCTGATTAGGCCATGGTAAGATCGCCTCTCGGTCAAGTAGATAGTTCTGGTTTCTTTAGAGAAAGTCTTGCGCCATTCCCTTTCGGTTCTTTTCAATGCGGATTTCTGGACTCTCAGTTCATCCTTGAACCATGGGGCGGTTTTTTGTGCACGGCCACCAAATTTGGTTTTTAGAAGAGGAGCTGTGCAGTCTAGTGCCTCATTGATGCGTATGCAGAGGTTAGCATTGGCTGTATCAGCATCATCCCCCCCCTGGGCTCCCCCCTTTAGTCAGTGCTTCACAGAATTTAGACTGAGAGAAAGTCGTGAGTCATGAGTTCTAGACAACAGCTGCGCAGGCAGACAGCATGTAGGGTTAAAATACAGGATGAGATTTCCTTAAATACAGGCATATGTTAACATATATTTGTAGAATTTTGCTAATATGTACTTGTGGGTGTATTCTTTTGTTATATGTGGTTGCTTAGTTTTCTAAAACGTGACAGGCATCCATGTTTGAGTGCAGGTCAAAGTTATATAAACACAGAAATATGCCATTTTACAGCTACATGTATTCTTGAAACAAAATAAATATGAATATACCAATAAAATGGGCAAAAAAATAAATATGGATAAATACAGACGGAAACGTTAAAAAAAAGAAATACCATTAAACAAGGAGCCCTAATTATATTTCTATCTATCTATATAAATATATCTATGTGTGTATATATATATATATATATATATATATATATATATATATATATATATATATGTGTGTGTCATATATATGTTGTGGTGGCTGTATTGAGTCACAATGTATGTGAAGAAGCGGTCTTCTTCTCAAACATAGGGGCAGTGCAATGAACAAAGAACGTTTTTAAAATCTCCTATGTTGGGGAATCAAGGTTGCTCAGGTGAAGGCGTAAGCGTTAACGTGTTGGCAGCCTGTAGTTTGGTGCCATGTCACAATAAAAAAACGGAAGCATGGCACTGCGCCGGTGCCTGTGCTTGTGTTTTTCTTTGGAGGCTCTGTTATATTGTTGCGGCTGGCTCTGTGATTGAGAAAAGCAGTGCAGTGGAGATATTCATGCGTGTGTCTGCACAGCAGCCAGCACGCCGAGATGAGTTGTGCTCTGAAAACATTCAGAGATAAGGGGCATTTGGAATACCAGGATCAGCACTCCACCGGCGAAGGAAAATAAAAAATTGTAGTTGCGAACACAAGGTTGGAGTAAGTGAAACTCCTGAATGGGTGCCGTAGCAGATTAGACGGTTGTTGTTGGATCATCCAAGATTGGTTCATGCTAGTGTTATCGGCCTGATCGCCCAGAAATCAGTTCAATTACAGGCTTAGTATGACCGGTAACCTGACAGAACTGTCACTTGAGAACAATTAGCATAATGGTGCTCTTACAGGCACTTGAAATTCATCCGGATGTCATATAGAGTCAAGTATATATGATTAGGAGGCGTGTGCACTGAACATAGTTTTCCGGTTCTCCTATACAAAGAAACAGTTGGGATATTTAGGTCTAGTACTAGAGTTCAACTAAAACATTCATAGCAGCATTACCCCACATACATAATGAGCGGGAGATCATCACGATGGCAGAGCGATGAGCCAAGTGAGAAAAAGCGACATGGGATTTGTTTAACTGCAACTCAGATAATTAAGGAGTTAGAAAAATCATTCATCGCATAATCAAATAAATGGTGGGAGATTACTTCATGCAACAAATATCTTGGATGTGGAAGAGTGCCATTGTGGGCTGAGAATGTTTGTAAGGCCAATGTTTGAGCATATGGATCCTGATTTATTTGAAATATGGAGGTCACACACAGAAGGTTGTTCCTTTAAGCATTTGAGAACCCTTATCATGCACGCTAAACATCGTGTGGAAGAGCAAACAGCAAAAATAGATATATTACATAAAGAGTTTGAGGCAAATAAAGATCAGGAGGATGTCTGAACCTATTGAGCAAAATGGAGGAACGCATTGCTAAATGCGAAGAGGACACCAGGATGCGTAAAGCCCATAAATTCATTTGTGATCAAATGGACTATCAATAAGGCAGAATCTACACCTTTGCCAAAAAATGGAACATTTGAGAGCTAAGGAGAAGTTAAATGCGTTTGGACAAACCTCAAGAGTTCCAAGTGATGCAGATGTCTGTTTGGATCCAGGTTCTTCTACAGATGAAGGTCCAAAGGAGACACTGGATTTTCACAAGTAAATGCATCTGCTGAGAATGGCCGGCCTCAACATGGCAGAGGAATGGGCCGCGGAGGTACAAGACGAGGAGGGGCAAAAGAAGGACACACCGAGGTATAGACGATATTGAAATCACTGACATGCAATCTAATACAAGTCCTAAAGTCATCAATATTTCTAGAGTACTTCTCACTGAAATGCAAGAAAGGATTTTGAATTATGGACTCAGTTTTTGCCCTTTGTCTTGTCTGGACTTTGTCAGACTACGCATTGAAGCTTATAAATTCATCAGGAAACTGAAGTTACATAAATGCCATGCAACGAATAAACAAAAATACAAAACATACCATAGAGATTTCAGTGTAATTGAAACGGACTACACCATTGGAGACATTCTGGAGCTTTTGGCTACAAAATATTTAAATGCTGAGGGAACAGGCTCCAGGCCACCCAAATCACATGAAAACATAGATATTGCACAGTTGGAACGCATGGGGTTTTCCACAGATTCCACTAGTGAGAATGGCTTGAAGTCTCGCAATAAGTTAACTCCTCAAATACCAAGTGGAAATCTCATAGATGTGTTTCAGGAACTAGTTGTTGATGATATCAACAAACTCAGAAGACCACCATGACACAAATGCCATACCAACTTCACATCAAAGGAGTGATGTGAGCTCAATACATTAAAGGCTAACAATTCCATCATTATTAAGCACTCGGACAAGGGCCACAATATTACCATCGTGGATAAGACCCAGTACTTCAAAGAAGCCAATAAGGAATTGAATGTCAAAGATCGCTATGAATTGTTGAAAAACAACCCAATAAATGAGCATCTAGTTGAATATCATGGTATGTTTAAAACTTGGTTGGTTCTGGGGCTTTTATCATTTGATGAATATGCATAACTTAAGGTTGACCATCCCATGAATCGGGTCATTTATTTCCTTCCTAAAATACATAAGGATAAACGGAGCCCTCCAGGTAGACCCATAGGGAGCATGGTTGGCTCACTCCTTGAAAATACGTCCAAGTTTTTGGATCTCTTTCTGTGTGAATATGTGACTAGTCTGCCCTCCTATATTCAAGATACCAATTACTTTTTATGTAAGATCAATAACATCCCTAGGTGTAGCACATCATGTTGACAATGGATATCAGTTTATTGTACACATCTATTAAGCCTGAATATGGCATAGAGGCCTGTCAATATTTCTTGAATCTGTTCATTTCTTCAAAAACAAGGGCCTGCTATGGGGGCCTCCTTTGCCCCCACATATGCAAATCCATATATGGAAAGTCGGAGAAAGAAGTGGCTTGGTTCGACAACAATTAGCACTACATGAACACAATTAAATTTTGGGTGCGTTTAATTGACGACCTCTTTCTCATACGGGATGGAGATTAAACGCTTTTGTGTGAATATATAGTCATCTTGAATCGCAACATTTCCAACATTTGATTAACAGCCAAGTGGAGTGTCTAACTTTTTCTAGATGTCAAACTGGTAGCCCAGGATGAGACTGTCCACACCAGCATATTTTGTGAAGAAACAGCATGTAACTCGATTTTACACGGCAACAGTGGGCATTTTAAGGCTCTAAAATGGAGTATTCCTTATAGTCCGTTACTGAGAGCCCGGAGGATTTGCTCAACCGACACTTTATATCAAAGAGAATCCAAGGCAATGATGAAACGGTTTCAGATAGAGGATAGCCTTGAAAAACCCTGAGTGAAGCACACAAGAGTGACGTTCAAAAACAGTGAGAAATTATTGTAAGACAACAAACAGTAGAGCGATTGGTTCCACAGATGCAACAGCTTACACTGGATCTGACAACAATGTCACTCGTTTCTTTTTGGAATATAATAATAAACATCATATTAGATCTTTACTTGCACACAATTGGAATGTGCTACAGCATGATACACATCTTAAAGAGGTTTTGGGCGCTCATCCCAACATTACATATCGAAAAGCTAAATCATTAGGCAATATTTTGACCAAATCCATCTTTATTGGAAATGACTGTTTAGAATTGTTGACCAAAAGGATTTTGTTATGTTTTGTGGTTCATCCTTGAGAATTTGAATGAGGGGCTAGTGCTGATTTTTAAGATATTCTTTGTTTCACACCTCTTTCACTTTGGAATTGCACCTTCATGATTTTAGTCCTGTGTTGCAATAATTCTGATTGCTCTTTGCACTTTCAGGAGCATCCAGGGAGAATTTTCATCTTATCTTTGGGAGTGTTGAAGCTGCATGACATATCGCCAAGCAATTATGAATGTTGAATTATTATATTGATTGACTGTGAAGAGTAGATATTGATATTTACATCTATATGTTTGCACTTTAAGCATCTTTGCTCATTGTATCATGAATAGTGTGAATTTTTGCTCGGGATATTGACTGGCTATTGTGGAAAATAGATTTATATTCAACTGTTTGCACTTTAGCGTCTTTGCACATTTTATCATAATAGCGTGTTCGCATGCTTATGAAATTGACCGACGTGAAAAATAGATTTACATTTAGCTGTTTGCACCGTAAGCAACTTTGAACCCCTTACATATGAAGTATGTGTTCTGCATGAATATGGTCTTAATATCTTTTATTAAGTATATAGAAGTACTGTTGTATTATGAATGTGTGCCATAGAAGGCATAATTTGGTGGTATTGAAGGTCGTTTCTAATTGTCGCATATTTATGTGCATATTCATATGTATTTCGGGATTTCACTATTTAGTTATATTTATATATTGATAAGTCCATTGTTTCCTATGGTGTCAACGCAACAGCATGTAATCTGATATATTGATGCGATGCTACAACGAATCACGCTATATGTATTCCAAGAGCTTAATGTTGCGCATGTCATGGTGGCTGTATTGAGTCAAGGTGTATGTGAAGAAGCAGTCTAGTTCTCAAACATAGGGTCAGTGCAATGAACAAAGGACGGTTTTTAAATTACCTGTGTTGGGGAATCAGGGTTGCCCACTGGAAGGTGTAAGCCGAAACGTGTTGGTGTCCTGTAGTTTGGTGCCATATCACAATATCCTGCTGTGCCGGGGTTTTCTGTTAGAGACTCTGTTACGTTGGTGCGGATGGCTCTGTGATTGAGAAGAGCAGTGCAGGCAGGCAGACAGACAAACACACACTTTTTTTTACAATGATATTTTTCTCACAGTTTGACTCATTTTCGTGAAACTTTACACACAAAAAAGTAAAGTTCTCTACCCCAACTCCTTCTTGAAAGTTTCGGGGTGATCGTCAAGGGGGGACTAAGAAGAAGGGAAGAGATCTCAAAATACTTTCTGCATGAAATTTCTATTGGCTAAATGGGGAAGGGTCTGTGGGAACATTGATCATAGGCCAGGAACTGCTACCATAAGAAGATACTACTTTATGTAAAAATTCTTTTTAAAAAGACATTGAAATTCGATTAATAAAAACAAAGGTTAAAGCTGAATTATACGTACGTACCGTACTAAGATTTTGACATGTGCTAAAAAAAATAATTTTAAAAAGGAAATTTACTGAAAAGAGCACTATCGTTTTAAAACCAAAAAAAGCACTGAAATTCGACAATTGTATGTAACGGTATGATGTACTGCTTATGATCTCACATATTACATCAACGATGATGTCTGAAGTCAATGGCGGTGCAAGTTATACTTCTGTCAATTACGTATAACTGGAAAAATTTTGTGCTTTTTTAGTTTTAAATTGGTAGGGATGAAGTAAAGTTGACAAGACTAAATTGCAGCACAGAGAGTGTTTTTTTAAGTATATAGAAGGAACTTGCACAGTAGGAGCCTTCCCAGGAGGCCAGTGGAAGACTTGATAAAAGGATGTGATATGTTGTCTGGACTTCAGTGTTAGGAATAGACTAATTGATGTGTTTTGTAACACTTGCACATGAGGTTTACGTTAAAAACATTTTACTAACCTGCCTAAAAGCTAACTTCCTATTTTTCCTGAATAAAAACTTTTCCTGAGATGTCCGTGTAATAAATTCCGGGTTAATTATGGTTCCTACCTGTCACTGGCAAGTCCTCGTCCAATACTGTGATAAAGTTTTAGATTTAAACATAGGGATTACCCACTTTAGGGGCATCATATCAAAGTGAGGGATTCCCTCTAGATTATGTATTGAGGTCCCATGATCGGGAATGCTGTTTTAAAACTTCAGTTTTAGCGACTGGTTAGCTGCGATGGCATCCTTTTTATATGGTTTTCCTTTGCTTAATGGTAGCTAATGAATGGTGCAGGCCAATATCAAAGGCAGTATTATACCAGATATGGAAACACGCCTTATGAAAGTTTGCTTATCGTCTTTGGTGTGGGAACATGCCAAGATCGTGTTCTTAGTCGATCATGCAAGACCAAGCCGTGTCATGATTGTCTCTGAAAACAAGCATTTACAACTGGATGTGTCTTGTGATTGAAAGCAAATGGTGGAAAGAACCAGGTGTGCAATAAAGGGATTCGCAGCAGAAGATATCCCATTTGGATGTAATTCTCAAGTATAACTGATGTTGCATATTTCATAAGGGCAAGGATTAGGGCTTTGGTGACATCATAAGAATGTCTGATCTGGTTAGAAGGATGCTTATGGATACATGCTGAGGTTGAGTCGCACCAGGACACTTGACACTACTGGTTAGAGAAATAGGAAGATAACGATTGAGACACTTCCGAACACTTCTCCTAATTATTATCTGGGAGGAGAGATGCAAGAGAAGGATGTGACGGTCAATGGCGTCAAAGGCAGTTGAGAGGATTTGTAAGAAAGGACAGACCCGCTCTGCACTACTAACGTTCTTAGTTGTCACTGGAAGAGACCAACTTTTAACCGTAGTGAGAGGAACTCTTGTCACTGCCTCGCTATAAACGAATTCATTATTGAGCCTTTACTGAAAAGAGTACTTGTGATCCAACTATTTTTAAGCAAAAGTGACCTCTTCTGCCTTCCTTTATTTTCCTGCCTTTGAAAGAAGTTTTCAAAGGTGGCCTTCCAGCTTCTTCTCATCACAAGCTTCTGAAGTACAAAGTTCTGTCCGGATTGTCGTACAAAAACTACATCTGACAGGATTAGAGGCTTGCGTCCTTTTAATTTTCAAAGGTTGGTGAAATGGGTAAGGGAAGGATTCCTGCTGCAAAAAAATCCCTTAGATCGATCCACAAAATATTAAAAGATAATGTCAAGAAACTAACGTTAAAGAATTGCACATGCATTTTCAGTTGAATAGAGTTTTGTGGCACCAAACCCTCAGAACTGTTACGTTCATGACATGTTGTCATCCAACAGCAGCTCATAAAAAGTATCTTCATCCCTCTACCCTTTTTTTGTTGTTGTTTTAATTTCTCCCATGAGTGACCCTTAATTGTCATGGTGCAGGCAGACAGCCAAAAAGTTATCTTATTTACTGCTTCTGCTAACCCAGCCTATTGGGTTCCTTTAAGGTTTCAGCAGGGGTGCTTTGTGGCGGGTGGGTTCAGATAGAGTACCACACTCTTGGGGGGCTAGTAAGCTGAGGGGCTGAGCGCCAGGTGTTGGTATTGATAGGTAACCCAACTCCTACATAGCACTAGGCCAAGCTCAACACAAAACGCATGTTACTTTGTAAATGTCCAGAGATTCCTCCAGTGGATAATTCAGTTATATTAGTTTCGTCTTTGCTATGGTGCATCGAAGAAGGTGCACAAAGTGCCAGTAGAGCCATTAAATGCTACCTTCATTAAACTGCTCGGTAAAATATATGTTGGGGTCGCTGTGCATGGGTAGTTTGCAGTCGATCGAAACCCTTTTCCTTTAATCCACAAACTCCATCATTGCATTAGTGAAATGTAACTCTGCAGGCACACCTTCACAAATGTCACAAGAACATTACCATATCAAGCAGCAGGTTGGGAAGGCAGGTGGATATAAACGTGTAACCAGAGCCCACTGTGCTGTCTATAATCGAATTTCAACCACCATTGCCAAAGTGGTAATGCATGAGGAGATTAAAATCGCGTCTTCTTTTAATAGACCCAAACTGACGGCCTCTTATTTGTAGCCACAATTCAGGCCTAAACAATCTGCCCTTTCTGGTTAAAAATCAGGTCAACTATATTGATCTCCCTGTGATGTGCTGTAAACCTTTATTTGTTTGCACTACTGTTAAATGTGTATAGGACGCATTGTTTTGAGAGTGTATGGCTTTCTGCCTGTTATCAGCCCTTAATAACGGTAATTTGAATCTGCTGCTAAGCCAGTACTGTAGTAACATAGTTTCCGAAGAGTTAAGGGCAAAATCACATTTTTATGTAGTATCCTGCTGGTCACGAGCTTTTTGACCAGTCCTTCCAGTCACCTGTAGTGGTCTGGCTGTTTCCCATAGATGCCTTTCAAATGATAGCTTTGTTGATTTATCACTTGTTTCCAAAATACACAAGCTGAAATAAAATTGCGCAGTACAGCAGAGTTTAATTTAATAGGAAGCCCCAAAGGCACCAGGGAAACTTTCTTTCACATTCAAAGTGTTATTTAAACTATTACTTTTACCATCCACAAAACACCATATTCATAAATGAAATTGTATTGGAATTACACATTTACAACACAAGTGTATTCCAAATGAAGTCTTTCTTTTAATTTCGCAAATTCTGTTTTTAATGGTCACTTAACACCTGTAAAGCTGTTAGTTTGTACTTTTTCTACTGTTAAAAGCAGCCACACCGAATGGTTGGTGTGGAGTTGGAGTGTAGAGGAATAGAAATGCAGGGAAACAAAGCTTAACTTGTTATGCCTTTACTCCAGCTGGACTAAATAGGTACCTTCCTCTTCTGATCTTGACTTCTTCTCTAAGGTGATTTGAGAAACGGTATGTATCTCACCTTCTGCGGCGTTAATTCTTCTGTCTTTGAAAACAAATGTTTAATTAGAAATTCACCCTAACGTGCGTGATCATCGGGTATTATTTCGTTCTCCATGGTGGAAACCTATGAATTTATGTAAGCCTCACTCACTTTTAACTCCAGGGCTGCTTTCCACGCACGCCCTCACGATTTCCTGTTGTTGCAGAGAAAATTCTCTAGTCCTTTTTTACTCCACCTACTACTTAAAAGTTGTAGCCTCTGTTGGACACAGGTGGTGCAGCGGCCTACCTGTTCTTTTATGCAGCCATGGAACCGAGAATGTAGGTTTGCTCTTATCCCTCCTGCCTGGTATCTTTGAGTAACACAACCTCCATATCCTAGCCTTTGATGCCTAGTGGCCTCCAGCCTTTTGTTGAAGATCGTATGTGGGGCTCATCAGTCTTTTGTCAGGGTCGCCCTCTGTCTGGGACCTCACAGCACTAACTTACATAATGCCTTCCTTATATTATCCATTGCCAGTGGAACTGTCTTATGTTATGTTATGTTAAATGCACTTATAGAGCGCATGGCTGCCCTGGCAACAAGGCTTCTCAGCGCGAAGTCTAGCAGTGCGGAAAAGCAAGGAGGCTAGTAGTTGGAAAAGAGACAGGTTTTGATCATTTTCCTGAAAGCCCAGTGGTCTTGCATGCAGCGAGCCGCAAGAGGGATTGAGTTCCAAAGGGTCGGAGCATGTGCTCCAAAGGAGCGCCTCCCCAGCTCTTGTCCTGCGCACCGGTGGGATATGGGCAAAATACAGATCCTCAGAGCACAGGGCTCGTGCTGGAACATACCAAGAGCATAGCTCGCTCCAAATGTGCGGACCCAAACCGTACATGATCTTGTGTGTCATACAGAGGGTCTTAAAGTGGACTCTCTGCTCTATAGGTAGTCAGTGGAACCAGCGTAGAAGGTCTGAGGCGTGGCAGTGCTTTGGTAGCGCAAAAAGCGTGCGAGTAGCAGCGTGTTGGGCCCGCTGCAGTCCTTTGGTCCCAGATTTGTTGACGCCAAGTAGCAACCCATTACAATGGTCTAGTTGTGCCAACACGGTGGATTGGACAATCATCTGCCGAATAGGTGCATCAAAAATTCCCACGATTGGCTTCAGGCCACGTAGGAGACCAAAGCAGGTGCCTGCCACTGTCTTAGCATGCTCTTCAAAGGAGAGGGCACCATCCAACAAAACTCCCAAGTCCTTGACCCCGAATTTCGGTTGGGGGGGGTTCCTAGGGTTGTAGGATACCAGTAGTTATCCCATAGATGAGCATCTCTGCCCACCAGGAGCATTTCTGACTTGTTGGAGTTCAGTTGAAGGTAGTTGTCCCCCATCCATTTAGCAATGGCCACAAGGTCGTCTTGGAATTTCACCTGATCCTGATCAGAGTTGCTGGAAAAGGTGAACACCAGTTTGTTGTCTTCTGCGTATGATACCAACGCGATGTTCCGTGCTTTAGCCATGACGGCTAGAGGGCAGATGTAAATGTTAAATAAGATGAAGCTCTGGGCAGATCCCTGAGGAACACCACAGCATAGAGGGTGGACACCGAGTAGAAAGTGGGGGCAGAGGCCTGGAAGGATCGGTCGGTCAAGAAGGATGAGAACTAAGCAAGGGCCTTGCCATTGACCCCGATCTCCTCGAGCCGATGTAGCAGGATCTTATGGTAGACCATGTCAAAGGCTGCGCTCAGATCCAGCATGATCAGTGCCGAGGTTCTGCCCTCATCCAGGGCAGAACGTAACTGCTCCGTGACTGCAAGTAATGCAGATTCGGTGCTATGTCTGGGGCAGAACCCATTTTTTGACATATCTAGATTCGAATTTGTTTCCAGATATTGAATCAGGATGGTATTAACATAAGACTCCACGATTTTAGCCAGGTAAGGGAGCAGAAATATTGGACGTAAGTTATCCGGCTGAGATGCATCTAGCGTAGTTTTTTTCGCAAGGGGATAACTTTTGCATGTTTCCAGGACTTAATAATTGCCGCCACTGCCAATTACCTATTGATCAACTCCCGGCTCTCCAATAGAAGGCAGTTTTAGAGTTTTATAAAGAGTTCTGGCTTCAAAGGGTCGTCAGGCGAGCCTGACTTTACCTTGGCTGACAGGGACTCCATGTCTTTGAGTGACATGGGCAGGAGATCCTGGAGGGAGGGAGACGTAGTGTCCCCTAGTGGGCTGTCCTAAAAAGCGGAGGAAGTCTTCCCTGAGCAAAGTGTACTATAGATGCGTTCCACCTTACTGATTAAGAATTTGGCTAGTGTCTCGCATTGTAAGTTGGAACATATGATGCTATTGGCGCAGGCGGATGTTTTTGCATTTCTTTCATAGTTGCGAAGATGGTTTTAGTAGGATTGCTGCTAACCATGATCAAGTTGGCATAGAACATTGACTTGGTCTTCCGGACCAATTTATGCTATGCTTTGACAGCGTTCCTGTAGATGATCTTTGCTGCAGGATCATAGGAACTTCTCCAGGCCCGTTCTAGAATTTTACATTTTTTCTTTTCCGCGCTCAGAGACTAATCATACCAAGCATTGGTTTCCGTGCATTTGGCATGGGTCACTTTTGCCAGAATGTAGCTATCCAATGCTATATTAACCCATCCTCGGAAAGCAGCGTCGCTGCCTCTAAATCGGTAGACCATTCTGGGTAGTGGGAGTTTAGAGTGGCTATGAAAATGGCCAGATCTACTTTGTGCCATGAGTGCTTCATTGAAGGCAGGGGAGAGGATTGCAGTGGAGGGCCTTCTAAGCGAAGATGCAAGTAGATGAGGGAATGATCCGTCCAGAGCATGGGGAAGGGGGGCATGACCTCCAGAGTTTGGAGATGCGAAAATATGGGGTCGAGACGGTGACCTGCTACATGTGTTGGTCCCACGGCCAATTGCCTAAGATGACATGCTGCCATGTCTCCCAGGAAATTAATAATCTCCTGGGACTCTCGGAGCTCCAGGTGTAAATTAATGTCCCCTATAATGCTAAAGTTGGCTGCTTTCAAAATTAGCACGGATACAGTATTTGCTAGGGCTTCTTGGAAGGCTTTTTTCTGCTAGGTTTTATGAATAGGTTGGCTACCTTCAACAAATGTCATTGTGCAGAAATTAGCATAGACGTGTAAGCTGTCCTTCATTATGGTTCTAGTTATGTAGCACCCTTCATTCCGTGTGTGACAGAGCTCTCCTGTACTCTAGGTTGCACTGTCATCTGATGAAGCTCCTCCTCTGCTCATCTGCCTCTCACAACTTTGGTTCTCTCAACTGGACCCTGCAAAGCTTCTTTCCTTGTTCAGTCAGGATAGTTGTCTCCACCGCCTCAAGTTCCCACTTCTTTTGTTTGGCGCTCCAGCCTGTTTGAACAAGTTTCATGCTCCATGGTTCTTCGACCAGTGCCATGAACTAGACACAATATTTAGATTGCAATGAAACTACACCCAACTGTTGTTTTCTATTGTATTAAACAGAGAACTATTATCTACCTCATCACACCTTGGAAACAGTTGACAAATTAAGATTTCTTACCTGAAAAAACACTTTTTTGCAACATCACCAGCATGTTAAAACTGGAAGTGAGATCTTTGAAAAGTAACCAGGTAGAAAGAAACCCCTTTCTTCCACCATTGCCAAAAATAGTATTCCCAAAACATGCAGCAGTAAAGATTGAGCGTTTTTCAGTGGCTGCAAGAAATTTAGATGTACTTTTTAGCATCTGTCTCTGAACAAAAATTTGGACGGCTTCATTTTTTAGAAGGCTAATAATGTGGACTGTTATATCAACATTGGGAAAACGGGAGTTAGGCCATCAGGAACCTTATCTCCAAATTTTTAGTTGTATTGTATTGTATTGTATTGTAAGGGGTGCTTATAGAGCGCACTGACACCATGGGTTTCCTGGCGCTGGCTGGACATGGAGAGTGCAAAGGGGCTAACCAGATTGAGGAAAGAGCCAGGTTTTCAAAGACTTGCGAAAAAGAATCAGGGAGTTAGAGACTTTAAGAGAAGAAGGAAGAGAGTTCCAGAGCTTGGGGGCCAGGTATGCAAATCTCCGGCCTCCAGATCTGCAGAGCTTGTAAGAAGGGACAGTCAGAAGGCGAAGATGGGAGGATCTCAGATTCCGGGACGGGCAGTAAGGTCTAATCAGAGATTTCACAAAGGCGGGACAAGGCCCGGTTAGCGATTTGAAAATAAGGCAGCCGATCTTGAAGGCTGACCTTGCGGTGACAGGGAGCCAATGAAGTTGGACAAGGAGGGGCCTGGCGGATTGCCACTTCGGGATCCCTAGGGCCAATCTCGCCGCTTGATTTTGCACCACTTGCAGTCTAGCCACCGATGTTTTAGGCAGACCGTGGTAGATCGCGTTAGAGAAATCTAAGCGGGAGAGGACGAGAGCCATGATGACCTGCAGGAGGGCATCGGGTGTAAAGAGGGATGCCACTTTCCTGATCCTGCGCAGCTGGTAGATACAGGACGAGACCACTGTCCCCACCTGTGGCCCAAGGGATAAACCGGAGTCAATTGTGACCCCTAGGCTCTTCACCGAGGCCACGGGGGGGGAGAAGGACCAAGTTCCGCCGGCCAGAATTGTGGCCCCCAGGAGGTGGCGCTCCTGCCGGGAAGGAGGAGCTCCGTCTTCCCGGGGTTCAATTTCAGCTGGTTGTGGCCCATCCACTGGAGAATATGGGACATGGCTGCCTGAAAGTTGGGAATAGCGGAAGGGGAGTTAAGAGAAAAGATGAGTTGCAGGTCGTCCGCGTAATTAAATACAGTGACGTCCCACTGCCTCAAGGAGAAAAGAAGGGGGCGGAGATAAAGATTGAAAAGAAGAGGGGATAGAGAAGAACCCTGGGGGACCCCACAGGGCGAATGCTCCCTGGGAGCCCTGAAAGTGCCCAGGCTGAGGGTCTGAGACCTGTCGGTCAAAAAAGATTTGACCCAGGCCAACGCCAGGCCCTGGATGCCAGCCTGCTCGACACGGTGGAGAAGAATGTTATGGTCCACCGTGTCGAAGGCGGCAGACAGATCTAATAAAACCAGGGCCTGGGGGGTACCCTTGTCAACCCCGTCTCTCAAGGCATCCAGCACCGCCAGGATCACAGTCTCCGTAGAGTGGCCGGGTCTGAAGCCAGCCTGGTTGGCCTCGAGAAAGTTGGAACTCTCGATAAACTGTGAGAGACAGGTAGTGACGTGGGCCTCCAGGATTTTAGAAAAGAAAGGTAAAAGGGAGATAGGACGGTAATTTGCTGGAATGGCGGGGTCCGCCCCTGGCTTCTTCAAGAGAGGCACCAGAACGGCCTCCTTGAAGGAGCCAGGCACCGTACCAGAAGAAAGAGAAGAGTTTAACAGGGGGAGAATGCAGTTGGGTAAAGAGTGGCAGATAGCCCGAAGTATGGACGGGGGACAGCAATCGTCTGGGGATCCAGATTTAATGCGGGTGGCAAGAGTAGCCAAAGAGGTGGGGTCTAAGAAAGGGAATTGTGTGAATGAAAAAAGGTTGTGAGGGGGGGGAGCAGAGCCAGCGCCAGGAGAAGTAACTAAGATGGTGTCCTTGATCAATACAATTTTTTCAACAAAATAGGTGCTAAGAGCATTACATGCTTCCTGTGTGGCAGCCTGAGCGGGGAGTGTCCTGGGGTCGGAGTTAAATTCATTGAGAACTTTGAAGATTTCTTTAGATTGACATGGGGCCGATAAAATTTTTTCTGATTAGTTGATTAACTAAAAGGATAAGGTACCCTTATTCGTTCAGTACTGTCAGGAAATGATCCCTAAGAGTTCCCAAACCCAGCTCCAAAAGAGAGAACACTTGTTGGAGTTATAAAGGGTCCCCAATCCATGGTTGATCCGTAATATGCTTCATCATCGGGACCCTCACTCAGAATGGTGATACATCTGAGTGGGCTCAGCCTTGTTCAGGGAGCCCCACTCAACCCTGTTCGAAAACCGTATTCAATTTAATCTGTATACCGTCAGCGCTATAGTTTTATTTCACCCTAATTCTTTTTGGTTCCTCATAACTGACTGAAAGGGCATTGTTTACTTTACTATGCTAAGCATGCTATGCCGAGGGCTTTTTCGAATCACTCTTTAATCATCACTGGATTCCAGAGCATTTTAATTAAATGGAACTATCTGACAATTCAACTTTCTGAATTTCTTGAATCCCAGATGGTAGTATAACTGTAGACTTTCACACAGTACTTTCTCCGGGATTAGCTACATCTATATGGCTGTACTATGCACTTGGGAGCAACTGTCTGGTGAAGTTTGGAAACCTTATACCAGCTTTCACTGTCTGGACTAACATTGTGTGTTGTCATTTGACCTCCTCATTTTGGTACCTTTCTCCTCAGATTACTGAATTTTGCGCCCCCAGAAAATCCCAACCACGTACATCATTTACCTGCTGGGGGGGGGGGTGCACAGGTATATGAGGATGTGCTGAAGTGTTATACCTACTAAGTAGATCATGTCCACCCTACTCACTACCTCAAAGATGATATGGTGCCGGTCCTATAATTCTGCCAATCATTTGCTTCCGTAAAGAGGCCTTCAGATAGATGCATGTAGGGTTGAACCCATCATCATAACAATTGCAAAGTCTTTCATTTTTTAACATTTCTTCTCACTTTAACATTTTTCTTCTAATCGGAGAAAGCTATTTCCATGGCCTTGATATTTCATACAACTCTAACAAGCCACATCCAGTTTGCATTTTGACACATCACTTTATTGTACCAGTTTTGTTGCTCTCTTCAAAGGTACCAAAAATCATGGATTTGATATTTTGTTTTTGACTGAACGTCTTTGGCTATCCTGACGTGCATTGCTTTGAGACCAATCCATTAAAATGCATGGGCAAAGAGGGTAGTTGTCAAGGGCCGAGGTATCCAGCTTCCAAGGAATTTCCACCCTTAACCCCTCATCCTGTCAGTCAACTGGTGACAACTATTTTTTTTTTATCTGTCTTTTGTCTGTCTTACTGTTTTCTCGCCTCGGTACCTTCACTCTTCTGTTTACTCCTCTATCTCTTTCTTTACCTGTCTCTATATCTCTATGCACTGCACATCTCTATCTACCACTAAGTGCAATCTCTTTAATTCTATCTCTCAGCCCCCACTCTACCTCAGCTTTTTCTACCCACACCCAGTCACTGAACCCCATTGCTCCATTTGTATCTCACCTCCTTGTATCTATCCTCACCATTACTTCCTTACCTCCAATAGACTTCACCTCTCTCATCCTCATCTCCAAATTTATCTCCCTTCTATCTCTCTTGCCACCTCTTAACCTCTCCCTCAGCCCTCTTTCTTTATCACCATACTCTCTTCAGTCTTTCTCTCTCGCTACCTAATCAATCAATCAGCATTTGTAGACCGCAGCACTGTCACCCCTAGGGGTATCTAGGCGCTTAGTCTCAATCAAAGAAACAGGCCTTGAGTCTTTCTGAAGTCTGCCTGCGAGGGGGCTGTACGGAGCTGGAGAGAAAGGTCGTTCCAGGTCTTTGCATCGATGTAGGAGAAGGAGCAGCCACTGGTGCAGCTGCAATGGATGCGGGGGTGTATGCGAGGGTGAATGAAGAGGAGCACAGGTGTCTAGCGGGTTGGTGGAAATTCACTTGATGGTTGAGGTAGGCAGGTACTAGGTTGTGGAGGTCTATGTAGGTGTGCGTGACGATGAGGGCCTGAGTAACGGTCTGTCTGGTGTTGGTTGGAATTCACCTGAAGATTTTGCTGAGCAATGCGAAGTGTGTGAAAGCAGGAGGCTGCAACTGCGTTAACTTGTCATTTCATGGTCAGTTGGCTGTCGAGGATGATGTCTAGGTTTCATGCATTGTCGGTCAGTGTGGGTCCGAGTTCTGCAGGCCACCTGCTGTGGTCCCATGCGGAGGTGTTCTTCCCGAAGATCAGTACTTCTGTTTTGTTGGAGTTGAGTTGGAGGCAGTTGTCTCTCATCCACTTGGCTATGCTGGTCATGGTGTTGCAGAAATTGGTTTTGGTATTGGAGGGGTCCTCGGTGAGGGACAGGATCAGTTGAGCGTCCTCTGTGTAGGAGATTATGTTGAGTCCATGGTATTTGGCGACGTCTGCGAGGTGGGTTATGTACATGTTGAACAGGGTGGGGCTGAGGGATGATCCTTGTGGTACGCTGCATATGTCGTCTTTGGGTGGGAGTTAGTCGAATGCTCTGTGTGCGTCCTGTGAAGGAGGCGATCCACTTGAGGGCATCTTGCTGTATGCCTTTGCTGTGGAGTCTGCTGACGAGGGTGTTGTGGGAGACTGTGTTGAATGCCGCGGAGAGGTTGAGGAGGATCAGGGCCACAGTTTTTCCACGGTTGAGGAGTGTTCTGATGTCGTCTGTGGCCGCAATCAGTACGGTCCCAGTGCTATGGTTGGCACAGAATCTTGATTGAGAGTCGTCCAATAGGTGGTTTTGTTCCAAAAATTCGGTGAGCTTCTGGTTGATGGCTTTCTCGAGAACTTTGGCCGGGTACGGGAGCAGGGAGATCGGATGGTAATTTTTTTTAATTATTATTTATTTGATTGCTTTTCAACATTAAGTACAATAGGCCAGTAAATGCCTTACATCCAAGAAGTTAACAGATTATACAGTATATAAATATCTGTATAATCTGGAATGGATCATTTGAAAGTGCAACCGCCTTTATTGATAATCTAAACAAGAATGTTGTGAATTTGGAATTCAGTGGATGTGTAAGTTCTGAGACTGTCAGCTTCTTGGATCTTAAGGTTAGTGTGAATGGCAACCACTTGAAGATTTCACTTTACCGTAAACCTACAGGAGGCAATTCTATATTGCACGCTACTAGCAGTCATCTACCAGGACTGGTAAAGAGTATCCCCTATGGGGAGCTGCTACGTTTAAAAAGGAATAGTACATTGGAAAGTTATTTTGACACAGCTGCCCAAGAAAATATAAAGAGATTCATTGCAAGAGTCTATAGTGAAGAATTGCTTGATGTGGCTTTGAATAAGGTCAAGGCCATACCAAGAGATGGTTTGCTGAATAAATCAGGTGTAGGCAATAAGAGAAACGAAATAGATAAGAATACATTTAGGATGGTGAAAACGTTTTCTAGTGATGCCATGCAGCTAAGAAGGATTATGAAACAAAATTGGCATTTCTGGAAAACCGATAGTGTTATTGGATCAGACATTCCCAGTGCCCCACTAGTCACATTCAGAAAGGAGAAGTCGTTAAGGGATACCTTAGTACAAAGTCATTTACACCCGGTGGCCAAAAATCCTGGAACCCTAAGGGAGCTTAGGGGTTTCTTTCCTTGCGGAAAATGCAAGGTGTGTACGCGTAGTAAGAGGACCCTTTCTTTCCAAGTAGATGGTCTAGAGAAGCCTAAATTAATTAACAAGTTTCTCACTTGTACCACAAGTTATGTGGTATATTGTCTGCAGTGCCCATGTGGCTTACGCTACGTAGGCAGCACGATTCACTCTTTCAAATTCAGAATCTTAGAACATATGCGGGCTATAGCCAAGGGTGATGTCACCTACCCTGTGGCTAGACATTTCTTGGAGAAGCACAATAGTAGGGATCTATTACATTACTACGGCTTGGATCTGGTCCCTATGAGTGTAAGAGAAGGGGATAGGATCAGAAAGCTTGGTAGGCTTGAAACTAGGTACATCATAGACCTCGGTACAAAGGCCCTGAAGGGTATGAATGTAGGGGAGGAACTGTCGGTGCATCTGGGGGACTGAATAGCTAGGGGCTCCTGGCGTTCAAACTGTGCGAAATTAGAATTCTGTGATGGTGCTAAATGTTATATGACTATGGTCTTTCTGAAAAATGTTTATTTTATGTATTTTGCGGACCCTTTTTTCTCCATGGTCCTGACATTAATTGTACAACAACATTGCTTGCCAATAGCCGATATACGGCGTGATTTTGTAGCAAATTATGAATTTGTGTTTTAGCCGATACACGGCGTAATTAACTGATAAAATTATGCGCATGTTTTATGAATGGTTAAGCATAGCATAAGCAATGTGGCAATAATAGTTGAATGCTAAATCAATAATGTCAATATTGCAGCTGGTACTAATGTAAATAACTGGGACAGCAATACAGTTTGCAAGGAACCATGAGTAAGGTGTACTCGATAAAGTTATGTTGAGACATTCAAAGATGGCCCCTGACATCGGCAACAGCTAGTCCGCTTTTGATTTTGATGAATTATTGACCATGTGATTTGCTTTACCCTGGTTTTAAAATGGCCGTTTTTTGGCGCATACAATGTAAAACATACGACTAAGGCATCGTCGAAACGCGTCATGTTATGCTTGTCCCTGCGAACTATGAATTAATGTAATTTATGGCAAATAAGTTCCTGTGGAGTTTTTTCCTGGTATCCAGAAGGAGAAAGGAGCGAGCGCTAATATATATATATATATATATATATATATATATATATATATATATATATATATATATATATAAATATATCTCCTACTGGCGATCGCCAGTAGGTATATATAGTTAGGACCTAGTTTCCATATGAAATCCACATCATTCTATTGGGAATAACTTTGGCGCCGGTTAATGAATGTATGCGATTTTCTCAAAGAAGATGGCCCGGTACGCTCCACTCCTTCCCTGAAAGTTTCAGGGGGATTCGTCAAGCGGGGGCCGAGAAAAAAGGGGGGTCCCAAAACGTGTTTTCCCCATGTTAATTTCCATAGGACGATTAGACACGGCTACAGCCCGAACCGCTGAACGGAATTACACCAAACTTGGCAAAATGGTAGGGACTGGTACGCAGTAGGGCCTTTCCCATATTTGGTGAAAATCGCTCCAGTGGTTTTTATGAAAATTAACTTTAAAAAAATGTATATATCTATATGCGCGCTTCGAGCGCTTTGGGTACGCGTAACGGTAAGCGCACCCGGCGCGCCGCAGAAGTGCGCGAGCGGAAAGCTCATTGGCTCTCGGGTGTCTGTGAACATTCCAAACGGTCCGGAGAGTCCGCCATCTTGTGTCTCGGTAGAACTGAGACACAAGAGGTGAAAAACAAAAGGGGAAACTTTAAAAGGGGGCAGGGTAGAGACCCCCTGACCCCCTAGGTTTTCTCAGGGGGGCCTAGGAGGACCCCGAAGGGCAAAAAAGCTATTTTTTTTATTTTTTTATTTCGCAGAGTACGCTCAGGGCGCGTTTACATGTGCGTTTACTCGTACGCGTACCCTGAGCGTACCACAGGGGAAAACAGTGAAAAAGGGGATCCCAAAACGTGTTTTTCCCATGCAATTTTCCATAGGACATCTAGCCCTTCTCAGGGGGTCCCAGAAGAACCCCATGGGCCAGAAAGCAAAAAAGTTTCGAAAACACGTACCCCACGATTTTTCGGGTTTTGGGCTCTCTTGTGCCTCGGTTCTCCTAAGAAACAAGATGGTGGCCAACACTTCTTGGTTTGGACAGTTTGGAATGTTGACAGACGACTGCCAGCCAATCAGGAGTGCGCGCTGACCTTTCCGACCATGGGCTGCATTGATTGGCTGTGAACACTCCAAACCAGGAAGTTTGGGCAGCCATCTTGTGATCGGTAGACCGAGGCACAAAAGAAGCCGAAAAACAAATGTGTAGAATGCAAAAAGGGGCCGGGTAGAAACACCCTCACCCTCTAGGGCTGCTCAGGTGGTCCCACAAGGATATTAACATATTTAAACGTTATCCACTAATAGAATTAGCATTTAGAAAACCTTTGAAATTTATTGAAAAAAACCATAGGTTTCACGCCTGATATAGTTAGGAATTAGCATTTAAAAACCTTGCAAATTCACTGAAAAAACCATAGGTTTCAGGCCTTATATAGTTAGGAATTAGCATTTAAAAAAAACATTGAAATTGCTCCTATATAGTTAGTTGTACTAACTATATTTCGCGCACCCGCAATCCACTGCTGATGATGTCACATATTACATCATCCATGACATGGTCAATGACATCACTGATGACATCTCAAATGACATCAATGATGACATCACTGATGACATCATCCACGTGACAATCACATACACCTTTACATACACTAGTAAAATCTTTCATCACTCTTTGTAAAATACAGAGTATCATATTTGAATCCATTGACACAGCAATACAAGTATTTAAAAACCCACTCATTGATTCCTAGATGTATACACACATCTAATCACTTACCTGTAGATTCACTCATACATGCTGTCAATGAACAATAGAACACTATCAAAAATACTTATACATCTATACCGACATTACACACCAGCACACAGCCTATTCACATATGAAGTTATCCTACTCACTTATGCAAACAATGGATCATACTTACATATTTACTTAGCTACACACTTATACAAACACCACTTCATCTATTCATTTAGATAGTAAGTCATATTTAGTATATTATAAAATCATTATTACAAGTATACAGTTATCCATACAGTCACTCACACATTCATTGAGTCTTATGTATTCTTATTTATATACAACAACTGACACATACACTGCCTTTTATTTTTAAAGTTTGTTGTACATGTACCATTGAGAAATATATTTGCTCATCACCACACCCATAAAGATATTCATTCACCCAAACAACTGTTAGAACATGTTTTTTTTAACTTCATATATCTACTGAATCAACTATTCACACATCTTTGGGCAGTCACACACCCTCTACCGAACCACACACACATTCACTCTCCCATACAAATACTCAGTTAACTAATCAATAACTAACATAGACTTTCACATAGCTAGTAACCAACTGGAGAACCAGTTTACACAACAACTGACAAAGTGATACAGATATTCACACAGTTTAGTCACTATCCACTATATTTAGTGAGACACTATAAATTGTTAAAGTCCTCCATCCAAATATTTATTTTTATATATCCACTCATACTTCAATGCAAATTGCTATATATATAATGCATATTTAAATAACGAAGCAAACCACATTCACTGGATGATGTCATCAGTGATGTCATCATTGATGTCATTTGAGATGTCATCAGTGATGTCACTGACCATGTCATGAATGATGTAATATGTGACATCATCAGCAGTGGATTGCGGGTGCGCGAAATATAGTTAGTACAACTAACTATATAGGAGCAATTTCAATGTTTTTTTTAAATGCTAATTCCTAAGTATATAAGGCCTGAAACCTATGGTTTTTTCAGTGAATTTCAAAGGTTTTTTTATATGCTAATTCCTAACTATATAAGGCCTGAAACCTATGGTTTATATATATATATATATATATATCTCAAAGCTCCATAATGCCACTCAGCAAGAAACGGACTCTTGCTTCAGTTGCAGGTAATCTTTATTTTGGATTTTCAAAAGTGCATTGCTTGCGCCGAAAAAAACACCAGGCGCGTTTCGGCGAACTCAGTCGCCTTGATCACCGGATGTCAGTGCAAAATACCCCCTTCACATTTTAAAACACCATTAACCAATTGTGAGCTAAGGCTGTCATCTGACATAGAAAGCAGACTTTAACCTTATTTGTGAGGGAAACGGGAAAATGTTGAATGTTAAAAAATATTCGATTACCAATTTCCAAACAATATGCAACGTAAAATACAAAGCATACATCATTATTTTTTCATGTCAACATTTCGATTGTTAAGGTGCACCTTGTTACAACAAAAGAAGTGTACGTATGCAAAGCTTTTTTGCCCAATGCGTATAAACACTTCAGAAGGAGAAAGGAGCGCGCGCTGATATATATATATATATATATATGTGTGTGTGTGTGTGTTTATATATATATATATGTATGTATATACAGTATATATATGTATGTATATATGTGTGTGTATGTATCTGATTTCTATATGTATGATGTGTACGTGCACGTATGTGTATGTATATATGTGTATATGTATATATGTGTATGTATGTGTGTGTATATATATAAATATATGTGTATGTATATATATATATATATATATATATATATATATATATATATATATATATATATATATATATATATATATATATACATACATACATAGACACACACTCACACTCACACACACACACCCTTTCCGGCATAGAGTGCCGCATAAGTTATGGAAAAAAGAAGCACACAACTCTGGGTAGTTTCCAAGTGTAGGTGAAGAGCAACTCCTGTATAGAGCACCCTACTACACCAGGGACACTGTATTTGCTCACCTCAAATGTTTGCTTTTCTATCAAAGTTTTTAAGAATAGGATTAGCACATTTCCATCCATGCTGAGATAGAAAGGGACGAAATGTCATTGGTTGCTTTTATTCATTCCATGTTGGCTTGAATGGTAGTTCATCAATCCAAAGCTGTAATACTATGCCTGGAGTGGTAAAAGGCGTTCGTCATTTTGCAGTTCGGCGTGGATGGCACTGTGATAATCCTATGCTTAAAGATTTTGCTTTTGAAATGGCAAGAGTTTTTGTCCCTTTCTATCTCTATCTATCAAACCTGCCCAAAAAAACTTTTTGACAGACTGGAAATACTGCTTTAAATATTAATAAGTCACCCTTAAGTACACCTTGTTACCCACAAGGTACAGTGACAGATATTTAAAAGTAGCCCAAGTGTTAAATTACAGATGGCATGTTCCTGCAGTGACTACCACTCAAAAGCTGTTTTCACTAGCAGGGTTGTATCAAATTCCGCTAAAATGTCAAAGTACAGATGATACACTTTAATCTGTAACTTTTGACAGGAAACTTCTTCAAAATTAATTCAAATACCATTTTTTAAAGATGTATTAAAAATCCAATTTCATGGTAAAGTTGGATTTTAAATACATTTGTAGGAAAAGTAGCTTTTATGAAGTTATCTTTTACTCACCTAAACCTTCTCGAATCCGCAAATCCACCGTCGAAGGAAGATCCTTCTCCTACCTGGCAGCCAAGACATGGACCTCCCTCCTCACCCACCTACGGCTGACCCTGGACCATCTCTCCTTCAGGAAACAACTCAAGACCTGGTTGTTCGAGCAGTAGCGACCCCCCCCCCCCCCCCCCTCGGCGCCTTGAGACCCTAACGGGTGAGTAGCGCGCTGTACAAATTCTATTGATTGATTGATTGATTCTCTGGGCTAATTAGCATTACCCCACTAGTATCAGCTCTGCCAGTGCTTGACCTTAATGAGGTGTGAGAGTTGCTCCCAGAGCAGAAATGGATTGGGTGTGTGGAGGTGTGTTTCTTCCCCTTGCAGCAAGACCAGGTAGTGTGGACTTGGGAACTATAAAAGGGCCTGTATTTTCACAAGTAAATATAAGGTAAATCCTGGGAAAGGCAATTCTTTGTTACCTCATCCAGGCTGGCTCCACACTCAGTAGAAGTAAAGCTACCACCAAAACCAGTTTTGAGTGAACACAAAGGAAGGTCCTGTTCATTTCCCTTGCACACCTCTGGGAGAAATGCATATCCTTCACAGAGAGAAGGGGTTCCCCCTTCTTGAATTTTAGGGATAATTTACACTGTGTGATTCTTTGCAGTAGGGCAAACAGGAACTGCTTAAAGGGTGGATAAGTTTGCCCCTGGGAACTTTTGGTTATAGAGGAGCTGAGAGTCACCCCCATCCATTAGCTACTTCTAACCATAAATGTGGCCCCCAGGTGCCCTCCTCAGAACACTTCTGGACCTGCAGGTGATCAGAGGAGAGCTGAACACTGCTTGCTTTAACCTGAGATGAGCTCTGAATGACTGGACCTGCTCCCTCCTGTACACAGGACAAAGAAGGGTACTCCAAGAGTCAGCTGGCTGACCTCCTAACTTCCACTTTTGTCTTGGTTGAACTGTTGCCCAGTCACAACTAGACTTGCACTGAATCCTGCAGAGCGCCTTCCCTGAACTAAACACAAATGTCCTAAGTTCAATATTTTCACTTAACATTTTTAGAAAAGACATATCTCAAATTCCTCTTATTGGATTTGTATCGATTTTTTTTGTCATTTTTGTAGTTGCAATGTACTCAAATTTTTTTATTCGGTTTGGAGTTTTTAAATATTTTGTATTTTGTCTTTATTACTTTTTTGTTACTGCATAACTACTTTACGTATCGTCATAAGTTAACCCTGTCTGCTCTGTGCCATAGCTAACGGGGTTGAGCTCAGGGTAATATAGTGACTTTAGGGGTTCACCCTGACAGAATAGGGCGTCCACCCATATCAAAATAATAATCCACCTTCTCACAGTTCATAAATGTATTTCTTTCATGTAATGCCATATATAGTGACACTGTAGTCGTACTGAATTAATGCATCCGAGAAACTCTAGGTCTTAAAAGGTTTTAACAAGCCCTTCACCACCTATGTGCCTCTTGCAAATAGCCTAGGTAAGGTTAATGAATTGTACAGGAAATAAACCACATACGAAGATAATATTATCGTGAGTTTTCTGGCATTCAAAATGCTACATTTTAATCCAAATCACTAGTCTATTAATCCTTCACCATGTAATCCTTCTTGACTCGTTCCTGAAGTGGGAAGAGCTGATTAGACACGGAATTCCCCGTAACGTTTGTACTAGGAGTGCCTTAATCAGTTCTTCTGCGAGCGTTGTTTTGGGACTATTTTGCCAGATGACCCTGGGCAGTTTCACCCTTGGGCTGCTTTTGCATGATGCCCCCAATTCTGAATGTTTACCACATAATTCATTCATATTTGACATCACCTACGCTTGAATAAACTATCATTGGTACAATATTCGAAGTTGTTCTGCATATGGGGCCCTAAAATAGGTCTTTCTCTGGGCCCCAAATAAAGGTAAGCTGGCCTGGCACTGCCTTGAAAGGGGTCTAGGACGTAGAGTATTGACCTCTGCGAAATACCTCTTATGAAGAAAGGTTTTTACTTACCTGCCAACTAATATCTGAACCGATGATGCATAATAACAAATCGATCTTGACTTAATATGGCACACACCTATCCAAATTGCACTTAAGGAAATTAAAGGGCAACGCTTAAAGTCTTCTTTTTCCGGAATAACAATGACAATTAGTTTCGAACAAGAAAGCTGCACGCATTCAGTACAACCATTGTTTGTATGCCCTTCTTTTGCGAGATTTCATGCGGTTTGTGAAAAGCCACGTTCACATCTCCCGAGTTTGCCTTTGTGTACGGAGAGGTTTTCTGTTTGGCAGGTGTTTGTATTTCCAACAGATACCTCTTTGTTGGACGCCACAGCATTTGCACAGCAGGAGTTCGCATTGGATCAGGACTTTGTGTACAACTTGCATCAACTGGAAAACTTGAGGGGCTCCGGCTCTCAGAAATGCTGCCGTTTGTACTCGCGCTGTTTGAAGCCGTAGCCTGTACTTCCTGTTGGGTTAACAATGTCTCACTCTCCGTTCCACAAAAGAGCCAAGTCGACATTAAATACGACGATTTTATTGAAGCGCGAGCCTCTCCATGTCAAGTAAACATAAAAAGAGGCGCGCGGCCGGTGTCTGTTCTTCAGATACGGCACTTTGTTGGCCCTTTGCACATGGACACTGGGGGTCCGCGAAGAATAGGGCTGCGAAAGGTGTTGTGTACGTAATCGTTAGTTTGCTGCAGCTTCGGTCTCTTAAGAAACGTGTAGGATTAGTTTGAAAATGTGCACGTGCGTTATTGATAGTCTGCTAATTGCTCCTGCATAAATGAAGGAAAACAACTTTGTGCCTACCTCTACCTGAATGTTAGACCAGTAAAGTGAGGATTTTCAAATACCAGAAAAACATAAAATGTGTTGCATGGGTCTCCAATTAAGAGGTCTAGAATGAAAATGTCGGTACATTAAAGCTGATAATATTTAACATTCTGGCCAAATTGCCCACGTGAACAGTTGGTCTTTGAACAGATCCCAAATGCAGGCAGATAGACTGAGAACCTTGCCTCAGACTTCGTACCCTGCCAATTGCAACTCTACCTGTTCTGCTGGTCCTCAAATTCCTCGAATTAATTTGGTTGGGCTCTAATTGTGTAACTATTCACGGCACTTACTTCTTAAATGCATTTTTTTTGTCTAAAGTTACACAATGATCAATATTCCCTTTTTCTGATTTTGGCGTGTACACCTGTGTTATCAATCTAGGCGTACTCTGTTTCCGTATCTCTCAGAACCTTTATTTTTGCATGTTCGGTACATCGGAGACTTAAATGTTTCTATTTTGCAGAATATTCATGAAAACACTTCTGATCATTGATTCTAATTTCCCCTAACTTTATTTTCTTCAGACTCGTATAATCTAACCCTGCCGAAAGACTTTAGAAGCAAGATGAACATATTTGATATGGTTTGGGTACATATCTCCTTGCACCCATTCCACAGGGTTAAAGGTTGGCGAGCCAGGCTCAAGGAAGATGCCTGGCACGGACTCAACTTAAAGTCCTCTTGGAACAACGAGCCGAGGTTTCACACGTGGCCTAGCTAACATGGGGAACCAGATTTGAAGCCTGCTTCTGGCCCACATCCTGTAAATCTAGGAAAATCACTTCATCTACTTGAAAAAAAAGAAGACATCGTCTGGATTCGTTGTGAAGCACCCTTATGTCCATCATGGACCATGTTCACGCTATGGAAAAGCTGGTGTCTGCCTGCCACCTAACCACCAAGAAATAAAGACCAACCATTACCTTTTGATGTAAAACAGTAGAGAGAGCAGTGGCGTAACGAAACATGAGGACCCCCCTCCTGCAAAGTACATTGAGGGGGCCCCACACTCTGAACCAAGTCAGGAGCTCTCAGTCCAGGGGCCCGCTGTCTGTGCACAGTGCCGGAGGGGACCTCCTGGAGCTCGAGACCCCCCCCCCCCCCACCCCCGCCCAACTTGGCTATTGTTATGCCATTGAGAAAGAGATACCAGTCTTGTCACTGAATTGCACATTCTGAAACCAGAAAACCCAGGATGAATCCCTGCTTCCTTGCTGATCAATTGTGTGATCCTGAGCAAATGCCTTATTTCACCACGCCTCCTTTTTCTTTATTATTTGACGTGAGAGCATCTTAAAATATGTGAATTAAGGATGTGTGCTGCACAAAAATTTCTTGTATTTTATTTAACAGGTATCTTTATCTATAATAACGCTACTATGCCACATGGAGTCTACACATGACAACTGAGTTGCCTCTTAGTTCACTCAAAGATTTGTCATCCGGTCAGGGGCAGGAACGATTCTAAGTTCATGTTTGAAAGGTAAAACGCAGAAACGCTTTATTATTTTAGAGTAGTACACTTTTTTTTTAATTTTGAAGAGATTTTATCATGTTTACTTGAGGTTTATTGCGTAATTTACATAACAAATATTTTCATGGCTTGTCTCGTGCTCACACTTTTAGAGCCAAGCCATCTTTTGCTGGTCTCTGGCTCGTCTCTCCCTGTTACTTTGTTATTTCGCCTACCTCTACACACTGTTGCATGCATCGACCACAAAAAGAATCCTCTTTCTGCATCCTTTGTAGGCTCCTGCTTAGGAACTACATTCCCCAGTGTTCTGTTTGTTCTTTCTCTATTTTTCTTGAATTTATAGCTGAGCATTTATTTCAGTAGCCCTTCCTCCTGGGAATAGCTGCTGAATGTTTGGAGGAGGAAACCTTTCTCTGTCAGAGATATTTTTGGTTGCAGTTTCATATGTTTGGGTGACCTCTTCTTCCTTTTGTCCTAACCAGTGCTGTCTTAACGCAGGTGCACGCTGGGCAGTTGCCCGGGGGCCTAACGAGCATAGGGGACCCATGCAGACAAGAATTTAACACACATTTTCCCTTAAACATTTTTATTCCTGTGAGTGGCTGTGTAGGCAGGACCCAGTGCATTGCTTTGCCCGGGGGGCTATAATGCCGTTATTATGGCCCTGGTACTTACCTGAATTGGGTCCAAACTGCTGTTCAACAAATGACTAAATAGCAAGCTTTGCGTCATACTCTATTGAAGTCTCTTCTTTATTGCAGTCTGGGGACCTCTTCCTCAGCATAAATGAATGCAGTTTTAATGATGCCCGTTTGAGCAAAGGCTCTCGCACACTAATAAGAATCTCTACTTTCCTTTAAGGCACTTTGTTGTCGGTGTGCTATCGCGAATGAGAATGGGCTTGTTTATGTTGGTGATTGCTGGGACTTTTTCTTCATTGGGCATTGTTACTTCTCTTTGATCTCTTGAAGGCTGGCACTGTCATACCATTGGTTGATTTTAGAAAGTGGACCAGTTCCGAGACTCTCCAGTAAGCCAAGGGGAAGAAAATCTGCCTAAGGGCAAAACACCAGTTGTAGCCCTCACCGATGAACCATCTTTGTAGGGGAGAACCAACCTGTCCTGCTCGGATGACTGTTGTAAGTTTCAGCTCTTTCCACACTAATAAATGCCTCCCCAAACCTACTTATTTCTGCTCTAAACACTTTGCTGGTCTTGTCTCGGGGGCTGAGCTGGTCCGAGGAAGTGTTAGTGCCTCAAAGTTGCTTGATGTGTTTATGTATGCATGTGTTGAGGATTATGAGCCTCCTTTCTGGCTGGTGTATGCAGGGATTGTATCGTAGAATGGTGCAACTTTTTTATATTCGGTATACTATTTTTAGGTTGCTGAGCCTTATGTGTCTTGGTAAATTACACTATTTTTAGTAACCCGAGAAACATTATTTCTTTTTCTGAAGCAATGTCATCACCAGAAGCACTTAAGGCGTGTCTGGCCTCAACCATGGCGAAAATCTCAGCTGTGCTTAGGGGCACATGTTAACTCCTCTGACCGGACACCATCTGAGTTTTTTGTACAAGCAGAGGTGGTGGTGGAGTCAGTTCAACTAGCACAAGGAAGTAAAATGCTTCAGAGATTGGAATCTGAAAAAGGGTATGGTTCTCTGAAGTAGTTAAAAGGGTTATACAGAAGAATGTTTCTGAAATGTAGCTTCTAAGGGTTTTCTGACTATCTATAGCAAGGACCCTAATCCAAGAACTATTGTTCATGGAAAGTCCCATAATGTGCAAACAGTTTTATTAAGATATTTCTACAATAGAAATAGAGTAGAGGTACTAACATTACAAAGTCATAGAAAGAAAAATAAGCTGACAAACCTGTATTGCCAGAAAGATGAAAAATGAAACCAGCCAGATAAGTTTTACTATACAATGTAATATCTCATCTTCATGCACCCATGTGATGCTTCCCATACATTTTGCTTGGGCTTTCCGTTGCTTGTTTCCTCAAGGCTAGCAGCATACCTGAAGTTCTGCCTCATGCTCTGCTGCTGCCTACTTCCTAACACTGCCTTGCAAGCTGTCTCACAAGCACGACTGAGGAACTTTGTGTCTATGATAAGCATTTTTGTGCTGCCCCGCCCAACTTCATCCAGTACCACAGCAATTTACAGATCCACACAGAGGGCCTCCATCTAGCCACCCTTCGTGCCCTGAGTCCTCTTCTGCTCAACATGGAATGTGAGGTGCATTGTATGAATTTTAGCCAATCCAGTCTCATATTACAAATTGCTTGTTTTTGGGTGAGTGCAAGTCCTAACACTATTGCTCACCTGGAGGGTTTCCTTTTAAGTCTGAGACTAATGGCTCAGTGTGTTTAGTAGGAATGGCACCAAAATGTTCCTTTCCTAACCACTTTAAAGTCACTTCAAGGGAGACAGACCCCGTTTGTCTAGTCAATTGCAATGTCTTGACAATAACCAATTGTTGCAGTGGGGTAAACATATTTTACGATCCTAAGCTACGTACCCGATTCGATTCATGAAGCTTTATTCGGTACAAAAGAAATGACCATAAAAGCACATATAAAAGGTACACAATACATGAATTATCAATTTAAAATAGGTTCCTTGAGATACAGACCAAATACACTAAAATATCATGCTTTTACGTACACTGATAGATTTGATTAAAAACACAGCAGTATAAAAACAGATGTCAGCAGATTTCATGTTAAAAATAAGACTCATTGCCTCATCAACTGTACGTACCCCATATTTAACAAACAGAGGTTTTAGGTACAAAATTCGAAAGTTCAAGTACAGTTTGCATATTAATAAAAAGTGCAAGGTGCTCTGTTTTGATATACCGTCACACAGACACGGTCCTTTAGGATGTTGCTTAAGGTTAGGAAGGGCCATCAAATCGTGTACTATTCTGAACCTTAGTCTGGTCAGGACAAACTTATGCGATTGCCCCGTGACCAGTGCTAGGTATGGTGGAAAACCTTCCGTGAGGGAATATCTGCTTGAAAATGTGACAGTTAACATGGACCGACAGGCAAAAGCCCTCTTCTTTGCCAAATTATCCAAGAAGGTTGCTTTCAACTCTGCTTTTGGTATAGTCAAAGCAGCCTTAGGGTCGAACAAAACATTAAGATTAAAAATTTGTAAATAACAATCAGAGACATATTTTATCCATGGGATTTTTCTATACAAGTCCAATAAAAGACAATCCTCAATTATAGATATGTTTAGGGTCTTTTCGTCCTGGAGCCATATAGAGCGCCATAACATTAAGGGTCTTAAAGATAAAAGATCATTCAAATAATTGATATCTAATTCCCGATGGATCAATACAGTGGCGGCAGAGGTAGGTAGACATAAAAGTTTTTTCAGGTAAGAATTTTCCTCCAGCTGCAATTTGTGGTCGCAGCTGTGACCCCATATAGCCGCCCCATACAGTGCAATAGTGGCGCATCTAGCTTGGTAAATTTGCAACATGTCCCTGGTTCGCCTATCCCCAATTTTTGCTGCAAATTTGAAGATACCATGTGCACTTTTTGCCATTTTGTTACTAATGTTGTTAAATTCGTTGGTCCATTTTCTATCATGGGAAAAAGTAATTCCAAGATAACAAAATGAATCAACTGATTGCACCTTGTTACCATCAATAAAAAAGGCATTGGATTTGGATTTTTTCACCCCACAGATCATAGTATGCATGCGTCTTTTGCTTATTGATGAGTAGTTTCCTGTCCTTAATGAACAGAGAAAATCTATCCATCAAACGTTGTAAACCCAAAGGGGTTCTGGAAAGGAGCATGGCGTCATCAGCATATAATAACACCGGCAGGGATGCGCCTTTTAACCTGGGAGCATCGGCTTGAACGCTTTTTAAAATTTCATCAATTTCATTGATAAATAAAATAAACAATAACGGGGCTAAAACACAACCTTGTCTTATGCCGCGTTGAACGCTAAATTTGGGGGTGCATGCTCCCTTGGTTCCAAAGCGCACACAAGTTTGCAGTTTTTGGTACAGCTTGGCAAGGAAGAAAATAATACCCTCAGGGGCTCCCATCCGCAACAAAATGGGCCATAAAATTTCATGGTCAACCATGTCGAAGGCGCTGCTTAGATCAGCAAAACATAAGTATAATGCGCCACCTTTAGCTTCGACATATTTCCCAATTATGAGGTCAAGATTTAAACATTGGTCTAATGTGCCCCTACCTTTCCTAAATCCAAACTGGCTTTCCGCCAGAATTCCCTTTTCTTCAACCCACTCCTCGAGCCTGGCTAACATAACTCGGCTCATAACCTTTACAGAGGGGTCCAGGAGGGAAATGGGGCGATAATTTTTTACTTCAGACCTATTACCCTTTTTAAAAATTGGGATGATAATAGATTCCTCCCAGGTATTTGGAGTGTCTGAGCATACGGCTGCATTAAAAACATTGGCAAGGAGGGGGCTCCAGGTCTCCGGGACTGCTTTGTAGACCATCAATAGGGACCCCATCTGCTCCCTGAGCTTTCCCCCCCTTGCTTGCACGGATTCCTGACTCGACCTCGGCCACAGTAAAATTTAAAGGTAGAACGGGCCAGTTGCATGGGGTGGTAACTGGGCCACAATCAGAACCAAAAATATTGGAAAAATGCGTTACCCAGCAATCACTAGGGACATTAGAGCTTAATACAGGGATATTATCCTCACTGAGGAAAGGAGAATTAACCGTTGCCCAGAATAATGTATTATTATGTAACTCTGCAGCTTGGTTAAGAGAATCCCATGCTTCCAGCTGTAAATCTCTTTTCCTCTTTTTCAATGCAAGTTTATATTCTGCTCTTTGTTTAATGATTAAAGTGGTGTCCCTAGGTTTTTTAGCTAGGGCGTTTTTCAGTTCTGTTAATAGCTTGGTACAGGAATGATCGAACCAACCTTGTCCGTGACTAAGTTTATCTCTAATTGGTCTGGTAAACCTAGCATCAATTGATAGGTTAATGTTTTTAAAAGCAGTTAAAACACATTCACACTCAGTATTATTTTTGAGGATGAGGGTAATGTCTGTTAAACAATCAGAAACAATAGAGCCTATAAATTCATTTGCCCTCTCCCCAACCCATCTGACTCTAACACCGTTAGGTCTGTGGGGTTCCACATTGATGATAATATGACCCACAGCTACAGGACTCTCACTCCATAGCAAACAATCTAGGATAATATAATTATGATCGCTCAAAGATGTAACTTCAATCCTAGGGGCTTCACAATGGGAACTAATACTCGAAGACACAATAACGTGATCAATCACCGAGCTGGTCCTCCAGTTTTTAAAAGTAGGGATGGTCAGCCCGTTTACATCTTTAGCAAAGTCCAGGATTTCTAGGTCATAATTGCTAATAAATTTGTACAGAATCTCTCCATAACTATTATGCCTAAAGTGGAGGTCTTCACATCCAGCATTATTCACAACCCCACAGACTTTCTGAGATGACAATTCACATAAAGAAATATTAAAATCACCCAACCAGATCAAATCAAAAGTAACATTAGATTGATCAATTAAGTCATCAATAGTGCTAGCTAGGTTTTTTACAACAGACGTCCTACTATCATCAAAAATATTATTATAATAGTTGATTAGGAGGACGTTTCGGCCATGGTCATTGCGAAGCCACAAAATCTGCACATGTGACCCCACGGTTAGATATTTTATAAACTTAATCTGTCTGTTAATCGAGACCAAAATCATAAGTCCCCCTTTAGCCCTTCCCTGAGTCGGTGCTGACTGCCTGTAGGTTGAACAATACAAACCCCACAAAATGTAACTCCTCCCTACACCATGTTTCCTGGAAACAGAGTAGATCATAGGTGTTAATAAAATCCATCCAACCCAAGGCGTCCAGTTTAGATTTTAGACCAGCGACATTCCAACTGACAATGGAGATGCCATTAAATACTTTGGCACTGGGGTTATTCGGGGGGATAGAGCCAACTACCTCTTCCTCATTTGTAAGGTTCTCTGGTGCTCTGGAACTAGTACCGCTTAATAGGTGTTGGCCCTCCACCAGGGTCAGTTCGGGGTTGGAAGACTTTTCACAAGGATTAAGCACCTGGACAATAACTGGCTGGCCTGGGGCAAGATCCCCTTCCTTGGCAAGTCAGTCATTTGAGTCCAGAGAGCTTAAAGCTTGGAATCTATTTTGGATGGGGACCCCAAACGCCGGGTAATGGATAGGCGGGGAATTTCTGTTTCCATGGTTATGAGGAGGAATTGTAGCTAAATGACTATTAAAAAAAACAAGAGGGCGTACACATATTCTATCTTCACCGGGAATTAAGGACGCTGTCCTTAACAAGACTGTGGCCACGTGCTGGGGGTGTTTAAAGTTGACAATGACACAGTCACCCCTGCATGTTTTACTAGAAGTACCTATCCAATCAGCCCTTCTGGTGGTTAAAATTTGATCGGAATAAGTAGTTAGAAAACCACAGTTATTATGCAACCATGAGACCGTTTTGTTTTTTAACAAATCATGAGATTCCTGCTGGGGCCTAATAGAGTCAGTCTCAAAAGATGGAACATTAGTCAGAACGACCACATATGGTGCACAATCTGGGGACAGATCAATAGGGCGTTTCCTTCTAGTTTCGATAACTCTGGCTGGGTTCGATGTACCCACCGCAATAGCAGCTGGCTTGTTCTGACTAGAGGTGGACGATGAGTCAGAAGGTAATGGGGCCGATTTAACAGCCTCTTTTACTAATCCTCCCCCAGTTAACTGTTTTGGAGCTACTTTGGTAGGGACTAGGCCATCATTGACGGGCCTATACTTTTCAACCAGAGCAATATGCGAATCAAGAAGCCCACCTAATCTAATTACTTCGGTTGAGATCTGATCCAGTTTATCCACCAAGGGTTTAATGATCTTATCAACCTTGGCATCTATAATGCTTATTAAAAGCTCAAATTGTTCAGCATTCATAAGGGTTGAAACATTCTTAGTTGTCAACTCTTCGTCCCCTGCAGAGCTTTTTGGTAAGGTTTCACCTCTTCTTTTATTACGGGTACGATACACCCCCCGATTAATAGGTGCTTTTCTGCATGCTCTCAATGCTCTAGGTGCCGGTGAGCATTGAACAGGAGATACACTGGGTGCAGCAGAAATATCTTGAATGACTACAGTTTGGGCTTGAGTTTCCAACGAGATGTCAAGGTTAACGAGGTCAGGGTGGTCATCTGTATGTAATACGGTGTGAGAATCAGGCAGGGTAAGGCATTTAGTTGGGGAGTTCACCTTCCCTAGTGACATCCTTCGTTCCTTATTAATTTTACTGACCACTTTCACCAAATAGTTATCCATAGTGGACAGCACTGGGGGATTTTTGGGAGCCTTCTGTTTAGACATTATATAGGTAAATGCACAAAAATGACCTGCAAAAATATAAAATCAGATATGTGAATCAATAAAACAAAGCTTTCATGAACTCCAACAATGCTGGTAGAATTAAACCAGCAATATAAAATAAATAAAATTGACCCTTAACGTATTAAACAGTCAGAGGTCCAATATGAGCATAGAGAGGATAAGTCTCACTTCGGTCCATAAGTTACCTCACCAACAGGAGCCAAGGGGGGAGGCCCAGCCCAGCCTCGGCCAGCCCCGGACGGCCACAGACGGCCCGCCCTTTGCCCGGGCTTAGCCCGGTGCACTCCCGCGCGCGTCCCGCGAGGCAGGAGACGTTCTGCGCTGTTATAGCGCCTACGGGTACAACAGGAGCGTCACAGGAGCGCCGGTGTGCCGGGGCTGCTGGGGGATGAAGTGCGGTCTGGTCCCGCTAGTCCGCTGAAGCCGTTCCCCTGACGTCAAAATGGAGTGGTTGCTGGCCGTTCCCCTCACGGCAGGTAAGGCTGCTGGTGAGTGCCCCACTCCCCGCTCGACGCTGTTATAGCGCCTACGGGCGCAGCAGGAGCGTCACGGGAGCGCCGGTGTGCCGGGGCTGCTGGGGGATGAAGTGCGGTCTGGCCCCGCTAGTCCGCTGAAGCCAATCCCCTCACGGCAAAATGGCGTGGTTGCTGGCCATTCCCCTCACGGCAGGTAAGGCTGCTGGCAAGTGCCCCACTCCCCGCTCGAGGCTCTGCGCTGTTATAGCGCCTACGGGCGCAGCAGGAGCATCACGGGAGCGCCGGTGTGCCGGGGCTGCTGGGGGATGAAGTGCGGTCTGGTCCCGCTAGTCCGCTGAAGCCGTTCCCCTCACAGCAAAATGGCGTGGTTGCTGGCCGTTCCCCTCACGGCAGGTAAGGCTGCAGGCAAGTGCCCCACTCTCCGCTCGACGCTCTGCCCTACGGGCGCAGCAGGAGCGTCACGGGAGCGCCGGTGTGCCGGGGCTGCTGGGGGATGAAGTGCGATCTGGTCCCGCTCGTCCGCTGAAGCCGTTCCCCTCACTGCAAAAAAAGCTACATACCCATATTGGTATACTATCCTGTATTCCATGTTGTGGTACTGGAAATAGTCAACTGTGACATGTAGGTAATGACTTATTGTTCCCTTTAGCTCCTGGTGACCCTAAGCTTAAGGAGACTCTGACCCTGGGGCCACAAAGCCTTGACCAAGTCCAATACGAGCTAGGGTAACTGGATACCTCTCTAACTATAATTAATACAATAAGGAGTTCAAATATTGCGGTGAGCATTATGAAGGGGCCCTTAAAGTTATTCGGGTATTTCAATGACGGATTTGTGGTGCAGGAAATGTTCTCCAGTGTAGTGCGCTGGAAGCCCTCGGAGTACATACAAGCATAATAAGGCCTGCATGTTGCGGCCGTTAAAGCGGTTGTCCGGTCCAACGTGGAGTTTTGACCGGACAAACGCTTTAACGGTCGCAACATGCAGGCCTAATTATGCCTGTAAGTACTCGGAGGGCTTCCAGCGCAATACACTGGAGAAAATTTCCTGCACTACAAATCAGTCATTGAAAACTAACCAAATAACTATCAAGCCCTAATGAAGTTCCCCTAGAGGAAATGAAACGCGTTGGCTGAGCTTTGCTTACTACTGAAATTGCGTATGAAATTAAAATAAAGAACTATTTTGACACTACCCACAGCCTGTTGGACTTAATTACCTGGCGCACCCCCAGTCATAGTAATCAATTTTGGATCTGAAGCACAGATGCGTCATGCAACGGCTGGCGCTGGGAGTTTTTGCGCAGGAACAAGATTTACTGGAACTAGCGTGAGGTGCAGAGCTAGGAGTCTGCAGTTGTAAACTTTGACATCTATAATTTCTTTTATTATGCTCCAAAAAATTAATATAAAGGCGCTCAAAACTCTTGTACTTTCAGTCAGTCCTCGGACCCGTTTCTACATGCTGTACTCCTGGCTGCAGTGTTTAATTAAACCAACTGTTCCTGTTTTGCCAAACAAGGTAAATTCGTATTCGAGCAACAAAGTCACATCACACAGTTCCACTGTCTGAGTACAACACAGTAAATGTGTCATTAGTGGACTGTAACCTGCACTAGAAACGTTGGTATAGTCTGAAAAGTTAAGCCATGGACGACCAAGGCTTTTCTAGTAGCAGACCTCACAAATATTATTAACCTAATTGCTCTAATAGATGAGGAGAAACAGTTCCCCTTTAAAGTGTTCCTCTTTTAAAATGAGAATTATTCCCATAAAGTAGGTGAAATGTAAAAGTAAAAAAAAAAATGCACAGGGGATAAATGGTGTGGACGTTGTGGCAGAACACTCGTTTATCGAAGCGACCTACACATGTTACTTAAGCTGCACTCTATGCTTTCCTATTGGCCACAGAGCCGGCCTGTCCCTGTGCCTGTAATCATCTTTGCAGAGATCATGAGTGCATGGCAGCATCTAGATTTGTTGACCCTTGAGATCCGAGATTGACCTCGGCGGGTATTAACTTTTCAGATCAATACATCCTGTTATTGACCTCAGCCACAAGTCAATAGGAATTTGTTAATTTGCAAACTGTGGCCAGAGCACTGCACTCTGCTCTTATGCTCTCCATTGCAACATTGTTTACATTCTCTGTGGTTCGCTCTGTCTTTGCATGCAAATCTGCCCATGCTAAGAGCTGTCAGCCCTGCAGTAGCTGTTAGCGGCAGCAGGACAAAAAAGGCACATTACAATACAGGGTTACTAATGAGACGGCGCGCTATTCCCCCATCTCCGGAAAATAATACCATCGTTATCGGTTGCATATTCCCTGGGATGTTTTATGGATGTTCAATTCATTCATCTTCATTGTTGGGATTCTTGGAGGTTGCACAAATCGGCAGAACAAAGGGAACATTTACATGTTGAACCTGGGAAGATTAATAGGCGAAAAACCGAGAGTAGGCCCCCTAAAGGTTCAGGATATACATGTGAAAGGGAACGTGTCCAAATCTGAATATTCCAGTGCTTGGCTCATGGATGGAGCGGACCTAGAAAAATAATTGGACTTCCTGTAATCCAAATATGTACATTAAAAATAGTAAAGGAGTATTAGAGAATGAGCCGGAGAGACCTAGCATACAGCTACCGAAGGAAATCTCCTGGTACCCATGCTCAGTAAGGGGCATTGCCCAATCTGAAGGCATTTTAGCCATTAAAAATACCCTGAAGTTCAGATTCACTTTATTGAACTGAATGTAGCTCGCCCCTAGACAGCCCTCCTTTAATCTTGTTCTGGATCTCGGCATTTTTTTAAAAAAAGTTGGGCATTACTCTCCAGAAGTTTTGATTTTTGGCGGCGCAAATTGTAGTAATGATTCACCACATGGGTGTTTACGTACTGCTATTTGATGTATTGTGAAAGACCAATTCAATGGGGTCATAATATTATAGAAAGGTTTTTTTAAAGGTACCATATAATCTCTTTCCGCTGATTAAAATTGCCTGTATCTGAAATTATAAACAAAGCTATGAGAGCCCAAGTTTGGGTGAGTGAACCTTAGTAGGAATACATGTACTGGGTGGCAGAACGTGGACCATTGTGTAGACATTTGTGTGTTTTTATTTACTGGGCCATGGGGCAGTAGAATAAAGGCAGACAGGTAAATACTGTATAGAGTGAGACACCTACCTCTTCTCACCTGCAGCCAATGCAGGCGCATGTAAATAGTGTAGGCATGGGGGTTCTTTAGATCCTGGCAGATGGTCTTCCATACTAACAGGGGGTGGAGGTCAGGCTCTCCACCTAAATAAAGTTCCCCGCGTGCCTGGCATGGATCTTTCAGCCATGAAGGCAACCACTACTGTGCGGCTCTCTTCCCAGCACTGCAAGTTTGCTGTGCAGACACCAAAGTAGCCTCTTAACAAACTTTTTTTGTTTAGAGAAAATAAATTCTCAAAGTGAGAGTTTCTTTTTCTCTAAACGAAAAGCAAATGGCCCTGATTTGTAGGGATTTTTCTCTCTGCCCGGTGGCCTTTCTGCATTTTCCCTGCCTCTATGCACCATGTCTCGCAAGTAAAAATCAGTGGCCTTGTCCTTGTGATGCGCGGTGTTGTGGCTCATGGAGTGCCGAGTCAGGGATTACTGTTTGCAAATCCGGCTAAGGCTCTGCCAACTGTAACACAGCAGATCCCACACAGCTAGATGAGTTTGCAGGATTTTGAAGACCAGGAGGACTGCTGATTTTCAGCATTCACCCTTCTTTGCCAAAGCTTAACAAGGCCGTAATCTCTTGGTTCTGTCACCAGCCTTATGACCATTGTCGCAGTGTGCAATCTAGCAGCACTCTTATTGGCACGAAGATTGACTTCAAACAAGAAGCGAGTAGTCATAACTGGAAATGGCTCAGTGTCTGGTTGGATAGAAAAAAGCTCTCACTCAAGTAACCCCCAATGATCTTCAGTGGTTTATTAAGGATGGGACTTAGTGAATGAAATCCTGACGAAGAAGGTTGTTCAGAACTATACTATTGATAACCTCAGTTTTTGAGACTTTGGATTGGGAACAGCTCTCATCTCATCCGTATTAATCAATGATTTTCCTTGCTGGGAGCAAATAGCATTTCCCCATTTATATGTATGTCTCCATCTCTCAATTCATTCTCTCCATCCTGCTTCCAGTTCTTGAAGTGCTTTCAAGTGGCAGAAAAGTCCTGTGTTATTGCTGTACAGGGAACTGTAAATAGATTTCCAGCTATAGCCTTCCGCCCTTTGTGTATATACTAGTGTTTAAAAGGAAAGGCCTGAGTTGAGGATCCATCATGGGTTCATGTGTAAACTTGTTTAAACTTAAAAATAAATCAGAGGCGAAAGTGTTAAATTGCTTTGAGTGTAGGAAGTATCGGCTAAATGAATTAATTCATGTGGTGATTGTTTCCATCTGTAAGTACTGGAATGATGGCTGAATTATGAAGACAATTAAGCAGTGTAGGATAGTACTAGAGTGACCATGGACCATTTCGAAAGTGCAAGTGTGGAATTTGCCTACTGTAGCCCATCTGCTGTAACTGCCATGTCTGCTTTTTAATGAGAGAAAAATCTGCGCTAGTAATTTTCCAGGTGGGCCAAGAGTTTTTTGATAAGTAATGCAATGAGATGCTAGGTTTCTTTCTTTTTTTTTCACCCAAAAGTGTGCGAGACAAATGTATTACTCTAAATTAGGGGTGAGAGGAATGTTTCATTCTGCCCGCGGAATTGGCAGACTTTGGCAACTCCGCGTTACTCTGGTAACACGGAGTTCTGACCTAAAATGTCCCCATTTGCCACATGGCGGAATTTTTTCCCGCAAGATTCCAGAAATGCGAGCGAGAACTGGCGTCCTCTAGCGTGATTTTCTAACGCGGGTGATCGAGACAGTGACGATCAGAGGGCTGCTTCTCTAGTAGATTGCTGCTGCTCAAGTAGGTTTTCTACGCGAGCGGCAGCAAAATAAACTGTAATGGCAGCATGCTCTTGGCACCACATGGTGTAGTTCTTGCTGATTTTTTAGCACTGCTCACACTACTGATGTGCAATTGCAGAGCAAAGTGCATGTTTTCAATCCATGGCAGAGCTCTGCGGAATCTGGTAGAGTTTTTGTCTAATTCCGCAGAATTTCATTCTGTGAAACTCGCAGAGTTTCACCCACCCCTACTCTAAATGAAAAAGTAGGCGGAATGGCCAGCTGTTGAATGTAAAGCACTGTCTATCAGCATTTAATGAGTAGTCATTAATAAGTGTGCATCTTTTATTCTTCACAAGTGTCTTTCAGTCAGGCTATTCCTCCATGCATGTCAGATTTGACGGAGGGACTCAACAACAGTGTGCAATAGCTACACATGTGTAATGTGATGAATACCACAATGTTTACACTTGTTTGTCGGTATTGGTAACTCCAGCCCAGCAATCTGTTGCTCCAGAAATCATCTCATCACTGTCATCATTGGCCAGTTCCCCTCCACAGTTTTTGATGTGGACCTTTAAACTCCAGTCTGCGGGCAAACTTTTACTAGAGACCTCTCTTGAGATCACGCTTGGACCAGACCTTCCCAAGGCTAAACTGGTTGAAAAACGCAGCATGTCATCAAATGAGTATTTGCCTCCATCTCAAGAGGGCATTTTAACTCTTAAGCTATGTCATCGTCTTTGGATATGATCATGTTTAGCTTATATTATTAAGATACCTTTTGATAACGCTGTCTTGTTAAACAAGATAACAATTGTTCTGTTCATTGTATACTTCCTATGCCATACTAAAGTAAATGACAGGTGTGGATATATGAGCTGAGGAACCTGATTTGACCAGGATCACACAACTGAATCATATGGAAAAGCCTAGACTAAAATACAAGTTTAATACCGCTGAAGAGGAAATGTATCAAGTTATGAAACTGTAAACACTGACAATTGTCTGTTGTCTGATCTTTATTTTGTGTATGGAGCCTCAATCACACAATTATTGGAAGATCGCAGCAGTCATGCCAATTTATGAAGCGTTATGCCAGTTTAGGCAAATACGTGGTCCATCCAATACCAGCCCCAGTCACATCGATTTAAAATCTGGAGGACGTTAAGGCTAGACGTTTGTGAATATTGCTATACAGCGTGACATGATTGAATCCTTTATAATCTCACATTAATCTCATTTGCTCGATTCTTTGCTCTGTAGTTTCCCTCTTGGTTTCGTAGGGAGTGCTAAAAAGGGTGCACTGGAAATAAAAAGGCAATTCTATACATTTGTTGGAACCAATACAATTCCTTCACCCTCGGCTCAGGACCTCTCACTCATTCTCACTCTTAGTTATATTGGTTGCTACAACGATAACAGGAGCAATTGGCAAATTCTGCATTTAAGCCCAGGAAGCGTACTCCTTAGGTTGCTTGTGTCCTACCATGTAAGGTTGCAGTATCAGACTTTCTCAAGAAATCAGGACAACCTTTCATCAGATCTTGCTGTGTATCTCTGTGCAGAATTTCAGCCAATAGTCTCCCCCTTCATCTTCTTAGTTCATCCTTGGTGTTGATATTCCAGTTCTCTGCCTATCTCATCTAGTCAGCGCTATAATATACTTCCATCATAGTGGAAGAACAGTATAATTCAATCAAGTCTAGGCTGTTAACCTTCCTCTGTAAATCACCACAGTGCTCACCCCGGTCCATTTCTATCTCACTGGGATCCATAAAGGGTTGTTTCCAAAAGTCTGGAGGCCACCGTATACTAGAGAAGGGGATGCAGTTCATCTTGATCTTATGGAGACTACGATTTATTGCATTTTGACTCACAAGTGAACGAAAGGACTTCGGTAACGTCTCATCAGTTATCAGTCTTATTAACAAGACAAGAGCAATGCCTCTCCTATATTGCACTGCTGAGGTGATCAGGAAGAACTGAAATCTTCTAAAATAGTGTAGACATGCAACCTGAAGCTATGTATTAGTAACTATGGTACAGGAACCTACAGATTTCGGCAACGCGATCCTGTCATCTTGTAAACATATACTTGATGGGTGACAGAAGCTGCTGCTTCTATGATAACAGCACATGTCCTCTCAATTGGCGTATTAAGGGTCTGTACAGCCAGAATCTGAGTTTTAAATTAGTATCCCAAGTTCTTCCTTGGATTCACATCACCGTGAATAAATGCCATTGCTGATCCCTAGCAGTATTTTGACAGTCATTTCAGCCCTCTGTTCCACCATGTCCTTGTTCCTTCTGCTATGGCACCAGTGTGCCTAATTTTTCATCACAGCAACTAACTTTGCTGAAACTGTGTTCTCGCACTGTTCTCTTTTGTAACCTCTCTGTTGATGCTTCACAGTCTTCTGTGGATGGAATTATTGGACTCCTGGAGATGTTTTCTTGTTTTGGTATAGCTCCAGGCTTTCTGTTCTAGTCCCGTTCCTGAAACCCCAAAATTCCAGATGCCAGTCTCGCATATTGTGCAGTAATCGTCTTTTCTGCTTTCTGAAGCGGTCTAGTGTAATGCTGTTATATCCTCCTTTAATCTGTGCATGTTCCATATTCCACCCCTCCTTGGCATGCCCCTTGTTCTCTGTGTGTATCTATGTGTTGGTATATGTTAGAGTAGCAAACTAGCTTGAGAGCAACTGAGCACTGTATAGGGGGTTGGCCCCAGGAAGATACAGCCATTAGAGGGCAAGCTCACGGTAGTCGATGAAGTGAGTCGTACGCTCCTTGAACAGTTGCCCTCTGCTTTTTAGGTCGGCTAGCAAAGGCTGCGCACATACGCAGTCTCGCTGGCGAGATTTAATGACTTGGAGTAGCAAGGTTAAGCCCCACCCCTCTTCTCCATTGGCTGGCCTCCGAAACAGGGGCCAGCCAATGGAGAAGAGGTCCCAGTGACGACATTCTTTCGATCTAAGCCCCGTCCTTTTCGGATTGGGGGCGTGTTTTTGACTTACTTTCTACCCTCTTCTCCATTGGCTGGAACAGTCAAAAACACACCCCCCAGTCTGAAAAGGACGGTGCTTACAGACCAGACAGTGTGAGCCCTTTGTGGGAGGACATCTGCACACCCTCGCCCAGCCCTGCACCGAGGGGCCCGCCCGGCTCTGCCTGCGCCGTCCTCCCTGCCATCCCTGCCCTTCCACTGGCTGAGCCCGGCCCGGGGAGGGGCGGGGGACGCTCCCTCTTATCCCTGTTGTGGCTTTTGCATCTCGTTTCTTTGCTCCCGGGGAATAGCGACCCGCACCAGGGCCTCTAGTCTTGACTGTGAGAGTTGGGGGTGGCAAAGGAAACTCACAGGGTCTTGGGCAGCTCGTCGTCCATCATGGCAGGGTGGCTGAGGGGAACTGCCCGGGCGTGAGGTGAGGAGTCGGTAATGTGTCCCCGAAAACTCCCACAGCCCTTGTGTTCAACCCCAGCTGCGTTGAGGTGAAGCGGCGGTGGCGGTTGATTCTGTAGGCCGTGGCGCTTCTCCAAGACAATGCGCGGCGCTCGCGCTCCCCTCACACACACACAGGCGAGACACAGAGAAGGGGGGGTGGGGGTCAACCGTCACAAGATGGCGGGCAGGGGAGCAAGGAGACCACGCATGCATGCGCCATGGGTCGGAAACAGGCATCCAAGAGCGTCACATCATGGGCTGCGCAGAACACCTTACAGTGTTAGCATTGTTTCATCCTAGAGAACTGAAAGGGCATCTCTATTTGTGTCCATCCACTTCTTTCTAAAGTTCTAATGCAACTTTGTATCGCTTCTGTGGTGGGAAAGACTTATTTTCTGCAACGGTGTGACAGCTCTGTGTAATAAGACGTGACTCATGGTGAATAGAGATCCACAGCTGCGAGTGAAACACTAACTACACACAGCTCACACGCGTGAACGGTGCACTGCACACCGCTGGCAACAGTCTAAGTTTCGTCATACATGTGTCAACACAGAAGTCCTGAAGTTGTTGGTCGGTCAGGTGTGGTCTTCGGACAGTCCGCCGTCTGAAGAATCGATGTGAAGCATCGGGCATCCATTTCATGATCCCCCCGCCAGCGCCGCTCACTTCAGGACAGCTGGGCTTCTCTCTCGCCTCTAAGCGCACCGGACGTCCCTTTCCACGAGCTTCACCTCCAAAAGCCCGGCCAGGGTAGGGAGAGAGACCCACGGTCCCAGCAGCCTGTGGCTCACACAAACAGGGCACAAGTCCTAGAAAAAGAAGTGGGGGGACTGACACTATGCAAATGACCTCGTGATGTCACTGTGAGACCCAGCTTCTCGGCAGGGGGGACGGCGTCCGCCCGCGTGTACCCCCGACTCGAGCCCTGCAAACAAACACCCTGTGCACGCCAGCCTGGGCGCAGACGCAGCCCGGGGCAGCGGCCGGCGCTGGGACCCGGGGCGACTCCCTGGGCGGTGTGTGTCCGAGACGCCTCTGGCAGGAGCTGGGGTAGGTTCCCCGGGCAGCGCACTGCGCATGCGCACCGCCAGTTCCCATCAGCGGGGTCGGGAGCAGCAAACAAGCAAGCGGACCATTCCCCGGAGCCCGAGGCAGTGCAGAAAGTGACAGCTGGGGAAGAGAGGGCTGCTGGTGGCCGCGGGAACCCACGCAGTGCGGCGGTCACCTGAGGGCGCAGTGCCAGCCCACGTAACCCCGGGCGGCTGCTGGAAAAGTTCTCCTGGTGGAGGCTGCGAGTCCGCCGGACGGGGAAGTTGGGATCCTGCTCCAGGGCACGCTCGCCCCCGCTTCCAGCCGGTGCCCCTGTTCTATGAGCCTCTCGCCCCCCCAGGGGCACCTGTCCAGTGCCCGGGAGAGCCTCCTGCCGCCAAGGCCAAGGTGATCCAGAAGAAGAACCACTGGACAGGCAGGGTGAACCGCTGCACGGTGGGCCGAGCCCCGGGAGCCCGGGGCTGGTTCTAACACTGCTTGGGGGCAGCGGAGTACGGGGAGTTCTGCTCCCTGGCGGTGAGGGATGAGCTGGCCGACCAGAGCTGGTCCGGGAGAGCAAGGAGGCCGTGCCGCTAAAGACCGTCAGACAAGGTGAGGGGCTGCTGTGTGTGAAGGATGTTACATGTGAAGTGCGTGGCTCTCTGTGTGCGTGGCTCTCTGTGTGCGTGGCTCTCTGTGTGCGTGGCTCTCTGTGTGCGTGGCTCTGTGTGTGTGTTGGTCTCTGTGTGTGTGTGGGTCTCTGTGTGTGTGTGGGTCTCTGTGTGTGTGGGGGGGCTCTGTGTGTGTGTGTGTGTGGCATTTGCGAGAGATTAAGCTATTGGCATTGTAAATGACAATGGCATTTATTTATCGGTTTTCAAAACCAACACAAAAAAAAATTTGTCATTTACAATGCCAATAGCTCTAACTTTTGCAAAGGCGAGACCGTTGCATTGTAAATGCTTGTTCTTAATTGTAGGAGAGTCTGTGCTGATCTGATGCCGAAAGAGATTTTTTCCAGATCTGGCAGCATGAATGGAGAAGGCTCGTCTTCTTTTATTTCCCCCCGCTTCTTACAATGTGTTGTCTCCAGAAAACAGCTTTGTGTATGTAGATAATGTAGAGAGGACTTGAGCTATTTCACAGGCATAATTGTATTCCTGCTGTTATTAGCCATTGGTGGGATGAGCTTCCAAGGGATAGTATAAAGCAAGTGTTTCGAAGTACTGTTGTAGAAGCAGAATTGACACCTACCCTAGACTCCATGAAGTATAACTTTAGCCTTAAAAATCGTCTTTGTTAGAATTCTTGCACAAGTTCCTCCACTCTCATCAATTAATAATGCTTCTTATCGATGTTTGATGGAGTTTAAATCCCTAGAATGTTGTGCGATGGAAAAGGAAGAATTCCTTACAGGTGTCATGGGTTCTGCATTGTTTGTATCTTCAGATTCTTCTGCAAACTGCCCATTCTCTCGTACTCTTCATGATGTCACAGACAGACATCCCATTACTTCTCCAGACAAAAATTGAGAGGGGACTATGTATAAATCTAACAAAATCTAACAAGATCCCCTGGTTGGCCTATCTGGCTAAGGCATTTTCAGACCTGGGACGTCCGGAGCTTTTTTCCTCCCCCGAGAACATCAAGGTACATGACATCGATTTTGTAAAAAAGTCCTTATGGGAAGGAAGGAAGCATGCCGTGAAGAATGTGAACTGGCGAAACCGTCAGTGAGGGAACATTGCCTACTTGTTAACTCATTTTCACTAGCACCTTACCTTGGTTTTGTTACAATTCCCTTCCATAGGTTCCTTTTAACTAAGTTTAGATTTAATTTGTTACATTTTTATTTAGGCTCTTTTAAAAGTTGGCAGAAGCCGGAACTAGCCTTGCCCTGTAGCTGCGACCAATTCTCTGTACAAGATACAATGCATTTTGTCATGTTTTGTGGGTTGTATTTAGAGCCAAGAAAAAAATACTTGTTGCCCATTCTTAAAGAGGCTGGCTTCACTCAAGTGAGACCGGCCCTGCTCTTTTTACAATTACTGCCCAATCCCCACATTACTTTTTGTATAGCTAATTTTCTGGTAGCCGCTTCAAGGGTGAAAGCTGTCTGCCTAGATTCGCCTTAAAGCAAATGTTTTACTATATATACTCATTTTTGAATGTAATACTTTTTAACTGTCTGTAATACTTTTTAATTGCTTGTTTGTATCTACCGTTTTTTAAGAAAAAGAGAAAAAAAAACCTTGTATGAAATGTTTTTAACTTTTCCCCCTCTTTGTATGGCTTTTAAATAAGTCGAATAAAGATATTCTGACTGACTGACTGACTGAGAGGGGACTATGAGGCTGGTGTTTTTATCCCATCACTAAGATGATTCGTTTTTGGTCACATGATGTGAAGCACGGGCAAAATTGGGGCTTCATCTCGAGTCCAACAGAGTTGCCTTTGAAGCTGTGATCTGTAGGGCTCGAGGTTGGCTCATTGCACTTTACAATTAGGGACCAACATTGACCACCGCTTGTGTGAGCTTTCAGGCAGATCCAGGTCATACAGCACCATCTCTTGCTAGTTTCTTGTATTCCTCTTTACACAACAGTCTCTTAACAAAACGATTAACGTGCCACCTTGTATAGGCTGCATTCAAGATAAAAGTGGCACATTTAAAGAAATCATGCTTGAGTTTTCTACCAATCGTATAGTGCGCTAACATTTTCAACCAGTTAGTCTCACTATATGTTCGTAGTTGTACATGTTCGTCTTTTCCTTGAACATGTTTTCTGCCCATGAGTTGTGATCAAAATGAAACACTCCACTTTTTAAGGAAAACAACAAAATATTTGTTGAGATGTCTCCTTAGCATAACTGCTTTGTATGTTAACCTTGAAGTGCCTGCTTGTGCTTAGCCTGAAGAATCCAAGTAATGCTTCTTACTGAAAAGCATGTGTCAGAACGACACTCGTGGCAAATATACTGCTTTGATGCCTAATCTTAAAACTTCATAAATGATTTAATATCACTTTGGCCTTGTTGTGATCTAACTACAAAAAGAGTCAGAATAGAGGGTTTGATCTGGGCAAGAAAGTGGTGTGTTCTTCAGAGCAGAAATCTTTCAGTCTTTTGTAGATCACGGCTTGTAAGTGAATAATGAGCACGTTTTCATAATGGCTCCAGAGTCCCTGTTTTTCTGCTTACGATACAGCTATTTATTGAAATCCAAACCATTTCAACTGTAGGCGTCATGGAGTAGCAGTGAAAGCGGCCCTGTTTAGGGAAATATTGACTATAGTTTTATTTATTTCAAATGGTATATATTTATATGTTTGCTACATTGAGAAAAAAGACAGTAAACCACGTCTAACCCTTTAATTCAGAGTGCCTGTTTTCCCTGGCTTATACTGTGATTCCATATTCTTTAGAAATCCTTTTTTTTTTTCTGTAGAGCTCAGACCCCTTTTAAATTGCGGTGGGCGGTTTTCCTGGTGATATACAGTAATGATGTTTTCGTATACACTTTGTTACAAATGTCTTTACCTGTCAAATTCCGGAAATAATTCCAGGATTTACCCTCATCTACACTCTTTTACGCAACAACAAAAAAACAGATGCCTGCATGCCTTATCGTGGGGAATAGCTCTCATCTAACAGGCCTAATGAAGATAATATTCAACCGCATCCAAGAAGCAACTTAATCATGAGTCGGAAAGACGGGTATGGACCGAACCCCCATGTAGTGGCATCTCTCGGGAGCTCCTGTTGGTAGCCCTTATTTTCCAGATACAGACATTCTCTTGGAAAGACCGCAGATTAGAAGACAAGAGAAATTATGCTGGTGATGCTTGTGCCTTTTTGAATACCACTTATGTAGGAGCCTCAATGATAGTGACTGTGAGTGGACTTTGTCTACGATGACATATTCATGGTGGATCACTGCTGACGCAGCGGAGGAATAAGGCGATGGTAATAGAGACTAAGGCTGTCACTTGGAGGTGAGAGCCCATAGCGCCTGGAGCACCCTTCCCAGTAAATTCTTAAAGTGCACGAGGAGGGTGAGGCTGGATAATCAAGAGCATCAGTTTAAATGGGGCATGCCAAATTTCAAGGTGGCGTTGAGAGGATGCGGCGGCTTGTGGATCTAGCCAGGAGAGAAGATTTAACTCCCGGGCCTGACAACAGCCTTTGACTTCGGGCAGAGCAGATGAAATAGGTTTCTGGCTACTATACCACCCCAAATTATAATATTTCCTAGTATGTGGTACTACATGTACCCAGGGCCTGTAAATTAAATGCTACTAGTGGGCCTCCAGAACTCATTGTACCCCCTACTACAGTAGCCCTTTAAAACATACCTCATGTCCTGGTAGTGAATAACTCCATAATTCGTTTTTTACTACTGTTGGACATTTTTCTCCTTCTCGATAATTTTGAGTTACCTTATTACATTTAATAAGTTCTAACACTTGATTGAAAGCAGGTAGAAATGTCATGTTTGGACTCAAATGAGTTGTAATTTAAAATGTTTTTTATTGGTAAAGTCGGATTTTACGTTTCTGTTTTGGACATGCAACTTTTAGAAAGTTGGTATTTCCTGCCCAAAAGCTTCATAGACCTTCTAGGTGTTTTCAGCCTCCTGGGCCTGTTCATGGCTCCCCCATTAAGAATGAGTATTGGACTAACAGAGCGAACAATAGGGGACTAGATTTGGGCAAGATGGGCCATCATGCCAGGATAGTTGGAGGCAGAGCTAATCCTTGCCCAACTTACATTTCAAAGGCCTTGCCTCCAGCATACACAAAGAAACCTAACACTATTCTTTTAGTACCCTAGACTTCTTTTAGCCTTGGCAGGGGAAGAGAAGAAATTTCAGGAACCAGATAGGAGGGTAGCCTAGAAAATTCACCCGCTTCAAAGGATGCCTTGTTCCTCAGAGGACTGCCCTGATGCTTAAGGCCTTCCTTTCTCTCTTTGAAGGAAGACAGGATCTGCTTACTTCATCCCTGGCTAACCAGAGCGACTCCAAGGGTCACTTGGCTGCCCTCTTGTTCTGAGCTACAGGTACACAACAAACCCCAGAGGGCTCCCTGCAACTGTCCAGCTGACCTGCCACAACTTGACCTGCAACTAGACTGTGGTATTGGACATCTGATGAGGCAGCGCCACAATCTAGTGTATGCAGGGGGTGTCTGAGATAGACAGGTTTATAAGGAATCTGGGTACAGCAGGTGCAGGAACAGGGCAGAGGTAGGTCAGAGGTAAGTGCATCTTACGGATGTAAAGTATCGCCCTTTGAGAGGGACTCAAATTGGGCGACTAGCACATTGCAGTCTAGTGATAGTGAACGTCTGCATAGTCCTCTATTTTCCTCACATCAGAGGGCTGTGCTTTCAGATTCAGTCCACAAGACAATTGAGTGGTGCTGACTTTCTGGTGACAGGTAATGCAACTTATGGCCAGTTGCAAGGCTAAATCTAGAAAACGAACCAAAACGCTGCATTGTTTAGGGCACATAAATACTCCCACTGTGCACCCTTCCCATATATTTAAGTTGGGGAGGCCGGACAGTTGGGTCTGCAGCTACATTATAATTGTCCAGAAATGAGTCAGTGCTCTACATTCCCAATGCATTTAGCACAGATCCGCCATCACCTTGGGCAGAAGGCATTCCCCTCCTGGAAGTACGTATTGATCTTTACTGGGGTTAAGTATGCTTAGTACAGAATGTAAAACCTGATACGTTTGAACTTGGCAATTCTGGATACAATAGCTGGGAGAGCTATGAAGTGATCCCTTTCAGTGTCATTTAGTTCCCAACCGAATTCGGTTTCTCATTTGTGATGGAGAGTCTCCAGCTAGAACAACTTGTGTGCAGTATGTGCTTTAGTAAGTCATTTTATCAGATGACGACCAGTGCTCATGGTTTATAGGGCATGTGGGACCTCTTGTGGGGTGGCTCATCAGCGGTGATGCACCAAGCATGGTGTATGGTGGAGACCAGTGTGCCATAGGCAAGAACTGGCCCTGAAAGATCTCATAATAATCAGTGAGTTCCTAAAGGTTAGTAGATGGTATTCTCAAAAGAGTCCCTACGGTGTGTACGCCGAGGGCACGCCAGTTGGCAAGGCCAGCCAAGGCTTCCGGGATCCCCAAGCAGGTCATCCCTAGAAGATGGATATCCAGTGAGCGTGGGTCATGCATGCTGTGAGCCACAGTGCACAGCGGTAACACTGATGGGCAGTTTGTAGCAGCCATGGGGACGGACAAAGAGTGTTGAAGCAATTTAGGCAGGGGCTAGGATTGCTGGTCTGTGGCAGTATCTTCCAGATAGGCGTCCGAGACTCCATGGCACAGCCACTGAAGCTGGAAGACAAGGACAAGTTAGGCATAACCAGCCTGTCAGCAACTGTGGGTCTCTGAAGTTCAGCTAGTGCCACTCTACGCTGACTCCTGTACCAGGTCAAGTCTCCTAGAGGGTGCCTAGGGATTTGAAAAATATAGTACACAAATATATCGGTAGGTTGACAAAGAAATAAAATAATCAAGGGAACATAACCATCTTAGCAAGGATGATCCTGCCCATCACCGAAAGCGGCAAGGTCCTCCAAATGCCGACCTGACTTCAAAGGGATGAATCGACTCTTGTCAAGCTGCCGTCTACCAGATCTTGAGCAGTGTGATAAATGCAGATGCCCAGGTAAAATTTAAATGCACTAATGGTTCCTCTTGTTGGCGATAAATTGATCATCTACAGTGGCAAAGACAGAAGTAACAGTAGTCACCTACATTCGTTATCTTACTGACATCTTGAGTTTATTCCCAGTTTGTTTTGGGAAAAATTGAGTGTCACATAAAAAAGAAATCTGGAGAATACTAGGACACCCACTTTTTGCAGAAATACAAATTTGTGTTAAACATTTGCTATTGTCTGTTTAGGGTGTATGAAAAAATGATTAATAGAATTCTGCCTCCCAAAAACAGATACTAATTGTGCCGGTCCAAATTCCAAGCTGTGTTATTGCATCAGCCTCTATATGGTTACCACTTAAAAATTCATATTGCAAATTGTCCTAAACTCGGGCGTCAGGCTTATCTCGAGTCTTAAAGGGAATGACAAAGTGCTCAAGCAAGTAGCCTTCAATTGATTGCAGGCCCAGACTGTATAGCTTTCTAAGGAAGCAGCATAGTCCTTCGACGTCTTTACAGTAATGTTTCATTTTGGCTGCAACATAAACTTTTCTCCACAAAATTACCAGAATTTTACAACTTACTTGAAAAATCCTTCTTGTACATGTCCCTTTTAAATGTTCCTCCATAGACTGATATTGAGTTCCATCAGTGAGCCCTCTATTGAGGTACCTATTGCCCCCACTAAGAACAAAGCCCTCCCACATTAGAGTTAGAAACCATTCAAATGTATCTTTTCTTTCTTTCTGATCTGATCCTGGATATATCGGTACTTTGAAGACAGTTGGCAATCCAGCACTTAGAAACATTTGTCATTGAGGTCCCCTACAAATATAATGCCTACATACATCGAAATATATGACGTTTTTTTGTCTATTGGTTGATAGAAAGAATAGAGACTTCTGATTTATTCTTGTCAGGTTCCCTCTACTTATAGCAGTTTAGTGGTTTTCATGTTGTGTTAACATTTTCAGTGATTTTCATATATTTGTAATTGCCTTTTAGTTATTACTTCTCTTTTTCGAAATGGAGCTATTTCTTACCTCAGTGTGCGTTTCAAACGTTACCCTCTCCTCTGCCATTTGTCTTAATGATTCGGTCCCCAACTTAACCATCCTCATAAAATGGACCAGGACTAGCATAGCACTCTTTGGTCTGTCAGTGCTCCAACTGGGTATTATTTATTTATATATATATTTTTTTTAAAGAACAAGTATACACTTTTTGAGTAAAATCAATTGGTGATGCAGGAGACCAGAAATCTAATGGAAAAAACGAACTGCTTAGGGAAGTGTACTGTCAAACAGCCAGGATTTGACCTTCTGATGGAAAGCAATAAGTTTGACTTCTTTTAGCAAAATAGGGAGCGCGTTCTACAGCGTAGAGCCGTGCCCCAACAATCTTCCCCCGTCCACATCTCCCCTCCTAAAAGATGGGACAGTTCGAAGAAATCGGACAAAGCACAATGACAAATGAGGAGCCGCGGAACAATCAAGTAAAAGATATGGAAATCACTGTGGGAAAACGTGAAGAATAAAACAAGGTGCCCAAATTATAATCCTTTTACAGTCAGTGAATCATTATGGGCAGTTTTCCTCTGCTGTCACATCATAAGCAGCAAATAGTTTGTGGATGCAGAGATGGCTGTGATCTGATTTCCGAAGATTTTGAGTATCCTGTTCTCAGATTGTGCCATTGTTTATGATCCCGGAAAGATTGTGCGTGTATCAAAGGCTGTTTTCTGCCTCTTTAGTTTGGTTCTAAAATGACAGAGATGTGTTGTGCTGTTCTTCCAGTTGTATGTTATTTCATTGACAGACTATTACATGGAATACCATTACTGAGAAACCATTTCACCTAAACTGTTTAATGGAATTTTTAGAATGAATGTTATTTACCATTTCATCGTAACCAATTCATTGAATGTCTTTTTGTCTGAAATTCATTGGCATGCTTACTTTTTAAGGGCTAAATGCAATGGTTGCAGGTCTTACTTTCAGAAACAGTTTTGTCATGTGTATTTATTCCAGTGTTTTACTTTACGGACATTATTTCAGATGTATTTCTTTTACATTGTCAAACAATTACTTCAGATGCTTTTAATTCACTGATCCCTCACCACCCCATAACACCATCTGTACCGGACCCTCCCCCCCGTCCCTAAAAACACAATTTCTGTCCCCTGAAGACCCTCTACCCTGCCTAAACGGCACCCATCCCTGAGCCATAAAAGCCCTTTAACCCCTAAACCGCACCCATCCCCGATACCTAAAAAACCCTCAGTACACCTAACCCACACACATCCCTGACACCTAACCTACACCCATCCCTGACACCTAACCTACACCCATCCCTTAACCTTAAAAGCGTGATATACCTTTACACTCTATCCATCCCTGAACCCTTAAAACCCCTTTCTACATCTAAACTCCAGTATTCCTAAATCCTTAAAACCCCTTGCCACCCCAAACTCAGCCAAATCCTGAACCCTACAAACTGTTCACCACCCCTAACCTCTACCCATCACTGAAACTGAAAAACCCTCACCAGCCATGAACCCTAAAACCGCCTCATCACCCTTACTCTCCATCCATCTTTTAACTCAAAAAACACCTTGCCACCCCTGAACTCTACACCTCGGTGAATCCTAAAAAAAACCTTACCCCCCTTGACCCCACCCATCTTGATACCTAAAAAACCCTCATCGCCCCTAAACTCCATCCATCCCTGAACCCAAAAAAGCTTTCTATGCCGGAACTCCACCCATTCCTGACCCCTAAAAACCCCACAGCGCCCCTAAACATATCCAATCCTTAAACCCAAAAAAGCCTCTCTAGTACTAAACTCCACCCAAGTTTAATTAATTTAATTTGGATTTTTTCTTAAAATATCCTTCCTTTAAAATGTTTACTTTAATTTTCTATTTATTTGTATTTCTTTAAAATTGTTTTCCATGATTTTGTTTCCTCCAATGCGGTTTCCCAGTTTTAAATTTTCCATTTATTCGCATGCATCAATTCTTCCAACATGCACTTTGTATTTAGGCAAAACACTTGTGTTATGTGGTTTGTGTCTAGCACATTACTGCCATTTATGTTATCTCTGGGTGTTCATTGTTTGTGGATACACAGTGATAACTCCCATTATATGAGTTTTTCTATGCTAGGAGCTTTTCAGTACAATCTATTCTTAGCGTCTCCTCAGCACATGTTCTGTCAGTAAGTTCAGTGGGTTCTTGGATAGATTTGCAGACAGTAGCAATAAAGAACTGTCTATAGATGTGAGTCCTCAACCTTGTGGGTCTGTGGACTGATAAAGCTTTTGAAATCCTCGAAAACCTTTCACTATAGTCAGAAAAAGGCTCATTTGAAAGACTAGACAGCAACTGACTTTAGGCTTCTAACTGCTAGTCTGGGATCTAAACATAAGAGATTAACTCAAGGGTGGTAGGTGAACACTATCATGCACCTTGGTTCTTACTTCCTGGTACGTGGGCTAAGAGTTGGCTGCCCTTTTACATCCTCATCGGCCAAAACAGAGGTTGTACAGCCCGTCAGTCTTAACATTTTGGATACTTTGCTTTAGTGCTATGAGGGGGTTAGAGAAGACAGATTCCCGTGTGTTGTAAGGTAAATTCCAAAGATGACCAGAGGTAGCCAGGAGGTATAACACAAGTAGAAGGTTTATGGGTTGGTTCAGAAGAAATATATTACAGGTCTCATAAAAGTCCCACTCTCTCCAACTGTCACTCTCTCCACACAAGCAGGCACACTTGTTGCAATGTTGCAAATTATTGTGGTTTATTGTTGTCCAAGGGAAGGGGATGTGTTATACCTTGATTCCTATAAGTGCATCCCCTCCCTAGCTGCTCAGCCAGAATGAATGTGATGACTGCATGGAATGTTAGAATGCCTGATGAGAGAGAAAGTGGAATGTTGGTGTGCCTGCTTGTGTGGAGAGAGTGACAATTGGAGAGAGGGGGCTGAGCAGCAACCATGCTGCTCCTGGTGGGACCTTCATGTAATATACTTCTACTGAACCAACCAATAAACCTTCTACTTGTGTTATACCTCCTGGCTACCTCTGGTCATCTTTGGAATTTACCTTACAACACCGTGTCAAGTGACCTAGCGTCCCATGACCTTAAGGGCTTGTTTAAGTAGTAGGTTTTGTGGGCCAGTGGGAGTCTGGGGTGAGGACGGAGCATCAGCAGTCCTTCTGCTAAAGAGAGGGAACCATGCTGTTGTATAGCACTACAGCTGCTATGCAGCATAGCTAAAAGTTAGGATACAAAAGTGCTACGATGCAACTGTGTCATGACACCTTTGTTTCCGCCAGAAAGGGACGAGGGTAAGGGGCAAACAACAATGGGGGGTGGTTCAGGGGACGACGCAAGCAAAAACAGGGTGTGGGAAGAAGTACAGGGTAAACAACGACAGAGGAGGGGGCGGCGAGGGGATGGAAAAAAGTGATATGACGCCGTCAGTGCAGGCCACCTTATAGTGATTTTCTTATGGCTGAGGGGATGTGTCAAGGAACAACACGGTTGAAGGGGCAGGGGGGACCGGGTAAGTAATGACCTGGGGGAGGAGAGGAGGGAGACAGGCAAACAACAACAGGAGGAGGAGGAGGGCATACGAGGCAAGCAACCGCAGGGTAGTATTGAGTGGACAGGGCAAGCAAAACAATCGAAAACAAGAAAGAGGTGGTACAGGGAATGGGGGCAAGCAAAAAACAGAATCTAGGAGGGGTTGTTTGGACATGGCATGCATCACCAACTGGATGTGAGAGGGATTGGGGTAAGCAACAATGGAGTACATGAGAGCGGTGGGACGAACAGGGCAAGCAACAATCTAATTTGGGATGGGAGGGACGGGGCAAGTAACAATAACGGAATGCAGTAGGGAATAGGAGGGAGGTTGACAGGTGCAAGCAACTGAATTTAGCATGGGGCTGAGGGAAGATGGCCTGCAAACACATACACTCTTATGGAGTGCTTCAACTAAAATAAACAAAAGTACCTCTGAAAACTGTATGAGCAGTGGAAAGACACTGGGTGCCAAAAGGAAGCAGTACTTGGTCCATGATGCAGGAAAGGGACAAGCAGCCAAAGAGGAACAGAAGCCAACACACCCCTGACCAATGAGAAGCAAGGAAAGAGGGTGACGATGAAGATGACCAATAGTAAGCAATGGGTAGGCTCTAAGCCCCTTTTACGCTAACAAAATGTGTCTCAAGCGACACCTCAGGGGCTGTCTCAGGTGAGACCTAAAAAGGGTAGACATGCATTGTACATTTTGTTTTTCTTTTTTTAAACATGTATTCATGCTGATTGATGTCCCTGTGAAGTATTGTTGAGTTGTCGTTATAAACACCATAACTGAGGTTCATAGGCTCCCGGACTTGGCGGCGTGGGTAGGTCCTTCTTGCAGCGCACGAGGCTACGAATTCCATAACCTCATGGAAGCCTAATAAACCAAACATGCTGACCGCCTGGTACTGATGATGTCTGGGTTCTTTACAGACTAGGTAGATCCAGAGCTTCACAGATCCATGAACACAATGAGCACCTTCTTCTTGTGACACTCAGACTAGCCTATTGGATACTTATATAGGTCCTCGTGTGTAGACAGAATTAATACATCATCACTCAAGGTCCTGAAGAATCGCGAGTTAAATAACGTAAACGCGAGAAACATGTTAACCAGTATAAATGCCCACTGACCGACACTGAAATAGGAACATTGCATTCCATCTAGTGCTGGTTATCACACCTTTTAACTAAGACAGGAGACCCCTAGAATAAAGTTTCTCATAGGTACTCCCAGCCTAATTTTAACTCGCTTTCTTGTCTACACAACCCTGGCCCCACACCCGCACTTCACAAAACGGCTGTTGGATAGAAGATCTCCGATAAAGTGCCCCTCCTAGAGGTGAGCCCGTTGGGTATTGCAGCGCCGACCCAACGAGGAGCAGCCCAGATGATGAAGCATGACACCTGCAAGGGTGTGTGAGGGCATTACATCCAACAAAATGGATGCCCAACTGTGACCTCTTTGAGACCAGTGGCACCACACCTGTAGTGTGACTCACACGTTCTCCTCTTGAGGAACAGCACAGCATCCATTGTTTTCATAAAAGTGGGACCAGTAGGGCAGAGAGCTATGCGAAGTACAAGTCAAACATTTGCCATTTTAAGTTTGCCGAAATCATACAGGAGATGAAATGGTCTTTAGGTAAAACCCGTTAAACAGGTGAGAAAGTACAATGGGGCACCAGTAAGACCACATTATGGTGTTAATACAACTGGTCTAGAAACAGAACACCGTGTCAACGGGGGGATTTTTTTTCTGGATAAATGACTATTGTATTGAAACAAGACACACATTTTTCAAAGCTCCTCAACAAAACTCGAGGTATCGCCGGAATTGGGGGGAAATGGTGGCCTGTTTCTCTTGCAAAATAATGGGGTGACCTAGACCAAACTCACCTGCATCCAAAAAATGAACTGAACAGAGCTAAGCCACACATCGTTTTTCCTATTTGTTTGTCTTGTCACTGTTTAACATTTGCCAGATTTTCTTGAACAAGTTCTTCAGTTTTTAAGGCTCATCTTAACTTTTAGAAAATAGTTTTTCTAATGTGTTAAAACCTCTGCAGAATTTCTCTTTGAGAATAGGTGCAGCTGGATTAAGTGGTTTCCACATACGAGTTTGTGCCTGGTTTTCTCAGGTATCCATGATCTAATGTCAATGAGTTAAATCCAAATCCTGGTGAGGGGCAGAAACCATGTTAAAGGGGACAGTCTGTTGGCGTTTCCATGCACTCCGAGGCGCCTATTGGCCCTGATATGGCTTTCCTTTTAACTTTGTTACGCAGAGCCCCCGATCAGTCGTCGACCAGAAGTTATTGTACAGTGTCTCACCCACGTTTTACGTTTCAATACAGGCTGACCGGCGCTCTTATTGTCTCCCATTACCTCCTCGTCAGTCTTCCTCGAAGCATCCTTACAAGTTGAGAAAATATCCTTCCCACAGAAGTTGTTCCCCAGCTGACAAAAAGTAGTTCTCCTAACACAGCTGCTGTTACCCAGCAGTCTGTAAAAGCAGAGGAACTTAGTGACTATTTCTTGTTTTTTTTCTGTGGTAGCTGTCTTCTTCGGCTGACACTAAAAGCAATAAAGGCAGTATCTTTTTTTTGTTTTCCTGATTTCCTTTTTAAAACAGGGGATTGGCTGTAGCAATCTCCTCCTTCCCCTGTATCCTCTTTATCGCCTTTTGATTTAATATAAGATTTTGCTCCTATATTATTCCATAGTCTTAGTACTTTTCCTTTATACTGGCACTTATGTAGCCCTGAGCATTCAAACCAGTAAATATGTATCTGGTTACTACTTTTTTATTTAGATTGCAAAATCAGTTCATTGGCTGGATATGTCACTGAATTCTGACGAACTGTCCTTTTAAATAGCAGTATAATCTTCTACCGGGTTTTTTCTGTAATATAGATGCATAACCTCGGTCAAACCCCTTAAAGAGAAGAGAAAGCCTCTCCCAGAGTTCAGAGGCTGCTGCAGGCATGGAGTATGGATTTCTGAAGGGCTGGGCCCGTGGGCCATGGAAGCATATGCAGCACCCTACAGCGGTTGTGTGGGGTTGGAAGGGCAGCCCCCCGCTCCTCAGTGACTGATCAACTCTAGGATTTCTTTTGCTCCAGAGATTAGCCAATTGCCTGGTCCTGCGAAGAGTCAGCCAAGCGATGTCTCTGTCGCTTCACATGGTAATGAGGCCTAATGTGTAAGTCCAGTAGGATATGGGAAATAGGGTTTTCCATTATGGTTCAAACACTAATTAGAGGCATTGTGTGGTACACGGCCAACAGAAATAGATCCCTGGCTATATCTAAATGCAAGGACCTGGTAAAGAGCAATATAATAACTTCATGTAGAGCCTTTTTTCCGTACATACGCCATTTTGTAGTTCTCATGTATTGTGTTACTAATCCATAATATACAATGATAACAATGTGAGGAAATCCCCAACAGACGCAGTTAGGTTGTAAGAGGGTTGTCAATCATCATGTTGCCTGATTAGCCTAGTTCCTACAATGTATTTGTCATGTATTTGGTCATCATTAAAGACCTGTTATTGATCTTTGAGGAACTAGGAAAATGGAGCAGCGACGTTTGCGTTATTGGTACGAATGCCTAAAAAAATGTCAGACATGTCCTTTCCAGTTGCCTCTTCACTTGCTCCTCAGCTGACATAAGCTTTTTGATTCGTCTCACCCCACCGTCCTTCCGCATACTCCGTTTCATTCCCAAACGCTCTACACGTTTTTATGTAAGGACTGCCCAGCGTCGCTGCCCCAAATATGTGGCAAATGAATGTATATAAATGCACAGCAATTGACTGAGACACAAAGCCCGCCTCTTGGATGGGGACCGGGAGAGCCCCGGTCAGAGGTCGGGCAGGGTTCCTGCTGCCCCGGTCAGAGGCAGGGTTCCTGCTGCCCCGGTCAGAGGTCGGACAGGGTTCCTGCTGCCCCGTTCAGAGGCAGGGTTCCTGCTGCCCTGGTCAGAGGCAGGGTTCCTGCTGCCCCGGTCAGAGGTCGGACAGGGTTCCTGCTGCCCCGGTCAGAGGCAGGGTTCCTGCTGCCCCGGTCAAAGGTCGGACAGGGTTCCTGCTGCCCCGGTCAGAGGCAGGGTTCCTGCTGCCCCGGTCAGAGGTCGGACAGGGTTCCTGCTCGGACCCTTCCATGTTGTCGCCTGCCGATGCTGCATGGCTCTGCAGACACAGGCGGCACAGCCGAGGGACCGCAGGCCGGCGTATGACGAGAATGATGCGAATGAAAATAACCCATTAACGGTTGCCCTAAACCAGTTTAGAGGCGCATCGAGCATCTTTGGTCTCCGGCCCTCGAGGCTGCGGCTCCCTGAAAGTTCGCTCAATGGCCGGCCCCCGCCAGCTCCACAGGCATCATCTTTATTAGTGCGGAGGTAAGCTGATTAGCCCTTGTCAATCAGACGTGCCAATATCTCAATTGAGCTCTCTCCCCCCTCCCCTCCAGGACTCATTGAAGCCAGCGACAAAGGGCTGTGCGCCTCGTATCCCCCCGGTAACCGCCGTGGCAGGGTGCACAGGCCTGTGATGATGTGATGACTATATTAAAGAGTACATCAATTTGTTTTAAGGTGTTTTGATTCTCGGACGCTGGCATTAGGAGAGCGAACACCGCGGCCGCAGCTTTACTAGAAAGCGGAGGGTTCTGGAAGGGGCGAGCGCTTTGAAGCCTACCGGGGCTTTGAGCCTCGCTGTGCCAACGGGGGCGCCAGAGCTCCTGCAACTGGCACTCTCTGATCCAACCCGTGATTAGACCCCATCCTTCTGTGGAATTAACTTACTTCACGCACATTTAATGTCGCGCACTTTGGGGCTGAACAGGGCGCAACCAGCATTCAATTAAACGTTAATAAACTGTTTTCAAGCCAAAGGCTCGTGTTTGGTCAGTCTCTTTATGTAGATGGCGGCCGGCGACCCGGTCAGGCGTCTCATGTTGTGTGTTGAGTGTTTTAATAACGCAGGCTCGCGCCGACAGCCTGTTTGCATCAGTCGTCACAGAATTGTGAGAACGCTATAGCATTTCAGCTGTAGTTGATGGCTGGTAAAAAAAAAAAATCTGAGGAGAGGTATGGTAAAGACGACTCTTTTGTTCTTCACATCTGAAGTTTGCGCGCACCAGGCCTCCCTCGCACTTCAAATGCAAACAACAGAGGGCCTCTCCGCTCCCTCGCCATACTCTAGCCACCCAACGCACGCTGGAGCTCCACTGCTGCTCCACTCCAGCTCATGGAGTGGATTATCCGGTGTCAGTTCCTCTCCGCTGTGTCAGCTTCCCTGCCACCCAACCAGCCACGAGCGCAGACAAATAGGGATCACTCTTCAGATAGATATATTTTTGCAAGCCCACTAGGACTTTGCAGAACAACATAGATAGTTAGATAGATAGATAGGTAGGTAGGTCGGTAGATAGATAGATAGATAGATAGATAGATAGATAGATAGATAGACGGATAGACGGATGGATAGATCTGCCTACCCAGGGAAGCTGTTGTTAGGATATGGTTCATACAAGGCGCTACACTCGGCACTTCCCTCCCTCAGAATGGAGCAGTGGTTTCCTAGGTTCTGCGTAGGCGGAGACACCTTCCCTTCTGTGCCAGCGGACTCGCCGCTTCCTAATCGATCAGTAAGGCCGCAGCGCCACTCCTCATTCTATGTCCCCTCCCCGTGCGCTGTGAAGCGGCTGCGACGCAGCACAGAGATGCCCCTTCGCCACCTGTCCTGTGTTCCGTGTCTGCCAGACCCGTCGTGTTGATCCTTAAACGTTGACCCGTCCCCCCACTCACCCTCGGACCGAGGAGTTGACGAAGGTTAGGCCTGTTCACTGACTGTGGCGTCCACATGCGTCGGGCTAGTGCGGCAGATCAGCATCCGGGCAAGTGGGAGCCCGCACAGCAGCCGTCTATATGTCCACAGTCTAGAATGATTAGAACACCCTTTTTCAATTTTTTTTATTTATGCATTCCTGCTTCCTGTTTTTTAACTAACGTACTTTGGAACTTTCCCTGATTTACATACTTCGCCCACTTAAAGGCCCTTTGGTTGGCTGTCTGCTGCTGTTACTTTTTTGACTGCCACCAAGCACAGTGGTTTGGGATTGACACTTAGACCTTCTTGGCAAAAACACCGCGGACAACCCATGACTTTTGTATGTTTTTTCTCTGTACTGAAGGCCCTTTCGCAACGCTCAGCCAGGAAGAGAAAGCTCTGAGCAGGAGGTCACTATATTTCATCTTTACACGCCGTTCTTCACGTGTGTCTGCCTGATATATAAAAAAGTATAATGTGGACACTTTCTTTTCAAGGCCTAAATTTACTCACGCGCATTTTATCGGACTGTTAATGTCACAATTCCATTGATGCCAAAACATGATATTCATACCTATTGTTGTTCCTTTCCTGGATGTCTCTTGGTACATTATTCAACTCAAGTGATGATTAAAGTAACATTCACACTGAAAATAAAAGCATAACGTGTGAGTAGTCTAGTGTCTGTCTGTATGTATGTGTACTTGTAAGCCCGTGTATTTCTGTCAGTCCGTATACGCACGTGTTTTACACCAGTGCCTAAGTACAAGGGAATGTAAATATTAGGTTTGCCCTCTGGCTTTAGTAATTTTTGACTAACATTCACCAAATGTTGTTTTCACATATACTTGTAGATGTAAAGGTTGGCGAGAGTCTGACATTTCCTAAATGTGTTTTTGAAGTTCCGGTGTGAAAACTTTAGTAACATGTAGAGCACACACAGTGAAAACAACCCGAAAATACCCACTTAAGTCTTCTGCAATTTAACATGGACAGAGAACTCATTCCGACCTTACGTGCATTTGAAATTGGTGAAAGTGATCCATTCATTTGAAAGAAAAAAACGTTTCAGCAAGGTCATGATTTATCTATAAATCGGGCCTGCGAAGAACGACCAAAGTAAAATTTGGTGTGGACAAATTCATGTTAAAGTATTATCAGAATTTATTTGCATGCACCGTAATTACAAAATTGGGCCACACTTTAACTATTCATTACAGAGGAAATGAGCCACAGGCTAAATATATATTTACCTATGCAAATATAGGCCCAGACCAAGAAATGTGCATATTCTTAAACAAATGTACATTCGGATCAACGTATGTACATTCCACAGCCACTGTACTACATCACATTCACAAAGGCCAAACAAAGTGAAGGCACCATAATAGAAGCCATATATAAGCTACACCATTACACAGGCACACCATTCAAGATTGAGGAAGGAATGCAAATGCAGCAGTGCGGTGTGCAGCATAAAACCTTTTATTAATTGGTATTCACTTTTTTCTTCCAAAATAAAAGTTTCAAATGGAGCAAAGATTATTGTTGGCAAATATGATTTCAAAGTAATGTAGTATGTCATTTAAGGTACTAACATAACTATATTAAAACCCTCATAGTAGTCGGTAATGTGCCATGATATGGCACAATGTATTACGTAGTCTGAGTTCCAATATTTGCATGGATGATTATGTATGATTTTTTTTAAGTACCCTCACTAATGTATTTTAAAATTTTTGAGACGACCGTTAAGTGCTCTGGTCTGCCTCTATTGTAACTTTTTTAAATCCTTTTGAAAACTGTGTGTGAGTATGTATATATATTTATTTATTTATGATAGAGGAAGAGGGGAAGATACATAACTGGTAACTGTGAAATATGGTACAATATTGTCATCAAAGGGTTCTAGTGACATTCAGCCATGGAATTGTAATTGTATTTATATAGCACTTACTAGTGGTTTGTAAGTGTGACTAGAACCTCGAGATGGCAACATAGGACCAGATTATACTTTTCTTACTATGTAGTTTTTGTATTACATGTTTCTTTTTGGGTACTTAGCTTGAAAAGACTGTTTTCTTCAAAGCCAAGCAAACAATCGAAATAGAATATTTAAGTTTAGTTTGCCTTTCATGAATTCATTGTTAATAAAACAATGGGCAAAAGTAAAGGCCAGCAAATTAATATGACTATGGCAGCAGTGTTTACTGCATGGTTATGAATTTACAGCATTTTCCACTGAATATGCCACATGGTGTGCCTAATGTGCAGATTCCACAACAAATGTTGTTTGTAGCTAAAATGGACAAATCAACACTTGAAAATGCTTGAAAATGTGCAACATGATCTTGCAGCATAATTTTGTCCACCTTGCCGCATAATCCTCATATCCCACCAACAGTGTTAAAGCTCTGCAGAGGGGATATATATATATATATATATATATATATATATATATATATATATATATATATATATATATGCTACTTATTACAATTGTTGAGTGTTGGCAGGCGCCATGCCTCACAAGAGGCGAAGCCTCGAGTGGGTTATCCCTCAATAATGGCAAATAGCATATGATATTTTGCACATATGGTTTATGTCACAGCATTTTTCATGTGCATTTGTTTTGCTAAAATAAATGTAGCCATAACCCAGATTCAAGGTATTGAATTTGTGCAGTAAGGTAAAATCACATTGTGACTGTTAGGCAAGTTCTTTCCCCGTTTAAAATAATCGTTACATGCAATCTATGTGGGAATGACCAGTTTTTTTTCTAATATTAATCTTTCCCCCCTTGTCTGCAAAAATAATTAAATGAGCCATATGGGGCGGGGAAAATTGATCATAGCATCCTCAAAAAGATCCAGAGAAAGGAAGTTTCACATTTGTACCCAGGAAACCATCTCCCGCCTCCACCCTTGCCTCCCCCATGTACAAAAGTTAAAAAAAGAAAAAGTAACACTAATCATGCAGCGAAGTTGCAAAAACTACATAGCATTTGAAATAAAAGATGACCCGAAGCAAACTTCCTTGCTAGAGGTCGTTTATTGCTTGATGTGATCATTTTGAATGTTGGATTCATCAGGAAGTTGAAATCACAGTACACCTAAACAGTGGGCCTGCACACAAATGTGTAATGTACCAGAGGGAACTGCCCATCAGAGCTTTGAAAACGACCATGCTTTACTCATTGTGTCACTTTTTAAGTGTACTCAGCTGTCAAATGGGCTTTTTAGAGGTATCTTCCAGTTTTACTTGTGCTACAAATGATGGAATCCAATACTGATAAACTCCCAGAATCTCATTCTTCTAGTCCAGTCGCCTTACAGGTACTTGTATGCGTTTAGTTTAATCATGTCAGAGTTCTCGATTAGCATTTGACAACTATTTGTTTCTGTAATCTAGTACGCTTGTAGTGCATGAATAGTGCACGCTTGTAGTGCATATGCTGCTGAAGTGGCATCAGAGCACTCACACCGCCAAAGCACAAGGTGAGATAACCTTAATGGAACAATATTGCTGTGAGCAGAGACATTTCATGCAGGAATATTTGTCCATGGATACGAGAGAAAAGGGGGGCACGTTCCACAGTTGATTGGCCATATAACACAAAACAGAGGCTGAAATTGAGAGAACTGCTTTGTGTTCTCAGGGAGAGGAGCATTTGCCTGTGACATGGCTTGGTTAAAATATTTAACTGTGTGTGCTGTTTCAAATGAAATCACGAGCAGAGTGCGTCTTACTGGGGAAGTTGCCACTGGCACCTAGAAGCTCCTTAACGAAAGGGAGTAAATGTTGGGATTGGTTCTAAGCTTGGAGGTTTGCCTCCTGATAGGCTGGAAAAGGTTTTGGTGACATTAACTAGTTGTTTGTGCTGCTGACTTGTAGGAGAAAGGTCAGCCAGTCATGTTTGAGAAAACGGGTTACTACGCCTGTTTTGTGTTGATGATCCGCTTTAGCACTAGCCTTAAATGCTATAAGTTTTTAAGAACTCTTTTTTGAGAAGCCAGCTACAGTAAGCCATCTCCTGTCCCCACACAAGCTTTTATGCGTTGCCCTGTGTTTTTCGAATGTAGGCCAATAGATCGTTGGACTACGAGATACCAAATGTCAGGTGCAAAGGGGAAAAGAGATATTGTGTTGACAATGGCAATTGATACATGAACTATGTGCTGAGCCTGACCAGTACATGCATATGGGCAAAGAGTGAAATTGATGTCAGGGTCGTTAGATGAAGTGAGGCTTTTGTGGCATACCTCATTTTGTGAGAACAGCTACGATTCTCTAGATTAATATATGATAATGGGGGTAAATAATGATACCATTTTATCGGCAACTGCATAAAACACACACAAGTAATGTTAGCCATTTAAATCTTCGTGCCTGTGAGTTTTGAAGATGGAGTACTTTAAGAATGGATAAAAGGTGTTGCCCTCATGAAGCAGCGCAGTCGGTGAGCCCTAACCCTCAGGTGCACAATCCGGAGAGTTCTCTCTAAGGTGTATGTAAGCTTCCCAATATCAATATTTTCAACATGCATTGATATGCTTTGATTAGCACACATATATTGAAACATGGCATGAGAGGCTAGGTTAAAGGTACAGTCAGTGAAAACATACCACCTGCCTTAAGATCCATAAGTTTTAAGGGGAAAAAAATCAATATTTGCTTTATGATGTTCCCTGGAGTCTCAGTGCATCTTGTAGCATAAGAGGACCACTAGCACATGTGTTCATCTCTTTGCCTTCCAGCCTGTTTCGCAAATGTGGGTGTCAGTTTTCTGAAGATAAGCAACAAGAGATTCAGAGTGGGAGGCATGTTATTGTGCATTTGAAAATCCAACTTCACTTTCAAGCTTTATTTTAATAATCCATATGCCTTTTGGAGGGAAAGTATCGATTTGATAGTTATTATTTTTGCAGGTCCATGTTATAAACAATCCTATTTATACAACTTCAGAATGTATTTCTTTTCGATGTTGGGTTGGGCTTGTAGAATGGCCAATCAGTTCCACTTTCCTTTTTCCTAAGGGCAAACTGCTATCACTCTAGCCTCGTTGGATAAAAGTGTGTTTTATAATAATTCCCCCCCCTAATCGGCTCCGTCAGCGAGGTGTCTTATCGTCTGAGAGGAAAATGACACCGATTCTATCAGTGGAAAACAGAAGCTATGTCACCGTGTCCCCAATCGCAGCTACACAGCCTCCCTATCTGCTTTCCCCACAAACACAGAGCACTGCTTTTTTTTCTTCCCTTCCAGAAGAACATCAAAACACCACCCAGCAAAGTCATTAAAATTGCACCCGCGTAGAGTTGCAGGGATCAACCGCAGTAGCGCAAAATGGGATGTGGGAGGGAAACAAACCAGCCTGTAAACGGGCTAATTCCACTGTCGTGTGTTTACGGCTTAATTTTAATCAGTTAAAAATGCAGACATTGCCATAAATTGGCATTATCTTCAGGGACTCCAGAGGACACAGTTGGTTGAGGGATTAAGAGTCTGGTTGGCAACAGAGTGCAGGTCTAGAGACCAAGTATTTTTACGCTTGAACTACAGTCGCTAAGGTGCAAACCGCTGTTAAGGCTGCAGACAAAGCCCGTAACACCCCCTACCCCAGCGCTAAGTTCATCGGGCAGACCGCCTCCAGGCCCTAGACAGTTTAAAATCCTGCCTGCTAGTTTCCCAACTCCTCCTTGGATTTTATTGGCCCAGGGTAATATTTAAAGTTTGTTGGTAATCTAAGAGAAAAAAACGATTTCACAGAATAATTCCATCCCGGCCCACACATAATTAAGAAGCAGCTGTTGGAAATGTCAACTCAGAGCAGTTTTACTTTCTTTCTGTCAATGCCTCGTGTTCATTTTATAGACTTTACTTGATCTGCAGCTCTAGCGGATCTATTGAGCTCTGTGCATGAAAGACTTGGTCCCTGCCATTGTGGGAAGCTGCATATGGCCCAGCATAAGAATCGGATATGAAGTTTTTGCTTAGTTGCATTTTTCTTTGTAAGAGATACCCATTTAATAAAAAAGAGCCTAGATTTTGCTACTGACTTGTTAATTCAAGCCATATGACAACCATCTGATTAGGAACATGTTCAAGAACCAAACCAAAGTTTTATTTAAATTTCCCTACATATGCCTGAGTGAAACCCAAGCTTTATTTACATTTTCCACATATGTACTTGGCTATCATGCCTATTCTGCTGTGAATTTAAATACACAAAATTGCCCTGTAAGAACAATGTGAGATATTATCAGTACCAACAAAGAATGAAATTAAGTCATCCTGGCAGAGATTGATGTTTGTGTACCAAATCAACAGCGCACGGAATCATTGCTCGGACGCACACCTGGTGATTTGTGTCTGGGATGGTTTGTGGCAAAGCTTATAAGTATAGAGCATCACTGACTTTAACAAACACATCAAAATATGACAGGCCTTTAAATAAACTGTTTTATTTAGAAACATAACAACATCGTACCTATGAAGTTCACAGTCCTTCAGTCCTTCTTGAATTTACCCATGATAATAAGAAACTGTATTTTCCCTATAACTTGGCTAAGAAGATGTCCTGAAATCTAATTGACAAAGTTGAGTGCTAAATTTTCTTTCCCTTATCAAATGGGCTGTAGTTTAGCATTTAAATGCTGGCGAGGTCTTTGTTCTTTCCCTCACAAGGTTCTAGTTCAGACCTGGGCATGCTATGCATAGGAAAACACCAGCTGTCAAAATTGCTGAAAAGTAAAGTCTATTGGTTTGCCCAGCGAGGCTTTACCCTTTTGATTGATTACCGCGTGCCACATTGGACAGGCCAGTTTTTTGTCCATCTGAGATGTTTTAGCAGCATGAGCAAATTTGTAGTGTCTTATGGGAAGAGTGCATGGGAGAAGAGAATGAGGAACAATGCTTCACTGTGGACCTGGTTAAGCAGTCTGCCCTTTTTGTCAAAGCGAGTAATAAACTTCCCTAAATATATATTCTGTTAAGAAGATATACATTTTTGTAAAGCTGAAAAGCAAGCAACGATAATGCTCTCCTAGTCTTTATGTAGTTGTTTTTACAGTAAAAGGCCATGATACTTAATGTTTTTTTGTTCATTTCGGCGAAATCTTTAAGTTTGCATACCAAAGTAATATGTCTCTTTTTTTATTTGGGTGTTTTTATGAGCATTTTACTTTTATATTAAACAGAAACTGTTAAAATAACGTTTGCATTTCTCCACTATATTGTCCATCAAGATACAGCTTTTAAAAACCACCAAATTATGATCACTATTTTTTTTAATGGGAAAATAAGTAAAGGTTACTGGACTCGAGCTATGAGAAGCTTTTGCATTTTCTGAGACTTACTGTTTAAGCAGTTCTAAGACAGGTTAGAAGTTCGAACTACTTTGAACGTACTTTAGTCTCTTTAATAGCCCAATACTCATTTTGAGTTTCAGTCCTTCTCTTTTTTCAGTAAAACTCTTAAAAAGAAAAAAAGGTAGATTTTGTGAATGAGTTATGTAGATTTTTGGTCCTTTTTCCAATAACCACATCCTTGTCCTGCAGTAAATAAAGATGCTCAACATTTCTCTTCCATTGTAATGCTTCATATGAAAGATTTGCTTTTCTTCCTAGCCTTCCACCGACATGAATACATTAGGAAAATGTTAGTTTTTGTTGTTGTTTTTAAGTGAAGTGCACTTGATGCCTCGCAGTACCTCTCCTCCTATTTAAACGTGTGCATAGTTTACATTTGAGGCCCTTCACACAAAAAAAACTTGTTAAAAAGTTCCAAAAGCCTAGAAAAGATAACTGGCTTGCTTCTGTTTTCCTTAAACAGACTTTCCTTTTGCTTTGCAGGACACCGTAATCTCTTTTCACATTTCGTAATTTGTTCTGAAATTGGAAAGCGTGTTCCACTTCTGATAACGTATTGTTTGTAAAAACGAAGTGCAGTCTACCTGTCGTCATTGTCATCGTTTTTCAAGTAATCTCAGTGAGAGTAGTGCTCTGAGGAGTGGGGAGGCGCCTATAACGTCCATAAGATGCACTGCATTGCTTCAGTTTGCTTTTTATTGCTTTAGTTTGCTTTTCTAACCAAGATTATAACAGATTGTTGCTGGTGCCGCTCATCTAAGTGGGTTATAACATATTGTTGGCAGTCAGTGACATTTTAATCATTTGCTAAACATCACACTTGTGTACATTTTAAGAGTCTTTCGCGCAGTATGTTTTCCATTCTAAATGTATGGAACAAAGCATAATTTGTTTATAAACCTTTCAAGGTTCTTTCTGTTTCCCTTTAATTCGAACTGTACTAATTTGTAGTTCTCCGTTATCCCCAGTGCATTCTGTAGTGTCTGCTCAGCTGCTTCTGAGCCCTTGACTGGAGTCTCGGGTCTGTATATTGCTGACTGTAGTACAATGTACAACGTTTCAGAATCTACATACCAGTGACTGGCCTTCCTGCCAGCCTCATGGGACTGTGCTATCCAAGGGAACGACTTGTCACGGATGCCTAAATCTGCACCACCTTATTATTTTGTTGTTTCCTTATACAGCTATAAAAGGATACGCAAGTATGTGCTAATAATCAATACATTCACTGTCCATTATTCAATGTTCATATTTAATAGCTTCACGAGTGGACAGCTAGCTAAAACACAGATAATACATAGCATACATCGTAACAGTATATTTAGTTACTTGTATCTTTAACAAATTTGACCCTTTCAAAATTCCTTTTAACCCATCATGGTTTCTGGACATGAAGTTCCAGTTTTTTGACTTATCTGTTGTATATACAATGTTCTGAGGTCCATGGTGCTATGGTACTAGAGCCATGATCTCTTACCAGCCATCCAATTAGAAGTGTCTCACCTCAGCCTTCTTTTCTTGGTGCTTTAAAATTTCTTGCTATTCTCGCGTTAAGCAGTTTTTTTTACACAGTATTATTAACTGCCCGCTATGTGGTCTCTAGGTTAAAGTACCTCCACAGCTTTGCAACAAATACATGCCTGCAAAATATACTGAAAGTTTAAACGTTTGCTGTTGGAAGAATAATGCTAAAATTCTAAATTAATTCATTCTTTTTCAAAGAGACCGCTTAAATATAAAGTTAGGTTTTGAAGTGAAAAACATCCTTTTTATACATTACTCCACCGCGGATATAAACATCGAATGTGGAATATTAACGTTTAGAAAAAGCATTCCCAGTGTGCCAGATTTATGATTTATTTCCTATATAGTGCACATTCGTATTACGTCATGCCTGGCTGTAAAAGTGAGGGTTTCAAGCAGGTGGGATGATGGTTTTGCAGACATTACTCAGGCTAATGCTGTTGTAGTTAATCCGTTCGCGTGCGTTATTATTTTCCACACATAGGCGGTGCTGTTCCGCCACGAGTGATAGAAAATGTTTCATCTTGTTGAAAACTCTCACAGGAAGAGTTTTCTGCTTGCTTCTTTTTACATTTTATTTTAAGAGTTCTGCATATCAGCTGCCTTTAGTTTGCACTACTATCTTAATGGAATCTGGGGGAAATGTGGATTTTATTGAAATATTTATTTCATTTATGTATTAACCTCACATAATTATGTCGACAAATATTTCATCTTTCGTGGATGGTTTCCTCCCGATAATCTGACATAACACAATGGTTTATTTTATGGAAAGTGTGCGCCAGTTTCCCATTAAACCTAAATCCTTATGCCACGGACTAGAACTAATCAATTTAAGGGAGAAATTCCGTTTTGCAATATGGAACACTGTACCATCCATAAGTAATCTAAATTGCATACCATTGAAACTTCTATGAAATGTTACCCTTTTCTAGCAATGTTTATATAATGTTTGGAATAAACAAGGCTCCTTAATCTGCCGATAACATTAAAAATCCTCCCAGCTGTTCAGTATGTTTTTCGAATTCATTTCAGGCGTGGTCATGGTTCGATGACCAATTTTGTTTGTAATCTCAGAAATACATTGGTGAAGTAAGAGTGCAATGTTAATCATCCGCATTTAAACCGTGTTGTAAGAGCTGGTGACCCTGCCTGCCATTGCACTCACATCTAGCGCGAAGCAGTCCATATTTTATGGCTTGAGCCTTTTTATTTGTGCTATAGCCCGTATAGATGCTGAAAGTAAGAATTTAGCATCAAGTGATGGAACGGCATAATGCTTCATCATAATTACAATATATAATTATGCTGTGTTGTGTTTGTTTTGTGTGCGTGTTTACTGAAAAACTTTGCCAAAGTAAAGTTGCGATTGTTTACTCATATCACAAAGTAGCATGCACTACTAAACTTTAAAATCACTCATGAAAAAGCATCAGTTTAAGGGTCTTTATTATGATCAAAAACGATTTAACACTTAAAATCGTTAAGAGGTGCTGCCGTAGGGGGCGTCCTTTTCTATAGCCTGTGTCCAGGAGGTCCTGTGTGCCGCTCGCTCTCTGTCCCAGGGGCCAGAGCCTTGAGGGAAGTGCCTTTAGTCACTCAAAAATAGCAACGCATGGCAGTTTGTATGTACATAGTGGTATTTGCACTGCATGATCCTGGCTGGGAAACAGCTTGCCGAATGAGGACAAGAGCCCAAGGAACAACAGTCATTTACAAGTTTGGAACCAGAGAAGTTTTAGGATGGAGGTGGATAAATGTGTCTGAATCACAAGAGAGTTGCAGGAAATGTTGTCAGTTGGGATATTGTTCCAGTTCCTGAGTGCGTTGATGATAAAGGCCAGCCTTCTGTTATTTTTCCCTTTTTGCACCTCTGTTTTTTTCTCCAGTCTGGTGAAGACTGCACCTTGGTCAGTGGATACATAATGGTCTCAGCCCGCTTGCTCTCAATTCCTGTTGCCCCAATACTGTTTCTCTCTTTCTTTTGTTCCACAAGTTTTGAGCCAACGCTATAACTCTTGTGGCTGCTGGACATTTTTTGTGACCCATGAGTCATTTGTCATCTCATTTATTGAAAGGCAGTTATGGCCGCTCAAAGTTAAAACTTGTGTTAGTCAAAAAGTTGCCGACTCCTGAGTCATGGCTCTTCTTTTATTTCCTGTCTTGGGAGTAGCGACAAACTATAAAAGGTCGGCATCAAGACAATAACGATTGCGTAAGGTATGAGAAAATGGGGGAGTGCAGTGCTCCATTCCCGATTGAAAAGGGTATAAGACAAGGCGGCATACTACCCCCCACTACTCTTCACTTTATTTATAAATTATGTAGTGGAATATCTTATGGAAATACTCCTTGATGTTTTTAAAATTGCAGGTAACAAGGTTCCTATCTTCTTATTTTCTGCTGATTCGGTATTAATTTTCAGGACAGAGAATCCCATGCACAAACTGTTGACCAGTTTTGTGGGTTATTGCACCTCCAAGGGCTTGGTCATTAACATCACCAAAACAAAGGCAATGGCAATACATCCACCCCACAGCATTTACAAGAAAGATCAAGGTAAATGAAGACCGAATTGGGGTGGTTAGCCATTACGATTATCTCAGCATATTAAACTGGAATGACCACGTAACTAAGGCCACCATTACTTTGACACAAACCAGCTGAGTGGTACTCAAGTTTAGATATAAGGCAGGTTCCTAGCTTTTAATTATTAGCCTTCAAATGTATCAACAAAAGGTGGTAGTGGCTGCCCTGTATGGAGCCGAGATATGGGGTACAAAAAAAAGTAAAAGCTGCAGGTAGCTGAAAATAGCGTCTTAAGAACCCTATTGGGACTGGGATGTGGCACCCCCATGGCTCCTGTTTTTTAAGAATTGGATGTAGTTTCCATCATGGATCAGGCTAGAATCCAGCCAGTTTTATACTGGGTTAGATGGTTTAGGAATATAAAGGCCAAGAGCTATTTAAAAGCCATAGAGGAGGTGGGAAAGAGCACTGATACAGGGGTATGTTTGTTCTGCTCACGTAAGGAAATGGTTAATGGCCATGGGCCTGATTAACCTATGGGGAAGATCCTGGCCATGTGGGTCTCAATATGGCAGATCTAGTCAAGGAGTGCTACTGTCAAGGTTGGAATTGCGTGGCCGAATAGATTCTTATTTCAGGTCTAGGAGTGATGTGGGGTTTATAGATCCCCTGGACAGAAAACTGCCAAATTAAAGAAGGAGGGTATATATTTTGCTTAGACTAGGGATATTCCCAACAAGGTTATATCTCGTGAAAACAAAATGGTTAAGAGAGGAGGACTCTCTCTGCAATTGCTCCGAAGGGGGAAGGACACTATAAACCACTTGCTTTTGTCTTGTACAAAATATACTTCCATTCGATCTAGTTGGATACGGCCTCTCTTTGAGTCATACAGGATTTGTAGTATTACAGATGTGATTGAGCTATGTTATAGGATAGATAGGAAGGATAATTTCACTAATTTATATGGGGACCTGGCCATTAGTCAGGCAGCTGACAATAGCATTACAAACCCCCTTTCTCCCCACACCTGATGGTGCTCGCAGTTTAATATAAAGCAGTAGCGCAGAGATTCATGTCACTGGTGGGTATCTTTGTATGGAATTGCACACACCACCCTAATATGAATTAAAACTAATTAACCATGATCAATTAGCTCGTGAGCGCAGCCCTCTTTATTTGTCTGGTACATCGTAGCAATATAAATTGCACTTTAATTGTCTGTTGTTTACCACTGCAGACACCTTATAACAGTCAGCACTTTATACTTAATGGTGTTCGGTTGGTAGGTACTATGCAGTTTTACATCTGATGCCCATTTCACTTGACATTGTATTATTGTTTTCATTTTACAATAAGTGGTGCTCAGTTCAAGGATGGTACCCAGAGTTAAGGTGCAAAATAAGTATTTTATGGGAATGGGACCCTCCCACAAGTCTTGAATTCTGTGATCTATATTATTGCTCAATATAGTTTGAAGCAGTGATGATTCGGTTGGGTTGTTGAATATCTATTAACCCTTTAACTTCAGCTCGAAATTGTTTACTATCCGAAAATATATATATGGTTTTCACTTGTTTATTATCACTCTCTTCTGCTTTATCAACCGAATAAGTCATTTTGCATTATGTACTCTATTGAAGGAACGCTTTAATTTTATCTTCCTTGCTGCATGGTGAATTTTATGAATCATATCCTTAAAAAGCCAAGTATGACATGTTTTTATATAGATTTCGTCATGAAGCATTATTTTTGATCATGAAATATGTTAGTAAGGTTTTTTATGCTTACAAAATACAATTACATTGAATTGAGTAGTGTTGGAGGACTCACAAGTTGACATTTAGAAGTGATCATGCTAAGATTAAATTGCTAGGCAGAAATATGCATATTAACTCGTGTTTTAAGTCTTTCAATTCTCAGCTTATGTTCTGACTTTTTACTTTTATTAAACTTTAAGGGCATATTCTATTTCTTTAATATTTGTCTCTCTTTTGGCTCGTTTGTGTCCAACCAACCCCTACATGGCAGCTAAAAGTTTTTTTAAGTGCATGTTTGTCTGTTTCTAATGATTTGGCTCTTCTGAAGTAAAATGTCTTTAGCCTTCCAGTCCAATCGGATTGCTAGATTCAGACTTGAAAACTGTCTTGGAGCCAAGCTGTTTACATATCTGTCAGATCTGTCTCCTGGGAAAATCACGAAAAATAATAGATGGATTTACAACAAGTCACACAATTGGACAGAAAACATCAGGGTCTGTGTTTAGGCTAACGTTGGTGCCTATTCCTTCAACTGGATTTTGGGCTGCCTTTTGGTAAATGCCTCTCATAAGAATCTAAATAGGAAAAACAGTTTGTGGGACTCCCACTAAAAGTTTTTGCCGTCTGGGTTAGATATTATTAACAATCACAAATGCATTTCTTGGGGGCGTGGCCAAGCCGGAGAACGAGATGGTCACCTGGCATTGAGGCTCCGCCGGTTGACTTGGCCCATCGGCGATTTCCCACCATATAGAGATCCCGCAGACCCGGAACCAGATATAGGGATGCGGCGGAAGGTGAACTAAACGCTAGGCGCCCATGACCAACTCGACATAATGAAGATTGGAGGTGCATTGCGGCGAATGTGTGGCGGCCGGCTGAGATCAAAGATGGTGGCTCCGGCGGACAGAGGAACATCGGATATCGCAGCCGGGAGCCGGAGACTGTGTTCGGGGTGTGATGAGTCTGCGGGCGGCGGCTGGGGCAGTGAGCGGCACTAAAGCAGCGCTCGAATAATGCGGAAGGTCCGTTTGACCCCCCGGCCTGTTTCGCGCTGAAATACCTCAGAGGCATGGTGGGCGGTAGCGCTTAGGGACAGGGCCTGCGCTATCGCAGCGGCTGCCCGGGCACGAATCCTCCAGAGTGTTCCGGGGGCCCCCCTGCCTCCTGACAGTGCCCCTGCTCTGTCACAGCCCACGTGGCTCCTCCCCCTTCTCTTCCCCCCCCCCCACCACTGCACAGGGCCTCAAATATCCACTGTTTTGCAGGCTGTTGCAAGGCACCTGAAACAGACATCAACTCCGGATCCAGGCACACAAATCCATCTCTGCCATCAAGTCAAGGGTGATGCCTGGTTGCCCCAAGTTGCCAGAACTCCACACTGAGGCCGTCATTGACAAGCAGTGACTATCTCATTGCAGCTGCGCAGAATCCAGCAAGGGGAACCAACTGTCTACATCCTACACCCCCCCCCACGTTGTTGGGACTGTGCATTCGGCCAGCTACATGCTCCCTGATCTCTGAGCAACAGGCCCTGTGGATGCCCCCTGTCTAAACTGCCGCCATTCCGCACACTGCACAGGGGGGCACGCCGGAGCAACACTTAAGACATCAGCAGCTTCCAGGCCAGGGCGCACATGGCCCAATCATGATCTTCGTGTCCCCCTTGGTCCTGATTCTTTCCTACCAGCCTTTACATTCCCACTGCTGCCATAATCTGAATAACGCAGATATTAGGCGACTTTGACAATCGGTGGAGGGAACAGCGGAATGGTCCGCAAGGATCCTAAGCAACTCCATCTCCCCTTTGAAAAGATCTCTGACGCTGCCCAGGACACTACTGACACCATGGCTGAAGGTGGCAAGAAAGACGCAACACCTGAGGGGGACTCTACTCAACTTGGCTCGCTGCTGCAAGAAATGAGAGCTGGATTTAGAGCCCTAGATGTATGTTTTGACACCCTGGACAAACACATGGCTGAGTTGGGGTCAAAAATCCAGACTCATGACCGACATCTTGACGTGGTAGAATGTCGCACTTAAGACTTAGAGGACGGGACGGCGCAATCCTTAAAAAGACTCGACCGGATGGAATGCATCCTTAAAGACGTCGCGATCAAGAATGAGGACTTGGAAGCGCGCAGCCGCCGAAACAACGCGCGCATTTTAGGTGTGCCGGAATCTACAGCAGCGGGTCACATGGATACCTTGGTAGAGACTATCCTGATAGATCTGTTTGGCAGGGAGGCCTTCACTACTGGATTTGTGGTTGAACACACTCACAGATCGTTGGGCCCACGTCCCAACCCAGGATGCCCGCCCAGGCCCATCATCGCGCGAGTCATGAATTTCAGAGATCGCAACACTACTCTTCGACTGGCGAGGGAACGGGGCGAAACTTTGACAGGGCTCCAAGTTGTACTTCTACTCAAACTTCACCGTCATGGTGCAGGAAGCAAGGTGAAAATATACTGGAGTCAAGGCAACGCTTAGAAATTTAGGATTGAAATATGGCATGTTATATCCTGCGCGACTGCGCGTTGAGGTGAATGGATGGGCTCGTATTTTTGACAATCCAGCAGAGGTGCATGAGTTCTGCCATAAGCACAAACTAAATAACAAACGCCCAATTGAGGATAGCGGATCCCCCACACCCCCTCACAGACTGGTTCAGATGCGAGCATGGAGCTGTTTACGGGATCTGGTCGTGGCTGACTTGATTATTTGATATGGCTTATGTGGTGTCTTCAAATTTGCTGGGAATTTGTTAAATCATTTTTTAGTGTTATATGTCAGTTGCCACGTTGCTGTTGGGGGCGCTGCCACTTCCCCTAATGGTGTTCACCTTACGAATGATGTGTGAATTTAGTAAATACCATTTCCGGTTACTTCTCAGCGCTACAGAGGAAGGATTGGTATTGCACTGTTATTTGTTAAAAATGGTTCTGCCTCTCTGGTTGGGCGGGGAGGCTGGGCAGGGGGTGGGGGTAAGGGGGGTCACTGTTTAGCTGCACTGGGACATCTACAAGTACACAGATTATCAATTGTGAGGGATACATGTGGTCACTTTTCGTTCAATACTCATTCTCATCTCCCCCATGGCTCAGATGGGACATAACACGGCCCCTCGGAAGTGGTTTTAGCTTCCTGGAAAATCCGCGGACTGAATAACACTCGAAAGAAAAGGCAGACAACTCAGTATCTACTACGTCACAATATTGATGTAGCTTTCTTACAAGAAACTCATCTGCCTCCTACCGATCAGTCCCGCTTTGCCGCAAGCTGGGGAGCGCACAGATTTTTTGCGAACTACAGCAGCTATGCAAGGGGCACTGCAATACTCATTCATAAGCGACTCCTATTCCGTTTACACTCAGTGCTCTGTGACAGCGAGGGTAGATATATTATTGTGCTGGGTGTCTTGATGGGACACAAATTAGCGTTGGTCTGTGTATACATCCCCAACGATGACTCCCCTGACTTCTACTACACCCTACTTTCCAAAATGGCACAGCTAGGCCCAGTTCCTTTTTTGGTAGGAGGTGACTTTAACCTTGTCCAGGATTTATCACGTGACACCACATCTAGCGCTCCGGACTCCAAACCACGGGCGAGAAAGGCGCTGAGCTCACTATGCGATCACTTTTCCCTAACTGATATAGGTAGGACGCTAATCCCACATCATACTGACTACACTCACTACACAGGCTGTCATAACACATGGACGAGGCTAGATTACTGGCTAGTTCCCCAGATTCACCCAACTGGTGCCAAACGGTCAAGACACTCCCACGAACCTTCTCAGACCACTCACCAGTATTATTGACTTTGAGGTTGCTGCGCCCTGAGGGTTTTGAAACAGTGGAGATTTCCCAGCTGTGCGCTAGATGATGAAGTATTTCGAGAGGGGTTACGGGAGGCAATAGAAGACTACTTTACCCTTAACAGTGGCTCAGTAGACACCACAGCGGTCCTGTAGGAGGGCTTCAAGGCCTACATGAGAGGAGTATGCATACCCAAGAACGCCGGTATGTTACGATATTTACGCAACACGTTAGCTCGGTTGGAGCGGGAATTAGAAGCACTAGACACGAACCAGCTTCAGGTGACTGGCCCGACCTAGACGAGCGTAGGCTTCCCCTGCTCACAGAATTCAGAGACACCGCTGAGAGGGAAATACTTTTCACAGGAAAATATCATAACGCAAGGGTGTACGGCGAGGGGGAACGACGGGGCCGACTACTGGCTCAAATGATTATACCTCCCTATAGTAAGGCATACATCCCAGAGTTGACTACCGCACTGGGGCAACGCATCACTGACCCATTGGATATTTAAGACTATTTCCTTTCCTACTTTAAGACACTATACACCACTAAACTGGGCACGGATAAAATGGAGCAGGAGAGCTATCTCTCTGAAATAGCGTTAGTGTACCTAGACAAGTTCATGCAGGACTTTCTGGCTGGACCCATATCGGAGGAAAGCATAGATGAAGCCATCTCTGCCCTGCGTAGCTCCTCCGCCCCGGGACTCAATGGTTTCACAGCTGACTTCTATAAGGCTTATAAAGATTTATTGATTCCCCGGCTCCTTGACATGTATGCAGAGGCCCTTGAGCGGCAGATATTACCTCCCACCCTGCGTGAGGAGGTCATTATTTTGCTCCCCAAACCCGGCAAAGACCCCCTATTATGTGGCTCCTATCGTCCATTGTCCCTCCTTAACCTAGACTACAAAATCTTGGCAAAAGATCTGGCGTGCGGATTGTCCCTCTTAATGGAGTCAATAATTTCCCCTGTCCAGTCTGGATTCATACCTCACCGATCTACCGCATTTAATCTGTGCACTCTGTTTAACACGTTACACAGAATCAGCCCTGAAACCCCGGCGGCTGCCATCCTTTTAGATACTGAAAAGGCATTCGATTCCCTTGAATGGCCTTTCATTTTGTCCATCATGCAACACATGGGAATGATGTTTGGTTTAATTGCCACTACCGCTTTTCTATATAGCCAACAGGCGGCTCGGCTCCGGCTAAACGGCACATTGACTCCCCTCTTCTCACTTTCACGCGGCACCAAACAGGGCTGCCCGCTGTTACACCTATTGTTCATTTTAGCCATAGACCCCCGTATACGGCACTTTCAAGAAAAACACTTACATAGAGGGTTACAGTTTCGTACAGGTCCGTTGTTGGTCTCGCTATATGCGGACGATGCGGTTTTATATGTTCGCAACCCCCAGACTAATTTGGACCCCCTTATCCGGGAAATCTTCTGTTTTGGAGTGTATTCCGGACTGGGAATCAATTGGTGCAAATCTGTCATTTTCCCGCTCACTACCAGTACAGTCCAATGGGACTTGGAGTTCCCTCTGTAATGGAACAATGACTCGGTGAAATACCTGGGCATACATATACATCACGAGATGGAGCAGATTATTCGCCGTAATTACGGGACAGCTGTAGCTAAATTGGAGACACAGATCGAAAAATGGCTGTAACTCCCATTGTTCATTGCGGGTCGAGTTTCCCTCATTAAAATGGGCGTACTTCTAAATTCCTATATTTATTTAAAAACATCCCTATTCCACTCACAAAGAAATTCTTTTTAACCCTTCGTTCCCATTTAATAAGGTTGGTGTGGGGGGGGGTGGACATCCCAGGGTAAATTTGAGGGTTATGACGCTCCCCTGCGATAGAGGTGGCTTCGGAGTTCCCTGATTTCAGACTATATTATCTGGCAGCGCAGTGTAGTTTTGCACAGGCATGGTACCACCCAGAGGCCAGAATCCCATATCTCTGACCAGAATCAGACCTAGTCCTGCCGGACACACTAGCGGCAATCCTACCACAGGGTTTCCCCAAAGACCCCAATGATATTCAACCCACATCGACCACTAGCTGGGCTTGGGAACAGCTGCGTCGGGTTACGTACACTCTACTGCTCTATTCCTCGGATCTCCCACTCCCAAACCTTAAACTGTTACCCATAACTAGCGAAAAGCTGATACAGAAGACATGCCATAAATTTGACATTACTAAGATAGGCGACCTATTCCCAAACGGACATGTGTTTGACCCTGATGATGAATCTCTCTTTCCGGACGCCAAATTCATGGACAGATTCGTTCTTCTGCGACTTCGGTCTGCCCTGCGGGCTTCCTTCCCAGATTACCCTCTGGACCCCCCATACTTCCTCCCGCTTACCAAGGTGATTGGCAGCGAGAGAGGAGTGCACATAGTTTCACAACTCTATAGGGCATGCGCTTCCACTATGCCGATCAATGACGACAAAATACGCAAAGCATGGGAGGGAGTCTTGGGAGGTCCGATCTCAGACGAACAATGGAATGCCTGCTGCGCGGTCACGAAATAGGTCTCCCTCAACAGCCGACACAAATTACTTCATTTTAAGTTTCTTCGTAGAATGTACATCACCCTTGCTAGACTCCATAGAATAGACCCTACCAGATTGCATCATTGCGGAAGATGCCACGCTCCGAACGCTGACTTCACTCATCTTGCTTGGTCTTGTCCGAACATACACTCGTACTGGGTGGCCATTCATGGGATGGTGAGCGATATGATCATGGTTCCTATGGTCCCGTTGCCTGAGATTGCATTGCTGGGATATGTTGCACAGTTCCCGCAGGATACCCGCAGGTTTGTCGCTATTAGGTTCCTCCTGGCTAAAAGGGAAGTAGCAATCTGCTGGGGTGGCAGGGCAGCGCCCTCGGTAAAAGTATGGCTAAAAAGCATGGCATCTTGCTCCACAAACAGTGATATTTACGCAACAACGCTCCCCCCCCCCCCACTTCCAGGCCCAAAGATGTATGGGGACCTTTCAGGACATATCTTCAGGCTCGGCAACAAGCATCCCCCCCCCCCCACGCAGGCGGATCACGGTATAGTTCCTACTGGTGTGGGCTAAATTGTCGCATGGCGCATGTCATTTCGCCCATTTTTGGATAATACTATATTTTTGTTGCTACAGTTGATATATGCCCAGATCTTGTGTGTATGCACCGCTTATGTTTGTCATGTGATGGGAAGGTCTAGTGCATTAGTGGCGTGGGAATTTGTGTTACACACTTTGGGGGGTTATATGAACGCATAGCATTGTTGACTGTTTCATGAGAACTGTGTATTTTGACTACATGTACTCACTGAACGTTATTCTCTGATCCCAGTGTACTGCTATGACTAAAACTAAAATGCTAAAGAAAGTGTTACAAAAGAAATGCATTTCTTCTGGACTACTCCTCCTACCCAAACTACATAGCAAGAGTTTAGACTCTGTGTAAGATGTGTATTTGTCTCTGTGCACATATCATTACAGTCCATGATTCCAGATTCCATAGATATATCTGAAAGTATATATACTTGTATAAAGTAGTCAACAAGATATTGCATTTTGCAGAGTCTTATTGATGTAGTCAGAAAATATTCTGAGATTGTTTACGCATACAACTATTTAGCTAGCATTTATCCTATGTATTCATAGTCTTTACACTATGTCAGAAAAGACACTTTAGACATTTCAATGCGTTCGTCAAACATTTAGTCTTTTAGCCTATTCTACAAAATGATATACAGTAAATATAACATAGCAGCAGAAGAGTAGTAAAGGTTGGAGAAAGCAGAATATGAGCCTCTGTGTCTTGCCATATCATCAGGTTCTTCCCAACTTAAACAACATTATCATAAGACAGTGTCCAAAGTTTGGTTTTGCCACCCCCTGCTAAACTGAGAAGATAACCCATAGGACCACCTTTTTACATGATTTGGCATATATAGTAAATTTACCACACAGCAGAAAATACCCTATGATTTAAATTGCACTATCAGTAAAAACAGGATAGAAGAAAAAAATGGTTACACTTGTGTACAACTCTTTCTGCTATGGCGCAGATCAAAGGAGTACTATTCTTACAATTGGGTAACTGGACGAAAGAGAAGACGAAAAGGGGCGGAGTCCGAGAAAGACACTGCTTCCTAATCCAAAGTTATCGAAATAGACGCCTCACTCACTTTCTTGTGACATGCTTCATCATCGGTGCCTGTCCACACCCTGGTATGATAGTACCACCTGGGCGGACTCAACCAAAAGGATGAGAGTTCTTGGGTAATGTCTTGCTGGATAAGCAGGAATCCAAATAAAGAGGAGAGTTAAAAATACCCCACAGTATACCCAAAGGAATTATTATTTGTAAGGTACTGGGGGTATAAATAAAAATTGTTATGGGGTTTCTATTGAGCTTTAATCTTTCAATGAACCTTAGTATGTCTATTCTAACATGTTTCACACTAGAGCCAACTGGGTCAGGGGCCTTCGTCAGGGCAAAATGACATATCCCTGCTTAGATACGAATGCATTCCATGCCCATATGTGCACTCTAAATTCAGAGGATTTATTGATAGCCCCTCCAGTACCCTAAATCCCTATTGATAAGGGGATATCCCATCTCCCTGCGAGAAATTTCATCCTATCAAATCTTTAGGAAACACTTAAAAGCTTTCCTTTATTAAGCCCTTCCCTCTTCAGTTTTTGCCTAGGGCTGTGTTCTTAGTAAGCGCCGAGATGCCTCACGGTGATTCGTTGCGCTATAATAAGAAAGCATAACATAACATAACATATCAATCAATCCTCTGACTTTAGAATGAGGCAGATCTTTTTACCCATGCTTTGCAGAACCGTTACTTAAACTCATTTCCTGTCTTTCCCTTCCCTGTTGACATGCCGTTTTGGTTTCCTAGGTACCCTCCACTGACAGAATACTGGCTCTGGTTAGAGGCATAGACCTCATGTATGTGCATGGAAGGGATGTGTAGCTAATCAGGGATACATATTTTAGCTCAGACAAAGGATTGTATAGACATACTAGGGTTATTTGAGAGATTAAAGCTCAGTAGAAGCCCTATAACATTTTTTATTTATTCCACTGGTACCCTACAAATAAAGAATTCATTTGGGTATACTGTTAGGTATTTTTAACTCTCCCTCTCATCTGGATCCCTGCTTATCTAGCAAGACATTATGTAAGAGCTCCCATCCTTTTGGTTGAGTCTGCCCTGGTGGAACTAACCAGGGTGTAGATAAGAGCCAATGATGCAGCATGTCAAGATAAAGTGAGTGAGGCATCTATTTTAATAACTTTGGATACCTTTGCAGGACTAGGAAGCAGTGTCCTTCTCAGACTCCGCCTGTTTTTTTCTTAGTCTTTTTCGCCCAGCTGCCTAATTGTGAGAATAGTGATAATTTGGGAGAATGTAACTGGATATGTGATCTCTCGCTCTCCTTATGGGAGAGCAGATCAAACAAGGAATGATATAAAGGTTACTAAAACCTACAGATTATCCACAAAACAAAATCAAATATTTAATATAGAACCAAAAGCTGATCACAAGGAAGTTGAAAATAAATTGATATATGCACATTATCTGGATTTTTATTAAAGTACTATAACTGTAAGTTTTAAGGCAAGAGGGGATATATAAGCCTTGGATTGTGAATCAAGTTATAGTAAATTGAATCTTCATATGAAAATCATTTTCTGGATGTCGTCCCTGAGCCCGTCACTTTTTAACGTATATGTCTCAGAGCTGGCCCCACTTATTCAGAACTTTGGGTTCTGCCTCACGTCCTATGCTGACGACACTCAGATTGCCATAACAATACAAAAAAAAGAATCATCTCCCGCTGCACAATTTCAAACTTGCATGCGTACGGTCAATCACTGGATGAACACCCATTGCCTCAAATTAAATTCCTCTACAACAGAGATCTTGACTTTTGGCAATGTTCAACCATGTTGGGACAACCTTTGGTGGCCAGTGGAGATGGGTGAACCCCCTAGACGGCGGAAAAAGTTCAGAACTTGGGGGTGTGGTTGGATCCTAAACTTACTTTAATTCATCACACCAATGCTATTTTTTTTGTTTGTTTTGTAAAGACGTTTATTAGCATTAGTAAGCAGTACACAATGCGGAGCCTACAACCCTGGGGCCGGCTGCAACACATCAATCAATAGTAATAGAAATTATACATAGCTCTGCAGCCGATAACATCAGATCCATTAGCATAGATAGTATTATATGCATCGCGTGTACTCACATTTTGCGTTTACGTTCAAATGACGTCTTGTTTTTTCATTTTATAATAAAAGGAACCAAATCAATAAACTCAACAGTTCTCATCCGGTTTGCTCAGAAATTCCGTAGCGTCGACGAGGTATTATTCCGGTATCCGCTTTACTGATATATATGGTGGTCTGATATAGACCCTATGGTTATTATTATTCGGACAAATTTCGTTGATTCACGTATTCAATCGATCGATACATGTACGTACATTGCCCTTATGTAACAGTGAGCAGCCTTCCCAATATCATTGCATTAGAGAAATTGCAGCACAGGTAAGTAATGCAGCCTTATTGTGTGTAGAATAAGTTCATTTTATATCAAGCCCTGCGGTGGTGAGGCTAGGGTAGCTCTGCTCTACAACATATCTGCATTGTACTGGATATTTTTCAGTTTGTAGGGCAATGTGTTCTCAGGATGTTGTGTATTGGCGTCCTATAGGAGGCGGCATGGGTATGTAGCATTTGTGTGTATCCACCTCATGTCCAGCTGACAGTGTGTGTGGTATCATTTGGCGTGTCTGTTGGTCAGGGATATCGCGTAATGGGTGTATCTAGACCTCCCAATCAATATAGGTAATATCTTAGCATGCATGGCAATTAAACCCGCCATATCAACCCCCAAACCAGTTCCAATCAGGGAACAAAGGACCCAAAAGGGCAATCTACCATGAAATGTTAATACGGATGCGTCGAGTACCTCTAGACGTTCCCCGAGTGAAACGAGGAAGGAAGAAAAATTGAAACAAAAAGTTTATGCGGAAGAACAAGGGGGGGGAGAATACAGGGGAAGTAGGGTTGTGGGGTGTGTCAGGGGGTTATTGTGCCGTGTCGTGTATCAGTGACCACCCCAACACTCTCGGTGGCGGTCGCTCCCCATGCTCCCTGCTGACCTGTGACCTAGCTGAGCAGTGATCCTCTCTCACGCCGTGCACAACTGCTGCCTGCTGCCTGCGGTATCGTTATTTAACTGCTGCCTGCCTTACGATCGTGCTCTGTGCACAACTGCTGCCTGCTGCCTGTTGTTATCATTGTTTTACTGCTGCCTGCCTTACGATCGAGCGCTGTGCCTCGCTAATATTGGCCCATTTATTGTGTTATGATTTTTGTGCTCTCCTAGTCTGCATCGCTCGATAGGGTATTTTAGACCTTCATCTGTTTATTTATTAATTTTGCCCGTCTCCCACAGCTTATCCCCACGTTGTGCCACATCCTGGTCCGGTTTCACTTTTGCGGCCATTTGGTGATTGTTGTGCCTCGGAGCCCGCCCTCTCCTCCCCGCCCCCGCCTCCCAGCTGCTCCTCCCTCGCTCCGCCCCCTCCACCATCCTCTTATGACAGATGCATTTGCGCGCAGCATACAAGCGCAGCGGTCGCGCCCCATGCGCGCCGAAGGCGGGCCAAAGGTAAGCCTGTCTACGCCCGTCCGCGCCTGGACCGCGCCCAGCGCCAGACCCCTTGTCCCCCGCAAACTCCACACCTCCCACATAACGTATGACGCCGCCACCCTCTTTGCCCTTAACCCTGGTCGCACACCACAATGCTGCGAGGCTGCCCCAGGACGTACCCACGGACCCTTCACCTGCCACTCCTGCAAGTTCGCCTGCATCAAGACCCACACCAAACCCTCCTCCTCCAAACGCAGCTCCGACCCTAACCACCTAAAGTGCATCCTACTAAACACCCGCTCGATCCACAGACACGCCACTGAACTCTGGGACCTACTCGACACGGCTTCACCTGACGTCGCCTTCCTTACAGAAACCTGGATGAACACTTCTGTAGTAGGGGATCTCTGTGTATAGTCATAATCTAGTGAATAGTCCCGCCCATGTGCGTGGACCCCGGAGCAATCAAAAATAATCTCTTACAGTGTCAAAAAATGCAGAAAATGCATAGACACTTAAGAGAGAATTTAAAGACAGATAATGCAGCCAAAAAGGCTACACTGTCCAGTACTTCAACTAGAAATTCCACCATAAAATCCACAAAACAGCAAAGCCTGTACAGATTTCCCTTGCTTAACAGCAAAATCCCTCAGGAATGATAGAGAGAAGAACCTGGACAGACAAGCCCCATAGGCTGCCATTATGTGGCTTAATTAGGATACTGTGCCTTTAAGGAACCTTCCAGAACCTTCTCTCAGTATCCCAGAATGCATAGCAGGTCCAACTTAGCCTCAGTTCTTTTTTCCGGCTCCTGCAAGCAGGACCCTGGAGCATTGAGCTCTCCCTTTTCAAGGGTTTTTTGTTAGTGTTTTACACTAAATTCGTTTTTTGGTACTTTTAAAGTACTTTGGTGACTTTCTTTCTGTGTTTCTGCACTCTTTTTTGTCCATAATGCCTGCATTATTCGACAAATGCCCTGAGTGCTCAAGAAAGAAGGCCAGGTCAGACTCCCATGAGGTCTGTATTCTCTGCCTTCCCTCTTCCCACATTCCTGAGGAGTGTGTGATCTGCAGAAGCTTCTCTGGAAGGACCCTGAAGGAGAGGAAGAAGATCAGGCTTCAGGGACTTGAGGAGAGAAAGTTGAAGGCACGAGGTGGGTCAGGAGGGGCTCCTTCTACCCATGCTGAGGCCTCTGGGGGGCTCCCCAGGGGCAGGAAGACCAGCCCTCGCCCAAGATCTCCGTCTGGGTCAGTTGCGCTGACCACGACGTCGAGGGGACGGTCAACGGCCAGTTCCAGGTCTCCCCAGGGCTCTGGGTCGAGAAAACGTCGCCCGTCGACGTCGAGGAACGTGTTCCGGCCGCCGTCGAAGCCGGTGTCGATATCCTCGTCGTCGCTGTCGGCGTCGAGTGGTCGACATCGGAGGGCCCGGCGTCGGCGCTCGCCGTCGAGGCGACACCGCCGTTCGCCGTCGAGGACATCGTCGTCGAGGGGATCCTCGTCGTCGAGGTCGCCGTCGAGACGGAAGGCGTCTCCGGCGCCGAAGAGGTCGACGTCGAAGCATTCCAAAAGACCGACGTCGAGACGGTCAAGGAGATCGACGTCGAGAAGGTCAGAGAGGTCGACGTCGAGAAGGTCCAAAGGGTCGACGTCGAAGCGATCCAAGAAGTCGACGTCGAGGCCGGCGAAGAGGTCGAGGTCGCCGTCGAGGCACCATCGCCCGTCGTCGAGGTTTCGTGGCTCGTCGATCTGGTCAGGGTCGACGTCGAGACGGAGACACGGTTCGACGTCGAGAAGTGTGATTCGGTCGACGCCGAAGGACCGTTCGACGTCGAGGGGACATCGGTCGTCGTCTGGGCACCGGTCTTCAACGTCTGGAGGTCCTAAGGACAGGCCCAGGACTGTGGGGGGCTCCCCACGCTCCGGAAGAGATGGTGGCTCGCCGGGAACGGCGCATTCCGGGGTGGATACTCCGATGAAGCCTTCTACACCTCCTTCGCGGCCTGCTGTGCCGAAGGGTCCGCCTCCGAAGGCCCCTACCCCACCTCCGAAGCCGGCTCCGCAGACCCCGCGTCCGGTTGCTCCTCCACCCCCGGTCCCACCGAGGGCGGTGTCGATGCCTAAGTTTCCGACGCCTCCGAAGAAGACTCCTAAGAAACCTAGGACTCCTGACCCTGGGAGGCCGAAGGAGCGTCCGAGGCCCAAGAGGTCGAGGTCTCGCTCGGGGAGACGGGACAGATCAAGGAGTGGCCATGGATCTTCCTCACGATCCAGGCGTCATCACAAGAGACGTCGGTCCAGGTCACGTTCTCCATCTGGGACCCGTTCCTACTCGCCCACACTGTCCGATTCGCCGGAGACTAGGGTGTCTCCGATAGACGATATAAGCACATTTCAGGAGGTTCTCCTGCGTGGAGCGGCGAAGTTGGGCATTGAGGTTGAAGCGCCTACGGCTTCTACCTCGGTGATATTTGAGACATTACACAAAAGGCACTTGTCTCGCCCCCTGTTACCTCTGGTGCCGGGGCTCCTTGAGCCCGCCGAACAGCTATTCCTGACGCCGGCAACGGTGAAGTCTGTACCTTCCAGGATCCTAAAAAAGTACAGGGCTCCGGACTCAGACCCAGCCTTCTTGAGGAAGGACCCGGTACCGGATTCGGTCATCGTGACTGCTGCACGGAAGCTTCATGCCACCTCCCCTGCGTCCACGGTGCCTCCGGACAAAGAGAGCCGTTGGATCGATTCTGCTGGTCGTAAGGCGTGTGGGACATCCGCCTCGTCCATGAAGGCCGCCAGTGACTCGGCTTTGCTGGGACGTTACGACCGGTCCCTGTGGGACTCGATGGAGCAGTTCGCAGACCTTGTCCCTCGAGACCGCAAGGAGGACTTTGTGGAGATCGTCCAGGAGGGGATGCTGGTCTCTAATCAGGCCATCGGCGCCGCAGCGGACATATCGTTGCTGTCCGCGCACGGATATTGCCACGGGATTCACCAGAGACGCCACGCTTGGCTCAGGTTGACGTCATTGAAACCGGAAGCACAGCAACGCGTGGCGAATCTCCCGTTTTCCGGAGATACCCTCTTCGGGAAACACGCGGATGATGAGATGGCCAGGATGAAGGCCGAAGCGGAGACCCTGACGGCAGTGGGCTTGGAGAAGCCCAAGGAAAAGAAACCCTTCCGACAGTACCAACGTCGGTTTGGGTCGCAGGGTCGTGGAAGGGGGCAGTCTGCTGGACAACATCAACAGCAGCAGCAGCAGCAGCAGTACAGGCGGCCCTTCCAGAAGCGACAGGGTGGTAGAGGTCGTCAACAGTCCTCTACCGCGACCAAGGGCCCGGCCGGGTCCCGTCCCTGAGCTGTTACTTCCCCCTCGTCCGTTACCCGCTCCGGTGGGGGGAAGCGTTCAATTTTTTCTGGCAGAGTGGAGAAAAATTACTCAGGACAAGTGGGTGCTGAATATTGTTTGCAATGGATACAGTCTACGTTTCACCAGCCCTCCTCCATCGATTCCTCCCGTCAGCTCGCAGTATCAACTGCGCGAGCTTCAGACGGAGGCGGACGTTCTGCTAAGGAAAAGGGCGATCGAAGACGTACCTCTGTCTCAAAGAGGAAGAGGTCTGTACTCTCGGTTCTTTCTTGTCCGCAAGAAGGACAGAAACGAGTTCAGGCCCATTCTGGATTTGCGGCAGGCAAACAAGTGGATTCGCAGAGAAAAGTTTCGCATGCTGTCGTTGCATCAGATCTACCCTCAGCTGCAACGAGGAGACTGGATGTGTGCCATAGATCTACAGGACGCATACTTCCACGTGCCCATTGCATGCAAACACAGGAAATTTCTGCGCTTTCAAGTCGGCACCAATCATTATCAATACACGGTGCTACCCTTCGGACTGAAGTCTGCACCCAGGACATTCTCAAAATGTATGGCAGTGGTAGCGGCACACCTGAGGAAGAACAAGGTGTTTGTCTACCCGTACCTGGACGATTGGTTGATCAAAGCCTCCTCCTTCTCGGAAGCTCAAGCACACTTCCAGAAGACGTGCGTTCTCTTGAACAAGCTGGGGTTGCACATCAACATGTCCAAGTCGGTCCCGATTCCGGTACAGTGCATCCAGTACTTGGGGGGCCTCCATCAATACGCTGTCAGCAAGCGTGTCTCCTTCGGAAGAGCGACGTTTATCACTCGTTCGGAAGGCTCAGGCTCTCATGAAAACTCCGTCTACGACTGTGAGGACGGTGTCTTCTCTACTGGGATCGATGGCCTCTTGCATCTTTCTCACTCCTCACGCACGGCTACAGATGAGACCTCTGCAGGAGTGCTTGGAGGATCAGTGGGACCAGAGGAGAGGTTCTTGGGACGACAGGATACGGCTGTCTCTGCATGCTCTTCAGTCTCTAAAGTGGTGGTGCTCGAAGGAGAATCTCCTCAGAGGCGTTCCCTTCCACAAGGACATTCCCACACAGACCATCGTGACGGATGCGTCTCTCCAAGGTTGGGGGGCGCATTCCGGAGACCTGCAAATTCAAGGGACGTGGTCCCCGACGGAGTCCACGTACCACATCAATTTCCTGGAACTGAGAGCTGTTCACTTGGCACTGAAGGCCTTTCATCCGTCCTTTCAGACCAACTCTCTGCTTGTTCAGACGGACAACACGACAACGATGTATTACCTCAACAAGCAGGGGGGCTCGAGATCGCGCACTCTGTCGCAGGAGGCGCAGGCGATCTGGCACTGGCTTCTGGCTCGAGGACTGTCGATAACGGCCACCCATCTGCCAGGTGTGCAGAATGTTCAGGCAGACGAACTGAGCAGAATCGTGCAGGAAAACCACGAATGGGTCATAAACGACGAAGTACTAGGAGAAGTCTTCGCAAGGTGGGGAACTCCAGACGTAGATCTGTTTGCCACCGCCGAAAACAGCAAATGCCGAGGCTTCGCCTCCAGGTACTACCAGCCAGGGACGCTGGGGAACGCGTTATGGATCAACTGGTCGAACAGCTTTCTGTACGCTTTTCCACCAATTCCCCTGATTCCGGCGGTTCTCATCAAGCTGTCTCAATCCAGGGCGAGAATGATTCTGATTGCCCCGGAATGGCCCAGACAGTGGTGGTTCACGGACCTGCTTCACCGATCTCTCCTTCCTCACATGAAGCTGCCGTGCAGGCCGGACCTTCTCACGAAGTTCGGGGGGCGGATGGTGCACCCCAACCTCTCGTCTTTGAGTTTGGCGGCATGGCTCCTGAAATAGTGCAATATGGCCATCTGAATCTCCCAGAGGATTGTATGGGCATACTGAAGGAGGCTAAGCGACCTTCCACTAGGACTTCCTATGCTTACAAGTGGAAGAGGTTTTGCATCTGGTGCAAGTCTAAGAACTATGACCCTACGTCATGCAAGGAAGATGTCATCCTTCCATATCTGCTTCATCTGGCGCAGTCGGGCCTTAATGTCCATTCCATTAAGGTTCATCTGGCTGCTTTGACTGCCTACAGGAAAGGCCCTTCACAGACTTCCTTTTTCCAGATCCCTGTGATCAAAGATTTTTTGGAAGGCTTGAAGAAAGTGTTCCGTCCTGTCAGGCTTCCTTCGCCTTCGTGGGACTTGAATGTGGTGCTGTCCAGATTGATGAAGGAGCCTTTTGAACCCATTCATAAGGCTTCGTTGCAGCACCTGTCCTGGAAGGCGGCGTTCCTCGTGGCCATTACATCGGCCCGCAGGGTGAGTGAGATTCAGGCATTGTGTTGCCAAGAACCTTATACTGTATTTCATAATGCTAAAGTTGTTATGCGTACTCACCCTAAGTTTCTTCCCAAGGTTGTTTCTGATTTTCATATCAATCAGACTATCACTTTGCCTACGTTCTTTCAGAATCCTTCATCTCCGGCGGAACGGTCTTTACATTCCCTGGATGTGCGGAGGGTGCTGAAGTTTTATCTTGATAAGACTAAAGATATTCGTAGGTCAGACCAATTGTTCATCAATTATGGCTCAGTCAGGACGGGTCTTGCTACCTCTAAACAGTCCATCTCTAGGTGGATTGTGTCCTGCATTCAGTTGTGTTACTGCAAAGCTAATAAGACCTTAGGGGGCAAACCTAAGGCTCATTCCACCAGGGGCAAGGCTGCTACGACAGCTATGCTCCGTAATGTTCCCATTGCAGAGATCTGCAAGGCGGCCACTTGGAAGTCGGTCCATACCTTTGCTAAGCATTACTGCCTGGACACTGATGCCAGGGCAGACGCTCAGGTTGGGCAGGCTTCGCTGCGGAATCTGTTCGCACAGTAGTAGCGTTATTTTATTCTCCACCGCCGCTTGGTGTGGGGATGGGCTTGCCATTCTATTCACTAGATTATGACTATACACAGAGATCCCCTACTACAGAAGGAGTAGTTTCTGTCCTGTAACTCCAGTTCTGTAGTAGGGGTATCTCTGTTATAGTCATAAGCGCCCTCCCGCCTCCCCGGTGGAGTGTTGTTCATGATCATAATGCTACAGGTCTGGCGTTTTCTGCGCCTTCAAAAAGAACTGAGGCTAAGTTGGACCTGCTATGCATTCTGGGATACTGAGAGAAGGTTCTGGAAGGTTCCTTAAAGGCACAGTATCCTAATTAAGCCACATAATGGCAGCCTATGGGGCTTGTCTGTCCAGGTTCTTCTCTCTATCATTCCTGAGGGATTTTGCTGTTAAGCAAGGGAAATCTGTACAGGCTTTGCTGTTTTGTGGATTTTATGGTGGAATTTCTAGTTGAAGTACTGGACAGTGTAGCCTTTTTGGCTGCATTATCTGTCTTTAAATTCTCTCTTAAGTGTCTATGCATTTTCTGCATTTTTTGACACTGTAAGAGATTATTTTTGATTGCTCCGGGGTCCACGCACATGGGCGGGACTATTCACTAGATTATGACTATAACAGAGATACCCCTACTACAGAACTGGAGTTACAGGACAGAAACTACTCCATCATCAACACCCGACATCGCCATAGCTATCCCGAACACTTACAAGATCACCCGAAAAGACCGCACCAATCAAACAGGAGGAGGCATCGCCATCGTCCATAAGAACACCATCAAAATCACGACCAGCTTCGACGACAACCTTACATCCGCCGAACACCTCCACTTCCAGATCCACACTGACCCTATAACCACTCTCAGAGGCACCCTCATCTACAGGCCTCCAGGAACTCGTAAACAATTCAGCGAAGACATCATAGACTTCATCAGCCCACATGCCCTCGCCTCCGAGAACTACATCCTACTGGGAGACCTCAACCTTCACTCGGAAAAGAAAAACGACTGCAACACCTCCACCCATCTTGACAACCTGACCAATCTCGGTCTCAAACAACTTGTTGACACCCCCACCCATATAGCCGGACATACGCTCGACCCAATCTTCACCTCCAGCAAACACACCTCCTTCGATCGCACCACACAACTCTCCATTGGACGGACCACAGTTGTGTTCACTTCAGCTACAAAACCACCTCGACCCGTAACCCCCCACAACCTATCCCTCGAAGAAACTGGAACAAAATCACCACCGACCAACTCCTCACATCGCTCAACCAAAACCCACCCGCCCTCTCATCGGACCCAAACCAAGCTGCCACCAAATTCAAACAATGGATCACTCACAGCGCTGACGAATTAGCACCCTTAAAAAACCATCACACCAAAAAGAACAGCAAAAAGGCCCCCTGGTTCAACGATGACCTTAAGAAATCCAAGAAGCTATGCCGTACTCTCGAGAAAACATGGAGAAAAAACCCAACCACCGACAACATGACCACCTTCAAGGCTGCCACCCGCAAACACCACCAACTGATTCGATCCACCAAGAAATCAGCATTCAAGAATCGACTCGACAACAACGCCCATAACAGCAAGGAACTATTCACAATCGTTAAAGAATTTACCAACCCCACCGCAGCCTCAAACGACATCACTCCCTCCCAAGACCTCTGCGATTCGTTATCCTCCTTCTTCTACAACAAAATTTCCGACATACATAACAGCTTCAAAAACATTACCAACAAACAATCCTCTTTACCCCCCTCCGAACCTAAACCGCCCTCTAACATCCTCAGCGCCTGGAACCCAATCACCACGGAAGACACCATCCGCCTAATGAACTCCATCCATTCTGGTTCGCCAACCGACCCCTGTCCCCACCACATCTTCAACAAAGCTGACTCCATCATCGCACCCCACCTCCGTGATGTCATCAATTGCTCCTTCAACTCCGCTACCTTCCCAGAAAGCTGGAAACACGCCGAAGTCAGCGCCCTCCTGAAGAAACCCACAGCAGACCCCACCGAACTTAAAAACTACCGCCCCATCTCACTCCTCCCATTCCCTGCCAAAGTCACTGAGAAAGCCGTCAATAGTCAGCTCGCCACCTTCCTCGAATCCAACAACTCCCTCGATTCCTCACAATCCGGCTTTCGAGCCAAACACAGCACCGAGACGGCCCTCATCGCAGCCACAGACGACATCCGAACACTACTAGACAACGGAAAAACAGTGGCCCTCATTCTACTAGACCTCTCCGCCGCCTTCGACACTGTCTGTCACCGCACCCTCATACAACGCCTCAACAACATCGGCATACAAGGAAAAGCCTTGGACTGGATCATCTCGTTCCTAGCTGGGAGAACTCAGAGAGTCCGACTTCCCCCATTCAAATCAGAGGCCACCGAAGTCATCTGCGGCGTACCACAAGGATCATCACTCAGTCCCACCCTCTTCAACGTCTACATGAGCCCACTTGCATCCATCGCGCGTCAACACAACCTTAACATCATCTCCTAAGCTGACGACACCCAGCTTATCCTTTCCCTCACCAAAGACCCTAACACCGCCAAAACCAATCTTCACGAAGGCATGAAAGAAGTAGCCATCTGGATGAAAAACAGCCGCCTAAAACTTAACTCAGGCAAAACGGAAGTGCTCATCCTGGGTTCATCCCCCTCTGCCTGGGACAACTCATGGTGGCCCTCGGCTCTAGGCTCAGCACCCATACCCACAGACCATGCACGAAACCTTGGCTTCATCCTAGACTCCGCACTCTCGATGACCAGACAAGTCAACGCCGTCTCATCCTCCTGCTTCAACGTACTTCGTATGCTCAAAAAAATCTTCCGCTGGATTCCCTCCGAGACAAGAAAGACTGTCACCCACGCACTGGTCACGAGTCGACTAGATTGCGGAAACACCCTCTACGCCGGAATCACAGCCAAACTACAAAAAAAACTCCAACGCATCCAAAACGCATCAGCGAGACTCATTTTAGACATCCCTCGCCAAGATCACATTACCGGTCACCTGAAAGACCTCCACTGGCTTCCCGTCAACAAGAGAATTACGTTCCGTCTCCTCACCCACGCACACAAAGCCCTCTACAAACTAGGGCCCGAATGCCTCAACACTCGACTATCCTTCTACACACCCACCCGCCAACTGAGATCCTCCAATCAAGCCCTCGCCGCTATTCCGCGTATCCAAAGATCCACCATGAGAGGTAGATCCTTCTCCTACTTGGCGGCCAAGACCTGGAACTCACTCCCCACTCACCTCCGCCTTACACATAACCACATCTCCTTCAGAAAAGAACTCAAAACCTGGCTATTCGATATATAATGAACCCCCTCCCCAAGCGCCTTGAGACCCTCTGGGTGAGTAGTGCGCTATATAAATTCTTGAACTTGAACCAATGCTATTGTGTCAGCAAGCCACTTTCTTATTAAAAAGATCAGAAAAATTCTCCCATACATTCCAGTAGATGCCAGAAAAATTGTTGTTACAGCCTTGATCCAGTCCAAACTGGACTATTGCAACGGATTATTAGGAAACGCCCAAAAACAATGTTTCAAAAAACTCCAAGGCGTGCAGAACTCGGCCGCTAGACTGCTTCTCAATATCCCCAGAACCCACTCAGTCACCGCCGAAATCCGCAAGTTGCACTGGCTTCCGGTGGAGCAACGGATTAAATTCAAGGCTCTGTCCATAGCCTATAAGGCCCTTAACAATAAAGGGCCGATCTTTTTTCAAAATCTGTTTTCCTGGTATGAACCCACCAGGAATCTTCGGTTCTCGGGCTCTAAACTTCTCCAGGTACCAATAACCCGCACTGTGCAATGGGGTGGGCGTAGTTTTCATTTTTACACCTCCAAACTTTGGAACTCGCTCCCTCTTGAGCTCAGAAATTCTTCCTCTCTTATCGGCTTTCGGAAAGGCTTGAAAACCTGGCTATTCCAGAACTAGCCGTCAGTGCAGACCTCCTCGCCCGTCCTTAGCGCCAAGACACCTACGGGTAAACGTGCGCTCAACAAATTATAATAACATAACATAACATAACCCACTTTAGAACCATTTGATGAATCTGCACAAAATATTCCAAAAATAAACTTTTGTGGAACTGAATTATTTTGCCAGATTGCACACTGTTTGCTGAATGGGTGGGTGGGGGAGTTATAGGGACCCCCAAGAGTTCCCTTTTCCCATTGCAAGTAAAGGAGAAATAAATGTGCCCCTTTACTCCTTCTAGATAGATTAAGACTACCCTTGTCATGATTACAGAGACTGACCAGGACAGTGACCTTTTGTGGTTTGGTGTGTATCCATTCTTTAATTTGGAGTGTAAAAACAAGGACCACAATAAAAATAGCCATATAAACAATTGCAGGAGAGAAGTATGATGTTCAGCAGTTGACAAAGCATGTCAGAAGGCATGGACCTCTGCCATCGGCGGCCTTAAACATCATACCGTGACAGAACACTGGACCTTTACAGTGTGGTGTTTGAATTTGGTTTTTACATATTAGCTGTAAGAAGCTATGTACTGACCCATGATGAAAAAAGTGGTGTTCCCCATTTACTATATCACCATTCTGGCTCTCATCTAAAACCAAATCACACCTAACCTGAGACATTTTGATCACTCTGCGTGTAACAACATATTATAAATTCATTTTACATTGAGAATCATCTCTTTATTAAAACCATTATGTAGCTTGGCTCCACACAATATACATAATTATTTTTGTCCTCTCATCTTTTTGGAGATCTCAGTTTTTATTTTCACTGTTAAGGTATTTAAGGTTATCTTTAGCTCAAAAGTGGGTTACCAGCATCACCGACGTCTCTTTACCCATATAAACAATTGCAGGAGAGAAGTATGATTTTCAGCAATTCTTGTGGCATAGTTTTGCATGTCAAAAGGTATGAAGCTCTGTCACCGGCAATCTTGAACATCATATTTTGACAGAATTCTGAATCTTTGCAATGAGATGTTCAAACTTACTATTTGCATGTTAGCTATAATAAGCTCCGTACTGACCCATGGTGAATGAAGTTGGCTTTCCCCATTTGCTATATTACCATCCTTGCTCTCTTCTAAAACCAGATTTGCCTAGAACTAATCGCACCATATGGCTTCTACCTCACCAACTACAGGCCTTATCGCCTTACACAGGTATTTAAAATTACATTGTCACAATAAGAATTACTCTTTTTATCCTCCCCTATCTGTTTGGAGACATCAGTTTTCATTTTTATTGTTGAGGGAATAAAGGTGGTCCCTAGCAGATAAGTGGTTCACCAGCATCACTGCCTTAACTCTTTAGTACCCTCCCCTCCCAAGCCGAAACCAAAGAGAACCTATAATGACACCATGGCTAAAACGATAATTGCAAATGCAAGAGCTTGCCTATGCAGATCTTGAGGTGCCTTTTTAATTTTTAATGTATCCTGTCAAGATTCAGGTATGATTGCAGAATGGTTCTCAGGGACCTACCTCATAAAATGGTTGCTTGGTTAAATTTCTTTATTATTTTAAGCATGACAAAACAAGTATGCATGACACTATATAGTTAAATTAGAACCATAAAGTAAATATAAAAAAGATTTTTTATCTACGCTTTTTAAAATAGAAGTTAAATATTTTAAAAAAATGGGATTGTGAACATAGATTAAAACCTAAACAGTGTCAGTGTCATTATAAAGAAGATCTACAGACTATTTCTTAATATAAAACTATTAAACTACGATCATAAATGTTTTTACTAAAAATAACTATCAATAGGTTCCTGTAGTTTTTGGTGGTGTGAAAAAGACAATGTATAAAAGGTTAAACAAAGACAGTAGCATCTTTTCTATAACGTATATAAAAGAAGTCTACCAACAATGCACCGAGAACATGCTAGCGTTTTCCAATTTAATGTGATCGACTTTATAGCGGATTAAATATTAAAATCAAAGGTTTTAGATTGTTCTATATGCACGGAAGAAATAAGCATTGCTTTTTTGCATATTACGAGTTAATACTGTCAGAGATTGGTAGAATTTTAATATTATTCTCCTTCAATTTAAGTCATTCTGGACCTTGAAACAATGAATGTTTTGAGAGAGCAATCTCTACTTTAAAGCAGCAACATAAAGGGGAGTCACTAAGTTTGTCTTTAAATAATTTATCAGGAGTACAAAAATCTTTCTTAAAAAGCTTGCCATTAGTTTGATATAAAAATATAGCTAGTGGAAGAGTTATCAAAAGTTCTGAAACAATTTATATAAATTAGCAGCATTGAATTGTTTGTAAACGATTTAAACTAAATCACTATTGTGAGATAAACTTACAAATAATAAGGAATCTAGAAGTTTTGATACAGGTAAAACATTCAGAATGACGAATACCATTTTTATTTTTAAAATAATCAGTAGCAGGTAAATTACATTTTAATTGGAATTTACTTTGAAAGGAAACATTTCCTTGACAAATATCATGTAAAAAGATTACCCCATCATCAATCAATGTTTTTCCCAAAAATGTATTTTTTCCTCAACTTTAGCTTAAGGTTGTACCATAACAAGATGCATTTGAAATACATAACATTCAAGTGGAATAAACAGTCAAACTGTTTTACTGAAATATTAAGTATGCTGCAATGAGCTTTAGTTTTTTTATTAGTTATAGACAGTATTGACAAAAGTTGGAATAGATGTAATGCATTTCTTTTTTATTGTCAGCCATTTTGTAGTAATACCAGAAAGAGTATTTTGGAACCCTTAAGTGCAAGAACTAACTAAGAAAGAATAATGATACATACAGAAATCTGGTAATTCCAAACCTCAATGTTCCTTAACCCCTTCGACGCGCATGACAAAGCCAGCTCGTCATGGGCGTTACCTACGCTACGCGCATGACGAGCTGGCTTTGTCACGTAACGCGCGATTTTCAAAATCGCAGCGCACAGCGGGAAAACCGCTAGCGCACATGCGGTTAATTCTGTTTTTTTTTTATTCTTTGAAATGAACTCTCAAATAATTTTGTCGAGCCTAGAAAAATTATCAGGAAGCATTGAAAGCAAATTTAGTATTAATTGCATAATGATAATTTTAGCAGCTTTAGGTCTAACCCACCGACATAGGAACAGATGCGGACTGTTTTTCTTCGTTATTTTTTAGCACCATACACTGTTTTTAATAACAGTATATTTAATAGTTCTGAAAAAGTAAATTCCTAAATATTTTAGTGACTTTTGACACTAGCTAAAAAAATATTTTTTATCATTCCCGGTGTACAGTAAACCTGTATTGGGAAGAATTCAGATTTTTTTTTTTTAGTGTGTAACCAGAGACTTTAGAATGTAAATAAATACATTGTAAAATCTAATGCAAAATAGTCAGACAACAAACAGTAAAAGATCATGTACATGTGCGATAATTTATACATTTATATTTGCAGAAGTGATGCCTCTGATTATATTGGAGTTACATAATAAAGGCTCAGTTGCTAATAAAAACAAGTGGGGATAAGGAATCCGAGTCTTGTACCTGTAACAGACTAAATCAGTCGGAAGTAAAGCCGTTATATGTTTTTGGAAAAGGTTCAGCATTGAAGTCTCTAACCAGGTTTTAAAAAGTAGTGCCAAATTTAAGAGTGCATAGCTTTAAATGTAAATTGCTTTTTCAGCATCCAGTGCCAAAAAAATAATTAGAGTATTATGATGTTTGGAATTAGACAGGAAGTGACAAATTGTTCTTGTGTTATATGAAGATAATCTGGCTTCGTGAAACTTGTTTGACTATTATGTGTGTAAGAAGGTAGAACTATGGACAGTCTGTTAGCTAATATTTCTGCATTCATTTTATAATCTTGATTAAAAAGAGATATAGGTCTTTACTTTAATACTGATAGATGGTCTTTCTATAGCTTAAGAATGACCGTTATTAATGCTTCTTAAAATAAGCCTTTTACTTAGATATTGCTCCGATATTCATGATATAATGATAATAAGTACGGTGATAATTGTTGACTAAATAACTTGTAGAATAGATAAGGAAAACCTTATCACCCTGTAGATTTACCAGGGATGAGCGAGTTTACTGCAATAACAATCTCAGACATAGAAAAGTGGTTGTATGTGCGTTTTCTGTCTTAAAATGAGATTAGAAGTAAATCACAGGTACATAAAAATTGATCTATAATGTCATCTTGGATATGTATTGGCTTTTGATATAATTCTGTATAAAAATCGAATTATTCCATAGCAGTATCATTTGACCTCTTAAGTAATTTGCCATTGAGTGGCCCTATGTCATATGTTTGATTTATGGCTTTCTTAATCCATAGATAGTTAGCTAAAAGTCTACCTGAATTATTGGCATTATAATTATATTGGGATTTATAATTGGATAATTGTATTCCTGCTCTTCTGCTAAGTATTGTATTAAATTCATACCATCGTTTTTATTAAATGGATTTTTATCTATTGTCGTTAGATAATATGAATAGTTTTTCATATTTAGCAATTTCGTCAATTGTATTTTTTCGTCTTCAAAACTTGTATCCTCATATGACATATTTAAAATATAGATACCTCGGGCAAATGTTCTAACAGTATCCCAATGTGTAATTTTGAAAGTGTCAGTTATCTTTTTATTAAACAAATAATTGTAAAGTAATAGTTTTTATTCCTATTTTCTTCATCGAGAGATATTTCAGTATTCAATCTCCATTTAGTGGGATTAATTGGGGGCTCCCTAAGATTAAAGTTAACAGAAATTAAAGCATGATCAGAGCTGGCGGTGTGGTCAGCTTTCATGTTTGATATAGAGTTCAGTTCATTGAAGCTAAAAGGTAGTCAGTTCCTGAATATGAATGTGAACTAGAGTAAAATGTAAATTCTTTGTTGGTAGGAAAATGTAAGCACCAATGGTTAATTTATTAATAATAATTCATTATGTACATGTCGTTTTTTTTTGGGAAACTGATATCAGTCGTATAGTGATTTAAATAGTCAATAATTGTTTTCCTTTTAACAGGATGTCTGAAACTCTTAACGTTCTAAGAAAGAATTTTAATACTAGGAAGAATCTAAGGGACCATTACGAATTTGAAGGTGCTGTGTTGGCTCTCCGCCGACACAGTACTGCCAAAGCCGCGCAAGGACTGCCCGCCTTATTACGAGTTGAACTTGTGTAAGGTAGACAGTCCTTTGCCTTTCCCATGGCGGTGCCTGGAAAACAGGCACCGCATTGGGAACGCCCAAAAATTCTAGCACAGCATTGATGGTGACATCCATGCCATGCTGGAACTTTGGGAGAATACAGACAGGGGAGCACATTTTGTGCCCCCCCTCCTCCCCCCCGGATGAATCCCCATGACGGGGGTATAGGGGTCCTGTAGAGCCCCCTTTGTTTGTGCACCGCCAGCCTTTTCCAAAGATTTTTCATGCTAGTCAGCTGTCATACTGCCCAAAATGCCGGGACACCTGAGAGGCATTGCTCCCGCCACGCTCACTGGGGAGCATGGCTCAGTCAGGCGAGTGCCCGTATATAGGAATGGAGAAGACCCGCTGACCAAAGGTCCGTGGGGAGGGAGACCCTTTAAAAGGTCAGATTTGCCTTCTTTTTCTGTAGTATTGTTTTAATTTTTTACTTTACAGAGTAAGGGAGGCCAGAGAACTCCTTGAGATATATTTCATGCTGTATCCTCAGCTAGTTGGAGTTCTCTGAAGGTACTCAAAGGAAAGGATCGATTTTTATGCAAGGAGAGACCTATTTTTCAGAACGATTCAGTTTGCTTTATTGTACAGTAGATGTCCTTACTGTACAGAAGAAAAGCCAGAGAAGGAATATATTAGAATAGACTTTCTAGAACAGAAAAGAGGATAAGAAAGATGGAAAGAAGAAACGAGGGATAAAAATAATAAAGGGAAAATACAGAAGGGAAATGTACCTGACTTTATTTATTTTTCCGATGGACTCCAGTTCCCCACAGGAGAGGTCAAACCCTAGAAGGAAAGAAGTGGCATTAATGGAAAAGAACCAGAAGTGAAGCGGAGAAACAAACTGACATAAGATGATCTTTTGGGACAGTCACATAAAGAAACAAAATAAATTATTTAGTTCAGCAAGAATTTTTCCCCAATCCTAACTGTCACACTCCTTTAAATCTAAGGTTTGAAAAATGGTAGGAAATGGTAAATTTAATTCAGCTGTGAAAGTATATCATAAATAAACAGCATACATTCACAGCCAAAACGTATTTTAAAAGCTTCACATTCATATCGCTTCAAATTGGCCAGTTGTGACCTCTTCCACTGGCAAAATATATTTTAAGGAGCATGGATCTGGGTCTCTTAGGTTGGGCAGAGAGGATACAGAATGAGATCCTCTGTGTTCAATGCCCTGCAGTATAGTTTTAGGGACATCTAGGTAAGGATGAGAGATAACCTGCGATCACATGGCCCCTCCCTCGATGCCTCGCTATCTCCCCCCACGGTCACACAAGAGTTGGCAGAGGGAACCACGCCGAGACCGCACACCCTCAGTATCCAGGACTCTCCATAGAGATAACTGGGGCAACTCCAACAACAACAAAAAAACGGAGAACCCAGTCCACATCCATACCTGACATCCTCATTTATTGACACCTCTCACGCTAACACGCCCAAGATCAAACAACCTAGCTCTACAACGTCCCCTAACACGGACCAGTCTCAGAGACCCAGATACAAAAGAGCCGCATCACCCTCCCGAGACTCCTCTTCCCTTCCCTACGTAAAGACGAACCAGCGACTGGCCCTGATTGAAAGCCAGCTAGAAGCGGTAATACTTGGCCTTTCCGAAATATTACGTAACCTCACCACACTCAGAAACCCTCTTCATCATTCACATCAGACACCCCCATCCACCAAATCTAACCACGCAAGGCCTGAGATCCAACAGATCAGCTAGAACACAATCCCCCTCCCTACACAGGCTCAGAGACCCAAAAGAACAAAAGCCACTATGTCCACTAAGGAAGCAATGGATCTTGCCTTCACATTCATCACAACCACTAATGTCGTTCCTAGCTCCAGGATTCAGGTGATCACGGGTATGGGCAGAGACTGTCCCCCTCCAGACCCTTAAGGCCGCCAGCCCTCTCACCAATATCCCTAGGGGTCCTATAATGAAGAATCCCGTTAATGAGAGACCCAACACCAACTGCATGCTCATTAACTGCAGGTCGGCCTCCAAACATGCAACTGAATTGGCAGAGACCATCCTAAAATACAACATTGACATCACGTTCATTACCGAAACGTGGCTAAACGAGTCCTCTCCCCCAATCATGGACATGCTTGTCCCCCCAGGCTTCACCATCATACACAAAGACAGAAAAAAACCAGAAGGGAGGAGGCTTAGCAATCATACATAAGAACAGCGTTTCCCTAAAGGAAACTGACGCCCTCCAATATAACTCTTTCGAATGTCTCTCTACAACCATTAAGATGAGTGACAACAAATCACTACTTTGTCATCTCCTCTACCACCCGCCGAGGAACACCGCCTCTTTCGGAGGACATCTCTCCAACCTATTAACTCACTCTTCACTTCAGGACTCTAACAACATAATTCTAGGCGACCTCAACCTAAACTGGAAAGATGAAAACAGCGCGCTAATCAAATCCCTAAATGATCTCCTAAGCAACCTCGATCTTACACAACACTGCACAGAGAAAACCCACATCAAAGGATCCACCCCTAGACGTCATTATCGCTCGTGCAGTTACTGTTTCCATAGACCTCACCTTGCCTGTGGACTGGTCAGATCACAATATCATTCTGTTCCACCTAAACCAGAAATCTCAAGACCAACCCTGCACTCTGGACCCTCCGCGCTTGGTGAGAAATCTAAGTCAAATTCCACTTGTAGACCTGGAGGAGAAGGTAAGCTCCCTCTTCCCCTCCCACGCGGGTGATCTCTCAGTAACAGAACTCACCGCTCAGTACAACAACACGATGACCTCCATTATGGACCAAATAGCCTCCCTGAAACTAAAAAGATCAAGAAACATTCCATCCAGATCATGGTTTAATACAAACTCTGAAAGAAGAGAACTAAGAGCGGCAGAAAGACTGTGGCAAATCAATCCATCCACAATCCTACGAGCTAGACTCATAGCAGTAAGAGGGAGATACAATAAGCACATAAAAAATGATAAAACGTCCTTCTTTTGCAACGCCCTTGACAAAGCAAAGAACAGACCTAAGGAACTTCTCAGCCTCATCAGGCAACAAACCTCTAAACCCCCATGCCACAAATTACGGCCTCCAAAGACCTGTGTGACAACTTTGCCAACTTCTTCATTGACAAAATTGCTACGATTGAACTCTCCTTGGACATACAAAGCAGTCCTCACTACAGTAAAGCGTTCACTGAGTTAGATGTTGTCACCCCCAAGCACCCTCCTAACTTATGGAAATCCTTTAACTCCATCTCTGAAACAGAGGTCATCAAATTGATCTCCAACACCAAACCCTCAGCACATATCATGGATCCCTTACCAACCCAACTAGCAAAGAAACTTAAAGTATGCCTAGCCTCACACTGGACTAAGATTATAAACAGATCCTTGAGTACTGGAGTCATGTCTGACTGTCTTAAAATCGGCCAAGTCACTCCTCTACTGAAAAAACCTGGCTCAGACACAAACGATCTGAACAATTTCAGACCCGTCTCCAATCTCCCTCTCCTTGCAAAAATTATGGAAAAATGTGTTCTCCTCCAACTCACTCAACACCTAGACAGCACCAACCTTCTCGATCCTCATCAATCGGGGTTCAGGAAAGGTTATAGCACAGAGTCAGCGATCCTAAATGTAATTTACGACATGCACAAATCTCTGGACAAAGGCCAGTGCTGCATACTCTTACTCCTGGATCTATCGGCTACATTCAACACAGTTGACCACAAACTATTCATCAAAGTATTTCAAGAACGAGTAGGAGCAGATGAGGTGGTCTTACAGTGGTTCACCTCTTTCCTACAGAACCGCACACAGAGTATAAAATACAAGAACCTTTCGTCTGACCCACTCCCCATGGGTAGTAGTGTCCTCCAAGGATCAGTACTCTCCCCACAACTTTTTAACATCTATATGGAGCCTCTCACCTCCATACTGAAAAAAAAAAACATTCCCTTCCACATCTATGCTGACGATACATGAATCTATCTGGAAACCTCCTCCTTCAAAGACATCAAAAGACTGAACGACACTCTATGAGAAGTCCAACACTGGCTCTCTCGCAACCATTTAAAGCTAAATCAGGGCAAAACAGAGATCCTCCTCATCTCTAACAAAGAGGAGAACCCTCAAATCACTGAATGGATAAAAGCCAACGAGGCTCTCAACCATAACCTCACCATAGCTGAGTCTGCAAAATCGCTGGGAATTACTCTGGACCCCAAACTACATATGAACAAACACATCAAAAACTCTGCAAAGAGCGCCTTCCTCAACCTTAAACTACTCAAAAAAATAAAACCATTCATCCCTACGAGTGACCGCAAACAAGCTACACAATCCCTGGTACTGTCCAGGCTGGACTACGGAATTGCAACCCTCACAGGAGCAGCAAAATCTCATCTGGATCCACTCACTTTAACTTTGAACGCAGCAGCCAGAATGGTCACCGGAGTAAAGAAATATGATCACATCTCGCTTGCACTAAGAGAGCTAAAATGGCTTCCTGTTGAAATGCGTGCCAATTTCAGAACTGCCTGCCTCACGCACAAAGTGCTACACACCGGTAAAGCCGCCTACCTAGCTGCTAAACTTCAGAAGGCCGGTCAGTCAAGAACCCTAAGGAGCTCAAAAACTCTACTCCTTATCCCACTGAAATCTCGCAGACATAAAACCGCATCTCGATCCTTCGCGAGGAATGCGCCGAAACTGTGCAACTCCATTCCAGTCCATATCAGGATTAACCCCTCCTACTTAAAATTCAAAAGGCAGCTCTGAAGAACTGTAATCTTCATTCTCAGGGAATACTTACTAATAAAAAGAACTTGGCACAGAAGCTGAAAATATGAAAAGACATCTTTATTAAATTTAATAAGTGAGGCCACGTCACACAGAAGCCGTAGCAACTGAATGAGGCAGTCTGAGGAATACAAAGAACAGAGGCCTTATATATATGCTCAGGGTTACAAAACTCAGCATAAAAGTAATGGGCAGTCCTTGCTTTTGCAAGCATGCAAAATGCCTAACATTCCTTCTTACACAAGCCGGACAAACCCATAATAAAAGGACCACAACCCATATCATAAACAGACCATAAAAGAAGGAACAGAAAACAGATAAGGGGTGTGTGTGTGCATACCAAACTCTACAATGTCCTGTGCTTTGATCCTCAATCTTGATCAGCTAAAGGGCAGGAACTGGATTAACAAGGTCAGCTTCAGGCAACAGGGTCAGTTCACTCAGGTCAAACAGGAGTCAGCATGAACTCGAGCTAAGGTCTACATGTCCTTAAAAGACTGGTTTCAGCCACAATCATGGCCTATGTGAGGGCAACCACAAAATGGCTGCCATACATAAAATGGAACCCACGGGTTCAGAATTCACAGAACCTCAGACCCTCCTTTTGCCCTTACATAGGCAATCACTCAGTCTGTGTCTGAATCGATATCAATATTATCCGTTATTCCCTTCACTAAGGCACTATTACTCGAGTTATCTTTCATGGAACACAAGGGATAGACTTCGTTGGCATAAATAAACATCGTCTGATATGCCCATACAGACCCATTGTAACTAAATGGAAGAACCAAAATAGGGAATACCTCTATCTGTAGTATGTGGCATAAGACCACACACCCAACAATTAGTGGTGTTCATTACTAACTGGTGTTGATGCAGAAGCTGTACAAAGGAATTATTAGTAAACTCTGACCTCCTAACCAGTTCATGTTCAGGTAAAGTATGGAAAGAATGCAAAGAAGTAGTAGTAGGAAGAGACATAGTTTGGGAGGTGGGTACAGATGTCAACTGGGTAGCAAAAACAATCCCACCCATCAGAGACAACATCATGCTTAAAAACACTAGAAAACACGTTTTTAAGAACATATAGACAACAGGAGAAAGTAATGACCACTATTACAAACAAAATTTTTCGTTTTTCACACCCTAAGCAGAAAGCAAATCCTAAAATTATCTAGTAACATTTTTATGGCTCTATGGCTCCTCTGCATTTCAGTAACTTATTATATGTTCAGGTGAAACAGTGGCGAGAGGTGAAAAGGCAATACTCTTCCACAGAGAATGGACTTTATTCTGCTTTTACTAAACAGAATACTACTTTAAAACAATGCCAGCAAAATAATAAGAATCAGTCTCCTAACACCCATTATATGCAATCGCACGGAAACCACTTGTGAAACCAACTATGCCCAGAGTCCGTTCAAAAGCCTCTCTGGCAGGCTTCTATTGTCCATCAAATCTTCTTTTGTTGTTTTCTTTCACAAGGGCCTCTTCATTCAGGCCTTTCATGTAAATGGTGCTTCTCAGTATCCGTTGGAGTGCCCTCCTGGCAAACACTCATAGCTCATTCGAAAGTCTCAATTTCTCAAGGCAGTGCACGAGTATCTCTCTTCTGCGGCAGACACTACAGATTGCATGATCTTCATTGATCATGAGCACAAATCATCTCGTGCAGACCCGGGACCATTCTCAGACTCCAACACTCATCATTCAGTGTCAGAGGACGCTCAGGCTGCTCTTTCATGGGCACCAGAATGGAGTGCCTTTTGCCAATCTTGGATCCTCCGGTGCACTGCACTTCCGTTGGAGCAAAGGAAAAGAGGGGGGGGGGGGGGGAAACTCAGGCCAAGGGGCTCAAGGGACTGCTCACTGTCAGAGGTTACCAACACATGACAGGCGCTCTTTTGCACTGAAATTCTGGTTCTGTGATGTCCAATGCCGTCTGATGGAGCAAGTGCGATGCTTTAAACAGTTCATTGTATAACAAGGGGACTGCAAGCAGGTGGCATGCAAGCTTCAAAGGAGTGGCCATACGCCATGGGACAATTCTGCGTTGAAATACACTGTCATTCTCAAAGGCAATACAAAAACAAAGGCAGTAGGCAAAACAGTGCCTCTAGGCTCTTCAATTGGGTTTCCGTGTGAGAGCATATCCTCCACCATCTAAGGGTAGTAGATAGCGACATGGGAATTCTATCTGAATGGATGTCCTCACACATAGTGGCATCGTCTAATGGGGTAAACACATTTTATCTCAATGATTACATATAGGTTTTCCTAAATTCCTTATCTAGAACATCTCAAAAGAAAAATCGCATAATACAGATTATCAGGGAAAACAGTCTGGTTATACAAAAGGGAATTATGCATAAGATGGGGGTCCATGGTACATTACTGCAATCTGAAAGTGTGAACCTGAATAATTCACCAACAATAAAGAAATGGGCTAACTGGTGAAAAGAATATGGAAAAGGGAAATGGAACTAGGACACAGCTAAATTCCCAATAACTAGGCACGATGCGCTTGGGTGATAGTCAGGCATGTGACACAATACCAAGAGTATGGGTGATACACAAAAGGTCAAAATAATACCAAAATTTAAACTCTACCGCTGGCCGCTACACCATATACGGTAATCTCAGCTAATGTTCCAGTTCCTTCTTCAGAGAAAAATGAAACCTGGTTTCCTTTATGGTACAAGGCCATACACTACTTAGGAAGCAGAACAAAACTGACTAATGTAATATAAAAATTAGGTCACCATGCACAAAAGTCACAGATCTATAATTTATCCTTACGTCCAATTCAGGATACATAATTTTAGGGCTGCCTGTTCCTTAAGGGGAGGGGCAGTACGTGACTAACAGCATGTGACACACTTTGATTCTGTATATCTCTTTTTTATTTTCCTTCAAATACCACTAAAGCCAAATTTGACATACACTGATGAAGTGTTGTCTGTTTTTCTGTGAAATTTAGTGTCAAAGTAAATCTACCCAACTGTTTGCAGGATACACATCGTCATGTATATCCCTTCACAACACAGGTAAACTTGTCATAGTATCATAAGCAGCAACATAAAACAAAAACATGCAAAATAAAACGCACAAAACGGACATGTCAAGCCATCAGATATACTCGCTGTATATCAAGCACAAAAAACATAGACAAGACAATAACATATGTAAATGAGCGGTGACGCACCCACTTCAAGTCCTGTACTTTATGCACTGTGAACCTGCAGCCCAAAACCCACTATTGAGGCCTTCTTAATTTGTCAGGTTTAAAATCCTTTCCCTCCTTTTTGACAGTAGATCACCAATTAGTGGATATCTGCTGTCAAATACAACTTTCAGACACACAGAGCCAGCAAGCACAATTCATGATAGAACCAAATACACAAACATGAAAAACGCATGGACATTTCTTTCCAAAGGAGTTACGCAAAAACACATCTCATTTCAACCAACCAAACTCACGTGTCTTGTCAGCCTTAAAATCACCCAGAGCAATCCATGAATGATCTGTTGGCAGAAGCAAAAAAAAAAAAAAACACAACACACAAAAGAGAGACATTTCTCATAAAAACAGACATCAATTATAACTTTTAATCAGAAGACAAAACATAATACACATTAACAGACACAAAAATAAATTTCCATTACTTAACTGTTATCATCTTGTCAGTCACCTTGCAACATGAAGCCCTTTTATCTTTCAAAAAGTAGAATTCTTTCACTGACACTCCATGTTAGCCTTTCGCCACAATTCGTTCTCACTTAGGCATGTAGCCTTCAAAATTTCAATAAAAAGCTACATCTTATTTTCTGTCTAAGACTTAATGCAATGCTTCATTTTCGGTCAAATAAAAGCAACTAGCAGACATTATTTTTAGAGGCAGAGATACAAATATATCATTTCTGCAGAGCATTTAGCATGTGTTGGGACTTTCAAAGAAACCTTTTTCATATTTTTTCCCTTTGGAATTAATTTCTTTAATTTTATTGATGTTCTTATTTAGAGACCAGAAACCCCACCTTTTAGAGGCCTGTTTAGCAAGGTCATTCTGCATTCCACAGAGACAAGGCCCTAATTTAAAAGGTCACAAATGTCAACATGACAGCCTCTTCCATTGTTTACAGGAAAACTAAAGATAGCATCTTAGCGCAACTTGAGCAGCCTGTTCTCCTAGCCCACAGCTTCTGCTCATTCTGAGGCTGACAAAGGCAAAAGGCCTTCCTAATTCCTCCTAACCTGCAATAATTCACTCTATTTTGAAAAATAATTTCCCCTTTTTAGGCGCTAAAAATTATCTCTATTCCCAGATTATTAAACAACAGTTACTGTGAATAATTCACCGAACCTAATAACACACATACCAGTTTTAGAACAAATGCTTGTTGCATGGTACTCATTTCATCAACCTTAAATGGATCTCACTGGGTCATTTAAAAGCAAACCCCAAATGGGGACAGTCTGCAAATTTGTATTACACCTAAATGTATGCATTTACTGAAGCCTAAAGCACTTTAAAGCTATCATAAATGGCAAGAATGCTGTTTTAAATGGTCTATTTTACCCAAATTCGACTTTGATGTTTGGGGCACTTAAAAATAAATATCCTATACTTGTGATACATATTAATCATCCTCAGAATGTTCTTTACAAATTACAGAGATTTTTAATCAGACATATCCCATGTAAATCTTTAGAAAAATGAGTTTTGTACGCCTGCGCTAAGTGAAATTCCATATGCTAATGTTCTCATTATGCGGTATAGCACAACTTAAATTACATTTTAATGCTAGGATGTCATAGTATGAGCATCAAGCTTCATGAATAGTAAAAAACGAATTTTGTAGCACTTATTTTTAATAATTATTTTTCATAATTAATAAAAAAAAAAAAATAAACCCAATTATTTTTGATAATTCCACATATAAGAGCAAGCTGCATCCCTTGCCTATCATTTTTAGACGCATTCATTTATAAGCCCAAGCACAGACGCCTAACTTGAAACATGACAAAATGTTTGCGCCATTTTTTCTTTCTAAAAAGGACAATTTTATTTAGCAACAGACCCAAGAATATGCTTACAAAATGTTGCTTAATAGACTGAAAACATCAAGAAAAACCACGAACAGACATTGAGCTCATTTCAGACATAAACAGAAAGGGGTCAAAACACTCAGGACACACAATACAGCGCGCTTTAGCCATGCATCTCGTGAATAGCGCCATCGCTATTCACTTACAGAAGTTTGCACTAATGTGAAAACCACATAGACATTTAAACACACATTTAACCTACAAACCAATACTCAGAACAAAAACAAAGGACAGCCCACAGACTGTACTTAAACCAAACCATTTGTAAATATTAGTTGTAAGTCATATTTACAAGTACAAGAAACGCTTCTCTATTGTGTTTCAAAAAGACTGCAAAAACAGCCCAATATGTCCAAGAAGCGAAAATACACTTAATTCACTAGCTTTGGCTAGCAGAACACCAAACAAAATCGTTCTGCATATCTTCATTCATAAAACTGCGCAGAACAAAGGATCCTTGTTTGGTATTATGGCATATTTTAATTCCCTGGGGATACAAAATCACCAAGGAAGAAATATGTTTGTAAATCTAAACCTATTTAGATATTCCCTCTAGGGAAGCCGGCTAATTTACTTCACATCACACTATGGTACCTTCCAAAAAAGCAACACATTTTTCCATGTGAGCTTACAAACAGGCATGCCAAAAATACTGCGGAATACGCAAGTATTATAATCAAAGTGGTGCTTAAGGTACTTTTCGTACGTGCACCGTTCAACTAAACCAAATGGAGAAATATCTCCTCATTACCTGCCTACACAAATTGCAATTCGCATATCCAAACCTATACAAATCCAAAGTTGGCCAACACAAATTCCAAAGTTCCAAAGCTACAGTCCCAAATTTGCTAAGATTAAGCATCTTATAGCTCACTAATCTAGCTTCAAACTTCAAGGGGTTATCTCTACCAATACAATTGCAAATATACGAGCCCCTCGGCTATGGTAATTTGCAATAACACATCAAAAACCAAGACACCAAACCCCTCGGCTTTGGTAATTGCAATAACCAAATAAAAACCAAGAAACCAAACAAAGTCGTGGGAGCGACCCACTTGTACTTCTTATTTTTACTAATCAAAAGGTTATCCAAATTCTAACTGTCAAGTTCTACATGACCTAACGGTCTTTTTTAGAATACTCACGCCAAAAAGGTTCTCAGTCAGGAGTGACATCATGTGGAGGATCAAAATCAGGAAGATCAGAAATATACTGGGCTGCAGAATCAAAGAATCTCCAGAATCCCTGTGCACAGAGTACCTCCTTAGTAGAATCCTGTTCTGTCCTCCTCAGTAGATTTCAGTCCTCTGACCAGATCACTCCCACAGAAAGTCACTTCTCTGATGAAGCCCACATTGGCCGCGCCATTTGAAGAACTGTAATCTTCATTCTCAGGGAATACTTACTAATAAAAAGAACTTGGCACAGAAGCTGAAAATATGAAAAGACATCTTTATTAAATTTAATAAGTGAGGCCACGTCACACAGAAGCCGTAGCAACTGAATGAGGCAGTCTGAGGAATACAGAGAACAGAGGCCTTATATATATGCTCAGGGTTACAAAACTCAGCATAAAAGTAAGGGGCAGTCCTTGCTTTTGCAAGCATGCAAAATGCCTAACATTCCTTCTTACACAAGCCGGACAAACCCATAATAAAAGGACCACAACCCATATCATAAACAGACCATAAAAGAAGGAACAGAAAACAGATAACGTGTGTGTGTGTGTGCATACCAAACTCTACAATGTCCTGTGCTTTGATCCTCAATCTTGATCAGCTAAAGGGCAGGAACTGGTTTAACAAGGTCAGCTTCAGGCAACAGGGTCAGTTCACTCAGGTCAAACAGGAGTCAGCATGAACTCGAGCTAAGGTCTACATGTCCTTAAAAGACTGGTTTCAGCCACAATCATGGCCTATGTGAGGGCAACCACAAAATGGCTGCCATACACAAAATGGAACCCACGGGTTCAGAATTCACAGAACCTCAGCTCAAGGACATCCTCCTCACCCGATCTCACCCAAATGGACAGCTATAAACCATAGATGCACATGGACACTCTGTCAGCAATTGACCTCCTCCCTACCCCCCCTCCACCTCCCCCCCTCTCAATGGTCGATCCCTTCCAGGAGTAACTGGATCCTCAACGACCACTGAAGCAAGGCATCATTTATGCCCGGTACATTCTACTGTGATAACGGTCATATGCTCCCTGTACATTGTACTGAAATAACTTACTTTACGTGCAACATCTTGCTATCCACGTCGATATTATGTGATGCTTCCTGGAACTAAATGGTGTAGTCCTCAGGTCGGTATATCTAAGCTTGAAAAAGAGTGGGACACAAAACCCCAAAAAAACTCAGTGGTCCATAACAAGAATTGTCAGTCGAGTCTCAGCTTGCCCCAGCATTGTAGTCCAAACAGAGATCTAGATCCACTCTTTAAATAAAGAGTGGATGACAAGTTTTATGCATGGCCCACCCACATTTCGTTTATTAATTGGTGTTTGATCAATTGATGGTGTTCCGTGTCCTCCATCAATCTGATTGATTAATACGTTCAGAAACTGACAGGGTATGTGAAGAATGGAGCACCAGATAAAAAAAATATAGCTTTGATGCGAGGAATGCCTCCAGGGAACACTGTGTAGGGGTGCATAGGAAGGAAATTGATCATCTTTTTATAACCAAGGGCTGAGAAATCCAAGCTTATAAATGTGAAGTGAGGAGGTAGGAGGCAACAGAGATGTAACACAGATCTCTGTAGTTCAAGACAAAGTATCTTAGCAAAATTACAGGCTCATTATGCAGATCATATGCTCCCAAGGCTGCTGCAGAGTGACATACTCAAAATGGATGAAGAAATCATTGAAGAGGAAGTGATAGCTGCTATCAACCAAACGCAGCGAGGGAAGAACTGCATACGTTGCTGTCCAGTCTTCTTAGCTGAGGATGTGCTCTTGATATTGCCCAAAGACATGAGGGCTGGTGGCTAGTGAGAGGCCAGACAAATTGGAACCCACAATCTATTTGTTTTCTTCATATCTGTCCTATTTCCTTCCTAAATGGGACACCAAACTTTTGGCCAAGATCCTTACCAGTAGACTGCTGATAATTATAACATCCCTAGTGCTGCTGGGCTAGTCTCCATTCATACCAGATGTTGAACTGCATAAATTATATAATTGTATTGATTTACTAGAAAGCAATGCTGTCTTTCCTGTGATCTTGTTTAAATTGAAGAGTGCTTTCCACTTGGGATTCTGAAAAATATAGAGTTTAGACCTGAATTCGTTGCATGGTTAATGGTACTGTATAACAGGCCTATCACTACAGGGCCTGTAAAGTGCTTCCTTTCCCTACAGTTTGAGACCGCAAAAGAGATGTGGCAGAGGTGCCCTTTCTCACCACTACTCTTTAGACTGGATTTATAACTGTTGGCATGTTGAATCGGGCATGACCATGTTGTCCATGGATTGCATTAATTGAGCTAAATCCACCTTATTCCCTGTCTGGCAATGGATAATGAGGTTCAGATACCTAGACATAGAGGTTTTCATAAACCAGACACAACTCAGGTAGTACCGCCTCCTGGAGTTGCTTAAATTCAAGGAGAATGTCATCTGCATTAAAGGGACTCTCACTCCCACTTATGTAGAGAGCTGCCCTATTCAAACTGGTCTCCCTGCCAAGATTCTTTAAGGTCCTCCAAAATGCTAAGTGTTGGATCCACAATAAATATTTTCAGAAAATGAATAGTGCACTTGGTACACTGTTTTGGAGTGGTATAATGCCTTGAATGTTGCCGCCTATTTTCTGTAGGTCTGTATACCAAGTGTGTGTTGGGGTTATCGCTTGTTCATTTCTGGGATTGTTATTGGACCTCACAGTAGACCGTGGTATAGATTGGTTGTTGACCATCTTAGAGGAACCCTCGATCAGGAAAGACAATGGAGACAGTTCATATATGTATGTCAGATTTGGGGCACATATATTTGGGGACGGGGGCTTGCCGCACGTTCCTTAGAATCCTGGAAAGCTGACTAGCTTGAGGGGTTGAAAAACAAAGTGATGAAAGAAATGCCCCCTGTGAACTGGTAAAATATTGGGTGTCTCAAAGGGAGGAATTTAAGTAGGTATATCAAAACTAGGTAATCTGACCAGGCAGAAAGATCTGAAAACATTTGATGAACTTGGAATTGTATTTGAACTAAATAAGGGGGAATCTGGCTGTATCTTATCATCTGGTATGCATATTAGTATAATTGTGTGTGCTTCAATCCACCAGGTTATTCACAGCGAGAAGCTAGGGTAGTGACCAAGGAATTGAACAAAGAGCAATATGTAAAACTTGTAAAACGTGTATGAACAATGTACCAGACAACTTGGGAACACTAAAATGGGACTGTTATTTGAGAACATAATAAGATTCGGATTTGGACTAGTGGCCATCAATGTCAGTCTGCAGTTTGTAGAGCTGACAGAATAGCACAGAGCTCATTACAACTAGACCAAACTGGGTACTATGGGACTAATATCAGGCCAGTCCTGTATTAAATATTAGTTGGAGGAAGAAACCCTTCTCCATGCTATTTAGCGATCCAGTGAGGCTCATATCTTTTAGGATAGGGTGGTTGCTGATTTGTCTGCTAGCCCTGGAAAAGAGAAAACTAACTCCAGGAGTACTGATTCTAGGTGTATGGAGTGTCAAAATATATCCCAAAAGTGTTGGAGCCCTAGGACCCGAGACATGAAGGAGTTGAACCGTTTGATTGATCAGTGCATATCATCTAAAAAGAAATGTAACTAAATATGGGAAATGTTGCAGAAATACATTGGCCTGGAATAAAGTTCTCTAGATGCCCAAAAAAGTGTGTGGTATTGGAAAAAATTACCATATGTATTTTTAGTGTTTGTGTTACCGCTGCGAAGTGATGAGACCTTTTACCTGACAATGGTCAATGAGAGTAACAAAATATGTATTACCATGCTCTCCCACTAACTGATGCGCTTAAAGGGTCCCATCCTTTATTTTTTCAAAACAGTACAATTTTTATTTGAAAAAACTTTCCAAAAGATAATCATAAGTCTCCAGTGCTTTGGAAGCTACTGTGCTTTTCTTTTTATATTTTGTGGCAGCCAACTAGCATTTCAAATGTTAGTCAATTCAATTCAAAACAGCTTTATTCGGTGTAAAATGTACACCCATAAAAGCATTCTAAAACAAACCATAATTCAATTGATTCAAAGTACAATATATAAATTTAAAAATTCAAACTTTTTCCATTGGTATTTGAAAAGAAACCACATAATCAGTAATCAAGGTAAGCTGGGGGACGGGTTACAAAAAAATGAGTCGCTACATAATGTTAGTCATACTGGCTTCATCCCAAATGGTATGTAAGGTTGAACAATAGCTAGCGGAAACAGTAGTGCACTTCTTGGAACTTCCCATTTTGAACATAACCTCTTAAGACACATCTAGCTACCTTTGAGCACTAATCAGCATATCACTACCAGAAACGTAACCAATCTAATGCAAAATTCTTACTGCTTACCTAGTGAAAATGTCAAATCAACCTATTCCAACTACACCTTTGTAGAAAAATTGGATCCATTATTTCCATCTCCTCATTTCAGAACAACGATGTTCGTGCCTTAAATTATATTTCGTACATGTCTTGCAGTTTACAATTGAAAAATGATAGCAAGAGCTAAATTAACCCTAGAAGGTGGAAGCAAAGAGGATTTTTAATTTCCTATTTTAGATAGTTTTGAAGTGATGGGTGAGGAGAGATTTGTGGAACCAGTCACCAACTCTCCACAGAGTGATGCAATGCGTATTCCTTTTTTAAAAAATAAAAAATAGTGAAAACTTCTATAGTTTAATTTGTTGACAACATTGCGCTTTGGGGTTTTTTGCCAGACTTGATGACCATGCTGATTGAATAAATATCGTAATTAAATACGTTCCACATGATAAACACTGAGAAAAACGTGTTTCAGCATAATCTACATTTGTTTTAATATTGAAGGCTGTCAATGATTGTGCTACAGAAATTGAGGAGTCATCTAAGTAGTAAGGTGTCGGGGAATTTGCTTCCCTCTTTAATATATGTTTAATGATTTGGAAGAAATTCTTACAGGGTAGTCTAACAGGCGACGTGATTTTAACAGAATTATACCATTAGGACACAAACAATTTGGTAAAAAAGCATTGGGGAAAAAAACTTTTATGAACGAATAAAACATGAAGGAGACATGAAAGTGTGTGAGGTTTTGGGTAAGGGTTTAATAGAGGAAAAGATAAAACATAAGTGAAGTGTCAAGGAAATAAAAAGTCTCATTAATTAATAGGAGACTGGCAAGGGGAGTACCCGTTCCGTCACACCATCATAAAGAAAATAAGTGAAAGATCTGCACAACGCATACAATAAGTAAAATAAAGTAGCAGTGATGATTTATTTCAACCTTAGTTGAAAATAAATAAAGTCATATAATTAAAAAAAGTATGATTATTTTATGAGAGACAAAGGGAATGCCCCTCCCACCACACCATCATAAAACAAAATTATGTTATCATTATTGAAACAAGCATTTGCAATAACAATTGGTCTCGCCTTTGGGACCCTATAAGTATTTAGTTGTGTCTGTACATTATTGCACATTACTACAAAGTGGCTCGACCTTTAAATACGGTGTGCACGCTCCCTCACTTGGAGCTACGCTACTGAATTACATTGTAAAATGCAAAAGTTTAGCTTATACTAGTGATTGCAGATATATAGCGCATGTTAGCCTCAAATAGACTTATAAACACATGGTACTATTTAGTATGCATAACTCTGTAGTGTCACATCCCTTATGTGTTGCGTTTCATCAAGAATCTAGGTGAGTCTTATTCAGACAAATGTATGCAGATGCGAGGCACACTCCCCCTACTGACAGAGTCACACGAAGAGATAACTGCATACTATCAGCCTGGTAATTGAAATAGTATAGATGCATGCCCCTCAGCAACTTACCCATGTTCTGCAGCTCCAGCAGCGTTCAATGTCTAAAAGTAAACTAACTAGTCATAGAGCACATGCAGCAGTCCTTCCTCATGTTAAGCGCACAGCATCTTTCCCCTTTCAGCAGCTACACTGCTGACTTCAATGTGTAAAGGTGCACATGCTGTCAGCCACAGAAAGGGCATGGAAAATAAAGTAAACGTAGATGTCTCAAGAGCATCCCATCTGTTTTGCAGTCGAAACCGCCCAAAGTAAACCCCAAATAAAAAGCTAGGCTCAAAGCCGGCTCATGAGTTCCGATGAACAACAGAGAACAAAAAACGAGTAAAATAGAAAAAGTAAATCCAAACCCTTACCCTGCATAACACTGGTGAACTTTGATGCTGTTATTTATGGTTAGGGTCCCATGGGTCTCAATTTGGAGACTGAACAACGCGGCATGATTACAGAAAAAGTGATCTGCGAGTAGCGCCGTGTGCCAGCGCACAGCAAGGAGAGGGTAGAAAGTAAGAGTAGTGCACTCCAACAAAACATATGTCCAATAGTGAAAGGATCCATGTAGCAGGGCCAGTCCGCAGGGCAGAAACAAAACAGCCACAGGGCGGAACAAATGTACACTATCACTAACGAAAACTGTGGCATTTTTTAAAGACTCATTAAGCAACCAATAAAAGGAGGTGAGAGTGTTCAAAATACAGAGACTAAATACAGCATGCCTCGCAAAGCAGCGCATGAGCGCTTCCTATAGGCTCGACCTAAAAAGGCAGATGATATACTAGTTCCTCACCAAGTAATCCAGTGAAAAGTTTAGATAAAGTACATAATATTATAAATAATCACAATACTAATAATTTACAAAAACGAAATTAAGATAAGATTCAAATGAAAAAAAAAACATCAAATTAACAGATCTAAAAAATGTTAATCACCCAAAATTAAGCTCAATATTATTAATGCTTCCTGAAAAATTATGTGGAAACATCTTACCGTTCAAATCCATAAGAAAGTTGCAAAATGTATGGCTCTTTTAATGTCACTTAATACCTCTACTAGATCATTCACGACAAACATCACAAAACATATACTGACTGTGGTGGAGGAGTTGTTGAAGTAGTCTTATTGATTGCAGAGTTTTATGTTTGATTGCTACATTCTCCTAATGGTTAGGGTTTGCTATCCTGCACATAGCAGGAATGTACTCAGGCCTACCAAAGCAAAAGTTCTATGTATTTTCATTGCATAAATGGAGCATGTAGCAATAGGAAACAAAGATCGAAGGTAATGATCTATTAGTTTTGATGGTATACCTGTTCAGATGAACCTCATGTATTCAGAATGAAAGAGACCAATCCAAGTACTAGACAAATCCAAGTACTAGATGACCTAAAACAATCTTGCACTCTGGGCCCTGTCCCTCTCATTGCATTTTAGCTAGACATGCCCTACTGAAGATAAAAGTTTTGAATTAGAGCCTAAGGCTTTCCTACTTATTGCATGGTGATGAGATGATTCTGCTAGTGCTGTCACCAAGTTGGTTTCATATACTTAGACACTTGAGTGAATTACAGCCAAATGTAAAAGGGGTATTTGAACATAATGAAAACCAAAGCAAAAGTATTTTGTAATGATGGATATAAACAACAGTGGCACATGGTGGGGACGGGGCTGTTGTTAAATGATCAGAAGTTGACAATGTGTACTTAGATCGGGTGAACACTTTGAGGTGTACTTGAAAGGACCAGTTCAAAACAATTTGCTAAGGCATTTAGGGGCCTTATGTATGATGGGGCAGACTGCAAACCAGTGAGTGTTTTTGCACACTGAATGGTCGAAATGTTCTTTTTTTTTTTTTGCGATGTGAAGTAATCGGTCACATCGCAAAATATATGTACACATTAGAGTCTCCTGCCTCATTAATATTAATAATGCAGTAAGCATTTTATGACATTTCCACATAGCTGTGAACTCAAAGATGAAGGCTCATGAGTAACAGCAAATCTCCATCCCAGCAAGTCCTGGATGTCAACATTTTTTCTTTGTTTTGTAAAAACAAATCTTGTTTCTAAAAGATTATTGATGCTCAGTGGAGATGCTGAAGAAACACGCAGTGGTCTCTTGAACCACTATCTGCTGATCCTGAAGTTCTCCACTATAACTCTGACAGGAATGTATATACTTAACCGAGTTAGTGCAGCTGGACAAGACCCGAGGGTGGCAGAGTGTTTTACATTGAAGTATTTTCTCAAGCAGACATTGAGTGTTACTACATTAAAAAAGATTAGCCAAGATTATCTACTGAATGTAGTTTAAGGGACATCATATTTACGTATTGCCAGATGTTGTAAGAGTAGTAATAATAACAAAGGAAATATTGTTATGGTCCGTTTGTATAGTATATGTACAGCAGCTATCAAAGAAGACAGTTACGTTATGTTGCTTGTGGGGCAGCTTTCCCTTTTGAATCAGTTAAAACACCTAGCCTGGTGTCTTACAAGCCCCAGGTTTCTTACAAGAATACCCTAATTCAATATAGTCAACAGCGTATTAAGTGGTCGCAAGTTTTTTCAACTCCGACTGAGTAAAGTTAAGCCAAGAGTGGCTCACACTTGGGCTATAATATCTTCCCAGTGTAAGCTGTGTCTTTTCGATAAAGTAAGGAAATTGTAATGCACATTTCTATAAAGAGGTCCCTCTAATCTATAGATCGAGACAATATTTTGGACCCATTTTTATCCTATGCCCAATGACACAAACAACCCGACTTGTTGCAAAACTTACATGGGAAACTTCCTTCATCAGTTCAATTACAGGAGTGCGGATTTCCATGGGTAAACTTCCCTGTCACCTGTGCACCTTTTCTACGCACTTAATCGTGTATATCCTTCTGCTTTCTTTCACCTTGTGTGAGATCATGCACTCTGTAATTTTAGGCTATAAAATGTTTGAATTAAGCCTTGCACAATTCTTTATAGTCTACTTATTTATAATCAGAATTCACATTGTCAGTATGAAGTATTTATGTGGTATATTCGGTTTTCTATATAATTCAATCTCTAGGATTAATAACAAAAATAATGGATCATTATACTTAAATCTAAGAACTATAATTGTTCACTAAATTAATCCAACAGAACCATTATTCTCTATAAAGTGCATTAACTCACAGCCAGACCTGTACATGAATAATTAAGGTTGCAATAAATCATCACTACTGAATTTCTAATATACTGTTGTACTAATTATAAATAAATATACTTTTTCACTTATTGTATTTGTTATACAATATTTCTTTTAAAATAGTTTCTGTCATAAACATGGCAAGTAATGAGTCCTAAGTTGAATGGCCTGTTTTTTCAGCATTTTGCTCACTTTTTGTAAAATGATTAGAAGACACTTTTTAAATATGAATATGCTAAATTTTACATTTTTAAACTTTGTTAAGCAGTAACACATACGTTGTATTTCTAGGCAAAAAGCTTTTATTGTGTTTCCATAGATCATACATCATGCAAGAAGCTATATGTAATTAAGACATGTAGTGAACTATTGACACAACAGGAAGTTACTAAAATTAGTATGCCACCCCTCACAGCAGCACTCTGAAAATTTAAAATAATAAAATGTAGCGGAAATCCTTCTGAGCAAATCAGATTTTTTAAACTTAGATGCTCATTTATTTTGAAAATACACATAACTAAATTGAAATTAATTTGACTCTCGGAATGTTGTACTATCTATGCAACTCAGTTACACCCCGTATGTATCAAAAGCCTCTACAATCCCTGTTACTGATATGAAACAATTTAGCACCATACTGCAATCTTCAACTATGCTGACTCTTCCAAAATGTTGTTAGCCTGCCTCAGTCGCAAGCCTTTTAACTGTCACAGTTGTCAAACTTGTCAGAATAATTCAGCATGACAAAGGACCTAGCTCAATAAAAATATTTTTCTTAAATCATAAATCTTTAAACAATCCAACAGGACAAAACTCTTTAACCTTTCAAATTTCACAAAGTTCCTGCTTACATTTCTACCATTTATTGTTTTGGCTCTCTGATAATTTTATCCTGTCCTGGGAACATCCAATGTCCTGCAGGAAATCTTTAAAAGTACCCACTAGTACTGGTAGAGGAGGAAAGTGAGTTTTCTTTTTTAGTTGTTTTGAGATATTTTTCTACATAGCATCCAATCTTCCTAAATTCTCAAGTCAGAAGTTATCTATATTATGTGTATGGCAGCATTTTCTCCTCTGTTAATCTCCAATTTAACAAAATAGTAATTGTGGTTTGAGAAAGTCTTTGGCTTGATACCAGTCCCTCTGAAACACATTTACAGGATATAAGGAAAATCTGTGTGTCAAATCCTGTGTTAAACTGCTATTATCAAATGAAAATTGTCGTTTTGAAACAGTGGACATGAGCTGGGAATTATTGTTGTGACTGATAGTAGCAGACAGGATTCGATCCTAGATCAACTAGATTGATCCCATCACTAAATGTAAGTGTTAGAAGATAATTGACCATTATTACCATATCTGCGGAAACGTTCTGTATAGGAAATGGGACTACAGAGGTCAACCTTCGAGCACAGAATTCGTCCCATTTTTTCTCTCACTCAGTTTTTATCATGCGAAAGACACTACCATTCAGTGTAGAGATATGCTGTGTGCAATACATGCACACATCTTGAGAACTTTGCTTAAAAAGACCCATGCAGGCTACAGAGCCCGCCTTTATACATTGGAACATCATACTCATTTACACGTATGATGTTCTCAAGTACAGGCCCATTTGCCATTTTCAAACATAAATAAAGGTTTGAGTTGTCCTCTCTGTTTCTTCTGGGTGGCAGCCAGAAGTGGCCTGATAGTTATTTCCTCCAATTGCTATCTTTACATTTATGTTACTTACTCATTCTCTTAGGGGCACATCCTCTGCCTCTGAGCGCAACCTGTTTGCGTGTATGCGCTTGTGTGTGTGTGATTTTTAGTGTCCGGAATGCATCTGCAATCAGTGCTGCTAGTATGGAGAGCGCTTTTGTTTACAGCGGCATTCCACCGAGGCCTGTCTTTCATTGCAGTGCCCTGCAAGCATTCACTGAAAGAACCCGGGAATAAAAAAACGTGCATGGAATATTGCAGTTTCCCTGTCCTGGCAGTGGCACCTGTTCGAGGTGTTGCACAAAAGGCGGTGACAGGCAGTGTAATTTAGTAATTGTTACCTTTGTGGCGCAGAGCTGGTCTGCTCACCGGGCGCGCACAAAGGGCCCGCTGTTCTCGCAGAGCCGCCTAGGAGAGCGCGCGAGCCGGGCGCTGAAAGGGTCATTGGTGGAGAGCTATCGCCCACAGGCAACTTTAGAAGGGGTTGAAAAGAATGAACAAAAGTGTACACACACAGAAAAAAGAAGTACACGTTTTACCCTTCCGCTCCTAAAATGAAGTCCCGTTGAGGAATTCTGCCAGTCTGTCGCTTGATGCAGGGAAAATCTGTGATGCGTCTTCCTCATACAAAAGCGACCACAGTTCCGACCTTGCCTAGCCCTGTCATGCCACCGTTTTAATTAAAAAAAAAGATTTTTAGTTTTGTTATTTCACATTTCTCTTTTTCATGACTGTTGATGAATTTCATCCTTCTACTCTTTTTATTGTAATGCATGTGTCTTTGGTCTCTTGTGCTTCATATTAAATATTTCAGTTTTTGTCCAATAATTTTTCTTTATAGCACTCTTTACCCACTCGATTTACAGACTATAAGTATTTGTCTCTGGAATGTTTGTGACTAAAGTAGCTAGCTTAATTTTTTTTAACTGTTTCTGTGAAATCAAATGTTGAATACCTTTAATAACTAGCATTTGTGAAGTTTATAGAGCCTGGTTTAATGTGCAAACACATGCACATCAGCATATGAAAGCCAGACCATACAAGAAACGAAACGAAATGAGGACTGTCTTGAAGAATGTCTTATCTTTAGTACAGTGCTGTTTTTGTTTCTATGTAAAATTAGCAAGATGGCAAGGGAGATACACTTATAGTCCAACATAAGTTTCGTTGGCATAGAAAGTCAAGAAAGTCTCTGACGACTGCTACAGTGCCAGATGTCCTTGTTGTGACAACTGTTTAGTTGATTTGTATGGTGCACTAATCACCAAGAGGGTATCCATACACTTAGGCATAGTGTGTGGTTCCAAGGTGCTTATATGAAGAGTCAGGTCTTCAGCTTCTTGCAGAACTCAGTAAGTGAGGAGGAGGCTCTGATGTGTTGAAGGAGGTCATTCCATGTCTTGGGTGCGATGTAGGAGAATGAGCGCCCTCCAGCTTATTTTTTGCGGATGCAGGGCATGAGTGAGAGTGAGGCAGCGCATAGGTGTCTGGTGGGTTGGTGAAAGTGTATGCAGCTGTTCAGGTATTCGGGACCTGTGTTGTGTCTGGAGTTTAGTATGTGCACATGAGAAGTTTAAATGTACTGTTCTTGTGATCTTTCTATGAAAAGAAATGGCAACCCCGCCTCATTGTCCTGCCCACAGGTAGGGGCGGGCAGGACTCTTAGAGTAGGAGTGATCGGGGAAGTTAACAAAGAGCATAAAAGGGAAAAGAGGAAGGGGCTGGGTGGAGATATAAGAGGGGGTGGGGTACAGGGGTTAAGAAGGAGAAATGCACCTGAGGAAATGAAGAGGGCACAGAAGGAAAGATGGCAAGTCAGGCATGAGCAACAAAACCTAGTGGTGAACGTGGCGGATAGGGGGCACAATGCAAACACAATACAAAGCAATTGAGAAAGAGATGCACACAAGGCATCCAACGAGAGTGGACAGAGAGGACTTTATCTGTAAAGTAGTTGTAGGAAGGTAGATCCCTGACTATGGTTGCCCCCAACTTTTTGCCTGGTGTTTTGCTGGTTTTCTGACTTAGTTGACCTGGGGCCCTGCTATTCAGGACCCCAGGCCTACTGCTCTCTCTGTAAAATGGATTCCATGTACCTTAGGTACATATCTAAATTGGATACTGAGTCACCTCATCAGTCCCTGTACAGTGTACCTTAGGTACCCAGGGCATAGGTGTACCCAGGGCCTACCAGGGGCTGCAGCATGTATTATGCCACCCCTGGCTGGCCATCCAAATCTGACACAACTGGCTGCTTGACAGCTGGGGCAAGGTGGTGTAATCACCCTTTGCTTTAGATATAGTATACCTATATCTAACCCTAAAAATGGACACACAGATCTCCTATCAGTCACTCCTATGGCAGGCCTTAACAATCCTGAAGGCAGAGTGCTTGGAATCGTGTGAGATGGTGCTCTGGCATGAGCTGAGCCTGTCTGCGGCTTTCGGGATCCATCCCTTAGCCGTTTCCATGATATCGCATACCATATACTCTTAAGTGCATTATAATCCTCGCGGTTATATGCCAACTCTGGTATCGCTTTATCAAAACATGTCGAGTAAGGTGTCATACGAATTGGAATACTAACCCCTCGCCAATTCTCGCGACGGGGTTAGCATTCCACCCTTCTAGAGGGACACGACATGTATGTAACCCCTAACCCCGGTTAAAGTCAGACAGAGCCTTAGCATCCACAAAATGGATGCTGCCACCGAGACACAAGTCTGCCCTCCTGCTGCTGGGAGTCCTCCCAGAACAGGAGATAAGGACAAAGGGTTTCCTGCCAGGGGCGGTGCCAGCACCGTCCCAGACAGGGTTTTGTGTATTGTAGGTAGGCAGGGCTTTAGAGGAAGGTGACTGCACGTGGCACCCCGGTGCTCACTGTGCATAGGCTTGCTGGAACCAGTTCCAGGGTCACTCCAGACCCTGTGCTGGGGAAAAGCCCGCCAAGGAAGTGGGTGTAACCACCCCCTCCTAGTCCCACCCATAGGGCAGGACTTAGTCGCGTGCCAGCCCCTTTTTACAGGATAAAGGTAGGAACTGGCCCCCTTCCAAATCAGATCATCTTTGAATCCTGAAACTACTTTCCACGAAAGGAACTCAAGACTTCTTCCTAAGATTTCTCCCTTGTGACTAAGGAGTAGTCACCCTGCATCCGCAGGCACCATCTTAAGAACACTGCGGTCTGCTGCAAGTCTCTCCTCCGGATCAAGACTGCCCAGCTCGACGAGAACCGGCTTCCCTGGCACCTCTGACCTCTACCTGCATCATCAGTCACGCTGAGATTCGTGGGTGTGACGAGACCTCGAGGGACCGGCCATCTTCAAGACTGCACGACTTCTTTCCAGCAAGCCCGCCGAGTAATTTCCTGGTGAGTGCTTTGGGGTCCGAGAAGCCCCGACCCTGAGCAGCTCCAGCACCGAAGTGCAGCCTCCCAGCATCTCCACGATCTGCGTGGGGCCCTTCTGCTTTTTGCTGCTCACCGCGTTGTTTGGCTACTAGCCCGCTGGCTTGTGGCCTTCTGAACGACGCCCGACGACATCACTGCTGCTGGTCTGGTTGCTCCAGGCTGGCCCTTGCTCCCTTCCAAAAGAGGAGCACCCCGGACCCTCCTGGTCCACTCAAGACGCCATTTTGAGTCCACCGCGTGGGCTTGAATTAGCCAAGGCTTGTTGCCCAATCCTGGGTAACTTCGACGCCGACAGCTTCATCCATCGTGGGACAGCTCGCCTCTCCATCCTGGTCGCCGACAACGCCTCCTGGTCCGTGAGATCTGCAGAGCCAGCGTCGCCCACTCACCTAGTCGAGGTGACTTCGCCCGGTGCCATCCTGGTGCCCACTTAATCACTGGCTAGTGATTCAAGAACTTGGTCCCCTCTGCTTTCAGGTTTCTTCTTCCTCGATCCAGGCTTGGATCCAACGAACTTTCCTTCACTGGTCGCCTGCCAGCAACTTCCTTCTTCCAGGCTCCTGGTCCGGCAAGAAGATCCCCGACGTCTTTTCAGACCTATGCAGCTGCAGCCCCTGGGCTAGGTAACTTCGGCACTCCGGTGTCCCAGCATAGCCTCACTATCCTAGGGTCAGGATCCACTGTCGTTTTCTTCCTACCAGGTCGGGTTCGCCCGTGAACACTAACTTTGCCTTTACTAGCTCTCATAGACTTTGTCCCGCATCCCGCGTGAGAGTGCACACTCTGCACCCGAGTCCCCTAGGCCTCCTAGAAGTAATCTAACGATTCCCTAGTTAAGTCCTAGCGATTCCAAAGCCTATTAGTACCGTACTTACCTGCTAGTAATTTCGCATTCCATTTTTAAAGTATATGGTTTTTCGTGCCCCTCGGGCATTTGTGTATAACGCGCTAACTTAAGTATTTTCTTAAGAGTTTTGTTGTGTGCCTAGCACCCTGTCCTCATAAAGAGTACAGGGTTGTTGTGATTCTAATAAATACACTGTTTATTTTCATAACACTTGTGTGGTGTCCTTTCACTGGGTGTTCAAGGGGTAATGTGATGGTAAAACAGCTGGCTTAACACGCCCTCTAGAGTCTTAGCCTTAGACTGCTCGTATCCATGCTACTAGGATAGCTGGTCTATAAGGTTGACTTACAACCAATCATCAATAAGGGTTGTTTGGACTGATATATAGTGATCACTAGAATAGTGAACACTGCACATCAGGCCAACTTCTCACAGTAGTTCATCATGCAACTCAATGCACGGACTGCATTAGAGGTGGAATAAAATACATCTTGATAGTTAACATCATCAGGTGAGAGAAAAAGGCTGAACTATGCTGTGGTTGACGACTCCAGTCTGGCGGAAAGAGACCGGTCTAAAAAGCCAATTATTGAAGCTTGCGGACCCATTGCCCACTCTACATTTATTGTAATCAGTCAGTCAGTTTCACAGCTCCGTGGTTAAAAAACAAACTAAAATTACTTTTTCCTGGTAGCCGTTCAACAGATATCACTTTTCCAGCTTTATCAAAAGTTTAACTTGCCTGGATTGAGAGGGACTTTTTCACATGCACTTTGTTTGAAAATATGTAGCAGTCCATAAAAACAGCATGGCAGATTATGAAAAAGATTGGTTTCTAAAATTGCATGTTGTCCGTTTCTACATATCTCACAGGAACAATGTTTGCCAGAGTATAAGCGGTGCAGTTCTGTGCAAGAGAGCAGAAAAGAAGGTATGCAGCGGATTAGGGTTTTACTCCTTGTCAAATCATAACAGTTTGCATTGAAGTGGCATGGTGTTGGCTTGTTTGCAACAGACATGTTAGACACCCTCAGCATTAAACGTGTGAATCCAGCTTTTAATGACTTAAATGCATACATTGAAACAGGCAGGCAAATAATGCACTACTTGGCCGTCACCTTCCACCCCTTGTACTTGCATGGTGGTACTTAAAGCTCCTAAAATGTGTCCTAGTAAGTTAGCAATGCTCTCAGATCTTGGTTTCTGAGCACTCACTTTGTGAGACCTTGTATTCAATGTGAATACAGCAGGCACTGCTTGAGCTTGTACTGCCATTGCACTCTGCAATTCCGCCGTTAAGACGATCTCAGAGAGTGTGCACTTTCGCCATAGAATTGAGATTGCATTAGAAGTGCTGACTCCATATCCTTAAGTTTTTATAAGCATTTCCTAATTGTATTGTGAGTTAACATTTGGTATTGTTGTGATTGCGTTGACTCCCCAGTCCATGCGTTAACTTCCCTGCTATTGTCGAGTGGGTGTGCACTGTAGGCCTAGCACAGCGTTGTATTAGGCACAATACTTTCTTGTCCCATGTTGCTGTAAAACCAACCAAGCCTGCTCTTGAAAATAATGCAGTCTCCCTTTAGTGAGGTCCTGTGGAAGTATCCCCTTATTCAGCCCCACCTCCAGACATGCGAGTTGTCCTAAGGATACCAGTGGCTGCTAGCCTCTTCCCATCCCAGCTGTGCCAACAATGCAGACAGATGTCGAAGATTGTCCATATACTTCACAAATCTGTGAAAAGATCATGCATGCAGCTGCTAAGGTGCCCAACCACAATTCCACCTTCCCAGTTCCACTCGATAAGAGTTGCGTAAAATGCTTCTGAAGTGAACTCACAAGATAAAGCGGTCTATTCATCCACTGAATTTTGATGAATTTCTTTAGTTTTAATGTGCAGTTTGCCCATTAGGTTCTTTGTGCTAGCAACTTGTAAAAGTAAACATGCAGTAAAATGAATAGCTTGATATCCCCAATTTCATTGAATATCAAGCACAGCGGTAAATTAAAAACCATGTATTTAACTTTTTAATTTTTTTATTGTATGTAGGTTCAAAAATACTGGTCACGAAAGGCAGTGCTGAAAGCCATACTTCTCATCTTAAAAAGTGCGACCATCACTTTGGAACTGTCAGTTCGGTGTGGCCAATCACATTTTCATTACTACTGAGGACACCTATGAAGACAGCATGCTCTCGGTTACCACTGAAATATACTTCAGGCCTGACAGTGCACACAGCAGTCCTCTTATATGGCATATACTCAAATTGGTAAAGACCTTCAGGTACACACAGCAAACGCCACTCACCACTGTAACACTACTTCCCTGAAATATGTGCAAAAAAGCAGCGTTTTAGTGTCACCCACACTACTGATGATCCTTCAAAAAGGAGACTTCAGTCGGTAATGAAATCCTTGAGACCAGAACATGAAGGTACCCGATTTTAGAAAGCACTGAAAAGCTGTAGTAGTGGTAATACAGTGCTATACAGATTCGGTGACCATACATACATTTTATTTTACGTAGTGCTTAATGCTGCTAGTTGTTCTCAAGCTATCACACAACTTGTTTACGTGAACTTGGGTCCCAGTTCACCATCAATTGCTTATCCCCCGGACTATACTTCGCTCTCACCATTATTGCCTTGAAGTTTCTTTTCTCACCCAGATGTGCCACAGAAGGGGGATCTATGTGTTTCTTCCTGAAGGACAAGGCTGGGAGATGCAGTGACTGCTTATTTGCTTCTCATGCCAGCTATCCCCTGGGTTTAAGTGCGGGGAGGTGGCCCAGGCCACACTGGGCCCTTTGGACGTCCCTTGACTTGACCACAGAGGGCCTTTTTGGCGTCCTAGCCATTGTTTGTAAACAGAGTACTGAGGGTTATAGCCTTAAAGGCTACGTTTGCAAACCACAGTAATTGCTTCTCTGCTGAAAAAACCTATCCATGAACAAAAATATCATAGAGAAGCTATTTCCAACACTAGTGCTGCTCTTAAGCTTTAAGTGGAAAGCTGTGGGTTTTTTAAACCTTAATTATGTGTTCTTATTTCAGGCAATTAGATGATGCAAAACAGATTTTTGTGGCAACATTATGCTCATGGTCAGAAACCCATTGAAGGAAGCACTGTACTCCTTCTAAATTGCCTTTTATTCCCTTTCAGTTGTTCATCTCGTTCCATTTTCGTAGCATTAAATCAAGAAGCTATTGACTTCACATTTCTTGGTAAAGCTGCTCTAGTAATTTCAGGAAAATGCTAAATTTATCATTCTGTCAGGTTTTAGTATCATGGTTGAAAGGGTTAGAGCTATGTGCCTTGGTAATTAAGTGTCTGGCTGTGGTGGTTAAGGTGAAATGTTCAAGATAATCAAAAGAACGTAGGGCCACATGTACGACCATTTCCTTTTGCGAGTCGCAATTTGCGAATTTTAGCAACTCGCAATTTGCGAGTCGCAAAAGGAAATGTACTAATGTGTCTCAGACACGTTTTAAAATTCCCAATGGGGTCGCAAATGACCTACCTCATCAATATTCATAAGGCGTGTTGCAATTTGTGACCCATTGGAATGGGCAATAACAGAGGAATGGTGGCCTGCTGGAGACAGTAGACTATCATGTCTGTGTTTGCTTTTTAAATAAAGCAACTTATTTCTTTTTAAATGCAGCCCATTTTCCTGAAAGGAAGACGGGATTTGTTTCAAAAACAAAAATTAAATGTTTGTTTCATGTTTTAAGAGTAGGCAGTGGTCCCAGGGACCTCTGCCTGCCCTTAAAGAATAAAACTGAAAAGTTTTATTTTTCTTTTTTTAAATGCTTCCTGTTTTCCTTTAGGGAAAACAGGCTGCGTTAAAAAAAACTGTTTTATTAAATCACTTCGCTGCTAGGCCTTTTCCCCTCCTGTGCTAAGGCTTTTTTTGGCGTTTTGTGGTAGTGCGCGCTTAGGCCCTTGTAACTTTTTGACCACATAAGGTATCCACGCCAAATTTGCGTCCTTTTCTTCCAACATCATGTGGATTCTAAAGGCGCCCAGGGTTTGTGGATTCCCTTGGAGGGGTCCCAAAAATTAACCAAAATATAGTGATTTTTTTGTTTTTTTCTGAAAAATGGGAAAAACGGGCTGCAAATGAAAGCCTCTGGGTTTTTCCCTGAAAATGTTATCAAAAAAGGGTTTGTGGGGCTGAAATCTCCATTTTCTCAGCTTATAGGGAATGACAGTCTTTTGTCAGAGAACCGACATTTTTCACACAGTTTTGGCATTTTTCTGGGACATAGCCTATTTTTGCTATTTTTAGAGCTTTCCACCTCCTTCCAGTTAATGGTAGAAATGAGTTTGAAAGCAATAATGGATCCTGGAAAGCTGTACATTTTCGAAATGTAGACAAAATTCTGAATTCAGAAAGGGGTCATTTGTCTAAATCCATGAAGGTTTCTTTATAGAAACTAACAGTTAAATATTGGAATAATTGAAAATTTGTTGAAAAAAACAGCCTCGTGTCTCAACGTTTTCACCTATAACTTTTTCTAATTTTGACAGCTCTTGGAAAGCAATATACCGTTACATCCGTTAGACCTTCCTGGTTGTGGGGATATATAGGACTTGTAGTTTCACCAAGAACCCGACGAACCCAGATGCAAAAACTGAGCAGCAACTTGCAATGGTATTTTTTCATTTACTGGGTATAGAGCACTTTGTCCTGGAAAATGTATACATGGAAAAATCTGTATGAAAGACACCTATGTATTTCTGAATTGGGTACAAATTATAGAGTTCAGAAACAGTAATAATTGCACATTTTCAAAATTGGGAATACTCATACTAGCATGAGAATTATTGGTCATTTTTCAAAAAGATTTTTTTTTTTACACAATGTCTTTCATTGAAAGGGAGAAATGCATGAAAGCTCAATTGGTAATAACAGTTGATTTACAAATCTGAATTACACCAAGTCTCCCGATAAAAACGGTACCTCACTTGTGTGGGTCGGCCTTGTGCCTGCGACAGGAAACGGCGCAAAATGCAACGTGGTCACACCTAAATTTTGCAGTTACAAATTGACCCTTTTTTGGCAAAGTGCCTACCTGTAGTTTTTGCACCCTAGCTCTGCCGGCACCTAGGGAAACCTAGCAAACCTATACATTTTTGAAAAGTAGACACCCAGGGGAATTCAGGATGGGGTGACTCGACTGCCTACCACCAGGTTTTGTTACCCAGAATCCCTTGCAAAGCTAAGAATTTCACACAAAAACACTCATTTTCCTCACATTTCTGTGGTGGAAAGTTCTGGAATCTGCGTGGATCAACATATTTCCACCCACCCAGCGTTCCCCCAGGTCTCCCGAAAACAATGGTACCTCACTTGCGTGGGTAGGCATAGTGGCTGCGACACGAAACAGCGCAAAACGCAACATGGTCGCACCTCAATTTCCCAGTGAAATCTAGCACTTTTTAAACAAAAAGACTACCTTTTGTTTTTGCGCCCTAGCTCTGCCAGCACCTAGGGAAACCTAGCAAACCTATACATTTTTGAAAACTAGACACCCAGGGGAATTCAGGATGGGGTGACTCGTCTGCCTACCCCCAGGTTTTGTTACCCAGAATCCCTTGCAAACCTAAAAATTTGACCCAAAAAAAACACATTTTCCTCACATTTCTGTGGTGGAAAGTTCTGGAATCTGCGTGGATCAACAAATTTCCACCCACCCAGCGTTCCCCCAGGTCTCCCGAAAAAAATGGTACCTCACTTGCGTGGATAGGCATAGTGGCTGCGACATGAAACAGCGCAAAACGCAACGTGGTTGCACCTCAATTTCCCAGTGAAATCTTGCACTTTTCGGACAAAAAGACTACCTTTTGTTTTTGCCCCCTAGCTCTGCCAGCACCTAGGGAAACCTAGCAAACCTATACATTTTTGAAAACTAGACACCCAGGGGAATTCAGGATGGGGTGACTCGTCTGCCTACCCCCAAGTTTTGTTACCCAGAATCCCTTGCAAACCTAAAATTTGACCAAAAAAAAACGCGTTTTTCTCACATTTCTGTGGTGGAAAGTTCTGGAATCTGCGTGGATCAACAAATTTCCACCCACCCAGCGTTCCCCCAGGTCTCCCGAAAAAAATGGTACCTCACTTGCGTGGGTAGGCATAGTGGCTGCGACATGAAACAGCGCAAAACGCAACGTGGTTGCACCTCAATTTCCCAGTGAAATCTTGCACTTTTCGGACAAAAAGACTACCTTTTGTTTTTGCCCCCTAGCTCTGCCAGCACCTAGGGAAACCTAGCAAACCTATACATTTTTTAAAACTAGACACCCAGGGGAATTCAGGATGGGGTGACTCGTCTGCCTACCCCCAGGTTGTGTTACCCAGAATCCCTTGCAAACCTAAAAACTTGACAAAAAAACACATTTTCCGCACATTTCTGTGGTGGAAAGTTCTGGGATCTGCGTGGATCAACAAATTTCCACCCACCCAGCGTTCCCCCAGGTCTCCCGAAAAAAATGGTACCTCACTTGCGTGGATAGGCATAGTGGCTGCAACAGGAAACGGTTCAAATCGTACGGTGATGAATTTACAATACCCTATTGCAAAACTACCTTGATTTTGGGGGGGGGGTGGCACCTGAGTTTTTGGCCCGGGGCTCGGTGGCCATCTTTGGAAACTACCAAACCTAAACAGTTCTGAAAGCCAGAAACCCGGGGGAGTCCAGGGAGGTATGGCTTCGTGGGTCCCCCAATGTTTTACTACCCAGAACTCCTTGCAAACCTTAAAATTAGGTAAAAATATCACTTTTCCAAACTTTTTTAAATGGGATCTCCGTGCCGGCAAAAATGTCCTACCACCCAGCGTTCCCCTTGTTCTCCCGAGTAAAAGGATACCTCACTTGTGTGGGTGCCCCAAAGCAGAACAGGCCAAAAATGAATTTTGAAAAAAGTAGTATTTAAGTTTTACAAATTAAGCCCCCCTGCCTCAGTCACAGGCCTTTGGCCCACCCACACAAGTGAGGTATCATTTTACTCGGGAGAACAAGGGGATCGCTGGGTGGTAGGACATTTGTGCCGGCAGCGAGATCCCACCCAAAAAAGTAAGGAAAAGTGGGGTTTTTAACCTAAATTTAAGGTTTGCAGGGGTTTCTGGGTAGGAAAACATTGGGAGACCCACGCATGCCATACCTCCCTGGACTCCCCCGGGTGTCTAGTTTTCAGAACTGTTTGGGTTTGGTAGTTTCCAAAGATGCCCGCCAAGCCCCGGGCCAGAAGCTCAGGTGAGCCCCTCAAAAAATAAGATTATTTTGCTAAAGGTAATTTTTAGGTCTCCACCATACGAATTGGGCCTTTTCCTGGTGCAGCCAGTATGCCTACCCACGCAAGTGAGGTACCATTTTTATAGGGAGACCTGGGGGAACGCTGGGTGGGAGGTAATTTGTGTGAGCCCAGTGATGCCACGCTTTCCCACACCAAAAAAGTGTGGAAAAACTGATTTGTTCCAGCTAAAATTGAGGTTTGCAGGGGATTCTGGGTAAAGGAACGTTGGAGGATCCACGCAAGCCATACCTCCTTGGAAGCCCCCGGGTGTCTACTTTTCAGAAATGTGTGGGTTTGGTAGGTTTCCCTAGATGGCCGTCTAGCACGGGGCCAAAAACCCACGTAACCCCCCTTGCAAAAGCTGGTGGATTTGACAATGGTGACAATGTCAAGTTCAATCAGTTCAGGGGTTGTCCATAATCTAACCCATAATAATAATGGTCTCAACTTGCATGGTGGTCAGTATGCTTAATGTTTAAGTCTAGAAATAGTGGTATCAATGGAGTGTTATTGGGTACTTTTAGTAATCCCCTAATGAACTTGTTCTCCTGTATTTCAAAGGTCTTCCTACATACTGGTCCCCATAATTCTGCCCCATACAAAACAGCTGACTGGACCTTATACCTAAAAATCTCTATTGCTGGGGTAACTGCCTTGTTCACACATTTATTGTGTCTTTTTAGTATTGGAAGACAGTTTTGTTTGAACACTATTTTTGATTTTTCTAGCTGTGGTCTCCATCCCAATGACGAATCTAGTAATACCCCTAAGTATGTGAAATTCTGTTCATAATCAAGTTTGTGACCATTTAACATTAGGTTTCTTTTAAAGCTTTTGTGCGGGTTAAGTGCCATATATTTTGTTTTTTTATATTAATTTCTAACCCTTTTAAAGTACAATATTGCTGGAACCTATCTAGTAGGATCTGAAGGCCCCGAGGAGTTTGTGAAATGAGGATCGTATCGTCCGCGAAGAGGAGGGACGGTACTCGTTCCCCCCCCAATCGGGGCGAATCATTATCACAATTCTCCATATAAGCTGCAATATCATTAACAAAAAGGGAGAAAAGTGTGGGAGCCAGTACGCATCCCTGTCGTACTCCCCTTTTTATGGGGATTGGATCTGTAAGTTCCCCATTTGGGCCCCACCTAACCTTAGCATAGTTCTTCTGGTGCAGGCCCATCACCAAATTTAATAATTCTCCAGGAAGTCCCTGCTTTTCCAGAGATTTCCAAAGTAGGTCACGAGGAATAAGGTCAAATGCTGCTCGTAGGTCTACAAAGGTCACATACAAGTGGCCCTTGCGAATGATGACGTATTTCCAGTACAAGCAGCATAACCTTAATACCTGATCTATGGTCCCAGTTTTTTCCCTAAACCCCGCATGATATTTTGATAAAACGGATTTTTCATCCAACCAAGTGTTAATACGGTTTAATATATGCCTGGCATATATCTTTTGAGTTATGTCTAAAAGACTGATGGGGCGATAATTGGCTGGATCGCCTCTGTCCCCCTTTTTAAAAATTGTGATAATTTCTGCACCAACAAATGTGTCCGGGATTTTGTTACCAGCCGCAATAACATTAAATAAATGATTTAAGTAGGGTGCCCAAACATCAATATTGTGCTTAAAAAGATCGCCCAGAATTTTATCAAGTCCAGGCGCCTTCCCTTGTTTAACTGAAGCAATTGCTAACTCAGTTTCCTGCAGGTCAAAGACTACCAGTGGGTGTGCTTTCTCTGGCTGGATAGAAATGTGTTCTTCCTGAGGAGTTCCCTCAGCGATTTTGGCTGCGTACAACATAGTAAAATGTTTTACCCACGTGGCCTCATCTAGGAAAACCTCTCTAGAGCCTTTCTCACGTTTATTCCCCTTGGCTACTAATTCCCAGAATCGCCTCTGGTCCTTAATTTTAGCTGCAGATAGCATGCTGGACCATAGTTCCTCATCCCAAGAAGATTTTGCTTTTACCATTGTCTTATTATATAATTTCCTTTTATCTTTAATTTCTATAGGACCTTTTCTTTTGAGTGCATCGATCAAAATGGTTTTGGCATCACGGCATTCCTTATTGTACCATGATTTACCTACTGGTTTTGCATTTACTGTGCCAGTCCCTTTTTTTGGTCTTTTTGTAAGAAGGTCTAACAATTTATTAAAAAGGGATTTATGGGCGTTTGACACGATTGAATGGCCCTATCTTTGGGCGGTCCTCTCCAAATTCGGGTTTTGGCCCACCTTTATCCGTTGGGTTCGATTGCTTTATGCTGATCCCTTAGCCCAGGTAGTGGTGAATGGACGTGTCTCGGCCTCCTTTGTTCTCGGTAGAGGTACGCGCCAGGGCTGTCCTCTGTCCCCACTCTTGTTTGCCCTTGCTTTAGAGCCACTGGCGGCTTGGCTGCGTTGGGAACCATCCATGAAGGGTATTCGATGGTCTCCGGACTTTGAAGACCGTGTATCTCTGTATGCAGATGACATCCTTTTGTACCTCACATCGCCCCGACAGTCGTTAATCGTCCTTTTTGACGTTTTGACTTCTTTCCGTAAAAATTCCGGCTTAGTTATAAATTGGTCTAAATCTTGCGTTTATGTTCTCTCCGGTGATACTCCCCTCCTGCCCCGTGATTGTCCTATTCCGGTGGTACTAGATGGTTTCAAATATCTGGGAATCTTTGTCACCTTGGACCCCACACTTCGGTATGAGCGCAATCTGCTGCCCCCTCTCAGACGCCTTCGGGCGGCTGTCGGGACTTGGAGCAAGCTCCCCCTTTCTCCCTTGGGACGAGCTGCGTTGTTTAAGATGATGTCGCTCCCCCGATTCCTTTATGCGCTTCAAAACACGCTTGATGTAGTGCCAGCGGAATATTTTCGTGAGATTGAGAGTCTACAGCGGCAATTGTTATGGGGGGGCCGTCCTCGCATCGCCCTCTCGAAGCTTACACTCCCTTGGTACGATGGCGGCATCGCTCTCCCGGACATTCGTCGCTATTACTGGGCCTCTCAATTGGGGGCCATCAACCATGGCACCTACACTCCCCCACTAAACCCGGCTTTTGCGATGGACAGATGGTTGCTACCCGGTGGGGACTACAATAGGGCTCTATATGCGAAATAGGCTGGTGACACTCTTACGGGCCCCACCAAAATAGCAGTGCAGGTGTGGCGTAGAGCTACGGCGGCCACGGGATGGGCCGATAGGCCGACCCGGGCTACCCCTCTATATGCTTCGGATAAACTGGGCTCCCTTTGGCAATCGAAGGGATTTGATCGGTGGGACATGATCGGGATCAGTAGGGTAGATGACGTATGGATCAAGGGCAGGGTCAAGACGTTTGAGGAATTGAAAGTTGAGTATGGGCTGAATGATAAGGAGTTCTTCAGATATGCGCAAGTCCGGCATGCGGTCTTGTCTGTTTTTCCACTAGGCTCGGACGTGCCGGAGGCATCCCCGCTCGAGGATCGGATTCTGGATGGTCACGTTCCTGATAGCACGATCTCGCTAATTTATAAAAAGTTGATCAATACCAGGACTGATCTACTAGATAGTCTTCGAGGGTTGTGGACCGGAGATGGTCTGGAACTCGATGATGAAGACTGGCAGTCCGCTATTTCTTCCCCGAAGGAAGTACCTATCCCGGCACGTCTTCGGTTCGTCCAACTGAAAATTCTGCATAGGGTGTATGTGACTGGCCCGCGTCTGGTTCGTATGGGATTTTCGATGGATGGATTGTGCAGGCGTGGATGCGGTATGGTGGCTACGTTCCTTCATATTATCTGTGAATGCCCTGCTGTGATACGTTATTGGAACCGCGTGCATGAAGTAATGAGTGAGGTCACGGGAGTGCGATTAATGCCTGAAGCGCGAAGATGCTTGTTGAATGTCTGGGAGCCGAATGACTACAATCGAGCGCAGCTCCGCTGGGCGACCTTGGGAAACATGGTAGCCAAGCGTGATATTGCCCAATTGTGGGGCGCTCAGAAGCCTCCGACACTTCAGGGATGGACACAAAACATGGATTGGTGCATGTTTCGAGAAAAAACTGTGTATGTTTCCCGTGGCAAACCAGGCAAGTGGGGGAAAGTGTGGACCCAATGGAACGCATACCGTGGAGATATATGTACTCCCCCAATGTCGGAATTTGATGCGGATTTGTCTTCCTCCCAACCTGACGTTTCCTCCGCAGGAACATCGTTGTTTTGTATGTATTTTGGTCTCCTTTCCCCCCCCCCTCTGTCCCCCCCCCCAATTATTGATTGCACTACTGCTTGATTCCTCTATGTACCCCCCCCACGGACCACGTGATGACACGTTTTAATGTACTGCCTTGTTTTGTATTGTTCTTTTGTTTTCTTGTTTTAAAATCAATAAAAAGTTTAAAAAAAAAAAAAAAAGGGATTTATGTAATTTAATGAATTCTCCAGATTCACATGTAACTGGACAATATAATTCAAATGTGTTTGCAAAAGTACAGTAAATGTTAGCCAATAAGTCCTCTCTTTCCAGTATATATGCCCATCTGACAGCCCTTCGATTGTTACTGAGAATGATATTATCTATTGTTGATAACTGTGCTTGACTGTGACCTCCCTCAATGTCTCCTGGCCCCTTTAATAAGCTTTGCAAAAAGCTTGTTTCGAGTGGGTAGTGGTCACTGTCAAATCTTTCCTTGACCTTTAAATCATTTGTATAAGGCCATAGGTCAAAAGAAACAATTACATAATCTAGTTTACTTTCGCAGTCTCGTCTCTTGAAGGTAGGTGCTTTCGGGCTGTCAGATGGCATGCGCCCATTACATGCCCTCAAACCATGACTTGTGAGTAACCTTGTAATCTGAAGGGCTAGTGTGGTTCCAGCAACTGTTCCATTATTAGTCAATACAGGTATCCCGTTAGCTTCATCCTCTTCTTCATATAATTTAACCATACCCATAATCGGTTCAAAATTGCAGTTCATATCCCCACATAAGATTACGCTTGCATCTGGTTCTAAAGTGTCCATAAAAATCTCCAGTTTTTCAATGCATAGCGACTCCTTATAGGATGAATGAGGACTGTTATACACATTTATGAGGTTAATCACCCTTTTATCCTCTGTGGGTATTTCCAGACCAAGTATGTCTAGGGAATCCATATTTAAAATTTTTATGCCAATGTTAATAGATACACTGATCCATATTAATAACCCTCCTGAGGCTCGTCCTCTTGATGAAGGCACAGCCTCTATTTGGTATGTTTTGTATCCAACTCTGTGAACCTGTTCCGTAGCCCAAGTTTCCTGCAACACACAGATATCAAGGGTATTCATATAAATATTCCAGTCAGGGTCACCTATTTTAGCACAAACTCCCGCTATGTTCCATGAGACTAGTGTTATCAGAGAGGGCCCCTCATTTGACCCACAGTTGCTTGATAGTGTAGATAAGGACATGCTACTATTGACCCCAGTGCAGATTACAGTAATAGTATTTTCTACCCTCAGGGATCTATTCCCTTCTGCCACCTTATCATCATCTGAGCTAAAGATGTTTGCACCACCATTATCTTCCTCCCTGTACATTAATCTTCAATCACATTCATCCAGACCACTAAATACATCAAACCTATTCGACAGCTCCAGTGGCGTGAATGGCATTAGATGAGCCATTCTTCTGTGTTCCCATGTATTGTGTCTGGGGGGTACGATGTTCCACCCAGATGTAACAGGGGCTGGTACTGGTTGGTACATAAAAACAGGGTTCCTAACAAGCTCCATATTAGAAAAATGGTTGTCAAAAAAGGAATTACTGGATACCGATTGGGGTGGAAATACCACAGATCTTGGATAGAAGTAAGTTAATGAACGTGGCGTAATACAGTTATTCCCATTACCATGTGGCCAGTTTAGAATGTATTGTACTGCATTTTTATCCCTAAAATTTACTACAACCACATCTCCCCCTATGTCCTTTGGCCTTCCACCTAGCCACGGCAAACGTCGGACATGAACTATATCGCCGTTAATATTACTGGCTATTGGTCTATATTGGGTCAACCAGTGCATTATTTTATTCTTTAGTTGGAAGAAACCTTCCCGCTTGTTTCCGGACAACTCTGGTACCCCGGTGAGTACCACCACGTAAGGTACAGCTTCCGGCGGGAGTTCAGTGGGTGGTCTCTTGCCTTGAGCCCCTCTTGTATGTCTAGCTTCTTCCTCCTCCAATCTTGGTAACCCATTTGATGAACTACCCATTTCCCTTGCTGAGTTATTAGCTGGGAGATCAGAAATGCGATTCAATGTTGTGGTCGGTCTTATCGTTGGTATTTTTGGCTGATTTGTTTTAGGATTGAGGGGGTGTTTAGGTGCAGATGTTGTGCTTGTAGACAAATGATTGGTAGCAGCTGGTATAACTGATTTCAAGTTGTTATGTAAGATAATAGTAGAAGGTACTGCTACAACTGCGTCTGTTGGGGAAGTATGTACCGATGTAGAAACTTGAGAAGGGATTGATGCTGTTATTGGCCCTTTATTTTCTAGGGTCCTAGTAGGATTTCCATGTATTGCCAAATCTGCCTCTATTTTCCCTAATCTTAGCTCCACTCCCTTTAGTCTTTCAACTATAGCTAATGTATAGCTTCTCACAATGAGTTCTATACTATCCAATAGATTAGTAGTAGGGGCTAGTTGAGACCCTTCAACCATTAGATCATGTTCAGTATTAAACTCATTAACTGAGTACGAAGCTGGTGGTAGGGATGTTGGGAGATCTAACGCTGTTCCTGTAGCTTCCTTAACGACTATAGTTCCCGTGGCTCCGGTGCTAATAGGGTTAGACTTCTTCCCAAAGTCAGAGTGGCTCAGCTTTGGCTTGGTTGGATCCATCCTCTTACGTCTCTTCTTAGTTGGCGGAGGGCCATACATTTTATATGGCAGAGACCCCAAACTTTTTCCTCTTACTACCTTCCCTGGCCTAGGTGTTGGTGAAATCATAACCTTTCATGCATTAGGTGTACTATAGGAATGGTATCTGCTTCAGTTTGAGTTAGGCCCATTCCCTGAGCAGTAGGGGCACACTGGCCACGGGTGAAATGGCATCCGTGGTATCGGCGCAGAACTCATTGTCCAAAGTGACAACAGGAATAGGCTCAGAAGAAGTCCTGTTCCTAATGCGTTCAATAGAAAGACGGCGGTCGGCCCGCCGTTCTGCTAAGGATAAGTCTTTTGAACCTACAGAAAGAGCTTTAGTAAAATAGTTGTCCAGGGTTCCATTCATCGGGCCCCCTGCTTTATCAAAAACAGCGGTGCCCGGACTGAGCACGATGGTAGACATTGAATACAATGGTAGTGTTACACCAAACTATAGGAAATTTGGACAACTTACTCGGATAGGGTCCCACGACCAGGGGGTCTGGCCCAGTCCAGTCTCCTCTGGCCTCTGAGGGCCTAAGAGGGCCCGCCCTTTGCCCGGGATTAGCCCGGCGCGTCCCACGACGCGGAGGGCACAACGATGTTTTTAGCACCTGGAGTTACTCAAAAGACAAAGAATCAAGCACGGCTATCTATTCCTCAAAGACACACACATACAGGTTGGATTTGGCACGAGGGCGAGTGATGGTTCAGTAAATAACATTTTATTAACATGATATTTCAAAAAAATGAAATGCTCTGTTAACAAATAAATGCATAAAAACCGAACCAGTGACTCGCAACTCGTGAGCTGTAAAGCCACGACAAGGCACCAACCGTTTTACAGGCCATTCACGCACCTTTCATACCTGATACAAACCAGACCACTGACACCATCTGGAAGAAAAGCAACACATTACAACAATCACAATAAGGGACAAGGTACACCCTACTGCAGAAAGAGAAAAAAAAAATTACTACTCAGCCATCTAATCCGCAAGCACACACACATACTGGTTGGATTTGGCACGAGGGTGAGTGATGATTCAGTACATACAATTGTATTCGCAAGTAATTTCACAAAAAATGAAATACACTGCGTATAATTGAAAGTATGATTAACTGAACCACTGACTCACAGCTCGTGAGCTGTAAAGCCACGTCAAGGCACCAACCTCTTTACAGGCCATTCATACACCTTTCATACGCGTGACACATTCAAAACATTCACACCGCCAGCCGCGGACCCATCACATTTCAACACTCACACCAGCAAACAGCGCCATTCAAGGGCCCATCACTTTCACACGCCCACATTTCTGACACTGCAACTACACAAAATGATGGACTGCGTGGAGTGTCACTCAACTAGCAGTGTGTGTAGTGACCAACAGAAAGTAACTACTCACACACCGCCAGCCGAACGCCAGTCCACCCACACCACCATCCAAGCACCAGACCATGCACACCGCCAGCCAAACACCACTCAGCGCACACTGACAGCCAAACACCACTCAGCGCACACCGACAGCCAAGCACAACTCCGTGCACAGACAGCCAAGTACCACTCCACACACACCACCAGCCAAGCGCCACTCCACACACACTGCCAGCCAAGTACCACTCCGTGCACAGACAGCTAAGCACCGCTCCACGCACACCATCCAGCCAAGTACAACTCCACACACACCGCCAGCCAAACACCACTCCACCAGCCAAACACCACTCCATGCACAGACAGCCAAGTACCACTCCACGAACACCACCAGCCAAGCGCCACTCCACACACACCGCCAGCCAAGCACCATTCCGTCCACAGACAGCCAAGTACTACTCCACAAACACCACCAGCCAAGGGCAACTCCACACACACCGCCAGCCAAGCACCACTCCACACACACCGCCAGCCAAGCACCACTCCACACACACCACCAGCCAAACACCACTCCATGCACAGACAGCCAAGTACCACTCCACGAACACCACCACCCAAGCGCCACTCCACACATACCGCCAGCCAAGCACCACTCCGTGCACAGACAGCCAAGTACCACCCCACGCACACCACCAGCTAAGCGCAACTCAACACACAGTCCTCGCAGACCGGGCTGTTAAAAGTTCCAAGAATATCTAAAGCTCGTATGGGAGGCAGATCCTTTAGATACCTTGCTCCCAAGTGCTGGAATAATCTTCCACTGGAACTTCGGCTTGAGCCCTCCGAAATCCAGTTTAGAAAAAAACTTAAAACGTATCTTTTCAGTAGATAGCTTGGTTTGGGAGGAGGGGGGACAGTCACTCCACTTGTCATAGCGCGGGGACACGCCACTGGCGTAACCAGGCGCTTAATAAATGTCCAATAAATAAAAAAAATAAAAAAAAACGACAACAATCCAAACAGCAAAAGCCTGGAACAAGACAAAAATAGAGAAGAAAAAATAATTACTACCACATTTCACAAGCAATATAACAATTAAAACAACACACAAATTTGCCCCCCAAATTTAAATTCGGCCAGCTGGGCCATCAAATAGGGCTTAGACCAATTGGGATTAGATGAGGTTTAACATCAAGACACTGGTTAATTTTTTGAATTTTTTTTACTGCCAGACCCCTTTGGTGCCAGTCAGTCTTTTGCTCCTAACAGTACCCCCATCACACAGGGGCAGTAAGGACATTCATACACCTTTTGTACGTGTGACACACACAAAACATTCACACCGCCAGCGCCATTCAAGGGCCCATCACTTTCACACGCCCACATATCTGACACAGCAACTACAGAAAATGATGGACTGCGTAGAGTGTCACTCAACTAGCAGTGTGTGTAGTGACCAACAGAAAGTAACTACTCACACACCGCCAGCCGAGTGCCAGTCCACCCACACCACCATCCAAGCGCCAGACCATGCACACCGCCAGCCAAACACCACTCAGCACACACCGACAGCCAAGTACCACTCCACGCACACCATCCAGCCAAGCGCCACTCCACACACACCGCCAGCCAAGCACCACTCCGTGCACAGACAGCCAAGTACCACTCCACGCACACCACCAGCCAAGCGCCACTCCACGCACACCGCCAGCCAAGCACCACTCCGTGCACAGACAGCAAAGTAGCACTCCACGCACACCACCAGCCAAGCGCCACTCCACACACACCGCCAGCCAAGCAGCACTCCGTGCACAGACAGCAAAGTACCACTCCACACACACCACTAGCCAAGCGCCACTCCACACACACCGCCAGCAAAGCACCACTCCGTGCATAGATAGCCAAGTACCCCTCCACACACACCGCCAGCCAAACACCACTCAGCGCACACCGACAGCCAAGTACCACTCCACACACACCCCCAGCCAAGCACCACTCCACGCACACCGCAAGCCAAGCGCCACTCACCGCCAGCCAAGCACCGCTCCACGCACACCATCCAGCCAAGTACCACTCCCCACACACCGCCAGCCAAACACCACTCCACACACACGACCAGCCAAACACCACTCCGTGCACAGACAACCAAGTAGCACTCCACGCACACCACCAGCCAAGCGCCCCTCCACACACACCGCCAGCCAAGCAGCACTCCGTGCACAGACAGCAAAGTAGCACTCCACGCACACCACCAGCCAAGCGCCACTCCACACACACCGCCAGCCAAGCACCACTTCGTGCACAGACAGCAAAGTAGCACTCCACGCACACCACCAGCCAAGCGCCAATCCACAAGCACCACCAGCCAAGCACCACTCCGTGCACAGCCAGCCAAGTACCACTCCACACACACCACCAGCCAAGCGCCACTTCACACACACCGCCAGCCAAGCACCACTCCGTGCATAGATAGCCAAGTACCCCTCCACGCACACCGCCAGCCAAACACCACTCAGCGCACACCGACAGCCAAGTACCACTCCACACACACCGCAAGCCAAGCGCCACTCCACGCATACCATCCAGCCAAGTACCACTCCCCACACACCGCCAGCCAAACACCACTCCACACACACGACCAGCCAAACACCACTCCGTGCACAGACAACCAAGTACCACTCCACGCACACCACCAGCTAAGCGCCACTCCACACACACCGCCAGCCAAGCAGCACTCCGTGCACAGACAGCAAAGTAGCACTCCACGCACACCACCAGCCAATCGCCACTCCACACACACCGCCAGCCAAGCACTACTCCTTGCCCAAGGGGTCGCTTCCTAAAAACTAAATATTCCCTGGTGCTAGTGGGCATTTTCTGCCCCCCCGGGGGCAAAACGGCAAAAAAAACGGGCCGATTTGCCCCAGGGTGGACAGAAAAACAAAAACACAATCATGGCCACCTGGAAGCGACCCTTACGCAAGGGGTCGCTTCCCAAAACAAACACATTGCCCCAACAAACATCCCTGGTGCTAGTGGGTAATTTCTGCCCCCCCCCCCCCCCCGGGGGCAAAATGGCCGAAAAACGGGCCGATTTGCCCCCAGGGGGGGGGGGGGGGGGGCAGAAAACGAAAAGTTAATGTGAGGCCACCTGGAAGCGACCCTTGCCCAAGGGGTCGCTTCCTAAAAGCTAAAAACAAAACCCCTGGTGCTAGTGGGCATTTTCTGTCCCCCCTGGGGGCAAAACGGCAAAAAAAAACGGGCCGATTTGCCCCCAGGGGGGACAGAAAACGTAAACAGAAAAGATGGCCGCCAGAAAAACGTAAACAGAAAAGATGGCCGCCATCTTGGCTCCAAAACACAACCCTGGTGCTAGTGGGGAATTTCTGCCCCCCCTGGCGTCAAAACGGCCGATAAAACGGGCCGATTTCCCCCCAGGGGGGGCAGAAAAACGAAAACATATTTACAGCCCGCCTGGAAGCGACCCTTGTCCAAGGGGTCGCTTCCTATAAACTAAAATGAAATCCCTGGTGCTAGTGGGGGCATTTCCGCCGCACGATCGCGACGCTGTGCGCGATTGTGAGGCAGAAATGCCCTGCAAAGAGACATCAGGGGAGAGGAAAATCCCTTTACTCTCCCCTGATGCCTCTTCGCTGCCCCAAACCCCCGCCGGAGTCCAGAAAACCTACCTTGCTGCACGGCGCGCAGGAAGCAAATGGCTTCCCGAGTGCTGGGAATCCCTGATGATGTCAGCGCGCGCTGTGCGCTCTGACGTCATCAGGGATTCCCATGTGGGGGGGGGACGCGGCGGCAGCGGAAGCTCTTCCGCTGCCGCCCCCAGCAAAACAACGAAGATCAGAGACCCTCGGGGGGAGCGCCAGCGCTTCCCCTGAGGGTGGGGCTGATGACGAGCTGGCCTTGTCATCAGCTCACGACAGGTAAGCGCCATGACAAGCCCAGCTCGTCATTAGCCCCGAAGGGGTTAAAGAGCAGTCCCAGACATGGTGGTCTGCTGACCCCAGCAGGCCTCCATCCCTGGGAGTGCTAGCTATTCCCAATGCGGTCGCAAATTTGCGCTTGCGATATGAATATTGATGAGGCATGCAATTTGCGACCCCATTGGGAATCGCTAACAGTGTCTGAGACACTGTTGTACATTGTATTTTGCGAGTTGCAAATTGCGAGTCGAAAAGTGACGCAATTTGCAAGTCGCAAAATGCAAGCGTCGTACATCTGGCTCGACATTCGGATTATCGTAGACGGAGGAGGAACTGTGGACCTCATCACACTGAATCTCCCATTGTCATTTGACAGTCTCCTACCCCACCCTGATCAGACAGCTGCATGAGGTCGGCATGCAGGGACCTGCTTTCCAAAGGATCTGCGCATCCTAAACTGTAAGAACTCAGCCTGCCGACTTACTCCTCTGAAATCTGAGAACTCATCATTGGGGTATCTCATGGCTCCTCACTCAGTCCCACCCCTTCGATATTACATGATCCCACTAGCTGACGACATCCGCACCCACAACATCAACATCCTCTCTTGTGGCAATGAAATGAAGCTTATTGCGTCATATTGGACAAATTCCCCAACACAAGGAACCAATTCTGTGTCTTCATAACTGAAGTGGCCACCTGGTGTAATCCAACTGGCTCAAGCTGAACATCGACAAGACAGGAAAGGATGCCTGAACGTGAGACTCAACCTGGTGGCCTACAAACCTCGGTTCCACACTCAGCCCACACAATCAAGAAACCTCATGATTATCATCAATAACAAACTTGACATGTCTGCCCTGGTCAACTCCAACACTGTGTCCCACTGCCACACTCTGAAGATGCAGAGACAGATCTACAAGTGGCTACCGAACAAAACCAGAAAGACCGTCACCCAAGCCCTCATAACCAGCAGGCTGTACTATGGGAAATTTCTTCACACATAGATCATCAATAATCTTGCAAAGATCCTTCAGACCATCCAGAACACAGCAACCAAACCCATCCTCAACCTCTAACGCCTGTCTCATATCACACCACACCTTAAGGACAAAATTGAGACCATTATCCATAACCTGAACACCTCCCCCTCACTGGGCCGTCTCAACGGCCCCGGGGCTGTCAATACTGACTCTGATACGGTGAACCCAGGGTGCCAACCCTTGGATTGTTTGCAGGAATTTCCCCCGATCTTGGAGGTGGACTTCGATAGACTGGCGCAAGGGATCTCTTCGGGTTCCCCTCTCGACCCTTTGCCCCCTAAAACCTGGAAAGCTTTCGGAGTAGAACTCTTCTGCACTCTCTGCAGGATCTGCAATCAATCCCTACGTTGCGGATTTGTTCCGACTCCCTGGAAGCAGGCTCTTATCACTCCGCTGCTGAAGAAACCCTCCTTGAACCCCGAGTGTTTACTGAACTATCGGCCTATTTCCCTGCTACCATTCCCGGCGAAAATTGCCGAGCGTTGGGTGAGCTCTTGTCTCTCTTAACATCTGGAGCAGAATCACATCCTGGACGACATACAATTTGGCTTTCGTCCAGCCCATGGCACCGAAACAGCTGTCCTCGCGGCCATGGAGGACCTTCGTATGCGTGCAGACAGGGGCCAGGCAGTAGCCCTGATCCTGCTGGACCTGTCTGCCGCATTCGATACGATCAATCATGTGATTCTGCTGAAGAGACTAAGGGAGGCTGGGGTTGACGGCACCGCCCTGCTCTGGTTCCAGTCCTACCTGCGGGATAGGAAGCGGGCTGTGTCCCTTCCCCCGTTTCAATCTGCCTTCTCCTCAGTACCCCATGGGGTGCCTCAAGGCTCGTCCATCAGCCCCATTCTTTTTAACGTTTACCTTAAACCTTTGGTTACGTTAATAAAATCCCATAGGCTAAAAGCCATAAACTACGTGGATGACACCCAGCTCATCCTCTCTTGGGAGGGTGAAGAATCGATCCCTCTGGAATCGTTTCATGACTGTCTGAGAGATACAGCTGGTTGGCTGCACAAAAACTCCCTGCAATTTAACTCCTCCAAAACAGAGGTTCTGTTTTGTGCTGGAAGCCGGATTCCTCGCCTGTTCCCAGCCGAATTTTGGCCCCCGGAAGCCCCGGAAAAGCCACAGCCGGTCACCACTGTCCGCAACCTGGGTGTCATGATGGACAACAAGCTTAGCATGGAAACTCAGGTTGCGAAAACAGTGTCCACTTGCTCGGCCTTATTGCGCTCTCTACGCAAGATCATGCCACTCCTCCCCTCACAGGCCCGAGCGTTAATAGTCAGGTGTACTATTCTTAGTCGCCTTGACTATTGCAACGCAATGCTGCTCGAGGCCCCAGCTGTACTGTTAGACCGACTCCAAAGAGTTCAGACGGCCGCTGCCAAACTGGCACTTGGCTGGACCAGGAGATCTTCGGCCACAGCGGCCTTGGCCGAGCTGCACTGGCTCCCTTTGAAGCAGCGAGTGGCTTTTAAATCACTCTGTCTTGTTTTTAAAGCAATGCACGGAGTCGGGCCCAGATCCTTGCAAGCCATGTTTACCTGGTACATCCCAACCAGAGCTCTCCGCTCCTCCACAGCCTGCCTTGTCACAGTACCAAGATTCAACAAGGTCAGGACTGGGGGAAGATCCTTCAGAGTTGCAGCTGCAAAACTGTGGAATAGCCTGCCCCTTGACATTCGCCAAACAACGCAACTTCTTCCTTTCAGAAAGCGGATCAAAACCTGGCTTGTCCCTTAATTGTTCACTCTGGCTTCCTGTTCTCGGTTGTTCCTCACCGCCTTCCACCTTAGGAGTAATTTCCAGCGCCAGGATACCTGTTAGGTGACAGCTGCGCTATATAAGTGCTTTAAATAAATAAATAAATAAATCCTCTGTAATATTTCAATCCTCCGACAAGACCACTCTTTTGGACGGCCGCTTCTCCGATGGGGCCTCACGTGACGGGCGCCAACTGTGGAAATGTACCCAAAAGTGGGCACACGGGTGCATGGTCACCCTCTTGTCCACGGGTCCAAAGACCAACAAAATAGAGATTGACACTGGAGTTGAAATAAAATAACAAGTTTATTAATCACTCATGAGTGAGACCACGTCCACACAACACTCTCAAGTGCTGCAGGAGGTAGTATACTGAATTCACAAACCATTGTCCCTTTTATACCATTTTGTTGCAATGTAAGCATGTGAACAGAAATGGAAAGAACAAGTTTAGAAATAGCTATCAGCAAACAAGGGAAGATGGATGACTACGTGTTCAACAAAGTGGGAGGAGGAACAGGAATGCGTATGACAGCAGTAAATGGTCGACAGTTAACATCTGAGAACAGGTGCACTGGCAGCTACAAAACCCCAGCACGTACATTGCTTAGTCATGTCAAGAGGTCAACTAAAATACCGTAGATAACACAAGCAGAGTGAAAAAGACGAGCAGCAGAGGACGGAAGAAGTACGAAGCAAACAAAATGGACACCACAGCCAAAATGGCTGTTGCTTATGCTAACGTCAAATATTGCATGTTTCCACAGCGGCTACCAGCCTGTTATCTCTATTTGAACATTTGCTCTTTTTAAAATTCGTCAGACAGGCCCCTACGCAGAATTGGTCAAACCAGAAGAAATGGGAAAATGAGTTAAGACCCACTCTCACTGATCAGCGATGGGAAACTATAACACAGAGCTTCTATAGAGGCATTACAGACGCTCAGGTGAGGGTAATTGCTAGCAAAATATGACTTGTATGGCACTGGACACTAAATCTCTTACATACTATTGATCCTAGCAGAACTCACTGATGTTGGGTATATTTCAGGCAGGTGGTTACACAGACACATATACTGTGGGACTGTCCCAAACTTCCCTTGCTCTGGGAAGAGGTAACACAAAATATTGAAACTTTATGCAAAATTAAAATACCAGTGGCCCCCAAAGTATTCCAAGATGGATGCTGTAAGTGTGCTTGGGGTCATGTAAAATGTCATGCATCTTTTTTAATTAATATGCTCAAACTATTAGCCAAATAGACAATCATGGCCAGATGCTGGATGGCCACTGTTCCGCATAAACAGTATTGGTATGTGAGAGTGTGGTTTGCACTAGGAATGGAGAATATTTTGTCTGCTGTTACAGGAATAGAGTAGATGCACATATGCATTTGGCGCCCTCTCCTGGAAAACCTCTGAGTGGAATGTAGATTACTGATCTTCCCACGTCAGCACAGAGTACTGCGAATAGCTGAAAAAGGAACTGGCCCAGTTGATTGTGAGGAAGAACACACTTGGCCCCGCCTGAATTAACATGAACCAAGCATTCAACGACAAGTAGGATGACTTCTGGGTCTGCCGGAAAACACTGGCTTAAATGAAGCACTGCCCCAGTGGAACCTGAATCTAGTTCTCAAATTCCTAATGAATACTCCTTTTGGACCTCTGCCTAGAGATCATTTGTGGCTTCTCGCTTTAAATACAGTTTTCCTCATTTTCATAACATTGGTAAGCTGTACCCTCTGTCAACATGCCATACATTCCATTCTTTCCAGACAAGCTGGTGTTGAGGACCCTGAGCCTCGCTTTAGCCGACAGTTGTCACATCATTTCATGTTGGGAAAAACATCACCCTCATACCATGTTTCACACCGCCTTCAACGAGGACAAGAAGAGACTACATCAGCTTGATTACAAAAGCGCTGTCAGCTTCTACATTGATCATAGCAGGTAACATCGTGCGGACGATCTGCTCGGATTGGATTCAGTGGAGTGAGTGAAGGAAGGCATGTCAGTGCAAAAAAAGCCTATTTCTCTCAGAATCGTCCTATCAAGATCTGCCTCGCCCTGGCTGAGAAGCAGCCCACAGAATGCTTTCAGGCTCATTCCACCAATGCTTAGGCTATTACAACTGTATTGGCACACAGAGTGCCTATTCTGGACTTTTGCCAGACTGCTATGTGGTAGTTACACTACCTGTTCAAAAACACACTTTTGTCTGGGCAGTCAGGTCTGACCAAAGGGGTGCTTTGTCAGCTTGGTCCTGCAGTCTTTTTGGTTTGAGCCAGTTCACAGACCAACCCCCAGGGAGGTACCTCCAGTATCCTTCAGAATAATGAATTACTTACCTTTGGTAACACTTTTCCCGGTGGATACTCTGTCTAACTGCAGATTCCTCTCCAACCTTCCAGCCTCCCCGATCTGTGAACTGGAAACTTTTCTATCTAAAGAAGTCTGCACACTGGTCAAGAACAATCTGCTGTTGCACTCTACGTCTTGGGGTGTGGACAGACTGGAAAGCAACTAATATCAGCGATATTGTGCGGTGCTCATATGTGGCTCATAATGTCACTTCCGGAGTAGAATGACATCAGTGCTGATCCTTTCACCACCACCTACTGGTGCAGCGGTATTGCTTGAAATTTTCGGGATCCAGTCTGGTGCCCGGGGAATATTCAAAAGGTGAGGAATCTGCGGTTAGATAGAATATTGACATGAAACAGCATTTCCGAAGGTAAGTAACTTCTTCATTTATGTTAGAATGGTCTTATTCCTCAGTAATTTTCATTGCCTGGGTATTGTTTAGTTTAAGTGTGCATGGTTTCTCAGTAACTCGCTTCCTTTTACCAATTATTGCTGTGAACAGAATGCCAGACTGCTTCCTGAGTGAATGTCATCCAGCCTATTCTGCCATAAATTTCTTCAGCAAGTACTCCATATTTGATTTCATACATGCCAACAAACTTGATTCGGGCAGGAGACTCCCGGTCTTTCAGAGCCCAAATGGCTTTATTTTAGGTGCCTCCCACCTAAAATTCTCTCTTATTTAATCTAACTAAATGGTAAAAATCAGTTGCCCCGATTTTTCTTTTTTCAAAATAATCCTCCTACCAGGTTCAAAATGTTGGCATGTATGTGATTCTACAAAGCTGTTTGCTCTAAAGGCCCATTTTTAAAAATAGTTCCATCTCGAAATTGCCGCAGGCCTCTTTTTTGCTGTTTCTTTCTCTGTGACCATTCAGTTTTTATATTGCAAACGAGGAGAATGCCCTTTTCATTAATATGTATTAAGCTGGTACAATTAATGTACCAACAAAAACACTAAAGTAGGGTAGGACCCGGGGGAATATTTAAAGACCTTGCTCTGGGAACGGCCCCCACAGATACAGAACAACAACAAAGGGTACCATAGGGTCTAAAGAAAGGAGGTTATAAGTGAGTGTGAAACAGGCAAAAGACCTAGGACTCAAAAAACTAAACCAAGAAATGGTATACAATGACAACTCAAGAGATGGTCAAAGGTACCCATCAGTCACCACTCGGAACCGCCCTTCATCATTTGGGATTTTATTCTCAAAACCATCTATGCAGTTGTATTATGTTTAAACAGAAGGAGACCAAGGTGTAAAAAGTCCCTCCTTCTAAACAAGCAATAGTATGGTTTACCACTCCTAGTAACTTGTGAGTGGTCAAGTGTGGTATGACTGAATAAGTGCAGTGCAAAAGAACTCTTAACGTGAAAAGTAATAAACATAAGGGAGTGAGTTTAAAATTGGGTGAGAAAGCATAGAACAAACTTTATTCGGGTGATGCTCGCTCTACCAATATTAAAAATTTGTTAAAGACAGTTAGAAAGATACGCTGTCTCAAGATGGGATTCGGTCGACATGTTTCAGCAACAAATGGACATAATAGTCCTTGCTTTCTTCAGGACCATTATAACAAATAGGTGCTACTGCATCAATAAAACAAATAATAATAAGTGGCAACTAAAAGGCAAAGGTAGCAGACAAGTACAGAGATCACCTGCAGTTTCCAGGTGAAGGTTCTTGTCTTTGGCTTACAGCTTGTGTCGTTCACTGAAACGGTTTAGAACAGAAAAAGAGAATCACAAGTCAGGCAACCTGACCACACACACATAGCCTCAAATACGAGCTAGGTCTGAACACTAGAGACCTTAAGCACAATCACACATATGGTGTTGACTAGAAACACTTACAAATATAGTGCAATCGGTTTACCATATCTGGATATATCATTTATATGCCTATGTAATCTTACCATAGCTTGTAAGACGTGAAGACCTCACCCCACCTGGCAGTGGCTCAGGAAAGGAGTGAAGCACCGCTCTAAGAAACATTAAAAAAAGGGATAAAAACATGTTGTTCCAAAGTGTACAGACACCTACATGTTACAGAAGGCTGAGGGGGACTTAGTAAATAGGGAGGATAGGAGTCATAGTGAATAACCCCACAATCGTCCCTCAAGTCTACTCTGAATGGTATACTGGATTCAGCGTGTGAAAAAAGTTCCCACGGGCATTAGACTCCTGTCTCCGTTATAAAGTGCCTACCGCTTATTAGACCAACTACAGACAGTCAGTACTTTAAAAAGGGGTCAGTACTTTAAGAGGGGTTGAGGCCAGTCGCTTAAGGTGTATAGCGTGAACATTATGAAGAAAGGTAGCAGTCTTACCTAACCGTCGGTACTTCCTGGCCGGCGTCTGAGTCGGCTGGGGAGGCACCGAACGGTTACTTCGTGTCTCTATAAAAGGAGAGGCCTGATTCGTCGCCACAGCCACGTGACTGACTCATCGGCCTCTCGATTCCTAAGAAAATGCCTGATTCATCCCCGCGACCACATGACAGGTTCAAGGGCCTGGTGATTGGTTGAATAGCGGGCTGAGCGTGTTAAACCGCTCTTCATAGGTGGCGGTACGTTCCCTTGGTAACCCTTATATGTTGACACATCTTACCATGTTTAAAAAAGGATCAGTGTCTCTGAGGCCCGGGAATTACTGTGTTTGTTTACTATTTTGGACTCGTGTATAGTGCGCTGTCGGAAATTGCACATTCTACAGGATCGGCTCGCACATACTGCTCGTGCCCCGTTGTAGCCAGTATGGAAGCATGACGCTTACCTATCTGTGGGGTATAACAGTTCTCATAACTGAGCACGAGAGAGACTCAAGCAATTCATCATACCGCTATACTGTGATGTAAGCAGGGTATAAAAAATGAACAAAAAAGGGGGATTGCAACACTCGTCATTGGCAATGGTATTTGCCCTGAATAGCCAGTGAGTTAGTATGGACAGCTGCTCAAAGGTAACTATTAAGCAAACCCTCAGGTGTGTCTATGGAGTCAAAAGTACACAAGTACCTTCCCTGTTATCCAAGAATACCTTGATTGATGCCAAGCCTACTTGGATAGATAACACTTCATGGCAGGGCAAAAGGAGGCATTGTTAGAAAGTGAGATTGTTTCATACTCATGTCTTACAGAGTGGACCAGGGAATTTCGTCATTTAACCCATTGCGGTGGGTGTCCAATTTCAGAACCCATCTCTGCTCCCTGACAAGGAGAAATTTGGCTACATCCGCGGTATGCGAGGGAATAAAAGGTTGTTCCAGCACAGTCCATAGGAATGCAGTAGAGGGATGGTTGGCTTCTAAGAAGTGTGTAGTTAACTTGATGGCCTGTCTCTTACAGCGCTTTTGTGTTCTGATATCCTGATACGAATCTTGCGTGTGATCATCCCCACGTACTTATATCCACACGGGCATGTGATGAGATAGATGAGTCGATCACTGTTACAGTTCGTAAATTTGTTCTGTTTCCAGGGTCGCGATGTTCCTATGTCAATCTCTGTTGTTTTCTTCGTTTGGGGGCACGCTTGACAGGTGCCACACGGATGATGTCCTATGACTGGTGGAAGGTCCCATAGTGTCCCCAGAGCCCACGGATGTTCTTCAAGGGGTCTTGTGTGCACCAGCCTATCTCTCAGGTTCGGGCCTCTCTTGAATGAGAACAGGGGAAGGGGAAGAGTCAGACGTCCAGATTTAAGATTCGACCAGTGTTTCTTGACTGTTATCTGGATGCTAGTGGAAAGAGTCCCAAAAGTATGTACGAACGTTAGTCTTTCCAATGGAGCTTTTGGTACAGATGAATCCAACAAAGCCAAGCGGTTGTTGTTCATGGCCCGTTTCATCGATTGACGTACCAGCGTGTGTGGATACTTGCGTGTGATCAGCTGGTTACTCAGAGTCCTCGAATGTTCTTTATAGGCTGCAATGGTAGAACAGTTCCTCTGGACACGCAGAAATTGTCCGAAGGGGAGATTCTCCCTTAGAGATCTGGGGTGATGACTATCGAATAATAACAGGGAATTCCTTGAAGAAGGTTTCCTGTACAATTCTGATTGTAATCCATCAGGTTTGGCCACAATTAGCAAATCAAGGAAAGCAAGGCTCAAGCCCCCTATCTCGATGGTGAATTTGAGAAAAGAGTTTCTAGTGTTGAGCCATTCCAAAAATTCAAGGCAGTACTCGCTGGATCCTCGCCACACCACCAGAATGTCATCGATATACCTTTTCCAGGTTTTTAAATTATCGATGTACGGATTGCTGTCACTGAAAATGTGTTGCTGCTCAAAGGAATGAACATATAAATTCGCTAGACTGGGGGCGTAAACGCTCCCCATACTTGTGCCAGACACCTGCAGATAGACATTGTCCTCAAATCGAAAGAAATTTTGCTTCATGGCCAAAGTGGCACAAGACATGATAAAATGGACCGGTGTAATACTGTTTAAGCCTTTGGACTCCAACAATTTTAAACTCACTCCCTTATGTTTATTACTTTTCACTTTAAGAGTTCTTTTGCACTGCACTTATTCAGTCATACCACACTTGACCACTCACAAGTTACTAGGAGTGGTAAACCATACTATTGCTTGTTTAGAAGGAGGGACTTTTTACACCTTGGTCTCCTTCTGTTTAAACATAATACAACTGCATAGATGGTTTTGAGAATAAAATCCCAAATGAGGAAGGGCGGTTCCGAGTGGTGACTGATGGGTACCTTTGACCATCTCTTGAGTTGTCATTGTATACCATTTCTTGGTTTAGTTTTTTGAGTCCTAGGTCTTTTGCCTGTTCCACACTCACTTATAACCTCCTTTCTTTAGACAATTAATGTACCAACACATCAGTGGCGTTTGCATGACACCCTGCCATATTAAAAAAAGTTAATTTCTCGTTGTTGTAGCAGTACAGAACGGTGATACTTTATTTTCAGGCTTCCTTGCAAGGGGTTGGACCTCCCAGCCACATAGCTGTGTTTGGACGTTCAATGTCTTTGCCATTGTTCAGTGGCAGTCGAGCATTGAGCACGGATGCAGTTTTCTGCACCTGATGCATTTGAGTACTTTGCAAGGGCAAGGTTTTCGTGATAATACCATGATTCCGCTGTTGCCGGAGGTGAAGCATGTCAAGATTACTCTTATATGCATTTATGCAAATAAAGCCCCCTGCCAAGGCACAAGTCCTAAAAACAGAAGTTGTGGGACTAACCTAGTTAATCGGAATGCAAGTGACATCACGGCATGCAACAACACTGCGTGTGACATCACAGGAAGTGAGGGACAGGGACAGACTAATTTGCATATAGCCAGGTTCTGAACTGGGATGGTGCAGTGAGCTAAAAAAACGGTGATGGATCAAGCCCTGATCTGTTGACTGGGTAGGAGTGTTCTGATTAACTCAGATACTCTGTCCATCACCACCCCCCTTTTTGAATCATTTTGGCCACCACAAGCGTGGAAGGGTATGCTCAGATGTGAGTCCCTTGCTCACTGCACCATCAGGATTCAAGCAAGCCGGGCCGAAGACGGCTGTAATGCCAGAAACCGGTCCCCGGAAGCTTGTTTCCTTTCCAGTAAAGAATTGGCTTGGTAGTTTGGTCTGCCCTGTTCCCATGATGCACTGGGCCAGGGACGGACTAATTTGCATATAGCCAGGTTCTGAACTGGGATGGTGCAGTGAGCTAAAAAACGGTGATGGATCAAGCCCTGATCTGTTGACTGGGTAGGAGTGTTCTGATTAACTCAGATACTCTGTCCATCACCACCCCCTTTTTTGAATCATTTTGGCCACCACAAGCGTGGAAGGGTATGCTCAGATGTGAGTCCCTTGCTCACTGCACCATCAGGATTCAAGAAAGCCGGGCCGAAGACGGCTGTAATGCCAGACACCGGTCCCCGGAAGCTTGTTTCCTTTCCAGTAAAGAATTGGCTTGGTAGTTTGGTATGCCCTGTTCCCATGATGCACTGGGCCAGGGACAGACTAATTTGCATATAGCCAGGTTCTGAACTGGGATGGTGCAGTGAGCTAAAAAACGGTGATGGATCAAGCCCTGATCTGTTGACTGGGTAGGAGTGTTCTGATTAACTCAGATACTCTGTCCATCACCACCCCCCTTTTTGAATCACAGGAAGTGGCATCAGATCTGGAGCCCTCACATATGCTTAGCAGGTCGATCATGAGTTCATTGGAGCACATTTCGAGTATACACGCAAACCCTCCTGATTGAGGCAGAAGATTCATACTTTTGAAAGCTATACATAAAACAAGCTTGCCTTTTGTCAGCGCAAACTTCCTTTACCCATAGTGCTTTAAATGAAAAAATAGTGGAATTTAAATTATTTCAACGCCTCCTCAGGGGTAGTAAGCACTAAATAAATTACATGTATGTTGAGTAAATACAGGGAAAGGCCAATTCATCTGACATTCATACAGCTCATTATCTTGTAAACAGGTACTGAACAAAGTGAAAAGCTGCCTCTCTTAAGTATGTGTGAAGTGCTAACAAGGTGTGTGTCTTTGTTTCCCCTCTGCTGAATTTGCCTCTTAAGTGTGAGGCTCCTGAGTGCTGCCAGCCAGGAGACTCGAACAAAAGGAGGCCGGATGACCCTTCAAATTGGGCCTTTGTTCTGTGCCCAGCAGGAGTCTGAACTAAGAAGGCCCCCTCCCCGCCTGCACGTTGTTGCGGATCAAAAGTAGACAACAACGTGCAGGTGCTGCAGAATGTGTCCCGGTGTTTGCAAATAACACCGGGACGAATTCAGCATACTTTTTAGTGGGGTCCAACTTCTTGGCAGGGTGGACGGTGTCCACCCTGTAAAAATAGTGGGTGGACGCCGTCATCCCATGTGTACCCCTGACGAGCCCTGCCCCTAGCACCGTAACCTCCCCCCCCCCTCCCCCTTCTATGCCAGAACAGAGGGCGTGAAGCACCGTAGCAAACACCCTGGACCCATCAGCACAAGGAAGCCTGACGGGAAATTAAGAGGGTAGCCTTTAAAGCAATCTGTTTTGCTGGAGCCCGTTTCTGATTTGAATCATGCCAACCTTTATAGGGTTCCACAGAAATGGGACACAAAGTACGAAATCCAGAAGTAATGGGAGCACGTTGAGGGTACTCTGTATTCGGGGTGCCAGAATGACTGTCATCAGAAATGCAGAAGAGATTCAAGAAAGCTGCATGAATAGTAATTACAACCCCCTCCCCCCCCCCGCCCCCACTCCGCTCCCACCCTCCCCCCAATGAGGCCTCTCGGGCAACAACACTGTTCATTGAGTGCATCATGCCTCATCCTTTTTTGCTGTGGAGAATAGAGATGCCAGGCTGGTCTTCCAATGGAGTTCTCCTGGACAAAGGCAAGTGTGTGTCGCAGCAAAAACATAACAAACTGAACTGGACGTCGGTGTCCCCACCATTGCTTCATGTGCGTTCCTCCTCTTCCTCACTTAATGGCATCAAGCCATTATGCCTGGTACAATGACAACCTGCCAGACTGACTCGGTATGTATGAAACTCCATCAGACACAAGAGGTAGGGTGAGTATATGAAACCTGGGGATGGTACTGTGGGCACAACATCAGTTACACAGGAAATGGGGGCCAAAGCACTAAACATTATAGAAACCTTGAGGAGATTGTCTGAGACGAGGGAAGCCCCTTGTGATCAGGAAGATTATTGGGGCGTGGTGTTAAAGGCTGGAAGAATCTTCAGACCAGAAGACTGGGGAGTGAGAGATTATGTATGGGTCAGTAAAGCACGAGGTGGCTGAATAAGAGCATTGGAGCTATTACTTAAAACAGTTAAGACTGAGGCTAAGGTGAAGGTAGGGATCAATAAACCAGATACCTTTCCACCTTCTGTACATAGCTTACCTTTAGGTTACGAGGCAGTGAATCAAGGTCGATCTGCAGCTTGGCAAGCTCTTAATGTGGTCTACCTAAGCCTCTACGAATCTGTTACGTTAGGGTATAATTCAGGAAAGCAATTGGTGGAGGTCCAAAAAGCTCCTGTGATCTAACTCCAGCCAGTTCTCCCAATCCCAAGAAAAGTCACCCATGGCAAGGGTCTGTCCGCTGGGACCAGAACTTCCCCAACCCCCTTCTGTGTTACCTAGATATTGCCACCCGGCGGTCACTAATCTTGCATCCCACTGGCCACTTATGGTCGTAGGACATATTGTTGCTTTTATAGGAACCTTTCTCTGCTGTGATGAGTATATACTGAGTTATAGGGAGTTCGGCGGGATTCTGGACAAAGGTGACATTTGCATGAACAAGGAAACCGGCAAATGCTGAATACACACACAATTCCACTTCCTAGGAAATACCCTGAGCATGCCAGATACAACACAACGGACAACCAGCCTCAGCAACAGCCAGTTATCCCTCCTTAACAAAGAAAATTCAAGGAGTAAAGCAACTGGGAGAGTGGTAAAGCCAGGGATTCTGCTAAACTAAATTAGTGGATTGAGGGAGAAAAAAAAGCCTGTACTTGTTTACATTTTTCATTTTTGAATTGGAACCGACAAAAGGGGAGAATAAGGTGCTCTCACTGGAGCAGCAAATGAAGATTGTGACACATCATTTTGTTTGCTAGCATGTGCTCCCAGATGTACTTTGGCTAAAGTCTTTTGTCTGTCTCTCTGGGGCCGCGTGCCATTTAATTTGTAAGCTTAAGTGTAACCGAGAAAAACGGAATGATATGTGACAGTGATTAACAAGGAGTTCCCGTGGATAGTAATGAAATTAAAAACAGAAATTGCTCGAGGTCTTTACTTTATTAACACTCGCTCTCCCCCGCACAAACACGCGCATGCTCGCTTTTAACAGGGAATTAAACAGTCATGGTTAGGGAAAAAGTATGAAAATAAAATTTTAATTTCCCTAAAGTCCAGCAATGCCGGCCGTTTTAGATACCACTAACATCACCTGTACCGGAGTATTTTGAGACAAATCTCCGGCTAATGCCACTTGTAAACTTACTAAGCTGCTACCGACAACTCCAGTTAGTCCTTCCTATTGGCTGTATGAACAAACACTTCCTGTATATCGAGCTGTAGCACACTCCATGTTTTCACCTCTTTTTGTTGCGTGCTACTTCTGTGAGTAACTGAGGTATCGGGCAATACCACTACTGGTCATACATTGTGCTCACACTCCAAATTGTTTTTTCCCTTGGTGCTTAAATAGTAGGCGTTCTTCTGATCCGACTCAATGATACAAGTATCGTCTTCAAATGGATTTAATTGAAGGCTTTGTTAACACGGGGTGCGAATCTGAGATTTTCACAATATGCACTCGATTCTGCAGATTTATTTTTATCCATCCCCTCGAATTTCCAGCGTGTTGGTATTTCATAACAAGTCTTGTTACTGTATTGGCCAGCAACAAGCATCCTTCTATTTATTATGTGTATTGTTTATATTCTACAAATGCTTTCATTTGGTTCAGTGCACTCTTCATTAGGCATTTGTAACTCCCTTCTTTTGGTTACAGTGAGCAAGATTAGCACAATGGACTCTCTTTTTGCTCGTCATGCCTCAGAGATATACATTTTATTCCTAATTTACGCAGATGTGTCGTACTGTGAGGAAAAGGAAGTTATTTCTACATAGGCGTGGTGTACTTCTGGCAAGACATGGTCAAAATAATTTTATTTGGTTGTGCAGGCAATGTATTGTGTTGCTTGGAGTCTGTCAGAACCGACAGGACACCTCCACCACAAACACACATCTGGTGGGTACCTTGCGAGAGTTGGAGATGGATGATGCATGCCTCACTTCCCTGTATGACTGAGTATTACAGATTTAAGGAAAAGGACAGATTCAAGATGACGGTCACACAGACTTGCAATTAAAGTGGTTGCTGCATTATACATGCTTACATAATGTGGTGTCCTGCATTAAAACCCTTTTCCTTGTCTTAACTCGTAGTCTCTCTGCTTTCCCAGCAGAGGATTCTCTACATAATCTGACTCTGATCTACACTCACAGATGTTAAACTCGAAAGCAATAACATTGGGACTCCTAGAAAAGGTGTCCTTTACAGGCCAAACTACTAGAGTCTTGTTGGCTAATATATTGTAACTTTTGTCGCTACAACTGCCAAGTGCATCCCATTCTGAAGCGAGAGCACACTCATACCACTGCTTTCTAAAAGTGTGGCTATATTTACGATATCTGTATGCCTCATGGGCCTGCCAGCCCCACAAAACTAATAATCATTGTGGAATCATCCACTTTCTCAAGTTAGTGTAAACTAGCATGTAAATGTACCACTCTATCTGAACTGGTATGCCAGCTTTATGGTGTGGCAAGGCTTCTCTAATTGGTAATGGAAGGACGCCCGTGGGTTTACAACCCCATCTTTACCTTAGTTGAGCAAGTCACTCAAAACACCTCATGATTATTCTATTGACTCTCTCTCTTTGTCATTGGTGGAGCAAGGTTTGGTTGTGCTTGTCAATCATAGGATAGCAGTAAAAAACGTCATTTCTGGGTCTAGCCGTGTACATATAGTTGTGCATTACAGGCAGTGTAAAACCAGTTTCATGCGGCGCTGTGACTTTACAAGAGCAACTCATTCCCCTGCTTTCTTGTCGACAAATTGTAGAAAAACTTCGCAATGTAACACATGAAGTTCTCCAACTTGGCATTGTTGCTTCATCTATCTCATTCTGGCTGTCGGTTTGCTGAGCTCATCATTCCTCTCAAGTAAAAATCAAGACTGGGAGATTTCACTAAATGGACAATTAAATAGCGCTCTGACACACACACAATGGAGTCTGGTGGTCATTAATAAGAAGGAATATACATTCCATTAATGCGGAGAGGGAAAATGTTCAACTGAATCCCAAATAAGGTTTGCATTTGGGCGCTGGCCGAATGGGTGTCGTTTTTTGGTCATTCTCATCCACTAAATTCCTTGTGTCTACTGTTCCTTCTTAAGCGGCCTCTCAAGCCTTTGACCCTCCCTCTCGCCGCACCCTGCCGTGACCTGAAGGGACTTCACTACATAGACAGCGAAGGTAAGCGTTCTTACCCTGTCTCTCTCGCACAAGTCAGCCGTGGTCTTTGTAACCCCTACACCATCCAAGCCCAGTGACTGGAAGTGTGCAGTTTTCTGCAGCAGTGATCCTATTTCTGCTCCCTTCCTGTTCTCTATGCAAAGACCTAGCTAGCTCTCAGTTATACACCCCCTGCTTGCTTTCAATGTATTAAGCCCAACGACCAAAGCACCAAGGGCCAACCTATTAGTAATGTGTCTGTAGCAACAGTACTCACATGAGTTTATAGCCAATCTGGGCAGACTGAATACCCTCCACCACCTTTGCCGTACTAACTTCACCTACATGCAACTACTGCAGTATCGATTGAGCGCATGATGACCTGCATGACACCACCCCATTCAACAACCAACCAGAATATTGACATCCAAAACACAGGAAACTGCGTAATCGACCACCTTCAACAAGCATGCACAAACATGTTGCTTGCGTCATTCAAGATCAGCTATATACACCAAACTGACCAGACTTTAAGCCATGTGCACCACAAACAGGTACTATGTACAAATAATGCAGGGCCATACACACACACAGTACATTCTACCCCCCTTACTAAATTCCCAACTGCCATACTAATCCAACGCTCACTTCCCCAGATCCAGGTTTGTGTGTACCTAGAGAAGTGCAATAGTGCACAACTAAGAAGCTGAGAGTCCTGTCATCATATATTGCAGACATTCCACAGAACTTGGCAGCCTGTTCATTTCTTCCCAAAGCTAGCTGCTTTTTATATCTCTTGAAGCCAGTGCTTAATTTCAACAAAAAAAAAAGAAATGTAAGTGCCAGGTCTCTTCTCTGGTGGCCACTGCAGTCTACACCGGCCATTGCCCCTGCCAGCACTGCCGATGACAGCACCAACACAACAACGAACCATTGCGCTCTACAAGTGTGATGATTCCGCCTATTCGAGGTCAATCAAAGCTTTTATAATGCTGAGGGTGTCTGGTATTATTCATGTTTACTATTTATTTAATCGTTAAACAAAGGTGTCGTACTCTTCTCAAAATTAGACGGACAGCACCACCATGTGGTGTACTGTCATTAGTGCCGGTGTTGAGAATTAAGTGCTGGTACTTTGCACTGGAAACCACCAGCTTAAATTAAGCATTGCCAAAGCTAAAAATGCTATAATGATATTGTGCATATGTAAAGGTGTTCATGCATACACTGACCCAGCCCTCGTAAGACTGCTGCAGATCTCTGAAGAGATCCATATTATCTTGTCATCTTGCATTCTTGCCCTTGAAAGCAACAAAAAGAGAATAAGGTGTAACTCCTGTGCCAACTCAAGGCATAGGAATGAGAGGCAAACTTACAACGGTAACTCCGAACTAATAGGTCAGGGAGCTTATTGAGTCTTGTGCTGCCTTTATGCAGCTTCATGTACAGCACTTTATTTCCAAATTACTTTTATTTCAGATTCATGGCTGTAACCTATTAACATCATTTGAGTTTAAAATGTGGTAAAACAATCAACAGGGTGCGTTTTTCTGGCAAGTTTAACCCTAAAGACTCATTTTAGGGCGTCATCCATTGTATAAGCTAACGATGATAATTTGAATAGAAGCCAGTTTTGGGAATATAAAACAAGATTTCTTTTTTTACCTTTTCTACCTTTATTGGTTGGCTTTGTGTATTAAAAAGTAATTGCTTAGTACAAGTGCTAAAAAAAGCCCATGTGCTAAGAGAGTCGGTGTTTTGCACCATCTTAAAATGTACCATTGTCCCAAATGTTGAACATATGGCTTAGGAAACCTGCATGTTGTATTGTCAGCCCAGGGCTAGATTTGTATGACCATTGCGTAACATATGACGCGTTGTTGACTTGTTGCCTGCCCAGGGTGTTTGAGCATGTGCTTCAGACAGACTGGAGTAAACACATCGTTGCAATATCATGTGATCATTTCTGAGTGGTTCATTTGCACGTTCTGTCGCTGGGGAACAAGGCCTGAGGGTCAGCCTTATGAATTGTTAGGAGGGTTTTACAGGATAGCCTGTTTACTGAAATTAGCAGCGTTGCTTTATACATAAACCGGTAAACTAAACATATGTAGCTATATATGAGGGAGAGTATTTGAATTTACTCCTTTTTGGCCACAATTCTTTATAGATACATGCACACAACAGAAACTTACATTTAGTTTAAAATCTCGCTTACTTTTGTTAGTGTGAGGCTGCCAGTATTTCTAGCTAACCACTGTACGTATTTCATTAACCTTGCGTTTGAACAAATTGAAATAATTTAGTATATTTTTGGTAAAAATATGCTAATGCATTATAAAATATAATAACTGCAAAAATAAAAGAAATGTCTTAGGAAAAACAAACAGTTAACATAAGGATGTGAGTCGGATCCAAGCCACAAAAATTGTGTTTTATATTTATCCTGAACCTAGTTGTCGGAACTGATTTACAGAACGTTGGCAATCCTTGTAAAACATTGAAGTAGTCTTATGATTAGAAATTCTAGAGATCTTCAGCCATAAAATGGAATCAATGACTTCTGGAATTTCTCCTCCTATCTTGAAAACAGGCCTTGCTATAGGAGCAAACAGTTGTAGAAAGGGAAGATGCATTCTTATGCTTAAGGGTGTCCACTTCCAGTCAAAAGTGCAGCTTTAATTACCATCCAGCCAAGGTAGGTTGACTTACACACTATGCCTGAACTCCTAGTCATCCACGGTACACAGATCTCAAAATTGGAAGATTGACGTGCATTTGATGTGAGCCTGCATGTTCAACCTCTGACTCAATACAAAATCAAGAGTCTTGACCTGGGGACAATCTGTGGAGAAGTCCTTTAATGTCAAGCTCTCTAAACCAGCTCTGGGTGGAGAGAGGATTTCAGTAATGAAGTCAATTAAGGATTCACGTTAACAATTATCCCTGAATATTTGACTGTCCTTTCCTTTAAGGCTCTGGAGCCTCCATCCAAACATGTGATGTCCCACAGGCAGGGCACCTGAGCTCATAACTGAGTTTCATCAAATTATTTTGGGTATGGATATCCATGACACCCAGAGGATCCATATTCTGATCGATTAGACTTTGTAACAGAATTCACCTCGAAGAACTCCTTGCCTGATAGGCAGCATCCTATTGGTTGTTAGTGGTATTTCCCATTTGGTAGCCAAGTTGTACCTTCACTTCCAATTAACTACCAAAGGCACCTTTTCACAGGACTTGGTTGGTCATTCGGGCACCCTGCTGCGCGGACCCTTATTACCATATCACTTGACTGACGAATCTGGCACTACTATTCTCCAGGCCTAAAAATGGCACACCCCTCTGAATGGATCTCTCCATGGATGATTTTTGTGTTCTAATTCCCACCAAGATGGAAGGTTAAAGGTGCCGTTTCGTACTAAAACCTCAGAGAGCCCTGTGAGGTTTGGAAGTAGTTACCCAATACAAGAAGCTCTGACATGAGTTAGCAGTGGAGATGCTGAATGTTTGGTTATAAAAGTTAACTTGCCGCGTTCTCCCTGCTGTTTGTAGTCTTTTCGACAGAAACCTTCTTCCCAGTAGCAATAGTAATGCAAGCTTAGCACCCACACAATGAGCACCAGTCTATTACACCCTTCAGTTCACTTGTCATCAGGTGGCATTTGAGCTTCTGCAGCTGTTCAGGCCCTGCGCGTGGTTCTGGTTTTAATAGCGATGTAAAGGGAAAGTGGGGCAGTCACTGGTTCAGGGGACATGACCTTGTCCTGCCAGCCCACGATCAGATTTTGAGCCTATGAAAGTTTCTGTCATTACAGCCGGGGCTGATCTGTAACTTTCTGAAGGGCTGAGGCTCCCAGCTGCCCCTTGCAGGAGAGAGGCCTAAGAACCTTGTAAGTGTTCACATTTGGAAGTAATCCCTCGTGCCAGGAGGGCAGTGACAGGAGGCATACAGTAACTGAAGGCGACCATGGTAGAGAACAGTTTCCTTCCAAGACAAAAATCTACTGGATGTGCTGCAGGCCAGAGTGAAGAGTTTGTTTACTGCAGTTGGTTGTCGACCCTTGGAATCCCTTATAATATTGTGTTATTGACCAGCAACTTGTTTCAGGGGTAAAATATCTAGTGGCCTCCCAAGCTTGAGGTCAAGTGCCCTGCCACGCGTGAGACCATGTGCTCTCACAAGCGTGAGGCCAATAGTTTGGAGTTCAGATGCCCTAACTTTGGAGTGGACAGACTGTTAATATAGGTTATAAAAGTCTCCATATCCTGAAGCAGGATTCTCCAACGAGTAGCTTGTGAGCTACTGGTAGCTCTCCAGCTACTTGGAAGCTCTCCTATGTCTAGCCCAGCCTACTAAATATTTGGTTGTAATATTATATGTGTACCAAAAGTGAAAACCCTGTGTTCGAGATGAAAATGTGTAGATTTTCATATTTCATATGCGGATGTTTGGAGAAAAGTGATTGAATCTCCAATGTAAATTTAAAACTGATATTTGGGTGATAAAATGATGCTGTGTAGGGAAGACATAGTACTGATATTATTCCCATGAGGCACAGGGTCAGAGCTGATTTGCATATTGCCTGTGTCTAACCCAGGGTGGTGTGGAGTGCAAAAAAACGATGGATTTAGGCCCAGATCCTTGTACTGGGGTGTATGTATGACATTGTTCTACATTCTGTCCATCAACTGTGTTTTTTGCAATTTTCACCCCGAGTGGGCTGGGTATGCTCAGACGTGAGTCCCAGGCTCTCCACACCACTGGAGTCAAGCTATCCAGGCTGATGAAGGCTGATAGCCAGAAACTGGTCCTTGGATGCTTGATTCCGGTCTGGGAAAGACATGGCTTGGTAGTTCAGACTGGACTGTTCCCATGAGGCACAGGGTCAGAGCTGATTTGCATATAGCCAGTGTCTAACCCAGGGTGGTGTGGAGTGCAAAAAAACAATGGATTTAGGCCCAGATCCTTGTACTGGGGTGAATGTATGACATTGTTCTACATTCTGTCCATCAACTGTGTTTTTTGCAATTTTCACCCCCAGTGGGCTGGGTATGCTCAGACGTGAGTCCCAGGCTCTCCACACCACTGGAGTCAAGCTATCCAGGCTGATGAAGGCTGATAGCCAGAAACCGGTCCTTGGATGCTTGATTCCGGTCTGGGAAAGACATGGCTTGGTAGTTCGGACTGGACTGTTCCCATGAGGCACAGGGTCAGAGCTGATTTGCATATAGCCAGTGTCTAACCCAGGGTGGTGTGGAGTGCAAAAAAATGATGGATTTAGGCCCAGATCCTTGTACTGGGGTGAATGTATGACATTGTTCTACATTCTGTCCATCAACTGTGTTTTTTTGTAAATATTGCCATGCGGCCAGGGGCATTGCAGCTATGACTGTTACCTATTATCAATGTAAATGTAAATGTAAAGGTATTTGAGCTTGTAAAGCGCACTGCTACCCGTCCATAGGTCTCCTGGCGCTGTATAACTCTGGGGAACCCATCCTGGCTTTCCCTGTGGGATGGTCCCTGCTGGGAGTCCCCAAGGTGGAGCCAGGCATCCCCGGATTTGATGGGGCCGTTGTGGAGATTAGGCAAGCTAATGCCCAGAGTTGCCGAGTGGAACCCCTGATTAGAGTAAGCACCGAAGCGAGAATTATCGAGTCAGCTGACCAAGGTCCACGACCCTGCCGCGTCGGGAATTGAACCCTGGTCCCGGGCCGACTTCTGCTCTTGGGTCTGCCGCCTCTAACCAGTGAGCCACACCACTCCACATTATCAATGTTGAAACATTCCACATTAAACAAAGCATTTAATAAATTGCTGTTGCCAACCATGCCTGGTGCATTGAGGTCATCAATGCCAGTAATCTTGCACATGGTGGCCACTAAAGTAATCTTGTCTGTTGTGATCACTATTACTAATATTAGTAGCTCAGTATGATTTTCATTGAATACAAGCAGTTCTTATTACAGAAAAGGTTGGGGACCTCTGTCTTAAAGTCATATGTTTGAAAATTGGATGCCATTTGTGAGCTTCACATAACCTCAAATACACGATACCTGGTAGGCCAGAGTGCACTGATAAGTGAGTATTAATAGTCCATAGGAGGCGCAACAGTGTATTTGTAATATATGGGTCTATTAGGATGGCGGGTGGACATCTGCCCGCGATCGCAATCCGGAAAACTGCCGGTCCCATTAGCATGTCGGTGACGACCGCAGCAGTGAGATTTTCCGCCTGCCACTTTTCCACCGATACCAGTCCGAACGCCTGCCTAACGGGCGGAACTGGACTGCTACAATGGTGCCGGTGCAGAGCCAGGCTCTGCAGGCATGATTATGATGCCGGCGGTAGCCAGCCTTTCCGCGGTGGTGGGACCGCCATGTAAAGCCATGCAGAGAATGTCTCCGGGGGCCCATTGCGGGCCCCCAATGTGTTGGGGTGTGTTGGTGCACTGGGGGGTACCCCTGGTCCCCCCTACATGTCCCTGTACCAGGTAGCAGGCATTGTGCAGTGCCTGCCACGCAGTGCAGTGACATGCATGACATGATCCTTTTCACATTGCGGCGATGCTGCTGGTAGCAGCAACCGCCGCAATGTTAATGCCTGCGATCATACCTCCGCGGTCGGATTTCGACTGCGGAGCATTCTCGCTTCGGTGCCTGCTCGAATCACGGGTTCACACTCTGCAACTCCGGGCAATAGCTTGCTTAAACTCCACTATGGCCCCCCGCGGTGGGATGCCTGGCTTTCACCTTGGGGGTGCCCAGTACGGGTTATCTCACAGGGAAAAACCAGGACGGGTTCCCAAAGCTAGCGCTTAGAGACCGTTGGTGATAATGTGCTATATAAATATAAATTACAATTACAATACTAATCAGACCTGCGGTTATGCCGCGGTCCGTGCGGGCAGTCTTTTCCCGCTACCATGGGGGTCGGGCTGATTTTCCGACCGCCATCCTAATAGACCCCATAGTAGCTATACATGCTGTATGACTCTAAAAATTAATTGCTGTAATAACTTTTTACAAATTATAGTTCTTAACACACTGGCGAGTATCCATAAATGAACGATTCTTTACATATAAATAATACCATTTTTGATGTAGAAGCTCGAGCAAACGACAGGCATGAGGCGGTGACCTCTTTGCTGATGCAGTTTGCCAGGGGCCTATGAGTTTCGGACAACTATCAAGTCTATCCCTCCATCATCAAGACAAATATCAAGCAGTGCTCAGGAGGAGCATACAGAGCTCTGCACGAATCTTGATCAAGCTGCATTTGACAAAATAAAGGGTGCAGCAAATCTTTTTTCAATTATCTGCCCAGAATTAAGGCATACCATTGCCTTTTCTACTTAAATCAGTCTGTAGTAGTTCCAGAAACTTCATAACGTCTATGTACTTCAAGCTGCACCATCACAGTTTCTGCATCCACCCTGTGTGTCCCAAGGGCATCAATGTTTGGGTGACAAAGGAATTAGAAAGTGAAAACATTCTGCAAAACTGAATACGAAAAAGCACAAGAATCCCTTCAGTACGTGTTCCAAAAGCTGTAGCACATTGTCCTCAGTACACTATATCCAGCACTTTTCTGTTTGCTCGGGGGAGGAAAGCTCTACCCCTTGTGTGAGCCTGCAAATCTGAGAACTTGTCACAAATAATAATAAAGGTTTACCAGGGGACAATCCCTGGAGGGAAAAAGAGGGTGTAAAAAGTTGCTGCTCGATAACTATGCAAATAGGCCTGTTTCCAGAGCCCATTGTTGCATTCCACAAACACCCAGTTCCTTCCCATGCCCCTGAATTCACTGCTTTGGCTTCGAGGAGGAGCTGGTGTGATCAAACAACATTTTCAGCTGAACTATCTTGAAAAGGAACAGGTTGACTTACCGTATTCTTATCAAGAATTTTTGTAGCATTAGAGTTTCCATTTCTAGATTGATAGTACTTAAAATCAATATTTTGAATTGTTCTTTTATTATATTATAGTAACTTTTAATTACCCTGTGTGCTATTTCTCAAGTGAGAATTTTCAATGAAAAAGCCACCATTACTGATTAGCGTTCTATTTTCTGGCCTCTGCTCACCTCCACTCTTAGTTGTCTAACTTTTAAATTGATTAGAGGGCATTAATGTTTAAATTCGTGTCACCTATCCTTAACCGCGCGCTCAGAGGTTGGATGCCTTCATGGCGCGCAGTCTGATCCTCAGCCCAGTGAGGGGAATTTTAAAAACGAGGGCAGCCCTTCATTAACCTGCACGCTATCTCTTGACAGGCGGTGTACACTTCTGTGGCCATGCCAGGCAGGGGCACAGACCCGCTGCCATGCTCCGTTTACCCTCTGTCAGCGGCTTCAGTCATAGCCCGGGCGGAACCGCATGCGCATTTCTGTCATGCGTCAGCCTCAATTAGGCTCAGCTATGCTCAGAGAACCATACTCTCTCCTTTACTTTCCCTTCCCTAACTCTGCAAGGTTTGGATTCCGGAGTCACTTTTGTAAAGGAGTTTTATTTGTAGGAGTGCATGTTTGGATAATGCTTCCTGCTCTGAGAGGCCTAGTTTGATGGAAGCAGGTTTCATACTATAAGCATGCACAATACCAAATAGAAATAGGACATGCAGCTTTAATTGTTGGATCACTTGCCTGTAAAATGTAAAGCTTTTGCAGAAACGAATTATCTTTACAAAGGTTATGGTCTTTTGAATTTTACAAAGTGAGTAGTAAAGGGTGGAGGAGTGGATCAGGTGTTGTGCAGCAGTGGAAGATCTCACTAACAATCCCATGATCAGTGGAGGTCCTCAACATCTCTCTTTCTCCCATCTTTTCATCTATGTGATCCAGCCAAGCCTTTCTTCCCCTCTGCAATGTAAATACCGGTTTGCTCCTTGGTCTGTGGTCATGCCATATGTATGCACGTTGCTCCTGTGTTAAATTTGTTTCTGTCTCTGCAAGCCAACAGGCTGCCCGCAGAGGGTGATTTCGTTTGGTTTTCCTGACTTTTTCTGACACCCCCCGCCCCACGCTTAATACTGAGCTGGGTATGGAGGCGCATTGGATTGATGCATTCACTACAGGGATCTGTGTTTGACCGCAGATTCAAACTCCACCAGATGCACTCAGTCCTTAATCCTTATGAGGTCGATAAAATGAATGAATTGAGTGACAATAAACATGTTATTTCGGGACCAAGATACCAATAGCAGGAAACGTGCTTTACAAATATACTTCATTTTAGTTAATCCTCATTATTTTCTTATTATTTGATTAGTTGTATACAAATCTAGGTTTGGGAAATCCATGTCAGGAAGGTACAGTGTTGTATATTTCATCTCGTCTGTGAGCAGACTAGGAAGGGGTCAGCCAGTGTCAAAGCACAGGTACGATGTTGAAGCCAGTAAAAATGGGCCTCCTTCTCCTGTTTAGCTATTTAAAATGCTGCCACGTATAGGGTACGACCGCTTACTAAAGCCCCTGGCCCTGGTGAAACCGCACCTGCTCTACAAATGTTTACTACTCCGAGTACTGTAGGAGACAAGTTCAAAGTGTGGGACAGAACGAAAACCAGTCTTTAACCTACTTTGTGTGTGTGGCCTTTTACATATGAAATCAACCTCAGAAACTCATTGGTTTCTTTCAGGTCTGAGGCTTTTTTGCATTTTGCAGTCTCCTATGATGGGTACTCTTTGGCCAGTTTTTTAAAACTCAGTGACAAAGTTGAGGATTAACTTGAGTAAAGTAGTAGTATGGCCTGGGCTCTCTTAAACCATTGAGGTCGTAATGACTTTACATGGAACTTGGTGCATGTTGGGTCACATTCCGGATTGTTGCTACTTCTGCTGCTGAACACGAAGGGCCTGATTACGACTTTGGCGGTGTGGTAGCGGGCTGCCACGCCAGTGCCCAACTCCCACACTGCCAAAGTTGACCACTGCCTGCCCGCCCTCCAGAAAGTGAGTCATTTTGTGGTCTGGGGGCGACGCAGCAGTCCTGGGGTGGTGCAGTTCAAAGGCTCATGTGTGAGCGTTTGAACTGCAGCGCCGAAGGAGCGCCAAAGCAAGTTCCTGAGCAGCATGGACTTTGCAGTCCAGGCCATGCTGTAACACGGGTGCTTGCACATGCACAGCATGTGCCCCCTTCATGTATCACCAGTCGCTGAGGTAACCGGGGGCCCTGTACGGCCCCCTTAGTTTCCTCACAGCCATTTTCATATCATGAGCACTACCATGAGGCCGCAGGAGGTGAGAAAACTCGTAAATGCCTAGCTGTGCCACAGCGGCACTGCCAAGCATATTGCGGCCTCAGACCGCCACGCCCCAACCAGGGATCGTGGATCCCTGGCGGTGTCAGCCATCCTATTGGCTGTCCAACCACTGTAGTCTTAATACTGTGGTTTGACCACCGGTGTGGAGGTCCCCGACCAGAAACGCACCTCCACCGTGGGTTTGGCGGACCAATGGACCCCCAAACTCTTATTAGGCTCTAAGTCTCTAAAAAGCGATCGAGCCTCACGTTGAGGTTTTGCAGTACTATATCCTTCCTCTGTTACTCTGCAAATGATCTTCAAATCGGCTCCCTGTCAAAAACTTGCACCAAGTGTATGTATGAGTAAACTCCTTACCCCAACAGTACAGCCCCCCACTGCGGCTAGAAGCATGATTTGCGATCTCTATAAATCCAAAATAAATTAACAAAATAAGAATGTGGTACGGAATTTGTATATCAGTGTGGATTACTGGGAACTCGTCCTAAATTGTGAATCGGAGAGAGTTGCAATCCTGCTTTCTCTACGTAAGCAATATGCGGTTTCCTTTGGAGTCTTTGTGGTTTACTGCGCTTGTGATCCTTCAAAAGGGACGTGATCCAACACTGGAACAGGGCAAGGCAACATAGCAAGTACAATTGACATGTCTACCTATTAGCAGCAAATTGCAACTTAAAAAAATTAATAAGCACCCTTGATATTTTTACTTTCACAATAAATCCAAGTGCCCTTTTTGAAAAAGGGCAGCGTTTTGAATATTTTTGGGTTAGCAGAGGGGAGTTATTTAGAGGTGAAACTGTGATGATGTTAGCAACCTTCTCCATGGCCTACAAGTGTAAATGAGCCACCTAGGTAGGGACAGTTCGTTGCCATGTTCTCATCTGACTCCTGGCAAAGCAGTGATCATGCCAATAAGTCGATCATTGTATGCGTAGGAGCATTTGATATCAAGGTAGCTGTCATTGGACAAACTGTATGAACTTAGTCGACTTCGCTTGGCCCCTTGGTGTCATACTATCTTTCACTGTTAGATAATTGAACATGCAAAGACCACCCAGGGTCTGGTTCAGCTAAATGGAGTGATGATCAAACGGGTCGTCCGATAATTTTTCTGATAAAGCGCAGCATTTGCAGTGTGTACTAACAGTAAAAGGAATCACAATTAGGCACCCATGGAGATTCGTCAAGACTTATAGGGCAGATCAGAGAGGGCTGTCATATTTTGGTTGCACAGCATTGTTTGAAGGGAATCAAAACAATGTACCCCCTTTGAGACCTATGGTGGCAGTGCTTGAGTGACAAGTACACGCCAAGGGAACAACATGAAGAGTGTTTGGGCAATCACTTCAAAAAGAATATGCGTGGATCAAACCAATAGTGCAGATGGAGTGTAAAGGTATTTGGCCTAGTTTATCAAGCTGAAACAGGACGCAAGCCCTGTCAAAGCATCTCAGCTGTCGCTTTTGGAAGCGTGCCACACCATGTAGGAAACATTTGTCATCGTTTAGATCTCTACTGTGTAAAAACATCAGAACTCTCTAAACACAAAAGGCGGATGTTAGGTAGTTTACTATTGTCAATAAGTGAATTTTAGCGAATTGGTCAAATGCTCAGTTTAGATGATCTGAAAACCAATTTTTTTCGGTCCCAGTCCTAACCATGGAGTTTAATCTCTCTGATTTAGTGGGGTGTGTTTTACCGAGAGGAAAAAATGGCCATCTGTCGATACAGAAAGCGTCTACCAATAACAACGTTTTTACAGGTTTTATGGCCCCGGTCATACCTTACTCTGGGAGAATCTTAATTTAATGGCACTTTAGACAAAGTGAGTTTATTGCAGGGCCAATGGAGCCCAAGGAGATACATATATTAAGGTCGAGCTTCAAACCCAGTTGGCGATACTCTGCTTGGAATACTCGGGGCATCACCAAGTGTGTGCAGTGGGACACAAGCCACCAACTAAACAGTTGGTATTCATGCCACAAAAGAGTAATACATCAATTTTAGTAAATAAATGATTAACACATTTAAGTATCTTATGAAGCAGATTGATCAGACCAGAAAAATCAGCGTCTACCTTCTCCCTGGGGCTTAAGCAAGAACGCAGGATGCAAGGGTTTCTCCCAGATCGTCCAATGCTTATATCATTCCAAACATTCAACCCTCACAGTAATATGCCTTTCCACTTGCAGAGCCCTGGATGACCACTATTAAATCGTATGTAACAGTTTCTATGAAGCCGTAACTCCAGGGTGTCCAGAATGTGCAATACTGATCGGTTTATCAATCACCCACACCTTCAGGTGGTAGGTACAGCCCCTGTCATAAAGCTTAAACTCATTCTAAGGCCAGTTCTGCAAAACCTCTACTCTCCTTTAAATTTAACTCGGGTCAACTTTTCACCGCATATTTCCTTACTTTGCACAACACTGGGTCAGTACTGTCAGCGTCCGATCATTGTTCACCCGTAAGTACTCCTTTAGATTCCTGAACCGCATCCTCAGCTGCTACATCACTCTCATGAGAAATCCATACTCTTATCATCCACACATACTTGGTGGTGAAATTATACTCCTGCAGCCTTGAAAAGAAACATGCCAAACTTGAGGGAGCTATTCCAACATCATTCTTGTTTACTATATAGACTAGTGGTTAATGATTACTGACCAGATCACAACACAAGCCTCACAGATAGGTCCTCAACGTTTCGACAGCCCGGGTACATGCTAAAGCTTCACGTTCTATTGTACTCTAGTGCCTTTCTGAGCCATACAAGTCACATGTGATATGCACAGCTGTGTTGTCCCTTTCATTAACTCTCTGGCACAGTTCCAATACCAAGTGCGATCACATCTACAGTGACTTTATACTCTGCACCATTCAGAGACAGTTGTAATGTCATTGTGCTCCGAATCCTGTCTTTCACCTGTCTAAAAGTGTCAGCTTGCTCCTTACTCTCACAAACTTTTCTCTTTTCCTCAAAGTGGCTCTCAAATGTTTAACAACAGTAGCACACCTGTTCACAAACCATGCGCAGTGTTAACACATTCCGAAAAAGGGATCTCAGTGCATCTTTGTTTTTAGATTAGACACATTCTTGAAGTCTCCAGCAAATCTGCTTTCGACTTTAAGCTTTCCAAATTGATAGTGTACACCTAATAGTCAACAGTTTGTGTGATGTACTTAACATGTTTGTCTTTTTCATTGTGATAGCTCTCTCTTTCAAGATTTTTAACGCCAAGGATAATCATCGTTCTCTTGAGATTTAGCGACAAAAGTCAGGATGTGATCTTGAAATTATTATACCCCATTGATATTCCCAAATAGACTGTCCATGAGTTTTTTTGAAGAACACTTGTTGCTGACACCTCCCCAGATCGAAAGTGTAAATATTTAGGTGCAAGAAATAGCATATTGAAGATTGTAAGACTAGTATGGTGCTAAGCAGATTTTATAGAATATTAGAAAAAATATATTGCATCATCAAGGTCCTCATACACTTCATACATTTTAAGTAGTGGGTGACGATACAAAACTGTGTTTAATTTATGAGAGAAGAGCTGCACACAGACAAATCTTGCCAGAATTTTGTTTGCAATAACCACCGTGGAAATCCATTCTGAAGATTGTGCATGGGGTTATCCCGCTATTATTGCATGTCGGGTAACTTTTTCAAATCATCCTCAATACATGGGTCATGGGTCTCAATCTATGTGCAACAGGATAGTGTTATATTTAAGCTTAATGTTGTGTTCTACTCCTTGAATATTTCCTGTATTAGGTGCAAACACATGAGAAATTCTAAAACAAATTCGCTCAACATTTCCATTTTTACATTCCACATTTTGAATACACGGTTCTGCTTGATATTCTCACCTCCTAATGTCTCCCCCACACATTGCAACATATCCCTTAGTAAATATCACCCTGCCCATCAACGTTAAATTGTCACACAAATATCCTAGCATTTGAATACCAAAGTCTCCAAAAGTCTTGAGATTGGCTTCAGACTTTAACAAGAACTTGTTCCTCCACTTCAAGGCTTACTCTGCCTTTTTCTTTTTTCAGATAAATTCTACAATAAGTGAGTTCAGTTGGGCAACGAATAATTTTGGTAGATGACAAAGAATTGTTCAAGAAATATATGAGAAACAAATGCATTTCGGTTATATTGATGCTGCTGATAAGGGTCAAAGGTAAATTTGATCATTGCTGTTCACACCAGATATCTTAGACTTGAAGGGTGTCTATTAATCTCTCCAATGCTACCCACATCTGTTGCCGACTGCTGTTTGTTGACTCTGAAGTATGCTATTAGTGTGTGTATAATGTATTATTAAAATCACCTCAAGAAAAATAACTCTTTAAATTGGTTTAGTTTCAAGGCTGTGGGGCTAGAGAATTGATGAATATTACATTTTGGTCCTAAGTTGGAACATTAGGGCTACAATGTAATCCACCGGACAAAACTATCTACTGCTACTGTTTTTCTTCTGCTGGGTTTATTTATTTCATTTTCAAGACTATTGCCCATACAGGTTGCACAATGAGAAGCAGACATCTTCAACAAACTGTGTGCAGTAGAACTCCACAAAGCTACTGTTCCCTTAATATTACTTGGATAGTGCTATGCATTCACATTCCTCATTTGCTTCCCATATTATTGGGACATATGAGCACTTTTTGGACATCCCTGCAAGGTACATGGTATATCTGTGTATAAACAAACTGTTTTGGGAAGAGCCTGTTTTACACTATTTAGCCATTTAATATACCACTACGGGCACATGAATTTATGAGATGGCTGTTTTTTGTTAAGATGGGTTTGCGTAATACAATTTCCCAGCCCATATTATATTATGAGCTTTTTTGGGCTTTCATTACCTTGTCTTCACTTTTTGACAGTGTGTCTTGTTTAAACTGCAAGCCCAATGTTGCTTTTCACCATCAATGTACCTCAGCCTATATTATCTATATCTTTTGCATGGCCCTCTTATAAAAACATTTATATCTGAATACACTGTCATTTTTGCTCCAAATCTGTATTTGAGTGCTCCTGTTTTGGAAAATATTGACATGGTTATTGCACGACCATTAGACCTCTTCAGGACTGACCCAGTACGCTAGGAACCACACAACGTGAAGTATATCATTAACAATGTTATTATTCTGGTTTACTAAAGAAACATTGGTATAGTCCGGTTCTAACACTTCACTACTCTCCCACAAATTGCATCTAGAGCTCTGTCCAGGGGAGGTTCTCTCTACATTCTGTACTTTTCTCATATATGTGTATGTGTAGACCCGGTTTGATCAGGAACCTTAGAGTCCATTTATTACCATTTTATCTTTCAGCCACATCAGTAAGGGCCTGATTATGAGTTTGGCAGTGTGGGAGCAGGGCGCCACGCCACAGCCCCGCTCTCACACCCCCAAATCTCACCGCCGGCCAGATTACGAGTTTTCTCTTGGCCTGGTGGGCGGTCTTATGGCGTTCCCACGGCTGTGTGTATTAAAAAGGCCTGCAATGGGAACGCCAATTTCCGTTCCTGCACGGCATGGACTGTGCAGGAAAGGAGGTGCATGCAGATTGTGGGGCACACCATGTGCCCCCCCCCCCCACATGCATCCTCGGCCAATGGGGATCAAGGGGGCCCATTTCCTCACCTCCACAGATTTCATGGCAGGCGCACCGCCATGAAATCTGTGTCTGTGAGGAAACTGGTAATATGTTTGGCTGCGCCACTGTGGCACCGCCAACATATTGCGTCCCAGAGACCCTCGTGCCACCGCCAAGGATCGCAGATCTCTGTTTGTCGTTGCTGTCCTACGGTGGTCCGACCGCCGTAGTTGTAATACGGCAGTTGGCTCACTGGTTGTCAGGATGCCCCACAAGTCTTACCTTTGCTTGTGACGCGATTCCGCAGAGACGACAAGAGCACCCGTCCCTGTACCCACCTGACCCTCGTGGAAGACAATACCCAGCAGGGATGAGATGGACGCAGGGATGGGAGCCAGGGTGTAGGGTTAAGGATGGCGTGGAGCTGGCGGGGCGTCCCGGTGTCAACTGGAAACCAAGGAAGATAGATTAGAGACTGTATCAGACCCGAAAAGGAACCACCCCCCACATACACACACAGACCTTGGCACCCCTTGAGGACTCACCAATGCTCCCGGGAAGGAAGGTCCCCAGATGAGAACAGCTCCGGCTGTGAATAGCGAAGGTAAGGCGCTCCTGCGCGTTACCGCCAAGTTCAAAACTAAAGAAAGCGCTCCTGCGTGTTTCACCCAAGCTAAAACAAAAAGAAAGCGCTCCTGCGCGTGTAGCTGAAAACGGTAAGCAATCACTCAACCTGTGGCATCCCTGATAAGAAACCCAAGTCTGTAGGCTGAGTTGTTTCCCTTTAGCTCTCCTGCGCGGTGAGAAACCGTAAGTATAAACCCCAAAACACAATCCAGGTTCACAAACACCCTCAAGGCGCTCCTGCGCATCAGGGGTTAAGAAAACAAACAAACGGGCACTTTCCTGGAACCCCCAGGAGAAGGAACAAACAAGCGCTCCTTAATGGCGCAGTCTAGAGGCAAAGTAGCGCTCCAGCGCGGCTTGCCTCCTTAATGTCAGCCGAGGATTAAAGAGGGCTCCTAAGGGCGCTGACGTGACAGCCGAGCAACGCTCCAGCGCGGCTCGTCTCCGAAGTTGACAGGCAGGTCTTGGCAAGCGGGAATCCGGAATCCGAAGCACCAAGCCGGCGGGAAACGCGCTGGTTATGCGTTTTCCCCCGGAAGTGCTTCGGTGCTCTGCAGCCCGGGACTAGACCGGGTACTAGACTTCCGGCCGGAAGTGAGTATTTCGGCCTCCCGTGTGTGTATGCGGGAATGGCGGGCCGCGGCAACGCCGCGAACCGTGACACTGGTGCGGCGGTCCCTGGCGACCACCGCACCTCCACAGTGAGTTTGACTGTTCGATGGACCGCCAAACTCGTAATTAGGCCCTAAATATTTAATTATTTTGTGGTCTATACTGAGGTTGCCCCCTTAATACATTTTTTCTGTTTGTGTTCAGGTGCACTGGTGAGAGTGGAGACCACTTCTTTTTGCGCTCTGTCGTAAAGACCTTTACCTAACAATGGTCTTTGCAAGTCTAATGGGTTTCAGGAACATCCAAACTATAAAGTACTGGGAATCACTCCTTGACAGGAGACTCAGCGAGAGAGAAAAGTCCAGCCTCTGGACGTCAACAACACACAAGAAAGTCACCCCCACCCTAGCCCAAACCAAATTCTGGTTCATACACAAGGCATACTGGACCCCCGCCCGCCTGGCGGCGATAGGGGTCCGGGACAATGACAAATGCTGGAACTGTGATAAACAGAGAGGTGACCTCGCCCACCTAAACTTCCACTGCCCTAAAGTAAAAAGATTCTGGTACAGAATAAGTGAATTCATGAACAACGCACTGGGCATTTCCCTACAGCTAGATTTTCACAGCTTGGCCACGGCCTTCATGGCACCGACAATCCAATCCAGAGAAGACAGAGACCTGATAGACCTCGTAATCACAGCGGCGGTTAAGACAGTCTTAAACAACTGGAAGGACACTGGGAAGGCGTCTTTCAAGGTCTGGTTTAACTGGATCACCTTCCTTCGGGGAGCCGACACCATAACCTCCAACCACACACCCAAAACTCACACAAAGAGCGAAATGTGGCTCTCCCTAGATAACTACCTGTCCTCACACAAGCCACCTTAAGCCACTAGCCGTGAGGCAGGCCACAACCTTCTCAATCGAATCCGTGCACTATGCTCCACCCAGCATCACAGCCCTTCCTTTCTCCTTTCCCACTTTTCCTTTCTTTCTCGCCATCGGGGGAGACGGGCATGGGCCAAAGACAAATTCTATCACAAAACGAACGCCGCAGCCATGTCACACAGAGGCCGTATGTAACCCCACCGGCCAAAATGTCGTTGCAACCACTATTTATGCCCCCACCCCCGTGCGATCTTTTGACTGTTCCCCCGTATACTGTACCTTGTATATACAAAACTCTTTTCTTTCAATAAAAAATTACTGAAATCAAAAATATGTACATGGGATGAAAGACCAATTAAAATTAGATGTCTCAAAGAAACAATTATATTTCACTAGGAGACACAATTAAAAAAGGCTGCTGTGTCCCGGGCTTCTCGTCATTGGTTCTCACTCTGAAAGTTTGAAAGATCACTGTTGATGACAGTGTCATATTGTCATCAACCCATGTGATGGTCTCCGATTAATTCGTTTGACTCTGCTCCAATTGGATGTTGTTTTTATTGATGAAGGTCCTTAAAGGTAGCCATTGAGCTCATCTCTTAAGCTTTATATATCAGAATTAGCGCCCTGAGGAAGTCCTAGGTTAATCCTGGACGAAACACGTGTTGGCATAATCTGTGGCTATCTGTTCTGTTGCTGAAGAATAGAAGATTCTCTATGTACCAAACATCGCATAAAGTCCCAAGAAGATAATATATTGACAAGACCCCTGCGTGGATCAATTGATTGCATTTAATTATTAAGTGACTGGAGTTCGGGAATTGATGTGTTTTTGTTCTAATTGAGTTGACTTTGTCTACGCTATTGACAGTGGAGGGTGGTCGCTGTACGATTTCTCTTGAGCTTTGTCATTTTTTTATATTGTTTCATTTGGCGTCTTAACCTTGCGCAGTCTATACCCCACTTCCCTTCTGTGTGTGCTTATCAAAAATGTAACGGGGAGTAGTTTGAATTATCACACAAAATAGAATAGAATTCGTTATTGATGAGAACTAGACTCCGTCTCAAAATTACTCATTTTTAGCTACCTTCCTCCTAATGGGGGCGTATGGTGTATTGACACTATCAAAATAGAATAGAATTCGTTATTGATGAGAACTAGACTCCGTCTCAAAATTACTCATTTTTAGCTACCTTCCTCCTAATGGGGGCGTATGGTGTATTGACACTATCAGTTATCACTCGGCTAATGGGCAAGTAGATTTCTAAAAGGTTGCTTTCCAGGTTTTAGAATTCACAATAGACTGGCAGCTTCGTTACCTTCCTATACATGCACACCTGAAGCTCAATGCCACTAGTACCCAAACGGGAGCGGGATCTAATGCAGCCACTTCATCCACACGTGTGACTGGCCCATAATATAGTAAAAGTGGGAAGTTGGTCAGCGCAGCTATAGACGGAGAAGGCAGGAGGTGTGCCCAAGAGCAAACAGCAGAGGGAGAAATGTCATTTGCCATCACCGTCAAACAAATGGCAGAGTAATCAAATTATTGCTCAAATTAAAATGGCACGTAACAAAGCCAAAGTGCTGGTAATGGGAGACTTTAATTACCCAGACACAGAATAGATTACATTTATGGAGGAAACAAGGATTTTGAAATGTTGTATGCGAATCTGATCCAGTGCTGCGCTCTAATTCAATATGTGTATCCATCAATAGGAAGGGCGGGGGAGCTTGATGAACTCGAGCAGTGAGCACAGCTGAGGGTTTCATTGATACTTTCTTAAGAGGAGTGCTGGAGATTGAAAAATACCCACCTCTATGTCCAAATAGAAATTGAAGATTCATTTGATTCAGGCACCCTACCAAACCATGGATTAATAACTTGCGAGAGTAGACGAAGACCCGTGGACAAATTAATGTTCTACATATTTTATAAACAATTTATATTGGGTTAAACAAGCCCAGCAATGCAGTTTATCCAAAAACGAAACACAAATGGAGAGAACACAGTCAAATACATTACAGAATAGCGTTACGTATATACATCAATATCACCTTGACACCTCAGTCTAGCGTCTCCTCTCCAGCAGTAAATAAATCATGTGGTCTATTTTCGCTGCGGCGTAGTTCCACCGTCAGGGATACACAAATGCCCCCCCCCTATGTTTATTTCACGTGGCCCACTTATGGTCCCATTTTTGGGGGCATCCTCTATGTTTGAATACATCCTTCTCTGCAACCATGGCTCGGTCCATGTCAGCAGCCCATTGCACAACCCCGGCCCCTCTCCCACACCCCACCTCTGTGCAAGATTTCGTTTTGCAAGGGCCCATCCCAATGAAACCCATGACTGCTCAGTTTGGGTGAGGTTGGTGGCATCCCAGATATTTAACAGACATGGCTTCGGGCCGATGTCAGGGCTTTCCCCCTGGCGATTCTCAGTTGTTCTGTGACAGATTTCCAATGGGTCTGGGCAGTTGGGCATTCCCACAGTGTATGAAAGAAGGTCCCCTCCTGGTGACATTGTCTAGGGCAGTAGTGGTCAGTTCTCCTACCCATCTTAACCAATATTCCTGCCGAGAGATAGATTCGAAGCAGGATTTTGAGTTCGACCAAATGCAGTCTCATGGGAATGGCCACCTCTCTAGGGGAAGCTAAGGCATACTGCCACTCCTATTCCTCCAGTGCCCCAAAGTAAGACTCCAAATATTGTCGCAAGCACATCAAGATATCAGGGTGATTATTAATTAGATTTTTGTAAGTGAGGGAGATGGCCTTCTTGGCCATGGGGTCAAGCATCAATATGTCTTCCAATGGGGAAGCATCAGGGAAAGGGTCTTCCCTAGGTATCGCTGCCTTGAGTGCATGGCTGATGTGCAGATATCTGTATATTTCAGAGTGTGTGAGTTCGTACTCTCTTTGCAGGTCGGCGAAAGTAATGAACCTCTTGGTAGTTCACATGTCCCCCACCCGTGATATACCTATGAGGTCCCACTTGTCAAACACTGTATACGTTCCCAAATGTTCCACACGATTGGGTTCCCAGAGTGGGGTCGCTTGTGTGATTTTATTGTGCTGGCCCAATTTTTGTTGACTTTGTGCCAGGTTTCAAACGTGAGTGACGTGTGTCCGGTAATGGTATACTTATTAAACTACTGTTAGCTATACACACTACGGCTGCAAACCATTGACAAACGATTCTCTGACCTCCAAGAACACAAATTATTCAGAATCTGCACAGGTTTTTTACAGCTTATATTATGTGCACTTTGGGGCATATTATGTACTTCTGGCAATCTTCCCTTATTCAGAGTTTTTATTCAGCACTGTGCACTTAATTGCAATATGCAGGGCTGTAACATAAAAAGGAAATACTATATAATCAAATGGGGCACAGCGACCCTTTCAGTGTGTTGTATCATCCCTAAAGCAGCCTTCTTCAGACTCCTCCATTCTTAAACTCCTTTCGCACTTCTCACTCATCTTAGCCCACCAGTTCATTTCTTGTAGCATATGTATAGTGCTTGCTACCACTATATAAGGCGCTGAAACACTTACTCATATGGATCGCCAGCTATACAGTGTAGGTGTTTGTCAGAAGGGTGTTGATTTTGTTTTGAGCCTGTATGGGAAGTCCCAGGCAGGACCACCGAGGTGCTGTTATTGTGTTGTAGGATGTAATGGGTGTAATGAGCAAGGTACGCGACAAATTGATGCAAATTTTAATTGTAATAAGGACTGAAACATGTAAGCAGCAACACTCCGCCAGGTAGCCATAGTTGCCGATCTTGCCAGGTAGCCATAGTTGCCAAACTTGCCAAGTAGCCATAGTTGCCAAACTTGCCAAGTAGCCATAGTTGCCAAACTTGCCAAGTAGCCATAGTTGCCGATCTTAACCCTCTGATATTGAACAGCATAGACCACCTTCCCTGATTGCTTGGTCATGACTTGTGCGGCTGGGTTTAGATGCCAATATTCATGTTCTCCCACATCATCAGTGTCAGTAATTTAGGGACACCATGCCAATTCCTCTTCAGGGGGCATAAGCCAGTGAGCAGTTCGTTGCTGCACAATAAATGGCAGATGATTTTTTAAACTACAAAGTTCATCTGATACATTTTTCCAATCCTCTTTCGTTTATTACGAATAAACTACTACACACTGTCTCTTACTGCTTACAACTGGATATATCTATTCTTAGTACTGGGAGAAATTATCCTATTTTTGGAGAGCACGTGTGTTCAGTAGCTGTTCAGCAGTTAGCCTGTCCCGTGATTAGACATTAAAACGTAATCCACGCCCACCGAGTGTTATTTGTATTTTGGCTATTTCAGCAGCCTATATATCAAAGTTTAACCCTAACGTCGCAATCTGGTATTAGGGCTTGGACCTCACACATAGTCTGTTGTTGATGCCTTAGCCAAATTTATAACCGATTACTGGGAATTTAGCCTTGTCTAAAGATTAATGAGGAACGTTTGTTGTTGGCTACAGCGAAATTCTAATCAGACCTTACTTTAACTCACAAGGCCTCCTGTAGGCCAGACCATTTCTTTGCTTGATAGCTGAATGTAGCCCCACTTTGTGTAACCCCCAGTTTAGGACACAGGCGTCAGGAGTGTGCAGAGACATATGCCCCAAAAGACAATAGAGTTTGATTTCATGGCACATAACTATTGAAAGCTTACTGCAAAAAGGTCCAAAATGCTCCTGAAGGAGAATTTTTTATTGTTTGCCTAGTTGTTGGCACCGCTGTGTAGTATTCCGTGTTCTTGAGGTCCATCCGCCATTCCAGGGGAAAAGTGGAACTACTAAAAAGGACAATTCAGGTGCTGTCAGGGAACAATACTTGAAATGGAAAATTGATTAGCGTGGAGAAACAGTATGTGAAGGGACACAACTGGGAAATGAGAGCAGATGTTCAGCAACCTGTGGGTTACAGAAACAGAGCAAGTAGAAAATTGTAGCAACAGTGAGCAGCAATAGCAGCAGTACAAGCTGTGAAAAGTGAGATGATCACATTCAGGCTTTGAAGTGGTAAACAACTCAGACTAACCACTTCTAATGAGCATAGTTAACAACAGTAACTCGCAATTAGCAGAAGCAAATAGGTAGGTGTATCCTTTCCTGTTGGGGTCTAATTCAGCTTGTCAAACAGTTGAAAAGTTCTTAGTGCACTGCGGATTTGAAACATTAATGTTTTACATATCACTGATTTGAGCCCTCTCAACCTCTTCGTAACAGATGAGCTGCCCCTGGTCTTAATTTAAAGGTGTTTTAAAGATAAATGTGGGATTGTAACTGAAAGAAATATGCTAATATTCTCCTTCAATGGTACTCTATCAACTTGGAATTATATATTACATCACAAGTAATTTTTTATTTGAACAGCTGTGCTTAAAGGGCTCATAGGGGCTCTATTTTGTTTTTTGCATCATCCTCATCTTCAGGGAAGACCTTAACGTTCACTGTAATCAATGGCCATCAGTAATATACAACAGACGGCGTTTGGATAGCTTATTAGAACTCCTGTTGTGCTTCCAGGTAGATGTATCCAGTTGGAGGGGACTTCCTCGGTCTCTTCTAGGGAAGGCAGCGCAGTCCAAAATCATCACCCTCCTACATTTCTTTTCATAATACAGTCCATGCCCCTTTGGCTTTTGCAGGGCTTTTTCAGAAAAGGAAATGCCGCTTTTGAATCGTTGCTTTGAGAAAGAGGTGCATCCGGAATATACCTTAATTCCCATGCAGTGGGATGCAGGATGTGGGAATTGCTCTCCTACATTCATGAATAATGTTGAGCTTTCAAGTTGATAGAGTAAGTGAGCCAGCTCTCAGTCTACATAGATACTCTGTTGGCAGCCAAAGTTACACACATGCACTATATGCTTGATGTTATCTGGCTAAACGCTTTCCCCCAAAGAAGGATGCGGTATGACCCTGGTATGGAGCAATCATCTTGATGGGCTGGAAAGGAAGGATTATGGCCACCATGCAGGAGGTGGGAGTGTGAGAGGTGATGCCATAGAATTAATTTATGCAATGGTATATAAGTGGGTTTTCGAAGATTGGAGATGCACTGGACCCGACTGAATGAGGGGCTCTTCTCAGAACATTTGTCATCGATAACAGTCTCACTAATATATAAGGCAGTGAATAATACCTCCTTGACTTCCTGAGCCTGCAAAATGGCATGATGAGGAAGGAACTTATGTGAACTAGAGCACTCGCAGCTTTTGAGAAAGTATTTATGCATCTGAAAACGTTCTGGTTCAGTTGAAATCCTACACATTCGCATGTTTGGTACCTCCTCAAAAATGCCATGTCTCTAAATGGTGTGGTCAAACAGGAAACTTTCACCCTATACTATTGGGATGCCCCAGAGTATGGACGTTCTGGGTTGATATTACAATTATATTGAATAGAATTTTGGACATCCCTGTTAAACAGCCGGTCAAGGCAGATAGACTTGATGTGGAGCGGAATTAAACTCTATGGAGCAGATGTCTTCTCCAAGTTGGTCTTGGTCTATTGGTGGCTCGCAGACACATGGCACTGAAATGGAAGTCAGGTAGGGCCCTTGGTGGAAACTTGGTGCTCAAACTTAGGCTGAGGTGTGTTTGCTTAAAGAATGTGTGCCAGTCAGCGGTGGTCGCTTTTTTGTTCTTTTTTCTGCATGGTATGGTTATGTTTTTTATTATTCCAATGAAATACTGTATGTTTTATTAAATGAATTATGACAATTTGTAAGCAAAAAGAAGAAAAAAATGAATGATATTTTGTACTAAAAAATAATAAAACTATACATTTACAAAAAAAAGTAAATGTTGTCACCCTGTGTTAAATAATACTTGTCAAAGTGCAGAAGTTGTCAACTTCTAAATTGTGCAGGTCGTGAGGGAATATTTTCATATGCTATATTTGTTGTTCCTCTCTTTCCCTGACCTAAAAATATATATAGAGGGGGTCCCATATCTATGTTGAATGTCGGCGGCAGCCCCAGATGCGTTGCTGGGGCTGGAGGGAGCAGGCACAGTCTCCCAGTCTGCCTGGGAGCCCAAGTTGTCAGCGCTCAGGCCAAGTCTGATGTTGCTTTCATGCAGCGTTGTGATTGGCCACAGTGCAGTCTGGGAGCCTGAACCTGGAAGAAGAAGATTGGAGGAGCATGATGTGGAGGTCAGCGGAAGCGTTCAGGTATGGTTTTTTCTTCTTTTTTTTTTTTTTTTTTGGTCCACGGAACCCTCACCCTCTCCAGCTCCCTTCTCCGGCTCACCCCGCCACTTTAGAAGGAGACGGTCGGCTACTAGTGCCAGTAGAGGCTGCATGGAAACATTTGTCACAATATAGTGCTTGACTCAGTAAAGAGGTACCAGGAGTGCGTGTTTGTCTATGCTAAGTGTAATGTTGCAATATTATGGTAGAGGGAAATTACATTCTGTTTAATTTTTACTACTTCTTTTCTCATTTGTTGTCATTGAGGTATCCTATATGCGTATTTGCAAATGATATGACCTTTAAACTTAAAACCATCTTTTTGTAGTCACTTATCCCTCACCTAAGTTCTCTGCCTCTTGTTTACTGCAAACAATAATCATTTAAAAATTGTTCTATAAAATGTTCTGAAAACTAAATATAATTTTGCTAAGTTGTAGAAGTCGTCTGCAAAAGGGAAATTGATCCCTGGACTGTACTGCATATAGAAGGATAGACGGTCCAGAGATCACCTGGGATATCTACAGAAACAAAACTTAATAATACAGCTCTTACCTGCTTTGTTGAAAATGTATGTTCACACAAGACAACTGAGTGTAATACCTTCTGGTGTTGTTTGTCACCCGTGGGCAGCAGGAAAAGACTGTGGAATTGCCACCTGATACTTGTGACGGGTGTTTGCCACTGATTTGTCCTCGCTCCCACTTACCCCATCTCCGCCTCTCTTCCTTGCCCGCCATCTTGCGTCAGTTGCAGTGATGGAGTGATTCAGTGGCGCAGAACTGTGAGTGTCCTCTTTCCCACTGGTCTGTAAAGATGGGATTGTGGTTTACAGGGTAATGAAATGATTTATGCCTGTATTTGTGGATTCATGGTCTGCGCACCTTATTTGAGTCCACATGGATTTGTTTAAATAAGGTCTCCTTAACTTGTGAATGGGGACTCCTCTTGCACTGTCACGTGACTCTGACCCCTTGCTTTGCTCTTTCCCCTTGATCCCTCGGTCCCACTCCCCTGGCCCCATCACCTGATGCCAGTCTAGGCTCCTGGTCATCCCTCTTAACGTTTCCGTCCAAGCAACTAGCCCTGGCATCAAGCTGAGTTTTAGAAGTTAGTGGTGGTGGCCGAACCCTGCCAGAAGGGTGCAGGGCTGCGGCCAGTGTCAGTAATCTACATCCATCCTTGTTATGTTATGTTATGTTATCCGGATTTATTAAGCGCACAGATGCCCCAGCAAAGGGGCGTCCTGGCGCTGGTACAGAACATAAAAACCGGACAAGGTGAGAGACAGAACACAACACAGAAGAACTATGGGGCTAAGGGGAAGAGAAAGGTTTTGACAGCCTTCCTAAAGGCAAGGAGCCCATCGATAGCACGAATATGGACAGGCAGGGAATTCCATAATTTGGCGGCAAGAACTCGGAAAGAGCGTCCGCCAATCCTGGATCTCTTAAAGCGGGGCACTATGGTAAGGTGGAGAGCAGAGGACCTCAGAGAGCGAACTGGAACATAAGGGGAGATAAGATGCTCCAGAATCTGAGGGGATGACAATTTAAGAATTTTAAATGTCAAGGTCAAAGATTTAAACTTTATCCTCTGTGCCACCGGAAGCCAGTGGAGATTATAAATGGTTTTCCTAGCTGAACAAAATTTGGGTAAGCCAACCAGAGCCCTGGCGGCAGCGTTCTGGACGCGTTGGAGACGGGAGAGTTCAGCCTGATTGACTCCAATAAAAAGAGAGCTAGCATAGTCTAATTTAGACAATATCATGGCTTGCACAATGAGTTGTCGAGTGGGAGCGTCAAAATATTTAAAGGTGGACCGAAGCTGACGTAAAATCCCAAAACATGCTGCTGCAGTCTTTTTACTATGGGTGGAAAAACTCAATTGTGAGTCAAACCATATCCCAAGGTTTTTAACTTCAGCAACGGGGGTAGGAATAGGACCGAGCTCATGCGGCCACCAGTTATCGCCCCACAGATGCGATTGTTTCCCCACAATAAGTTGACCCTCCCCCCTCTGCCCCGCTCGTCATAAACGCAAATGTTTTCCTTCCACAAAACCACATATTCCATTTTGACTGAGCAGCAAGGAACTAGGAGATACAGGATATAACATTCCAGCCGTACATTTCTTTTTCCATAATGTTCCCCACATCAAAGAGTTGTCTTAACACCTCTCCTGGGGCACATGACAGCCTCTGTTTCACTGCTGAATATACAATGCCCATGACTGTTGTCTTCTGGCACTCCTGAAAGACTTCGTAAAACATACACTGTGGCTTGGTATTTAGTGGATGCTGCTCCCTTATGTGGACTTCAGATAGTATCTATGGTCGCCTAACTGTGCCTCCAGGACTTGGGTTTCTGGTGCTCCTTGGTGGACGCTGCATCGAGTTTTCTGGTTGCTTAACTTCATTGCCAAGGCTTTGGCTACTGCCGCTTGTGGGTGAACTGCATCAAGTATTCTATAGTTGCTTAAGCTTGCGTTCCGGACTCTACCGCCTGTCTTGGTGGATTACATAGAGTATTATTTAGTTGCTTAACGACCCCAGTGAATTGGCTTCTGTTGCACCTGGGTGGACTTGCATAGTGTTCTCTGTTTGCTTAAATATGTCACCAGTGCCTTGGTTTCTATTGCTTCTTAATTGACCGCATAGTATAATGCCTTGAACCCCGATGTACCACTTCAGTGGTTGCTTTGTACCACTTGACACAGAGCACGCTAAGGTTTGGAAGTATCCAACTACATTAATTCTCACACTCTGTGCAACGCATGATGCTAACACGCAGTAAGTATGACCCACTATTAGAGTATGTCCACAAACTTAACATGTCCCATCCTACACCATTCATGAGGGTAAAGCTGCAAGCAAAACCCTTGTTATTAATTCACTGTGAAACAGTGACCAGAAACCAGGTGTGAATCAGAGCATTTTTCGACCTTGTTGGGTGTTTGCAGCACTATTTAATAGTAAAGTACAGTAGAATTGTAAATTGGTAATATCTGCTTATGGTGTCCAAATAGGATGTGACTGTGTTAAGGCAGACGTGTTTTGTCCTGCTCAGCTGCACGGCACTAGTGATAGTTTGGACTGCATGGAGTAGGCAGGCGACAAACAGCCTTTGAGTTGGGGAAACAGAAAGACGTGTATTTTGTAATATAGGCCCATCCCCTCAACACTGAACTTAATTTTTCAGTCTTGATACTCTGTGTCATGATGTCACTGCCTGACCTCTGTCTGTGACAGGGCAGGCAGGAAGGGAAGGGGCGGAGGAAGAGAAAGGAAGTAGGAGGGAGAAGTTAGTTAGGAGGTACACACGCATGAATAAAGACGTGTTTACTTTACCTCCTCGGCTCCCGTGTTTCCTTTGGTAGAGAGCGACAATGGCGACGAGGGTGGGATTATCAGATTGAATCCCGCGTTGCTCCACCACCCTGCTGCTCGCAAGCAGCCGAACACCCTGAGCCTGCGACCCGCGTTGGAGCGGCGAGCGAGCGGATTATAACGCGCTCCCCGCTGCCTTGTCGCCTTCCATCAAAGCGGCAGTAACAAAGAGAAGCCGCCTAACAACTGCAGCGACCCTGATTAACCCGGCGGGTGCGGCCGGAAAAGAGCGCGAAAGACGCTGCGACTGCCTGACACAGACAAAAAGGCGCGAGAAGACGCGTGACCACGAGGAGGAGGGCGCGAGAGACGCTGCGGCCACAAGTGGATGGGGTGAGTCCCTGAAATGCAGCGCAAAGCCCGGAGCCATAATACCCAAGCAAGCACCCTACAGCACGCTCCCACAATTAAACCTGCCTCACAGAAACAGAGCTACGTGTCACAAACGGCGGCCATTTTAAAGTCAGGCATCGCCCATAGAACTGCATGTGCTTCATCTGTGTCGGCCATTTTGAGGTCAGGCACCCAACACTAAGTACAGGATTCATCCAGAAATAGGCACTCACACCTGGGATGTCAGTGCAACCTACATCATCCAGTGATACAGGGGGAGCCCCAGCGACACAAGCAGGTGGAATCCCAGCGACACAAGCGCCAACGCAAAATCCTGTAGTGATGAACCCAGGACCCCCAACAATCATGGGACCATCGTACCTCAGGTCACCAGAGCCTCTGGAACTTACCTCTGGCAGCAGCATGGGCCCCAAATGGAAAAGTTGGTCCGAAGATTTCGAGGACTATATGACTGGGTCGCAAGTTCAGGACCCCAAGCAGAAATTGATTGCCCTGCGCAATCTGGTGGGGAAAGACATTGCACAGATCATCAAGGAGCTGCCGGATGCAGCCACTGCCTCCTATGATGACGTCAAAGGAACCCTTGACCGGCAATTCTTACACAAATACAATCTCGACTATGAGCGATACACATTTAACCTAGCCACGCAGGAAAAAGAAGAACGAATGTGCGACTTCATACTGCGCATACGACGACTAGCTCGCCACTGCAATTTCGATGATTTCAACACTGAAGATGCCCTACGGCTTCGCATAATTGAAGGATGCCAGTCTGAGTCCCTACGGCGGCGTCTACTGAAAAAACACTACTCCTTGGCGGAAATCGAAGAAATGACGCGCATAAACGATCAGGCAGAAGATCACGCCAAGAAAATGGAAACTAACAAATCAGACAAGAAAGAACAAGCATTCAGGCTCCAAGCTCGCAAAGATCCAAAACACAAATCTGATCACCGAAAATCAAGCAAGTCATCATACCACACTCCATCTAGGAGAAGATCTCGAGAAACACGACATACCAAACCTCACAAATCTGTGTCTGCGTGCTACAGGTGCGGACAAGACTATCCACACTCCGGCCAGTGTCCCGCTATGGGGCAACGCTGCCACCGCTGTGGCAGGGACAATCATTTCGAAAATGTTTGCCAGTCTAGATCATCAAGACAAAGTTCGCCGCGCTCAGGGCGCCGTTCACCACGACCTCGATCTTCAACACGTCATCATGCACGAGCAGTAAGGGAGCGGGAAAGACGCTCGACTAGCTCCTCCAGATCCAGCGACCACTCGCTCAGGTCACGTCGGTCACGACGATCAAGGTCGACATCCCGTGACTCAGCGACACACACACCGGTGTCCCAAGACAGTGACGAATACATCTGCATGGTCTCGGACCCGGACCGCCTACGGAAATACCCAAAGTTGAACATCCGGATAGGTGATCATCCGGCCAGGTTTGTCCTAGACTAAGGCGCCTCGCTGAACTACATCTGCGCCCTAGAATACCAAAGCATGAAACCACGACCAACGCTAGAACCGGCAGCGGTGAGAATATTCACATGGATGTCCCGGAAACCACTGCCATGTCTTGGTCGTTTTCACACCACCCTATCATTCAGAGACCGAGCAATTCCAGCCTACATTCACGTAGTGGAGGGGCCTGATGTAGCCGACTGCCTACTCAGCTTGCCGACAGCGGAACGACTGAAACTAGTGGAACTCCTCTACATGACCGAGGATGCCCATGGACATCGTGGCTAAGTTCCCAAACTTGTTCAAAGGCCTTGGAAAACTGAATCACTTCAAAGTCAAATTACACATAGATGAACGGGTAACGCCAGTGGCACAACACCATAGGAAAGTACCGTTTCACCTGCAACAAGCAGTAGACGAAGAACTGCAAGAACTACTCCGAACGGACATCATTGAACGCACCTCTGGCCCTACTCCATGGATATCACCGGTAGTGGTAGTCCCCAAAAAGGGCCAAAACAACAAAGTGCGCCTGTGCGTGGACATGCGTGCGGCCAATGTAGCGATTGAACGGGAACGTCACCCTGGCCCACACATCAGTGACATGATTGCCCGTCTCAACGGAGCCACCATCTTCTCGAAGCTGGACCTCAACAAGGGCTACCACCAGCTTGAACTTAATGAAAAATCCCGTTACATCACCACGTTTACCACTCACCAAGGACTCTTCCGCTACAAACACCTCAACTTTGGCATATCATCTGCCGCCGAAATTTTTCAGGAGACCATCAGGCGCGTAATTCAAGGGATACCCAACTCCTTCAATTACAGCGACGACCTCCTGGTGTATGGCAAGGATCAAACCGAACATGACACTGCCCTCGACAGAGTGTGCCATGCCTTGCTCAATGCAAACGTGACACTGAACTCCGAAAAATGTGAATTTCACAAATCGCACCTCAAGTTCTATGGCCACATCTTCTCCAAGGACTGCATGACTCCAGACCCTGAGAAAGTCTCCGCGCTGGCGGACACACCAACACCACAAGACGTGAGCGACCTTCGTTCTTTCCTTGGCATGGCCAGCTACTGTGCCCGGTACATTCAGGACTTTGCCACACTCAGTCACCCCTTGTGTGACCTCACACGCCAAGGGCAACCATTTGACTGGACGGACGCATGTCACCACTCGTTCCTAAAGATCAAGAAGGCTGTCAGCTCTGCGATCAACCTGGCCTACTTCGATGCGAAGAAACGTACAGAACTCACTGTGGACGCCAGCCCGGTAGGCCTTGGTGCCATTCTTGCCCAGTACACGGAGGACTCTGACCAACGTCACATCATTGCCTACGCCAGCCGCAGCCTCTCTGATACTGAGACCCGGTACTCCCAAACTGAGAAAGAAAGCCTGGCAGTGGTCTGGGCCTGTGAACACTTCCACCTCTTTGTTTACGGTAAACATTTCACCATCGTCACAGACCACCAAGCCCTCCTCACGATCTTCGGCAATCCCAAGGCCAAAATGCCTCCACGTATTGAGCGATGGGGCCTCCGTCTTCAAGACTACATCTACACCATCGTCCACAAGCCTGGGAAGTCGGAGAATCCAGCCGACTATATGTCCCGTCACCCCGTAGTCACCACCGCTGCACCGCAATCGGTTGCGGAGGAATACCTGCACTTTGTCATTGACGCGGCGTGTCCTCCCACAGTCCCGCTCGCAGCCATCCTGGAAGCTTCTCTCCAAGACCCAGTCTTCCAGAGTGTGACTGAACGCATTCGCGCCAACTCCTGGCGTCACGTAACGGATGACCATGGCACTCAGTCTCGTGAACTTCTGGCTTTCAAACACGTCCATGACGAACTGTCCATCAGCACCGACGGTCTGCTTTTGAGAGGGGGGAGGATTGTCATTCCTCAACGATTAAGACAAGGTGTGATCAACCTTGCCCACGAGGGCCACCGAGGGATAAGTGCCACCAAGAAAGCGCTACGGGAACGTGTCTGGTTCCCGTCATTAGACCAGATGGTTGAAGTCACCCTCAAAGACTGCATATCATGTCAACTGGTAAGCCGAGACGAACCACCAGCTCCACTACAAATGTCGGAATTGCCTGAAGGGGTGTGGCAACAAGTTGCCGTAGACTTCTTTGGACCCCTGAAGTCAAGCCAATACATCCTCGTCATCATGGACGAATACTCCCGGTTTCCATTCGCACACCTCATATCATCCACCAAGGCCACTGCAGTAATCCCAACACTGGACGAGGTATTTGCGGCATGGGGCATCCCACTACGTGTCAAGTCAGACAATGGACCCCCATTCAATGGCCATGAATTTGCAGACTTTGCCAAGCATTTAGACTTCAAACACCAAAAGATCACACCACTCTGGCCTCAAGCAAACGGCATGGTGGAAAGATTCATGGGCACATTGAAGAAAGCTGTACAACAAGCGGAACTGGCCCACAGAGACATCCAACAGGCGCTAAATGAAGTATTAAGAGCCTACCGCACCACGCCTCACAATACTACAGACCAATGTCCAGCTACTCTCATGCTAGGAAGGATCCCACGCACTCGACTGCCCACTCTAGGCAATGCGAGTCAGTCCAGACCTCCGAACATTGATCATGAAACATTAGTCAACATTGATCAGGAGAAGAAACTAAAAATGAAAACGTACGCTGATCAGCGCAGACATGCCAAGCACACCGACATCCGAGAAGGAGACTGGGTGGTAGTCCGACGGGATCGAGGAACAAAAGCAGACAGTCGCTACCTTGCCCATCCCTTAAAAGTCAGCCGCCGAAAAGGAACTATGATCACGGCGCAAGGTGATCACAAGAGAATCACACGGAATGTGTCACATTTCAAAAAGTATACTCCACAAGAATCTGAAGATCGCCACACTTGGGAATCGCCAACGGATTCCGAAAGCCAAAGCAGAAGCAGCGATCACAGCCAGTCCAGCCCAGCTAGGCGTGATCACCACTCACCTCAACGACACACCTCGGAATCATCTGAGAGACCAAGACGTCAAACTCGACGGCCAGAACGCCTCATCGAAGTCATCTGAGATACAGTAAGACTTTATACAAAAGGGGGAGATGTCATGATGTCACTGCCTGACCTCTGTCTGTGACAGGGCAGGCAGGAAGGGAAGGGGCGGAGGAAGAGAAAGGAAGTAGGAGGGAGAAGTTAGTTAGGAGGTACACACGCATGAATAAAGACGTGTTTACTTTACCTCCTCGGCTCCCGTGTTTCCTTTGGTAGAGAGCGACACTCTGCAAAGTTAACGGTGATTTACCCCACTCACATGAAACATGAGCAGTGAATTAGAAGGAGACCCCTTTGCCCTTAGTAAAGCATGTTAACATGCTTCGTCACACTTGATGCTACTCTCGAAGCAGAGTCTTGTATGGGGATGAAGATGCTGTCAAAAAGTGTAAGGAGCCCACGACAGGCCTAGAGACGCCATACCTTTTGAACACCAACGCATCCAATGTGTATTTCGACACGTGTGGTTAAAAGTGGAACTAGCGGATCAACATATCGGGACAGGCATCGTGAAGGTTTTGATGCGTGTAAAATGGAGGTGGGGGTTAATGGACTGGTATCGGACGGCTGCACCTAACGCTCGTGTGATGCACCGGCCAGGGGCTGGCTGTACTGTAAAGTGAAGCGGAGAGACCTGCAGGTGAAAACGAAAAGCCATTTTTGTTTTGCGGTCACATAAGTGGCGGAGTTCTGTGTGGTCACGCGCTGCAGAGGCGTAGCTCGCGATGCTTTCAGCCGTGCGTCTACGCAGGGACGTCCCTGCGTAGACGCACGGCTCGTGCTACCTGGGGGAAGGCATATTAATAAGCTTTACTGATGCCTGCATTAAAATCGTGCCCCAAACACTTTTTTTTTAAGCGCCCACCGGTCCACCTCGTTTTAAAGAGGTCCTCTGATCAAACACCTCCCTCATTTGGAATGTGCGCGCATCTTCCTTTCCTCCAAGGAGGGCCAAGTGCACGGCCACTTTCACCTGGAATATGAGAGACAGATGCTGCCGCTGCTGCTAATTAGAATAAAATGTCCTCCGTCTATTTCAGGGAGTTTTAAATAATTGATACTATGTTAATATTACCTGTAATGGGCCGTCTCTGCTGAAATGGAGACACTTCTGCAGGATGTAGTATCATAGAGAGCTTTGGTGTTACTTTCATCTTCCTTAATCACGCACGCGGCTCCCTCTAGAAGCATCCTCGGCGCCTGCAGATGAGGCCTCCCGTTACAGATTCCCCAGTCACGTGCCGGCCTGATGTCATACCTCGCTCCTTTGCGCGCGCTGCACCCCTTCACCAGCTGTGCTTCTCAGTATGCAAAGGAGACTCCAGCAATTTCTAGAAAGCGTGCCCTTCACTCTCCCCAGCTGCGCCAACATCCACCCAGCCCCCCAAAACTGCGGTCCGAGCTAGCTAGGGGCTTCCCCTGCCTAGGTCCATTCTGCGTTTCTGAGGGGCCAGGCCCTCTTTGAATAGCATATGGGACGGGCCTCCCTTCACCTTTTTTTTGTTGTTGTACTTTCCTTCAGCATCTTGTTTGGGACTAGGAGCCTTCTAATGCCTGCCAACAATCCTCATTTTTGCTGCTGTGGTCTCAACAGTGCGTACACTGTGCTGAACGCACAGATAGTAGTTCTAGAAAGGTAACCCCGCCACTTTCGCTTGCAGTACCTTGATCTTGACACTTTGTTATATGTTCGATGTTTTTTCCACTGCAAACAGCAATGAGGCTCTTACAAAGGCCCTAGTGTCAATATCTTGTTATATCTGGCTTCCAATGCCATGTTGTATGGTAGCAAAAGATGAGTGACTATCCTATCGCAGAACTCCCCTCCAGGTTATCTTATTCTAGACCAGACCTACCCAGTTGGGAAAGGATTCTGAGTTAGGGCACTTGTTCCAAGCAGTACACTGCAGAGGCGCAACTAGAGTCAAATTTCGGAGGGGGGCAAAGAAAAAATTTCGGGCGGGGGGGGGGGGAGGACTGAATCTTTAGGCAATCGGCAGAGTCGAGCTGCAGGGGCTCTTAGAAGGGGTGAAACAACAACAAAGCCGCATTAACGTGCACAAGGTTTTTTAAAGACCTGTGAAGTGCTCGGGTGCGGCTGTGAGCGGGCCCTGAAAGTGTCTCATCCCGGTCTGGGGGGGGTCGGCTGAAGCCCTTTGAGGCCAATGGGTGTTGCGCGCCTGGTACACAGAGGTGTCAACTAAACTTGAATGCTGGAGATTAACTAACTTGCAGTCATAACCTAGCACCACTCGTTGACCACAGATGCCCATGCTGTCTGATACTTGGGCCTATGCTGGTTGCTGATTCGGATTATCAAAAGTGTACCTTGTTACTTTTGACAGTAGCTAGATATGCAAATGAGAAATCATTTACACCGCATGGTTTATTTAAAAGGTAAAAAGTGACTTTGGTTGCAGTGTTTGTTTCACTTTTAAAACAGAGTGCTAGAAACACATTGAACTTTTCCATTCTGTAGACAGGTGGTGCCATGTCTCCAAAGGTGTAGTATTGCTGGGGCCGAACGTAAATCAGTCATTTTTTTCCCTTTTGTAAGTAAAACACCATAGTTGGTACTGTCTGAAAATTGGTACTTTGTGGCATTTTTAAAGTACCTTTGACACTTCTGTCTGTGCACTGTGTGGCTCACGTACATAAAGATTTCTAATTTTTATTTGATTAGTTTTGTTCATCTTAGCCCACGTCTCTTGTAATGGATTCCAAGATGATGCTTCAGTAACCACTCCCCTTTTAAAGATAACCATTACCATTTTCATTCCACTGAAAGCACTAATACTTAGGACTGCCAAAGGGGCTCTGTTCTTCAGACCCTGCGTTTTGACAGCACCTGTGTTTGTGCTATAAAATCTATGCATAGATTTTGAAGCTAGCATTATGTGTTGGTTCATGTCAGATGACACATCTAAAATCATTAGTTGGTGATGGAGACTGGAGCTACTGTGTTTTCTCTTTCCCTTAACACTTTTTTAAAACTTAGAAACAGGCACTTGTGATGTGGGTCCCAGCATAGTTGTTCGTCTAGGGGTCCGTAAAAACTGCCAACATGCTAGACGCTCCTCATGCTCTGCCTTGCATCCTATCCCCCTCCGCCTTCTGCCCCTCTTCCTTGCACTCTTCTCCCCTCTGCCTTGCACCCTTCTCCCCCTCTGCCTTGCACCCTTCCCCCCCTCTGCCTTGCACCCTTCTCCCCTCTGCCTTGCACCCTTCTCCCCCTCAGCCTTGCACCCTTCTCCCCCTCTGCCTTGCACCTTCTCCCCCTCCGCCTTGCACCCTTCTTCCCCTCCGCCTTGCACCCTTCTCCCCCTCCGCCTTACACCCTTCTACCCCTGCGCCTTGCATCCTTATCCCCCTCCGCCCTGCACACTCCTACCCCTCTGCCAGGGGCGTAACACAGGCCCCCGCATCCCCCGCAGTGCGGGAGGGCCCTGGGGCTGCAGGGGGCCCCCTCAGCACTATACTCACGCCAGAGAGCTCTGGAATAAATCCAGAGCGGGGCCCCTCTGTGTACCTTGCAGGGGGGGCCCCATGACTTTCGTTACACCACTGCCCTCCGCCTTGCACCCCTCTACCCCTCCGCCTTGCATCCTTATCCTTCTCTGCCTTACACCCTACTCCCCCTCTGTCTTGCATCCTTCTCCACCTTACACCCTTCTACCCCTCTGCCTTGCATCCTTCTCCGCCTTGCACCCTTCTCCCCCTCCGCCTTGCACCCTTCTTCCTCTCCGCCTTGCACCCTTCTCCTCCTTGTACCCTTCTCCCCCTCCCCGCCTTGCACCCTTCTCCTCCTTGTACCCTATCTCCCTCCGACGTGCACCCTTTTCCCCCTCCACCTTGCACCCTTCTCCCCCTCCGGCTTGCACCCTTCTCCCCCTCCGCCTTGCACCCTTCTCCCCCTCCGCCTTGCACCCTTCTCCCCCTCCGCCTTGCACCCTTCTCCCCCTCTGCCTTGCACCGTTCCCCCCTCTGCCTTGCACCCTTTCCCCTGTGCCTTGCACCCATCTCAGCCTTAAATCCTTCTCTGCCTTGCACCCTTCTCCGCCTTGCACCCTTCTCCCTCACCGCCTTGCATCCTTCTCCACCTTGCACCTTCACCCCCTCCACCTTGCACCTTCTCCCCCTCCACCTTGCACCTTCTCCCCCATTGCCTTGGACCCTTCTCCTTCTCCGCCTTGCGTCCCTCTCCGCCTTGCACCCTTCTACCCTTCCGCTTTGCACCCTTCTCCCATTCTGCCTTGCACCCTTCTCCCCTCCGCCTTGCACCCTCCCCCCTCAGCCCCGCACCCTTCCCCCTCAGCCCTGCACCCTTCCCCCCAGCATTGCACCCTTCCCCCTCAGCCTTGTACCCTTCCCCCCCTCCGCCTTGCACCCTTCTCCCCCTTCGCCTTGCACCCTTCTCCCCCTCCGCCTTACACCCTTCTACCCCTGCGCCTTGCATCCTTATCCCCCTCCGCCCTGCACACTCCTACCCCTCTGCCAGGGGCGTAACACAGGCCCCCGCATCCCCCGCAGTGCGGGAGGGCCCTGGGGCTGCAGGGGGCCCCCTCAGCACTATACTCACGCCAGAGAGCTCTGGAATAAATCCAGAGCGGGGCCCCTCTGTGTACCTTGCAGGGGGGGCCCCATGACTTTCGTTACACCACTGCCCTCCGCCTTGCACCCCTCTACCCCTCCGCCTTGCATCCTTATCCTTCTCTGCCTTACACCCTACTCCCCCTCTGTCTTGCATCCTTCTCCACCTTACACCCTTCTACCCCTCTGCCTTGCATCCTTCTCCGCCTTGCACCCTTCTCCCCCTCCGCCTTGCACCCTTCTTCCTCTCCGCCTTGCACCCTTCTCCTCCTTGTACCCTTCTCCCCCTCCCCGCCTTGCACCCTTCTCCTCCTTGTACCCTATCTCCCTCCGACTTGCACCCTTTTCCCCCTCCACCTTGCACCCTTCTCCCCCTCCGGCTTGCACCCTTCTCCCCCTCCGCCTTGCACCCTTCTCCCCCTCCGCCTTGCACCCTTCTCCCCCTCCGCCTTGCACCCTTCTCCCCCTCTGCCTTGCACCGTTCCCCCCTCTGCCTTGCACCCTTTCCCCTGTGCCTTGCACCCTTCTCAGCCTTACATCCTTCTCTGCCTTGCACCCTTCTCCGCCTTGCACCCTTCTCCCTCACCGCCTTGCATCCTTCTCCACCTTGCACCTTCACCCCCTCCACCTTGCACCTTCACCCCCTCCACCTTGCACCTTCTCCCCCTCCACCTTGCACCTTCTCCCCCATTGCCTTGGACCCTTCTCCTTCTCCGCCTTGCGTCCCTCTCCGCCTTGCACCCTTCTACCCTTCCGCTTTGCACCCTTCTCCCATTCTGCCTTGCACCCTTCTCCCCTCCGCCTTGCACCCTCCCCCCCTCAGCCCCGCACCCTTCCCCCTCAGCCCTGCACCCTTCCCCCCAGCATTGCACCCTTCCCCCTCAGCCTTGTACCCTTCCCCCCCTCCGCCTTGCACCCTTCTCCCCCTTCGCCTTGCACCCTTCTCCCCCTCCGCCTTGCACCCTTCTCCCCCTCCTCCATGCACCCTTCTCCCCTTCCGTCTTGCACCCTTCTCCCCCTCCGCCTTGCACCCTTGCCCCCCTCCGCCTTGCACCCTTCTCCCCATCCGCCTTGCACCCTTCTCCCCCTCCGCCTTGCATCCTTCTCCCCCTCCGCCTTGCATCCTTCTCCCCCTCCGCCTTGCATCCTTCTCCCCCTCCGCCTTGCACCCTTCCCCCTCTGCCTTGCACCCTTCCCCCTCTGCCTTGCACCCTTCCCCCTCTGCCTTGCACCCTTCTCAGCCTTGCACTCTTCTCCCTTTCCGCCTTGCCTTCTTCTCCCCTCCCCCTTGCACCCTTCTCCCCCTTTGCCTTGCACCCTTCTCCTTCTCTGCCTTGCATCCTTCTCCACCTTGCCCCCTTTTCCTTCTCTGCCTTGCATCCTTCTCCGCCTTGCACCTTTCTCCCCCTCCGCCTTGCACCCTTCTCCCCCTCCGCCTTGCACCCTTCTCCCCCTCTGCCTTGCACCCTTCTCCCCTCCGCCTTGCACCCTTCTCTTCCTTGCACCCTTCCCCCTCCGCCTTGCCCCTTCCCCCTCTGCCTTGCACCCTTCTCAGCCTTGCATCCTTCTCCGCCTTGCACCCTTCTCCCTCTCCGCCTTGCATCCTTCTCCCCTCCCCCTTGCACCCTTCTCCCCCTTTGCCTTGCACCCTTCTCCGTCTCTGCCTTGCATCCTTCTCCACCTTGCACCCTTCTCCCATTCAGCCTTGCACCCTTCTCCGCCCTGCACACTTCTCCCCCTCCCTCTGGCACCCTTCTCCCTCTCCGCCTTGCATCCTTCTCCCGCTCCGCCTTGCATCCTTATCCTCCCCCGCCTTGCATCCTTATCCTCCTCCGACTACTCCCCCTCCACCTTGCACCCTTCACCTTGCACCTTTCTCCCCCTCCGCCTTGCACCCTTATCCCCCTCCGCATTGCACCCTTCTCCCCCTCTGCCTTGCCCCTTCACCTTGCCCCCTTCTCCCCTCCGCCTTGCATCCTTATCCCCCTCCTCATTGTACCCTTCTCCGCCTTGCACCCTTCTCCCCCGCCGCCTTGCACCCTTCTCCGCTCTGCACACTTTTCTGCCTCCTCCTTGCTCCCTTCTCCACCTCCGCCCTGCACACTTCTCCCCCTCCGTCTTGCTCCCTTCTCCCCTCTGCCTTGCACGCTTCTCCTCTCCGTCTTGCACCCTTCTCCCCCTCCGCCTTGCACCCTTCTCCCCTTCCACCTTGCACCCTTCTCCGCCCTGCACACTTTTCCGCCTCCTCCTTGCTCCCTTCTTTGCCTCCGCCCTGCACACTTCTCCCCCTCCGCCTTGCTTCCTTCTCCCCTTTACCTTGCACCCTTCTCTCCGCCTTGCACCCTACTTCCCTTCCGCCTTGCACCCTTCTCCGCCCTGCACATTTCTCCGCCTCCTCCTTGCTCTCTTCTCCGCCTCGGCCATGCACCCTTCTCCCCCTCCCCCTGGCACCCTGCTCCCCCTCCCCCTGGCACCCTTCTCCCCCTCCCCCTGGTTCTCCGCCCTGCACATTTCTCCGCCTCCTCCTTGCTCTCTTCTCCGCCTCGGCCATGCACCCTTCTCCCCCTCCCCCTGGCACCCTGCTCCCCCTGGCACCCTTCTCCCCCTCCCCCTGGCACCCTTCTCCCCCTCCGCCTTGTCCCCTTCTCCCCTCTGGATTGCACCCTTCTCCCCGTCCGCCTTGTACCCTACTCCCCCTCCGCCTTGCACCCTTCTCCCCCTCCGCCTTGCACCCTTCTCCCCCTCCGCCTTGCACCCTTCTCCCCCTCCTCCTTGCACCCTTCTCCCCCTCCTCCTTGCACCCTTCTCCCCCTCTGCCTTGCACCCTTCCCCCTCCACCTTCCCCCCTCCACCTTTCACCCTTCTGCCTAATTACACCCTTCTCCCCTTCTGCCTTGCACCCTTCTCCCCCTCTGCCTTGCACCCTTCTCCCCCTCTGCCTTGCACCCTTCTCCCCCTCTGCCTTGCACCCTTCTCCCCCTCTGCCTTGCACCCTTCCCCTCTCCTCCTTGCACCCTTCTCCCTCCTTCTCCCCCTCTGCCTTTCACCCTTCCCCCCTCCGCCCTGCACCCCTCTCCCTCCTTCCACCCTTCTTCCTCCTTCCACCCTTCTTCCCCTCTTCCTTGCATCATTCCCCCCCTCTGCCTTGCACTCTTCTCCCCCTCTGCCTTGCACCCTTCTCCCCCCCTGCCTTGCACCCTTCTCCCCCTCCGCCTTGCACCCTTTTCTCCTCCGTCTTGCCCCTTCTCCCCCTCTGCCTTGCACCCTTCTCCCCCTCTTCCTTGCACCCTTCTCTCCCTCCACCTTATACCCTTCTCCCCCTCCGCCTTGCACCCTTCTACTGGTACTCTTGCCCCCCTTAGGTTACCCTCCCAGTATCATTCCTCCCACCTCGGTGACATTTGCTAGTGAAGAAGTATGCAATCTGCGACGCAAGCACAGTATTAAAGAACAAGGTGCTCTTATTATTTTACGTCCGAACCAATGACTTTGCAGGTTTTCGAAAATCTTCCCTCTCTACTTTAGATCATGTACATCCCTCGTCGCATTCAGAAAATTGCTTACAATCCTCCACCACCCACCCACACTCCATCCGCCCCCTATCACTAACGTGTTCAACACACATGATAATAACAAGAACTAAAAACAAAAGAGCAACAAACGAACGCGTATGCATCCGAAAATTATCGAGTTCTAGTGTGTGTGACGATTTCATTAAAATATATACATTAATAATAAATCCTAGGGAAACCCCCTGAGACTATGTGGGTGCAGTCTTGCGCGCCAGGCCTTAGACGGACATGCGTAGCTCTGACGTCACCCCCCCCTTGGACCATCAGTCCACGTTTCTGTGGAGAAGAATTGTATGCACGAGGTTAACCCCGTAATTCACCAAGTGCTGATCTGGGAGGCTGCTATTTGTAATTAGTTTTAGTAGTGCTATCCACGTGTGATTGTGGCTGGAGGGTACATCTACACGAGGTAAACAGTGGCAGGGTCCCTCTGTTTTTTTTCTTTCTTTCTAAAAAAAATATTGTCAAATCCATCTTAAAGAAAGAGCCATTCTGTCCGGCTCGGCTTTGTTCATTCTCGTCTCCTTCTGCTCTCCACCTTCCCGCAGCGCCTGTTGCCTCTTTCGCTGCATAGAAATCCGTGGCTGGAGCCGTCGAGCCTTTGTTGAGGCCTTAGCATGAAAGAGCCCAGCGTTTTCGTTGTCCTTGGGCTAGCAGCACATGTACTCGGAAAGGCCGACCGGCGCGGCCCTGTGGAGCTCGTCTGCGTGGCTCGGCGGGCCGCGCTCTGAAGAAACGGCGCCTGCAACCAGAGCGCGTCAACGCGGCCTGCCCTCAGAGCCTGTCTGCGCGGGGCCGGCGCGCCTCGCCTTTTGCTCTTTTGCTCCCTTGCTCCCTGGTACGACCTGTCTTTTTATTTGGGAATCTGCAGGCAGGGTAGAGCCTGTGTTCAGTTATGTTTTTTATTTCTTACATTGTAAATCCTAGCCTGCCCTCGCCAGCCTTATCAATGTGTCCTTTGTAACTCGTTTGCTGTTTGGTACACTGTTATGCTATCCCTGGTGCGCGGTGCTAGGCCTCTCTTTATTCTCCCTCACTGCAGCTATGCCGGTTTGTCCCCTCCACCCCCATCCTGCTAGATACAGGTCTTGCTAGTGTCTCATTTTTATGGTTTTATCCCAATGTCGCAATGCATACGACAATTTGAATAGTTTTACGTTTTTGTCAGTTTGCATTTTGTATGCATTTTGTGCCAGGTGTGATTAATATATTCGAGGCCGAAATTCTACCCAAAATACAAATTCTCCATCTGGAGTTCTTAGGGCACCACAGACAGCTTAACAAAACATGTGTATATACAGGGCTTTAAGTGGGATGAGAAAACTGGAGGGTCTCTGAAAGGGACGTGACCAATGTAATTAAGGGCGTGGCTTAAAAACATTTAAACAAAAAAATCTGTGCTTAGCATAGTGTGCCGCCCGACTTGTATTTTGCTGTTTCTGTCATTGCATCTAGATATATGATACAACAAGTAACATCATACCTACGATAAGTCAGGACTATTGGCTTTGTCAATGGTTGTTAGTTGCATTAGATAAATAAGCATCAACTAAGGCTCGTTGTATATAATATTGAAAACGCTTCCACTTAAAACCCTGGTTACACCAGGATAGTACAGTGTTGCTGCTCCCGAGTTTCAAAAAGAGAAGGGAAATCCAGAGAGAAAAAGACTACTTTTAAAGGATTTCCTTCTCTTCTAACTCTTATCTGGCGTGATGTCATGCCATAACGTCTCCACTAGAGAGAAGTGAGCAGTGTGAGCACGCGCACATCGATGGATCGATCGGAAAAAAACATACTGCAGTGACAGAAGGCACAAGACAGAGCCCGAACGAGACCCGTTTCGAGGACCCCTTTAAACAAGCATTTGCAATGCAATAGGTCTCGCATTAGGAAAGTTTCAGCTATTGGTATTGTAAATGACACATTTTTTATTTATGTGTTGTTTTTGAAAATAGCGAAATGAATAGCTTTGTCATTTACAATGCCAATAGTTTTAACTTTCACAAATGTAACACCTATAGCATTTGTAATGCAATATGTGTTGTATTTACGTGACTTAGATGTATTGATATTACAAATAACAATGGCTTTTATTTTTTTAAAATAATTAATACTTAAATAAAAGCTATTGTAATTTATAATGGCAATAGCTTAAACTTTTGTAAAAAAACGTTTGTGAAGATTATGTTCAGTGTATTTTATTGTGACGAAAATACAAGAACAGAAGTGAAATATTAACATCTTTTTGTGACATTTGTAATAAAGGTTGAAACATTGAGAGAACATATTTGAACCAGTTGTTGAATGGTTGCACAGATTGATGCTGTGGTGGCGCTGAGTGATGTGGTAGTGACGAGTGATGCTGTGGCGTTCAGTGATGCTGTGGTAGCGCATAGTGATGTTGAGGTGCCCCTGAGTGATGCTGTGGTGGTGCTGAGTGATGCTGTGGTGATGCGAGAGATAGATAGAGTGAGTGCGATAGATAGATAGATAGAGTGAGTGTGATAGATAGATAGATAGATAGATAGAGTGAGGGCGATAGATAGATAGAGTGAGGGCGATAGATAGATAGAGTGAGGGCGATAGATAGATAGAGTGAGGGCGATAGATAGATAGAGTGAGGGCGATAGATGGAATGAGGGCGATAGATAGATAGAGTGAGGGCGATAGATAGAATGAGGGCAATAGATAGAGTGAGGGCGATAGATAGATAGAGTGAGGGCGATAGAGTGAGGGCGATATATAGATAGACAGATAGATAGAGTGAGGGTGATCTACAGATTGATAGATAGAGTGAGGGCGATAGATAGATAGAGTGAGGGCGATAGATAGATAGAGTGAGGGCGATAGATAGAGTGAGGGCGATAGGTAGATAGAGTGAGGGCGATAGGTAGATAGAGTGAGGGCGATAGGTAGATAGAGTGAGGGCGATAGGTAGATAGAGTGAGGGCGATAGGTAGATAGAGTGAGGGCGATAGGTAGATAGAGTGAGGGCGATAGATAGATAGAGTGAGGGCGATAGATAGATAGATAGACAGATAGATAGAGTGAGGGCGATAGATAGATAGATAGACAGATAGATAGAGTGAGGGCGATAGATAGATAGACAGATAGATAGAGTGAGGGCGATAGATAGAGTGAGGGCGATAGATAGAGTGAGGGCGATAGATAGAGTGAGGGCGATAGATAGAGTGAGGGCGATAGATAGAGTGAGGGCGATAGATAGAGTGAGGGCGATAGATAGAGTGAGGGCGATAGATAGAGTGAGGGCGATAGATAGAGTGAGGGCGATAGATAGATAGAGTGAGGGCGATAGATGGATAGAGTGAGGGCGATAGATGGATAGAGTGAGGGCGATAGATGGATAGAGTGAGGGCGATAGGTAGACAGAGTGAGGGCGATAGGTAGACAGAGTGAGGGCGATAGGTGGATAGAGTGAGGGCGTTAGGTAGATAGAGTGAGGGCGATAGGTAGATAGAGTGAGGGCGATAGGTAGATAGAGTGAGGGCGATAGGTAAATAGAGTGAGGGCGATAGGTAGATAGAGTGAGGGCGATAGGTAGATAGAGTGAGGGCGATAGGTAGATAGAGTGAGGGCGATAGGTAGATAGAGTGAGGGCGATAGGTAGATAGAGTGAGGGCGATAGGTAGAGTGAGGGCGATAGGTAGAGTGAGGGCGATAGATAGAGTGAGGGCGATAGATAGAGTGAGGGCGATAGATAGAGTGAGGGCGATAGATAGATAGAGTGAGGGCGATAGATAGAGTGAGGGCGATAGATAGGGTGAAGGCGATAGATAGACAGAGTGAGGGCAATAGATAGACAGAGTGAGGGCAATAGATAGATAGGGGGCGATATATAGATACACAGATAGAGTGAGGGCGATAGTGTGAATGCGATAGACAGATAGATAGAGTGAGGGCGATAGATAGATAGACAAAGTGAGGGCGATAGATAGACAGAGTGAGGGCGATAGATAGCCAGAGTGAGGGCGATAGATAGCCAGAGTGAGGGCGATAGATAGCCAGAGTGAGGGCGATAGATAGCCAGAGTGAGGGCGATAGATAGCCAGAGTGAGGGCGATAGATAGCCAGAGTGAGGGCGATAGATAGCCAGAGTGAGGGCGATAGATAGCCAGAGTGAGGGCGATAGATAGCCAGAGTGAGGGCGATAGATAGACAGAGTGAGGGCGATAGATAGACAGAGTGAGGGCGATAGATAGACAGAGTGAGGGCGATAGATAGACAGAGTGAGGGCGATAGATAGATAGAGTGAGGGCGATAGATAGATAGAGTGAGGACATAGACAACAAGCAAGATGGCTGCTGAAGGGGAGCTCTAGTGAGGAGCTCCGGGGCTAGGGATCTCCAAGTAAGGATTAAATCCCTGAACAACCCCTGAACAACCCCTAATACGACCCAGGACCAAGCGGAACCACTGCTTCATGATTTGAGCAACAGAAAGCAAAAGTAACACAGGAGAAGCAAGACGCTGGAGAAAATCCTGTACCTGGTCAGTGGACAAGGCTGCCTCCTCGCTTCGGACCCCTCGGACGGCGGACCCCGCGTGATGGAAACAACCTGATGTGGAGAGGTTGTGGAAGACCTACAGCGGACCTTAAATAGACGAAGGAGCCACCGGATGCCACCCTGGACTGCGCGTGTCGGGGATCCCGGAGGAGTCATCGACAGCAGCTCCGGTGCCTGTAGACACAGACTGGTCGTCTCGGAAGGCGTAGCGGAGGGACCTCGGTGACCGACCGACCGACGGGAAAGGTATGGTCATCCCCAAGCCCTGCGCGGCCCTACCAGCTCGCAACTCCCCCTAGTACACGGAAAGGGGAAACGCGGGATATCTGAAGCGAAGGGATTGAGAAGCGGCGCGCCTGACCTTAATATGGCGGCCGCGTAAGACGTCTGCATTCATCCTACACAAATGACTCCGCCGATCAACAACACAGGGGCATAGTTGGTGAAAGAGGACTGGCGACTTGAGGAAAGGAAGTGAGTCATCCCAGACCCTCCCCCCTAACAGACAAGGAAAAGCGATATGGGACCAACCAATATTCAGGATTGAAAAGAGAGAAAGGACGAAGAAAAGTAACAAGCATTGAAAATGCAATAGGTCTCGCAGCATTAGAGTTAGTGCTTTTAGAATTGTTTATGGGTTTTTTTTGAAAATCTTTAGCATTTTTGTTTCCTGTAGCCAATGCTAAAGAATTTCAAAAAAAAAAAGCCATAAACATTTCTAAAAGATCTGAAATGCAGTCTGAAATGCTGGATATATATTCAGTACAGATACACTGGGCTGGGGGTGGAAATGTCAACGAATGGCCCCGTCTTTAAATAGCACTTAACCCATTTGACTATTTGGGTTTCTACGACAAGGAAACTGTCGTACAGGATCACACAACGTGCCCCAGCGGCGGAGCTGGGATTCCCTGCATAAACACCGTAAAATCTGAAACTAGGATTAGTAGCGACCACAGCGCTTGGAAACTGGGTGACTGTCAGGACGGTGTTTTTTAAAACCGTAAGTAGGATGTGGATATTAGACACGTGATACATAATGGAGACTGCGTAATATTTGGCGGACGCGAGGGCGTGGGGCAGGGAGGGAGAACCTTATACTTGGAAAGGTTGGCTGTGGTAATGTTGCGAACCCCGATAGAAACTTGCAACGTTGTTTTGCCTAATACAGTTCTCTAGTGTAACCGAAAGGAGATACTTACACGCTTTACAAAACGCCTAGTCGAATGAATGATTACATTAATTGAGTATAACTCTTTACGTCTACGGTTTTATAAATATAACATGCCTATTTTGTATTTTCTGTGTGGAGGCAGATAAACAAGAGAAATTCACATTTTTTAGGCTGAAAAAAGTTACTTTTCAAAGGTATATAATAATTTAATGGGGACTCGCTTGATGTTTTCTTTTACTTAAAAAGGTTGGTAAATTCAAAGATAGCGTGATGAATAAAGATTAAAGTCGAGAAAAAGATCCCCGGAGCACATTGTGGCGCTAGGCGCTGAGGGGAGATAATCCGGGTACGCCATTGACAGATGGCGACATTAGCTGCGCTGTAGTTAACGTGGTGCCCTTGGCGCAGGAAGTCGAGAAGTTTACAGAAACCACGACTTCCTGTGACATTTGAACCGGTTGGGGTGCAGAGCTCTCAAAAAAGTAATTAGACGGTACCTGCGTTTCCATTCGCTGTTTAGCTCCGCTTGAATATCGGGGACTGGATATATAATTCGTGATTTACTCCTCTCCTGAGCTGCGTAAAGTAAAATAGGAAACATTGTTTATTTATTACTACTGGTGTGGGTGTAGCGGGCCAGTACTCAGGCAAGACGAAGCCTCCATTGGGTTTTCATGCCCCTCCCCTCCGTTCATAATGGTAATAAGTAGCATATTGCTTTTGTTAAACAGGCAGTCAGCACTGTTTCATTGTTATATTGTACTGTCTGTAGTAATAATAGAACGCGAGGGTTGCACTGTTCTACATAATATATGGAGGATTACACTTTCCTCGCTACATTTGTGCTAGATTTAGTTTCACTGCCTTGGCAAATGCGAGTACAAAACCTGCCTAAAAAACTGGAGGGAAGAGAGGGGAGGGGGGAGGAGAAATGCGACACGGCGGGAAGGGGCAGGCAGGATGACTCAGGGGAGGGGGCGGAGCGGGGCAGAGCGGCATGTGGGTGTGAAGAAGCCGGGCCTTTGAAGTGAAGCTAAGCTTCACTTCAAAGGTGTCGGAGGAATGCGGGCGGCTGTGCACGCGCTTTTAAGCTCAATGCACATGCGCATTGAGCTTAAAAGTCACGGGCACTGCAAGGAATCGCCACGATTCCTTGCAAGTTAGATAAAGAGTAGATGAGCCCCTATAGTCTCGCTTGCTCGATGCGCATGCGCATCGACAGGCGAGACCTAAAAAGGGACTACACAATCTCAAGAGGGGAAAGAGAGAAAGTCCTCTCCCCCTCAGGAAATCATCTGGGCAGATTTGGCTGACATCTTGCACTGGCCAACTTATCACCAGACAACTCTTTTTCACAAATAGGGATAGTCAATTAATTAATTAATTACTGGTGATGGCATCATAATTACAAAGGATTGATTAGAATAAAGTAACATAATTACAAAGGATTAATTAAAGTCTCTTTAGACAACTCCTTTCACAAAGAGGGATAGTCTATTAATTAATTAATTACTGTTGATGGCACCATAATTACAAAGGATTGATTAGAATAAGGTAACATAATTACAAAGGATTAATTAGAGGATACCCACTACAGGGTAACTACACCTACCACTACGAAACAGTAGTTCGGAAGTCACTTCAACCTCTATATCTTCCACGATTACAAAGGTATGATAAGAGCAAACCGAACTACAAAGAAACTATACCTACCAACACGAAACAGCAGTACTGGAGCTACCTACACTCCTATATCCTCCACGATATTATAGCAGGAAACTACTCAGTACAAATAGTCAAAGGCTTTTTGAAGACCCACAACGTAAAGGTGAGCGGAAATGGATGGAAGATACCGAGGGTCGAATGGGCCTAATGCAAAGAGTATAGAATATCCTCCTACTCTATCCAAAAATGCTGCCAAAAAATTCAAACACAACACCTTGAGAAAAAACCCGAACATTCTGTTCGCCGACCCATATTTCGATAGAGTTAAAGGCGTCATGATGAATGACCTGATATTCTACACAGACAAAACAGCTAAATGGCGCAATACCATTACAAAAATGCTGTTCACAAAAACTATAAAAAACATACCACATGGCACAAAAATAACGACTTCACTAACTAAAAGATGTAATGCAGAATTATGCATTACTATGTATAAAACGGGAATAGTGCTGATACAAGCAACTAACAAAGAACTCGAGAAATTTGAGATAACTTTCCAAACCTTAAAGGAATCCATAGAAGGACAAAATTACCAACAAAACATGACCCCACCAGATATCACAATTGACAACAACGACTCTATCACTAGAGATGCTAATCAAACGGACTGCCAGAACAATCAAATCTCTAACTCCGGAGATTTACCTGAAACTGCGATGGCAATACCGGAGAATGAGATTGAAAGGATAGCGATGTCTAATAACCTTGGAAACAAAGAAAAGAACCAGGCCCCTATGGAAGAGCTGTTGCCGCTATCACACGATGCCACTTTGCTTGAAGAGGGTAGCTCAGCTCCAAGTGAGTCCCTCTATGAAGATAACCACGAAATGAACAAGGCAGAGGATATTTACCTTCCCCAACCTCCCTCGAATACGAGAATGGAGTCCCATAGATCCCTATCAACAAAAACACCCGTTACACTTTGCAACATAGGAAACAATGGGGACACTCCTAATAGAGTCAGGAACAACAACCAAACTAAGGATACAATGGAAAGATTTGGGACAATGAGAACAGATCATTCACGGAGAAGAGCAAAATGCAGAACTCAAACAGCCAAGTCTATCTCACATAAGAAATCATCCAGAACCCAGAAAGAAGTCAAGGAACTCCAGAAACTAGTAGGCAACTTGGCACAAGACTCGATTAAAGTCTCACAGACAATTGGAAAAATCTGGGAGATGACGATAAGTACGCACACTAAGGTCTCACACATCCAGAATCTTGTACTCCGACCCAACAGACCAAACAGGGCCAAACACTTGTCAAATGAAGAAACCCTGGCCTTACTTCGATCTTATGAACAACCGGCCCGGGGAAGGGAGGAGAATATCAAAATAGTACCTATTGACTCTAATAGAACGTCCAGAAAGAATGACAGGAAAGCAATCCACCACAACCTACAACATATCCAGGTAACTGCAACCGAAACCGAAAATGGAAACGTCATTAACTCACAGAAACCCCAGAATTGCCTACTACTTAACTGCCGTTCGGCAACTAAACATGCATCAGACATAGCCGCCCTCATCATTAACAAGGAAATCGACCTGGCCATCCTCACAGAAACATGGCTCAGTGAATCATCTCCTACCATTGATCTCCTAGTACCACCACAATATAACATCGTCAGGTTAGACAGACCAAGGAAAGTGGGAGGAGGTATAGCGTGCATTCACCGCTCGGAGATCGAGGTCAGCCAATTCCAATCCGACCCCATAGAGTCCTGTGAATACCTTGGTCTTAATATAAGATCACTAAATAATCAAAGTTGCAACCTGCATGCGTTCTACCACCCACCAGGGGATAACGCAAAGTTCACAGAGCAACTAATAGAGATCATAACGGCCAACTCTAACTCGGATGCCAACAACATATTCCTTGGTGACTTTAACCTCCACTGGGACGACGACAATGACAAGCTGGTTAACTCGATTAAAGACTTCCTCAATGAGCTAAACCTTACTCAAGCATGCACCCAGCCCACTCACTCACAAGGAGCGACGTTAGACTGGATTATTTCAAGAAATAAAGAGACATCAATCCTTGCTATAGACCCGTGCGATTGGTCTGACCATCACGCCATAACATTCGCGATACCTACAATAAAAAAGGGCAGGACTGTGCAACCCCGCAAGTTCAAAAAACTGATCCGTGATACAAAAGAGGCTAATATTGAACTATTGGTTGAAAGATGTGAGAAAGATCTGAAACCACCTAACAACAGGCAGAATGTCAATGAGTTGACGGATCACTACATAACCTCGATCGGTAACATCGTCAATGACACCATGCCTCAAAAACTGAAAAGAGTCTCAGAGAAGCCAAAAAATCCTTGGTTTAATGAGGCACTGAACGAGGACAGGCAAAAACTGAGAATGGCCGAAAGGAAATGGAGACAACATCCCTCCTCCCCCGAGTTGAAAGCCCTCAGAAAAACCAGAAAACAATATAACAAAAAGATAATCAACTCCAAAAAAGAATTCATAAGGGCTGAACTGGACAATGCCATAAACAGACCACGAAAACTCTTCGAGATCCTAAAACAACAGTCAAATAAACTAGCCAAAACGGCCCAAGAGAACTCAAAAACTCCCATAAGCTGCGAGGAATTCTCCTCATTTTTCACGGAAAAAAACCAAACTGCTAGAAGTTGAGCTCACAAGTGCAGCGGCTAACATTGCGACCCTTCCCTCACCTAAAAATGAGGCTAATGTGACAACAGAGGGTCTTCAAACAAAAAATAAGGCAAATTGGGACACATTTGAACTATATGACCAGGGAAAGATCGCCAAAAAGCTAGCGGAACTTAGACCGAACAACCACTATCAAGACCCTCTACCGGCAAAGTGTGTAAGAGAAATCAGCCACACTCTAGTTCCGATCTGGACCGAGATAATAAATGCTTCACTTGCACAAGGGACCCTCCCTGACTGTCTAAAAACGGGGCAGGTAGTGCCCATCATCAAAAAACCGACAGCGGATGCAACAGACCCGAATAACTATCGACCAGTGACCAACATCCCATTACTGGCCAAACTTATTGAGAAATGCGTGCAGGGCCAACTGAGTCAACATATCGCTAAGTTCTCATTACTAGATGACTGCCAATCAGGATTCAGAACAGGGCATAGTACTGAAACTGCGATCCTGCATATTGTTGACGACGCCTTACAAGCCCTAGACCAAAATCATGCATGCCTACTGATCCTACTAGACCTATCATCAGCTTTTGACACGGTAAATCACGAAGTACTAATGACCAGGCTACAAGACAGGATGGGTTTGTCCGGAAACGTGCTGAAATGGTTCAATTCTTTCCTACAGAACAGGACTCAACTATTCCTGGTCAACCAAGCAATCTCTTCCCCATGCCCTAACACAATCGGGGTCCCACAAGGTTCAACGTTATCCCCAGATCTATTCAACTTGTATGTAGAACCTCTTACGGAGATTCTTCGAAAATCACAGATATCCTATCACATGTATGCAGACGACACACAAATATATATAAAGATCGCCTCCCGTGATGACATTGACCTAATGAATGAGACTCTAAAGAGAGCGTTGCAATGGTTAACAACTAATCATCTGAAACTAAATGCCCATAAAACAGAATTCCTGCTAATTTCGCCGACAAGGAGCCAACCTGAGGTAAAGGAATGGGTGAAATTGGTGACTGCGCTAAACTGCACTCCGACCCTAGTTAACTCAGCTAAATCACTAGGAATTACGTTAGATGAGAACCTTGACATGAAAGACCACATTAACTCAATGGCCAAGAGCGCCCGTTTCCACTTGAACTATTTAAGAAAACTGAAACCCTTTATCTCCGAGGCGGATCTAAAACTGGCTATCCAATCGCTAGTTATCTCGAGGATTGAATATGGTTGCACCACGTTAGCTGGCCTACCGAAAACATCCACAGCACCACTAAAAGCCTGTCTCAACGCAGCGGCAAGACTCATCACGGGAACGAAGAAATTCGATCACATATCTCCCCACCTGAAAGCCCTAAACTGGCTACCCTACGAGGCCAGAATTCAAATGAAGATGGCCTGTATTACCCACAAAGCGGTTCACTACAACACGCCGAGATATCTAGCCAAGAAAATTAAGCTATCGGGAGGTAACAGACCAACTAGAAGCGCTAAAGAGTTGCTATTGCGGCCGGCCTTCTTCCGTAAGAAAAAGACCTATGACCGAGCATTCTCCGGAGCCGCACCCAGAGTCTGGAATTCACTCCCTCCAAACATCAGGAAGATTCAAAATACTGTAACATTCAAACGGGAACTAAAGAGCCACATGATGAGTAAATACCCTACTTAGAGAAGTCTACAGATCATTGGTATGAACATTTACGCCAAAAGAGGGTTGTACTCATCAGGAATAATTTGAAGATCAATATCTGACAAATGACTGATTCCCGTTCAAGCCTCGGCTGTACACTGTACTGCTACCTCATATATATGTGATCTTATATACTGTATCTCACAGCCTAAACTATATAACCTCTACCTCACTTTGTTTATCTATATGATTATTACTACAAGCTAAACCTATTCAACTCTTAATTGCTAATTACATAGGTAATTGTACTGATAATGCTGTGTAACCCTACCTCACCGAGCTTGTATATATGACTATGACACACGCTGAGACTAATGCACCTCTCAATGCCAACTGCACAGGCCTTAGGAACATATTTATCTAATCACCCCTTACAGCATATCGCCTTCTACCTCATATCTGTTTTGTTGTTATAATTGTTTTGATAATGTCAATCTGTAATCTTTTTATGTGAAGCGCTCTGATACCCACGGGTCTTGTTCGCGCTATACAAAACACTATAAATAAATAAATAAATAAATAGATAGAGTGAGGACAATAGATAGATAGATAGAGTGAAGGCGAGCGATAGAGTGAGGGCGATAGATAGATAGAGTGAGGGCGATAGATAGATAGAGTGAGGGCGACCGATAGAGTGAGGGCGACAGATAGAGCGACAAACAAGCAATGCTGTAGTCGAGACATAAAAACTAGGAAACAGCACACCACTGCACTCCTACCATGTCTGCTGGTTAAGTTATGTTTCCGTGAAGTTGAGTGTGTCTACAGTGCTCAAAGGCCACGCTAACATGATGCCATTCATTTGTCACGAAGACATCAGGGTCTAAAGCCCTTGGAGGTTTTAGAACAGGAAAAATCATGCCTCCTTTCGGACACACAATGTTCACTAACATGAAACAAGCAAACAATTTCCAATCAGTGGAGATATTGCGACAGATTAATCCTGAAGTCGGGGTTGCAGACACAAGTAAGCCAGTCGTTTTCCTTTCATGTTTCGTCTTCCTTTCTCAGTCCCTGTGTAAGCCGACATACACCTTGAGGGTGTTTTATAGCGTGTTCTGCATGTCTTAAGAAGTATGAAAGGGCAGATTTACCAGTGGAGGCCCTCCCCCACCACAGGGCCTACTTGTCATGGTTAGTTGCGGCGGAGGGGTGAGGTGCCACTGGAGGGGGGCTTAAGAGGTTAACAAGGCAATTAATGCATGGGGCGAGGTGGGAACAAGGTGTCCAGCCAGCCCTGACCTGGGGGGAGATTGTGGCACTGCGATCTCGTCCTGTACACAGGGGGCCAAGGGGGTTAAGGTGCCAAATGGGAGAGCGATCGATTAACAAGCCACGCCCCGGAAGGTGCATCTCAAACCACAACAAATCACTGCCTGGGGAGTCAAAAAGAGAGAAGGTTCTGGTACCCCAATCCCGGCCCTGTTAATTAATCGAGAAACCTGCAATTAACCTACAAAGAGACCAGATGTATGTGAGGACTCGAGTTAAACCACCGTTTACACAAACTTAGTTGTGTGAACGGACTGGGAAAGGTTTCCGGAAACTGAAAGAGCCCTTCTGGTTAAGGTAAACGGACACGTTTATAGGCAGGAGCCATTTTATGATACAATCCCCATTTTTTAAAAACTCTAAGACAGATGATCAAAGTAGCACTTTCCAGTATGGTTTTATGCAAACTTATTGGGTGTGCAATCCTCTACCCCTCCCCCACAGTGCCCTCCCCACAGTGCCCTCCCCCACAGTGCTTAGCGTGAGAAGGGTAATCTGCACCACATCTCAACCAGATGGCAACCAGTGGTGCGCGCGCACCACAGAGGAGCCGACGCGGGAATAGAAACCAGTGGTGCGTGCTCACCACAGAGGAGCATGAGGGAGGTGGGGGAGCCTGTCTGTGTCTAGCACGATACTTGATGTAATCAAGAGCATGTAAAAAAAATATCAGGAGGGAGGCAAAAGGGAAACACCCCTTTTACTTAACAAGCTCTCTGCATTGCGTGGTGGGGGGGCGGGGGAGCGGCTTGGGAGCGGGGGCAAGCGGATTCCTTTGAAGTCTGATGCCGAGGCTCAGACAAATGGTGGACTGTGATGTGCGATGTGGCTGGCGATGTGCACGCGCCTGGCTCACATGAACTGTACCCGATCCCCAGCAGTTTGGGTAGACTTTTGAAAGCCTCACTATAATCTCGACAAACAAGCATTGCTAAAGAAATGCTGTAGGTCGAAACCTAAAAACTGCTGGTGCTCTGACGCGGTAAGACCCGGCCCACTTAAAACCCTGTGTATATGTAAAGCGCACATTCACCCAAGGGTATCTTGGTGCTGCATAAAAGATGTTTATTGTTACCCAACTCAGTGGTACTCATCTTATCGACCGTAGTAGGATGAAAGGCTTAGTAGACCCATCGGGATTTGAACCTGTGACTGTGAGGCGGCAAAATCAGTCTAAATATCGCCTCAGTGGGGGAAGTATGTACAACTTCAATCATGGCGCCTCAGTAGATCTTCATTGTATCATCCAAACACAATATACATTTCTATCAGTTCATCTTTTATTGCTTTGACAAACATCTTAAAAATAAAATCATACAAAGTTACTGGATTTTACAGATGGTACCTTGATCCAGTAATGGCAGAGGTGTAAACAATAACCACAAGAAGTTTCCATCACAGATGCATGTACAGTTCCTCATCATAACTCACTGCATTCCTTGGTATCCTTTTCTAGAATAAGTTGAGTTTCTAGTTGCCTGAAAGCTCTTTCATAATCACCTTCTCTGAATGTTGCCCTCATAGCATTAACATTACTTTAGCTCAACCATTTGCTATTGCCTTCATTCTACTCCCAAAAGTGTCTTGCAACAGGGTATGTGTTGTCTCTGTGGTCTATGGCCAGGGCCACTGGAATGATGAAACAGGACAGGGCCAAATTATGCGGCAGGGTTGAGTAAATTATGTGGCAAGAAAAGCCAAATTATGCAGCATAATTTAGCACATTTTGTTATAGTATTACTTCATCATTTCATTATTTCAAAACTTAGTAACACTTTCTGGGCATTGGCTGCACCTCATTATTACCAGTTCAACACCCAAATATAGCAATACGCAACAAAAATGTGAGCAGTCCAGCTTTGCAAAGGGCCTTTCTCTATGTGACATCACGGGCTGCTGCATTTTTAGTAACTTTTGAATCGTTTGAGCTAGAAACACATTTTTTTTGTTAAAATCTGCAGATTATGCGTAGATAATGGATTGTGTGGCAAATCTATAATTATGTGAAAATCGCTGTGGCTGAACAATCACATAATTCCAGTGCCCTGTTTATGGCCCTCAAATGATTTTTTTTGTGTACGGCTAGTCTGATGATTCCTATGTATGTCTTTTGACAAGGACATGTCAACATTTATACAACTTAGTCACTTTTGCAGTTGTAAATGCCTATAAGGAGTCTTTCAGTGCTGGAAAATTTAAAAAACACTCAAATTCACCAGTTATATGTACCACCACCATAAATTCCTGATGTCATCTCTGATGTAATATGTGAGGCAATAAGCAGCACATCATTTCAGTGCATGTTATACTTGGGTCAATTGCACCTAGCTGGTGAGTTTCAGTGTCTTTTGTTTGTTCTTTAAACGTTAGGTTTTTTAGGTCTCGGCTTGACAGCGCATGTGCTGTCTCGAAGAGATGTGATGTGTTATATCTGTGTGCTTACAGGCCGCCCATCCCCTATCATTAGTAAACTTCAGCGTCACTCATTTTCTTTGATGCCATTCGTCCTGACAAGCAGGCCTCATGCCCTTTTCTTGTGTTTAGCCCTCCCATAGCACCTGGACCAAGTACATGTCTCCCTGTCTTCCATCACTGCCCCTGGTTTGTTCAACAATTTTTTTCTTTGTTTTCAAGCACACCATAGGAGTACTTGTGTTTTTTGAGGCCCTCACCCTTGTGCACATAGACACATACCACTAAAATGCCTGCACATGTGCATAAACAAATGCATTTCTTAAAAAGTTTTTAAAACACGAATAGCACTTTGCACGATCCGGTGGTTTTGGAGCGCTCGCTCCATTATCCGTCGTGCTATAGTGCTAACACAAGTCGATGATAGTGAAACGCTTTAAGTGCTCACCAGTTACATTACACAATGACACATTAATTTTTGTTGCTGATCCTGCTTCAATGAAGGTTTATTTTTCTTCCTGTTGTTGCTTACCCATCTCCCAATCCCCTCCTGCTTTCCTGTTTGACCCGTAACCCCACTACCTCCCTCGTCATTACTGCTTTTTCTTTTGGGCACGATCCAATGGTATTGGTGCGCTTGTTCTGTCCTCCATCTTGCCTTAATGATAATACCAGCCAATGGTATTGGATCGCTTTTAGTGCTCACCAGTTACATTACACAATGACATATTCATTGTTGTAGGCAAGAGGGAAGCATAAGTGATTTGCCCAAAATCACAAATTGTTTAGCCGACCCGCGTTTCGAACCTGACTTCCCAGTTCCCCTGACAGCAGCTCTGGCCGTTATGCCACATCCTCACTTGCCTTCAAACCTCCTCAACTGTTTGTTTCTCACTATCACTTCCACATTTGTGTAGCAAGACTCCATCGACACGGAACAAGCATTGGCAAAGCCAATAGATCTTGGCAATGCCCGAGCAATTGGCCTGGTAAATGTGAATGTCTTTTAGCCATGTTGTCTAGCAGCACACCTGCCATTCAGCATGGCTGAAAATAACTGAAAAAAGCTTTATGATGCTGCCAGCGCAGGCCACGTCATAGCACCAGCCACGGTCCTTGCAGGTAAGCTTGGTGGGGTGCGTGGTGTGCAGAGGGCGGGAGTCGGCGGAATTGGATTTATTTATTTATTTTTCCTATTCCGTCTGTCTACTCTCCCCTGCCCCCCATCACGCTTGCCTGTGTGGACCGCTGCTGCATTTTGTATGAGGAGGGGCAGGACAATAGGCTCAACATGGGGGACGAATAGACTCGGCGTTGGCTCAACATCCTGTGATTCTGGGTTTTCTGTAACTTTCAGCCATGCTGGACAGCATACGTGTTGCTACACAACATGGCTTAAAGACATCTACATTGACAAGGCCAATTAACAGCTCTGGCATTGCTGAGATCTATTGACTTTGCCAATGCTTATTATTATTAGAAGCCCTATGTATAACTCCACTTTTACCTTTGTTTTTTAGTGAAGTTCTACGTCTTTTTAACTGAAGTTAGAATTGTACAACCTTACTAATGTAGAACTCCACTTAAACATTTGTTTTTGTCACTCAAGCAGCTCTTCTCTCAGGAATGTTATCTCTATCACTGGCCAAATAAACTGGGGGAAGCACCAAGGAGCAAAAGAGAGGCCAAACAGGTCTAAGATGCTGTCCGACACTGGGAATCCTTAGATTCTGTTTTTGCTTGATTTGGCTTTGTTTTTTGGCAGTTCCGCTGTTTGCCTCCAAGTTTACAGTCAACTTGAAGGCAAACTTTATAGAATCCTGCCATCTATCTCTCCACTGTGGAAATGTGCTGGTCCAGAGAGCTCACGTCTCTTTCTGTCACTGAGATACGTCTTTTAATGTCCTCTATCTTGATTTCCAGAGGGGCCAATTTGTGATCTATGTGTTGTGCCTTTCTAGTCTTTAAAGGTTGCCATTATCAAGGCGTTTCCTGTTATGAGTACAAATCCTGGGCTTCAGTATAGCAATATCCTTGCCGTGGGTATCCTGTGAGTCTTGAGTCTTTTTCATAAAGAAATCCTGTTTCAGTGTAGTAGCACATTGTTTTAGGGGGGCATAATGTGGTTGTGGAACTGCAGACATGAAGCATAGACCGCCATCATATAGCAGGGAGAACTCACACCCCATGGCATCCGGCTCCCCTGGGTAGCACTGATACCTCCCCAGAAGCTCTAGATTCCATTCTCCTAATCAGCAGACAGGATGGCCCGATGCATTGATCTGTCCCTCAGAACAGCTGGCGGAGAACCACCTGGCCCTTTTACAGCAAGTAGGTCTGGTTCTTTTGGCCAAAGAGGCCGTAGAGAGGGTGCCAACTCCAGAAGTAGGTTGCGGTTGCTAATCCTCTTCTATCTTTTGCCGAAATAGGACACATCCCTCTGCAATAATTTATTCCTTCGCCCCTCTCAATGTCCTCCTCTAGAAGAAAAAATTCAAGATCCTCACCTTGGCCCAGGTCTTGCCTGACCTCGACCCAAGAGACTGATTGGTATCGTCAGACTTTCCGGACCCTTATTTTTACATCCCCCTCTTGCCCCACAGTCGTTATCTGTGGTTCACCGTGGGCATTTCCAGTTCGCTTTGCTTCTCTTTGGCCTCACCATTGCTCCTCTGGTATTCGCCGTCTGGTGTTCACCATAGTGATGTAGTTGTTGCAGCTCATCTTCAGAGATCTGGGGTTCCAGTCTTCTCCTACTTTGACGACTGGCTGCTGAAAGTGGGCTTGACCCTGGCAGTCATCACCTACCTCCATACTATGACAAATCTCCTAACATTGTTGGGGGCTCACTATAAATGAGCTCAGTTACACCTCACTCTTGCTCAGAAGCTCCCTGTCATCAGAGCCATTCTGGACGACACGTGCCTATACCCTGGACAGGCTATGATCCCAATGTTTCCTCCTTAGTCTTGGATTTCATTGCAGATGACGTTGAGGCTGCTGGGACTGATGGTCTCCCAAATCCTGCTGGTCGAGCATGCAAGGTAACATTTGCTGGCTCTGCTGTGGGATCTGAAGTACCAGTAGGCACAGCACAGGAGGATTTCTCTGATCAAATTTCGGAGCAGACTGCGAAAGATCTGAAGTGGTGGCTGCTGGACCATGATTGGGTCAGTGGCAGAACCCTCTCTACTCCACCCAGAGCTGACAGTGGTGACCAATGCCTCCCGTCTGGTGTGGGGTGGCCACTAGGGAGAGATAGAGATCAGGGCTATCTGGTGTCTGGCGGAAGCCCGCCCCCAAATCAAGTTGTTGCAGCTTTGGGCCATCTGCTTGGCATTGAAAGACTTTCTACTGACCATCAAATGGCAACACATTTTTGTAAAAATGCTATCATTTTGGGGTGCCTGAGGGTGGGACCCTAAAAAGGTTCAGCAAAGCCAAGGGTTCAACATGGGCTTACCGTGCCCTCTTAAATGGCATTTTCAAAAGCATATCAGGACGCAGGAACCATGCCCTGCTCCCTGTACTGTCGGCCTATGGAGACACTTCTCTCTTGCAGCCACCCAATCAGAATGCTCTCACTCTGGTCCCATGGTCGCAGGTCTGATACTACATACCCAGAATAGGGTACCAGAGCAGAATGCGCCCTCATCTCATTAGAATTGTTTATTTGTTAAAATTTTGGATCTAAAGTCCGTCTTCGAATACAAGGATATCTCTAGCTTGATTGACAAGTTGATTCAATTTGAGGTCTACAAAATCAACTTGTATAAAGCTGAATTTTTGAAAACTACTGAACAGATGTACACCAAAGCAAGCAGTGGTACTGCCTGGATTAGAAATCTGCTGTCATGCCATCTTTGGTTTAATTCCGGTCTGCCTGTTGTTCAATAGGGCTGCCAAAAGCTTCCTATGGGAGTTCAAATGTAAAGGTGCCCCGCACCCTTTTTTGTTTCTGTCTCACAGATTTGCATGAAACTCACCATGCCGAATCTATATCGGATGAGCTTTATTTTGTTTTTTTCAAGTTTCATGCAGATTCGTCAAACAGTGCCATAGTTATTAGCAAGACAAAAAAGCTTTGGAAAAACCAATCGATTTGGCCTTGAGAATGCTTTAATTATTTTTAAGTGGCATGCATACTTTTAAAAACAAACAAAAGTAACAAAGAAATTATTCATACCCATTGCAAAAATAAATGGAAAAAAATAAGCAATGAAAGCGAAGACTGGACTCCCCTGGCACTGAAGTGGGCTGATTCATTGTCCCATGCTGTACAATGTGATGGGTGGATGCAAATCGTGAATTACACTCAAACAGATCACCAGCGGATAGAAGGGGCTAACTGAAAGCTCCTCTGAATATTTATTCGGATTTTTTTTTTAAAACATGATGCTGGGGAAGGAGGCAGCTTTAATCAGTCTCTGGGAGACACATAGGTATATGTACCTTTGTTCGTTTGATGGTTCTGGTGACGACATAAACCACGAAGCTTAACCAAAGGCCCATCTGAATACCGAAATCTAAAATTCCTTGTTTGCAAATGTCACCAGAACCCCAGGAGAGAATAATACAGCCTTATTACACATGCTATCCATTATGTATTTTTTTGTATTACATGTTTATTTGGGGGCTGGAGTTTTACCTTGAAAAACCTGATCTCTGCAAAGTGCTAACAGTGGGCAGTTTTGTGAAGTTCCACTTTTTTCACAAAAGGCAGACCATTTCCCACTTTAGCTGCCGTAGGAAAGATATTTATACTAAAAATGATGTGAAAGTAAAACTTTACTCAGGATATGTGCTTTTTTGTTGGCATTAAATCTATACAGTAGCGTTTAAGATATTAGCATTCTGAAAAGCTGTTGAGTGGGCTTTAAAGCGTTAACAGTTTTATCTCTCTTGCTCGCTGTCATTTAAAATTGAAATTCAGTAAGCCACTTATCATATTTCTCATTTTAAATTTGAAGACGATCTGATTGGCTGGATTAGGGATGAAATTGTTAGGCCACTTTGAAACTTGTAAATCAGCTCCCACTCGAGACTTTTGCACCGAGCAAAAACCACACTCCAGATACAGTTGCTGCACGCTCCTTTGATATCACAAGGCAACGGAGCCTGCTGCACTGTTCAACGCCGAAAATAGTGTCAGGATCTTCATGATTTGTCTCATGCCAAAGTGGTGGCTAATGTGCTTCATCCCCTCTGGCTTCAAGATTTGAATGCCAAGGTATTCCAGCGTACAGTGAATTGGACTAGTATATTAGTGAATTTGTTGTAAAGCTGCGCCAAGGAGGCAGTCCTCAGAGGCCTCCAGGGAAGATTTGTGTGAGTAGTTGGAATGAAGTGGAAAGATGGTGGCCTCAAAATAATCTGGCCATTGAAAGCCGTTTCTAAATCTGTGATGTATCCAAATTCAGTGGTGCTAGTTTGGGGTGGGGCAGCATGGGGGGGGAGGGGGGGCGAGGGAGGGTACTGAATTGCCTAGGATGTGTTTGAGTGAAGGACTGTTTTTTGGAGGTACAGATAGTACAGAATTTTGATTTGTGAGGCATTCACAAATCATAAAATTTGAGGCCATTCATAATTCTGTGACAGACCTACAGCTTAATGTGGCTCAATGAAGGCTTGGTTTGCTGGTGAGCACTAGTGGAATGTGGAAAGTGATCGCCACAGGGTTCGCAGAAGGGCATGACGTAAGATGGTGAAGAGCTTGGGTCAACCTTGCCTGACCCCACGTGACCTGTCAGAAGTCGAACAGTCAGAGGCTCATATTAGTCTTAGAGATCAGTTGAAGAATTAGAATATGAAACAAGGGAGGGAGTAGTCAGATACTTCTGCTGCCAATAGCTTCAACTAATCTAAAATGGTGTACAAAGCGATTTTAAGGATCATGGCTGTTGTCGAGAAACTGACAATAAGTTGGCAGTGACAAGGCTGAGGGTGATGCCGGCTTATTTGAACTATTCTTTGAACGTCTGGTTTTTTAAATGAGATGAGCCTGGATGCATAGCGTCTGAGCATTCTAGGGATTTTTTTGTGTATGAAGTACATGGGGTTGGTGCTGTTAGAACCTCTTTCTTGATGGTATTTTTAAGAATCTGGTTCGGTGAAAACATGGGATCAGTGCTTGGTTTTTCATATCATCATTTAACTAGTGATTGTTTTCAAAGAGACGTTTTCTAGTCATGAATGTAAACTATTTGGACCCTTTTAAACTTTTTATCTATTACTGATAGCTCTTTTTAATCAATTCACTTTTGGAAAATTAAAAGTGAACGCCCTTAATCCTTCAAATAGTCAAATTAGTTAAAATGCATTTCATTTGTATGTGTTATGTTTAATAATATTCAGTATTTCACTCATGCGGTGGAAGTTTACCGAAGCAAATGTTCCTGTATCCCCATGCTGTACGGATCCAAGTGGCAGATGTGCCAGGAATTTGAACAGGAATGCAAACATATTGGGGCACAAGTTAATAACCACACCTGCACCTGTCTGAGTGAGACAAGCTTACTTCTAGCTGTGCTTGAAAAAATCAAGAGTAGAGGCTGGGTTTGATATGCAAACAAAGGTTTAAGACAAATAGCGCAATAAAACACCTTTTGTCCTCCAAGCCTATATGACGTATTTAGTCATTTTTGTTAGACTTGTGGTTGCAGATTTCTAAACCTTGTAAGACAATGCTGTGTACTGCTCGACAGAGCAAGACGGCACATATTAAGGTATTTGTAATTTTGTAAGCCCAGTAAGAAACGTTTCAATATAGTGCTAGTTTAGAACTCAAAGATTCCCTTGAGTGTATAATAGATTAGTTTGGCCCAATACAACAAAAAGCACATGTTACGGATATAAATTTACTGCCAGGTCCCCAGATGTCCATTATTCAGACAACTATATTGAATTGGCTTGATGTGAGTAAAATCATTGTTTTGTTGAAACTACAAGTATTGTTAAATTTCTACCTGACTGCACGTGTGGCTCGGTCATCACCTTCAATAGCTCCTTTATCCACTAACATAAAACTGCACTTAGGCCAACTCAGTCTAATAAGACCGGAGGGGTCTCAAAAACAGATATCCCTTGTTCAAGTTATTGCCACCTTCTCAGAAGCTGAACATACACAAATCCAGCAGGCTAGATTAAAAAAGCACTCTGTCCCATTCCGGTTACCGTTCATATAAACACAGACACCGACAGTAGATACAGATTGCCAGAGGCTTTCAGTCTGTTCAAGGCCTGCCCACGCTGTATATCATACTTTGTCAAGCAAGCCTGAAAAATAAATTTTGCTCACTCAAGTATGGTAAATTGGATCTTTTAGCCTGAAACTAAAAAAGGAATTAACAATGTCCCAAAGCAAATCCAATTAGATGTTTTTGGGACTTATACGACAGACACTACAAATTCAATTGCCTCTAAGTGCTCTCTGTATTTCAGAGGAGTTGCAGCCAACCTAAGAATGGTGGACAGTCAGGCGAAGAAAATCTTGGGCGGCTTGCCGATCTTTGAGCTTTGGCATTGTTTTTTAGCCTGTCATTATCATTTCACACAATAGGGATTGATTCTGCATTAAAAAAAATACAGATATGATTTCTTATGAAATAAGGAGCTGGTTTGATCTGTCAGTGACTTACGAGACGTGTAGTCATTTTTTGATGTAAATGAAACAGGTAGACTAAAGAGTGTAATGATTTGTAAAACATAAAGCCAAAAAATGTACACAGTGTGTTGTCATGGGTTTCCATATTATGGCACTTCTAAATGTATTACATCAGCATTTCTGCTCTGTAAGGACACTCAATAAAACCCCTATTGTTACGTCACAAACAACTTTCCCTCCCTTCCTTGACCAATTTGCATGAAACTCTTCCAGAATAAAGTTCAAATTAAGACTTTTATCATACCAAAACTTCGTACAAACTTAACCAGCGGATTATAAATGGTGGGGATCCCAAATCAAATTTAACATGCGAATCTGCATTGCAAATTTAGCCAAGAAAACTTTAAAGAAATACCAGACTGGAAGTATATCAAATGTGGCTGCAATTGTTGCCTTTGGTTGGTGTGGAGGTTTTTCGGTCAGCAAATTTTGAGTATTAAGCAAAAGAGGCGTGCACAAGTATTGGACGTTTCAGTTAATCTTAGTGGACATACAGAAAAATATGAAAATCAATAAAGAAGCCTGCTGATTGTTTACATTTTTCCATTGTTAGTAAACACTATAGAATGTGGTGCACTTACATTCATACCTTAATACTGCACATTCAATGCTACATTCTGGCTTTTCCTAGTATAATAACGGCCCCCCCTTTGACATACTGTGGACATTGTCTGCAACATGCGGGCTATCCCTGGCATTATGGTGGACCATCCTTGTCATTATTGTTGCAGTTTCTTGCATAATGGTGGCCCTCCGTCTGGGCTGCTGATGCTCATTAGTGTAAGGCTTGTTTCTGCTGGAGCGCATTTAACCTCATTAAAGTGTATATCCTTTAACATACAGGATTGGGTATTCAATGACAAAACCGCCTCAAAATTAATGAGAAAGAAACTATAGTTAAATTTAGTCCCAAGTTGACTTGAAGTAAATAGTGACCACAACAAAACTTCTAAACAAAAGAAACTGATCAGTTAGATATCTCCCATCTACATAGCCTCTCGTTATTTCACACATACAGTATGCATGCTGTCAAATCTTACAAATTATTCCACACATAAGGTAGTGCAATACATTATGTGTAATATCAGTAATATTTACTGATCAATAAGACAAATTAACTAACGGATAAAACATAAAATCATCCAGTGTGATGTGAAGCGTGCTTAGTAACTTAAGATGACATATCATCCAATAAACACTTGCATCTCCTGAATAGAAAGGCTCTAAGCAAATAACAATACATACCCACAACAAACATACATTCAAATAATTATCAATTCCATTTTGATTCCCACACTACTAAAGGAAAAAGTGAATCTTTCAAAGTCTCGAAGACAGAGCAGTACTGCCCCTTAGAGCCTAATTTTGAGTTTGACTAATGAGTTTTCCGTCACAAAAATGACTGATGTCCCGTCAACCTTATTACAAGTGATTATGATAGCGTCAAGTTTGTGATTGACTATCCATCCGCCAAACTCTGCTTTTGGGTAGGCCCAGTGCACAACCCTCGTTGAGTATGGACTTCGGCCCTGTAACAATCCCATCGATGGGTGCCAACACAGGCAGCTAAGATCTGTTGCATACGTCTTTAGTCTGCGTGCAAAGTTTTTTTCCCTTATTTTTTTAAATACCTTTATTTTCCCCTTTTTTTAAAGTCTTTTTTTTAGGTTTAGATAACTTTTATCTCACAGAGGTCTTAAAGGCTACCTGTTGCATACCATTGGTTGGTTTTAATATCACTTACATTTGCTTGCTTGTTATTGGTCAGCTTCCGTAGGCTTCCTTCCTCTTTATCCTTTTCCTGGAGCATAAACAAATGACTTGTGTCCTTCTACTCCACATTATTTCAGATACTCCTTTTTCATTTTTGTTTAAGCACTCTATGAGAGTGTGTGTTTTTTCAACTATCTCCCTCGTGTACTTCTCCCCGCTCCATCGTCCTTTCAAGTTTCTCCCTCCCACCCGCTAACCCTTTGTTGTTATAGTTTGCTTTCCCCAGCACCTCCCTCCCAACCTCTGTTGTCCTTGTGCATGCCTCCAGCCGGTCCTGCCCACCCTTCATTGTCTGATTGCTTGCCCCAGCCCCTCCTGCACACTTGCTATGTCCCCAGAAGCCTAGGCAGTGTGTCATGGGCCGTAGTGTAGGGGCCCTAGCTGCTGTTTGAATGATAAAATGCAGCGATAATCTAGGTTTAGTGAGCCCCTCCGGCATCTGGGTCCCAGTGCCAATGCACCTGCTAAACCAGTGAAAGCTGCGCCCCTGTGTTTGCTCCCCCACCTGCTCTCTTGCCTCCTTCCCTCCGTGTTCCCTCCCTTCAGCCCTCTGTACCTCCCTCCCTTGCTTCGTGTTGTCTCAGGGAGCAATCAAGAAAAAAAGCGCCATGACACTGCCATGTCATAGCACTTTTTTTTAGCCATGCTGCACAGCAGACGCTCTGCTGTATGTGTTCTGTGTACCAAAGGGCAGTAGATCCTTTAGTGCTGTAGCTTTGCTATGAGGAGGGGGTATTGAACTGCTGCTACTCGTGCCACTCCCTTTGTATGATGAAGGCAAGCTTACACGGATGTCCTCAGGGCAGTGCCCCCTGCTTACTTTACCTCAGGTGGGATCGCCTTACAGGAGAAAAAAATGCGTTAGGCCAAAGAGTGTACAAAGCAAAGAGCCCCAATGGGATGCTTGCAGATGTTGCCACCTTTTGGTTGTGTGAATAGACTTTGTTTAAAAGAATGACGAGGTGCATTCAGTAGAGCGAGAAATCACTGCCCACTCAGACTAACATCATCCCCAAGAAAATAACCATTTCAGACATTCGTTTAGGAGGCAAGATGTGCCTAAGCAGAGATACTCCAGGTACACAACCCTTCCTTATTTCACCTCGTCTCTCAACAAGGTCCTCTCGGTCACGGCTGACTTTTCTTGACATCTTTTAAACAGATGTGCATTGTTGCTCGAGTTGAGGAATGCTAGAATGCCGTGTCAACATGTGTGTTGACCTCAGTCACTCTAAATAGTAACCAGCAGCCATCACTCAGTACCCTTCGGCGCAGAGGTGAAAGACTGATCCATCTTGTTCCACTGCTTGTAGTCTCTTGGCTTTCTGTTGATTTACGGGGCTCGATTTCTCTGAGTTTATCCACGGGTGGCATGCTTATGTCTAAGGATGGCATAAGCTGTCCTCCTAATTCTTTCTCCACTCTTACATCCCTCCTTGCCACTTCTGTTCCCCGCAGGACTTTGATGTAGCTTGGACCAACTTGAGAGCATTGGGGCTACTAACATAACAAGCATAAACCACAGTGGCTGCTACTGTGAAAGCAAACTGGCAGGCAGTGTGGGTGAGCAGTGCAGGTGGCAATTCGAGGTAGAAAAACAGGGAATAGAAAATATTACTTACCTGCTGGCCGCCGCTTCTATGGTATTTTGCTCATCTGCTCCTGTCTACTCCCAGCAGCCAATACACAGGCTCCCAGACACTCCATGGCCAATCCAGACGCTGCTCTCATGCTGGTAATGCGATTACCAGCTTGAAAGCAGCACCACGATTGGTCTGAGCGGCCTGGTTTTTGGTTCGGACAGGGACGGGGAGTCAGTGCATGTTCCCCATACAGCTCGGGTTAGAAAAAGGCTAAGTGCACATGTCGGTTTGGCCAGGCCGAGACAGCCAGCCAAACCCACATGCGCACGTAGTGCTCACCATTCCTCCTCCCTGTTGCTGGCTCTCCATCAAGATGGCCCCACACCCAAGACTGGGCTCAGTGACAGTGAAGAACAATAAAATGACAGCGAAGAACAATAAAATGATAATTAACTTGCTTTATTATCATTTTATTTTTCTTGTGTGCATTGCTGAAAGAGTGGTGGGGCGACGCCTCCGCCTTAATGGAGGAGCCGCTGCTGGTAAAACACAAATGTATTGCAGCTGTAATTAACCTATTGCCGTGATCTGAGATAACTCGTATACAAATTATGTAAGTAAACATTGGCTTTGTAAAAATGGGATAACACATGGAGACTGATGTGTAGCAGAAGGATCAGTACCCCATATGATGGACACATCAATGGATTTGACCCCCAGAAAGAAAGCATAGAATGGGACTACATAATTACTTTTTTGAACACCGACATTTTTGTATTTATCTTTGGTACCTACATAGCAAAAGATCAAATTATCATCGTCATTTCAAGATGCTGGGTTTTTATATCTATTTTTTTGGGCATACATCTTTCAAAGATGTTACCTTTCTGTTCGTGTGCGCCTATATGTGTGATGTTCACATGCTTTTTAGAGCGATGCCGCTTGATGGTGTCAGTGCTTTTCTATAAGAGTAACACAATGGATCCCACCTCTTGCCTCTCCTCCAAAAGTAACATTTGAAGAGCTAAGCGAATCTCCCTCAAACTTGCAAGCAATGCTTAGGGCATTGCGCCACTCCGGTCAAACTGGCTGGACTTCGGTTCTTTTTATCGGTGATACAGAACTGAAAAGCTAGTTTCTCACCTCAGCTGCTAGTCTACAGCGGGTGGCTCCACCGTGTGTGATTCACTGCCGCTGTGGCTTTCGGTTTGCACAATGAGGCCACTCATAAATGTAAGCCACCGGGCTGTCCCTCGGGCCAGCCGGGGTTGATGGTTCACACACACCTCCCTTTGCACAACAGTTCGCTCGCTGTTTACCTAGCTTTCGAGGACCGGCCTATTTTGAAACGGTGTTTATTCTGCGCCCACTGAGGGTGTGAACAGCTAGCTCACACACAGTGTGCACAGCCGCCACTTAAAGCTATTTCTGAATTCCTCTCATATCTTACCAATAAGAGCGTTTTATGCGAAGAATGCCGCCATCCATAGAGCCGAAAGCAGGCCCTGGCAATGAAAGTATTAAAAATCGAGTTAACAGGACTTCGTGTTATGAAAAGTAACCCGTGGTTGAGACAAAGTTATAAATACAGCAGTGAATGGGACAGTAAACAAACCACCTAATCTCTGTCATGTGTTCGCACTATATAAAGAAAGAATGATTTATTTTGGGGCTATTTTATCACATAGACGATTACTGCCAGTCTTCTAGAGTCCGTGTTTTCAACCGCTAGAAATCCTGAAATAACTTTGCCTCCAATGGGCGAGCTTATCTGAATTATTTGTCATAGGGCCGGCCAGGCCAGCCAGAAGCTTTTGTTGTGCCACAGGGCACAGACCTTCGCGGAGCCCCTCTCTGGTTTGTATTCCAAGGAGTAACTCGTAATTATGACAAATGTTCTTTGTGGAAAGAGAAAACATATTGTGTGGCGCTGTCTAATGGTGGGTGTTGTCTTCTTATGAGGGCCCTGGCGTTGGCCTTCTTCTGCAGAGCAGAGCAGTTCTTTCTTGTGACATTTTGTTGTAGCTGGAGCACCTCAACAATAAAATGCAGTATATAGAACAATATAATGCAAGAGCTGTAGTCCAGACTTGATTACAGAAACCACCGTGTGATGTAGATGGTGGCACAGGGTCATGGAGGGACAGTCCTTGAAAGCATTCTAGTCAAATGGTTTTTACATACTTACACATTGCCATTTGAGGGATAGGTAGATAACATCATTGTTCTAGTTACGTGATTTATTTTATTATGTACTTCACATCATTTGAGCTATCGATGTGCAGTGTTGCTAAGGTTTTTTTGAGACCTTGCTGATTTCGCACATAAAACAACCAAATAAAAAAAGATGTAAATGTCAACAAAGTTTGTGATTTAATTATCTTGAGAATAGGACATGAGAGCCATAGAAAGTGAAAAGCTGTTATTTACTTATTTGGAACATCATGTATTCCATACACGAGTTAAAATGTAGAGAAAAATGCTCTCGACAAAAGTGCCAGTTAAAGCAGGAAACAATGATAAGTGAAAGTCAGTAATTGGAACTATGCAAGTCTATGTGCATGTATTAAAGCTTTTGCACACCTTTAATTAGAGCCGAAGGGCCAGATGTACGACCCTTACATTTTGCGACTCGCAAAATGCAATTTACAGCAGTGTCTCAGACACTGTTGATGATTCCTAATGGGGTTGCAAATTGCCTCCCTCATTAATATTCATGAGGCAGGTGCTATTTGCGACCCTATTAGGAATGGTGGCCTGGTGGGGTCAGCAGACCACCATGTCTGTGACTGCTTTTTTAATAAAGCAGATTTGCTTTTTTAAATACAGCCCATTTTCCTTAAAGGAAAATGGGATGCATTTAAAAAACAAAAATTAAACGTTTCATTTTCTAATACCAGGCAGTGGTCTCTTGGACCACTTCCTGCTCTTAAAAAGTATTTTCGCACGCATTCACAAAAGGGAAGGGGTCCCCTGGGGACCCCTTCCTGTTTGTGACTGGCTTACCACCTACTTGAAGTAGGTGGTGATCTGCGAGTGTTTTGCGACCGCAAATGTGGTCGCGAAACAATGGTACATTTTGTTGTGACTCGCTGTTAGGAAGGGAGGCCCCTGCCTAATAGCGAGAGTCGCAAATGCTATTTTGCGAGTCACCGACTCGCAAAATAGAGTTTGTACATGCCAGGATTCTGTTTTGTGGTCGAAAACGGGCCAATTTCCTGTTTGCGACCGCAAAAAAAGGTCATACATCTGGCCCGAAGTCCTGTGGTTTGAAGTTCAGAAATTGGAGCCACTCAATTCCTCCTCCTTTCTGTTCTCTTCCTCAGCCATTTATGATTACTTGAACCCACATCAAAGTTTAGGAGGGATAGAATAGAAAATTTACCACACGTGGTAAATAACCCCTATTCCAAGTTTTGAAAGTAAGACTTGACATGCAGAATTTGTTTGAACACACCCAGGGCCTGTATGTACATAACATTTTTGCGTGTGCAGATGGCCCGGTTCACAGAATTAAGCCATTGGCAACCACAAAAAAAATATTCTGGGAATGTACAATAGCCTAATTGTGAATAGGTATTTGGAAGTAGCTTGTTTAGGGCGTCCCTTCAAAATACAGAATCGCAGTAGTATTTATTAATGTTTAACAACTGAATTTTGGTTGCAAAACTATTTTTTTATTGACACCTCGAAGAAGGTGGTAACCATTCGCAAATGGGAAATGGTCCCATTGAGTCCCATTCACCTTTGAGAATATTCAACAAAATATTTTTTAAGAACAATTAGTGGTCCCGCTGGCCTGCCTACTCTTAAAAAATGAAACTTAAGCGTTTCATTTTTAGTTTTTGAAACGCATCCTGTTTTCCTTTAAGGAATACGGCCTCAATTTTTTTTTTTTTAAATGCCTTATTTAAAAGCAATCACAGTCATGGTGGTCTGCTGGCCCCAGCAGGCCACCATTACAGTGATGGCTATAATTCCTAATGGGTTACAAACTGTTACCTACCTCATTAATATTCAGGAGGTAGGTTGATTTGCCACATATTAAAAATCGCTAATTAAAAGTAGAAAGGTTTCTTACATTTGGAATTGCGATTTCCTAAATGTAACTCGGTAAAAATCACAATTAAGGAATTGCAGTTTCTAATTGTTGTATATGTGGCCTCTAATTCTGCATGCTGTGCCTTCTTCCCGGGCCTCGAGGCTCACCCCCAGGTACATTTCGGCTAGTTTGACCTACAGGAATCTATTAGTGGAAACCCAAGAGTGTATGATGGGTATCACTCCTAATTTCTATCGCTGTGCAAACTCCTATTTCCACAGGGATCGGAATTGAACCTTTAACTTGCAGTGAGTACCAGAGTGTGTGTTCCTTTGAGGGAATATACATAAGTCAACAGCGTTTTGGCGTGTATATTTTTTTTTGTGCCAAAAACTGCCATTTCGATTAAGAAAAAACTGTCATTTTGATAAAGTCCCGCACCTCTTATGAAACATTTTCTAGCAGTGATCTTCTTGGAGGGCCAGCACGCGCTCCTCGTAAAAGACCTGTTTGGCTGGTCCTGCACTGTAAACTCCCTTGCTCAGCTAGGAATGGCACTCTTTATTTAGCTGCGCATTATCAGCAATCCCGGAGAATGAGATTACAAGGCCATGCTTGCTCAAGGAGCAGCTCTCGAGTGTTCGGCTGTTTACCCAAGGGTTAGGCCCCAGACACCCTCGCAGCAGCTGGGCCTGATTACTCAGCATCCCTCTTGGTATGTGTCAGCCGGCCTGGATCGATATTACCCGGGAGAGAGCTGTTTAAACAAACCGAGAGCCCCCGGGATTACAGCAGATGAAAAAATAATGCGCAACAAATCTGGTGACGGCAGACGCAGAGTCTATTATTGCAGCGTGGGGAGGCCTGCTGCACGAGAGGAGCTCGCGCGTGTTACGTAGGGCAGTGGTGGGGAATGTTTACATGGCTGCCTCCCAGCCCCTGAATTTCGGAGGCCGGGACTACTTGCCCACAAGGTGTAGGGTTACACTTTCCCACAAGGTGTGTGGTTACACGCAGTGTTTAAGGATGAAGACCTATGCTCGAGCTGTGACAGCCGCACAGTGAAGATAAGAACCTTTTAATGTGTTTATTTCCACAACAGTTCAAAATCAACTTTTTTTTATAGCTGCTTTGGCCCAGGTGCACTAAACGAGGGTACAAACTGCGGTTAAGACGTCTTGTGACCTACTTGTCATGTTACAAAGCGACCTAAGAACTTCCATTGACAAGCAGCCATGCATGTGTAGTAAAATACACACCAGTTGCTGGGGCAGTAACTCTTTTCACACTCTATGATGTTGATTAGGTGCCCGGTTCTGTCATGCTGAACCACTTCCATAACGCAGTGGGTGCTACTAAAGATTACTTACCAGCCCTTTAAGCTTGTCTTTCTTTGCTCGATCAGCCATCATTTTTCAGAACTACAGTTGATGATACCTATTTTTTAAAGAGTTTTCACCCGTGCTTCCTTCATATTTGCATAGCAGGACCTTAACTTTATGCTAAGTTTGGAGATGTGTGCTCCATTCGAGCTTGTCCACAGCGGTAAAGCGTTTGACATTAAAGACTTTGTTTTAGGTGGAGATTGTAACCAGGTTATTGATCCATTTCTCGATCGCAAATCCAATGTACGTTTCATTCCCCACAAACCTCATAAGCAGTTTTTGAACACTATCTTTCAAACAAACCTCTCCGACTCTTGGAGACTCATACATCCAGACACTCTAGATTATTCCTTTTTCTCACACCCCCACGCCTCTTCTCCTAGGTTGGATTATATCTTTCTCTCTCAATCTCTCACTCAGAATCTCTTATCCTCCTCTATTGAGCCTATTGTTATTTCTGATCACGCTCCTGTTATAACAGATATTGATTTAATTCCTCCTCGTCCCACGCCCTCTCGATGGCGCTTTAACTCTGCTCTTCTTACCGACCCTAATTTTTCTTCTTCATTTCGTACTTTTACTGCTGACTTCTTTCAAACTAACTCTACTCCCGACACTCCCCCTCATATTCTCTGGGACCCTTTTAAAGCTACGGCACAAGGATTTATTATTGATTTTGTTTCTAGGAAAAAGAAACAATTTCTCCAAAAATCGTAAGTCCTCTCTTGCATATATTAAGAAATTAGAACATCAATTCTACACCTCTTCTGAGAAATGTATGTCTCCTGAACTTTTACGTGCAAAGATTTCCTTTAAAAAATTTACTACAGATAATGCCTCCTCAATTCTTCTCCGTAGCACTGGGCGTTATTACGGTGGTCGTAACAAATCTGGGAAGCTTTTAGCTAATTATCTCAAATCTCGTAAGGAACGTACCTCCATTGAATCTATTTTTTCCTCTGACAACGTTCTTCTCCACACTAATGAGAAAATTCTTGAACAATTTCAACTTTTTTATCAACAACTTTATACTCCAGAATCCCCTCCTACTTCTTCTATGCTCAATTCTTACTTTGATAAATTACCTAAGCCTTCCACTTCTCATCTTAATTTTTCATCCCTTGATCTTGATCTCTCCCTCCATGAACTGTCTACGGCTCTGTCTTCTCTTACTAAGGGTAAAACTCCTGGCCCTGATGGATCTCCGGTGGAGTTTTATTTGCATTTTTCTGACCTTCTATTACCTAAACTTTTATTACTTTTTCAATCCTTTTGCTCTTCTGGTATGGCTGCAGGTACCTTTCAAGAGGCCACCATTTGTCTCATCTCGAAAGATGGTCGTGATCCTCAATTTTGTAAAAATTATCGTCCCATCTAGTTAGTTAATGTTGATTATAAACTTTTCGCCAAATTACTTGCTTTACGTTTAGATTCCTTTATGCCACACCTTATTGGTAAAGAACAATGCGGTTTAATTAAAGGAAGGCTTACTTCTGATAACTCTCGTCTTTTTCTGAACATTTTAAACAAAGCCCCTTCTTTCTCACACCCCTTAGCTGCTATTTCTGTCGATGCTGAAAAAGCTTTTGACAGAGTAGACTGGTCCTTTTTATTTGCTGCACTTAAATGGCATGGCTTTAGCTCCAAATGTATTTCTCTCATTTCCTTAATATATTCTTCACCTAAAGCTTCTGTTCTTGTGAATGGTCATCTTTCTTCTTCTTTCACTTTGCAAAGAGGTGTTCGTTAAGGTTGCCCTCTCTCTCCACTTCTTTTTGTTTTAGCCTTTGAACCTTTTTTGTCCTCAATTCGCCAGAATTCTTCCATTTCCGGTTTTCCCTATGGTGAACAGCAATTAAAACTTTCTGCATATGCTGATGACATTCTTTTATTTATTTCAAATCCTGAATCGTCTATTCCTTCTTTATTGTCCGAAATTGAAGCATTTTCTCTTGTATCTGGTTACAAGCTCAACTCAGATAAAACAGAAATTCTCCCTTTGACTAAGTTTTGTCTTCCTCATTTCTTTTCCTCCACTGCTTTTACCTGGAATAGTACCAAGATTAAATATCTTGTGATTTGGTTTTCTAATTCTATTTCTTCTTCTGTTAAACTAAACATGTCTGCTGTTCTTTCCCGAATTGATCAATTATTTTCTTCTTGGAATCCTCTCTTTCTTTCTTGGTGGGGTCGTCTAGACTCTATTAAGATGATGATTGCTCCTATTCTTATCTATACGCTCTCCATGCTGCCTGTACATATACCTACTCTCTATTTCAAACGTCTTGACTCTTCCATCTCTAAATTCCTTTGGAAAAATAAAAGATCTAGAATTTCTCTCCTATCTCTTCGTAGACCTAAATCAAATGGCGGTGTTAATTTCCCAGATTTTCGTCTCTATCATAAGTCCTTTTCTTTTCGTCAAGCTTCACGTTGGCTCTCCTTGGACTCTCCTCCCCTCTCTCCTCTTTGGCTTTCTATCGACCGTTCCTTTTTATCGCCCTTTTCATTTGACGAACTCATACGTTTCTCTTCTAAACCTCCTTATGATTCATTCCCCTTGTTTAAACACACTTCCTCTCTTCTTAAACCTTTATTCTCTCCTGCACCTATGTCGCGTGAATCATTTTTACAATTACCCCTGTGGTATAATTCCCTTCTTCTTGTAAATAATAGACCTATCAACTGGACCTCGTGGAGACTTAAGGGTATTATCTGGATTCGTCAGCTCTTTGATGGTGCATTGCCTTGTTCTTTCCCACACTTTCAACTTCAATTCTTTCCTGCAGAAATACACTCTTCTTATGGAACTTATTCTTGAGCGTTATTATTTTCTTCCTTCATCAACAACCATTGCTTCCCCTTCCCATCTTTTGACCCTGCTCCGTACTCTTCCAAAGGCGTCTCTTATTTATAAATTATTTTCTTCTCCTAATCCGGAGCGTCTCAAATCTAAAGTGGAACTCTCCTGGGAAGCCGATTTGGGTTGTACTTGGCCTATTTCCCTATGGGATAAAATATGGTCCAAATCCTTGAAGATTTCTCGCTCTGCCTCCCTCACTCAATCTCTCTTTTTTCTTTATCATAGACTTTATCTTTCTCCTCTTTCTCGCTTCTCAGCTCCCTCTGACTCTACCTGTTGGACTTGTAAGGCACCTAAAGCTGATCTTCTGCATATGTTCTTTCACTGTCCTACGGTTTTCATTTTTTGGAAACAGGTTTGGTCTTGTATCTCCCGTATTTTCTCTCTTTCGCTTCCATACTCACCCCCTCTTCTTTTTCTTGGCAGTCTCTCTGATACGCTAACTTTACCCTCACGCTCCCTGGGTCTCTTCGACCTTATGCTGGCACTTGCCTTTCAACACATATCCGCTAATTGGAAATCTCTTACAAGTATTTCCATACAACACTGGTGGAACTCTTTATGTCATTTTCATAGACTTGATGTCTCCTTCGCCTCCTCCTGTAAACCACCTCGTAATGTTGATCTCTACTGGTTACCTCTTACCGTATACCTTGATCATTTAGCTCAACAGAAAACATTTCCTACTAATTCCGAAAATTTTAAACCCCCTTGAATGATTTTACTCTCTCCTCCTTGTATGTTTTTCATACTGTTTTTTTACTGTCCTTATTATGGAAAATGTTTTTTGCATAACCCATATACCTTATGATATTCGCTTGTGTGTTTATTTTTTGCCTTTACCGTTAGGTTTATAACAATATTTTGGTTTCTTTTATTTCTTCCCCCTTCCTTCCTGTTCCCCCTTTTCCTTTTCAAAATACCATAAAATGCTTTTAGTCTCTAGCTTGTCATTAGGATTGTTATATTCCTTATTTGAATTGTATATTTTATATCCTCCTTCCTGATGTCAATTGCTATAATTGTTATAATAAATAAAGCTTTTCAAACATAAAAAAGACTTTGTCATCACGTCTGTGTATCATATTAGCTGTAGTCTGTCAGTTCATCCTCTGTATTCTCCCTTTTTCTCTAATGAGCTAGTTTTAGATCCACGCCCCCTTTCTTCTGAAAGCGGAGCCCCCTTTCCATGTGAGGTAGTCTATCACGCTCTCCGCATTCTCTCTCCCCTGCATCCATCTGAAGGGGAGTAGTGACTTCACCGCTTGTTCCCATGACATGCCCTTGGCTTCTGTAATAAAAGGACTAGAGAGTACTGTGCCAGAAATCAACTTTTTATTGTGTCCAGTCTGAGCATGCGGTGCCTGGGCAGCCATTCCAAGCCTGTCTTCTATTCATGGTTCCATCGTTGACATTGTGGGAATACTCTTCCAGCCTGACCATGGGATGCCTCTTCTACCTCTCCCACTTGCAGCCTCTACTCCTGACTGACTCTTCACAGTCTGGGCGGGGAGCTCATTCTGGGAACTCGAAGTCAGTGCCATCTGATACAGATCAGGTTTGCCTCTCTGCATAAACTGAAAGCTATCTTCCTAGTGATGAAAGACTCCCTTCCAGTACCGAGGCCAGGAGTGGTTTTGTTGTACATGGATACTTTTGTTTGCATTTTCTGTGTCTGTAAACAATCAGGCATGCATATCCTGCAGTTATGCTTGCTGACAGTAGAGCTGTGTGATTGGGTGATTGATTGCAGCATGTTTCACCCGGCCTCTCGCATTGTGCAAGTCAACCATGGCAGGGCTGACATGTGACTATGCTCTCTTTACATTTAAGAGATTTATCAATTAGCCTGTAATTCTGTCTTCAAGTCCTGGCGCACCTATGTATTGACTCATTCTTCACTGACCTGTACTGCAAGTATAACCATTTCACCCCTGCGAGGATGTCCGCAGGGTCAACTTAAGGATTTTTGGGCCCTGGCAAGACATATTTTAGGGCCTCATGTTCGGAACAACATTAAATGTATTAATAATCTCAGATATTTCAAACCTCATGAGTGGTGAGTTTGAGAGAGTTGAGGTACAGAAGGGGGGAGAGAGGTAGAGATAAAAATGGGGATTTTCTGATTCATGAGGTAGCGAGAGATTAGATATAATAAAATAGAGGCAGAGAGAAAGGAAGCAGAGAGAGGTGAGGTAGAAAGACCGGAGAGGTAGAGAGAGAGAGGCATGAAAGACAGCAGAGCAGGAGGTAAGAGTAAATTACAGGGAGGTAGATGGTGTAGACAGAGGCAAAGAAGGTGATCAATGTAGGTAGGGAGACAGATAAGTAAGGTACAGAAAGAGATATAGAGTGGAGAGTAATGGATAGAGAGAGAGAGGCACAGGATTGACAATAGAGAAAGGAACAGAGTAGAGTGAATGAGAGAGGGAGGAAGAGTGAGACAGGAAGAAAAGCAGAGAGGTTAGAGAGGCATTCTTCTGAATACCCTAATCATTTTATCAGGTGAACCCTTGAATGGTGGGGGGTCTCGGAAATTTCCCACTTTACCCATGGCTTAAAATATCTCTGAGCATGGATCCGCTTGGGATAGCCTGAGGTTGAATGTAAAGAGGCATTTTTATATTTTTGTGTTGTCTCCGCATTGCAAGGGTTCTTCTAAAGATATGAGATAGCCTGGGGTTTTCGAGCATCCTGGTGGTGCCAATTTAAACCCACTAAGTTTGGTTCTCTGGCCCACTCCGTTTACCTTGGAAGAAACACATCCACCTCCTTTAGGAGAGTGACCTTCTGTTCATGGAGCGAGGGAAAGTGCTGCACACTTCATTACCCCCAGGCCCCTCCGTCCTCGACACCTTCATGAACAATATGAGATATTCCATCTCGCTGACAGAAAAAAAGAAGAAGAAGGAATACTGGACCTACCCTCCCCCTCCCGCCGGGAGTACATAAGCGTACAGGTCCCAGCATTCCCTCTGTTGTTTTTTCTGTCATTCTGACAGGATGTTTGAAGTGTGAGGAGTGTGTGCGCTCCTGTGCTGGACTTACTTCTGGAGGGCTACGTTCCCTCTGGTGAATTGCCTCTCCCTCCCTGCCGGGCTTGGGGGGAGTGGCGCGGGCTGATGTGGACGCTTCTCCGGGCCGCGCGTGGATGTTTGGACCGCGTGGGCTCAGCGTTTGCCCGATGGTCGCCCCTCCTGGTCTGCCGGGCTTTCTGGGGGGCGTGGCCTCCTTCGTGGCTCCGGATTGGCTTGCCTAGATGACGCCTTCCGGTTTTGCCGATGCCTGTCTTCCGTCTTGAGTCGGGTCAGGCATTTCTGTCCTGGCGGTTTTCGGAGGATTTAAAAACTGGGGCAGTGGGTGAGTACCGCATAGCGGTTTGTGTGCTTTAGTGGTACTTGCTGTTTTTCCGAGTGTACTGTTCCTCGTGTGCCTTCTTCATTATGGGCAAATGTTCACGAAAAAGGCGTCATAGGGAGAGGTCCTCTTCCTCTTCTTCCAGTGATTCCCGCTCTCCGTCTCCTGCCCGGTCCAGGCCCATCGGTCGGGGTGAGGATGCGTGCATGATCAAGGAGACAATTTCGGAGATGGGTGATGGTGGGGCCCGCCGCAAAGGGCCGGCTCCGGATTCCTCTGTCTTCTGGCGATGAGTCTGCCTGGACTGGGGACTCTGATCTTAAGGGGAAGTACATTGACAAGGACGCCCTGCCTGGCATTTTGAAACATGTAAAGGAGAACATGGGGTTTCCGGATGAGGCTGCTCCCAGTACCGCTCGGGGTCCTTTGTTGCGGCAATTCCAGAGTTCTGCCACTGTTGATGTCCCGGTGCATCCCTTCATTAAAGATGTCCTGAAGAGGGAGTGGGCAGATCCGGATCGCATTTTGGTTCCGGGATTTATGGCTCGCCTGTATCCCCTGCAGGAGATGGCTACTGATCTCCCAGATTCAATCCCCATTGACTCCTTTGTGGCTAGTTTGGTGGGTCGCACTTCATTGGCGGAGGACACCATGCTGAAGGATTCTGTGGACAAGAAAGCGGATGTGGCTCTCAGGAAGGTTTATTCTGGTTCCCACCTGGCCTTGAGGGCCGGTGTTTATGGGACTTATGTTTTGCAGTGTTTGCTGTCGGACATTAAGTTTCTCTATCAATCGATGGATGATGCCACTGACTGTTCCAGTCTTCTTGAGCACATTGAGCGTCAGGTGGAGCTTCTGTCTGATGTCTCTTTTGACGTTGTGCGTGCGGCTGCACTGTCCGGTGGGGCTTGTGTGGCGGCTCGTCGCAGTCTTGTACTTAAGGACTGGAAGACTGACTGCGCAGAAATCTTGTGCCTTGCGTTTTCCCTTCCAGGGTTCTATGCTGTTTGTGGGGGAGTTGGAGTCCAAATTGCATAAGCTGTTTAAAGAGAAGAAACATTCTTCTTCTTTTAAGAATTCTTCTGCTGCTGTCTGTTCTAAGCCTACATTTTTCTTTCGTCCTTCCTATCGTAGGCAGTTTGGGAAGGGCCAGGGGAGATTTGCTTGGGGTCGGGATCGTAAGTCTAGGTCCCCTCCTCCCTCTAAGCCGCGCTCCTGACTCTTTGGCTGTGGTTCCTGGGTTGTTGGTAGGAGGGCGGCTGCACTTCTTCCTGGATGCCTGGGTTCAGTCATGTTCCAACGCCTGGGTGTTGGATGTTCTTCGAGTGGGGTACGTGGTGGAGTTTTCTGTTCCCCCTCCAGATTCCGGAGTTCGCCCGACTCCCTGGCCTGCTTGCCATTCCACAAGGGCTCATGTCTCTCAAGGGGTGGCGGATCTTCTTCTGATGGGTGCCGTTCAGGAGGTTCATCCTTCGGAGGTGGTGGTCGGGCTTCTATTCCCTGATCTTTCTGGTACCCAAGGTTACAGGGGGTTTCCGCCTGGTTCTGGATTTAAAGGTAATGAACCGATGGGTGTTGTGGGTTCCCTTTCGTATGGAGACCTTGCAGAAGGTGATTCCTTTGGTGCTTCCGGGTCACTTCATGTGTACCCTGGATCTTCAGGATGCATATTACCATGTGCCAGTGCATCCTCGGTCCCGTCGCTTCCTGAGGTTTTGTGTTCGGGGGCGTCACTTTCAGTTCCGGGGTTTGCCCTTCGCCCTTCGGTCTTCGTACTGCCCCAAGGGTCTTTACGAAGGTGGTGGCTCCCTTGGTCGCCTGGCTTCATCTTCAGGGAGTGATGTGTGTGTATCCCTACTTAGACGACTGGTTGATCCATGCTCCCTCTTGGATCCTGTTGTTGGAAGCCAGGGAGTTGGTCTGTTCTGCGTTGCGTCAGCATAGGTTTCTGATCAACTTGCCCAAGTGCCAGCTCACTCCGTCCCAGGACCTGGTGTTCATTGGGACTCGGTTTCGCACGGATCTCAACCGTGTGTTCCTGCCCGATCCTAGGACTGTGACCCTGGTGTCCCTGGCTCGGCGGTTCCGGGCGGGGGTTTCCTTTCCGGTGCGCCTTTGGTTGCGTCTTATGGGTCTGATGGCAGCGACTGTTTTTACGGTGGCCTGGGTTCGTTTTCACCTGCGCCCCCTGTGGGGGTGTCTCCTGTCCGACTGGAATCCGTTGTCCCGCAATTTGGAGTTTCTTCTGCCTGTGTCTCCTGTAAGCCTCCCTCCTCTTCTTTGATGGTCGGCATGGTTCCATCTGTCTCAGGGTCTCCCTTTGCAGCCTTCTCCTTCGCTGGTCTTGACGACGGATGCCAGCTCCTTGGGGTGGGGGGCGACCTTGGGGTCCCGGGCCCTTCAGGGTCGTTGGTCCATCCTGGAGAGTCGCCGGTCTTCCAACTGGAGGGAGTTGACGACTGTGTCCCGTGCTGTGATGGGTTTTCGGAGTCTGTTGCTCGGCAGGAACGTTCTGGTGAGGTCGGACAACATGGTGGCTGTGACCTATCTCAATCATCAGGGTGGGGGTACGTTCGGCCTCTCTGAACACGGTGGTCATTCCCCTGTTCTGTTGGGCGGAGGGTCATCTACTGTCTCTGTCTGTGATTCATATCAGGGGAGTGGACAACAGTGCGGCGGATGTCCTGAGTCGCTGCTTTCCGGGTACTCTGGAGTTGTCTCTCACCCGGGTTGCGTTTCGGCTTGTGTGTGGGAGGTTTGGGCGTCCCTTTCGAGACCTCTTTGCCTCCCGGCACAATGCGCAGCTTCCCCGCTTCTGCTCCCGGTTTCTGCAGGAGGGTTGTTGGGGGGGTGGATGCCCTGTCGGTTCCTTGGCCTTCCGCCTGCTCTATGGCTTTCCTGCTCTGGCACTGATTCCCCGGTTTCTGTCCCGCCTGTGTCTGGAAGATCGGGAGGTGGTTGTGGTTCTGCCCTTTTGGCCTCGAAAGTCATTGTTTCCGACGGTTCGTCTTTTGGCAGTGCGGGGCCCTTGGTTTCTCCCCCTGTCCCCGTCTCCCCTACGGTCCTCCCCGTCCCTGTCTCTTCTCCGGTTGCGGCTGTCGGTGTGGAGGTTGAGAGGCAAAGGTGGCAGAGGCGTGATTTCCCGGAACAGTTAGCGGTGGCCCTTCAGGGTTCGCCCTTCAGGGTTCGCGTCAGCTCTTTGATGGTGCATTGCCTTGTTCTTTCCCACACTTTCAACTTCAATTCTTTCCTGCATAAATACACTCTTCTTATGGAACTTATTCTTGAGCGTTATTATTTTCTTCCTTCATCAACAACCATTGCTTCCCCTTCCCATCTTTTGACCCTGCTCCGTACTCTTCCAAAGGCGTCTCTTATTTATAAATTCTTTTCTTCTCCTAATCCGGAGCGTCTCAAATCTAAAGTGGAACTCTCTTGGGAAGCCGATTTGGGTTGTACTTGGCCTATTTCCCTATGGGATAAAATATGGTCCAAATCCTTGAAGATTTCTCGCTCTGCCTCCCTCACTCAATCTCTCTTTTTTCTTTATCATAGACTTTATCTTTCTCCTCTTTCTCGCTTCTCAGCTCCCTCTGACTCTACCTGTTGGACTTGTAAGGCACCTAAAGCTGATCTTCTGCATATGTTCTTTCTCTGTCCTACGGTTTTCATTTTTTGGAAACAGGTTTGGTCTTGTATCTCCCGTATTTTCTCTCTTTCGCTTCCATACTCACCCCCTCTTCTTTTTCTTGGCAGTCTCTCTGATACGCTAACTTTACCCTCACACTCCCTGGGTCTCTTCGACCTTATGCTGGCACTTGCCTTTCAACACATATCCGCTAATTGGAAATCTCTTACAAGTATTTCCATACAACACTGGTGGAACTCTTTATGTCATTTTCATAGACTTGATGTCTCCTTCGCCTCCTCCTGTAAACCACCTCGTAATGTTGATCTCTACTGGTTACCTCTTACCGTATACCTTGATCATTTAGCTCAACAGAAAACATTTCCTACTAATTCCGAAAATTTTAAACCCCCTTGAATGATTTTACTCTCTCCTCCTTGTATGTTTTTCATACTGTTTTTTTACTGTCCTTATTATGGAAAATGTTTTTTGCATAACCCATATACCTTATGATATTCGCTTGTGTGTTTATTTTTTGCCTTTACCGTTAGGTTTATAACACTATTTTGGTTTCTTTTATTTCTTCCCCCTTCCTTCCTGTTCCCCCTTTTCCTTTTCAAAATACCATAAAATGCTTTTAGTTCTCTAGCTTGTCATTAGGATTGTTATATTCCTTATTTGAATTGTATATTTTATATCCTCCTTCCTGATGTCAATTGCTATAATTGTTATAATAAATAAAGCTTTTCAAACATAAAAAAGACTTTGTCATCACGTCTGTGTATCATATTAGCTGTAGTCTGTCAGTTCATCCTCTGTATTCTCCCTTTTTCTCTAATGAGCTAGTTTTAGATCCACGCCCCCTTTCTTCTGAAAGCGGAGCCCCCTTTCCATGTGAGGGAGTCTATCACGCTCTCCGCATTCTCTCTCCCCTGCATCCATCTGAAGGGGAGTAGTGACTTCACCGCTTGGACCCATGACATGCCCTTGGCTTCTGTAATAATAGGACTAGAGAGTACTGTGCCAGAAATCAACTTTTTATTGTGTCCAGTCTGAGCATGCGGTGCCTGGGCAGCCATTCCAAGCCTGTCTTCTATTCATGGTTCCATCGTTGACATTGTGGGAATACTCTTCCAGCCTGACCATGGGATGCCTCTTCTACCTCTCCCACTTGCAGCCTCTACTCCTGACTGACTCTTCACAGTCTGGGCAGGGAGCTCATTCTGGGAACTCGAAGTCAGTGCCATCTGATACAGATCAGGTTTGCCTCTCTGCATAAACTGAAAGCTATCTTCCTAGTGATGAAAGACTCCCTTCCAGTACCTAGGCCAGGAGTGGTTTTGTTGTACATGGATACTTTTGTTTGCATTTTCTGTGTCTGTAAACAACCAGGCATGCATATCCTGCAGTTATGCTTGCTGACAGTAGAGCTGTGTGATTGGGTGATTGATTGCAGCATGTTTCACCCGGCCTCTCACATTGTGCAAGTCAACCATGGCAGGGCTGACATGTGACTATGCTCTCTTTACATTTAAGAGATTCATCAATTAGCCTGTAATTCTGTCTTCAAGTCCTGGCGCACCTATGTATTGACTCATTCTTCACTGACCTGTACTGCAAGTATAACCATTTCACCCCTGCGAGGATGTCCGCAGGGTCAGCTTAAGGATTTTTGGGCCCTGGCAAGACATATTTTAGGACCTCATGTTCGGAACAACATTAAATGTATTAATAATCTCAGATATTTCAAACCTCATGAGTGGTGAGTTTGAGAGAGTTGAGGTACAGAAGGGGGGAGAGAGGTAGAGATAAAAATGGGGAATTTCTGATTCATGAGGTAGCGAGAGATTAGATATAATAAAATAGAGGCAGAGAGAAAGGAAGCAGAGAGAGGTGAGGTAGAAAGACAGGATAGGTAGAGAGAGAGAGGCATGAAAGACAGCAGAGCAGGAGGTAACAGTAAATTACAGGGAGGTAGATGGTGTAGACAGAGGCAAAGAAGGTGAGCAATGTAGGTAGGGAGACAGATAAGTAAGGTACAGAAAGAGATATAGAGTGGAGAGTAATGGATAGAGAGAAGAAGGCACAGGATTGGCAATAGAGAAAGGAACAGAGGAGAGTGAATGAGAGAGGGAGGAAGAGTGAGACAGGAAGAAAAGCAGAGAGGTAGAGAGGCATTCTTCTGAATACCCTAATCATTTTATCAGGTGAACCCTTGAATGGTGGGGGGTCTCGGAAATTTCCCACTTTACCCATGGCTTAAAATATCTCTGGGAATGGATCCGCTTGGGATAGCCTGAGGTTGAATGTAAAGAGGCATTTTTATATTTTTGTGTTGTCTCCGCATTGCAAGGGTTCTTCTAAAGATATGAGATAGCCTGGGGTTTTCGAGCATCCTGGTGGTGCCAATTTAAACCCACTAAGTTTGGTTCTCTGGCCCACTCCGTTTACCTTGGAAGAAACACATCCACCTCCTTTAGGAGAGTGACCTTCTGTTCATGGAGCGAGGGAAAGTGCTGCACACTTCAATACCCCCAGGTCCCTCCGTCCTTGACACCTTCATGAACAATATGAGATATTCCATCTCGCTGACAGAAAAAAAGAAGAAGAAGGAATGCTGGACCTACCCTCCCCCTCCCGCCGGAAGTACATAAGCGTACAGGTCCCAGTATTCCCTCTGTTGTTTTTTCTGTCATTCTGACAGGATGTTTGAAGTGTGAGGAGTGTGTGCGCTCCTGCGCTGGACTTACTTCTGGAGGGCTACGTTCCCTCTGGTGGATTGCCTCTCCCTCCCTGCCGGGCTTGGGGGGAGTGGCACGGGCTGATGTGGACGCTTCTCCGGGCCGCGCGTGGATGTTTGGACCGCGTGGGCTCAGCGTTTGCCCGATGGTCGCCCCTCCTGGTCTGCCGGGCTTTCTGGGGGGCGTGGCCTCCTTCGTGGCTCCGGATTGGCTTGCCTAGATGACGCCTTCCGGTTTTGCCGATGCCTGTCTTCCGTCTTGAGTCGGGTCAGGCATTTCTGTCCTGGCGGTTTTCGGAGGATTTAAAAACTGGGGCAGTGGGTGAGTACCGCATAGCGGTTTGTGTCCTTTAGTGGTACTTGCTGTTTTTCCGAGTGTACTATTCCTCGTGTGCCTTCTTCATTATGGGTTAAATGTTCACGAAAAAGGCGTCATAGGGAGAGGTCCTCTTCCTCTTCTTCCAGTGATTCCCGCTCTCCGTCTCCTGCCCGGTCCAGGCCCAGCGGTGGTGGTGAGGATGCGTGCTTGATCAAGGAGACAATTTCGGAGATGGGTGATGGTGGGGCCCGCCGCAAAGGGCCGGCTCCGGATTCCTCTGTGTCTTCTGGCGATGAGTCTGCCTGGACTGGGGACTCTGACCTTAAGGGGAAGTACATTGACAAGGACGCCCTGCCTGGCATTTTGAAACATGTAAAGGAGAACATGGGGTTTCCGGATGAGGCTGCTCCCAGTACCGCTCGGGGTCCTTTGTTGCGGCAATTCCAGAGTTCTGCCACTGTTAATGTCCCGGTGCATCCCTTCATTAAAGATGTCCTGAAGAGGGAGTGGGCAGATCCGGATCGCATTTTGGTACCGCGATTTATGGCTCGCCTGTATCCCCTGCAGGAGATGGCTACTGATCTCCCGGATTCGATCCCCATTGACTCCTTTGTCGCTAGTTTGGTGGGTCGCACTTCATTGGCGGAGGACGCCGTGCTGAAGGATTCTGTGGACAAGAAAGCGAATGTGGCTCTCAGGAAGGTTTATTCTGGTTCCCACCTGGCCTTGAGGGCCGGTGTTTATGGGACTTATGTTTTGCAGTGTTTGCTGTCGGACATTAAGTTTCTCTATCAATCGATGGATGATGCCACTGACTGTTCCAGTCTTCTTGAGCACATTGAACGTCAGGTGGAGCTTCTGTCTGATGTCTCTTTTGACGTTGTGCGTGCGGCTGCACTGTCCGGTGGGGCTTGTGTTGCGGCTCGTCGCAGTCTTGTACTTAAGTACTGGAAGACTGACTGCGCAGAAATCTTGTGCCTTGCGTTTTCCCTTCCAGGGTTCTATGCTGTTTGTGGGGGAGTTGGAGTCCAAATTGCATAAGCTGTTTAAAGAGAAGAAACATTCTTCTTCTTTTAAGAATTCTTCTGCTGCTGTCCGTTCTAAGCCTAAATTTTTCTTTCGTCCTTCCTATCGTAGGCAGTTTGGGAAGGGCCAGGGGAGATTTGCTTGGGGTCGGGATCGTAAGGCTAGGTCCCCTCCTCCCTCTAAGCCGCGCTCCTGACTCTTTGGCTGTGGTTCCTGGGTTGTTGGTAGGAGGGCGGCTGCACTTCTTCCTGGATGCCTGGGTTCAGTCATGTTCCAACGCCTGGGTGTTGGATGTTCTTCGAGTGGGGTACGTGGTGGAGTTTTCTGTTCCCCCTCCAGATTCCGGAGTTCGCCCGACTCCCTGGCCTGCTTGCCATTCCACAAGGGCTCATGTCTCTCAAGGGGTGGCGGATTTTCTTCTGAAGGGTGCCGTTCAGGAGGTTCATCCTTCGGAGGTGGGGGTCGGGCTTCTATTCCCTGATCTTTCTGGTACCCAAGGTTACTGGGGGTTTCCGCCTGGTTCTGGATTTAAAGGTAATGAACCGATGGGTGTTGTGGGTTCCCTTTCGTATGGAGACCTTGCAGAAGGTGATTCCTTTGGTGCTTCCGGGTCACTTCATGTGTACCCTGGATCTTCAGGATGCATATTACCAATTGCCAGTGCATCCTCGGTGCCGTCGCTTCCTGAGGTTTTGTGTTCGGGGGCGTCACTTTCAGTTCCGGGTTTTGCCCTTCGGTCTTCGTACTGCCCCAAGGGTCTTTACGAAGGTGGTGGCTCCCTTGGTCACCTGGCTTCATCTTCAGGGAGTGATGTGTGTGTATCCCTACTTAGACGACTGGTTGATCCATGCTCCCTCTCGGATCCTGTTGTTGGAAGCCAGGGAGTTGGTCTGTTCTGCGTTGCGTCAGCACAGGTTTCTGATCAACTTGCCCAAGTGCCAGCTCACTCCGTCCCAGGACCTGGTGTTCATTGGGACTCTGTTTCGCATGGATCTCAACCGTGTGTTCCTGCCCGATCCTCGGACTGTGACCCTCGTGTCCCTGGCTCGGCGGTTCCGGGCGGGGGTTTCCTTTCCGGTGCGCCTTTGGTTGCGTCTTATGGGTCTGATGGCAGCGACTGTTTTTACGGTGGCCTGGGTTCGTTTTCACCTGCGCCCCCTGTGGGGGTGTCTCCTGTCCGACTGGAATCCGTTGTCCCGCAATTTGGAGTTTCTTCTGCCTGTGTCTCCTGTGAGCCTCCCTCCTCTTCTTTGATGGTCGGCATGGTTCCATCTGTCTCAGGGTCTCCCTTTGCAGCCTTCTCCTTCGCTGGTCTTGACGACGGATGCCAGCTCCTTGGGGTGGGGGGCGACCTTGGGGTCCCGGGCCCTTCAGGGTCGTTGGTCCATCCTGGAGAGTCGCCGGTCTTCCAACTGGAGGGAGTTGACGACTGTGTCCCGTGCTGTGATGGGTTTTCGGAGTCTGTTGCTCGGCAGGAACGTTCTGGTGAGGTCGGACAACATGGTGGCTGTGCCCTATCTCAATCATCAGGGTGGGGGTACGTTCGGCCTCTCTGAACACGGTGGTCGTTCCCCTGTTCTGTTGGGCGGAGGGTCATCTACTGTCTCTGTCTGTGATTCATATCAGGGGAGTGTACAACTGTGCGGCGGATGTCCTGAGTCGCTGCTTTCCGGGTACTCTGGAGTTGTCTCTCACCCGGGTTGCGTTTCGGCTTGTGTGTGGGAGGTTTGGGCGTCCCTTTCGAGACCTCTTTGCCTCCCGGCACAATGCGCAGCTTCCCCGCTTCTGCTCCCGGTTTCTGCAGGAGGGTTGTTGGGGGGTGGATGCCCTGTCGGTTCCTTGGCCTTCCGCCTGCTCTATGGCTTTCCTCCTCTGGCACTGATTCCCCGGTTTCTGTCCCGCCTGTGTCTGGAAGATCGGGAGGTGGTTGTGGTTCTGCCCTTTTGGCCTCGGAGGTCATTGTTTCCGACGGTTCGTCTTTTGGCAGTGCGGGGCCCTTGGTTTCTCCCCCTGTCCCCGTCTCCCATACGGTCCTCCCCGTCCCTGTCTCTTCTCCGGTTGCGGCTGTCGGTGTGGAGGTTGAGAGGCAAAGGTGGCGGAGGTGTGGTTTCCCGGAACATTTAGCGGTGGCCCTTCAGGGTTCGCGGCAGCCTTCTACCCTCCGGTCTTATGACCGGCATTGGGTTAATTTCAGTCGTTGGTGTTCGGCGTTGGGCCTTTCCCCTTTGCACTGTTCGTTGCAGGCTTTGCTTCAGTTTTTGTGGGAGGGAGGTGTCCACTTTGCGTGCTCAGTGGGCGGCTGTTCGGGCGTTTCGTTCCCCGTGGGGTAACCTTTCTGATGGTGAGGACTTGGTTTCTCGGCTGCTCCGCGGCTTTCTCTTTCTCATCCCGTGTCCCGGCCTTCCTTTCCCTTGTGGGATTTGCCCTTGGTCCTTCAGGCTTTGATTGGTCCTCCGTTCGAGCCTTTGTCGGAGGTGGACTTGAAGTACGTTTCTTTCAAGGTTGTGTTTTTAGTGGCCATCCCCTCTGCTCGTCGTCTTGGCGAGCTGGGGGCTTTGATGGCGCGTGAGCCTTTCTTTTCGTTTTCGGAGGGTAGGGTGGTGCTTCGCCTTGATTCTTCTTTTGTGCCAAAGGTTGCTTCCCAGTTTCACAGGTGCCAGGAGTTGGTTTTGCCTGCGTTGGGTTCCGTTCTGGATTCCCCGGGTGGTCCCTGTTGGTCCTTGTTGGATGTGTGCAGGGCTTTGCGCATTTATCTTGAGCGCACAGCGACTTTTCGTGTGACTGATTCCCTTTTTGTCTCTTTTGGGGCTGCTTCCCGTGGGCGTAGGGCTTCCTCTATGTCTATCGGTCGCTGGCTGAAGCAGGTGATTTCCTTGGCCTACTCTCTTTCTGGGTCCCCTCCTCCGGTGGGTGTTCAGGGTCGTTCTACGAGGGGGGTGGGGGCCTCTTGGGCTGAGGTCCGGGGTGTCCCTCTCTCTGAGATTTGTAGGGTGGCCACCTGGGCTTCTTCAAATACTTTCATCAGGCATTACCGCCTTCTCAATTTGCTGGGTGATGAGCGCGGTTTTGCTTTGGGGGTGTTGGGTTGTGTTCGCCCTTAATTTCTGTTTTTCTCAATAAATCTCTGGATTTCTTTGCTGTCCTGGTGGTTTGTTGTGTTTTTTTGGGATGAATGCCGGGGTTTGCTTTGGTATTTCTCATATTGTTCATGAAGGTGTCGAGGACGGAGGGACCTGGGGGTAATGTCCTATTACTTCCGGTAATCTTCATTACTCCGGGTCCCGTAGTCCTCGACACCTTCATGGGTTACTTCCCTCCCTCCCGAACTGCCGGCCTTCATCCTTTGCTTGGTAATTCAGAGGGAATGCTCGGGCCTGTACACTTATGTACTCCCGGCGGGAGGGGGAGGGTAGGTCCAGCATTCCTTCTTCTTCTTTTTTTCTGTCAGCGAGATGGAATATCTCATATTGTTCATGAAGGTGTCGAGGACTACGGGACCTGGAGTAATGAAGATTACCGGAAGTAATAGGACATTCCCCTTGATCAGCCTAGTTACTGTAGCTAGACTTTGCCCACACTAAATGTAGGAGAGTAGGGTCTGCTATCCTATGGTCACCCCAAATTTTTGCTTTTTGCTTCACTGGTTTTCGACTACTGAGGCTGTGGGCCTGCTGATCAGACCCCCAGCCTGCTGTTCTCTCACTAAATTACTGACACATGTGCTATAGGCACATACCAATTGGAAATGGACTCCTTGTCAGCCCCTGTATAATGCACTATAGGTGCCCAGGGCATAGGGGCCACCAAGGCCTACCAGGGGCTGCAGCATATCTTTTGCCACCCCTGGCTGGTTCTTAAATTGACACAACTGGCTGATCACTCAGCTGGGGTAAGGTGGTGTAAGCACCCCTTGCTTAGATATAGTATACCTATATCTAAACCTATATCTGGACACATGTAAACCTGTGAGCCACTCCTATGGAAGGCCTCATCAATCCTGGAGGCAGAGTGCGTGGTTTTATGTGAGATGGAGCTCTAGCATGAGCTGAGCCTGTCTGCAGCTGTCAGGAACAACTCCCTAAGCTGTTTCAGGATAATGCCATACCATATACTCTAAAGTTGCTATTTAACCGCGAGGATTATAAGGCACTTAAGAGTATATGGTATGGCATTATCCTGAAACAGCTTAGGGGGTTGTTCCTGACAGCTGCAGACAGGCTCAGCTCATGCTAGAGCTCCATCTCACATAAAACCACGCACTCTGCCTCCAGGATTGATGAGGCCTTCCATAGGAGTGGCTCACAGGTTTACATGTGTCCAGATATAGGTTTAGATATAGGTATACTATATCTAAGCAAGGGGTGCTTACACCACCTTACCCCAGCTGAGTGATCAGCCAGTTGTGTCAATTTAAGAACCAGCCAGGGGTGGCAAAAGATATGCTGCAGCCCCTGGTAGGCCTTGGTGGCCCCTATGCCCTGGGCACCTATAGTGCATTATACAGGGGCTGACAAGGAGTCCATTTCCAATTGGTATGTGCCTATAGCACATGTGTCAGTAATTTAGTGAGAGAACAGCAGGCTGGGGGTCTGATCAGCAGGCCCACAGCCTCAGTAGTCGAAAACCAGTGAAGCAAAAAGCAAAAATTTGGGGTGACCATAGGATAGCAGACCCTACTCTCCTACACAACCCCCCCCCAAACGCAGGGACATTAAACTAACCTTGACCAGATAAGTCTTCATGTTCTAAGTGGAAGTACCTGGAGAGACCATCTGCATTACCATGGTCAGTCCCTGGGCGGTGCTCCACTGTAAAGTCCATCCCCTGTAGGGAAATGGACCACCTGAGCAGTTTGGGATTTTCACCCTTCATCTGATTAAGCCATAAGAGGGGCTTATGGTCTGTCTGCACCAGGAAGTGAGTTCCAAACAAGTAGGACCTCAACTTCTTTAATGCCCAAACCACAGCAAAGGCCTCCCTCTCAATGGCTGACCAACGTTTCTCTCTGGGAGTCAGCCTCCTGCTAATGAAAGCAATAGGCTGGTCTTGACCATCTTGATTAAGTTGTGAGAGCACAGCTCCCACCCCCAACTCAGAAGCATCTGTCTGTACAATGAACTGTTTGGAGTAGTCAGGACTCTTCAGGATAGGTGCAGAGCACATGGCCTTCTTCAGGTCATCAAATGCCTTTTGACAGCTAACTGTCCACTGAACCTTTTTTGGCATCTTCTTGGATGTCAAGTCATTTAATGGTGTCACTATAGACCCATAGTTTTTCACAAACTTTCTGTAATACCCAGTCAGGCCCAAGAAGGCTCTGACTTGTGTCTGGGTAACTGGAGGAGCCCAGTCCTGTATGGTCTGGATCTTGCTCTCCAGTGGCTGAACCTGACCCCACCTACTAGGTGGCCCAGGTATACAACCTTACTCTGCCCTATCTGGCACTTAGTGGCCTTGATAGTTAGGCCTGCCTTTTGCAGGGCCTCCAAAACTTTCGTCAGGTGATCCTCCCAGGTGGAGCTAAAGACAGCAATATCATCTAGATATGCTGCACAAAAGTCATCCAACCCAGTAAGGACTTGGTTCACCAACCTTTGGAAAGTGGCAGGTGCATTCTTCAAACCAAAGGGCATTACCACAAATTGATAATGTCCACTAGGGGTAGAGAATGCTGTTTTGGCTTTTGACTCCTCAGCTAATCTGATTTGCCAGTAGCCAGCTGTCAGATCAAATGTGCTCAGAAACTTGGCAGAAGCCAATCTGTCAATGAGCTCATCTGCTCTTGGAATGGGGTGAGCATCTGTCCTAGTGACAGCATTGAGACCCCTGTAGTCCACGCAAAATCTCATTTCTCTCTTTCCATCTTGGGTATGAGGTTTTGGCACAAGGACTACTGGGCTGGCCCATGGGCTCTCTGATGGCTCAATCACTCCAAGCTCTAACATCTTTTGCACCTCAGCCTTGATGCAATCCCTGACATGGTCAGGTTGCCTGTAGATCTTATTCTTCACAGGCAGACTGTCACCAGTGTCCACTACATGGGTACACCAGTCAGTCTGGCTGGGTGTGAGTGAAAACAAATGCCTGTGGGCCTGCAAAACTTGTCTGCAGTCCATCTGCTGCTGGCCAGTGAGGCTGCCTGCCAAGGCTACTCCATCAACTGAACCATCATCAGGGTTCTGAGAAAGCAGGTCTGGGAGAGGGTCACTCTCTTCCTCCTGATCCCCATCTGTGGCCATGAGCAAGCTCATGTCCTCCCTGTCCACAAATGCTTTCAAGCGATTCACATGGATTACCCTGTGAGGGCTCCTGGGTGTTCCAAAGTCCACCAAGTAGGTGACTTCTCCCTTCTTTTCAATGATAGGATAGGGTCCACTCCATTTGTCCTGGAGTGCTGCTGGAGCCACTGGCTCCAGTACCCACACCTTCTGTCCTGGTTGGAACTCTACCAGTACAGCCTTTTGGTCATGCCAAGCTTTCTGCAATTCTTGGCTGGCCTCCAGGTTTTTGGATGCTCTTTCCATGTATTCAGCCATCCTGGAGCGGAGACCAAGTACATAGTCCACTATGTCTAGTTTGGGCTTTTTGAGAGGTAACTCCCATCCTTCCTTCACCAAACACAATGGACCTCTCACAGGGTGGCCAAACAAAAGTTCAAAAGGGCTGTAGCCAACCCCCTTCTGTGGGACCTCTCTGTAAGCAAAGAGCAGGCAGGGTAAAAGAATGTCCCATTTCCGCCTGAGCTTCTCTGGTAATCCTTTTATCATGCCTTTAAGGGTCTTGTTAAATCTCTCCACAAGCCCATTGCATTGTGGATGATATGGGGTGGTAAACTTATAGTTTACTCCACATTCCTTCCACATTGCTTTCAGATAGCTGGACATAAAATTGGTGCCCCTATCTGATAACACCTCCTTTGGGAAGCCCACTCTTGAGAAAACTGCAATGAGGGCTTTTGCCACCACAGGTGCTGTGGTGGTCCTCAGGGGAATAGCCTCTGGATACCTGGTGGCATGATCCACTACCACCAGTATAAACCTGTTCCCAGATGCTGTTTGGGGGTCCATTGGACCCACAATATCAATTCCAACTCTTTCAAAGAGGACCCCCACCACAGGTAGTGGTATTAGGGGGGCCTTTGTTGTGCCACCTGACTTACCACTGGCTTGGCAAGTGACACAGGAGCGACAAAACTCCTTGACATCCTCTGACATGTGAGGCCAGTGAAAGTGTGAAACAAGCCTGTCCCACGTCTTGTTCTGGCCTAAGTGTCCTGCAAGGGGAATATCATGGGCCAAGGTAAGGAGGAACCCCCTAAACTGCAGAGGTATAACCAACCTCCTGGTCATGCCAGGCTTGGGGTCTCTAGCCTCTGAGTAAAGGAGTCCATCATCCCAATACACAGTATGGGTACCTTGGGCATCCCCAGCAGCCTCAGCAGCAGCCTGCTGTCTGAGGGGTTCAAGGGAAGGGCAATCTAATTGAGCCTGCCTCAGGTCTGCCCTGGAGGGTCCCCCTGTCCCCAGAAACTCAACCTGGTCAGGTTCAAGTTCCTCAGAGACAGTCTCCTCTTGGACTGCAGAATCAGTTTCCTCTGAAACTTGATCCTCAACCTGGGGCAAGGTGGAAGGCTCAGCCTTTCCTCTCTTGCTCCTTCTCTTGGGTTGTGGTTGGTCTATTGTTCCAAGATCCACCACTGGTTCAGGAAGGCACTTCTTAGCCTGAGCCCTTGTCATGGCAAGGACATGCTCTGAAATCCCTAGCATTTCTGCATGAGTCCTGTACTCCACTTCTGACCATGCTGAGCTTTCCAGATCATTGCCTAACAGACAGTCTACTGGTAGGTCTGCACTCACCACAACCTTCTTTAGGCCATCAACTCCTCCCCAGGAGAAGTTCACAACTGCCACACTATGGGAAGTAGTGGAGTTGCTTGCATTGGTCACTAGGTAGCTCTCACCTAGTACAATCTGTCCAGGGTCCACAAAGTCAGGTGTCACCATTGTGACACTGGCACATGTGTCCCTGTAGGCTTGAGCCAGTTTCTCATTAATTAAGGGAGTCTGCCTGTATTTGCCCAGGTTACTGGGGCTTACTGCAGTGGGCAACTCAATGTCCACATAATACAGGAGAACTGCCTGTGTAGGGATTCTGACTAGGCCAGATCCTACTTCAATACCCAGGGTCAACCCAGCTACACCCTTGGACTGTGTTCCACCACTGCTTACTGTACTTGGGGTTGCAGTTGCTTTAGGAGCTGTAGTGGTGGGAACTGGATTTGCCTTGGTGCACTCACTGCCCCAGTGTGAAACTGATTTGCAGGTATTACACCAAGGTGTCTTTGGACCTTTGTTCTTCTTCTTCTTGTTTCCATTTTGGGAACCACCCTCCTTACTATTAGTTTGGGGGCCTGAAGACTTCTGGTCTTTTTCTTTATCTTTCTGATTCTGATTACCACCCTTCTGGTCTGTTTTCTTCTGGTCACCACCTTGGTTCTGGGGTTTCTGCTTAATCCTTGTTCTGACCCATTTGTCCGCCTTCTTTCCCAATTCTTGGGGAGAGGTCAGATCAGAGTCAATAAGGTATTGATGCAACAGCTGGTTTGTACAGTTATTAAGGATCTGTTCTCTCATCATAAGATTGTACAATCCTGTATAGTCTGAAACTTTACTTCCCTGCAACCAACCCTCCAAAGCCTTAGTGGCACACTCAACGAAATCAGTCCAGTCTTGAGTCTGTGCTTTTTGGGTGTCTCTGAACAACAACCTGTATTGCTCAGTGGTTAGGCCAAACCCTTCAATAAGAGCACTCTTCAAGACAGTGTAATTTTTGGCATCCTCAGGTCTAACTGTGAGGAGCCTGTCCCTCCCTTTCTCAGAAAAGGAGTACCATAAAATTGCAGCCCACTGATCCTCAGGAACCTGCTGTACCATGCAGGCTCTCTCAAGAGCAGTCATCCATTTGTGGATGTCATCCCCTTCTTTAAAGGGGGGCACAATTTTTGTCAGGTTTCTATTGTCATAGCCCCTGTCTTTTTCTCTTGGAAATTTGCTGCCACCAGTGGCATCTAAGCCACTTAATTTCTGCTCTCTTGCCAAGGCAAGTCTAGCTTGAGCCAAGGCTACCTCCTCCCTCTCTATCTGGAGTTTGACAGCCCTCATTCTGGCCCTATGCTCTAGCTTTTGAGAAGCAGTCATGCCTCTCTGTGATTCTCTGGAGGCACTAGAAATATGAGAGTCCCCTGAGGGAGATCTCACTCTTCTGTTGCCTGGGAGAATAACATTGTGGGATCTGGGGAGGTGCTGGCCCTCTCCATTCCCCAGTAGGTCTAAGTTGGCCTGGCTAAGCCTGGCAACTGGGACCTGGTTACCCCTCTGATCCTGATCTTCTAAGTCCTCAACTTCTGAGTCCTCCTCCTCCTCCTCTTCTTCTTCATCCTCTTCCTCCTGAGGGGGGTCAGTTACAGGGGGGTTCCCTCCATTTCCTGTTTCTAGGGAAGCTACCTTTGCCCTTTCTAAGTCATCCTGCTCTAGGATTTCTACCAGGATTTGGCAGGTGGGGCTTCTGCCCCTTTTTAACCCTCTTGCTTTGCACAAGGCAATCAAGTCTCTTCGGGTTAGTTTGTCATATCCAAAAGTTGCCTGGGTAAGGTCAACTGTCACAGGAGTAGACCCTGAGGCTTTTCCTGTGTCAGACATGGTTGCTAGTGAGGTGTAAGTGGTGCACTTACCTACACTAAGTGTTTTCCTACTGTACCTTGCTAGTGAGTTGTAGTCAGGGTGTGCTAATCCCTTTAATCTACAACTACTAAGTTCAGTAGAACTTAATATGCTAAGCTTTTGATTTATATGTACCTAGAGGTACTTGATGTGATCTTTCAATTTGATACAAAGATTGCAATGGTAAAACAACAGCAAGCTCAAATCCGCACCGCTGCTCACCAATGTGAGAAGTTGGCCTGATAGGTGATGTTTCCAATTCTGGAACCACCTATTATCAGACCAAACAATCCCTTATGGTGTCTGGTTGTAAGTCAACCTTATTAGACAAGCTATCCTAGGGTTAGCATGGACTAAGCAGCCTAAAGGCTTAACTTAAGAGGTCGTGTTAAGGGAGCTGTTTTACCACATACAATCCTGTAATATCAAATGAAAGGACACCACACAAGTATATATTATAAAAATATATGTATTTATTACTAAAAACAATCCCCAGTATTCTTTATGAATAAAGGGGCACAAGCGTTAAATCAAAAGCACTGTTTAAACATACAAAGTTGCACAATTATGGATGAGGGCGGGTGGCCACTCAAACCATATACTAAACAAGTGGTATAAGAGATACCAATCGAGCAGTGGTTAGGCCTAGGGCCTAGGGAATCGCTGGGAGCAGTCAGGACAAGCAATGCTGAAGTCGGGAATGGCCCTCGGGATTCGGGAGATGTGCGGAAAGCGCACGCATGCACCAATGTTAACCAATGGTGCGTAAAAGTCATAAAGTTAAAGTTTAAGGACACTTCCGCTGGACCTAGAGGAACAAAACTTAACACACAGACCCTAGAGATGTGCACCAGTGTGGGAACACCGGCGGAGCAAAGTTACCTCACCCACAGGAAGTGGGTGCACAGGGTCGAAGTGGCGTCGGGTTTTGACACGCAGGTGCTTGAAGCTGAAAGGGCTGCAGGCAGGTTGAAGATGAAGTGTCCGGTGGAGTCCAAGGGTGGACTCAAGTCGAAGGGTACCTGAAAGCAGAGGGGACAGAGTCTGGGTCACTCAGCAGTGACCAGGGTGGAACCAGGAAGGAACCAGGCAATGTCGGGCGCAATCAGGTGGTCGTCGAGGAGCTTCTCTCCGCTGTCACGTGGGCTCTGGGGCATCTGCGACGTCCCGGAGCAGGTCACGATCTGTCCCACGCAGGCTCTCACCGTCGGTGCAGTCGGCTTCAAGTTTGGAGCAAACAACACTTGGCAAGAGCAATCCACGCGGGATCGGAAGATTGCTTCTCACTCGGACCAGGAAGGTCAGAGTCGGGACTCCTTTTCAGGGGAGCTGGTGTGGATCTGGAGCAACCAGATTCACGAGTCTTCTTTGTAGTTTCGTCGGCACAGGGACCACTAGCCGGCTGGCAAGTGACCGGGCCAACGCGTTGAGCCAAATGGAGCAGAAGGGCCCCACGCAGCACTCGTCGAGTGTGGAGGGCTGAACTTCGGCTCAGGAGTAGCTCAGGGTGGGGGCTTCTCAAACCCCGGTGCACAGCTTCGAGGGTCACTCGTGGGCTGCACGGTCAGCGTCTCGTGGTCAATTCAAGATGGCGTGCCCCACGCTTCCGGTCGCCTCCACGGGTCTCAGCTCTGCAGGGACTGTGGATCGGGCTGTTGGAAGGCAGGCAAGCTTGATCTCGTCGATCTCAGTCGCTCGAGTTCCGGCGGGAACTGCAACTAAGTAGACGTCGAGGGCTGGATGGTGCCTGCTGCTGCAGGGTGGTCACTCCTTGACCACAAGGGAGATTCTTCGGGCTTCCACGTTGAGATGGAGGTCCAAGGGTCCAGAGTTTCGTTTCTAATGTTTCTTCCAGGAAATCTGATGTGCATTGGCACTGCTCCCACTCTTATTCCAATCTGGGGGGCGTGATTACCTGCTAGGTCCCCCCCTATGGGTGGGACCCAGGAAGGGGGTGGATACACCCCTTTCCTTTGATCCAGGCCGCCCTGGCACGAGGGCTGGAGTGCCCCAGAACCGGTTTGGCCGGATTATGCAAGGGGCAGCCTTGTGCGCCCCAGGCAGTGTATGGTTTCTTTCAGACCTCCCTGCTACAATCCACTATCTCCTGTCTGGAGGGCGGTGACACCCTCCTGTGACAGGAAACCCTTTGTCCAGGACCCATTTGGCCGAGTTTCGGTCAGCTGCAGGGGTCCAGACATTTGTCTGTGGCAGAGGCATCCATTTTGTGGATCTAAGGTCTTTGGAGAAATTAACCAGACACTGCCTGGGGCGCACAAGGCTTCCCCTTGCATAATCCGGCCAAACCGGTTCTGGGGCACTCCAGCCCTCGTGCCAGGGCGGCCTGGATCAAAGGAAAGGGGTGTATCCACCCCCTTCCTGGGTCCCACCCATAGGGGGGGACCTAGCAGGTAATCACGCCCCCCAGATTGGAATAAGAGTGGGAGCAGTGCCAATGCACATCAGATTTCCTGGAAGAAACATTAGAAACGAAACTCTGGACCCTTGGACCTCCATCTCAACGTGGAAGCCCGAAGAATCTCCCTTGTGGTCAAGGAGTGACCACCCTGCAGCAGCAGGCACCATCCAGCCCTCGACGTCTACTTAGTTGCAGTTCCCGCCGGAACTCGAGCGACTGAGATCGACGAGATCAAGCTTGCCTGCCTTCCAACAGCCCGATCCACAGTCCCTGCAGAGCTGAGACCCGTGGAGGCGACCGGAAGCGTGGGGCACGCCATCTTGAATTGACCACGAGACGCTGACCGTGCAGCCCACGAGTGACCCTCGAAGCTGTGCACCGGGGTTTGAGAAGCCCCCACCCTGAGCTACTCCTGAGCCTAAGTTCAGCCCTCCACACTCTACGAGTGCTGCGTGGGGCCCTTCTGCTCCATTTGGCTCAACGCGTTGGCCCGGTCACTTGCCAGCCGGCTAGTGGTCCCTGTGCCGACGAAACTACAAAGAAGACTCGTGAATCTGGTTGCTCCAGATCCACACCAGCTCCCCTGAAAAGGAGTCCCGACTCTGACCTTCCTGGTCCGAGTGAGAAGCAATCTTCCGATCCCGCGTGGATTGCTCTTGCCAAGTGTTGTTTGCTCCAAACTTGAAGCCGACTGCACCGACGGTGAGAGCCTGCGTGGGACAGATCGTGACCTGCTCCGGGACGTCGCAGATGCCCCAGAGCCCACGTGACAGCGGAGAGAAGCTCCTCGACGACCACCTGATTGCGCCCGACATTGCCTGGTTCCGTCCTGGTTCCACCCTGGTCACTGCTGAGTGACCCAGACTCTGTCCCCTCTGCTTTCAGGTACCCTTCGACTTGAGTCCACCCTTGGACTCCACCGGACACTTCATCTTCAACCTGCCTGCAGCCCTTTCAGCTTCAAGCACCAAGAGCCTGCGTGTCAAAACCCGACGCCACTTCGACCCTGTGCACCCACTTCCTGTGGGTGAGGTAACTTTGCTCCGCCGGTGTTCCCACACTGGTGCACATCTCTAGGGTCTGTGTGTTAAGTTTTGTTCCTCTAGGTCCAGCGGAAGTGTCCTTAAACTTTAACTTTATGACTTTTACGCACCATTGGTTAACATTGGTGCATGCGTGCGCTTTCCGCACATCTCCCGAATCCCGAGGGCCATTCCCGACTTCAGCATTGCTTGTCCTGACTGCTCCCAGCGATTCCCTAGGCCCTAGGCCTAACCACTGCTCGATTGGTATCTCTTATACCACTTGTTTAGTATATGGTTTGAGTGGCCACCCGCCCTCATCCATAATTGTGCAACTTTGTATGTTTAAACAGTGCTTTTGATTTAACGCTTGTGCCCCTTTATTCATAAAGAATACTGGGGATTGTTTTTAGTAATAAATACATATATTTTTATAATATATACTTGTGTGGTGTCCTTTCATTTGATATTACAGGATTGTATGTGGTAAAACAGCTCGCTTAACACGACCTCTTAAGTTAAGCCTTTAGGCTGCTTAGTCCATGCTACCCCTAGGATAGCTTGTCTAATAAGGTTGACTTACAACCAGACACCATAAGGGATTGTTTGGTCTGATAATAGGTGGTTCCAGAATTGGAAACATCACCTATCAGGCCAACTTCTCACACTAAACTCCTGCAAGTAAACTGTCCTGGCTACAAACAGAAAGTTATTTTCCATAGTACAATGCAGAAGCACGATTTAGCTGCTTGCTTGCACAATGGGACATGTCATGACTTTTCCATTGTAACTGATTGAAATAGATGTGCAGGTGGGTATCTGAATGAATGAACTGGAGGCCACTCAGGCCTATTGAAGCAGGCATGTAAAATCCAGCTCTAATGTGACGTTGTTAAATGCTGTCTACTGGTCTTGATGGGCATGTTCCCTACTTTCAGATGCCTGATGGGCATGTTCCCTACTTTCAGGATCCACAGCCTGGGTCTAGCCAGATTGATGCATAAGCCTTTTTAGATATGACCTCCTGCAATAGGACGCATCTTTCTCAAAAAAGGTGCAGTAGAAAGATACAAGCCCTATGTGCTTCTGAACTGTACAATGTTTCATTAGGACATGCTGATCTTAAGACATGACACCACCTTTGTTCCTAAAGTGTTATTGGAATTTAATTCAATTATTGGGGTTTTTGTCAATATGGTGGCCGGGCATGCCGTAAATTGTCGCGTACCGGTGACGGGTTTAGATTAGTTGCAGGAAGTGATGGCGCTCTAGCATGTGCATATAAAAGTCTCTACAATAGCCAATGAATGCACGGTGCAAGCAGGTCAGGAGGAACAAACCCAAACAGAACAACCCATGCCAAGGTATGGGTCAAGACCCACACGTACAATATGAAAAAAAAGTCCTGTGCACACATCTGTGTTTGGTAGGTTTTAGTGTCAAACCCAAATTATCTTAAACTAAGTTTTTGAAGAAATAATGACGGATGATATCTCCAGTTTTCAAGCAAATAGATTTATAAATTAATCTCGATCAGTACAGAAAGAGAAATAAACCAGCCGACACGTGTTTAGTCACAACGTGGTGAGTTATGACTCTTCAGGGCTGTGGGTTTGAGTATTGGATCTGTGGAAGCGGCTTACCGGTGATAATTTCGAACCGTTGAGCCCAAATACGGGTAGAGGATCAAGGGTTTGGTAAAAGCGAGGGTTGGGAAATCAACCTCTCTCCTTGTCTCTGGATTTAGAGATACGCTCGACGTGGACGGGTGCGTCTGTGGCGTCGTGGAGATCTGAGCTTCTGCTTCGCAGTGTGGCGCTAACTGTGATGTTGTTCCGGATATTGGGTATGCGGAACAACATCACTGTCTGCTGTTTAAGAATTCTGTGGTTTCTAGGATACTCATGGGCGGCTCCTCCATAACGGCAGACTTGGTATTGGTAAAAAAACATGTATTATCATTTTATTTATCACTGAGCCGAAAGATGAAGTCTAGGGCGGAGCTGGGCCATGGCAGGGAGGAAGAGTGGTGGGCACTATAAGTGCATGTTGGTTTGGCCTGCCGTCTTAGGACGGCAAAAACAGGCATGTGCACTTATGTTTCTCCAACCCAACTGTGTTGCGCAGCTGGGGGGAGAAAAGGCACAGGCTCCCTGTGCCCGAGCAAGCAGAGCATCAGCTTAGCACACTCAGGCCAATCCCAGCGCTTCCTCATGCTAGCTATAGTCTGGAATGGGTGGGGAGCCTGTGATCTGTCGGGGACTGTCGGGCGAGAGGAGCACCGAGGCGTCCGTCAACGGGAGTGGCAGGTAAGTCTTTTGATTTGATTTTTATTCCCCAGACACCTTCCCTCCTCCCGCGCCGCCCAACCATTTTATATTTAATATATAGGATATTGCATGATTTGGAGATACTGAGCACAAATCATCTATGAATGTTTGCCTCAGAGTTATTCGGTCAAAATGTTAGGGGATGTGGTTGGTGTTATTGTTGTTAATGTAGCTATGCCACCACACTTGGAAGATGGTATTCCCAGAGGAGGAGGGCAGGGGCTTCACAAAAATTGGGCTTGTTGGCAAACAACAATCAAAGGGTGGTGAATCTTTCACTAGTATCAAGAAGAAACATCATATAACGTTTTCGAGTTCTGAAGGATTGATCATAAATCCTTCTTTTGTGCATTCTTCAAGTTTTGCTGACGTGAAGTGATTGTGGGAAGTTTTGCAGTTGCTGATTCCTTAGATATCACAGTACTATTCAAATCATCCAAGACATCATCCATTTGCTGCGCCGTAGCACAGGCAAAACGAACACATTTATTTTCATGCTCTGGATGCCACTGTATCCTTCTTTGTGAGGTTGTACCTCTGAGTTATTTTGCCTTCTTCAAGAATGGTGCAGTCAAAAATGCCCTTTTCCAAGAGCCTCAAAATGGACATGCTTTTCAGGTGCAAACCTAGTGACTTGTGGTGGTACCCTCTGACATTTTGTCTAGTTATATACTTTTCCTCTCCCAAGTGATTCTACAGTGGTCTTGTGAGTTTTGCAACTGCATGGTGTTTGAGATTGGTCACAACACAGCTATTTTTGAGGGCATTCCATCCTCATCCATTTAGTCACCTTAAACTGGCTGTCTACAAAGCTGACCATGGAGCTTGGTGTAATAGCCTTGCCTACCTCGCTTGGACTGGAGCTGCTACAGCAATTGATAACTCTTCTGCAGCAAGTCCGATCTCCTTTGCCTTGATCTTTTCCTCACCAAGTATCATCTCCTCCACACTCATCTCTTCCAAACCAAGAATCATCTCCTCCACACCAACCCCGATCTACTGCAGGATCATCTCTTCTAGCTTTTAAGTTGCTTTGTACAACCTTTAAGGCCAACTCAGACTGCTGTAATGTGTCGCTTTTGGAACATGCATGTCTACCAGATAGATTTCCTGCTTTCTTTGCGTGCAGAGCACCATAAAAGGCAAGCTTGTCAACGTTACCAAATGTTTCACCTTGTCACCCAGCGACACACCCACTGCTTTGAGGTACAATATTGTCTTTCACCAGTGAGTCCAGTAGTGATTCAGCCACCAGAGGTATCATTGAGCTAGCCTGTAGAATGCAGCACGTTATCCTGGCATCACCACAGCCTGCTGCCGCACCCATGGCAGCAATAAAGTGCTCAAGCATTATGCTCCTCCCTTTACTATCCTCGTGTTTAAATGAAGAATTGTTTTTGGCTCCGCCTCCAGTATGCATCTTTTTTGTAGCTTTGTGACTTCTAAGTGCCTAATTCAGAAAAAAAATGAGTGCACCTAAGTAAAAAAAATAAAAAACCCTCTCAGAACATAAATTCTGCCATACCCCCGGAAATTGGATTGGTAGATGTTTACATATGGAAAGTGTACTGTGTAATACATTATTTCTGAAAGTTTGGCAAAATTGCCCCAATTACAACTTGACATCTAGGGACAGCATTGGAGGTGTTTGTTAGTGGGACATAATGTAAAAGTAGACAAACAACCACAAAATCATAAGTCTGCAGGTTTTTATTTACCTCTTGCAGATAGTATTCCACCGTAGAAGTATGTGCCGATTTACTCCTGTCAAAGTTAAGAGAAAATGTATTTTCTGGTTGGGAATTGGGAAAAAACTCTCACATTTTAATGGGATGTAGATAAGGGGAGTTGATCCTTGAGGAAACACATTTTCCCAGTGGAGTGGAGGACAAAATAAGTTGTATGTGCAAGAGCCCATTTGCGCCAAGTTTTTCACATGCAGAACTTCCAACCTGGTGTAAAATGTGAGTGAATAAATGTTCTCTACTGAAGTACTCAAGAACTACTTCTATCCTTGAGTTTCCTGAAGTATGTGTTGGATTCATCACAAATCCCTAAAAACTCCTGAATATATTGTGTAAATGCGGCAGTGACCGTACCGGAGTAGATTTGTAAGTGACCCTAACTGTACGAACGATATGGTGGCTGGGGGCCTGCCTAAATGTCAGTGATAGGTTGACATTTATTTGAGGTCCTTACTGTTACTGCCTGCAGTAGGATCCCTGGTTAACGAGGTTACCTTAGATGCCACATTAAATGCCAAGTCTATAAATCACAGATAGCCTCTTTTTAACTTGAGGCACTCACCCTCAATATGGTACATTTATTTGTAGCATTCTCAAGCCCGTTTCTGCCCAGTGCTGAAAGTAAAACTCTGCTGCTTCTAGGCTGGACGGCCTTTTCTTTCTTTCCTTTCTGCTTCCCCTTGCAACAACCCTCTCCTGCTCTTCAGCCGCCCTCATACCTACCCAGACCTGCAGCTGCTTTCTTGACCTTTTCACCATCTGCCATACACTGTTCACCAGGCAGCCCAAGTTCATTGTTTTCTGAATTGTAATTTCGCATGCATTTAGGTGGTCTGGTGGCAGTTCACCCAACAGTCTGGGTGTTGTAAGGGATAACTTTTTTATTCTTGGTGCTTCTCTAGTAATGCGTCCCATGGGGACGGAGCAGTTTCCCATAGAATACCCTACAATTCGCACCCCTGGTTACCAGCAGCATATCCCAACTGTATCCCATGCGCTGCTGAAAGTAGAATTTGATATTTACTGTACCATAAATCACGCTGAAGAACACAGGAAATGAAATAGCTGCTGCTCTACACTTTATGTGCATTAAAGAACTTTGCCAGGTACATTCTGTGCAATTGAACATATGATGGAACATTTACTGTAGCACTTCTGTATTTGTGGAACTGTAGTATATATTTAGATGGAAACTGTTTAGTTATCACTAATCCCGCCATTGTCTGTGCACTTTAAAGTGGCGCTGACACAGGCTACTCAGTTCAGGTGAACACACACAACTAATTGTAGGCTGTAAAGTATGACTTAGTTCCAAATGTGAAATTGAGTGGGTGTTCAATGCATGCCAGGTATTAAACAGTGTTAGATGTAGGCGCTTGCATGTTCAGTGGTGGCTCAGCTTTAGAGAACCCGTCCTGTGTGAGTCTACAGTTTGATCGTAGACGATGTTGGCAATGAGCAAAGGGATTCCCATTTGGCAACCTGTCTACATGGATTTGTGCCACAAGACAGATTCTTTTTTTTTCAAAAGCGAGACTGGACCTGTGAAATGGTTGTCCATTTGGTACCTCTTACCCGCTTATTAGTAAGGTTGGCAGAAGACTCATGCGTAAAGAGTCGTTCTGTACCCGATCTTGAGTGTATACAAATGCACTTGGGTTCTGAGACTCTTGATAAGGCACCATTCATGAGTGCTTGATTCAAAGTGGAGAAGTGTGGCTCACTGGTTAGAGGAGGCAGACCTGGAAGCAGAGGTCAGCCCGGGACCAGGGTTCAATTCCCGGCTCGGCGGGGTCTTGAGTCCTAAAATGTCCATGGACTCGACAATTCTCGCTCCGGTGCCTAATCGATTCACGGATTCACACTCTGCGACTCTGGGCAATAGCTTGCTTAATCTCCACAACGGCCCCTCGCTGCGGGATGCCTGGCTTTCACCTTGTGGATACCCTGCAGGGGTTATCTCACAGGGGAATACCAGGACGGGTTCCCTAAGCAAGCGCTTAGAAACCGCTTGGTGATTTGCGCTATATAAATTCCTGTACATATCACATATCACATATCATCATGTTTGTCTGAATACACACCTGTGTGAGCTCCCTATTTTCCTGAAAGAATCCTCGGACAGCTAAGAACAGGCATAATATGTATATTTTTTTTAGATAAGTGCTGGAAGTCCCTGCAAGCTGTAACTTGCCAGAGTATGTTATGGGCGGTCTTCCTTTTGGTATACGATGGTTGTGAAGTTTTATAAAAGTGTTACTCCAAAATAACGTTCTCTGACATTTTTTTTAACATGTTTTGAACAAAAATACGTGGGGGAAAACGTACTCTTTTTCTTGGGCACAGTCCTTTGCGCAAAGTATGCGTGCCAAACATGGTCGCATTCCCATAGCCACGTGCTGTGGAGCCCCTGATGGCCTCCAGCCAATCCCTCCCTTCTGTTGTCTCTCGCGACCTCTTTCACGCAGGTCCCAATTCGGATCCCGGAAGTCAGTTCTCCGAAGGTGTCCTCCTGTCCTGTTTCTTAAACTCTGTTCATGCCCCTGCAGTCTAGATTACTCGTCACTCAGTTCTTTATCTTTTTAAGAAATTATTTTTACAGCTTGTGAGGTACTGAGGTATCCTTGAGGCTTCTATTACAGGAAAACGTTTTGCGTGTAACGCTGGATTCCAGACTGTTAACAGCATGGCTTTGAGATGAGCAGTTGTCTTTGCCATGGAGTGTGAACCTAACTGGCTGGGACATATATGTGGATATATATTTGTAAATGGGGTAGGTATGTGTGGCCTTTTTCTTTCAGCTGCAGAGCGCAGACAGTCGGAAATACTTTTTTTACGGTATCCACAAAAGCCATTGCTGCCACTTGAATGGCAGCGTCGGCCATGTTTCTTAAATGTATCATGCGCAGAACAACACAATGAAAGACCCTGCCTGGCGAGTAAGCAGCCCTTATTTGTTCCGGTTATCCTGCTCTGCAAATGACATTTCCTTTCAAACTTTGAGTCAAGATCGTTATTCTGCGAATAAATTGAGCCGCTCCTTTGTTCTACGAGCTCTTTATGTTTATATATAGAGACACGCCAGCATGGAGCAGTCAGTCCTCCTCATGAAAAAAAAAACACCTGGTAGCCAGGTATTAGTCGACTGGAATGGCCCCGCACCTGCACCAGGCATATATTTAGTTGTCGCGTATTAAGTTCAGATCAGGTTTGCGGCTTTTTTTTAGGAGGCGCGGGTGGTTGTTAATTATTATTGTCCTTTACGATGCCCATAACCACACAGGAATGACATTCTGAAGTCGTTCGGATGCTGAAGGAAGTGGCACCCATCTCGCAGGAATTCGATTATTTTGCCGCCAGTTGGCAGGTGGTGCCAGTGGCCTGCCCCGACCGCTGCTGCCATCTGAAAATTAAAGTGTCGATGGGTTTTAATGAAATGCATTTGACAAATATAATTAAGGTGTTTTTAATACAAGGCCCTGTAATAATGACTACGGTAGGCCCCCTGAGGTCTGGGCTAATTGTGGGGACCGCTTTTAAGCTATGAATACTCTTATTGGATAATGAACTCTCCGGAAGTGTTAGATCTTTCTTAAGAAGAACTGGGTTTGAAAAAGAAAAGCGGAGACCGGCCCGAGGTGTGGCATTTTAAGTATAATTAGAAGAGAGATTTAAGTTAACATCTTTGATCTCGCTGTCAGTTTTTTTGATGAGAGCCGTAAATGCTTTAATCAAGTGTAATGTAGTCATTAGATTTCTAACAGATTTTTTTTTTTATTTCTAAACTGCGAAGTTGTCAAGAGACTGACATCCGCTTAGCACATTTACTCCCGTGCGGGGAAATCAGATAATGCTTTCTGCAGCCCGGCGCGGACACCTTTGTCAAACGTGTTGGTTTGTAATGGTGCTAAGGAGTGATGTGTTTTCATAAACACCCGAACGTGTCAGGCAAATAACCCAGTGGACCCGCAGAGTCGTATTGTCTGCGGACTGTTAATCTTACTGCACTTAAGAGATGTGCGAATGTGAGCCCGAGGGACTCTTTAGGAGTATTACAGGACTTACTTCCGCGTCGGTGTCCGTTTTCACGGCCTACAGCAGCAAACCGCGGCTCCCAGTTATTGAGGCCTTTGCATTTCTATTCTACCCTGCACTCGGTGCGGACAGGAGCCGCCATTTTTTTCAGGCCGGTTATGATTATTAAACATTGGCAGTCCACTTAACTAGCAAACATTTTAAAATTATTATTTTTAAATAGATTGGCTAATACCCTATAGCTTTTTTTATCCACTTGCGATGAGTTGTCCATGTTTACATTCAGACTTTTGCGAGGCCAGGACTTTGTCGAAGTTCTGGAAGGCAACGCAGTATGGAGACGAGAAACCCACCACATGACATAAACTGCAGCAGAACTGTAGCTAACACCTATTGGCAAAGCCCAAGATGTCTGGCTATGCTACCAGCGTTTTGGCATTGTCAATGATTGTTTTGTCATGGTTTTTGTAAAACTTTATCACTTAAGGAGCTGCTGGGCCTTCAACAATATATTTTAAAAATGGCTTCAGGCCAAATATTTTGTTCACACGTTGTCATAGTATCCCTGGCACTGAGGGGAAGTACTTGTGTATAGATGTGCGCCTTGTGAAATGGCAGAATGCCTTCATTCAGAATAAAGTTAGCCAATGGCTGGCATCGGTGAACCCATCTCCCTATGCTGTATGTTATAGCGATGGAAGAAAATGTGAATGAAACAACAACAGACAAACGGATGAAAAGGGCTGCCCGAAATCTCATATAAGTAATTGTATTGTATATATGATTTTAGGGAAGTTAAAAGGTCTTTCTTTTCTAGCACCAGACCTAAAATAGAGGAACCGTTGGAAAAAACTGAAAGGCAGTTTTGTTTCCTAGTTTAACAGGTACGCTAATTTTCCGAGATGGTCATGATATTCATAGTCAGATATAGGCAACAGAGTATACATTTTGCTTTACATTGTGTGCAAATATTTCCCTCTGATTGGCAATGGTGGAGTTACCAAAATCGAACTTATTAACAAAAGCAGTAGTGCTCTTAATCTAACTGAAAGTACCACCTCAGATGGATAAAATTAACAGATAATTACGAATATGATTAAACTGTAAAGTTTGTGGTAAAGATGTTCCTTCATAATGAGTCTCTGAGTTGACCCGTAGAGTATGTGGTCATTCCACAGCATCAGGCTGGAGGCCAGGTTTGAGTAGCGGTGGAACTTCCATGGTTATTGTAGTGAGTCGGGAAGAAGACTACATCTGTCCATTGTTATGTATTATCAGGTCACCTGTAATTCTTGTGTAGTCAGTGAGCACTGTCTGGTAATCTGTGTTTTTTAGTGTTCTTTCCAGAGCCCTGCTGGCTATTATGTCCTTTCACCTCAGCTGTCCAACTAGTGTTGTCAGTATTTGCTTTTGATTCACCTGTCCTGTTGGTGTTCCCTCCAGGGCCATGCCGGCCATTTTGTGCTTTTGGTTCAACTGTGCAGCTTGTCCAGGGCCTTATTGGCCAGTACGTGCTTTAAGTTCACCTGCACTACTAGTGTCCCTACTAGCTCTTCTGGTAGTTATGTGCTTTCAGTTCATCTCCACTGTATAGTGTTCCCTCCAGGGGCTTGCTGGTCAGTATGTTATTTTGATTCACCTGTGCTGCTTGTTCGGGGCCCTGCTTGTTAGTCTGCTCTGTTAGTGTTCTCGCCAGGACCGTGCTTGTCAGTATGTGCGCTCAGTTAGTCTGCACTGTTAGTGCTATCTTCAGGGCCCTGCTTGTCAGTATGTGCGCTCCGTTAGTTTGCACTGTTAGTGCTATGTTCAGGACCCTGCTTGTCAGTAGGTGCGCTCAGTTAGTCTGCACTGTTAGTGCTATGTTCAGGACCCTGCTTGTCAGTAGGTGCGCTCAGTTAGTCTGCACTGTTAGTGCTATCTTCAGGGCTCTGCTTGTCAGTATGTGCGCTCAGTTAGTCTGCACCGTTAATGCTATGTTCAGGACCCTGCTTGTCAGTAGGTGCGCTCAGTTAGTCTGCACTGTTAGGGCTATCTGCAGGGCCCTGCTTGTCAGTATGTGCGCTCAGTTAGTCTGCACTGTTAGGGCTATCTTCAGGGCCCTGCTTGTCAGTATGTGCGCTCAGTTAGTCTGCACTGTTAGGGCTATCTTCAGGGCTCTGCTTGTCAGTATGCGCGCTCAGTTAGTCTGCACTGTTAGGGCTATCTGCAGGGCCCTGCTTGTCAGTATGTGCGCTCAGTTAGTCTGCACTGTTAGGGCTATCTTCAGGGCCCTGCTTGTCAGTATGTGCGCTCAGTTAGTCTGCACTGTTAGTGCTATCTTCAGGGCCCTGCTTGTCAGTATGTGCGCTCAGTTAGTCTGCACTGTTAGGGCTATCTTCAGGGCCCTGCTTGTCAGTATGTGCGCTCAGTTAGTCTGCACTGTTAGTGCTATCTTCAGGGCCCTGCTTGTCAGTATGTGGTTTCTGATCACCTGTTCTGCTACTATTGCTTTGAGGGTAGTACCAGTAGCTACTCTGTACTACTTGTTCTTGGTCTTTCTGGATAGTTTATGTTTGTATTTCACTCATACTCCTAGAGTCCGCTTCATTGTCGCCCTGGTCAGTGTGTGTTTTCGATTCTCCCGCCCTTCTTGTGTTCCCTTTAGAGCTGTACCATACAGAATTCGTTTTCGAAGTACCTGTCGTTGTTCCTTTCAGATGCCAGCGCCTAGCACATTATGGCGCTGTGCCCTCATATCCCTAGGTGCTCTGGCTTCACCTGCATTGCTCGTGTTCAACATCCCTCCATCATCAGCTCCCACAGCCTCTTAGGAAGCAGGGTGCTGCTGTTTGGGTGGGATGCCCCTTGCCCAGTAAGTGCATGCTTCATTGTAGTGCCTGCCCTCAAGACAGACCCCACACAGCGCTCTGCGAATATATCTTCTTAAGCACAGACAGACCGTGGCCTCTGACCTCCTCTCTCTACAATGTGTTGCACGAGGAAGGGTCAGGAGCCGCGACGTTCTTTCCTGAACCTAAAGCAAAGAACACGCCTGCTTTTTGTTACTCTAATATTTTAATGTTGACTTATTTGTTTACACCGCTGCTACATCGCACATATTTAGTTGCTCCCTTCAGTGTGTTTATCTGTTTGTTTTGAACTTGAGGCGGCTGCTATTAGAGCGGGCATGGATGAAAGGAATGCAATGTTTTTTCAATCGTTATGTGATCTTTTATGATGGAGTGAGTGATTGCTCTGCAGTGTACATATTCATGCAGGGGATGTGTCAGCTGGCTGGGGTGGCTTGATCACAGACGAGACTTGCTGCAGTTTCCTTTTCAGTGGGTAAGTGATTGGAGCAAAGTGGGAGGAGTGCCTCGTGGAGCTACAGTGTGGCTGCAGAGAGGGCCGAGTGGGAGAGAGGCTTTGTTTCCGGGTTCGATGGGGTCACTCATAGGAAATCTGTGCTTGGGCTCCAACAAATACATTGTAAATGACCAAGAGTTGGCAAGTACCGATCATCTGGCTTAAATTCGAATGCATTAGCACCATTCAACTTAATGTAATACAATAACTTTTTTTTGTGTGGATTTTTATATAGCGCAAACTAGACCCTAAGGTATCAGAGCACTTTACATGAGCACCAGTTCCGTTACAGACGGACACATTCTTTTTTGTTAGGCATGGGGAGATTAAGTGATTTGCCAGAATCACAGAATGTTGAGCGTCCCTGCCGAGACTCGAACCCGGTTCCCCAGCTACGAGATCGACAGACCTAGCCATTAGGCAACTTTTACGAGGCCCTTCAAAAAGTGCACCCAGGTAGCTGATGTGATGAGTGCTTTGCTGCCTCTCCAGGGTTATGAAGCGCTATATACATCGCAGGTAATAAAACAAATGAATACTCCCCAAAGCTACTAATTTAGGCAGCAGTCAGCTGAGGCAGCCGACTGCTTTAAGGGTTGCTACAGAATAACCCTGTTAAAAATGTAAGGCCAGCTCCCCCTAGCTTTAGGAAATGAAAAAGGTGGGAAGTGACCACAGGAGACAGGCAGCATGATCTTTAATTAAAGGCATGGCTGAAAAAATGTAAACTAAAATCAGGGGCGGCTGGTGACATTTGAAAGTGGTAGGGCGTAAAATGATTGTCATACTGCGCCGTGAGCCCGGACCACCATAAGAGAAAATTTTGAAAAAAGAGAAGAAAAATGGTGCACTTTCAAGCAAATTTGAGAAAGCAGGAAGGTTAATAAAGCAATTGCCAGCAGTCAGCAGACACTCACTAACTTACTACACGCACCAGCACTAGGTCTAGTGTGACTGTGTGCGCCGGTGACGTGGGCTGTGCTGCGCCTGGGACGTCACCACACACACAGCCATGGCCAATCGCTACTGCATGGCTTCATTAAAGTCACACAGTGATTGGCCATAAATCTGTAATGACAGGTACACAGGTATTACTGCACAGTAATTACCACAGTATGTAGAATGGTAATATTTAAAGACTGTAGCAGTGGGTGCCTTAATTCCTCCATCTCTCCCTTCATTCTCTGCTCAACCTGCCCTTCTTTCTGTACTTGGCCTTTCCATCCTACCTTCTCTCTTTCTTCCTCCTTTCCTCTCCTCCTTCCTTCTCCTCCTTCCTCCTTTCCTCTCCTCTCCCATCCCCTACCCCTCTTCTCCTCTCCTCCTCTGCCGGTCACCCTCCCCAGCCCAGCCCGCCCCTCCTCTCCTTAGCTCCACTTCCTTCATGTACTCTCCTCCCCTTCTCTACCCTTCCAACTACCCTCCTCTCCTCCCCTCCCCTCAATTCTCCTCTCTCTACTCTTCTCTCTCTTCTCTTCTTCTCCTCCCTCCCTCCCATCCTGTCCCCTCCCCAGCTCTCCTCTCCTCTCCTTCTCTTCCCTTCCTTTCTTCCCGTTTCCAGAAGGGGCCCTGGCACTCGTCTCGCAGGCCTCATAGTCAGTTTTCCAGGCCTCCTCCTAATGTTCCGTTTCGCGCTGACACGAGTTTTATCATGAGGTGCGAGCCGGCAATTAGTCTGTGCGAGTGTTGCAATGAAGGACAACATAAATAGAATAACTTCAAGTGTGAAGTTTATTGCAAGATAGAAAAGTTGAGGTGGTCACAGTGACGACGTGACGAAGCCAGCCAGCAGTCAGACACAGCAGACAGTCACTGAACTCACTACACGCACCAGCACAAGGTCTAGCGTGACTGTGTGCGCCGGTGACGTGGCTGCACTGCGCCTGGGGGGGCACAGTTAGTATTCGCCCATTTAGACCGGGGGCTGCCGCGGTCCTGGCGGCATGAAGCAGCACCCTTGGGTCCCTTGTAAAGGTGGAAGCCTGTGCTCTGCGCATGCTCGGGCTGGTTATAGCCCTGTGCCACTCAAACAAGCTGCCGCAGCCCAGCCGGTGTCGCCCCACCCCCAGGCTTCAGCAGCGTGACGCGTGAGGTGAGGAAGGAGTCGAGGACGGAAGGTCAAGGTAAGGAGCATTGGCAAATACAATTGCATTTTGCCTGCTTAGCGTGCGTGCGTCCATGTGGCTTAGTGGGGCTACGCCCCAATGGACGCACCGCGCCTGACTAAAATCCTGTGTTTCACACAGTGTGCCGCCTCTCAATGAGCACATAATGACGGACACATACTTGAAACAACCCAGACCTGTTGGATTTGCCAATGCCTGTTACCCGTATCAGATAAGTGAGTAACAATGATATTGTTGAGAAAAATTGGAATTGAAAATGTTTAAATTATGAAAAAAGAAGACCTTGAATTAAAAATTACAAAAGGCCTGGGTATGTGAAAGGGATAGGTCGTCAGACTGTTACCCGGTAATACATAGACTGGTCTATCGTGCTTCAGTCTGGATTTAAGCTCCTAGGTGTTATAAGTTGGCTGGGTAGGCACACTTTATTACATTCTGGAGGTTGGATCCAAGTGGTAGCCTGTGGCAAATGGGACAAGCTACCAGCAGACAGACTAGAATGGAGAACTTCCTCAACCCCCCCCCCACTTGTGGAGGTTTTAGCTTGTTGGATTCAGCAGTCAGAAAGTTCTAAATAGGAAATGTTAAAGTCTTCTGAGACTAACACTTCCTGTCCTTTATTACCCTCTGCTATTTTCAAGATGTTTGGGGAAGTTCCTAACCTTGGCTGGTGGGTTTTAAACCATGTGGTACACTCCACATTTACTACAGCATAGATTTAAGTAACTTTTCCAGGAGTAACTCTCAAAACCTTCAACCCCAACATCCTGCATCGAAGGCTACTAAGTAGATGTCTGGATGGTGCTTCCTTCGGTCACCATATCAAAGAAGCTGACACTTCATTTCATGGGAGAAGGCAGGAAAACGATGTGTGTTCGCTCAAATTCCTAAATTGGTAGAAAGAGCCAACTTCAAAATTAGGTACAAGCAAGGGAAATGTTTTGGGGTTTAGCGAGGTCACTGGATGTTTGTTCTACATGTCAACGCTCATGTAAGAAGCTGCTGTCATGCATTTTTGATTTTGCCATCACTCATCTTTGGTGGTATATACTTCCATATCTGGGGATTCTTAAGTACTCTTGATTGCCCTTTTTCAAACTGTTCCCACCTTTTGATTTTGCCACCCACTTCCTCCTGAATTCAATGCAAAAACTTTATTCAGTCTTAAAAAGCAATAGACCATAAAAGTGCATAAAAAAATAATGCACTTAACTGTAACCACACATAAGAGTTAAAAATAGTCAGAAAATGGGAATATTCAAATAAGCGAAAAGGACTTTTTAGACACGAAACAAACACGTCAGATAATACATCAGATATCCTTGCTTAAATGAGCAACATGACCATAAAATTACATAGAAATGTTGCACATAGCTGTTTAGCGAGATATGTCATGAAAAATACATCCAACATCCAGAATTAGAAGGGGAACCTAAGATGTGGAACGGGATCAGATTGCAGCGTGCTGTTACAGAATGGGAGATAAAAGCTACACTTAAAAAAGCAGGAAGGGGGGATAGCGAGAGAACAAAAACCTCCAATAGGGTCCGCCATGCGCTCCTACTGTGCCCCGCTAGTGGACCTGACGCTTCTACAATGTTCAGTGTACAATGCCATGCTGCGCGTAATATTCTATCGGACTAGCCCGACATTGTGCGTCTAGCCCCAAGTGTTGCTTTCAGGACTGCACAGACCGAAAAAACAGATTCAGGGTAGCACAAGGATAGTAAGTGGAGGAGAGGAGGTCTGCAGCGACGAAAGCCTAGCCTCCCTTAATAAAGGTATCAGAAAATGCTGTCATGCTAAACTGTGCAAATTGCAGAAGAACATAAAATGCAGAAATGATTAACCAGAGTGATTTTCAAATGGAAAACAGGAGACAGTGTTCCCTTCTAAGTCTAAAAAATGTTTAAAAAAGAGACACCAGTAAATTGTCCCAGCTCTGGAGCGAAAAAGTAGGGACCGCTCCCATCTAGTCCACTCCAAGGCCAGATACAGAGGGGAATCCTCAGTCTAAAGAAGGCTATAATATTGCAACCCCGAGAGTTTCGATTGCTCAGATTTCAGTTTTCTCAGTGGGCCTTAAATAATGTTTTCACTTCCGATTTGGCATTGTTGGGGATGCTTCTAGGTTCAGAGTACTACAAGGGTATGCCAAGGGAGCCAAAAGTATCTCGTAAATAACTCAGCCATGGTATGGAGGAAGCCTTGTCCAACGTCATGTAGTCGGATATAATGTCCTTACAGAGCTTGGCGGCTGGGTTCCACCAGATGCTAACCCATAGTAAAAGCAGCGCCATCTGGATCGTATCCACGATAAAACCCTGGTTTAACTCAATAAATAAACTTTATTCGGTTTCACATCGGAGAACCATAAAAGTTACAAAGGTTACATATACATGAAACAGTGATACATTAAAACATGATTTAAATAGTAAAACCCCATACACAGTTCATAGATAAAACCCTAGACCCAGCCTCCGAGATATTCAGAACCTAACGTCCAATGTGCCCGAAGAACATGGCTTCCTTTTGTATTTGTTTCATGGCGCAAGCTAGGCCGTCTAAACTAATGGATCCTACATAGGTCACCCATTGTCTAAACATCCATACAGGTCCTGGATTTCACTGTAGCTTTTAGAAACCCCGCTATAAAATGAATGCAATCCTCTTTCAGCTTTTAGTTTAACTCAAAGTGGGTGATGAGGGTGGCGGTGGATGGTGGTGCACTCAAAATCCTTCGCGAAAATCGGGTTTCCTCTACCAGACTGGAGCCACACTTCCTACCCCAAACTCCCACTCCTTAAGTAGCCACACTAATACATTGAGAGTGAAACACTTTCAAAGGTGGAGACAATATTCCCCTGATTTGCGTTCTGATGAGGTTAATTACTGAGCCCCCGCTTTTGCTTAACTTAGTACAGGCTTGAGCGCAATGGGAATTACAGGACCCTGAAGAACAAAAATGTATTCCCAGGTAGCAAAACTTCTCGCCGGTCGTCAAGACATGCCTCCTATTTGATGCCACAAGATTCCCTTTTGTTATATTCACTTGCCTATTTCTTGTACCCCCTCAACTCTTTCTTGTGCTCATTTGTTTCCATCTTTTGACGTCTTTGTTGCTTTCTCTATTGTTATTTTGGTAGTGCTCTTTCTTGTTCCGCTTTGTGCTCTATTGTCCCCTATTGTTGCACTCTTATGTCCCTCTTTGTTGCTCTGTTGTGTCATTCTTTGCTGCTCTCGTATGTGCCTCTTTGTTGAACTCTCCAATACCTCTTTTTTTGCTCTCAATCTCACATTTATTTCTTACACCCTCCTGCCTGTTTGTTGTGGCATCTTGTTTCTTTGTTGCTCTCTCTCATACCTCTGTAGCTTTCCCTCGCGCCTCTTTGTTACTTTCTCTCAGGCCACTTGTTTGGTCTCTCCTAATCCTCTTGATCACTTTGTCTTGTGTTGCTGTCACCCTTTTGTTGTGCTCTCTTTTACCTCTTGGTTGTTCTCTCCTGTCTCTCTTTTGCAGTCTTAACTCATACTTCTTGCATCCTCCTACTTTTTTGTTGCTGCATCATGTCTCTTGGATGCACTTTTTCATCTTTGTTGCACTTTCTTTTCTCTCTGTTGCACTCTGGAATTTTTGTTGTGCTACTGCGCCCTTTCCTCTATTACCCCTCTTTGTTATGTTTCTGTGCTTCTTTTAGACTTCTTTCTCTTTCATACTCGCTTTTTAGGTCTCGCCTGTCGATGCGCATGCGCATCGAGCAAGCGAGACTATAGGGGCTCATCCAGACTTTATCTAACTTGCAAGGAATCGTGGCGATTCCTTGCAGTGCCCGTGACTTTTAAGCTCAATGCGCATGTGCATTGAGCTTAAAAGCGCGTGCACATGCACCCAGCCGCCTACTCTCTCTCTCAGCCTTCCCACAACTCCGCCCCCTCACTACTTGATTGCACGGCCGCTAGGCCGTGCCTCCCCTACTCTCCTCCCCCCTCCTCCTCTCCTCCCATGCCTGCCTGCCTCAACTCTCCGCCTCCCGCCCCCTCCCCCTGCACGGCCGCTAGGCCGTGTCTCCCCTACTCTCCTCCCCCCTCCTCCTCTCCTCCCATGCCTGCCTGCCTCAACTCTCCGCCTCCCGCCCCCTCCCCCTAGTTTACAACGGATGCATGCAAACATGTTTTTTCAGATTGCAACGTTATTTTAATATTATATTATAATCTCTATATGTCATACTTACATGGGCAGGTAAATCCCCAGGAAGTACAGTGCCCGGTGGGTTAGTGTCCCTGAACGAAATGCCAACCGTACGGATATATAAACCGACTTCCTGGGTCGCAGGGCCGGACCCGGAGAGCGAAAATGTGTGTGGCTATGAGCCTGAGGACGCTGCTGGAATGAAACTTACTTCTCTGAGCATCGGGTTAAACTCCGAGGTCACGCGCCTCGGGCTGTCTCTGCCCCGACGAGCTGGGACACGTGTGCTTCAGACCCTGAATGCCCCGGACACGCTACGGGAGTCTCCCCTCCTCCCACCCTCCCAAGAAGCAGGTCCCTAAATTGTTCAGACCCCGAGACCTCCTGGGCATGTCTCACGGGGTCTCTCCCTCAACAAACAAGAAACGCGTGTTGTTCAGACCCTGAGAGCCGCAAACACGCAGCTAAGTGCCCCCTCCCCCAGCAAGCTGTTTCACTGAGGGTTCAGACCCTGAGCCAACCCCCCCCCCCCCTCCAGCCCCCCCCAAAAGTAACACCTTTGCTTGATTTCGGGTCCTCCGCAGAGAGGGGCCGGTGCTTACCTCGCCCTGTGCCCGGCTCAGGCTCCTGGGGTCGGCACTCGCTCCCTGCCTGGGACTCTCCGCCGGGCTCGACTGGCACAGCTCGGACAGGGCTGCAGCCTCGGTGGCGTGCCCCCTCCCGCCCCTGCACAGCCCCCGGGCTCCGCTGTGACACTGAGCGCACTGCTCACCTGACTGACGGACAGCCCCCGCCTCCACTGACTGACTGACACAGCTCCGGGACACAGCTTTCAGCAGCGCCTCGTCCTCTTCAGAGGCACAGCTCTTCTTTCAGCAGCACCTCGTCCTCTTCACAGCCACAGCTCTCAGCAGCGCCTCGTCCTCTTCAGAGGCACAGCTCCCCGCCTCCACTAACTGCCTGCCACAGCTCTCAGCAGCGCCTCGTCCTCTTCACAGCAACAGCTCTCAGCAGCGCCTCGTCCTCTTCACAGCCACAGCTCTCAGCAGCGCCTCGTCCTCTTCAGAGACACAGCCCCCGCCTCCACTGACTGACTGACACAGCTCCGGGACACAGCTCTCAGCAGCGCCTCGTCCTCTTCACAGCAACAGCTCTCAGCAGCGCCTCGTCCTCTTCACAGCCACAGCTCCCAGCAGCTCCTCGTCCTCTTCAGAGGCACAGCTCCTCGTCCTCTTCAGAGGCACAGCTCCTCTTTCAGCAGCACCTCACTCTCTTCACAGCCACAGCTCCAATTTCAGCAGAACCTTGGTCTCTTCACAGCTCCAATTTCAGGAGAACCTTGTTCTCTTCACAGCCACAGCTCCAATTTCAGCATCATCTCATCCTCTTACCAGCCATCGTCTCAACTTTCAGCGGCACCCCATTCGCTTGCTAACCCACTGCTCGACTTCAGAAGCATTTGCCGTCGCCCCGACCCCACAGCTGCAGTTTCAGCACCACCTAGCCACAGCTCTAAATTTGGTAGCACCTCATCGACCCCCAGGCTACAGCTCCAGATTTAGCAGCACCTCGCCCTCATCAGGAGTCACAGCTCCAGTTCAGCACCGACCCACAGCTCTCCAATTTTAGCAGCAGCTCCCCCAAACCACAGCTCCAGTTTCAGCAGCACCTCGCCACCCTACTGAGCCACAGCAACTGGATAGCAGCACTCCCCTCCCCCGAGCCACACCTCCAGCCTCAGCAGCACATCACCCTTCTCCCAACATCGTCTCAACCTGGTCCGGATCCGGGTCAAGAGCACCCCACCGTGACCCTCAGCAGCACCTCACCCTGACCCTCAGCAGCACCTCACCCTGACCCTCAGCTCCAGTTTCAGCAGCTAGAAACTCGATCTTCTCCGGTTCCACAGCTCCACTACCAGCAGCGCCTAACCCTATTCCCAGTCCACAGCTCCACTCCCAGCAGCACCCGCCCTATTCCCAGTTCACAGCTCCACTACCAGCAGCGCTCCCTTCTTTTCCCAGTCCACAGCTCCACTCCCAGCAGCACCCGCCCTATTCCCAGTTCACAGCTCCACTTCCAGCAGCGCTCCCTTCTCTTCCCAGCCCACAGCTCCACTCCCAGCAGTCCCAGCAGCCCCACCCTCCTCCCAGTCCACAGCTCTACTCCCAGCAGCCCCGCCTCTTCCAAGTCCACAGCTCTACTCCCAGCAGCCCCGCCCCACCTCCACTTTGTTGTCTAGTTGGCAGACTCAGCTGAGAGGCCAACAACTGAATGGGTGCATGCAATAGGTCTCGGAGCATTTGAGTTAGAGCTTTTAGATTTGTTTATGGCTTTTTTTCTTTGTAATTCTTTAGCATTGCCTACAGGAAACAAAAATGCTAAAGATAAAAAAAAAAACCATAAACAATTCTAAAAGCACAAACTCTAATGCTGCGAGACCTATTGCATTTCCAATGCTTGTTAATATTGATTGTACCTTCACTCGCCTAACTCTAAGTCTACCGCATTCTTTTTCTCGTTGTGTGATTCTCTCGCATTATTTTTCTGCATCCTAGAGGTAAGAACACCTCACGATGGACAAAGGTTGCTGGTCGTATTACTTCATTGGAAAGATGATGGGCTGAAAAGAAGCAGTGCGACCTGTCATTTATACCTTCCTCTATGTATTCCTCTGCCCTTTTACCAAAGCAGGGTAGGTTTACAGCCTGAAGCAGGGATGCTGGAACAAACTGCAATAGCAGACCGCAGTTTCCTGCAAGTAATAACATTCTGCGATAACACAACCACTTCAATGGCCACAGCTTGGGAAACACGAGGGGGTATTTTGTAACCCAGTGCACTGGGCTGTCGAATCTCTCACCCCGCTTGGCACCTTAAAAACCCTTCATACATGCTTGTCGAAAGAATTGAAGAGACAGAAGAAAGAAAGAAGAGAGATGTCTGACTTTGGCAAGTGGGTCTGTTTTCGAAATCTTGTCAGGAACTCCGACTAGGATATGGTTGGGAGTAAAGATTTGTCCATAAAAACCTGTCTGGTACTGTGAACTTCAAGCGCATCCAGAGTAACCACTCAAGCTATGGTTACCCTCCCAGCGGCTGCCAGTTTAACATGGGGCATGACAGCAGCAGATGGGTGAGAGAGCCTCACAAGAACTGTTTGCTTTTGTATTTATGTCACTACACACCAATTGCAGTGCTCTTGACCCCTCAAATGTTATAACAATAAGTAAAAACTCCCAAAAGCATATCATTAAATAACACACATTCAAGCCAATATATATTTCACAGTTGTCTCATTATTAATGCTAATTTTAACTTGAGTTAAAAGGTCACTTAAGAGCTAATGGTGTATCATATTCAGCAATATCTCAAGTGAAAGATCATTTGTTATTTTGTGCTATGTTATGTTAATGGAAGTTGTAAAGCACATGGCTATCCCAAACGGTGCTTCCCAACACTATGTATGTAGTTAAGTTACATCGGTAACGTGCTGTTACTTAATTGGTAATTGCATGTATTACACCAAGAGTGTGGCCATAAGCATAACATTTGGTGGATATGGTTTGCATATCTTTTGTCAGAGTTGTGGTTTGCTGAGTTAAAAGGCGAATTTGTGTTTTTTTCTTTTTTCATTCGTAACCATAACTGTATTTAAATTGTGGTTTAAATTAATTTCAAATGTTTTTTTAAACTATGATTTTTTGGCTTTTTTTGGGATAATTTACTACATTCACCGTAGTGGTCCAATGACTTGGCCTTTGTTCGGGCCATGAACCCATCCCATCCACAGGAACCATGCCAGGCAAAACCTTCCTTGTGGGGCACAGCAAGGGTTGGCCGCCTGACCTGGCCTTCAGCCAGGCCTTGTGCCAAACTGGCTGCTGAAGTACCCAGCTCCAACTGTATGGCCCTGGGCAGGTTAAGTTGACCACATGATCTGAACTATGCCAGGACCTGTGTTCAACCCCCAAGCATGGTCAAGCCTCCAGAATGTTATTACTTGCAGGAAACTGCGGTCTGCTATTGCAGTTTGTTCCAGCATCCCTGCTTCAGGCTGTAAACCTACCCTGCTTTGGTAAAAGGGCAGAGGAATACATAGAGGAAGGTATAAATGACAGGTCGCACTGCTTCTTTTCAGCCCATCATCTTTCCAATGAAGTAATACGACCAGCAACCTTTGTCCATCGTGAGGTGTTCTTACCTCTAGGATGCAGAGGGGTCCAAAAGTATTCCCCATTGGCATAAAAAAGTCAAGACGTCAATTTTTTTATGGGACTAGCAGACAGAGCATGCATAGTGAGGCTTGGACCCCTTTGAAGGACATGGGGGTCAGGGTATGCTCTTCTACACACCCTTATTCACTATTTTGTCTTCACTTTTTCCAACGCTCTGTTCGGTACACTGCCTTGGGTCATTACCTTGTGCAACACAGTGTACCAAGCACCGTGTTGGAGAAAAGTAAAGAGAAATGGGGCATAAGTATCTATAAGGTATTTCTGAAGCGTAAGCCTAGACAAAAGGCAGAGGAGTGCTGTACATGGTCAAAAATAAAAATCAAGTCAACAAGTAATAGGGGTGGAAGCTGGGTTGTGGATGGTTAATGCACTGTGACTGAAGGAAACTTTGTCAGTGACAGCCAACCACTCATAGTGCACAGGTTTCATAAATCCGCTGCTGGATTGAAAATCCCGCAGTGGATGACAAGCAAAAAAGTTCCTTGTCCAGTGACATATATTTGTTTTTAAAGGATTTCCAAATCCTTGGTGGGCTTGAGAATATGCAATTTAAAAGTCCAGCTATCTTTAGCTTTAAAGCTGTTCCAGCCCACCAACGCATTTTTGTAAGAATAATATGAGTGTAATATGCTATTTATAACCATTGTTGAGGAAGGGTAGAGGCATAGGGACATGCTCAGGCTTCACCTCTTATGCGCCGTGACCACTCTCCACACTGAACAATGGCTATAATTGTATCCTGCACACATTAATACATATGAAGTTTTTTTTAAACTACACGTAAAGTGAAGTTCCAGTTAGACTTGCTCTTAAAGCCCTATAATTATGAATTAAAAAAAACTTAATGTAAAGTGAAGTTACAGTTAGACTTGCTCATAAATCCCTTACATTTGTTAACAAACACCTCTCTGAATTTTTTTTATTGCTGAGCAGCAATTAGACAAAAATGTCAAAAAGGCCGATCCCAGATGTAATAAATTGGATTTTTATTTGGGGTGGATGAGTACCCACCTCAAGGAACAATTACAACCTTTGTAGGGGTGAACCCTCAAGTCGCTAAATTAAACTAAGCTCGAACCCCCTGTAGCTATAGCACAGAGGTTAAACGTTTGGCAGTGTGCACATTATTTTTTTGCAGAATCCAAAGAAGTAAATAAGCCAAAATGCAAAACAATAAAAATGCCAAACTGAATTTGAAACATAGAGTAAAATTCAATAAACAAAAGGATTCCAAAATGACTAAAATCCAACAAGAGGGCTGGAGTAATGTATGTTTAAAGTATTTAGTAGAGACTTCTAGCCACAGATTTCTTACATTAGAATTATCTCCAGGCGTTAGACGGGATCCAGAATTTTTTTCATGAGCAGTACCCATGCACACCGGTAGGTTACGTCGTCATAGTTCACGACAGAAGTGATGTGCGAGTTACCTGTGTATTTTCTTTAAACAAAATGTTATACGTTTTTTAAACATCACAGACAAACCCTGTGAAGGCTGGGAAGCATTACACAGCATATAAATCCACATGCTATATATTTCAACATTTAAACATTCACCTTGAGCATAGTATGAAATGTCAACCTAGGGCATGTTGTATATGAATCAGTGCATCCCTTCTCATTCACAGCAAGAACTACCCTCACCCCTGTTCCCACTCCAATGCATTCCCCAACCCACTCATAGGGCACATAGCATAGCACACCCTACATATCTCCCCAGGGCACGGACCCTTGCATGAGCAGGGCACTTCGCTTCCCACAGCATGTATGGTACAAGTAAGAATAATCTCCACCCGTATCAATCTCGCTTGCAGGTGATGGGGAATGCTCAGGGGTGCCTGGTTCCTTGAGGCAGTCTACTAGGTGGTCCAATGCTTTGGCTTTATCTAGCAACCCAAATCAAGTGCGTGGTGCCTATATAGGTGCCACTCCAACGTGCTGACATCAGTTCTTTTTGTCAAAGTCTTTTTTTACATTTTTTCCTGCGGTGGCAGTGGAAAGCCTCCGGTGCCTCGAGTGTGACCACCACACGAACACCTGAGTCAACTTCCGCACCATACACTCCAGAGCCATGAGGGAGCGCTCCCTTAAGCTCCTTGCCACTCGACATGCGACGCCACAATGGTCTCAATGGTCTCTATCCCGGTTGAGAGGAAGGTCCCAGGGCCCAAGATCTTCGCTGCACTCAAAGTCTTCTTCAGGTAAGCCCCACTGTAAGAAGAAGAGCAAGAAGTTAAAGAGGTCTTCGGCTTTGATCCATCCATCAAAGTCATCTGACAAGACGAGGGAGCGTTGTCATTTGAGGCTTGACTCCATGGTTGAGCTGGGCTGGCTCCACTCCTCCTGATTTTCCAGGAGCCAGAATGACCCCTGCCTAACTTCCTGCTGGCCTGCCTTAAGGCCAAGTGGGTTCAGGAGGGCCCCCACTGGATCTCTGCTGGAAGCTTCGTCCTGGCTTTAGTTGGGTCCCTTACATCCACGGCTAGATCTGGACCAGCCTCTACCTTCCCTGGGGCCGATGCCTACTGTCCAGGCGCTGACTGCTTCACCATCCCCATTCTCATCCCTGACATGAGCCGGAGGGGTGTCATATGATGCTGGCTCTGGGGCCGACTCGAGCCATGCCTTCCTGGCTGGATTCAAGAGCCCTATTACTTTGGGCTGGGACTCTGGGAGGAATGGCAGTGGTCACTAGACCGTGTGAAGAATACTAGCCATAGACCCTAACATGGACTGGCATGAGAATTTGGTGGATGTCAGTGGACTGGACATTTCTCCAGATGCTGGCATAGTGTCTCCTCCTACCGTGGCTATGGAGGAGGGAGCCTCTTTTACTATGGTGGTGACGAGCGCAGCCAAGGTCCTGGATCTTAGCCTGCTCTCACTGGCAGTCAAGATTAACGTCTTGACAGAGCTGTTTCAGCCAAGAGTGACCCCCTCAGAACAACTTTTCCCATTTAAGAAGCCATCATGGCTGTCCTGCCGGGGACCTGTTCCAACTCCTGCACAGGGGCTCTTGTGAACAGGACATTTGCCGGCCACCACCACCCTGCCCCAGGGACCCGCAATTTAATCACACAACACCCTAGCCTGGAGAGCTTGGTGGTCCATACTTCAACCTCCTGTGTAAATCCGGGTGCATTCCCAACTACTCCTCTGGATAGGAAATCCAAGTGGCTGGACACCTTAGGCAAGAAAATGTTTTCTTCCACCATCCTGACATTGCAGTGCGTGAACACTGCTTGCCTTTTGGTCCGTTACTTCCACGCTCTGTAGTATTGAGGTATGCAGGTGCTGCCCATGGTCCCAAAGAAGGCGTGGGCCACACTTTCCCAAGCTTTTGCTGATGGAAGAGATGCCACGAAGTTCGCGATCCGATGTAGGCTGAATATGACCGACTCGCTGGGCCGAGCGAGTTCATCATCAGTGGTCTTGTGCTGCCACTCCTGATGACATCAGACCACTGGGTTCTTCAAATTGTGCATAGGGGCTACTCCCTCCCCTCCACCCATGCCACCCTCTTGCTACAAGCTGATGGAGGGCCATCTCTCCTTACTCCGCCAGAAAGTGACTGCTTCCTTGGCCAAGTGAGCCATAGAGAGGGTGCAGACGCCAGAAGTAGGTCATGGTTGCTAATCCTGCTACTTCCTGGTGCCCAAGAAGGATGGAGGCCTTTGTCCTACCCTAGCCCTGCGCCATCTCAGTTAGTTGCTCAAGAAGAAGTTCAAAATGCTCACGCTTCCTCAAGCGTTGGACATGCAGGACGCATACTTCCACATCCCCACCCCGGCCTGCCCATGGGTGTTACCTGTGGTTCGCAGTGGGCCACACGCACTTTCAGTTTGCCATGCCCCCTTTTGGTCTTACCAGTGCCCCTGGGGTTTTCACCAAGGTGATGGCGGTGGTTGCAGCTCCTCTGCGGAGATCTGTGGTGCCAGTCTTTCCCTATATCGACGACTGGCTATAGGAGGCAGGCTCCCTCAGGCTGTTATCTCCCACCTCCAGACTACAGTGGACCTCCTGCATTCGTTGGGGTTCACTATTAACATGCCAAAGTCATTCCAGGACTCCCTCTCAGATGCTCCCTTTCATCTGAGTTGTTCTGGACATGGCACAGTTTTGGGCCTGTTCTTCCAAACGGCGAGTCCAGGAGATTCAGGATATGATACCAATGTTTCAGCCTCTATCCTGGATTTCAGTGAGACTGACTTGTAGGCTGCTGGGACTCATAACCTCTCCAGCTTGTGACACATGCCTACAGCATGTGAGACCTGAAGTTCCAGTGGGCACATCATCAGGGGACTCTATCCTACATGAGGGAACCGCAAGAGATCCGCAATGATGGTTAACGAGCCTCGATTGGGTCTGTGGCGGACCCCTCTCCCTTCCCCTGCCATATCTCACAGTGGTGACAGATGCGTCACTCCTGGAATGTGGAGGTCATCTGGGAGAAGTGGAGATGAGGCCTCTGATCGCTGGAAGAATCCAGACTCCACATCAAATTTCTGGAGTACCGGGCAATCCGGCTAGCATTTAAAGCCTTTCTATCCCCCATCTAGGAAAGGCTAGTACAAGTATTCACGGTCAACACCCCCACCATATGATACTGCAGCAAACAGGGCGGGTGGGATCGAGGACCCATTGTCGAGAGGCCTTGCGTCTTTGGACATGGCTGGAACGTCAGGGCATATCCTTGGTGGTTCAACACCTGGCGGGCCGAACTCAGCCAAGGATGCCTAGCAGATCACAAATGGCCTCTCTGTCTGGAGGTTGTGCAAGGTCTCTCTTAGCAGTGGGGAGAGCCACCACCAAGAACTTGCAATGTCAGCAGTTCTGTGCGCTGGAGTTTCCAAGGTGTATCTTCCTCAAAGAAGCTGTTTGTCTCGTGTAGAGCTCAAACCTTCTGTAAGCCTTTCCGCCCATACCACTCCTGCCCAGAGATCTCAAGTAGGTCAGAAACGGCTGGGCCTAGGTTATCCATGTGGTCCTGACTGGGCTCAGAGAGTTTGGTATCCCGTACTGAGGAGAATGGCCATCTGTCCTCCCATCAGGCTGCCTCTCCGGGAGGATCTTCTGTTGCAGCGAGAGTCTCCACCCAAACCTGTCAATGCGCCGCCTTTTTGCATGGAGATTGAGCGATAACATTTGACAACTTTCAACCTTATGCCAGATGTCTGCAGTGTTATCTTGGCAGTCAGATGTCCCTCCACCAAAATGGTATATGCTGTTGGGACAAGTTTGTGGCATGGTTTGCAGATTTCTGCTCCCCTCTCTCGGGTCCTTCCCTTTATCCTTACCCTTGGTCAACAGGGCTCTGCTCTGGGCACCTTAAAGGGCTATCTTTCTGCCATCTCATCATTTCTTTATTTGCCTGATCAGCCCTCCCTCTTCAAAGCCCCTGTTATACATATGATCTTGAAAGGTTTTCAAAACTTTTTCTCCTTCACCCTTCATCATGCCTCAGTGGGACCTTAACTTGGCCCTAACATTTTTGGTATGTGCTCCCTTTGAATCATTACACAACTGTCCTCTCAGGCTCCTTATCATCAAGACGGTCTTCCTGGTGGCAATAACATCTGCCTGAAGTGTCAGTGAGCTTCAGGCTTTGTCATCCAAGCCTCCAGACAAGCTGATTCTCTGACTAGGGCCTCCTTTCTGCAGAAGTTGTCGCTCCCTTTCACATAGGTCAGTCCATCGCCCTGCCTACTTTTCATGCTCTGCCACTTCCCTCCAAGGGAGAGGAGCAGCGCCACCACCTGTACTCAAAAAGAACATTACCGTTCTACCTTGACTGCACGAGAGGGTTCTGGGTGTACGACCAACTATTTGTGGGGTATGTTCGAGAGAAGGAGAGAAAGACTGTGCAGAAGCAAACCATCTCCCGATGGATCGTAATCTTCATTAAGATCTGCTAAGCATTGGCCAAGAAGCAACCCCCTGAGGGTTTACGTGCTCATTCCACCAGAGCGACGGCTGCGACCCATGCATTTGCATGCATAGGTCTGGTCCTGGATATCTGCTAGGCAGCAACGTGGGCTTCTCTTCACACATTCACGAAGCATTACTGCCTGTACAGTAAGGTCCGTCGGGACAGGCACTTTGCTCTTTCTGTCCTGCAGGAGTTTTCAGATCCACCGCCGATGAGGTATTGCATGGGTATTCATTCTAATGTAAGGAGCATGCAGCTAGAAGTCTCTATCAGATGAACAAGTTACTTACCTTCAGTAATGCATTGTCTGGTAGAGACCCTATTTATCTGTCGATTCCTTACTGACCCACCTATCCTCCCCACTCGGCGAGCGGATTTCTAGGGACCGGATTGTTGCCTTTTCAGAGCCCTTGAGTTCCACACCAGTGTTCTTTGTGCCTCCTCACTTCTGTCGTGGAAAGTCACAAAAAGAAACTGATGTCAGCGCACTGGGGTGGCGCCTATATCAGCAGCAGGCACGTCACTTCTGACAACGCCACCTACCATCGCACAAGGGTACTGCTCATGAAAACATTTCCGGATCCAGTCTGACACCTGGAGATAATTCTAAGGTAAGGAATCGGCGGCTAGATATAGTTTCTCCCAAATAAGGCTTTATTAAAGCTAATTAACTTGTTCACAAATCACAAAGCATCAGTGTTGGTCAAAAGTCATGGTAGACCAGACCCTGAGCACAGTTTGAGGCTGACTATGATGGAGCGTGGGTGAGCTACACTAACCATATTTATCCTAGGCAAAGATTTTTCTTTCTGACCTTAGTCCTTTACGTCCAAGTTCACCAAAGGAGTACACTTCTAAAGCCCCCCAGGACCTCAGGAGAGGCATTTAGAAACTCACAGGGTGTCAGGCCAACAGCAGGTTCAAGTCCAGGTCTTGTTGCCTCCGGTCAGCTGGGCAGTTGCATTGCAGGAAAGGCAACGTTTATCGCTGTAGCTTAAACAGGAGTCAGCCTCTGATCATTGGAGCCCACTTCTGTGTCCTTAGTACAAGAGAGACATCTTCATGGCTCCTCCCAGGTCACAGACATCAGGTCCAGTCCTTTTCTGTTCTTCCTCAGGTCCAGAGTGTTGTGAAGTGGGTTCCTGAAGATGCCACATTTATACTGGCACGAGCTAGTGGGTGAGAAAGATTCCTGGTATGCCCTAGCCGAAGGGTAAATGTTCCTGGGGCCAACCCTATCCACAAAATCGGGAAAGATTTCAGCCACACTAATCTTGGACTCTGCCACATAGGACTGTGTGTGATGACTGTACTATGGTTAATCGTATTGTCCGCCCACATCTCAAACTAAAATCGAGTTTGCGACAGCCACTGTACCCAAAATAAACCCATAGACAGCAGTGTGGTAGATCAAAAGCAGGGTTGTCAGCATCCAGGCTGTAAATATGCAAGAATTGTTTTAGCATCCTGTTCACTTCATTTCAAGTGTGCCCCAAGTGTTATCTGTAAGAGACAGAAATCTGGTAGGACAAAATCAGAGACCTCCAGCAATCAGACTGCACATACACAAGATCGTGGCATCTTGTCCTCTTCCTTTCAAGTATTACATGTGGTTCAGAAGAACTGTCAAGCAGGAATTGGCACTCTGCTATCGCAAGGAGGCCCACAGCCCCACCTTGCATATTCAGCTGTGCTCAGAATCATCTCCGCCCATTCAGCCAAGCCTGTTGTTTCCGCCTGAGTGGCATTTTGCACCTTTTTCAGACCTATTCAAATGCTAATCATTGGCTGGGAGAAGCTGGAGAGCCAATGCAAATTAGCCTCCAGAAACTTCAGGCAGGGATAAGCTTACTTTCTAAAATGTACTTTTCCTCATAATTTATTAAAAATCCAACTTCATCATTGAATTGAATTTGTAATAGCTATTGGCTATTACAAATAATTATTTATCTAGCTAGTCCCAATCTCGAGATACAGTAGTAGGATTTTTTAATCTGTACTCTGGTTTCCTACATGTGATTTCTATGCTTGCCAAGGTCAAAATGAGCTCTGGAGTGCTAATTGCGGTAAGGAAATGTTAACATTACATTTCTACATGTCCTACTTTAATTACCATGCACCATGCCTTGTGTGCTACAAGGCCTTCACATGGGGTGACTTAATATTATTTAGAACATTGGAATGTTGGGAGCTCCATTGAAAACAATGGAGTGCTCCGGGCTTATAATGCCTGGTATAAGCCTGGAGCTCCAACATTCCAATGTTTCTTTGTTCACTGCTCTGGCTGTGAACAAAGGCTTCAGGGAACCTTAGGGGATTCCAATCCCCTCACGCTCTCATAAGGCTTTGTTTTTTTGTTGGAACATTCTGTCCTCTAGTGACAGAATGTTCTAATAGCCTTATAGCCCTTCGTAGATGGGCTATACCGCTATTAAAGTCCCTCTCCCTTGTTAAAGGCCCTCACCTTCGGCTCGGGGCCTTTAACACTGGAGAGGGCCTTTAATAGCCGGTATAGCCCTCTACGGCGGGCTATAAGGCTATATTAAAAGAAAGGTTTTGACGTGGCACAATTATTTATTTTGACAGGTCGAATTGCAGTATTTACATTTCTACAGTCTGGCTACAATGGTAGGCCTTAAACCATGTTTGTAGTTCCACTATAGTACATTGCATAGTAGGTATTGCAGTCCACTATTGGCATTTAACGTCCAGACTCAGGGTACATTTTGTACAGTTGTACCATATACTAGGAACATATAGACAATTTATATATACCAATTATGACCTTACCAATTTAACCATTGGTGAGCAATCCATGACTCACACACGAAATACAATGCTCATGACCTCATCCTTGATGTAACAGATACAATTACAAATGTCAGTGATCCTACATGTCAGATCACATGTTCACGCTATCAATCAGACGACTTTGAACATAGTATTTTTTAGTGGTTTGAGTATGTGTTTTTATTTAATGACTGTGTGGTTTTAGGTACCGTTACTTATTGAAACAAGTTTTGTGGGGGTCATATTCATTGCATTTCAAATGCGAGGTATGTCATTTTTTAAGGTATTATAACCAGTAATATCCATAACTTTACTTCAACTGTAGTTTCAGTGAATTTCTGTGTTTTTTAAAAATTTACTACAACTAACTTCTTTGAAATTATTCCCTTTCCCGCTGCGCTCAGCATTTGGCCTTGTGTACGGCCTAAGAGCTACAGGAGGCAAAGTCTGCTATTGATTTCTGTTGGTGATTGTCAAAAGAACATTTACACTGTGTGTTTTTTGACTTCCTTTTTCGTGTTTTTTCAGAACTGTTGTATAACTTTGATGTCAAAAGGCCATTTTGAAATTGTAACCCAATTTTATCTTCACGGCTGGCATTTTTTGAAGTGCTGGTAGAGCACTTTTTTCCCCATTCCCAATTATGAGATTTTGGCCTCCGCACCAAACTGTGGTTTTGTAATGCATTCAGTAGAAGGCGAAGATGCTGAGGTGAGGGTTGATTTAATTTTCAGTTTGACACAACACCGGTTCAACCCCAGTTTCTGGTACTCCTGTAGCCTTGCCTGTATCTTTCCCTCAAGCTCTTGTTGAAATTTGAAACATTCCTTTATATGATATCGCCTTTCTTGCATGTAGTGGAGATCCCAATACAGATTACACATGCCTGGGACTTTGGGATCCACAGGTACTGTAGACTTACCATAGACTTAAGCCTTTACTTACCTCTGAAATTGACTATATACTGGTGAGTTCACATACCTTTGCAGCAACTCCACAGTAATTACATACCTACCTTCCCAGTTGGAAGCACTTTACTATTGGACTATCACTTTGAATGCCGGGTTAACTATGTTTTTGTGAACACCAACAACAGTTACTTCCATTATGGCTTGCGACAACTCGAATCCTTAAATGCCACAATGATCTCGCTGTCTATTGTTCTAAACTTTTCCACATGATCCTTGAGAAAGTCTGTTGAGACAAAACACTTGTTGTCTGTAGACATGTATGGTTTTCCATCTAATTATCAGAAAACACACTAACAGTATTAAATGTTCAATAAAGAAACACGTGAACTATTTGATTCCAGTATCAATTGATGAGAGTTCTCAGATGTACAGTTTTTTCAACAACTAATCAGCAAGGCCATACAATAGAAAGATTTAAAGTTATCCCTAGTTAGCGGTGCTTTAGGTATTTTGGCAGCACCTATTTTCACTATTGTATACTGAAGTTATTATCAAATGCAATACTGGTTTGATGGATGTGCATTAATCGTATGATCACTGCTACCTAATTGGCATGATATCCCAAAACAGCACAATCTTCTTTGCCCTCTTCTTCCTCATCTCTGATCAATACATTTCTATTGGAACCTGTACTATATGCAGCAAGTTGCGCGAGGGAATCTCCTAGCCACCATTGACCTATAAACACCATTATCAGCAGAAAGCTATTTAGCCTGCGTAACGCTAGCCAATTGTCTACCAAAAGCAGGGTGCAGAAGACGATGTATACATTTGTTGTCTCCTCCATATCGTGGTTCTGGCTCAGCTCGAGGTCCTTTTGGGCTCACAAGCCCAAAACACGCTGGGTTTTCATGTGGTATCTACCTGCCCCCCATTCTGCCTACCCTTCTGCGCCAAGAATGAAAAACAAATCATAAACCGTTCATGTTAAAAATGAGAGCAAGGCCGCTGGCGGCATGGGTGAGAATTGACGCGCAGATGCGGGGACTCGAATGGGTGCGGGGACCGTCTGATCGTATTGCACTGTATGCGGACGATGTCCTCTTCTTCCTCACGGACATTGATAGATCTGGCCCCAGAGTTCTGGAAATAATGCGAGTATTTGGGGAGGTCTCTGGCCTGCACTTGAATACACGGAAATCCACGCTGTGGATACTGGGTCATCGCGGACGGCTTGGGCACTGGGCGTCGACGCTACAGGAGGCGGCAGGTGGCATCAAGTACCTCGGTGTCTTTCTCACGGACGTTCCGGGAGTTGCCTGGACCCGTAATGTGGTGCCGGTCTGGGATCGCGTACGGTCAGACATGAAGGTCTGGTCCAGGATGCCCCTAAACATATATGGCCGCTCCGCCATTTTTAAGATGGTGGCTCTCCCGCGCCTTTTGTACCAGCTACAAAATCATCCATGCCCCATTGCACCACATTGGTTTAGGCAAGTAAACTCTGCACTGAGCCAGTTTCTCTGGGCTGGTGGGGCGGTCAGAGTAGCGCTCCGCACCTGTTTCCTTTCCACGTATTGCGGGGGTCTGGCGACTTCGGACATCCTATCTTACTACCAGGCTTCCCATCTTCTCATACTAAATGACTGGTGGTATGGAGACCGGGGAGACCCGGCCTATGCCCTTGAACGATACCTGATGGACCCGGACACGCTCCACACCATCCTTTATTCGGCAGGCAAGCGGAAAAAACTCCCAATTGTTACTCAAGTGGTTTTCCGAGTGTGGCGGGGAGCCCTTCGCCGCATGGGTTGGTGGAATGTCTTGACGCAAGAAACGCCCCTTTGGCACAATGGACGTCTGCCGGCACTCGCGGCTCTCCAGGGGTTCCGGGGCTGGGATGACATAGGCATCTCGACACTGGGCCACGTTATGCAAGGCACGACCCTTAAATCGTTTCAGGCTCTGCGGGATGAATACGATATGCCGCAGACCCAATTTTATAAATACCTACAATTCCGCCACGCTCTGTCCCCCTCGCTGTTAGGACTGGACAAACTGCCCGAATTTAGTCCCGTGGAAGCCAAGGTCTTTATGGGGGAACTGGGGGACAAGAAAATCTCCAATATATATCAGACTCTGGTCACGCACTGCTCTGCCTCACTAGATAAGCTACGCAAGGCATGGGAGGAAGATATTGGTGCCTTAGACGAGGATGACTGGAGGGAGGCCTTAGAGGCGCCACGAGGGGCGGCTGTTGCGGTGCGACTGAGATTTATTCAGTTTAAATATTTGCATCGTGCGTACTACACCAGAGAACGGCTGTGGCGAGCTGGCCTGATTGCTTCCCCTGAGTGTCTGAGATGTGGTAGCACGGTTGGAACGTTCTTACATACAGTGTGGTCATGTGTGCGGCTGACGCGGTTCTGGTCGGGTGTGTGGGACTGCCTGTCTGAGGTGCTGGGCTGGGACCTCCCCCGCTCCCCTAAACTGGGTCTCCTTCACGTAATGGAACAAGTGGGAGGGAATATCTACAAACGTCATCTGCTACTCCTGGGCCTTACAGTAGCCAAACGGGATGTGGCTCGTGCCTGGAAAGACCCCCGGGCTCCTGTGCTGGAGGTGTGGAAGAGAGGGTTGGACTTTACAATGGGGCTGGAACGTCCGGTCTTTGAGGCCAGGGGGTGCCCCCGAAAGCACTTTAAAATATGGCAGCGCTGGGCTGAATATAGAGGGCTATGGCTGGAACCGCCAGTGCTGCGGGACGCCGATGTGGACCACTTACCGATTGATTCTGGGTGAAGGGGCCAACACACTGATTGCGACTCCAAGAACTAATACTTTGAATCATACGAACACTGTGCCGGGGGGGGGGGGACCTGGGAGGGGAGGGCCAGGGTGGGAGTAGGGAGGGGGGAGTTGGTGGGGATCCTTTCCTTTGAAAATGTTGATTGCACTGCTGTTGTTTATTGATTACCTGCTTGTTCATTGGACCCCTGATCCATAGGGGACGGTGACCTGATTATATGCTATTTCAACGAAATAAAATCTGTTATGAAAAAAGAAAAAATTAGAGCAAGAGATAGCCATCCTGTAGCTGAAATGCATAATGTGAAACCAGAAAACCAGGCATCAACACGGTCAAAATGTGTGATCCTAGTCAAATAATGTATTTCAGTTTGCCTTCTTCATCACGTGAGACCACCTTAAAATACCGGAGTTCAATGTGTGCGCAGTGCAAACGTATCTTATGTTTGATGTAATAGACTAGAATTCTGCTCCATGTATAATAAGAATCTAGGCCAGATATATGGTACAGATGACAACTGACTTCCCTCCTAGTTCACTAATAGCATCATCAGGATGGAGGTAGAAATGTCTCCAAATTCATGTTTAAAGCTATCATTTTTGATAAATGCCTTTCAAGGCAGGCATATAATCTGATGTACTAAGGCGAAACACCCTGCTTGTTAAATAAAGAAACCTTTTTTTTGTATAAGTTCGTTTAATAATTGGTTGCTATTGCACTATTTCCATCAACTATTTTCAGCGCTCAGCTCATGCACGACTTATAGAGCCCAGCAAAACATGACCTCTTCCGGCTTGGTTCTTCCTGCTAATTTGTCGGCTGAACCACCTCTATCCTGGCTGCGCCTAGACATACCTAGCACCCTCATTCAACCTACTTGGTACTGTTCTCTGAGAGCCACCTCCCCCATCACAGAGTTTAGATGCAATCTCAAATTTCTCCTTAACCCACAATGACCATGCTTTCATCTCTAGAAAGTTTCATTGTGTATATACTGTATAGAACACATGCCTAAATGCAGTCTTGGGCGCGTTTGAGATCTCAGTTATTGCTGCATCCAGTTTGTCCCTTCCTTCAGACAACAATGAAATGAGCCCTGTTCCACATGGAGCACCAGTGCATATGGACAGTCAGCTCAGGAGCTGTTTATATGCACATCTTTATTCTATGCTATCAGACCACGGCCCACCTTCACTTTTTATCTATCACTATTAGGGAAAAGATGAATGAATGTATGTTTTTGTACAGCAGAAACCTAGCTTAAAAGGCAGTGGTGCACTGAACAGCGTTAAAGGCAAGCATAGGCAGTTATTGGTAGGAGAGTTAGCTGTTTTGGGATTATTACTGATTTGTAAAGTAGTGTTATTTAAAGAGGTGTGTCTCTAAATATGTGACTGTTAACCAGTGTATTCTTTGAAGTCTGGGTATCGGGTGACTTTCTTTTTCATTAAAATGTTATTCAAAATATTTCTAGAGTCTACCACTTGCCTAATTAGAATAAAGAATCTGTCTTTGGCAAAGCCAGCTATGTGACATAACTGCTATCCCGCACATTTGTCAAGATGCAACGCATACACATAATTGTATTTATTTAATTCAGGATAGCTGGATGTAGTGGATGTGACTCAGGAACGTAACATTGATCTTTACGCAGTAATTGGAGCACGTCACCCACATGCGTGATTCCCCTTAAACAGGGCAAGTGTGCTGTTAAGGCCACTACAGATTGCTGCCTCATAGCGCCACCACAAATGTCCACAAGAGCGCATTAGAGTGAAACAAATGGCTTATTAAAAGGTCCTGCTGCTTGGGGCAGGCGGTTCGAAACTCCTTGCACTGGTGTTCTTAAATAACTTTCAACCTAACCTTCGGACCGGCTGTACAGGTAATATCATCTAAAGATTGGGCCTATTAAGGGCCTTTTTGAATTCCCCTTCTTTGGCAGAACGTCCTATTATCTTAGCAAGGTGCCTGAACGCTCCTGTTTTCTTTCTCTAGCCTTCCTGCATGTCAAGCTTTGCATTTCTGCACTGACCATTTGTTTTATTTAGAAATGTGCTTCCTTTGCTAACATTAATCTCTACGGGGGGCTACAATGACAGTGCCCTTTGATAATGAAAATGTGATCCAACCGTTCCGAATTAACATACTGAATATTTGTCAATGCTTTGAATTTGTACCCGCTTATCAAACCTTTGCCTTTATCATCCATTATGAGAGTCTGCGCCTTTCTGTGCTTATTATCTGTAGTGAGCATTGTTTTAATTTGTGGTGAGATAGGAACACATAAGTAGTCACTTCTAGGACCAGTAGAAAGGAGCGCGAGATTGCCTGCATGATAAATGGAGAACTTGCCTAGCGAACTAATAAAGATTTGTCTTAATCAAGTGTGATTTGTCAGAACAGGAGCGCACCGGGGTCAGGGCACATGCAATGAATAATACAGTATTCACAGGAGGAAAGGACCAAGGCGAAAGGCCTCATCACTATGCTGTGATTAAGCATCACTAATTCACATGCAGCGACTGAAGTGCGCCTGGCATGCTTTCCCTGGTAGGTAGCAGACGACGCTGCCTGCTTCCTGCAAGATCTTTTTTTTTTATTACATTTTTGCTTTTATGATTTTTGTATGGGTATTTTAGTGATGTGACATGCCCAGTAGGACAAAATAGGGATCCTTAGTCTTCATTGTTCTTTGCATCTGCGCATGCACATGGTGAGGGACAAAAATAGTAATATCCAAAATGATATTTGCACCAAGCCGCCAACCCTGGCAAATTTGCCGTCCTTAACCACTAGATATCTGGAAAGGCTGAGCTGGTGGATCTACCACTCTGGCAATTCCCCTGTAGTCTACAAGCTAGAGGGTGTCTGTTAGAGCGGGATTGGCTCTCATGACCCAACCATGAAAGCCACCATGGCCCTGTAGTAGTCGCAGCCTTCTGGGGTGTGGGGCTGATGTAGGCATTTTTGCCAAGGTTTTCAGTCCTGTCCTGCACCCTGCTCCTGATGACGGGTTCTGTGTATACAAGTAATCTGTAACACAACATACACTTTGACCTTAAGAGCCATGTTTTTGGTGACACACTGTAATTTGTCCCATGTGAGATGTGTGCAGTCTTTGCAGACCTTTCCTCCCGCGCCCTCTGCTATGGCTGGATTTAGAATGGCAAAAACAAGCCTACAATTACTAGAGTTCACAGAAGATAAGGCTGGATTCCTCTCTGTGGGTTTAATATCTGTGATCAGGTAATACACTGGGCTGTCGGGAGGCCCTGGGTAAAGCAGCCCATGGCTATGTTAACCAGAATTATCCAATGTCAGATTAACCCGTGTTCTACTCATCAATCAAGACTGCACTGTAAACACATTTTACTACTGTCAGAATGCTTTATGGATGAGTGTATTTGCCAATATATAGGCTATCAGTGTCCCTTTCTTCGGCCACGCCCACCTTCCTCTGTTTATCACATAACCTCTTAGCCAGTGGTTCTGTTTATCTAACTGCCATTACCAGGAAATTGGCATTGTAACTAAAATACTGTCACTTTGATGAATCGGGAGCTCTGTCACGAATTTTAAGTCACTAATGCCCTCAAAAGGCTAGCAGTCGGACAGACGCCATACAAATGAGATGTTGATCTGACACCTAACCATTTTCCATTAATTTTCACCATGATAAATGGGACGGGGGGCAAGTGCCGAGGTGCCCGCCATCCCTCCTCCTGCGCCCGCTTTTTAAGTCCGAATGCGCTGTCAAATGCCAAAGAGATACTTTTCTCTCTTCGCACACCATTGAATGAACTTTGACCTTCAGCAAAAGGAACAAAAATTGAAATAAGCTCCCTGGCAGAAGTTATTACTAAAACTCAGGATCTTAAGCAGTCTGTGTGCCCACGCGAGAAATTCATTCCTTCAATTAATACGTGAAATGTAGACACCTCATAAAAAATGCATGCCAATTAATATGGGGCAACCTAACTAGGAGATATTTATGTATACAAAGAAAAAAACGTGTCTTTGAAATTACAGTAACTTGTCAACAATTTATTTACATATTTTCTAAGGTCCTGATGTTATTCCACTGAGAATTTTTTTTTAAAAAGGATTAAAAAAACATGTGTGGTTAAGCGCATATCTGACATTAAATTCAGAGGCAAGGAAAAGTTCTAACAAATTGTATTTACATAGTAGTAACGTTGGTTCTCTAGGGTGCATCATCTCCAAAGAGGTATCCGTAAAATGCCCGAGTGCACTTGTCTTGCTGGAATTCATTCCACTTTTTTCAACCTCTTCTTTTTATTAGTTTTTTCTTTCAGTGTACAAGATATGTAGGGTATTCACATTATCTGCTTGGATTATATGTAATCATTACATTACCGTATACGAGCACGGTTCTAGTCAATTGGAATCTCATCTTTTGAGTTACCACTTCTTGGGGTCATTTATTGGTTTGCTGCCGTTCCTTATGGAGCCAAGGTACCAGGGGGCCTCCCATACTATATCCATCCCTCGGGTGCCAGGCCTCGTAGTCTCAGGGCGCCCTCTACATCTCTCATTCTGGTCTGAGTATTCTATAAAACGTCTGGTCTCTTCACCCCACATGTCTGAGAGGGGGAGTCTGCGTATCCCGCCTCCTGTAAGAGCGCCTTCTCTTCCGCCCTTGACAATTGTTCTATTTCAGCCTGACATCTAGTACATCTGATACCCGCCTAATCTTTAAAAATTTTGGCAGTTAGTTCCTGGCCAAGGCCAGGGCAAGGTGCAGCAGTCTCTTTTCCACTAACATAGGCGCGGGGCGGGAGAAACACTTATAGAAGGCAGACCTATGGTGTCTAATGTGTACCCCTGGTGGCGAATTATTTGTTCCCAGTAAGAATGTACCAGCAAGCAGTCCCAGACCATGACATGTGAAAGAAAGTCACCGACAATTACCAGGATCTTGGGCAGGGCCTCGGGTCGCCCTCATAAATGTCGTTTTTCTCTCTGGAGATTGGTATGTTTGGTGCAAAATGTTAAATTGCGTGCACTTCAATATTGTGTTCTGTGACATTTTATGAGGGTAGGTCAGCATCCTATCCCATTCTTTGTCTTTAATCTCGCAACCGATTTCGGCTTCTCACCACCTTTTGGCCTTATTCAGATCTTTCCGGACTAACCAATCTGAGGCCAGATGTAAAACCATTTCATTTAGCGCCTCACAATTTGCGTCAAATTGCGAGGCGCAAATTGCAAGGCACTAAATGAAATGTACAACAGTGTGTTTAACACTGTTTGCGATTCTCAATGGGGTCGCAAATTGCGAGGCTCATTAATATTAATGAGCCTCTCTCAATTTGCAAGCCCATTGGGAATGACAATTGGAATGGTGGCCTGCTGGGCTCAGCAGATCACCATGTCTGGGGCTGCTTTTAAATAAAGCATTTTCTTTTTTAAATGCAGCCCGTTTTCCTTAAAGGAAAGCGGGACGCATTTAAAAAAAAAAAACAATTTAACGATTTCATTTAATCTTTTATGGGCAGGCAATGGTCCCTGGGACCACATCCTGCCCTTAAAAAATTATTTTGCATGCATTAGCAAAGGAGAAGGGGTCCCTTGGGGAACCCTTCCCATTTGCGAATGCATTTCCACCGACTTAAAGTAGGTGGTAATTGCAAGTGTTTTGCGACCACAATTGCAGTCGCAAAACAGTACATGGTTCTGAAAACGCCCCTTGCAAATAGGGAGTAGCAGAACCTATTTAGCTAGTCGCAAAAAATTGTGGCTCGCTAAATAGGCTTTGTACATCGCCCATGATATATTTGCCTGCACAAACGGGTTCGCAGACCCGTTTGCGCATGCAAAAACGGGTAGTACATCTGGCCCTTAGTGCCCTATAAGGGCAGGTGATCAGTTAGTCACTATTTCCCAGGGACACAAGCAGCTGCAATAACCTGTGGTGCGGGGGCTCCTGCCAGCTTGGGTGCCATAACCATGAGAATGCTTTGGTCAGAGCTCTGTAATTTAGAAGTTGCCCTTAAGCTAGGCATTAGTCTACTCTTAGTTGGTCCAGCAGCATTAGGAGACCCTCAATAAAACAATTTCCCACCATAAGCAAGCCGAATCTTAGTCTAGCACCAGTCGGTTCGCTGTCAAAAAGGAGTCCCAGTCTCCGTATGGTAGGCTCACCTAAGATAGTGCTGGACCATAGAGAGGACTGATTGAGGTCAAGTTCACGCATTTCCTCCAGCACCATACAGAGAGCAGTATGAGCAGTCTGTGGTATTTCGTCAGCCTGCGCAATGGGAATACAATCGGTACGCCCTAATTCCGCTCACCCCCAACTGCTCCTAACCTCTCTATATGTTGGCCATTAAGCCAACGTGCTATCCGCTAGACAGGTGCTGCCTCCTAATAAAGCATACTAAATGATGACCTTACAGTGCACCAGGATATGGTCATCTTTATTGGGACTCCTCAATGATTCACTCACTCTCACCATCCAACAGTGCCTCTCCTCTCTCCATATCCCCTCTACCTCATGGATTTCATTTGTTTTATACCGCCTCTCATACCAGTGTAGGTTGTCAGAGCATTTTACATCACATACACAAACAGGGACAATGAATCACATGTGTGTAAATCGGTGTATATAAAATGTTGTATAAGACAAAGGGGACTCCAGGTTGTAGCATGTACATGTTATCCATACTGGAAGCTTTTTTAAAGAGTCCTTGGTCTGGGGAAGCACAAACTCGGGATTCAGAATGTTGCACAGTGCTTAGGGTTGACTTTATTAATGAGAATTTATTTCTAACCAAACAAACACTTTTTGCAACATTAGAATAATGAAAGACTGAGGAAAAAACATAACTTTTTAACCTAGACCACGATTGTAATTTATGATATGCACAGTAATAAAATTATCTCTGTGACAAAAGCAGTAAGCCTGTTAGCTATGCACTCTCATACGGAACTATGACCGTTGCTAGTACAGCAGGCATACTAACCCTCTGCACTACCTTTATAAGTTAAAACTACCACTAGACAAAATTCCAATCTTTCTCCAGCAGGCACATTAATCACCAGGGCTATCTTGGCACTTTTATTGTTGCCTGAAAACTGTTGAATATACAAGGAATACTGCAGTGCTTGTAAAACAGTTGCCCTGCTAGAAAATCGGTCCCCAGTAACAAAAGCAGCCCTCACCCTTCCAGTCTCCCTGGGAAATGCCTGACTCCTAGTACGGCCAGTCCAGCCTTGTAGGGAATCTAGAAATGCCAGCTGATTTTGATTGGGTGCAAAGAAGCAACCTAAGAGTATACATCCTGTCCATCGAACTTACCTAGCACCAGCAACCACCTACCCCCTTTTTACATCCAAACCCATGAGGCATAAAAGGGGACCCATGGCCTGATCCAGATCAGAGCCTCTCTGACAAATGCAGTCTTCCATTGCGAACAATTGATCCTGCCACCGCTGGTGCTCTGTTGTTTTAAAATGAGTCTCCTGAAGGCACACTTTGAGCGCCCCCCTCTACTTTTTTTAATGTAGGAATTTGCATGGTGACTTTTTTTGCTGCTGAGCTAAGCCCCCATACATGCCTGGTTATAAGAGAATAACTTTGTGTTCGTTTAACTTGCGGCCCATGGCATCATGTTCAGTCTCGCTCTCTCTCTTGCCTCTCATTTGGTCTGCTGACATTGGGAGGCCTAACAATTTCCCAATGCTAACCAGCCCATTCAGTCCCTCCCATTGTAGCCACTTGGAGGATATACAAGAAACAGCCACATGCCGAGACAAATTAACCGAACTCCCAGTCCCCAGGGCGGAGATTCAACAGCCTCCTGTCCAAACAGTCCAGCTAAAAAACAGTATTCCTATAGAGCACATCTGATCCGGGCTCCAGTCGAATCAAAGGGGGTGCACCAGAAAACAGCATGCGAGCTCCATGTGTGCCATCCCCTAACATCTATAGAAGCAGTAATAATAAAAGACAGAAAAAAATCAAGAGGACTCCTAAACGTTACCAGGTCCTTATTCAGTGACTATGATCACTAGTCTGAAATTAAGTACCCAACCCAAGCTCTTGGTCGACCCCTGCTGCTTCCGATTTGGGGGTGATCTTTGATAATTCTTTGACATTTAACACCCAGGTCAATAATACTTTGAGTTCTTGCTTTTGGATTATTAAGACCGTGAAGAAGATTCTACCCTTTGTTCTTGAGGAGCTAATGATGTCAGTGGTTATTTCACTCATTACACCTCGCACTTGCCTACTGTAATGCTCTCTATTTAAGTGTCAATCAGTACTCACACAAAAAAAGCTTCAGGTCATCCAAAATGCTGCTGCCCGGCTGGTCCTGGGGTTGCCTAAACACAATCGCAGTCAGGAAAAAGCTTGAGGACTCACCATTGGTTGCTGGTGAGAAATCAGGTGTCTTTTAAAGCCTTGTGCCTGTTACTGAGGCTCTTCATCTACAGGGCTTTTGTTTTAGGGACGCCTTTAATTGATGCACTCCCAGCCGACTTTTGTGATCGGCAGGACAGAGAAAAGTGATAGTTCCGAGTTTCCAGAAAGCAAGGTGGGGGGTAACGAGCCTCCACAATGCCAGGTTTTGGAACTCTTTCCCTGAAAAGATTAGGGGTCTGGAAATGCTATTTTATCTACAATTCTTTTGCGTGGGTGTCTCCCAAGCTCCCTGGAGAAGTGTGGCTCACTGGTTAGAGGAGGCAGACCTGGAAGCAGAGGTCAGCCCGGAACCAGGGTTCAATTCCCGACTCGGCGGGGTCTTGAGTCCTAAAATGTCCATGGACTCGACAATTCTCGCTCCGGTGCCTACTCGATTCACGGGTTCACACTCTGCGACTCTGGGCAATAGCTTGCTTAATCTCCACAACGGCCCCTCGCGGCGGGATGCCTGGCTTTCACCTTGCGGATACCCTGCCGGGGTTATCTCACAGGGGAATACCAGGACGGGTTCCCTAAGCAAGCGCTTAGAAACCGCTGGTGATTTGCGCTATATAAATTCCTGTACATTTACATTTACATTTACAAGCTTGTTTGGCTGCGTGTTTCCTGTTAGGTTGATCTCCTTCTTTCTGATGCCTTATTTGGTGACAGCGCTTTGATGCCTTTTGGTTGTATATGCTTTAAACATTTCTCAAATCATATCACCCTCAGACCCAGCATTCTATAATTTCAGTCATACTTTGTCTTCATAAATTGTCTGCTGATTGGGGGTTACATGGGGTGGGTGGAGATTTCCAGGCACTGGCGAGGGCCCACGGTGCACCCATACTGTCTCTTTTCTGCAGGGGAAGGAGGAAGGGGGGCTGATGCCATTCAGTGTATGCAGATGGGGCCAGCCGTAATCCCCTGCGTTACTCTCACTGAACTGCTGCAGCCACACCTCCGACCAAGCCCGTGGTCTGGCGCAACTCCAGAGCCGGATTTCAATGCTTCCCCTGCATGTCTCCGCAGCTGCTCCTAGGCAGCCTCTCCTCCGCCAAAGCTTCATTTTTGCTCCTGCAGACTGAGGGCTTGTGCTGGATTGCTCCTCTCGGGCAACACTGCTGTTCGGTTTCCATCTTGGATTCTTCTGTTGCAGGTAGAGCCCAGTATTGCACTCACCTAGCTCTAGAGTTAGTCACGTGGACGGTGAGTAGTTGTTGCCTTGTGGATACCTTAGTTTGTCAGTGTATTAGGGGACTAGCCTGGGAGCTCAGTATCTATCCTCTTGCTGCATGTACGACTAGCAGGCAACCCCTGTGGAATTCATCACACTTGAAGGCATCGAAAACTGTTCGAGCTGTTGTAGCCATGCGATCACTCAGTCTTAGCTGGGTGGACTTGTGAAAATGGGCAATGCATGAGGTCTACTGCTGGCATGGAGTGATTCTGCTTTGTCTTCATTCCCCTACCTAAAGCACAACCAGCACAGTAAATCTTAAGTTATCACGACAGCTAAAAAACAGCAATAAGATGCTGAAAATCTGAAACTAGCTTTGTAAGGTGGTTGATTATAATTCAACACTAAGAAGCAGCTTTTTTTTGTTTTTAGGCTAATCTGCTGTGCTTACATAGACTGCCATTTTGCAGCCCTGCCTAATATTTATTCAAGGATGCTGAAAACTAGTTTTAAACCCAAGGCCTCAGTAATAGGAACATTAACAATACTCCAATAAACACCAGCGAAGAATTTCAATGAGGAATTGTGTGTTTCATAATGACCAATGCCTCACCTTATCCCCAGTAAGAGACATTAAAATTCGACAACCGCACAAATGGTATGCATCATAACAGAATACAGAAACAGCTGGCAGCTATCTATAACTGCAGCACAAAAAGGGAAAGAAACAAGGAAACTAAGGCCAAAGAAAGTGCATTTAATGTCTGATCTCCTTAAGGACATCTCTGTGCTCTGAATTAATCGTATTGCTATGCTGTATTAGGGCTCTATTTACCGTAAATAGTGATGGCTCTAGAAAAAGAATTATTTTTGGAGATTATAGATTTCATTGTCTCTATTTTGGCTACCCAAACACACTTGTTATATCATATCAACCCTAGACCATACTAGCCACATCTGTTTTTTCTGTCCGAACAATCCATACATCTTCCGAAGATGATATTGGAGTTAGTTTACAAAAAATGTATGATTGCCAAAGGTAGTAACAAATTGGTCATTAATCAATCAATCAATCAAATGAACTTTATTCCATTCTAACGCAGTCAATAAAAGTATAAAAATGTTTGTGTGTGTATATATATATATATATATATATATATATATATATATATATATATATATATATATATTCACTGAAAAAACCATAGGTTATAGACCATATATAGTTAGGGTTTAGCATTTAAAAAACCTTATTTTACTCACACAAAACCATTGAAATTCCATATATAGTTAGTTGCACTAACTATATATCGCGCACCCGCAATCCACTGCTGATGATGTCACATATTACATCATTCATGACATGGTCAGTGACAGCACTGATGACATCACTGATGACATCTCAAATGACATCTCAAATGACATCACTGATGACATCATCTAGTGTCTGTGTTTTTGTAAAGTTTAAATATGTTTTACATATTGAAGAATGAGTGGATGTATGGAAGACTGAGTGTGTGTGTGGCTGGCTGGGAGGTGTGTGACTCTGTGCATATCAATGTGTACTTGTATCAGTGATTGTATAAGAGAGTAAGTATGTGTTAGTATATGTGTGAAAAGTATGGTGTTCTGTGTTTAACTGTATAGATGAGGAAATCGAAGTGTGATTGATTCTTCACAGGACTGACTAGGTGTATGAGTGCATATGATAGTGTTGTAATAATAAGTGACTGTATGTATGAGTGATTGTATGGGTGAATAAGTGAATGTGTGTGTAGACGTAGGAATCAGTGAGTGCGTATGTAGTAACTGGTATTGGTGTGTCATGATGTCATCAGTGATGTCATTTGAGATGTCATCAGTGATGTCATTTGAGATGTCATCAGTGATGTCATCAGTGATGTCACTGAAGTATGGTGTTCTGTGTTTAACTGTATAGATGAGGAAATGGAAGTGTGATTGATTCTTTACAGGACTGACTAGGTGTGTGAGTAACTCCATGGATGAGTGGCAGCGTGTGAGTGTCTGCATAGGTGTATGAGTGCATATGATAGTGTTGTAATAATGAGTGACTGTATGTATGAGTGATTGTATGGGTGAATGAGTGAATGTGTGTGTAGACGTAGGAATCAGTGAGTGCGTATGTAGTAACTAGTATTGGTGTGTCATGATGTCATCAGTGATGTCATTTGAGATGTCATCAGTGATGTCATTTGAGATGTCATCAGTGATGTCATCAGTGATGTCACTGACCATGTCATGAATGATGTAATATGTGACATCATCAGCAGTGGATTGCGGGTGCGCGATATATAGTTAGTGCAACTAACTATATATGGAATTTCAATGGTTTTGTGTGAGTAAAATAAGGTTTTTTAAATGCTAAACCCTAACTATATATGGTCTATAACCTATGGTTTTTTCAGTGAATTTCAATGGTTTTTTAATAGCAAATATCATAAGCTGTCGAATGTCAAGTACGTGGTAAGTAAAAACATTTTCGTGTTTATGCACACTGATCTGCTTTGAATGCTGCCCCCCCTCCCCCTCATTTCTATTAGGAGTACTCTCTCTTTGCAGATAGTGAAGGGTAGTTAACGCAGGCCTTTGCCCCCGTTGTAATCCGTCGTGCCTGCTTCTCTCTCCATTTGATTGATTGTTATCCAAGCATTTACTGTTTTAGAATTGGTTCTCTTTGGTTCATTCTCTATTTACAAACAAGCACAGAGTCGCAATACTCTGTTTAGTCTTTGCAGATAGCGAAAAATTGTGTAAAAAAACAAAAGGAATCTAGCAAAATCAGTAGGCCACTAATGGGATCTCTTTTTGACCTCGCTAAAATAGAAACATTAGGAACAACCCCTCATGACAAACACGAAACTATTGAGATGAACTGAACTCCACACCATGATGGCTGCAATACAGCTCGGCTCCGCCACCCACCCCGCCCAAAATAACGATAAACTCTATGCAAATATTACAAATATATACAACACACCAGCAAAGTAACAGGGTAAAACATTTTATTAAACAACTATTTACATAACTATTTTATACTTTTTGTTGCCAGATCCGGCTAGCTCAATCGATCGAGCATGAAACTCATGCACTCTGATGGTTCAAAGTTTTGAGGAGTGCTTGTAACAATGTCAGAAGCCTATTTGCACTTGCTTCAGCTTCACTATTGTCAAAGTAAAGTGGGGACTGTTTGAGGACGTGACTGCATTTGTGAACAATGTAATGCGGTGCCACCCTGAACCGCTTGACGGAGGCCCCCGAGGGACAGTGTGATGGCGCGGACTCGGAGGGGGCGCTTGGCTCCGGCTCCCTCCCCAAGTCGTGTTCTCCTGGTGTAGCCTGAGATCGCCCCCGACATAGGTGGCCGGCTCCCGGGATCAAGCGGAACTTTTTGCCTTTTGGTAACTCTTCCATTCTTGACCTTGTCCCACAATCCGTTTCACCTAAAGACATGCTGTAGTGGGGCGCCCCTTTACCATTTCAGTTGCCATTCCGCCCGCTTTTGCTACACTGTGCCTCTTCCGCTATTCAGCTGTTTACCGCCCGCTCTTTCGACTACAGCGTCTCGCTCACCATGTAGTTAAGTTGCTCCCGCTCTTGCGGTGCAGCGATAGCCGGCTGCCACAGTACTCTAAAAATGGCGGCCGGCTCTTCAGATTTTGGCGTGGTCCACTAAAATTGCCCTGCGACACCTTGGAACTCGGACGCTTGTCTGCTAGAGATTGGGCTCCATTCTCGAAAGCGTCCCCTCAGCCTTGAAGATTCTACAAAAGTCTTGGGGGCCCCCGACTCCCGCAGGCTTCTAGTGGAGAGCGGCTAGCATTATTGCTCGTCGAATAGCCACGACGGAGCTACGAAATGGTGCTGCTCTCATGCTAACGCCAGCTTCAGTCTGAAACATCCAGAAACACTGTAGACTACCAATTCGATCAGTTCCGGTAGCGCCCCAACGTGACCCGGTAAAGAAGAACTAGCCCTCCCCTCTTTGACTGATGGTTCTTGTTGCCTGTCCCTTCTGTTGTCATTTAACAGAACTATTTAGCCTGCTGAAAGGGGTTGTGTTCCGACCGCTGGTTGGTGGAGACATTTTGACTATATTCTAGACCTGCGTTGTCGCGTAATGCGTCATATGACGCGCCGCGTTAGCGCATCCGGAAGTGATCCGGGGCGCGACGCGCAGCGCGTAACGTAAGCATAACAGGTCATATGACTTGTTAATAAAACTTTTCATTGGTTCATTTTACTTTTCTTATTCTAATGATGCTTTCGAACATTATTTTTTCTTAAATATATGTTATAATGTTCCAGGCTAATGTACTTTCCCGGAAAATTTACAACTGTCCTGCAAGTAAAATATATTCCTTTTTCGAGAAAAAGGGCGTTTCTTCGTCCCATGACGGAGCCGTTGAGCAAAAGAGGGTCGGCCTGCTGTCTTAGTCGCCGATACGCCTGAATATCAGATTCTTATCGATCACTTTATGTTGCAGGAGTAGAAAACACAACAGCCCTTGACCATTTATCTTTACTGCGTTCCTTCGTATTATACCTTTTACCCTTCATGTAATTGGACTGCTTTATTTCACTTGCCTTTTACTGATTCGAAAACAGTGACTATTATTAAAAACTTTACCAATGTATATACTACTACCATGTTTTCTTTTAAAAACCTTTATAGTGAAAATGTCATTATACAAATATGGGCCTATAACCACGTGGGCCGGCCACGGAGCAAACTGTAATCGTATATGATGAGTAGACATTTACACTGTAGAGGAACGTAACGGGCGGGCCATTAGGTTGCAAGAACTAAAGTGTCTAACAGTTGCGGAATCGGTGGACGTACATTTTATAATTAAAATACGACAGGGCCACTTACAATTAAATTATCTAGATATACATTTGCGGGCAAGTACCATGGGTGACGTTAATTCGAACTTTCAATAGTACAGTAATCAATAACACATCAGAACTTAATATCAATAGGGATATCGAAATATTCAATCTATTCTCGTCCCCGCCCGCCATGTGCTTCAAAATTGCATACGTATCTCGTGATATCAAGGTTGTGCAACCAGTACACAACAAGGAGTTACGAGTCCCATTTATTCCGGCGCCATTTTGGGCGAGGACGGGCAGGTCCAGGATATAGTCAAAATGTCTCTACCAACCATCGACTATGATGATGTTCATATGCTGTATTTATTAGAGTAACACTCATCTGTCCACATGAAATTAATTTGCCACAATCTAAACATGTCATTTTAATCTTTCCAAAGTTCTTCTAAATATTTGGGACCGTTTCCCTTGCCTCTGATGCTGTCAGTGCCACTTCTTTGATGAATGTACTGGCAGATCGGGGGTTCTCCTCCAAATCTCTCTTTTATGCAGCACTATAATTAATCGGTGCCACCTCTCCATATGACGATGCATGGTATAGTTACCATAACTATATTTTTTTTCGGTTCCTCTGGAGAGTACATCGTGGCAGATGAAGCGTGTAACGTACCGGGCATTTACCTTTTTTTGCATGTAGAGGAAAGGAAAAAAAATTTGAGCGTCCGAGTTCTAAGGTGTCCCAGGGCCATTTTAGTGGACCAGGCCCAAATCCAAAGAACAGTCCGCCATTTTGAGAGTCCTCTTGCAGCCGCCTGTCGCTGTAGCATCAAGAGCGGCCGAAACTCAGCTGAATGGCAACTGAAACGGTAAAGGGGCGCCCCACTACAGCAGACGAGCCTCCACCTAGGAAGGCCCGTTCACGCCGCCTCCCCCCCCCCCCCTTCGGGCACCCCACGCCGTTATTCGGAGCAGGATTGTAGGATGGCCACACCAGTACGACAACTTGCTAGACACCACCTCGGTGCCTACCGAATCTCAGCGCCTTGTGGTGTCTTCTATTCAGAAAACATTGTTGTGCTGCCTTCGACCTATTCGCCGCAAGTGCGCACGCAACTCAGCTGCATAGCTTGCTAGACACCACCTCGGTGCTAACCGAATCTCAGCGCCTTGTGGTGTCTTCTATTCCAAAAATATTGTTGCGCTGCCTTTGGCCCCATTCGCACATCGGTCCGCTACTGACGCCATCTCACAGGCCAACGGGGCGCCCCACGCCGACTTTCAGCATTGTAGGATGGCCACACCAGTGCGACAACTTACTAGACACCACCTCGGTGCCATCCGGATCTTGGCATCTCAGCGCCTTGTGGTGTCTTCTATTCAGAAAATATTGTTGCGCTGCCTTTGGCCCCATTCGCACATCGGTCCGCTACTGACGCCATCTCACAGGCCAACGGGGCGCCCCACGCCGACTTTCAGCATTGTAGGAAGGCCACACCAGTGCAACTTACTAGACACCACCTCGGTGCCATCCGGATCTTGGCATCTCAGCGCCTTGTGGTGTCTTCTATTCAGAAAATATTGTTGCGCTGCCTTTGACCCCATTCGCACATCGGTCCGCTACTGACGCCATCTCACAGGCAAACGGGGCGCCCCACGCCGACTTTCAGCATTGTAGGATGGCCACACCAGTGCACCTTACTAGACACCACCTCGGTGCCATCCGGATCTTGGCATCTCAGCGCCTTGTGGTGTCTTCTATTCAGAAAATATTGTTGCGCTGCCTTTGGCCCCATTCGCACATCGGTCCGCTACTGCCGCCATCTCACAGGCCAACGGGGCGCCCCACGCCGACTTTCAGCATTGTAGGATGGCCACACCAGTGCGACAACTTGCTGGACACCACCTCGGTGCCATCCGGATCTTGGCATCTCAGCGCCTTGTGGTGTCTTCTATTCAGAAAATATTGTTGCGCTGCCTTTGGCCCCATTCGCACATCGGTCCGCTACTGCCGCCATCTCACAGGCCAACGGGGCGCCCCACGCCGACTTTCAGCATTGTAGGATGGCCACACCAGTGCGACAACTTGCTGGACACCACCTCGGTGCCATCCGGATCTTGGCGCATTGTGCTGCCTTCGGCCTATTCGCACATCGGTCCGCTACTGACGCGAACTCACAGGCCAACGGGGCGCCCCACGCCGACTTTCAGCATTGTAGGATGGCCACACCAGTGCGACAACTTGCTGGACACCACCTCGGTGCCATCCGGATCTTGGCGCGTTGTGCTGCCTTCGGCCTATTCGCACATCGGTCCGCTACTGACGCCGCCTCACGTGCCAACGGATTTTCTACGCTTTTTATACCCTATGCCGCATAACAGGTCATGTGACTTGTTTATAAAACTTTTCATTGGTTCATTTTACTTTTGGTTTCCTAATGATGGAAGGCTTGATCATATGACCTAAAAATAACACTTTTCATTGGATGAAAACTATTTTTTTTTCCCAAACGATGAAAGCCCCACCTTGTTTCTGGATGTTTCAGACTGAAGCTGGCGTCAGCATGAAAACACCACCATCTCGTGGCTCCGTCGTGGTCATTCCGCGAGCAATCATGGCAGCCGCTCCCCACCGGAAGCCTACAGGAGTCGGGGGCCCCCAAGACTTTTGTAGAATCCTCAAGGCGGAGGGGACGCTTTCGAGAATGGGGTCCAAGACCTAGCAGACAAGCGTCCGATTTCCAAGGTGTCCCAGGGCCATTTCAGTGGACCAGGCCCAAAAAGGAAAGAGCCTGCCGCCATTTTGAGAGTCCTGTGACAGCCGCCTATCGCTGCACCGCAAGAGTGGGCGCAACTCAGCTGAATTGCGGATTTTGACACAGTGGACCAAAAGCGGACGGAATGGCAACTGAAACGGTAAAGGGGCGCCCCACTACAGCAGACGAGGCTCCACCTGAGGAGGCCCGTTCACGCCGCCTCCCCCCCCCCCCCGCCGTTATTCGGAGGGCGGCAACTTACTGGACATCACCTTGGTGCCATCGTTCTGCTGCCTTGGAACTATTCGCACAACAGACCGCTACTGATGACCCACCCCCCGCGACGCCCCACGCCGGATACCGAAATCAGTGCGGCACCCAGGCAACATCACCTGGGTGCCGTCCAGAAATCTGGACGTTATGCTGCCTTGGGACTATTCGCACAACCGACCGCTACTTCCTTCTTTTTCCCTAAAAATGTTTAAATGTTTTTACTGTTTTTGTTTTGTTGTATATATTTATAAGTTATTAAAGTTTTATAATCCTACTACTTTGTTGGAGTGCTATATATTTTTAATGTGACACATAATTGTAAAAACTTTGATGTACAAAGAGTCATCCCTGGAATCTTCCGCTTCAGGCTCGGTCCCCTCCCCAATCACGATACAGGATGGTTTTCAGATAGTAGGAACGCGTGTGGTGTGACGGATCTCATCGGGTGTGGGCCTTGATCTACTATAACTCCTTTGAAGAGGGGTAATTCTTTACAGCTGGGGCCATAAACTACATCTGCAGGGCTAGCTGATAGCCTGGGACCGGCCTGGACAATCGGACACAGAGGAAGAGGAGTGTCAGAGGGTGCGGTAGTGAAAAGTCAGCGATATTCATGCATTACCGAGCTAATGCTCTTAGCCATGTTATCCACCTCCCATTGGATAACATGGCTAAGAACTGCTCAGGGCAGGTGTTACTTTTTAGAGATATTCGCGCTTAGCGCGAATATCTCCAAAAGTTGGTAATAGGAGATAGCGATGTTAGCGACTGTTTCCAGTCGCTAACATCTTGGCATGCCCACTTTGCATGTCATTAGTGATAAATATCACTGACATGCAAAGTGGGGCCCAAGATAGTCGCTATCTCCTACTAGCGGTCGCTAACTGGTGTTAGCGACAGCTAGGTAATACGGAGATAAACCCCCTTGATAATATGCCCCGTTATCTCTCCCACACTACCGGTCCCCCTGGGCTTAAACGCCGAGATGGTAGGGACTGCATCCCGTGAAGATAGGCCGAGACGTCACTCAGCAGAAAAAAAAGTTAAAAAAAAGTCTATAAACATACAATAAGTTAAAAGTCAATCATTCTTCATTCCTTGTAGTACGCTCCCCAGTCCGCTTCCCGTTACGCTAACCGGGCGCACCCCACCAAAAAAATGATTTTTTTTGCCCCGCGGAGCCCTTTTAAAGCCTCCACATCAAACCTATGGGGTCAGGGAGGATCTACTATGCCCCCTTATGGTCATTTGCCCCTTCGCTTTGGCCTCCTCTTGTCTCTCGATCCTACCGAGAGACAAGATGGCGGCCGCTACGGACTGTTTGGAATGTTTACAGACGCCGGAGAACCAATCAGCTTCGCTTCACAAAGCTCCGTAACGCGAAAAGTACGCGAACTGGAGCGCTGCCCGTTCCGCTGTTACAGATCTTTTTTTGAACGTTAATTTCTCAAAATCCACTGGAGCACATATATTGAGACCTAGCAAAGGCACATCGGGCTACCAGTCCCTACAATTTTGCCAAGTTTCGTGCAAATCCATTCAGCCGTTCGGGCTAAAAGTGAGGCCAACCGCCCTATGGAAAACTCAATGTTAAAAACACGTTTTGGGACCCCCCTTTTTTCTCGGCCCCCCCTTGACGAAACCCCCCCAAATTTCAGGGGCTACTCAGAAACAAAATGTTCCATTTTCCTGAAAATTTCAGCCAATTCCGTCCACAAACGCCAAAGTTATTAGACATAGAATTATCAAAAATCCCATAGAGAAAAAATCCTAACTATATATACCTACTGGCGACCGCCAGTAGGTAATATATTTATATACGTCTGATTAGTTGGATTTTTATGAAAGAAAATTTATCCTCAGTGAATGATGTAGCATTACTCAGTCTGATCCTTTCATAATTGTTTTAAGTGCTGCTGTTCACTTTGTGTTCGTCTTCCCAATGCCTTTATGTACTTTTGTACACACTGCTTTTCTGGAGTAGTTCCCTATCTCTTTCTGCTTTACATTTCATCTCATACACCTGGCCTTCTAATATAGTCAGTCTTGCAGCACTCTGCTTGCGTTACCCTATCACTGTCTGAATGTCCTAATGCACTTTTAAGGTCGAGCCTGAGCAGTGCAAGGCTGCTCAGCGAGGCATATTGTATTCAGGTATGGACTTGAAGCTCCACCCTCTCTTCCCCCATATTTTTCATTTGCTTGTGTCTTTGTCCTTTGTAAATGTTGGCTTCTGATTCGCTAATAGGCTTGCTAGTCCCTCCATAGTACCGCCTTGTCTACATTTGCAACCTCCCATATGGACTGGCCATTTTATTTATGTATTTATTCTTACAGTGTGTGAGCACGAATTTCTTAAATGATTTTCTCATACAGCGTAACACAGGCGGGGTGCAGCGCTGCTTACCAGAATCTTACAATATTGCAAAAATAGACTTCGGTGAACCGAAGTCTATGTTTTGAATATTGTTAGCTTTTAGTAAGCAGCACGCCACAGGCGGTGTGCTGTGCTGCATACCAAAATCTTTAAATATTGAAAGAATAGACTAAAGCGAGCCGCGCCTTTCTTTTAATCGGCGCGGCTCACTCCAGCGGATGACGACTCCTGCTCCCCGTTCACTCCCTCTCTTCCGCTGCAACATGAAGCAATGCAATAGATCTCCCATTTGCTAGAGTTTAAACTATTTGCATTGTAAATGACAATGCTTTTTATTTATCTGTTTTTAAAACAAGCACATAAATAAAAATCATTGTCATTTACAATACCACTACCTTGAACTCTCGCAAAAGTGGGAACTAGTGCATTGCAAATGCTTGTTGTTCTGCCTCCCAAGTTGTTGTTGACTCTATTTTCCACAGTGTGTCAGTTCTTGGTTATGCTCCTTCCGCCTTCATATCTGGTATTTCTTCTCCCTTCTTACACGTACTCTCAAATGCTGTTCTTTGCTCCCTTCAGTCATTGATTTCTATGCCACAGTGTGCTGACGTGCTGTTTTTTTGTGCTTGAAGAGTACTTATAAACATAAGGCCTAAATAGTTCCCATGAAAACTTGTTAGATTTTGTGGAAGATAATATGATGATTGCATTCATTTTAATAAGGATTGCATTCATTTTAATAAAAACGTGAAGCTGGGCAGTGAGCGGGATTTGGTAAAAACGGATAGAGTCCACAGTGACGTAGATATCACAATTTAAGCGCATATGGGAATTACTGGCACACAGAATAATCACTATATCGTAAAAACAACAAACACCACCAGAACTTTTCCAATAAAAGGTGCCTTGTAGTGGATGGAAAAAATAAGAGGCTCAAAAACATCAATGTCAATTGCTTTCCAAGAAACCCTCGTGAATCAACGTAATGACTAGAAGACTGAGTGGTGTTGGGACTGCTGCTACTAAAGCACAGAAATTCATAACAGGGACAAGAAAAAAATATCAGTCCCACTTCATATTGTGATGTAAATAAGAGAGGATTGCTGAGAAATTACTTAATGGCTTTAGCAAATTATCCAGAGCGTTTGCTGATAGTTAAGGGCTTATGTCATCTAAATTCCACTGGAAGCCCAAGGTTGGTCATGCCAGTGGCTGGCTTTCACATGCCACAAAAATTGGAGACACAGACTTTGCAGGATGCTTGCTGTACTAACATACACATTGTGAGAGAGGATTGTGCTGCTTCTGTTTAGAACTCGCTGAGGATGTGTCTGCCGTGGACCAGATGATCAGCATACGCATAAAGGATGCACACGAATAGCCCCTGATCATCTACAATACAAGCATTAAACTGATGTGTGCTTCGTTATGAGAATAGGTTAAAGCAACCGACCTTGGACCCAGCTCCGCACAGCAAAGGCCTCCTGGAAACCAATTATGCTGTTTTAAGATACTTGCGGGATTTACATCATTGAGCCAATTTAACCTTCCTTTTTGTTACACTGTTTTCTCTGCAGGCTGAAGCAGCATATGTATGGCTGCAAATGCTTTTCAATATTAAACGTTTTGAGCAGTGAAATATTTCTATGAGGTTCACATTTTTAAAGAACGTTTATTTTATTTGTCCGATTTTTATATGATCCGGTTACTTCATGGGTCTGAATAACATTGCCCTTAATTTGGGGGTGGAGAATATTCTAAAACCACAGTGAACATTTCAACACATAGAACAAATGGGTGTGGTTTGCAGCTTAATCCCAAGGAACCGAAATTTGCCCAGCTATTGTAACGGTAAATTTCAATTCTATTAAGGACAAGGAGGCGATAATTATGATTTTCCTTTTTCGTATTTATTACAATCAAAAAACCACAGCAGCCAGAAAAGCACCAAAATGACAACTTTCTTTCCAAAACCAGGAAAGAACACTCCCAAAACACAGAGAAAAAAGGCTTCCATCTTCAGCCAAGAACTACTGCAGCCATGAGTCCAGGGGGCACAGTCCATCAGGAGTCCTTCCACAGTGTCCATGAAGCCTAAGTAGACACTCCATCTCCACTGCTCCTCCTCTTTCTTCATCTTGCTACCCGATAAGTTAATTGGCTTTGTTTCGCACCAGCACTCCCAGCAACAACAAGAGTGCATTAGAATCTTAACCCAACCAGGATTAGGAACAGTATGACTGAGAAAACATTACCATCAAAGCACACTTAATCAGAATATTCTGAATACTAATAACAATAGTTACTTACGCACCTACGGGGGGGTTCGCACTTGGCAGTGCAGCGGGTGGGAAAATCCTTGCCTCCGTGTCCTTACTAGAATTGAAACTTACAGTTACAATAGCTAAGCAAATTTCGATTCTGTGTCAGGCCCGGAGGCTCCGATTATGCTAGTTCAAAGCTTACTTACCATCAAACGCGCCACATCCACCACCGGTTTAAAATAAAACCGCTTAAAGGTGGAACCGGAGGAACAGTCCGCGGCCCACATCAAATCCTCCAACTATGCTCCCAGAGAAAAAGCTTTAGAAGCCATGGCCCCTCTGGTTGAGTGGGCACCAAACTGTTTCAATGCCCGCCTCTTACATGACCCACCGCACCCACCTGGCTATAGTGGGCGAGGAGACAGCTTTATGAGGCTTTCAAAGGGAAATAAGGAGTTGTCGTTCGCCCAGAGGGCGGAATTCTTGAGTCATATCCTCGTAGGCCTTAAGGCACTGCACCACACATTTTTTAGGAACATCTGAAAAGGCTGGATATGAATTGTTTTTGGACTGACTGGGACAAGGATACTGGAAGTGACAGCCACTTTGTATGCCTGATCAACTGAAGGAGATATCAGTGAATATTCAGCTGCTTGGAAACTATATAAAATACTTACTTTGAATGTAGAGTACCAAGTGAAACCATGATGGATCACTTGTAAGTGAAAGCAGCCAATACACTGTGGCTTTTACTCTTCCAATCAAACAAGCGTGGTCTCCATTCCTGGCATTTGGTATCGGTGACTGGGTAGGGAGACCAAGCGGCGCAGATTCAGCTGTTTGGTTGAGATGTCTACATCTGCGTTCTTTCAGTGGAAGGAGGGCGGTTGGGGCGAAGAGTTGCAGATGTGTGTGGTAAATTGAAGCAGCGACAAGGAATGAGTGACAGACAGGAGGAGTTGCTGCATAGAATGAGTAGGGGCTGAGTAGGTTTCAGTGTTCTTTTGAAGCAAAATGGTGTCTCAAGGGAGGAGGTGTAAGGCTGCTAGAGGCGGCTAATAACCTCATTGACCTTAGCTCATACTGATAACAGCAAATAAAACGGCCTGCTCTTGTTTCGGCTCCATTATGCGTGGCGGGAAATATTACTCAAGTGTCTTTCAAATAATAATTAGTTAACTTATTTGGATTACTTTTTTAACAAAGTAATCCTGCCATGTAGGTCTTTACGGTACAGAAGGGGGTGGTGATGGACGGAGCATCTGAACCAATCAATGTAGGTCTTTACAGCGCAGTGGATTCTCATTTGACATACATTTCTTCTAGCAGTTGCTTAAGAAGTTTTGTTATCTCCGTCATAGCTTTTGGTATAATGCATTGCTTTTTCTTCAGTTTTTTTCTCTCATATGTGTAATCATTAACTCCCTCCTCTCTAAATTCTTATGGTATAATAAGAGATCCAGAATTTCCTTGTCACATCTTCGGAAACCTAAATCCAATGGTGGAGTGAATTTTCCTAATTTTCGGCTTTACCACAAAGCTTTGCTTCTAAATGGCTTCTCTGTGATTCCTCCTCTTTTCCTCCTTTATGGATCATTGTTGAACGATCCCTACTCGCACCTTTTTCCGTAAAATAAATATTGGCCTTTACTACAAAGGTTAATGTCACTTCTCTTCCGCTCTTTAAGCATACATGCTCATTATTAAGGCCTCATTGCCAGCTTAAAAATGACTCTAGAGACTCTTTCCATCGCTCTTCTCTTTGGCATACCTGTCTCATTACTATCCATAACAGACCTCTATATTGGAAGACCTGGAGACTTAAGGGAATCATTTGGGTTCAGGATATCTTTGATGGTTAGTCTCCTTGCTCTTTTCCTCAGTTTTAGGAAACCTTTAAATGTCCTTGTTCGTTTTGACATACATTCTTAACTCTTATGGGATTCATTCTGGATGTTTTTTTATTCCCTCCCTTCAAAGGATTCTACACCAATAGAGGGTCCACTTCTCAGAATACTGGCAATACTTCCCAAAACGTCCATGATTTATAAATGCACCCGGACCACACATTCTAACCGTCCTAAATCCAAAGTGGAACTTGCCTTGGAGGCGGATTTGAATTGTGTTTGGATCATCGAGTTCTGGGACAAAATCTGGGCTAGGTCTTTGAAAATGTCTAGATCTGTCTCTACTACTCAATCCATTTTCTTTCTCTATCACAGATTATACTTTACTCCTCTCTCCATAGCTAACTTTACACACACTGATAAAAAGGTTTGTTGGTCCTGTGACTTTCCCCTGGCAGATTTGATGCACCCTTTGTTTTCTTGCCCTCCTGCAGCTTCCTTCTGGAGGAATATTTGGTCTCGTATTTCAACTATTTTTAATTTGCACACCTCCCTATACAATATTATTCTTTTTATCGGCAGCCTATCAGATTCATTGGGATTGGCCTTTCATGAAAAAGGTTTATTTGACTTGATGTTCAGCAAATTTCGTTAAACTGCAAATGTTCAACTAAACTGTCTGTTTAGCCCTGGTGGAACAATGTTTGTCACTATCACAGATTGGATATTGCTTTTGCCTCCTCTTTTAAACCATTTGTAAGTAGGTGCTTATTTTGGTCACCATTAGCCAATTATTTGAATAAGGTTACAACATCCAGTGTCTCACGCAATTGTTCTGAACATTTTCAACCTCCATAAATTGTTAATGTCTCTGCTTTTGTTTCCTCTGTAAATTTTTTCATTTTTGAACTGTTTCTCGTTTGATTATTTTAATTGTCTCTTTATCTTTGAAGTCATTTTTATACTGTTACTTGATCTTCAGTTAAAGATTTATATAATACTCCCTCTCTTCCCCTTTTTCCCCTATGATATTGTCAAATTGAAAAAAAAGCTTTCTACTCTATTTTTTCCTTGTACTGGACCACAGTTAATATGTCCAATGCATGGTTTATTTTACTGCATTTGTTTTTAATTTAATCAAGTTTATCAAACAAGCAAGGCCCATAATTTAAGGTGCATTTTACTTTTTAAAACCCTCTGTGAAGTAGTTACCGGTCAAGCACATCGCATAACCACAGGAACCTTATAAGACATGGCGAGTGTTGTGCCTGTTCCCTTTTAGCACCGGGATTACGTGACTGTCTCCCAGCTAAACATCAGTGCCATTTTACTGTATTTCACCTTTGGGAGGCTTTGTATGTACAGCTAAAAATAGGGAGCACTTCGGCCAGCAGGGGCCAGGTTACATAATGGGAATGTCAATTTGTGGTCAAATACCTGAGGAAACATTAGTGTTTCTCAACAAGACTGTAGCGGCTGGCTGGCAATTTGCAGTACATTGCTTGGTGTTAGTTTCTCACTCCGCTGATTGCCTTTCATTGAGGCACAGACTACACACTAAGTAGGAAATGAGCCTAAGGCCATTTAAGCTTAAAATCGACATTTATGTTTGTGCCAATTAATGGAAACCGCTCTCAACAATTTAAAACCCTTACTTTTTAATTAGATGATGTTCTGTAGGCGGACACTGTCTGCGTCAATGGTTCCTGCACTTACTGAAGGGTATCTTAGTGTGTCCAGACAGACTCTGAAGAGTTTTTAGGCTGTGTTTTTTGGTCAATGTCTCTGCAGTGGAGACCGGCATAGTTTGCGGGTGTGGGGGGGGGGGGGCAGGGGGAATAAGGGTATGGGGGGGCTAGGGGGCTGTTAAAATAAATAAAAGAAACAGTTACCTTGCAGCGCCGGTCCCGCGTGTCTGCTCCTCCTCTCCGATTCACAGGAAAGGCTCCCCTGACCCATCAGAATGCTGCAGTGCAGCGTTGTGATTGGTTTTGAGTGTCCTGGTTTAACGTTCAACCAGGGAATGGGGCTCTGGGCCTGTTATCCTCACAGGCTGTAATGCAGCCTGCATGGAGAACGGGGAAAGTGCGCATGACTGGTTTGGGCAGCCCGAGAGGGCCGGCAAAACAGTCATTGCGCACTTAGGAGTGGGCAAACAACTTTTCCACTGCCCTGCCCTGCTCCGAGAGCAGCCCCAACCACCTGCCCACCCACAAAGCAACAGAAAACATAAAATGATGATAACTCAAAGTTACTATTTTTTTATGTCGAATTTGCAGTGACTGCTTAAAAGCAGTGGGGTGACGCTCCTCCTCACTAGCGGAGGAGCCGCCCATGTGTCTCTGTACAGGCTGCCATGTCTGCCGTTGAGCAGGCCACTTACAACCTGTCAAAACTGACTGGCCTTTATCACCCAGATAGGCGGTCTTTGTTTTATCCAATGTCTTCATCTCAAGAAAAACATGGACTGTAAGTGATTTCTTTACTTTTTTTTAATTTAAGCAGTAGCGGTCGCTGGTGGGAGTAGCTGCCACTTTGATGTGGGGAGGGGTAGTAATCTATGGATTATGGAGGATTACAGGTAAGTAAAGATATAAATAAATAAAACGAATTTCGTTGCACACATTGCATCCCCAAATGCGATGCAGTGCACTCAACAACATTTGTTTTATTTATTTATATCTTTACTTACCTGTAATCCTCCGTAATCCATAAATTAGTTCCCCCACCCTGCCCCTACCCCTCCCCACGTCACCGCCCGGTAAGCTACTCCCACCACCGACCGCTATTGAGACTAAGTTTAGCGAAAACTTCAATAAAACAACTGTGACATGAATGTTATCATTCTAACTATTATAAAGATTTATTAGATTTATTATTTATTCCAGAGGTCGAAGTGCATTAAAAAAGTACGGGAACTGTGACCCTGAGTCCAATGGGGATGATGATTGCCGGTGCGGGACTAAAGGCGTGGCTAAAACAAACAAAATGTTCTGTAATTATTTTGCTGGTCTTTCACCTTCAAGTAACTGCATGGAAAATAATACACATCTTAAATGAAAAATAAATGCAAGTAAACTAATAAGTGAGAGATGCACCATTAATATTTTGTGGTGCAACCTCTATTGGTTAATGTAATAACAGCAGATATCTGTGTGTGTAACCATAGAACCACATAATTGAATTCTGGTTAGTGCATTGGGAAATAATGACGTGTGTTTTAGTGCTACAATGTCCCAACCTATGACATCATTATTTTAAACTTGCATTACACACAGTGTAAGATAGGCTGCCACAAAGTGCACACAAAGATTTAGGTTTAAGATAAAAAAAAGTGCTTCCAAATATAGATCAGAGTAATGTGCAGACTGTACCTAGTATTTACCATTAGAGTGAGTGAGACATATCAAAACAAGGAAATTACACAAAAGGAACTCAGGATACATGTAAGGGAAACAAGGACTGCATTCACGTTTAAAGAGTTAATCTTGGCTAGACTAAACAGCTGGATCAGGCAAAAACTAGATGAAAATTTAAAGGCAAAGACAATGGTATTAGTAGTAAGGGTGGTATTGAGGTTAGAAAAGAAATATTATCTCTTTGGTTCAAAAGGCTCAGGAATAATAAAGATTAAGGATGAGTTCAAAAGTTAAGGTGTTAACAATGAATGTATGTGGGCTGAATGATAGGCTGAAAAGGCAAAAGGTAGCTTTATTAATTAAAAACACCCAGGCAGAATTTATATGTTTACAAGAGACACACATAGAAGGTAATAAGCCTTTTTTGTTGGAACAACTGGGGCTGCGCGTGCTGGCATATTCAAAACATGGGGCAAAGGTCAGGGGAGTGGCCATTCTAACTAAACTACTTAACGTTAGCACTAGGAATAAATTAGAAGATCCTTGGGGTAGGTGGGCCCTGATTGAGTGTCTGATTGGAAAAGTCTGGATTACTTTAGGGTCCGTCTATGGGTCAACGGAGGATGACCCTGAAGTATTCGAGTTCCTAGATATGGAACTGGCTACTTGGGCGCCAAGAGTGATCCTCGCAGAAGACTTCAACATCGACGGGGCATCAGGTTTGGGACTGAATAATAGAGGCCTATACCAAGGAAGGAAAAAGAGGGTGTGTAGAGCAATTCGAAGTATGACCAGTAACAACGCCTTTATAGATGTCTGGGAAGAGCTTAAAGCGGGCGAGGACGGCTTCACTTACTACTCGGCCCCCCATAGGAAGTGCGTCCGTCTGGATTACTTCTTCACCACCAGGTTACCCTCAAATACCCTCACGATAGCAAAGCTACCCTGTATTCTGTCTGATCACAACCCCCTATTATTGACAATAACGGGCAGTGGGCTTAAAAGACAGATTAAATCATGGACATTTGAAAGAGAACTCCTGACGGATATAGACTATATTACACACATGCACGTTTGGATAAAGGGCTTCTGGGACATCAACAGAGGGAGCACTAATCCAGGAAATGATTGGGATACCTTTAAAGCCGGGGTGCGAGGTGAAACACTGAGCTTTAGCCTAGCCAATCAGAAAAAGGAGAAAGCCAAGGTATATCGGGTAAACAGCGATCTGTTGAAAGCAGAGCAGAGACTTAAACAGGCTATTACTGAGGGGCGGGAGCTGGAACAACATCTAATGGAGACCCTGATGGCTAAAGCGGAAGCAGAAGAGAGTATAGCAATAAAATCAGCTAAGATTTATAATGCTAAGAGAGAGCAATGCTATGAATACAGCGAAAGGGTAGGGCGGACTCTCGCAACACGCACGAGACAGAGGATGGCAATAGGTGAAATTAAAGAGATAAGAGACAGCGGGGGCAATATGGTTTCAGATAGGGAAGGTATCCTCGAGGTCTTTAGGGAGTTCTACAGCAAGCTCTATGAGGAGGAGCAGGACAGGGATCCTGCCGATATTCAGAGATACCTGCAAGACCTACCAATTAAAACCCTACAGGAGATAGATAGGGACTCTCTCGAGACCTGCTTAGAGGCAGAAGAAATTAAGGAGGCTATGCTCAGTCTGCCTTCCGGCAAGGCTGCCGGGCCGGATCTGATACCCGGGGAATTTTACAAAGTGTTTTTTGCATCAATTATCTCAGAGCTAGTCAGGACACTTAGGGAGGCACAGGCGGGGCATTCTATACCAGCCAGCTGGGCAGGGGCAGATATTGTTGTAATCCTTAAAAAAGGGAAACCCCCCGCAGAGCCCGGATCATACCGCCCGATTACACTAATTAATGCTGACCTAAAAATCTTCTCTAAAACATTAGCGAACAGACTTGCTAGGGTAATAGAGCAATTAGTAAGCATTAATCAGCATGGCTTTATCCCACATAGAAGAACTACACTCCATGTTAGAAAAATGATCACGCTATTTGACGTAAAAGGGGCGGAGGAGAAACCTATGGCAGCTATGTTATTAGACGCCGAAAAGGCCTTTTACCGCGTGGCGTGGGAATTTCTGTGGGCAGTGCTGAGGAAAGGGAGAATCGGAGAAGGATTCATAAAATCGATACAATCATTGTATGTAGGACCAACGGTGTGTGTAAGGGTGAATGCAAGCCGCACTACCCCATTTAGAATTACACGGGGCACACGGCAGGGGTGCCCATGTTCACCCCTGCTCTTTGCACTTTACATAGACCCATTAATTAAGAAATTGGAGCTAAATGATGGAATTAGGCCGCTAGACACTAAGATGGGACTGATTAAGGTACTAGCATACGCAGATTATATTGCGATTATCACACCCTCACCAGCAGAGGCCATCAGTAAAATAGAACAGGAGGTGGAGCAATTTGGGCGGGTCGCAGGTTACGCACTAAATAAAACTAAGACACAAATTATAAAGAATACATACACAACATGCATAGATTCACGGGTGGTGGCTGAGGGGGTTTACTTAGGAATAACTATCACTGCTGACCTGGGCAATTTAGTGGACTTAAATACTTCTCCTATCATCGCGAAAGCACAGAAGGATCTGGATAGGGTACATAATCTGCACATGTCCATAGTTGGCAGAATAAACGTTATCAAAATGAACCTCCTCCCGAAATTTCTATATATATTTAGAACTATACCTCTATTTTTCAGCCCACTTTTGTTTAGTAGAATAGAGCTCATAATAAACCGGTTTATTTGGTCACAGGGTAAAACAAAAAGGGCACTAAAATGTATGGCATTACCAAGAGAGAGGGGGGGGTGGGCACTACCAGATCTGAGACTCTATCACTGGGCAGCAGTGCTGCAGCAAATAACGGGCCTCATTGGTGGGGCCGAGATGGAAGGAGAATTCTATACCGGCTCGTCAGAGATATTCGGTTTGATTTTAGGTGAGGAGGCACAGAATGCGTTCCTGAGATACACTGAACCGAGCTACTTTAAGAGGACCAGATTCAAGACCCTGGAGGCAGCCTATAAGGTGTGGAACGCGTTTAAAAAGAGCTTTGGACTGGGTAGATACCATGCATATACTAGGTTAGGGAACGACCCCACATTACCCCCAGAGATCTTTGCTGATACTGTTTTCAAGGAATGGGGACGGTTAGGAGTGAAAAGAATGGGAGATCTGATAGGCCCGCTAGGAGTGGGCCAATTCTCAGAGATGCAGAGAAAATTTGGGGTCAGTACAAGGACGTTTTTTAAGTATTTACAGATAAGAAGCGTATTGGCTGGAAAGAGAGGAGGACCTCTAGGATTTGGAGATAATACAATATTACAAGTAATAGAAGGGGGACACGGCTGTACGATAAAAAGGTTCTATGCCGAACTTATAGCACACAGGGGAGATTACTTGAGTAAATTTGAAGCAAAATGGATGGATGCGCTAGGAATTACGGAGGGGATCTTCGAGAAGTCATTGCAGATGGGACAGGAGGTTCTCCGCTCTTCTTCATTGCAAGCCCAGCATTATAAGACCTTGTACAAGCTATACTACACCCCAGCCAGAATTGCACAGTGGGGGGGGGGGGGGCACACAAGGGATAGTATGCCCAAGATGCGACAGCCAGGAGGGAGACATAGTCCACATGTTTGGCGAATGCCCCAACCTGGCTCCTCTGATAAAAGAAATCAAAAGGTTTTTAGATAGATCACTGAATTGTAAGTTAATGATGACACCCGAAGTAATATTAATGGGGCTGGACGGGACTGGAGAGCAATCACAGTTTCAGAACTTTTTGTTTGTAGCCATGGCAGTATTTCGTCTATGCATAGCTTCAGCATGGTGAGATAAGCTCCCCCCCCACTATGCAGCAATGGTTGGCCAGGCTTTTATATATAAACAACATGGAAAAAGCGTTATACGCCAGAAAAGGGAAGAAGGGTAGATCCCTTGGTCTGCAGATCTGGAAACCAATAGCAGATTGGAAGAATAGGGTGGCAGGAAACATAGAACTTCCATAGGGTCTTAAGGTGGGTGTGTAATGAAAATCAGGAATATTAATCAAGCTGTATCCATGGTGTTATGTTTAGTTGTTCGCCCTTCACGGGTTTTCTCCAGCTGTTTTGTTTTGATTGATGCTCTAGCTTACCCAGTATAATTTGCCAGGCTGAATTATTGTAACCTGAGATATAGAAATGTCGTGGAAAAAACGAAATTTGATTGTATTTTTTTTTGCTTTTTTCATGTCCTGTGCAGGGGGGGGGGGAGTTAGGGGAATAAACGTTGTAAAAACATTTTGAATAAAAATATTTAAAAAAAGAGAGAAGCAATAGCGCAGGATGCCCTCAGCTTTCCAATCTGCATTAGTTTTATCACAATGAGAGGGCACTCCTATATTTGATTGTTCCCAGAAGACTCTGGTTGTAAGGGACCAGAACCCTGGAATCTATTAAATTATATATTATTACCGACTGGATGACCAGCAGCAACTTAAAACTCAATAGAGACGAAACAGAGGTTTTGATAGTTGGGAACACTCCCACTCTTTGGTCTGAACTCCAGTGGTCCAACTATCTCGGTGAACTTTCCACTCCTAAAACTGAAATTAAATATTTAGGTTTTTGGATGGACAGTCATCTCACCATGGAGGTACAAGTAAGAACACCCTGCCTCCTGCTTTGGCCTTCTCCAGGCTCTTAGGAAAATTTTGAGTTGGCTCCCCCGGCATTCGGAAAACCGTGGTCCAAGGCCTCATCCCGTCCCACCTCGACTATGGCAATTCAGTCTATTTGGGAAGCCCTCAGTACATGGTCAAGAGCTATAGACGGTCAGAATGCTGCAGAGTGTGTTTTGTTGAAATTCCAAAGAATAATTAAATTTCCTCCTCCATTGTTACCTTGCACTGTTTGCATGTATGTAAAAGAATCAAATTCAAATTCCCCCCTTTAATTCAGGGATTGTTAACTCCTTACACTCCCAGAAGATCATTGCGCTCCGCAGACTAGAGACTTTTTTGATACTGAGAATCAAGAAAATGAGAAGTGGTGGACGTCCCTTTGCCTGTCTGGCAGCTGAACTCTGAAACCCCATTTCTCTATATTTAAGATTGACCAACGAAGAAGCCAAACTCCGGAAGCTTCTGAAAACTCACCTCTTCGAGTGATTCACCCACAGTGCCAGCTTTAGGAAAAACATGACTTAAGCGCTGGGAAGCCTATTGGGTAGCCATGCGCTTTATAAATACCTAGCATAGCATAGAAAGGGATCCTCAATCACTAGTACAAACAGTGTCATGCTTCATCATTGGTTCCTTGCCTACTGCACTTAGTGATAGTGGGTGGGCTCAACTTTGTCAGCAGATCTCTTATTGATATGCGATCTGTGGTTAAAATTGCGTGCAGGTTATTCCAATCACAGTTAGGTGGATCTCTTTATTGTGGATACCTTTGGCAAGATGAGGATCCTTTTATGTAATCTAATAGATTCCTGGGATGTCCCCTACCACCAGAACCTTCGAGAGAAACAAAATATAGGAGTGCCCTCTCATTGTGGTAAAACTAATGCAGACTGTACCTATAATAAACTTTTTTTATAATTGTCCATTAAAGGCTCACACTCCACTGCTCATCAGGTCGCATTACAATGCCACCTAAAAATAATACTTCGAGTGACTCCATCAGTTAAAGCCAATCCCGGCTTCCAAACAGCCTTTATATTTGCAGATTAACCAAAGGCTCACATTTACATTTCTTTTGGGCAGCAGATACCTGGCAAGACAGCCAGTTTCTTGTTAAGCTCTCTAACCCCCCTCTCTGCTTGACAGCACAGGAGACTTTCTCCCCTCCATTTCAGCTGAAGCATCTTAAATGTTGGAATTAACCACCCAAGGATGGTTATCCTATAACATAAAGTAAGGGAACTGTTTTTGTCATATTAAAAAAAGTGGACAAGTTGTGTCTCTCATATACTTCCCACTTCGACCTTTGGTTTATTCACCAATGCTCTTGCCTGCCTGCAGTGCAGATGTTGGCATGGCACTTCAAGCCTTTCTGATGAGCCGTACGATGCTGCCCATGGCTATCTGGTGTTGGGGTTATAAATTATCAAGCATTGTTTGATGTTACTGACAGCTACCATTAAGATTTAAGTGACAGAGACGCTAAGTCATTGCACAGATTCTTAGGTACATTGAGTTTTGAAAACACCCTTCCTCTTGTTATATTGTGGTCTGTCCATAACAACAGGCTAATGCTGAAAATACATATTTTTGTTAAGAGGCAATAGTGGAAAGTTTTGAGAGGGGTGTCTTCTAATGTGTCCGTTGATGACCATTCCTTCTGAAATCTTAATATCCTATTTTGTTGGCGATTCTATTTTATTACCCAAATAGGGTAGTGGGATGTCTGTTTTTAAGAGAATCTAGAAATTAGCGAAAATGCGACACAAACCAATGCAGCGCATATCATCAATTCATATCAATGTTGTGGAAGATCTAGCAGAAATTCCAGGTATCTGTAGCTAAGGGAATACAGAGCCAGTCACAGATTTACTAACAATCATAAAGGCAGTGAAGCAGCTGGAATGTATGCGATATTAAGTGAGTCAGTGACCAGGTAGTGGTTTTGGGAGAAAATTAATTAGTTTGGGCAATAGTGTAAGTTGAGAAGGATATGCAATGCAATCAACCCGAACTAGTATAGATGTGATCATGTTCAGACATTCCGCCAAGTGAGGAGAAAGCAAGAATGGTGTAACTGGTAGCACTGATTAGCGAAATACCAATTTCTGAAGTAAAATAGTGAGCAAAAATTACCAATGAAAGGATAAATTCGGGAAGGGCTTGAAGATATAGCAGATGAAGGAATGACCAGGATGTGGATGTACTAGAGACATATAAATATCAGAACATACAGTATACAGACAGGACATTAAGATTCTGCTTCTACCTGTGAAGAAACAGTTTTGGAAGCTTTCCTTTAGGAGGCAACGATTTATAGGGAGCAGTTTATTGCAGGCTGGAAGGTTAGCCTTATATTTGTTGAATGCCTTTGGTGGCAGAGTATGTCACTTTATGCGTACCTTGGACTCACTAAGGCCACAAACGTAGTCTTCAGCATGGTCAACTTTGAATAAGAAGACCCCATTGGTTGTAATTTTGTGGAAAGCTCCAGGTGATCTCTTTGTTTGACATTTAAACAAAAGCAATACGGAGTATCATTATAATACTCCAAAGCAGTGCCCATCTGAAAAGTACACTTTAAAATGCAGAAGGAGACAAGGAGTGCAGCCATTTGAACAAATGCACAAATATGCGAAAACAATGCTAAATCTGTGAACAAATGAGACAATAATTTTTTTACTGTTATCACTCAGAAGGAAGCAGTAGAGTTGCTGTACTGGGCTGTAAGGAACAGATGAAAGTAATCAACCATTGCTTATTTTGGAAACACCCAACACGTTAATTTTTCCTTCAATGAACTCATTGTATGACACAACCCCTGACACATCCAATTTACTCTTGCAGATATTTGCTATGTACTGTGTTTTACTCTCCTGTAATTATTATAAAGCTCATGAGTATTCTTCCGATATATTGTATTTTTTAGTTTCTTTGGTGCAACTAAACCACTGGTGTGAAGTTTCTCTCATCCTCATGTTTTCTTTTATTTGTTTTCCGCACCTACAGAGCAGATCGGCCAGGATATCTTGGAAAACCTTAACCATGACAGAGAGAAAATTCAAAGAGCTCGAGAACGGGTACGTTATTTGAAGTGCATGGCAATAAGAAACTTTAATAACCCCTCTTATCCATTTATCTACACTACTGGTAGCCCACCCACTGCAAATGTAACCGCAAGGTATTCAGCTCATGTTAACTATTTTAGTTCTCAAAGAGGGTTTTAATGATCTCTCAGAAAGCAACCAGGGTGGGAGAACTCTGATGTCAATGGAGACATGTTTCCAAACTTCAGTATCCCACCAGAGAAGTATTGAATTTTGTACTTGACCCCTTTTATTGCTAACAGTGTGATCACTAAATGGGAGCGCAGAATATTGTGCCACTTGGGAATTCAAAAACAGGAGGTGGGAGTGGTTTAACTAAAACTAAAACAAAACTAGGTCAGCTAAAATTAATAGGTCCCATCTCATGCCTCTACATCCTTTCCTACAAATGACAGTAGAAAAAGACTTCTAGCATTATCAGACCTGTCCATTTCACTACCCATTTCAGGATTTATAGAGCCTACTGTAGTCTTTGGCTTAATCATTCGTGTTCCAATTCCAACTGCCCATTGTGATTGTAGGTGTTGTCAGATTCTGCATTTTCCCCAGGCAGCGTTTACTCTCAAGATGGTGTGTCTAGTGTATACAAATGGAGTGGGAAGAAAGAATGCAACATGATATGGGTGGTGGCAAACTCTAATCCACTACCGTTATTAATATTGTCTGCCCTTCACACCTCTCTGAGACTGAAGTGCAGCACTGAAAGGATTAAAGACCCTCAAAAACAATTCCCCTGTCCAAACATTTGACAGCTACTACACCTTTCATGCAAGGTGGTGTTCACTCTACCTCTGCAAGGTGGAAGTAATGCCTCTGCTTAGTGAGACGAAGTATGGGGGCACTAACAGTAGTAGAATCGCCAGGAAAGTAATATTTCCTTTCTCTTTTATCCATCTTTATCTCTCTCATTCTTATTTCTTCCTTTCCCAACTGACTGGGAATTGTAGGTTGGGGTGTAAGCACGTGCTCAACCACACTTCTAGCAAAAATGATTGTGCGGAGATAACAGGATAAAATATGTTTCTGTGTGAAGGTGCAGGCAGGGAGTAATGGATACAAATAGCGTGCAAGGTAGACTAATTTACATGACTATTCATTTCCATGTGGGATACGTGCCTTTGAACATCACCAATGCAGTTTTTGTTCTCTAGTTACTAATTTCATATGTTTTATGATGCAGGTTGCTCCTCCTGGGGATGTAGCTTGGGGTCTCCTCATAGAGCCTGGGTGTCCTGATGGCTGTCAGGAATTCCTCCAAGAGAATGCAGCATAAAAGCAAATGCCTCTGGGAAGGGAAAGTTGGGGTCCCTAGGAGTTTAGTCTGGAGCTAGTTCCACTCTGGGAAGCGAAAGTTGGGGTCTCTAGGAGTAATCGGATTACAAAAGAAGTACTACCTTCAAATGATAGACGTCGCCTCAAATGGCCCATTGGGGACAAAACCAAAATTAATTAAATCAAACATGCTTTATTAACTATGCTGACAAAGATCAAGTCATATGCTGAGACTATGGGAAGTGAGAAAGATACTAATGGGCTGCATGTAGATTGCTTTAATCAGCTTACTGCTTACTTTCATTCTAATCACAAACGCAAAGATCATAGTGATGGAGAGAAAAATAAGCTGAACTCCTGGTTCACAAGCGAGTGCAGACTTTAAAAGCACCAATCGATCAGAGCTATTAAAATCAAAGATATAACGCTAGTGAAAGGGCTGCAACGGTCTTACAAAATAGCAATAACATCTGCTAAGAGGAACTGGGATGAGGAAACTCCTAAACAATTGGGTGAGGCTTGTTCCTTGAAAGATTCTAGGAAATTTTGGACCCTTGTAGGGAGAGGTAGTTTGGGCTGCCAATCGGGGCTATCTAACAATATTACAGCGGGGATTGGCAGCAGCACTTTGGAGCCCTGTACTCCTCCACTACCAACCACAGTGAAGGGACGCCCTCTTAAATGTATCCCTAAATCCATTGAGGGTTTATTTCACCAAAGGAGAAATTGAAATTTCAATCAAATCCATCATACCTGCTAAGGCCCCGGGATCGAATGGAATTCCCAGATACTTGTTTCGGTATGACAAAAGTAATTGGTCAAATTATATGATGGAGCTTTTTAATGCTATTGAAGGAGTGCCCGCATCCCAGACTCAGGGAAGGAAGCTGAGGTTATTCCAGTTTTCAAAAAAGGAGATAGAGGTAATCTGGCTAACTACAGGCCTAATCAGTTTGATAGACTGTATACAGAAGGTATTTAGTCGTACCCTCCTAGCGAGAATCCAGGACTGGATGCTTGAGAATAATATACTGTCGCCCTTCCAAGCTGGATTTCGACAGAAAACTGGAACAGCTGAGCAGGTTTTAAGAATAATTCTCCTCTACTAGAAGGTGGTGGTACTGGGTAAGGGGAGCTTGTACACTGCCTTCATAGGCTTGAAGTCGGCATTCGATCTTGTGCCTCGTGGTAAGCTCTGACTGGCATTGAGAGATATGGGGATGTCGCAGGATAGCCTGACATTGGTTGTTCAACTTCATAATGACAACTTTGCAAGGATCCATTTGGGGAACCAGGCTCAAGTCACTGACCCCATTGTTGATAATAGGGGGACCGGCAAGGTTGTTTCTTGGCCCCTGCGTTGTTTTCCCTTTATACTGATCAAGTAGTGGACTTCCTAGATAAAATTCCAGTCGATGCCCCCTCACTAGAGAGTGAGGAGATTGCTATGCTCCTTTTTGTGGATGATACGCTTCTAATTTCTAAAACTCCTATGGGGCTTCAAATATTATTAAACCGGTTTAAGGCCTTCTGCGATGAAAGGGGACTTGAAATTAACACTAATAAGACAACATTTATGATGCTGAATCCGGAGTAAATCTTTTAAAGGATGTTTAACCTTAGATAACATTCCTTTCAAGTGAGTGCATAGCTTTGAATATTTGGGTGTGAGATTGGCTGAGGATATGACTTGGGAACAACATCTAATCAAGACAAGCTTAGAATTTAAACAGATAATGGGAGCTTTTAGGAGGGAACACTCTTTGTCGTATACTAAACCTGTTACCCTGGCTATAGAGAACTATAAAAATAAGGCAGTAAGTAGTGCACTCTATGGGGCTGAGCTGTGGGGTTTTGAGAAACTAGACGATCTCACAATAGCTGAGCATATGTTCCTTAGTCTCCCTTCCACCGAGCACTCCACTACTCCCACTTAAACTAGATTTGGGGGTTAAATCCTTAAAAGATATTGCAAGATTATGCCCTCTTCTTTTTTGGCCGAGATTGGTATCAACACTCGAATTGTTCTCCAATGCGGCTGCCTTTGAAGAAGTCTGTACTTAAGACAAATCCAAAAAGATTGTCTGGATAAGGAATAGTAAGACGCTACACGGCAATATTAGAATAAAGGGTGCTTGCCACAACTGTTTGGGTTTGAATCTCCCCACAAAAATTTGTATACTGAGATTGGGTATTGGAGAATGAGATCAGTAATACTAAGCTAGGTAGATTAACAGGGGAATTTTTAGATTTTAAATTGCTGCGTTCCCTGGAAGGCTTCTTTGATCTCATCCAAGTGCCTGTAGATAGAAAGCTATTTATTCAAGTTAGATATGGCACCATTCCCTTGAATGCATTCACGAGTTTGTGGCAACGGAATGCCTCTAAAAATAAGGGTTTCTCTTTCTGCTCCTTCCAGATTGAAACTGTAGGCCATGTCTTCTTCGGGTGTCCAGCATAATCTGTTCCAAGAAGTAAGTGGCCTACTCCTATATGTAAACAGCTGGGGCCTAGAGATCACAGAGTGGCATTACGCATTCCTAGATCGGATGCAAGACACTTGTTTTCTCGTGCAATTGCTAAATTTTTAGGCCACATGTGCGGTATCAGAAGAAAAGCAGCATCTAGACTCGTTATTTTAACAACTAGTTCTAGTCATTGAATAGCAATCTCAAGCCCTTAAGTGAAGCTGGGTTGTTGAAGGACTTGGGTGCTCTTTCCAATGTTTTATATTATTTATCTTGTTATATAAATGACGGTTTTTATTATCACAAGTTTTTATACAGTATTTGTAAATTTGATCATGTTTAATGTATTATCTTATTGAAATGAATAAATTTGTATACATTACCTCTTTTAATATATGTATTTGTACTTTCTACTTTTAAGGTCAGTTGACCGAAATAAAGTTATTGAATGCAAATGGCTTCATTCTTCTTTTAAAAGGGAAGTATAGAGATGCCACCTGGACCACTTCACACACATTCTGCAGTTACTGCACTCTCAAAGCTTCTTCCTGAAGCAATGCACAGTTTGGCTAGACATGATGTTATGAGAAATCTATCCACCAAGGCCTATGCTGCCTTCTCCTCCGGTTCTGTTCTAATTGCTGTGGAATCTAATCAAATGATGATAATGGGGGAAACAGGAGGATACATTTCTTTATAAGTTAACTCTTCTACTCATAATACAAGGGCTATTTCCCGTTACCAATACCCTCATTCCATTCCCATAGCCATTCGCCTAAAACAAACCACTTTTCTCGAAAGGGTGTGTGTCTATACAGGGGAAGGCTTGGTTATGTTTGACACAAGAGAGTGTGCTTGCTACCAGGGGTGCAAGCTCTAAATTAGCAGTGATAATAGCAGCAGCTTTTAGTCCCACCACAAGGGGATCAGATACCTAAAAATGGAAGACGAGTCAGAGCCTCATATGTAACATTGGCATCATGGAATGTAACTGTTCATTTGTTACAAGTAAGTAGATGGTGAGAACATTTTTATTTTTATCCACGAAGGCTATTTTGGATTATGTGTGCTCTGTGCCCCCCTCATTTCTTGTCAGATCCTCCTTAAGATGATTTCTCTTCATGTTAGAGTGGACACCTCTACATTCGCTATCAGACTACTTAATCTCCTTTTGATGATTAAGGTCATAGGGATAAAAAGTCTCCCTTCACTTTTGCCGCTTTTGGTTCCCACATTTGGGTAGCTTTTTACATTTTAAATCATTGCACCTGGTCATTATTTGTATCCACTGTGGGTCTCTGAAAGGCTGAAATCTTGCAGGCTAAAAGGCAGTGGACTAAATCTGCTGCCATTGTAGCTCTTCGCCATCGTCTGACCGCCGCCGTCCACCACTCCTCTTGCCACATCTGCTTCTTTGTGCAGGAGTTATCCCAGCTGGCAGTTCTGACCAGCAGACTCGAAACAACCCTGCAGCAGCTTCTCTCCCGCCTCAGTCTGAGGCATGAACAGACCTTTATACACCATGCACCCATTGAATCTTGTTTTCGTGCAGGCAGTCCTGTGCTCTATGTGGTAGGGCATACAGCAGTCCAAGAGCCCACCAACGTCCCAGTCAGGGTACTGCACTCCCGGCAGCTCTTTGATGTCCAAACACAAGGCAGCCCATTGCTTGCCACACCACTTACCAGCCCCGAGGATGGAGCTGCTCCAAAGCTCTGACAGTATGCCGATATCTCATAGCCCAACAAGCCACTGTGCCAAAGCCGCATGGAAAGCAGTGTTTGAACGTATGGCCTTTCATTCTTCTGTGTCACATGAAAAACCATCACATTTTTGTAGCTGGTTATAGTTTGTGCTAGGTTCAGGCAGTGGGGAACTACCCTGAACCTTTGCTTCGCCTAACGCTAGAGAAATTGCACAAGTACTTTGGTTTACCACAGATCACTGTGTGAGGGAAGAATGAACAACACTGCCTCTTATGCATACTCTGGGGTTCATGTTGGCATTTGTGGCCTTTCACGTTGCCTCACCATCTTGTTTCTTTCTAGGGAACCTTTGATGACGTCTTCAGTTATGTTTGTGGTTTATCAATGTAATCATTGCTCATAGCTATCCAGACCCATTTTGGTGCATTCTCTACCCGCCTATAAGTCCTCCCTATAGGATTGGGCAAAACCTTTAGGTCCCCAGCCTAGCAATTAGAGCCTGGTCATTTGCATAAATCCGAGACAACAGTCTTCTCACCAGAGATGAAGATGCTTAATTGTTGTGCTTTGAGAATGCAGAGAATACCATAAAAGTGTTCTGTGTTAGTAAATCCATGCACATTTTCCCCTTAAATGCCTAAACCTCGACAATGAACATCTTAGGAGGAAAGGGTGTTTGGAAAAGCTGACTTATTTCAGGAAGCCAGTTAGTTACCTTCTAAATTCCTCCATGTAGCCTTCTGCCTCCCACAGTTCTTGAGGAAGAGGCAGAGCTTGGCTATATCATCATTTCAAATTCAAGATAGTGGGTGCAGTGGTTTCTTATGGATGATTCCAAACCCAAAATCATTCCTCTATTTCCTGTGATGATGCGTCATGTTTATTTAGTATGGAAGGCTGAAGAGTTCAAAAGAAGGTGCGACACAGAAAAGTCGAAATTATATTTCATGACCCCTTAATGCAGATTTGTGTCCTGCTGTTTTATCCTGAGGATTTTCTTTGCATTCAATAATCTTTTGTAAGTCTCTTTTGCCAGTCTCATGATTCTTGGTTCTTCTTTACTCAGTCCTATGTAGTTTAGTGTCCTGCTTCTCGCCATTGGATCAACTCCTGATTTGTTTCTCTAATTGTCGTCTTCCATCTACCTCTAGAGGTTTTTTTCCTTTACGGTTTTTCCTCCCTTGTTAGCATTCTTTAGAGCACCTGCTTACCATGCATTGTATGCCCTGCCTAGGTGGCGGAATGGATACAGAAAGGAATTGAATGAGTATTAGGCAGGACAAAGTCAAGACAGATGCCTTAGTCCAGTCCACAATCTTATAAAAATCGAATGAGGATTTTGAGGAAGGAATTGAAGATGGCTATATAAAGTGAGATTTATTTTTGTTCTTAATTGTGGTGGTTTGCTTGGATCTTAAATCTCGAGAATCGTTACCTACCTAGAAAGCAATGCTGACACCCGTCCTCCTGGACCAACCAAAAATATTCCCTCCTTGTTCATTACTGCTAAGAAAGTAGACAAAAAGTGTGAACTAATGGGAATGTGTGCTTTTTCCACACTCCTGTGCAATCATGCTTGATCTCAGTTGGCATCAGTAGGTTAAAGTACCAAGATTTCTTCTCAGTGACTTTCCTAATGGGTGATATTGATAAGTTCTGCTAGAAAAATGCTTCTCTACGCCTATGCCAGGCTAATTCAGAGGCAGCGTTAGCTTGATGTAATGTGCAAATGAGCAAGTGTATGAAGTGCTAAAATTAATTTTCAGCTTCTTTGCACAAATAGCGTGCAGGGTGGTTGCTGTTTATTAAGATTGTAGCAATATATATGCTTTGTTTCTTCTGCGACCATATTACGAATGTAGCCAAGGGCATTGTCCCTACTTAAAAAATGTCACATATACACGGGCCTCCTTCATTCTGCATAATTATGGAAGCACTGGCAAATGACTTGCCCTTTGATCGTACTGTCATCTTTTCCTCTGTCACAGGTGTTTCAAAGATGAATAAATCATCATTCTAAACAGTACAGATCAGCTAGTTGTCATCTGTGCACATTTCATAAATGCTGTGAGGCAAAAGACTTACCCGCCCCACCCTTGCAATCATAGAACATCCCATCCCATGTGAGGTAGAATGTCTAATGTTGGTAAATATTCAGCCTTTTTCTTCAGCCTTCCTCACGTTCATCCACATCTTTTCTTCACCTCCTTTCCCTCAACTGCTGCTTGAAGACTAGAAACTTCTGGAGTTGGACCACAGAGTTATCGCTCCCGACCGCATTTCAATCAGCTCTACTATCATATTGGTTGCAGTCGACAAGAAGTTCCTAATGTCATTCTGAGCCACCATCATGTGCACAGTTTTCTTTCCTATAAGTCTTCAAAATATTTGTGATCTGGTATGTTGGAAACTACACACCACAATACCATTGCCTGTTTGAAGGGCTAGAATACCCAGCGCCTTCATGAGTGGATAAGTAAAATTTGGGACTCCAAGGAAAGCCTCCTTTGCTTTTCAAATCTACATGGGTTTCCTTTGTGACGATCCATGGAAGCGTAAGCAAAAAAAGTGACTACGTCTTGCTTCACTATGCTGAGAAGGTTACAAAAAATCCTTGACTTACTACCAATACATTCTAAGAGGATTGTAGTCCAGGCGCTCATTCTTTCTCGTCTGGACTACAGGAGCTCTTTATATTTGGGTTCATCTAAGTCAGTTGTCAAAAGATTTCAAGTGGTCCAAACCAAGGACCATTTTTAAGGTGCCCAAATATATCTCAGCCAAAAGCGCATTAGCATCCATGCGCTGGCCTCCAGTAGAGCAAAGAATAAAGTTTAAGGCTCTATGCATGGCTCACAGGACAATGACCCGCAGGAGACCCTCTATGTTCTCGGTCCTTTTGGTATCCTATACCCCTAACAGGATGCTAAGATCCTCCAACGCTGCTCTGCTGAGGGGCCTGCGTATTCAAAGGACGAGATGGGGGTGGAAGATCCTTCTCATTTCTGTCCCCCCCCCGTGCCGCCCCCCCCAACTTTGAACTTTCAGTGCCAATTGATTTGGGGACTGAGTCGAATGAGAACAAATTTAGAAAGTGGCTGAAAATGTGGCTGTTTCCCAACTACTCTTGTCTGACATAGTTTGAGAGGTTGGTAGGTGCACCACACTCATACAGCATTGGGAAGCCTTAGGGTAGCTACGTGCTTTATAAAATGGTACAACCTAACTACCATGGTTAAAACCCGGCTAATGGGTGGCGGGACAGTATATGGACATGAACGGTTTGTCACAGTCAAACTGTCTCTATTTCTTATTAGATACAATAAAAATTCTCACGCACCTGTATATCTTCGATATGAAATTAATCATATATTTACAAACTGACTTAATTCTATTCTTTTATTTTATTTCTCATAATTTACTATATCGAATTGCAGCAATAATTTCCAAAATGCATCACAAATCTTTCATTATATACGATCTTTCATCAAATGTTACAATGCATCTCTCTCTCTCTCGCTCGCTATATATATATATATATATATATATATATATATTTTAAATATAATATACATAAATATGAATTCGAACCCGACAGCATACTCATACATTTAATCAACATCTATTAACATCCCTCCGAAGAAATTCCTATTGGTGCAACGTCCGCGCCAGGCCGGGCCCAGGGACCAGTTACCCTGTCCCTCCCACGTCCGGCCCTGCCACTTACTCGCGCTCCTCCCTTTTGCAATTAAATTACGCCATGACCCTACCCAGCTCCCTGTGCAAACATTCGATAGACCCTTCACACAATCAATATCACTGCCGACATTGTCCCTATCAACTGATTAGACCGGTAGAGACTAGGCAGAAACAAGCCCACAAGGTCAATATGGCACTATTGAATTGCCGCTCCCTGCCAAAACACGCCTCTGAGATTTCATTTCTTCTGCAGGACGCGGCACTGGGTGCTTTGTTCCTTACCGAAACATGGTTAGCACCCAGCTCTGGCCCAGACATTGTCCAGGCCCTGCCCCCGGGCTACTTAATCCTGCACCTCGATCGGACAGGGAACGTAGGTGGTGGGATCGCTATTCTCTATAAGGATCATTTAGTCTGTCGCTTCTTAGGAAGCCCTTTACTTGATTGTGAAAACGTCCATTTCTCGATCACTCTCTCACCCTCAGCCTCTTTTACGGGACTTTTAGTTTACCGTCCTCCAGGATCCCTAGGACAATTCCACAGGACACTGCTAGAAACGGTCGTGAACCTCGCCAGCTCAGCTTCCAACTTCACCATATTGGGAGATCTGAACCTCCATTTCGACGATCCACACGACACGATAACTGCGGATCTGACCCAAGACCTAGAGACATGCGAAATGGTTCAAAGAATCCAAAAGTCTACACATATAAAGGGACACTTGCTTGACCCTATTTTTTCCAATATCATCGATTTAATTACCTTACACCCGAACCCTGTCCCATGGTCTTGGTAACATATGTAGCTATAACTAGCTTTGCGATGGCCAAAGAAATCGGGCCCTCAGCAACAGCTGCACTTGCAGTCAACTTGACTCTGACAACAGGACAAGGCAAAACAATTAACACCTGCACCCTGGTCAATGCTTATATTCACCCCAAAAGAAAAAAAAAAGCAGCGGAGGAGCTACACGCATACATAGAAGAGTGTATCATGGAGGAAAAAACAGCGAATCTAGTACTCACTGGGGACTTTAACCTCAATCTCATGGGCTCAACACAAGAGGAGGGTATCATGGCACAAAATACATTCTGGGCCCTACCACAACAAGGCAAGCCACAAAGAGCTGACCAATCAAAATTGGGAAAGAAGGTACTTGAGGCATTAGAAAACTTTAACATCAGGGCACTAAATGGCAGGTTTACAGGGGATAACCCGCCAGCCTCAACCTTTCACTCAAGAATAGCGAATAGCACGCTAGATTATACCTTCGTGTCACTTCCACTCTTCCAATTCATAATATCTTATCAGATTGGGAACCAAACAGACAGTGATCACTATCCTCAGGAAATCATTATGGATCTTGCCAAACCAAATTACGAGCGTTCGATGGCTCCTAAAGAGTCCATCTACACCGTAAACTTCAAAAAGATCAAGTATTCGGTCGCAATGGGCGAACTTTTGATTGGACATGCAAAAAAGCACTATATGGAGCGCAAAGGCATTAATGAAGTAGCGAAATGGGTGCAGTTCACTACTATCCTGGGGCAATATGCATCCAAGCCAAAAATGCGCACAAGGACGAATAACCTGGGCACCCTTCCCCAAGCATATAGAGGGAAAGTAAAAGAAATGAAATACTCAATCTCTAAGCTAATGAGAGCAGCACAGCAGGACCAGAACAACAAAGGGACACTGCATCAACTTTCTAAACTAAAAGCCTCACTAAAAAAACTAAAATGGGAAGCAAACAGAACTAAAGAAGAACAACTATGGGCAAGACTCCATGAGGACATAAAAAAGAATGACAGTGCAAATTATTGGAAAAAAATAAATGCATTATCGCACCCTGCAAAAATGGAGGTTACATCTAACATTGCAGAAGCAACCTGGGCAGTGTTTCTTGAAAACCACTTCAACCAAGATCTGTCGCCCAATCAGATTCTGAGCAAAACTCTCACCTCACGATCCCATGATGTCGGCAATAAGCTACAAATGTGCCAAACTAAACAGGACATGGCAGGGGATGCAGATAATATATCTCTGGAACCTATATTAAAGCGGCAAATAAAGAAAGGAAGAAGGGAAGGTGCGCCGGGTCCAAATGGGATTCCGTCCGTCCTTTTTAAACAAGACACAGATTATTGGGCAGCGGCATTGAAACCCCTCTTTCGGGAGATCAGGTATACTAACATCCTACCAGACACTTGGAGGGGCTCCGTTATTGCCCCCATATATAAAGCAGGGGATAGAGGACTTCCTCAAAATTATCGGTTAGTTGCCCTAATCGATAATGATGCGAAGTATTTTGCAGGTCTAATACTGGAAGAACTAAAGGCATGGGCCACAAGGAAGTCTCTCATACCTGTTAATCAAACAGGTTTCGTTAAAGCTGTGGGGACAACAACAAACATACTGTCTATGAGCATGCTTATAGATAAGGCAAAGATGAAAAAAATGCCCCTGCACCTCTGCTTCATAGACTATAAGGCTGCTTTTGACAACATCAACCGCAATTTATTATGGACAAAACTCAAGGATTGGGGCATCCCAAAAGGGTTGCTGGAGCCGTTAATCAACCTACATACAGACACTTGGATCCAGATTAAGGTGGGGGACGGCTCAATGCTGTCAAGGCGGATACAAACTAACAACGGCCCTAAGCAGGGTTGCGTGTTGGCACCCACACTGTTCAATCTGTTCCTGGCGGATCTTGTGCCCCTATTAAATAACTGTAACTCACACTCGCCAAAATTAGGAGGCCTAAAACTACCATGCCTTCTATATGCAGACGACCTGGTGTTAATAAGCCATACCAGAGTAGGGCTTCAAAACCTCTTAAACACACCCAGAGATACTCCGAGCTAAACGATCTAACAGCGAACCTCGAGAAGACGCAAACAATGACAATCAGCAGGATCAAACATAAGAAAAGCTTCTCGTGGTTCTGGAATAACATCCGCATCAAAGACACCTCGTCGTATAAATATCTAGGTGTGAAGATTGATAGGGGTGGCCAATTCAGTGAACAAAGGGCCAGTATAAGAGGTAAGGGCCTTGCTATGGCAATCGCCTTAAAAACATTAAACAACAACCTCTCGGGCCCTTCTCTGACCCCTCTACTACATGTCATACGTGCAAAATTACTACCAACACTAACTTATGGGAGTGAGGCCCACCGTGGCAGAGACGCCGTAACACTTGATACTACAATAGTGATGGCATACAGAATCATCTTCGGCCTCCCAAAACGATCCTCCCCAGCACAGATCAGATTGGAGTTTGGTGTTCGGTCAAAGGTTTTGGCACGACAAGGGGCATATATCTGCTCATGGAACAAAGTAAGAAAAACGACTGAAGGAACATTAAATGAATACTTATGGAAAGAACTAGAGCAGACCCAAAACTCACCAGCAGCAAAATATTTGGCAAAGAGCATAGTGAGCACCGGGCTGGCAGATCTCTGGGCGTCCCCGGCAGATCATAAATCAATTAATAAACTGGTGAAGAAATCGATCAAGCTTCAGTCATGGGCCCAGGATAAAGCCACTCTATCAAAAAGATCACACGCATGGATGGTATTAAATACATACCTGACACAAGCCTCCCAGCCTTATCTTGGTCTAGGTTATACAAAAAAAAAACAAATTGTCCTTTTTAAGATATAGACTGGGTCTGCTTCCATGCATACTACACCTCCCTCACTGGCTGAGATCCAAATCAGGAACACTATGCAGGCTATGTGGCATTGGGGTTGAAGACATGATGCACCTGCTATGCACGTGTGAAGAACTGCAAGAAGAAAGAAAGCTTCTGCTGAAACGCCATTTTATTTTTCAGGGGGTACGCACACGGAGTGCAGTGTTAACCTGCTTTTCAGCACAGGACCCTCAGCTGAGTTGCAGCTTTGTGAAATTTTTAAAAGTAGTGGAAAAAAAAACTACTAACAATTGATCAATGAATAATTTACAAACAGGATACATGAATTAATTTATGAATCACCTGTAAATTTTAACGGAAACTGTGGAAAAACATGAATAGACTAACAGGCTACAGAGTGGATGAGAAGTATAAAGGGCCTAATGTGGGCGGCCAGCAAAGAACATCATTTTGTATGCTGAACTGTTTATGTTTATCGCAATATTGTGTTGAATTGATCTTAAGCGCATGGTTTTATGAGTATTTTAATTTTTCTATTATGTACTGTATCGCATTGGTTTTAATTAACTGTGCAATAAACTTTCAATTCTCTGTCCCATGGTCAGACCATTTCATCGTACCCTTCACCTGGATCGTCCCTCCCCCAGCCCCGGTGAAACCTTTTAGTACTAAACAGACAAGATACTGGTCCAAACTCAAGATAACTGCATGGTCGGAAGCACTAAGGACCACCTTACCTTCCACTAATCCGGACATCAGTATAGCGAACTCAGAGTTCAACCAATGGATAGAGAACTCACTGGACGCCACTCTACCCAGGAAATCCGTAACTCAAAAAAGGGGATCTATCAACCATCCTTGGTTTAGTCCAGAGCTCCGAAAACTTAAACAGAGCTGCAAAAAAGAGGAGAGACTATGGAGGAAAGACTTCGATCCAGAGACAAAAACTAAATATAGAGCCTCCATCAAAGCCTATAAAGCTGTGCTAAAAGCCACAAAAACAGCTTTCTACGCCGAGAAAATTATTGCATCCCCCAACTCATCTAAGGAGATCTTCAGAATCTTCAAAACTCTGTTGAAACCCCCTGACCCTCCCCCCCCCCCCTGGCCCCACAACCATCGGGGCCTCGCTGTGAAGGACTGGCACTCTTCTTCCACACGAAAATTCAAAATATTTTTTTGTCCCTTCCATCTATTACCACCCACGATTCACCTCTGCTACCTAAACCCCTCCCCCAAGGTTCCTCCTCCAAACTCTCTTCTTTCGCTCCGCTCACTAAGGAACTGTTACCCTCCCTTCTCAACTCAATTAAAAGCGGCTCCCCCCTTGACCCTGTTCCAATCAACACCTTGAAGCTAGTCCTGCCAATCATGGAGTCTCCAGTTATCAACCTGATTAACACCTCGATTGAAACAGGCACAGTCCAACGGGACTGGAAAATGGCCATGGTCAAACCGCTGTTAAAAAACCCAACCTTGACCCTGGAGACCTATCCAATTACTGCCCCATCTCCCTGCTCCCTGGCATCAGTAAATTGGCAGAAAAATGTATAAATCATCAACTGTCTTCATTCATGGAAGCCTCCAACTTACTCCATCCCTCTCAAACAGGCTTCCGTCAAGGGACGGAGACGGCACTCCTTAAGGTGGTGGAAGAGTCTAGGAGGATCCTGGACACAGGTGGCAATGTGGCCATCATCCTCCTAGACCTCAGTGCCGCTTTTGATACGGTAAGTCACCGCATCCTTCTAGCCAGCCTAAATGAAATCGGAGTTTCGGGAAAAGCTCTTTCTTGGCTTGAATCCTTTCTCTGCGAGAGGTATTTTAAAGTATTTGAAGGAGACTGTCACTCCTCGCCACTACCCCTGCAGTGTGGGGTTCCACAGGGCCCCACACCTTGGCTGAGATAGTGGCTCCTTATGGAATTGAACTTATCAGCTATGCTGATGACACTCAGCTCGTGGTCTCCCTTAATCAGGCTGATCTGTCCCACACGAGTCTGAGTGACTGTCTGGAAGAGGTATCAAAGTGGATGGGCCTGTCCCAGCTAAAACTTAATAACCAAAAGACCGAATTGATGTTACTGGGCAGGAAGGCTTCATTCAACTCCCCCATTTTATGGCCCCCCTCTATGGGTGCCAGCCCAACTCCAAAAAGCGTGATCAAGAGCCTGGGCTTCTGGTTAGACGAGGATCTTACATTCAAAGCACAAGCCAGAAGAACTGCGGCTACCTCCTTTGGTTTGCTAAAATCTATACGTAAAATCCTCCCTCAACTTCCTGAAAGAGCTAAAAAAAATCTTGGTCCAAGCCATGATTTTGTCAAGGCTGGATTACAGTAACGCGCTCTACCTGGGAGCTCCGGTCTCTGTGATCCAGAAACTACAGGTAGTGCAGAATTCTGCCGCTAGACTGCTGACGAGCACTAACTACCGCTCATCAGCCAAGCCAGCGCTGAGATCTCTACACTGGTTACCTATAAAAGAATGGGTACACTTCAAAGCCCTATGCATTGCCCATAAAAATCTGCAGGGCAAAGGCCCCCCGATCCTTGATAACTTGATCAAACCACACAAAATCACCAGAAACCTTCGTTCCAACGATCTTAACCTTGCACCTTGCACGAGTCAGCAGAATCAACAAGGCTCCTACGGGTGGTCGTCTCTTCTCTTACAACTCCTCAAAGTTGTGGAACTCTCTGCACCCCCCTCTCCATCAGGAGCCTAATCATCTTTCCTTTCGTAAAAAAATAAAAACTTGGCTCTTTCCTATAAACTAATGATTCCTGACCCCGTCCACCTCTGACCTCTTCTTGTCAAAGCTGCAAGCGCTGGGATGCCTCCGGGTAGCCATGCGCTATAAAAGAATTATTTTCATTTCATTTCATTTCATTTCAACTTGATGGATTTGTGATACATTTTAGAAATTATTGCTGCAATTTGATAAAATAAATTATAAGAAATGAGCAATAATTAAATTAAGTGAATGTGGTCAGTTTATAAATATATGATTAACTTCATATAGAAGGTGAGCAGTAGTTTTTTGTTGTATTTAGTTTACTTCCCCTTTTCCCACACCTTTGATTTGTATTTGGGGGGTGCCCTCTGTTTTTTTTGTCCTATTTATTATTAGGTCTTAAGCACTAGCACCAGAAAAGTAAAAGTTCAGCAGTGGTTTATAAGGAACCATGAAACCTCTACACTGTGCTTGTTAGCAACTCCCACTACTTTTCGTACAAAGTTAACTTCGGAACTGTGATGACCTGTCACCATGTTAACTGGCTCCTAATCTAGTCCTCGCTATCCTTGACCTCAGTACTTCTGACTTACCTTTTATCTCTTGCTCTACTGCTATAGTCGCTGCTACTGTTCTTGCCTCTTGCTGAACCTTCCTCATTCCTACTGTGCTGCTTTAAAAATGTTAACATAAGACACACAATTGATGGACGAAATGCAGAACAAATCAAAACATTCACCCCCAGTCAAGAGATCTGGGTTAAATCCATCATTCTTTTGCTCACCATGCTACCCCAGTTTAGACCTAGCCATATGCAAATCAGTCTAGACCCTGTGCCTCATGGGAACAGTCCAGCCCGAACTGCCAAGCCAGGTCTTCCCTGGACCGAAAACAAGCATCATGGGACTGGTTCCAAAAATTTTAACAGCATGTGCCCCAGATCGCGCACAGTGTGCTCAGCCCTAAGTCTGCCTTTTTAGGTCGCAGCCTACCAGACAGCGCAGCAGTCTGGTCTGCTGACAAACATCCTGGGGACATTCGGATATTTTCCCTGGAAATGCATTCTGCGCGTTGTTTACCATTGGCTTTGTGGTTGGCAACTTACATTTGCTTGCTTTCTATTTGCTAACTCTATTTGTTTTAAGATGTCCAACCCAAATCCTTCCCTTTACTTGCCCAAATGCTATTTTCTGTATTTGTCCACCAGTGCTCGATTTCTGTAAACAGGCCTTTAAATCTTGTTCTTATTTTGTCACATTTGCTGTGCATTTAAAGACAGAGGTCAAATGCAGGCTCTCTCTCCCAGAAAGCTTTGTGTTTACTTTTTATTCTCTGACATAAGTGAGAGGATTTATATGGCAATCATGCTGGCTCCAGCAGAATGCTTTAGGAAGACTGTAAAATGGTATATTTTCTAGCACACTGCACTTTACTCCACTCTGACCTACTCTGTTCTACACCACTGCTCACTACTCCACTTCACTCCACGACTCTCTACTCTGTACAACGCTACTCTATGCCAATGCACTCTACGCCACTCTACACACCTGCATTATTTGCCACTGCACTCTACACCACTCCAATCTAGGCTATCCCACTGAACTATGCACAACTCCACTCTGTGCCGCTCTGTAACACTTCAGTCATTGTCATTGTACTCTATGCAAATACACTCTATGCCAATGCACTCTACTCTTTACCACTCCACGCCCAGGCACTCTATTCCAATCACCTGTACGCCACTCTAATCTACTCTGCAAAACTGTAGTCTCTGCCACTGCACTCTACACCACTTTATGTCTTTACTGTACGCCACTCTACACCAATGCATTCTACCCTGCACCACTCGCTCTATGCCACTCTGTACCACTCCACGCCACTTTACTCTATGCCAATCCACTGTACGTCTCAGCATACTACTTGGTACCACATAGTCTACGGCACTGCTCTCTATGCTGCTGCTCTCTGCACCACCCTACTCTGTGCCACTGCATCTGACACACTACTCTGCGCCCCTGCGCTCGGCACCCCTGCGCTCGGCACCCCTGCGCTCGGCACCCCTGCACAGGGCACCACTGCACTGCACTCAAGATAACTTCACTCCATAGCACTGCACTCAAGATAACTTCACTCCATAGCACTGCACTCAAGATAACTTCACTCCATAGCACTGCACTCAAGATAACTTCACTCCATAGCACTGCACTCAAGATAACTTCACTCCATAGCACTGCACTCAAGATAACTTCACTCCATAGCACTGCACTCTATGCCACTGCACGCCACTGCTCTATCCGCAACTCTACTCTACTCCACTGCAATCTATGCCACTGTACTCTGCACCACTCTACACCATTGCACTCTGTCACTCTACTCTATGCCACTCTACACTGTACCACTGCACTGTATGCCACCCTATTCTATACTATGCACCACTCTAATTTATGCCACTGCATTCTACAGCTTGTATTGTACACCTCTGAATCCTATGCCACTGCGCTCTACACCACAATACTCTGCAACACTCTATGCCAATGTACTCTATACCAGTCCACTGTACTCTACTCCACTGTTACCCGCTATGCCATTGCACTCTACTCTGCACCACTCTACTCTATGGCACTCTACACCACTCTACTCTAACCCACTCTACTCTACGACATTCTACACCACTGCACTCTACGGCACTCTACTATGGCAACAGTGCACTCTTCATTACTGAACTCTACACCACTCTCCTCTGCATCACTCCACTCTATGGCACTTCACTCTACAGTACTCCACTCTATGCCACTGCACTTTAGGACACTATACTCTGCAACACTGCACACCACACCCCAGAACTCTGTGCCACTCTACTCTGCACTAATGTATTCTTTGTCACTGCACTCTGACATTCTACTCTGCATCACTCCACTCTAGGCCACTTCACTCTGCAGTACTCCACGCCACTGTATGCCACTACACTCTATGGCACTTTACTCTACACCACTCTATGCCACTCTACTCTGCACCACTCACCACCACTGAACTCTATGTCACTTTACTCTGCTTGTTCAAACAAAAGAATATGGAGGGAAGAAGAAGCCAAGGTTCATTCGGCTTCCAAGTGGTATTTGTCATCAGTCTAAAAAAGGATGGGAGGATAAACCACAATGGTCTAGGTATTTGGATGGAGAGAGAGACACAGGAGCTCTGCAAAGGACGGTTTTGTAAGCCAAGCTAGAATCTATGTCCTTAAATCCCCCAAACCAAGAATTATTTTGAAAATTTGCGTTAAGTTATAGGCCAAATACGGCACCTATAACCACGTTCCGTCTCGAGCAAAGTGTGCTATCTGACAAAGACAAGTGAGCTAGTCCACCCATCTATACAATATTGGAAGGTCCTGAAGTATGAGGCTTCCTTACTTCTGGTCCCGACGAAGTCTATAGACCTTTATGGGCTGTTCCAGTCCGAAGCATGTTTACCCGACAAGTAGGTGTTGTGGATCAGTGACTCATCCACTTAACACCGATCTTCTTTTAGTCCTGCCCCATACTATTATCTTCCTTCAGTACAGATTTAACTGCAGGATAGGAGGTAATTTTAATTCATTTACCACTGTCAACATCCAGACAGTCTCCCTCCTAGTGGAGGTTATGTAGTCACTTGGAGAATGGGACACTCAAGTGACAGACCCAATGATGACACTATCCACCAAAGGTGTGTGCAAAAAATCCTAGGCAGTCTTAATCATAGACAACAAGTTATGGTACCCACTAATGGCTAGGAACAGGCGTGCAAAAAATACATAATCATACGTGAAAGACAGACATATTTTTCATAAACATAGTAAAATTCATATATGAAAGGAACTAACATTATACAGATTATCCGACAGTACAAAATTAAAAATATTATATACAATATTTGTACATAATAATAAACAATACACTATAGCATGATTGATTAAAAAAGACACCACAATTGATTGTTATGAGGTATCCAAGAACAAATGAAGAAGAAACAACTCGACGCGCGTTTCGGCGAAAACGCCTTCTTCAGGAGTCACAAATAACCATAAGATGTAACAGAAACAACCTTCAATTTTGTAGTGTTACCACGTGAAGAGATGGTCAAACAAATATCTGTTAAAATAATATATTGATGCTTTGATGACTGTCGATACAGTTTTCACAAATATCTGAGAAGGGTCACGTTACTGGATGTCACTAACTTAAGCTTCTGACATATCTATATATTCGATGTCAATGGATACAGGGTTGGTCGAAAAGTTAAAATTTTTTTGTAAAATCAATTGGTCTGAGAAAATGAACGTAGTATATATATTCTCGTTTATAAAGGTCTTTCCTTTACCGACGGCACGCCACATTACGGGAACGCCGTCAGTTCCATCTGGTCTCCAGCGCGTCTATGTATCAGTCATTACCCTGCAAAAGATAGACAAATACGCCTGGAACCTTATGTGGACCTTTTTATTGAGTGTACCTTTATAAACGAGAATATATACTACGTTCATTTTCTCAGACCAATTGATTTTACAATTTTTTTTTAACTTTTCGACCAACCCTGTATCCATGGACATCGAATATATAGTTATGTCAGAAGCTTAAGTTAGTGACATCCAGTAAAGTGACCCTTCTCAGATATTTGTGAAAACTGTATCGACAGTCATCAAAGCATCAATATATTATTTTAACAGATATTTGTTTGACCATCTCTTCACGTGGTAACACTACAAAATTGAAGGTTGTTTCTGTTACATCTTATGGTTATTTGTGACTCCTGAAGAAGGCGTTTTCGCCGAAACGCGCGTCGAGTTGTTTCTTCCTTATTTGTTCTTGGATACCTCATAACAATCAATTGTGGTGTCTTTTTTAATCAATCATGCTATAGTGTATTTTTTATTATTATGTACAAATATTGTATATAATATTTTTAATTTTCTACTGTCGGATAATCTGTATAATGTTAGTTCCTTTCATATATGAATTTTACTATGTTTATTAAAAATATGTCTGTCTTTCACGTATGATTATGTATTTTTTGCACGCCTGTTCCTAGCCAATAGTGGGTACCATAACTTGTTGTCTATGATTAAGACTGCCTAGGATTTTTTGCACACACCTGCTTTTCCCTGCCCTAGGAGTTCTTTACGATTATTACCCAGGGGCTCCTTGTTTTTCACACATTTACTATCCACCAAAGCACACTTAGCGGAAATTACATACACCGCAGGTGAACGTATGGTTGAGGGTCTCCGAGACAATATTGCTTAGACTGGTATTGACACCATGTTGGTTAATTCTCCCCCCCCTTCTTTGATCGGTGACTGTACTCTGCACCACTGTACTCTATGCCACTGCACTCTACTATGAAACACTCTAATCTACTTCACAGCATTGTACAATGCTGCATTCTACACCACTGAATTCTGTGTTGCTGCACTCTACACCATTGTACTCCAAACCACTTTATTCTGCACCACTCTATGCCAATACCCTCTACACCTGTCCACTCTACTCTACTATGTGGAAGAGGTGTGGTGCCGCGGCCAGGGCGACTGACGCTGGAATCTGGGGACCACGGTTCGATCCCCGGCTCCGGCGGCAGGTCAGCCCAGCACCATGTGACTCTGGGCAATAGCTCGCTTAATCTTCCCGACGGCCCCCCAGCGCCTAGAGACCCTTACGGGTGATTGTGCGCTTTACAAATGTGGACTTTACTTTACTTTACTGTACTCCACTGTACGTCACGTTATACGATTCCACTCTACGCCATTCCACTCTACGACATTCCACGCCACTCTTCCCTACATCACTAACTTTTAGCCATGCTGGTGTACAACTTGGCTAAAACCCATTGGCAATGCCTGTAGCTCTTGCATAGGTGAGACCAATTGGCTTTGCCAATGCTTGTTTGCATTGCCTTTATCATTCACATACTACTTGTTCTATACACTTGTTCGGTATCTCCTCACCATGTTTTGACCATCTGTGTGAAAAGAAATCGTTTTTCAAAATGTATCAATCATTTTTCATTAATATTGTATCGCGAAAGATGGTACCTTTACCAATGTAAAGAACATTGGATGAAGGCGCTCTGCAAATCCATAAATAAATGAATAGCGCACTCTTCCTTTGAGCTCTAAAGGCATCAATAACCCGAAGGAATTTAGAAAAGGTCTTGCACGCTGGTGGTTTGCAAAGCCTTTGGGGCATAATTGTTTATTTTTTTACATCTCTCCTAACCTGAGTGCGATCTTGTTTCATGTTACTGCACTGAAGCCTGTTGTTTCACCTATGCCCCGTAGACTACTATCGAAACGATAAAACAAAATAACAGCAAGACTGCTCTAAGGTGTTTAGATACAACTTATAGTCTCTCCCATGTGGTCTTCTCAATGGATCCACACGGTTAGAATTATACCTCCTAGCAAGAGGCACTGTGCAACCCTTTGTAAAAAAGAGCAGAGAGCTGAAGGCAGGGAGTCCATGCCCACACCATCCCCTGTGTGCGCCGTCTTTCATTCCACAGTCACTTTTTGCACCCCAGTTTTTTCCCCCTTCTTTCTGCTCCTGGGTGTTGCTTAATTTTGTAGTGGGTTTGATATTTGTTTACCTGGCATGGTTCAGCTGGCTGCACTCGTCTCAGCATCATTTTGTTGCTGCTCCCCGCACTGGCCAGATTGTTTTCTGAAATCCAAGTTTAATGCCTCTTGCTTTATTATAGTGATGTTTCACCCATGCCTCTCGTCTATCTTGGGTACCATGCACAGTAGATGGCAACGCAACGTTTAAATGTAATCAGCATACCCTTCGTTGAGAAGGAATCACATCCTTCGGAGTACAACTTCAAAACAAGCATTTACAATGCAATGGTTTCGCCTTTGGAAAAGTTAGATCTATTGGCATTGTAAATGACAAAATTTGTATTTGTGTTGGTTTTGAAAACAGATAAATAAATGGCATTGTCATTTACATTGTCGTTAGCTTAATCTCTCGCAAATGTGAGACCTATTGTACCCTACGGACGACCTCAGCAGACAGCAATTACTACCACACACACACACCCAGAGCCACACACCCAGAGCCAGCCACACAAACCCCGAGCCAGCCACACACACCCACCCAGAGCCACACACACACACACACACACCCAGAGCCAAACACACCCAGAGCCACACACACACACCCCCAGAGCCACACACACACACACACCCAGAGCCACACACACACACACCCAGAGCCACACACACACACACACCCAGAGCCACACACACACACACCCAGAGCCACACACACACAGCCACACACACACACCCAGAGCCACACACACATACACACCCACCCAGAGCCACACACACATACACACCCACCCAGAGCCACACACACCCACCCAGAGCCACACACACCCACCCAGAGCCACACACACCCACCCAGAGCCACACACACCCACCCAGAGCCACACACACCCACCCAGAGCCTAACACACCCACCCCGAGCCTAACACACCCACCCCGAGCCTAACACACCCACCCCGAGCCTAACACACCCACCCAGAGCCACACACACCCACCCAGAGCCACACACACCCACCCAGAGCCACACACACACTCAGGAGAGCAAGCACAGCGATTGGGCAGGGAAGCAAGCACAGCGAGGGGGCAGGGAAGCAAGCACAGCGAGGGGGCAGGGAAGCAAGCACAGCCAGGGGGCAGGGAAGCAAGCACAGCCAGGGGGCAGGGAAGCAAGCACGGCGATGGGGCAGGGAAGCAAGCACGGCGAGGGGGCAGGGAAGCAAGCACAGCCAGGTGGCAGGGAAGCAAGCACAGCCAGGGGGCAGGGAAGCAAGCACAGCCAGGGGGCAGGGAAGCAAGCACAGCCAGGGGGCAGGGAAGCAAGCACAGCCAGGGGGCAGGGAAGCAAGCACAGCCAGGTGGCAGGGAAGCAAGCACAGCCATGGGGCAGGGAAGCAAGCACAGCCATGGGGCAGGGAAGCGAGCACAGCCATGGGGCAGGGAAGCAAGCACAGCCAGGGGGCAGGGAAGCAAGCACAGCCAGGAGAGGAGTGGTTTGCCCACTCCTAAGTGCGCAGCTCCTGGAGTGAGAGAATGGCCAGCATTCCTCCAAAAGCTGCATAGTATCTTGGCATCTCACTGCAGCTACGGAGCTTACTGACTGATAGTACGTCATTGAGATATTTCACCTAATACGGCACTGCTATGTTTTATATGTGAATTTAAGTTGAAAAATGCTTTAGGTTTGACAAAAAGAGCAATAGTTACTCATTTGTGTCTCATGAATCTTCTGGTTTTAGTTCCACAATAAACTCATCTGATGTCAGTGTAATTTCATGGGATATGATTGTGTGTGATGAGGGGGCCTGAAGGCACTTGATGTAATTTCTGATGATATCAGCATCCTGCTAAATAATTACTATGGAACCTGAAAAACTTAAATAAAAAGTGTTTTCCCTCTTCTTTTAATAAGCTTATATATAATGTTTACCATACAGTGAACATGAAACTCTAGAATTTAAGACACAAAAAGCCATTTTTGCGATTTGCTTACTAAAATGCACATGTGCTGTCTGTTGTGAGACATATTGCCAGCTTACAGTGGTCTTAGAACCCGCCCATTGCTTACCATTGGTTGGCTTTGTTATTGTCAATTGGTTGCTTTTAATTTGTTAGCTTGTGAACTAGGAATAGTATTGCTGCCTTGTATCACTGAATTGATGATTGCACAGCCTGCAACCCCCTCCTCTCTCGCTGTAACCCGATAACCTGGTGTATCACTAGACCCCCTTTGTATGTATTTCTTTTGCCACTGTACTTGTGTTCTGTACGTTTCTTTTTAACCTCTGAAAATGTAATAAAGATTTTGAAATAAAAAAAAATAGTAGGGAAGTAGAGGGAACATTTGCTAGTTCAAAGCCAATGTCACCTTTCCATGCAGGACCTGTAGGGTGTGAGCAATATAAGGGGAGGGGGGTGTCAGAACAGCATACAGCTTCCACGCAGTCTTCTTCTGTGTCCATAGCCCGCCCTGCCTCTATTAGTCCCGTCTCTCAGCTCGCGCTCTACTGCCGATAAATTCACTGGATACGTTTCCTTCCCGGGAGCAGGGCTATAGTAATACTTCAATGAGGCTCTATTGGCTAGTTCTGCCAGAGGTTTAACACACACAAGTGCCTTATTCCGCGCCCACGCATTGTACACTCAGCGAGCCGCCCCCCTCTCCTCCTCTCACCCCTCTATTTACATGTTGCAGATATCGGGCCATCTGGCTTCCTGTGCCTATAAATAATGGATCCGAGGTTTCTTAACAACAGGAAAATTAGAATCTATGAAGGGGAAAGTCATCTCCGCGCTCCCAGCAACCCTCCGGCGCCCTAGCTGCGCGCGGTCTGGGTTGCCAGATGGTGGCAGGCGCGCGTGGATCTGTAAATACCGCAGTGACGTCACGGCGCACTATACCAAGCACCTGAGGCGGTAATAATTCGAAACCAACGCATGCGGTGCAAGCTTCCTCCACTCACTGGGTGCAATCCCTTCTCCCAAGCCGGACTCAAAGCCCGCCTCCCCCTCGCCCTTTATTCACCCTCGGTTTTAATGGTAGCTTGCACCTGAAAAACAGGACTTATGTTTTTAATGAACTTAGTAATTAGTGAATGAAGTGCACTTACGAAACCCCCAAAGTTCTCTGAAGGTCCTAGCCTGTATCGAATGTCTAAATGCAAAATATTGGGATGATTATTCCAAGATCGAACCCCCAAAACCCTAACTGGCGCCCACTGCACACACTCCCACTTTCACTTCTATAGATACTCGCAGGCGAAGGCGCGGATACGCTGATGGAGTGACGAGCAGAGCAAATCTTACACCGAGCAGGACGGGTATAACAATGTACTCAAATGTACAGGGCTGTTAACACAGGGCAGTAACAGCGCAAAGCTGTTACAGTCCTGTCAGCGGTGCGGGACGCTCACCAGCAGCCGGTACTGTCCTGGCCCGACCAGCGGTGTGGGCCGCACAACTGGCACAAAAGAGTTACAGCCCTGCCAGCTGTGCGTGCCGCACAACGGCACCCATTGTACAGTTACAGCCCGGCCAGCGGTGTGCGCCGCTCAACAGCTGCCTGTGTACAGTTACAACACTAACAGCCATGCGTGTCGCACAACTGCCAGTAACAGCCTTGCCAGCAGCAGCGAGCGCCGCACAACGGCTGCCAGTGTACAGTCACAGCCCCTGCCAGTGGTGCGTTCCAGAGAGAGCAGAAAGGTGCGGGGAGGTCTCGTGTTCTGAAGCGTCACTTGGTGGCTTATGGGAGGGGTGGGGGTTGGATGCGTGGGCGCGCGTGAAGCAGGAGGACACTAGGACAACTGCAAGTGAGTGAAACCAACACAAGACTTTGTAAGGTTGACTGATTATCACAGGGCTATACTACTATTTGTTAACAGGCGGGAGGGGGGGCGGGTACGGACAGCGGGAGGGGGGCGGGAACGGCGCATGGACAGCGGGAGCGGGGGGCGGGAAAGAAACGCACTCACCTGGACTTCTTCCGGCGGCCGTGGTCGGCATAATGACGGACACAAACACCCAAAACAAAAAACGAAACTCCGCCCACTGCCCGATGACTACACAGAGGGAACGCCCAGGGAAAAAATCTCGGGAACGCCCCCGAATCTGGTCCGGCCTTGACGGACAGATCTCTGTTCCAATGGCCTCCATTTATGGAGCTAGCCAATGGAACAGAGGGCGTATTCCAAGAGTCCCTTACTGAAGACTAGAGATTTCTCTGGAGGCGGAGCTAAAAGCCCCGTGCTCCAGCGAAACCTAAAAAGATGCTGGGCCGAATGTAAATGTGAAACCTTTTTTACCTGTACAGTGTGACCCAAGTGTTTTAACATTAGCCAGTTTTGCAAAAAGATTTGGCGTATGATTCGTGTTTACAGCTGTTTCCGGATTGTGAATCTCCTGTTATACCAAGATCTATAGTGACTGATGACCGCTCTGGAGAAGGATAATGTCCGCTTCAAACAGTCCCTTCGGAAGTAAGCTACAAGTGGCATTAGGAATGTTTTCTACTTTTGCATGCTTTATTCTGGATTGCAGCCACCCAATGGGGTCGTTGCTTAATCTTAGCTAATTTTCTGCACAATCCATTTGAAAATATAGATACTTATGCGGAGGGTGCTTCTATACGGAAAATTGCCTTTTTGGGTGGCCAACACGTTTGCCAGAAGCTTCTGTTTGTACCATCTAGTGAACAAACCACTATTTATTTTAGGAAAAAGTGCTTACCCAAACAGCTTTATTTTAACCCTCAAGACTTGCCAGTTTTCTCTTTTTCCAGGAGACAATCATCTGTTTTATTACAGGTGCATTATCTATATGTGAATGTGGGTAGGAATGCACTGCTTGCATGTAACCGCGCCATTTCCCCATAGCTTCTTGGTAGTTGTAGTTCAGTTTTTCACACAAAGTTCTTATTATTTTTCAGATAATTCCGTCTATCAAAAGCATATCTCTGGACAGTCAGGTTCACCGAGAGGGACATTCTGCCCGCTCGCTCCTGCAGGACTTTCTGGTTTGAGCCCATTCACAGCCCCACGTACGAACAGGTACTGCTTTAGTATCAATTCAAAAGTTGAGGAATCTGAGGCTAGATGTCTCTATCAGAAGAAAAAGTTACTTACTTTCAGTAGCTCAGTTTCTGGTAGAGCCTCTATCTAGCTGCATATTCCTCAGCGATCCTCCCCGTTCTGTGATTGAACGCTATCCATTATTAAGATCCCATATAAAGGACCCGCTGCACTGGTCACAACAATTTTCTATTGGGGCCATGTGTCTGTGGGCATGGAATGCCTCAAAAGCAACTGCTGTCAGTGCGCAAGAGTGGCGCCTATATAGGCACAGCACATAATTCCCAGCGTGTAACTTTGTCAGTGCAAAACCACATTTTTTTAATTTAAACAAACTTTATTGAGTTGTATCATATTAAGGAAGAAACATGACATACATTGAGTACTTCGCCATAATGTAAACTTTTTGACATTCAAGGATATATACCATGTAAACTTTGTGGCGGTTTACATATTACTTGTAACATGGATAAAGAAGACATATTGAAGCTGCGTGTCCCAATATCGCTGAAATAATGCAACTCAATCAAATTATCTATACCGGTCCCCCAACACTAACCCCAGCTAATCTTCTGCCATGTGTGATTTTGAGGAATAGTATTGTTAGGAGGATCGAGGGGAGGGGGCCAGCTCCTTAAGGCTAGGTTTGCATGGAGCACATGCCGGCTCAAGACCAAAGACATATTCTGCCATTTGGCAACAGTCACAGGGAATTCCTGTTGGAGCATCAGCAATGTCTGTGAGGTGAGTGCCTCTCCCTAGCTACATGTCCCTAACTACCATCCATGTGGAACTTGAATGTTTCTAACAATCCATCCCACTCTAAGTCTATGGGCTGTTTTCGTTGTTCTCTATATATACTCCTCTCTAGGTAATGCGTGGCCCTAGGCTGTGCGCCAGTTCATGACCTCCTCCCGCCAGTTGGCCGCTACCTGGGGTTGGGGGGTGTGGGAGGGACGGAGGGGGATTTCCAGCATCTGATAATTTGTCGTTTGGCAAGTAGGAGCACTAAGCAGTGTGGAACCTCATGGTGCCACCTACTGTCGTTCAGAGGTGTTGCTGAAAAGTTTCTGGATCTATTCTGACTTCCAGGGAATTTTCAAAAGGTGAGGAATCCTGAGCTAGATAGAGCCTCTATCAGAAAGAGCATTACAGAAAGTAAGTGACTTGTTTTTCAGGCATATGCCCAACTCAGGATTTTTCAGGGTACCCAGATGGCTCACTCGCATTTCATGGTCATTAGGCTTTTGACCTTGTTTTCCTAGAAAAATGTTGTGCGGGAGAATTCTTTGCATTTCTTGCCTTTAAATGTTGTCAGCATATGCTGTATTTTCCTACTGGTGGATCTGCTTGTATAGTCAGCTCGCTGACATGTGGGAAGGAGTACAAGTAATCCACTGTTGATCCTATTTCACTCTCCTTTACAACACCCATACTGCCACTCCTTGTAAGCAAAAGCTGTTTTTAAGGTGAATAGTTTGAAAAGAGAATTGGTATAACTGTTTGAAAATCATAGGTGACATACAATTCAATTCAATTCAAAAGAACTTTATTTCGGTCAACATGACCTCAAAAGTACATTCACTGTGCAGGCAAATACATTAAAAAAAGAGGTGTCACATAAGTCAATTACAATTAGATCTAAAATATTTAAAAAACAGCAGTAAATGCAATTGACACAGATATAACAGTGGAAAGAATCTATACAACATGTTTAAAAAGCCTACACATCAGACTAAATTTTAACGTGGAAGATATAACGAGCAAATATCGCACGGGGTGATTCGTGGCAGTCCATAATATTTCATACTCGGAAAGTGCAAATAAATAAATAAATTACCTAAAAACATGTACCCATCAAATTTTATAAAAAGGATGGCCTATGTTCTACCATCTTGGATGACTAAGACCTAAGACTAGAACCTCTCTATCCTGAAGGCAACGTCAGGAGAGAATATTTAAGTTGTAATAATATAAGTTATATTCCTGGTTCTCTGTAACATGACTAAAATGCCATCAGCAAGCTTAAATTGATCATAATAAAAGGAAGGCCTAGTTTTAAAACTAGCACGGATAGCCTTGATAAACATTTCCTTAGTATAAATTGGTAGGAATAATTATTTCTTATCCGGTGGGAAGCCATGTGACACCATTCATGATGCTTTTATGTATATCCTACGTGTACACCACATTGAAAATAGGAAACCTGCAACAGAGTAAACTATTGGGATGCTGGTATCATACTTCAGTATCCTGAAAGCATCAGAGCAACATCTAGTTCCAATGTTCCTACAAATCTGCACCAGCCATCGTTTTCTTGCCTTGTGATAGCCAGGGCAACTAAACATCACACGCTTTCTCTTATTATCTATTATTCCTTCCAGGATTGAAGCCTAAGCAATACCACACGCGCAAAAACTTTTTGTGAAATGTCTATCAGGCTAATTGGCCTATAATTGTTTGGGAGGAGTGGAGAGCCTTTCTTATAGATCGGAATTATTTCCGCTCACGCCCAGCTTGGGGGAATCTTCATACCCTGCAATATTGCATTAAATAAAACCCAAAAATATGGAGCCCAGACTGAAGGTTCGATGCGAAAGAGATCCCCCGGAATTTTATCTAGCCCGGGAGCTTTGCCGGGGGCTATTTTCGCTAATGCGCCCTTGATTTCATTTCAACTTATACTTATATCGTTTATGACGTCAGGGGCTTCTTTGTATTCCCCGGCACCGGGGTAATGGTTGGTCTCCACACAATAACCTTCAGCTGACACAGAAATCAAGGTTTCTTCCTTCGAATAAAGGGATTCAAAATGTTCCCGCCAAACCTCTTCTCCCAGATTCGGGTCTACAGATGATCTGTGGCCAGAGCTATCCAAATTGACAACTCTGCAGAATGACCTCATATCCCGGGCCCACAGGGCACTTCTCAGGGCATCCCATTTATCCAATTCCCACCCTTTCTTTGCTTCTAAAATCGCAGTTTTGTATGTCGTCCTCGCAGATTTAATTAACGGACGGTCATTGGCCTTGATAGATAATATTAATGTTTTTTGGACTTGGGACATTGAACGTTATACCATGGGTGTGGGGGCTTCCTGTTTGGCCTACTAGTTTTTTTTTTTGGATAGAAGAAATCCAGAGTGGCTTCTTCTAATCTAGCATGGTTCTTTTTCACCATCTCAAGGTCTATACCATCCCCCTTTTGAGTTATTGATTGGGATGCCGTCTGGAGCACCGGAATTAAAGTTTCATATAGGGAGCTCAATTTGGCTTGCGATTGGGTAAAATCAGACCATCTCACTCTTCGCCTGCAGTTGGAGAGAGTCAACCTAGAATCAATAAGGTTTTCTGGATGTAGTGCTCTCTCTAGATCAAATGCTCTTAGTTCCAATGGTGGTCACTATCTAGACGTGGGACAACACTGAAATCAATGAACATTTCCCAAGATTTAGAGTCAATTAAAATGTAATCTAGTAAGGAGCCTCGTTCATTGCGGTGGAAAGTGTAACTGCTGGAAGTTTCGGAGGGTGATCTGCCATTGCAGGCTCTAAGGGAGTGTTTCAGGATGAGACAGTACATTTGAATCACCAAAGGGGACCATTTTGTGACTGGTTGACATCTGATCTCCGGGATTGCCCAGAAATTATCCTCCTCATGAATGCTATCCTTGTGCAACCCCTCAAGTGGCTCGAACTGACAGTTGAAATCCCCTCCCAAAATCACCATCAGCCTGATTCATGTACGGGCCGTTTTGCGTGTCCCTAATAGCGATTCATAGCGACTCGCTATAGAGGAAACGCAAAACGGCATTCATGTACTTTTCGGGGAAAAAATAGCGACTCGCACGCGGGCGCTAAAGCCGTTAGCGACCAACTAAAAACGCAGAAAAATCGCTATTCCCGGCTACCTGCGATCGGGATTGCGACTCGCAATCACGTGCGATCGGGATTGCGACTCGCAATCACGTGCGATCGGGATTGCGACTCGCATTCTCGCGCGATCGGGAAAACGGGAAGACGCATTCCGAGCACCGTGATGACATCACATCCAGGAAGCAGGCAGTTCCCACCCCCAAACACCACAGTGACGCTATCCTACGAGTGAGCACGTCGGAAAGCAGACGCCTAACCAGCGATAGCGACTCCAGAAACGCCTGAAATAGCGACCGCCATGTCTGAGGAACCTGTCCCTGGCCCCAGCAACAGCGCAGGACGAAAGCGCAAGCTCAAGTTCTCAGAGCAGGAGCTCGAGAACCTAATTGAAGGGGTGGTGGCCAACCATGACCGACTCTTTGGTACCAACTCCAGAAAGGTCCCAGAGCAGGACAAGCGGAGGATCTGGCTGGGTATAGCCGCCAGCGTGAACTCGGTGGGTGTGGCCGATAGGTCCTTGGAGGAGCTAAAGAAGCGCTGGTACGACCTCCGAGGTCGTGCCAAGGAGAGGGTGGCGGAGCGCCTTGGTGAGGCATCGGGCACTGGAGGTGGCGGACCGACAGTCCCACCCAACACACCCCTGGAGGACCAGGTTGAGAACACCTTGGAGAGGGAGGCGTGCGTTGGCGTGACCCCTCTGGACTCCTCCCGCCCCACCCAAGACACCCAAGGTAAGTGGCATGCGACTGCGACCCTGTCCCCTATGACCGTCCCTGACCAAATAGGCTCACTCATTGGCCCTTAGTCATGCCTATGTTGTGCATCAGGAAATGCCCTGAAGCATTGTGGGAGATGTAGTATGTCCACAATGTAGTAGTACCACAATGCAGCCAGAAAGGTTCCAAAGTACGCAAATCCACAGCCATCCAGGGAATGTCACCCAGCATGCATGTAACATCTGCACGTCTGACAGTCACATGCAACTAATGAGTATCCACTTACCCTCACAGGTGGCGCAGATAGCAGCGACAGCGAGAGGCTGCAGATTGATGAGGAGGCCCAGGAGGAGGACTCACAACCCGAAACACAGGCACCAGCCCCTGCCGCTGCACCAACACCAGCAGCCAGGCCCCCCACCATACCTGCTCCTGCATCTGCCGCTGCACCAACACCAGCAGCCAGGCCCCCCACCGTAGCTGCATCTGGATCTGCCGCACCACCCGCAGCCAAGGCCAGGCCCCCCACCGTAGCTGCATCTGGATCTGCCGCACCACCCGCAGCCAAGGCCAGGCCCCCCACCGTACCTGCTCCTGCATCTGCCGGCCCACCGGCAGCCAGAGCCAGGCACCCCACCAATGTGCCTCCAGTTCCTGCCGCACCAGCAACACCTGCTGCGACACCACCTGCAGCTCGTGCAACGAGATCTGGGCCTGCGACAGCGGCAACACAGCGGCCGATCAGCAGGAGGGGCAATGGGCATCTCCATGCCTGTATGAGCGTCGAGCGGCGCATGCTCAGAATCCACCAGCGCCAGTCGCAGCAGCAAGGAGCCATCCAGCTCCAGCTGCACAAAATTGGCCGCAATGTGGCGGGAGTTGGAGACAGGATGGACCGCATGACGGCGGCCATGTGCCGCATAACTGCAGCCATGGAGGATAACACTGCTGTGCTCATCAAGCACCGCAGTGTAGCAAGCAGGCGCCACCACCAGCTAATGAGCCGGCTGTCGTCCTATAGTAGGTCGAATTATGTGGCAGCAAATGCCACCACCCAGTTGTCGCGGCGCTCTCTCACCCAGCAGCACCAACTGGTCCAGTGCTGCGAGGACATAACACGGGTCCTGGAGCACCTAACCACCGCCGTGACGGCACTTCACACACCTGTGCTACCGGCCACTGTAGGGGGAGACGATGCCAGTGAGGGTGCCTCCAGCGTGAGCAGCCAATCTGCCACGCAGGTCCCGCCACCTAGGCGCAGCACCAGGGCAACGCCTGGTACAGCTGCCCAGGATGAGGATGAGCCTCACAGGCGCCTGGGCATTACGCGCCGGAGGCGCCTTTGACACTGTCTGAGGGACACTGCCACAGGCTGACGCTAAGCCTGCCAAGAACCTTCTTCACACTGCAGTATGCAGGAATACTGTAATTTGTAAATAGTTGAAACCATAACCTTTTTCTTGTGAATGAAACAAATACATTTATTTTGCTGCACACATTAGCCTTGTGTAATCATTACATTTCGCATGTAATTGTGATATGTGGGTTGGGGGAAGAGGGTGGGCTAGAAATTGTTCGCTGTGATGTGGTTGCGACGTCTGTGGCCTTCAGCTGGGTTCTCCCCGCGTGCATGGTGCGCATGTGCTGGTGGCCGGTCGTCCCCCTCAGATTCACTGCCTGAGATGTCAACAGGTATCCGGCGCTTGGTTGCAATGTTATGAAGCATTGCACAGACAGCCACAATGCGGCAGCACGCTGCAGGACTGTAATACATCGCCCCACCTGTCTTGTGCAGAATACGGAACCTGCTCTTGAGCAGGCCAAATGTCCTTTCTATACAGTTCCTTGTCCGGATGTGCGCAACATTGTAGCGCCGTTGCTGAGGTGTGGCAGGGTTGAGGTAAGGGGTCAGGAGGTATTCCCGTAGGGCGTAGCCACTGTCACCTGAATGAGAGGAGCAGATGTTGATTGCCTGTGCAGCGCAGTTACTTCATAGCAATGTGACATTGTCGACAAAGTGTACTTACCAAGTAGGTGTCCTTCCCCAAACTCTCCCCTGAGCAGTCGTGTGTGGAGTCCGCTGTGCCTGAAGATAAAGGAGTCATGGGTACTCCCTGGGTACTGGGCCACAATGTCAGTGATGATGGTCTTGGCATTGCAGACCATCTGTATGTTGAGGGAGTGGTAGGACTTCCTGTTGCGGTACATATACTCCGTGGCAGCTGGTGGGCAGATGGCGACGTGGGTACAGTCTATGCAGCTGAGGACATGGGGAAAATGGGCGACATTGTAAAATTGTAGTTTTGTCAGGTCCAATTCCTGTTGGCTCGTGGGAAATGTGATGTGGCGGTGGAGCTGGCTGAGCATGGCGTCAACAAAAGTGTGGAGGCAGCGTGACATGGTGGGCTGGGATATCCCCCCAGCAGCGGCTACTATGCCCTGGAAACAGCCGGAGGCCAGGAGGTGCAGGCTGCACAATACCTGCACATGTGTGGGCACAGAATTGTTTCGCCTTGTTGGGTGCTGCATGATGGGGTCGAGTTCTTGTATCAGCCAGGTGATCATTTCCCCATTCAGCCTGTATTTAGCATAAATCTGTTCTCTGGTTTGGCCCAGCAAGGTGACCCGCTGCCGGTAAATCCTTTCCTGCCTCATGCGTCTCCTCCGTGCTGCTCGCTGTAGCCTTCGCCGCCTCACCACCATGTACATCCCTGGCATTGTGGAACGCCTAATGCTGCTGCTGAATGTCCTTATGTGTGATTGGTCAGGCCTGGACCTGTTGGTGATTGGCCAACAGTTTTTCAAATTTTACTTAATCATGGCTTTTATGGTTACCACCTGCTTTGAGTTGTCCTTAAATTGCGCCGCGCAAACGTGCGAATTAGCGCTTTTTCGCTATTGTATTTTTTTCATGAATGCCGATTGAGACAATATTGCGTTTCGCTATTCATTTCGCAGATTCCGTGGTTGGTCGCTATTTCCGTATCGCTAATGCTCGACTACCCGGAGTCTGCGACTATTATAGCGTAATCGCTATTTAAATCGCTATTCTGTGTTTGCGAATTCGCTATTTTGTACTTGAATGCCGATTCCGTGTTTTGCACCCGCAATTGCATTTTCGCAGCCATTGCGGGCGCTATTTCGCTTCATGAATCAGGCTGCATATGTTTATCCGCAATGGTGCCTAAAAAAGTAGATAGTTCTTCCAGCGTGTGTGACTCCTTACCCAAAACTGTAGGTCTTGAATATACATTTATGAGTGCTACAGAAATCTTTTGTGGAAATTGCAATAAGACACATAATATATCTTTGGATCCTGTGTCTAACTGTTCAGCCCTTCATCCTAGATGGACTCCCACCCACGTAGTGAGGCCTCCAGATGGTCTCCCTTTACACCCTGATGTTGCGGCAGTGCTAAAAGTGGCAAAACCCAGTTTCGAGATCTTCCCTCTGATCCATGTTTCCTGGAACATGCAGATCTCAAATTGATTAATGAAGTTAGCCCATGCGGGATCCTCAATCTTGCTACTTAATCCTGCTATGTTCCATGATAGAACTCTTATTTTTGGGCAAATGACGGGCTTCAATTTTTGGGGCTCAGAGGGGAGTGGTTGCAGTATAGCCTCTATTTTCCTGCTATCACACTCCTGATTAATCCCTGGGGGCTGTCGAAATCCCATATTGTTAATCAAAACCACATCATCCCATCGTGGATGCGAGCAGGGGAGCCGCACATTCTCCCACTGCTTGTGCCCACCCCGGTAGTGATACAGAAACTCGCATTGCCCACATAAGTTTGGGTTATAGATTGTTTCGGGCATGTTTGCACTTTAGTGTTAGGTGGGTTTTCTTCTAGTCAGTCTACTCCATCTAAGCAACTGTATCTATTTGTAGTAGCAATATTAAAAATAAATGGCCTTTGGCGATGCTGCTCTAAGTGTGGCAGCTCAAAATATTTAGGATCATTTCTCCTACCCTGGTCTAGATGCCTAGTTTCACGATAGTGCAGATTAGGAGGATAAAAGTAACCCAAGGAAGAATTTGGATACCACTTGTCTTTCTCCCATTTTCTCTAAATAAAATACTTTGTCATCCACGGATTTCTAAAATTAATTACTGTACAGTCCCCGTGTATGTCCTTATGGTGTCTGCCTATCCAACCCACCCGGTGTGTAGTTTAAATTTCTTCCACGTTCTCAAAAATGACTATGGTTCACTAGCCAGTGGATACATTTATTATTTAGCTCTACGTGAGATTCAGATTGATCCCTCTTAAGTTCAGGTTTACCTGCAAGAATGAGGACATATGGTGTTGATGCTGGAGGCAGATTAATGACTGGTGGGGTGTCAAAATGGTTGGTGTTATCTTTAGTTTTAAGAACACAGCCCCCATCCTGCCTAGGAATTGCTACTGGTTGCCCTAATAGTGTATGCGGTGGAGGTGAGCAGGTGGGTTGATTGGGGCTAACCGGGGGGTGGGGGGGGGGTTGTTACTACTATCTCTATTGCCCTTCACTACGCGTGCCACCTCCTTTGTATTAGGAGGAAATGTTTGCTCACAAGGTATAGGGTGAGCATTAAGTGGTGGACAGTTTAAAATAGTCTGAGCACGTGTCATATTATCTAAACTAGTAGAACCATAAGATGTTCCCCTATTACTTATCCAGTCATTAAAAAGTACAGTCAGACCATCAACCTTCTCTTGTAACCACTTGAGTTCATCCTTAACTATGACCCTCATTTGAATCTGTAAATCCACTATCAGCTTAGTGGCCCACACCGGCTTTTCGCTTACAGTTTCTGTGTTCACCTTTTGAATCGCCATCCCAGATTTTCCTTTAACCGAATTTGCACCCTGGACCTTCTTTCTTCTAACAACTGGTTTCACCTTGGGTTTAGATTTACTTTTTCCACCAGATTGGTTTTGTGGGGAGACCCTAGTTTGATTTTGGAATACCACTTCAGTTGTTGGTTGTTGATCACCAGAAGAATCAATTAGCGAGGTCCCTACATTTTCAAGAGAACCGGGATCAATTGTTGCCATTTCTAAGTTAGGGGTAAGGGATAAACGTCTCTCAGTTCGTTCAATTTCGTTTGTCACGGCTCCTAGGGCCTTTTCCAACATCCTACCAATGGAAGTAGGTTTAGTGGCTGATTTAGCCACTGCCAGGGCCTGTTTCTTCTCCACACAAGCTTGTCTCCCCATTCTAATAGCTCTATGGCTAGAATCCCCCATTGGCTTGTACAATATAAATTCACAATATTTCTTTGGTAGCCCAAATGGCAAGATTACACCACTATATCTATACTTGGTGACTAAACCACAGAATGAGTGCACTGAGAAACAAACAGGGTGGGAAAATCAAACGGGTATACCTGTGCCTTGCTATTCTGTAATATGTACTACATCAATTACATCATTTATATGCTACTGAAGGAAAAAGCAAGTGAAGGATGCTTTAACGGTCCAATTAATTAGGCCACAGTACCTAGATAGCAAGTCCCGGGAATTCAATGTAAGAGAACAGGCCCAGTCCGGCCTCTGACGGGCGCGGACGGGCCGCCCTTGGCCCAGGCTTTGCCTGGGCGCGCATCCCGCGGGAGCCCGCAAGTGTTTTTAAGGCACCTCCTGGCGTTTCCGCGATGACAGGCGTCAGCAGAGGGACAGTGGGAGATGTGGTCCCCCTCCGTGAAACCGGCAATGAAGCACATGAATTGAGGCTCGTTGCAGTCCCCCCCGTGACTGTTGTCCAGAACAGGACGGTCAGCTAACAGCAGGGCGTCCCGCGCCGCGGGAGCCCGCAAGTGTTTTTAAGGCGCCTCCTGGCACTCCCGCGATGACAGGCGTCAGCAGAGGGACAGTGGGAGATGTAGTCCCCCTCCGTGAAACCGGCAATGAAGCACGGGAATTGAGGCTCGTTGCAGTCCCCCAGGACTGTTGTCCAGAACAGGAAGGTCAGCTAACAACAGGGCGTCCCACGCCACGGGAGCCCGCAAGTGTTTTTAAGGCGCCTCCTGGCGCTTCCGCAATGACAGGCGTCAGCAGAGGGACAGTGGGAGATGTGGTCCCCCTCCGTGAAACCGGCAATGAAACACGGGAATTGAGGCTCGTTGCAGTCCCCCCCCGGGACTGTTGTCTATTACAGGAAGGTCAGCTAACAGCTAACATACAGTCAAGTGGATGGATGCACAGAACTCTCTGTTAGATTGACCCTATCTGTGATAAGAGGCATTCCCAGTCAGGAAAGTGGCACTGTTAGAGTACCATAATCATCATTGAGGTACTACTTTATATTTCCAGATTATCTTCAGAAACCTGAGAATAGTATCACATCCCTGTATTCCATTGTCAACTCACAGGCCATTAAGAACCGACTAACAATTGCAAAATCAAACTTAAAATAGGCATAACCTGTCCTCAGGCTTAAAGTGCTGTACGTGGAATAATGGTTTTCAGTTGCTGCTTTATAACCCCCTCTCCAAGAGATTTTAGTCTCCACCAATATTTGATATTTAAGTCTTACCTACCATTTTATAGACATCAATGACCGCTTTACAGGAGAATATGAGAGTTTGCCCCCATCTTCGGCAAGTGAAAGCAAGTTTCTTGATTTGGAAATTGACTTAGAAAGGCTTCTTACTTTTCCTGAAAGAAACACAGTGTAAATAAGACCAGCATACTTATTGGAGAGCAAGTTTGCACACACTCAGCCTTCCATCTTCCAGCAAGAGTAGGAAGTATGGCATGGCATAATTTGTATGTCTCAGCTGAGACAGCACATGCAGTGTTGCTTGCGAGACACTTACAGGGGGCTTAGAGTCCCACTAATTACTTACCATTGGTTGGCTTTGTCACCCTTTAATTTCCTTGATTCTGTTTGGGCAGCGCCTGCAGCTTCACATCCACTTTGTCTGTTTGTCCCTTCCCTAGTGCATGACCCACATACTGCTTCCTTGCCTAGTGTCCTTCCACTGCTAGCGCATTTGGAGTTACTTTTTTCTTTTAGTTGCAGCACTCCATAAGAGTGCATGTGTTGGCAGACTGTCCCACTCTGCATTGCTGCTAACCGTCACCCGATTTCTTGACCCTTCTGCATTGTTGCTTGACCCCTCCTGCATTGTTGCTTGACACCTCTTGCATTGTTGCTTGCTTACCCTGTCCCCCCTTACGTGGTTGCTTACTAGCAACCACTCCTGCATTGTTTCTTGCCCACCACTCTCTTGCATTGTTGCTTGCTTGCCCAGTCCCACCTGCCCCCCTCCCAAGTTGTTGCTTTTTCCCCCGGCCCACTCCTCCTCTCCCACACTGTTGCTCACTTCCCCAGTCCCACCCACCCCTCACTGACCGTTGCTTATGTGCTCCATCCCACCTGCTCTCTCCTGCATTGTTTCTTATGTGTCCCCTCCACTCGCCCCTTCTGCATTGATGCTTACTTACCCCATCCCCTTCCGCATAACTGCTTACCCTGTCCCACCTACCTCCTTCCGCATTCTTGCTTACTTGCCCTGTCCCACCTTCCTCCTTCCGCATTCTTGCTTACTTTCCCCGCCCCTTTCACATTCTTTCTTACTTGCCCTGTCCCACCCGCCTCTTCCGCATTTTCGCTTACTTGCCCCGTCCCACCTTCTCCTTTCGTATTCTTGCTTACTTACTCCATCTCACAACCTCATGTTGTTGCCTACTTGCATGTGCCGTCCCACCCACACCCTCCTGCATTGTTGCATGCTTGCCCTATCCCTCCCGCCTCCTTCACATGTTGTTGTTGCCTGCCCCCTTCCTCCCACACTCTCCTGCATTGTTGCTTGCCCCCTTCCTGCCAAAAATAAAAAGCTCTATGATGCATCATAGCACTTTTATACCTAACTTTTCAGCCATGCTGTGCTGCAGCTGTGATGCTGTACAACATGGCTTAAAGACATTGACAAAGCCAATTGCTCACACGTAGGGCAGACCTTTTGACTTTGCCAGTGTTCTAATAATCATCAGCAACTTGGTTTGTTGTTCACTTGACCTAGGTGTTACATACAAGTGGGACCATAAATGGACTGGGATGGCAGAGGTGAAATGTCTTCTGCCTTCCTGACGGACACTGCTCCATCCAAAGTCAAAGGCTAAATCAGGCCCTAAGTCACTTCCACGTGCTCCTTGTGAATGGGAGCATAAGCTTTCTCTTATTATCTATTATTCAACCCCAGAGTCAACTAGCCACTCAGCAGAAGTCTTAACATCTCAGCAGTCACGTCTCGCATGACTTGCGGTGGGTGGCGAGTGTGGGAGGGTCACGCTGAGGTTTGCGCTGGGTTTCGTGTGGGGGGATTTAAAAAATAAATTAAAACACATGCCTTACCGGGTCCCGCGCCGCCTCTGCTCCTGGCCAGCGTTCTGCACCCCTGTTTTCCTGCTCCCCTCAGCCAATCACAACGCTGCAATGGCAACGTTGTGATTGATACGGAACGGTGCCCAGCCGAGCGCCTGTAGGGAGGCCATTTTATCTATGTAGGCTGCATGCAGTGTACTCTACTTCAGTCCTTCATCCAAAACTATCTTTGTACTAACATGTTTCTTTGACGATATCAAGTTAATAGATATAAATACGTGCTACAAGATGCACTGCAAGAATGTGTGCTAGCACTCTGCCCGTTCAGCTCTTGCACACGTTCTGTCAAGGATGTCATATTATTCACCGGGTTGGTAGCTGTAAAAGGTATCCATTGTGGATACAAGTAAGAGTTACACAATGATGGCCTGGTTTATAGGTTTTTACACCAGCTACAATGAACCTATAAATGAACAGCTTTTTAGATTAAGACATCATACACCCACCTGAATTTCCTTTTAATTTTGTCTTGTTTTCTATACAAACCTATAATTAGTTAGGCTTCTCGTTGCCATCATTTCAGCTATGAGAGTTATCAAGCGCCAACCCCTCGATTGATTTGTGTTTTGCAGTGTTTTTCACTGAAACAAGGGCATACTACAAGTGTCAGCTAAGCCTATTCTTTGCACTCATTTGTATTGTCACATAAATAAATAAATATGCATTCCAGTATGTCTTCTGCTTCTTCATTGACAGGCGATATTTTTTTTAATACCTTAACTATCAGGATTTAAGGGGCGTGGTTTGGACGCCAGAGAAGATGGCGGCGTGAGCTCTCACCTCCTCTCATGGCATAGCTTCCCGTCGCTTCTTTTGGGGCTATTTCGAAGTGGCGACGCATATTTCCCCAGAAATAACTGTCGGAATGTGAGGTGCATCTCCGATCCTCTTTTGGTAGAGTTCCCTGCACGTTTTGAGACTGGGCCGGACAAGGAGCAACTACGCGTTACAGGCCTGATCTTCTCCCCGTCCCTGTTGGCGCCTGGCCGCGGTAGCGTCTCGCATGGGAGAGTCTGCTGCTACCGTACGCTACTGCGATGTGGCGGACAAGAATGATAATCGGGGCTCATGATTAAGCGTAATTAAGCGGACAGAAGTTCTCCGGATCATCAGACCATCTGAGATCTGATATTACAGTAAGTTCGCCGCCGCCGCACGTTGTTGCGGTGTAACGGATGAAATCCAAGGATCACGGCGACCAAGCAGTCACGGAAACACCTCTCTAACGGCTGTCGCAGACCAATGCAGGCTATGTGAACTGGCTCTATCAAGGCCAGATTTATGTTTTTGCTGATCGCGTTCGCTCTACAGCATCCATATGGCCCCTGATATGTAATGCGCGATCGAATGGTGGGCGCTCCTGGTGCAGTATAAAGATTCCTGCCGAGCTGTCCCCCTCTGTTTTCCTGTTTGTGCATCAATGGATTTAACAGCTCAACACTTGCATCCTGGGGCTTGAGGGGCACTGCTGTACTGCTGCAACTCAGCTTTCATATGATTTAACGTGTCTAGCAGCATTTTCGATGTTCTGGGTCCCACTAAACGACGTCTGCACAACCAGTCTGAGTTACCCTCTGGTGTCCTACTTACAACACAGTGGTCATAAGTGGATCGACTGCACTAAGTTCAAACTACCATTGTGGGCAGACATCAATGTTTAGGCAGTGCAGTGTTTTGCCACCATTACCTTTGCTGCCTGACTTTAAAATGGCTGACACCTAGGAATGCCTATGTATGACCTTGCTTTGCCTGACTCTAAGATGGATGCTTAAATACGGAATTCAGAATTACCAAATTCTGCCACCATTCTTTGCCAGCGAACTAACATTTCATTATCTTTGCCAGAAAGCTCAACAAACATAGCACTGGGGCTAACAGCGTAATTTCCTCCCTACATGCCAATACCTGCAGACCCCACTACAGTTACCGACTGTACTCTCTTCTTACCACCATTCTGCCAGTGATTTGGCGCCAAGGTCTTGCAGCACATCATCCTATCTGCACATCTTACCTCTGGATCCTAGTCTAAAAAAATCTCCCGAGGACACACTGCTTGCGGTCATAAAAACGTTGCTTACAAACTGTTCAGCATGGGTGAAAAGGATGCTAAAGACCTCAAGAGGCTTAACGTTGATCTGCAGAACCCCGACTCGCCCACCACAGGTAAAAGGGACTTAAACGCCACTATGGACACTACTGAACAAGCTAGCAGAGGTTTATGATCTGGCAAAATCAACAAAAGAAGAAATCTCTTGAGATCAGACAAGACATTAGAGACACCAATGCCAGACTGTCCGAAACAGAGAACAGAATAGGCCACTTAGAAGATACAGAGACAAAAGTCTGCAAATCCCTCAAAAACGCATCAACCACGACGGATTCCCTGACTAGGAGGTTATCTGAACTTGAAGACAAAAATCGAAGAGGAAACCTACGCATTTTCGGAATACCGGAGGGTTCGGAGGAAGCTTCTAGTTCTTGCATCTCCTTCCTGGAATCCTAGTTCTCACAAGGAACTAACCTAACCTTCCACCATCCGCTATGACCGGGCTCATAGGATTTCCTCCAGAATCACTCCAAACCAAAAAGGCCCAAGACCAATCGTATGAAAGCCTCTGCGTTACCAACATGTTAAACAGATCTTGGCCTTCATGCGTAAAAACTACCATATCTTATGGAATTCCAACAAAATCTATATCTCTCAAGACTATAGCAAGGAGACGGTGGACATTAGGAAAGGTTTTCTTGCTCTTCGACCCAGATTACGCTCCTTAAATTACCAATTTGGTTTTGTAGGCCCAGCAAGGTTCCGTGTGGTCATCCAAGGGGTTCCCCAGGTTTTTATGGATCCCCAAAGACTCAAAAGATTCCTCGATGGTCCAGATGAACTTTCTATAGACACAACAAAACCTGGTCCTTCCACTGCAAGCACCTGAGTATCCTTCTAAATTAATTCACTACACGGTTGTGGGCTCACAACTCTGTAATGTGTTCATAATTCTGGTTGGTTGCAGCAGTATCACAATTGCTTGAAATGACTTAGCAGAGTTTCATCTAGGTTCTTTACTCGTAAAGATTTCGACCAACTTTTCTTTGCACTCAGCGCTTTAATGAGGCCTTACTTAAGTCACTGTATGCTCGTTTAACTTACTGATGGGGCATTACTAGTTACTGGTTTCCTACATATAAGTGAATGGGTGGTTTCTCACTTATATGTGAATATCATCCCATCACTAGCTCGCTGTTGTTCATCTTTAGAGCTCAGTTTCAACCGTAGCCTCAACATAGCCTCGACAACGTTTACTTGCCTTTAATCCTGCAAATGTTCCTATTAAAACCCATAATTGACAGTTTCAGCAGCCAAATAAATGGCGGTAAGACATTAGGTGCCTCCGGCACCTCCTCTAGACCACGCCAATGACTGCCTCACATTTAGTAATCACCAGTTATGCCGTTAGCGTTTACTGTTCTGAGAATGGGAACTGATTTCAATAGCCTAACATGGTTTTGTTAATTGCCATGGGAGGGGAACTATTTTCCCCTTGTCACCATGTCTACTAGATTTTTTTCTGGGTGGGGTGGGAGGGTTTGGGGGAAGGGGTGGGAGGGGAATGGGTTTGTCTTCAATTTGGATATTTTTATGTATTGCTAGTATATTTTGTTTACTTTTTTCTGTATGTTATTTTCTTCTTTGCTCATGTGACAATTTCTAACTATAGCCCCATGTGTCAACTTGAAGGGGTGCTTCAGCACACATCCGCCTATCACGGTGACCCAATGTGTAGCACATTTTGTCTGTTTGCTTCAAATATGCAGGTCTTCCTCGTACATGCAGCCCGCAGGTTATATGTCATTTTGCAAGAATGGTGAGAGGATTTCCTGCCCAGCTTAAGTGTCTTACTATGCTAATCTCCCACTATTATTTTATTTTTATTATTTATTTATTACATTTATAAAGCGCCTGACTCACCCCAAATGGGGTATCTCCACGCTAAGGACAGAAATTACAACAACACAGGGGAGAGGAAGGTTAGAAAAGCTGAGTCTTAAGTTTTTTCCTGAAGGACAGGTAGTTGACTCCCTGACGAAGGTCGAGTGGCAGTTGATTCCACAGTTTGGGGGCCAGATAAGAGAAGGATTTACCTCCTAATCTAGTCTGTTTAATGCAAGGAATAGTAAGCAGGCTTTTGCCTTCAGATCGAAGTGAGCGCATAGGGGAATATCTAACTAGTTTTTCTGTCAAATATGTTGGGCTCATAGAATTAAGGCCTTTAAACACCAAGCAGCACACTTTGAAATGAATTCTCTTGCGGACAGGAAGTCAATGTAGGCTGTGCAAGAGAGGAAGGGAAGGAGCGCGATAGGAAGCGCTAGTCACCAGGCGGGCCGCAGTATTCTGCACCACCTGCAAGCTTTGTAGGTCAGAGTCTTTAGCGGATATCAGCAAGGCGTTGCTATAATCCAGTCGACTCAAATTTACTGCCAGCACACACCAACTACAATTTGTATGCCGTGTTTGGTTCAAAAGTTGCGGTGGGCTCTCAATTAGTGTCCCCACCATATGTATAATTGGTACCTCACTGTTATATACCCCCTTTTATCCATACAACCCGTACACACGGACAAATCACATGGGGCGAAGGTCTCCAGTCCTCAGTAACAGCAGTGGTATTGGTTTAGATGGATCATACTTATGACATACTTATGATGTCACACTCCACGCCAAAAACCCCCTCAGGGATTTCCACGCTGAATAACCTGAAAATACTTTCGCTTAACGTCAAAGGCCTTAACCATCCGGTTAAGCGGAGGAAGATTTTGGGTTACCTCCAGAGACAGAAAGGGGATGTTGTCCTTTTACAAGAAACAAAGATTGATGCTAAACAATTCAATACACTTAAAAAATAGATTTTACAATGACGTTGTTGGTTCTGAGGCGGTGGGTAAGAAAAACAGTGTTGTTCTGACCCTAATAGCGAAAAAATCAAACATTGTAATAGGAGCATACACGGCCGATACTAATGGGAGGTGGGTCACGACTAAATTGATTAAGGACAACACGGAGTTCTTTATTACCAACTTCTACACACCTAATACTATCGAATTAGACTTCTGGAATGACCTATCTAAACAGATCGAAACTATCCCAGACTCGGCCATGCATATCCTGGCGGGAGATTTTAATCTGCCTTTAGACCCAGCTTTAGACAGGGACTCACGGTGTGCTTATCGCAGCAACAATTGCCATAAAGGCTTCACTAACCTCTGTTCCCGCTTCAATCTGCTGGACTCTTGGAGATTACAAAACCCCACAGGTAGGGAATATTCATTTTACTCACCACCTCACAATTCCTACACACGTATCGACTACCTATTCATCACCAGTAATGCCACTGCTAGAATCGTAGAGCCGTCAATAGAACCCAGGGTGGTATCAGATCACTCCTGTATCTCCCTATCTATATCTAACGTAAAACCAACCACTCGTCAGTCCCTTTGGCAACTGAATTATGAAGTGTTAGGAAAAGAACAACATAGGAAAACCATAGAAAATGCAATTCAGAGTTACCTCCTGAACAATAAAAGGAATGACACGTCTGACCTAACCTGCTGGGAGGCTCTGAAAAGTACCATTAGGGGTGAAATTATTAAAATCAGATCAGCCATAAATAGGGAATACAACAAGGCCCTTGACGAGTTAGAAAAGGAGATCTCAACCCTAGAAAGTAAGCACATAGCATCTAGAGATGTGTCACCAATGAATGAATTAGTGAACAAAAAATATGAATATAATAAAATAATAAGTAATAGAGCTGGAATATGGATTAATAAGCAAAAGAAATTCAGGCTCTGTGAATCAAATAAGGCAGGTAAAAGCCTAGCTGCGTACTTATAGTTTAAAGTACAAAAGAACACAATTAATAGCATAAAAGATCAGAATGGCGTAGTCCATTCTGACCCAGACAAGATTGCTGAAATTTTCAAAGATTTTTATAATACCTTATATTCTAAAAACAAAGATGTAGACAACACTAAAATTCAGGATTATCTAAATGAGTGTGACCTCCCAATCCCTTTCAGATTCAGAACAGTCGGAACTCAACAGCCCAATAACCACCTTGGAAATTGAAAAATCAATTAAATCGCTTAAATGTGGGAAGGCCCCTGGACCCGATGGGTTTAGTGCAAAATTTTACAAGTGTTTCCCCTCGCTTTTAGTTCCCCCACTCTTGCATCTGTTCCACAAATTCAGTGAGGCAGGCAAAGTTACAGGAACATTGGCTGAAGCTATCATTGCCGTATTACCTAAGGACGGGAAAGACCCGACACTCCCCAAAAATTACAGACCGATTTCCCTCATTAACTTAGATTGTAAGCTTTTTGCAATGATTCTGGCTAACCGTCTACAAATATTCTTGCCAAAACGTATTCACCCATCTCAGGTTGTTTTTTTAAAGAATAGACTACCCAGCGATAATACCAGGATCTTAGCCCATGTATTGGAAAAGGCTAATCGTACTAACTCGCCTACAGCAGCTATCACGCTCGATGCCGAAAAGGCATTCGACAAAGATGATTAGACATATCTAGAAGCAGCACTGACTAAATTTGGGCTAGGAGAAAATTTCAAGCGGATGGTAATGTCTCTATATTTCAGCCCCTCGGCTAGGGTCCGTGCAAGAGGCTCGATCTTGCCCGCCTTCCAGTTACAACAGGGAACTAGACAGGGCTGCCCCCTCTCTCCCTCCACTATTTTTACTCGCCATTGAACCCTTCTTATATCACATTAGGCACAATGATCGTATCTCAGGGGCCCACTTTAACGATTATATGGTCAAGATTACCGCTTACGCCGACGATGTTTTAGTGGTTTCTGAAGAAGCTGCTAAGGCTATCCCTGCTCTCATGTCCTCAATAGAAAGCTTCTCTAGGGTGTCCGGATATAAGCTAAACAAAGATAAGACTGATGTAAAACTCCTAAATAACCTCGGTAGCAAAGAGATTATGGGAGACTCCGGCCTTTCATGGCAACCTAAATGTTTTAAATATCTGGGCCTTGACTTTGATAAAGATCTGATCTCTACCCTTCACACTAATGAAACTTTATAGTCTACAAAAAGATATCCACATTACAGGAAGGGTGGTCCCATAAATATCTCTTGTGGTGGGGCACAGCCGAAACTCTGAAAATGATGGTGACTCCTTTGGTTAGTTATCTAGCTAGCATGCTACCAATGACTTTCTCCTCTGATTTTCTGAACAAGGTCTATAAGCTCTTCAACACGTTCCTCTGGCAGGGTAAGAAACCCAGAATATCACTGAATAAGCTACAACTATCTAAAGAAAAAGGCGGTCTGGGTCTCCCTAACTTTAGGAACTATCAAACTGCATTTCTCTGCAAGCAAGGAACCAACTGGTTGACTGTACACCCGGACTACACTCCTGTATGGCTGGATATAGAAAAGTCACTCATTGATAAAATGCCTTTATCTGCCCTCCTTACCATGGACCTTTTCCACCTTCCTCACTCACGATATGTTCCCCTTAATACCAAAAGAGCCCTCCTATGAATAGACCACCTTTATAAGCTAAAAGTAAATAAGTCTAATATGAACTCTTTATGCGAAATCCCTCTCTAAGGATTGAAGGTAGCATGCTCTACTGGGAGCTCTGGTCTCAAAAAGGAATAAACCTAGTAAAAGACCTCTATGCAGGGCCCCACCCGTTACCTTTCTCAGTCCTTCAGAGCCAACACGATTTAACCCCCATGGATTTTTATGACTTCTTAAAATTGAAAGCTTTCCTCTCAGCACGTTCTATTAAACCCTATGATCCATCATTAGCCTCTCAATTGTTACTAATACTGCAGGCAGGTCACACCGTCTCCAGAATATACAAACTCCCATTCCCTACCCAAAGAAGATGCATAAACAAAACAAGGCCAAATGGGAATCCAAACCCAACTCCACTAATATCTCATTTGAATGGGATAAAATATATAGCACAGCCTTTTTGAATAAAATATCCTCTATTCTACCACAGACCAAGTACATGTTACTCAATAGGTCATATTGGACTCCCGAAAAACTTTTTAAACTCCGCCTAAACGATAGTCCGACATGCTGGAACTGTAACTCCGCTGTTGGAAATCTCGCTTACATGCTCTTCACCTGCCCCACCTTACAACTATATTGGGATAAAGTTTACAAATGTATAGGTCACATTTTCAACACCAATCCTCCCAGGGAATTTTCATATATTTTATTAGGCGTCCTGGATCCAGCACTGGTCAGTGCTAACGATCGACCCTTGATGGACCTCTTGCTCACCTTAGCCTGTAAAGTCATATTGTGCAAATGGAAAAATGCTAAAGATGTGTCCTTTAGAATTTGGCAAGAATGGTTGTCCTTCCTAAGAGATGCGGACAACTCGGCACTTCATACCTCTCCATGGCGTAAGACTCACCGGAAACTCTGGAAATCCCTAGAAGCCTCATCATTCTCATTTGACCCTCTGTGAATTTAACCTATTGTGGTAATATATGTAACTACATTGTATCGCCATTGCTATGAAGGTGTAAGCTATAATGTGTATCTAATACTCTTGTATGACACCGTACTGCTTATTTATATGGTCACTCATGGTATATATATATATATATACACGTTCAATGTTGTTTTCATATCCTGTGGCCTTCATGTAGATATTGGCTGCATTCAATAGGCACTTGAGCACGTTAGCATGTATGTAATGATTAACATGTATGTAATATTTGATACGGACCCATTATTATTGTTATTTCGTTTCTTTTTTTTTCTTATCTTCCTTTATTTTATGTATGTGTTTTTCTTTGTTTTTGTGTTTTTCAATAAAAATGATTTGAATATAAAAACTATCAGGATTTAAGTCTGTTTACAGTATTTCCCGCCAATAGGTTTCTATCCCCTTCGTAGTATTCTGGTGAAGAATACAAGGACGTAAACACAAAGTGACCATTCCTTGTTGGACCATTACTAAGGTGTTCGAGGTTCCATTCTTTTGGATGGACCTCTGTAAACTCAGTTGGATTTCATACTATGGCATTGTGATTTTTATGTCATCTTCCCTATATTTGTCAGGCAGCTACTTGTACATTCCACATGGATACTATACATCTTGGGCTCCTGACATAATTTAAAAATGTGATTCTTGATTTAGGCGTATGGGTGGTGTTAAAGTATTTGAATAGAAGCTCACTGTCCAGTGCCATTCCTTCCTCTTGATTCATTCTCCATCCTTGGTAACAGATGCGGTGATTTAGGTACAGGAAAGAGCCACAGGCAGGCCTGTGAAGCGGACTGTTCAATGAAACAAACCTGAGTGGTGCACATTCTTGCATGCTTAGAACTGATATGGCACAGCTGTGAGTTTAAGGACTTAACATTCTTTCACTTGCATTGTTTTCACTCATCAAGAATTACACCAAGAGCACAGTAATTTCGTAAGTGCACAGCGATTGCATTCTCTAGGCGTCCTTTAAATGTGTCACCCCCTTCAAAACTATGCAATTTTAAAATGATTGATTTCAAAAGTCCTGCTTATTTGGAATAAGAGACATTCTAGTCATGGACGCATGATGGAGAAAATCCAGCTTTAAAAAGTCATGTCTAAATCATCATCGATTTTGCAACAAACTTGGTAAACTAGTTAAAATCAAATTTGATTCAGTAGACATTTGGATATAGTCTTAATTTAATCGGAAGTGTGCCGAGCCATTAGTTGAAAATCCAGTTTGAGGATTCAGTTAATATTCGAAGAAGCTTTCTGTAACAATCCAAATTAATCTGGGCCATGAGGTAAAATGTATATTATACATAGCCACAAAAATCACCAGGAAACCTGATATCCATACTGGCTTCTGTGTATATTTAGCAGTACCACAAGGCAGTCCTGGCTACACCAACCCATCCTCCACCTCACAACCCACACCACTCGAAAACACTTTAATTTCCTTCCACGAGGAATGTGGTCTAGGGATTAAGAGCTCCAAAGCATACAATACACAAATATAGGACTGCCTTATTGGAAAATTCTTTATTGACCATTGAAAGTCCAAATACTTTTCTTCCATTTTTAGAAACGCTCTAGGATCAAATAGCTAATTCTGAGTCCTGAAATATGTGAGTGCCTTGGGTGTGGCTGGAAGCAACTGTAGAGTCCCACAGCTTAAAGGCAACCCTTTGGAGACCTGTCCCTCAAACCTATCCACTGATGTCCATGATTGTCGAGCAACTGAGCAGTGTACTTGAAAACGCAGTTTAGGTGAAATGCAGCCTGAGTTTGGTCTTAGGTTCATGCAGTTTGCATCCACACAACTGCACCACTGTCAGGTTGTACAGCGAATATACTAGGCACCTTTACTCTCTTTGTGGTATCCAAACAAACTATTTTAAGGTAGCCGTATTGAGCACTGCGAGTTTCTAATCATCTCATAACAGGTTTCTGATTTTACGAACTTTCAACTGTGAAGAGTGAGAAATAAAAAGTTATGCATAGGTTCCCCTGATATGGAAAGCAAAGTGTTTTTAAAGGTAAAAATATGTAAAGTTATGTATTATACTTGTATAGCGTGAACCTAACCATATGAGCAGTGGAGTGCTTTAAAGAAAACTAGATATCTGTGCAATTGACGTTAATGGAGGATAACCGTGGTCAGCATGAGCAGAGACTTTACAGGAGGAAGGGTTTATTGATGAGTTCTGAATACGTGAGTTTTTTGGTTCCTTCAGACATGGATAAGGCCGATTGTACCAGGTCCTACAGGCCAAGCATTGGAAGACATGGTTTAGTCACGATGTTTGTACTTAAAGAAATTCCAGAATCTTACAAGCCTAAGAATTCCAGGTATGATGGAGTTTTTGATTTGAAGGTAGAAAGATGCAGTTTTTGTTACATTGGAGATGTGTTTTGACAAGGAAATGAGTGAATCCTACAGATTTATCAAAGGGTACTAGTGTTGGTGTGATGCCCAGGTCAGTAAGAGTCGAGATGACCTGAAGTAGAAGTGTTCTCTAGGTGTAGCAGGAGAAATTAAGTTTATAGGACAAAATGATCATCCGTGTTCGTAGGATTTTCTTAAACAACATGAGTGTCAAAGTCCGATGGGTTTGCTACTTTGATGTATGTTGGAGTTCGGTCAGCCTACTCATGAATCACAGTATTCAACTGTTAATGTAATGTGTCAGTTATTAAGTTTATTAGTGAGGAATGGTTTTGTTGTAGGACAATATGGTTCAGGGGGGGGCTCGTGTGGGAGAACTACCCAGTCACTCAAACCAACAAAACCTATGGTTAAAATTATAAGTCTGATTGTCGGGGATTTAAATTCCCCAAACAAATGATTGGCCATGCTGAACCAAGTGCATGCTTTGGAGGGAGAGATTTGTCTGTTGCAGAAGAACCTTTTAATCAGGAAAGACTAGCACAGACTCTAAACTTGATTTTGTCCTTGGCAATATTTAGCGTTGGGTACAAATTAAACAGGTCGGATGGCGATCTTACGGAGTATGGAGTTTAAAGGTGAGGTAATTGGATAAGGGGACAGATAAGAGAAGATTAATAGCTCTCATAACCAGACAAAACACTATACCTTCAATTATCACCTCCGTTCTTTTAACCCAACATGCGGCAAGGAACATATCCTAGGAAAGTGACAGAAAATATCCCTCAGGAAGCACAGAGAGACATAATCATTGCTGGGGATCTAAATATTGTCAAGGGCGATACGAAGGATAGGTTGGCACACACAGAGCTGGGGAACTACCCACAAACATTTTACTCTGGTTGTGATAAGTAGGGCTACAAGAGATCTGGCATGAACAACACCCCTGAAAGACTACACACACTACTGGGCAGCTCATAAAACACATTTGCAAATTGATCATTGCTAAGGTGAACAAAGAAAGGAAGGAGAAGCATGCCCAATTAGAGGCATCCTTAGAGGAACTAAAAAGACTACATAAAAATACAGATTTACAAAACTATGGCAAAATGTGAGGGCAGCAAGAACGCAATTCAAGGAAAAAGTAATGAAACTGACAAAGTTGAATTCACACTTCTAAAATCCAAACATCGCCTTTATGACAGAAGGAACGAAGCAGGGAAATTACTTACAAGCAGATTTCCAGCTAAAATAATGAATGAGACATGGGATAGAATCATTGGCGGCCCGTGTCTTGATAGAGTGGTGAGTGGTGGGGCAAGGATGTACAAACCGATTATGAGACCAAGAAAAACAAAAAAATACTTACTTGCTGCATCGCACTCCTCTCCACTGCAGGCACAGGCTCCCAGAGTCCACTGTGGCTAATCCTGACTCTGCTTTCATGATGCTGGCAGCCTGGGAGCAGTGTCCGGATTGTCCTGAGCTCCCTCAATTTGCGCTTCCAGTTAGACTGGGAGCCTGTGCCTACTCTCTGTAATCCCGCAATGCAGCTAGGGATGGAGAGAGCTTCAATGCGCATGGCAGTTTAGCTGTCCTAACAGAGCTGGCCATCCGTCATGCGCACTGATAACATTGCATAACACTCCTCCTAGTGCCTGTCATCTCCCTGGCCTTGTCCCCGAGTCTCGGCTCCAAGAGCAAAAATAAAACAATAATAAACCAGGGTTTATTATCGTTTTATTTGTATGTTTTTGGGCTGCTGGTGGGGTGGATGATGCTCCTCCGCCATTGCGGAACAGCTGCCACCGGATAGAATATATGAAATATAATGAGGGATTGTTTACTAACGTCAGACAAGGTCATAACCATGTCTTTCCATGGATTCTGTGTAACATTATATTCCTCTAAAAGGCTCTCCCAAAACAGAAGAATACCTGCACAAAGCCCTGATAACTAGGGTCATGCCTGAACAGACTTCTGCATTAAATCAACCCATAACACTATTCCAAGTGCTTAGCACTATTATCAAGCTTAAAATTAACAAGGCACCAGGCCCCAATGGCTTCACACTGCCTTTTTTAATAAACATGTTTGCTCAGACCTTTTTAACACCTTCTCATATGAAACGGGAATTATGGAAACTGTGGCGCAGGTGATAATATCCGTTCCAGCGAAACCAGTGAAAGACAAGTTGCTGTGTAACGCTTCTATACCGATACTGCTGCTGAGATTGATCATAAGGTAGTCAGAGGCATCCTAGCTGAAAGATTAGGCAAACCAATCCCTGGCATTGTAGAGCCAGACCAATTGGGTTTTAACCTGGGAAGTAATTGCAGCAACAACTCTAAAACCTAGCTGCACCTAATAGGCAATGTTCAAAGGACACAAAAGGAAGCATAGTGTTACGTGACAATTCCTGTATAAAATACTAGGGAAAATCAGTGTGGAGTCGAACTTCAGAGGCATGGTCGCCAGCTACTATTTTATTTTATTTTAATTTTATTTTAATTTTATATAGCGCTAGCCTGACCCGAGGGTATCGGAGCGCTTCACAGAGGATACATTGCGAAGAAAACAAACTATACAAGAAAGTGACAAAATGCATGTCGATGCTGAGGGATCAGCTTTGTAGTCGAGGGAACATCTGTTTCGTATTCTCACTGAGGTGGTGATGGAGTGGAAGTAAAGAGTCTGTAACCCCCACTCTGAGAGCTCCTATCGACTCCCTGGGGCACGGTTACGGAACAGGATTTTGAGTTGGCTTTTGAATTTTACAAAGGAGGGGATGGTTCTGATGTGGAGGGGAATGGAGTTCCAGATTTTAGGCGCGCTTCCGGCGAAGGAACAAGTCCAGTTTTTATTTTTCGAGTTTTTGGCGGGATGAGAAGGAGGGAGTTAGAGCTTCTAAGGTTCCTGGCCTGACCGGCTTTTTTGAGTTTGGCCGCCAGGTATTCGGGTTTGCCGGTATGTAGTGCTTTATGAGTGAGGCACACTATTCTGAAGCTAATCCTCATTTCAACTGGGAGACACTTAAGCTCACTGAGAGCCGGAGAGATGTGGTCAAATTTCTTGATTTCGGTGACCATTCTGGCTGCCGCATTCAGAGTTGTTCTGATGAGAGCTAGTTGTGACTTTGCAATTCCTGAGAGGACTGCGATCCCGTAGTCCAGCCTTGACAGTACCAGGGTTTGGGTGGCCTGTTTGAGATCACCAGGCGGGATGAAGGGTTTTATTTTGTTCAAAAGTTTGAGGTTAAGGAAGGCGCTCTTAGCCGAATTCTTGATGTGTCTGGTCATGTTTAGTTTCCGGTCTAGTGTGATACCAAGTGATTTGACAGAGTCAGCTAGGGTGAGATTCCCGTTGAGTGCATCTACGGCTTTGAGCCATTCCACAATTTGAGGGTTCTCCTCCTTGTTCGAGATAAGAAGAATCTCAGTTTTGTCGGGGTTTAGTTTAAGATGATTCGAAGACAGCCAGTGTTGGACGTCATTCAGTACGTCATTGAGTCTTTGAATGTCACTGAGCGAGGAGGTTTCCAGATATATCGGAGTATCATCTGCGTAGAGATGGAAGCGGATGTTGGCTGCTCTGAGTAGTTTGGTGAGGGGCTCCATGTAGATGTTAAAGAGTTGCAGGGAGAGCACTGAGCCTTGAGGGACTCCGTTGTTTTTTTAGGGTGAGAGTCAGAAGCAAAGTTTTTGATTTTTATTTTTTGAGTGCGATTGTGTAGGAATGAAGAAAACCATTGGAGGACCACTTAACCAAGACCGGCTCTTTCTTGGAGAGCCATGATGAGGAGTTTATGGTCTACTGTGTCAAATGCTGCCGATAGGTCGAGGAGAATGAGGAGGCAGCATTGATCAGAGTGTAGTGAGTGGTGGATATCGTCTATGATGTTGAGGATCGCAGTTTCAGTGCTGCAGCCTTTTCTGAAGCCAGATTGGTGGGAGTCCAAGAAATTGATGTTATCCATGTGTTGGGTAAGCTGTTGGAGAACTCATTTCTCTAGAATTTTGGATAGCAGGGGAAGGTTAGATACAGGTCTAAAGTTATTCCAATCCGTCGTGTCAAGGCCAGGTTTTTTCAGCAGGGGTGTGACTTGACCTACTTTAAGGCAGTCTGGAACAACTCCATTTTCCATGGAGCTGTTTATTATTGTACACCAAAGGGGTTCTAGGGATAGCTTCAGATTTTTGGTTAGTTGGGGTGAAATGAGGTCAAGGACATGGGAAGAGGGTTTGGAAGTGGAGATCAGTGTGACTATCTCATGATCTTGGATGGGGCAGAAACTTAGCCAAGAATTGGAGGCGGAGCCAGGAGCAACAACGACCGTCCCGGGCATGGTGCTCTTGGTGGGTCGAGTGTTAATGATGTCCAGAGAGAGTTCGATCTTCGTGATCTTGTCATTAAAGAAGTTGGCGAAGTTGTCACAAAGTTCGTTGGATGCCTGAATTGAGGAGGCCACCGGCTTGGAGGTTTGTTGCCTAATGATGCTGTAGAGCTCTCTGGGTCTATTTTTTGCGCTATCCAGCGCAGAGCAAAAAAACCCAGATTTCTTGTTTTTGATGTGATTGTTGTATTCCCTGCGGGCTGTTTTGAGTTCTTCGCGGAGAGAGGAGCAAGGGTTCTTCCTCCAGATTCTTTCTATGGCTCTTAGGTTTCTCCGTTCGGTATTAGAGTCCGTTTTGAACCAAGACCTGGACGGAATGGCTCTGCCTTTTTTCAGTTTTCGGGGAGCGAGTTGGTCCAGCATAGTCTCCAGGTTCGAGTTGGACCGAGTAGTGAGATCGGTAGTGGAAAGGTGGTCATTGGGGCAGGGCAGGAGGGCGCTTATCCTTTCTTCGAGAGGTTTCTGACCCACTTGGGGGGGGTCTTGCAACGGTGGTTGAGAGAGAATATGATGGTTGATATGAAATAGGATCATGTGATGGTCTGACCAGTCCACGGGGAGTACGTGTTCGATATTTGCTCTGACCCCAGCAGACAAAAGTCTACTGGGGTCAGAGCAATCAGTTGCATTTGTAACGGATTCGATGTTCCTGGAGGGACTAGACAGGGCTGATCTCTTTGTTCTGCCGTTAGCTGTCTTCGTTGAATCATAATGGGGCAGGGTACAGGGAGTGGGTACATCCATGAAATTATAATAGGGAATAACACCTATGAGCTAGCAAGGAATGCTGATGCCATAATGCTGACAAACCCAGTAGCCTCTCTTCTGGAGCTTAGTGGAGGAGCTAAATGACTACAGAAAACCCTCTAGTTTTAAAAGGAAGTGCAGCAAATCTCAAATTCTGAACTTTTACTTCCCCAAACAACATGTGAGGCAACAAGACTGCCAATTTCCCGTTCAGTGGTCAAAATACACTATCCAATGTCTAGAATGTCAAAATACACTATCCAATGTCTAGAATACAAACTGTGTCTATGATGGAACAAACAGCACACCCTAACTACAATGGTCTTACTCGAACAGTACAATAAGAATTACAGTCCTGTCATATGAAGGGGACTGTACATGCTCAGACATGTAGCTGCCATTAAAATGACACTCCCAAGTATCTTTCTTATGCATGTTTAGGCAACTCCATTTTCTGGCTAAGATGCTAACTCTACTCAAACTCCAGACCCTAATTGATAATTTTGTGGGGAATGGGGAAAAACGCAAAATAGCAACATATAATGTAGAAAGCTAGTAGAGGTAATATAAAGAGGCATTACCAAGACAGCTAAGAAAGGCAAACTCATTGAAACGAATTGTATAAATGTCATGTTTACTTTTTAGGTGTAATACAGCCTGATCCATAATCTATTACATCACATTTGCATTCCTTCCTTGAATTAATGGCCTTATGGATTAATAGTTTTCATAGTCATCCTCTCTTGGTAGTATATCTGGCTAGTGCTCGAAGCAGTGGTTCCAGCTATGTAATTTGTTTACTCTTACATATTTTAATGTATGGCATGCAGGCCCTTTATTTATAAAACAAAATAATAACATTGATATTAAAAAAAAATAATACAGGGCCCCTCATTTGTTCCATAGCCAGGTGTCTCCCCTTCTTGTACTTTGCGGTCATTCTCCTTGTCACCAGAGCCTCTTGTCCGTTCTGCTGAATCTGAGTGCACACTACCCTTCACGATCTCTTGTGCTCGTTTAAAGCAACCTATTCTTTTTATTTCTCTTCCCTTTAAACCAGCTTCGAGAAACGGACACAAACTTGGGGAAGAGTTCCAGGATCCTGACTGGAATGCTGCGAAGGTAAGGGCAGAGTATGGACAAGGGTTTGCTTTTAAAGTGGTTCAGTGTCTTGTCCGCTCAGGCCTATTCCCACGCGCTGCTCGCCGCCATTAGCCATTCCATTAGCTACTGAGCTTGTGTGCCGGAGCTAGTGTCACTATAGGCCTCGCCTCGAACAGACAGATCAAGATTAGAGAGTAGGTTTGCTTGGGGCCAGTCCTCGAGCCATATCAAAAAGTAGGGTCTGAGGCGTCCTATTTCCATTACCCACGGGGAGTCCTGCGGCTAGAACGTTCTCTCTGATTATCATTTCTATTTTTGAGCCGCACAAATCCAGGTCCTTCATTTGTTTTATGCAGTTAATTTCCTGCAGTGCTTGTGTACGATTCTACTTTCAGATACCCCGAAATAATCCTGTTTGATTTTCGAAATGGCGTGCATTTTGGAGTCTTAGGGAGTGCATACTTAAAAATACATTGGCTTTGCTTCCCTTCTGCACACTGCGAAGTATACACTTTCCATGCCTTATGCGTGCGACCGCAGGAGGTCCTCTGCTGTTTGAGTCCTGGGCATGTCGCCTCTGGGGCTATCAGGAAATCATGGCTGTAGAAATAACTGCAGGAAACAGTTGTATATGTATTTCTCTACATATCGTCTGCTTCTCTTTTCACATTTCCCGAATTTGGTGCTGTTGCCTGGAAGGTAGTTAAATGATTCTTAATCACTGTGATGCGCTCCAAGCACTTTACCAGCCACTGTTTAAAACAGCAGGGTTCCTTAAGCTGAAATAACTTCTGCTGGGGATAATAAAGCACATATGGGGATCCATTTTTAACTGTTGTGGTTAATGTGTAAATCACTTTTCAGGTAAGAATTGACTCTTTGGCGTCTTGTAACATTTGAGCGATTAGATATCCATGTTGTGTTACATTTTATAGAAACATGTTACAAGATGGCAGTCTTTACACATGGAAACATACAATCTGATCAGATTTTGACTTGCCAGTTATGGTCAGCATTTTATCCAGAGATCACCTATGCCTCAAGATTTATCCTTGAATACTGGTTACTGTGTTCATCACAATTGTTACCTAGGCATTTTAGAATTAATTTGCTGTTTTTGTCTCCTTTAATTTTGCTTTCAGCTAGTTTAGTGTGTTCATTGTCATTTCATTAACCATATGTTTTCTAATTTAACCTCTCCATTCGGTCTCCTAATGTTACATCTAGCGCTTGGTGTTATCTCCCTTAAAATATTACCCCTAATGAAATTTGCAAGGTTAAAGAATCTTTGCTGTTTCAGTTCGTAATACTTCTCCAAATATGCATTTGGATCTCCCTAGCTTATCATTTTAAAAAGTGATGTCGGACCCTCAGCTGTTTTTGAGGATTTCTGTCTGGGTTCCAGGTTCATTACTTTGTACAAGGCCGTGTTGAACGTGGATAAAAGCTTAAGATATCTCCCTTTATTCACCTGCATATGCTGCCAGTATTTACTCTTGCAGATTTTGGTGACTTGTTGTGAAGACCACTCTTCTTCGGCCACAACTGCGCCTCACACTCAAGATTTTGGCAGCATTTCCATGCTAGAGTGGACATAAAATGCAAAAGCAGCCACTGTTAATTAGAGATTAGAAGATATGGAAAACTTGATAGACAGTGGCCTTCAAGGGGGTGCAGAGAAAGATAAAACATCAAGCGAAAGTATGGAGGCATATGGGACCAGGGGTACAGTGGATGGCTCGTTTCCGATCAGAAAGTTACAGATGTGTCAATGTATAAGGGACAATGAGTATGAAGACAAATGTGTCTAATCAGGCAGGGAGGGGCTACGCAGTGGTGATGAGGAACTATATGTAAAGGAAAGGGACCCCTGAAGGAGTATTCATGGAAGGGTTTTAGTGTTCATACAAGTCATGAAAACGGAGTTTTCCATCAAAATACACTGTCTCATAGTCATCACACTGAGTCAGATGTGTCCACAACTGTGTTGAGTCTAAATTCCCACCTTCTAGACCATTCTTCCATTTTTGTAGTCATTATTTGACTTTTTCTGGTCTATTAACCAAAGGACAGATCATGTTCTGGCAGCATGTATGCCAAACTGTGTGAATAGATGAGTGTGATCGTGTGGGTATCGCGGGCTGAAATAGCAGGCAAGGAGGCCGGATGTAGTGGGCTATGCCGGTTTTATTGTTACACACAAATGTCCAGTATCAACAAGAGGTCGGGTTCTGTGGGTTGCTTCGGGTCTTTTCCTTTTCTCTGGTAGGTCTCGGTTTGCGGTCCTTTGTGCTGAATCCGGGTCCCGTCTGGTTGGCCTTCAGGTCGGGTATGTCCTCGGGGAGACACCTCGGAGGGCAACAAGAGAAATACGGGACCGTTAGTGCTGGACTTGGAGTCCGCGAGTATCCTGTCACCGACACCAGGATGTGAGGGAACGATAGAGGACGGTATAGTGAGGATAAGACAGCTCCCGCGAACGGAAGGAAGGAGGGCGGAGAGGGGGGAAAAGGGAATAGCAAGAGTGTCCGAAGGGTGCGTGTGGGGAGACGGGGCAATATCGTGAGGGTGCTGTACAATTTATACAATGAGAACCTTAACGTGCTCCGTGTCTAAAGAAGAGAGAGAAATATACAATATATACACTGAGCGCCTAGCGTGCCCAGAAACGGGTTCTAGGTACTCACGCGGTCCGCCGTAGTCCTCCAGTGAGCTACGGCCGCTCTTCAGCCACCTCCTCAGGGACTCCACCAATCCTCCGACCATACGTCTTCTTCGGGCTTCTCTTCTCCACCGTCTTCTCCGCCAGTCTGGGTATCCTGCCACGATGCTCCGACGGCGTCCTGCTCGCTGGATTCCTTTTTCACTGGTGCTGTCGCTGTTGTAGGGGCGGGACTTCCTGGGTCGATACGGAGTGCTTCCTGCTGGCTGCGGCCGCTGATTGGTTCCTGTAACAGAGAGAGGGGCGGGGTACTTCGGGTCATGGGTACCGCTCCGACACTGTTGTGAGACTCGGGTGATTGGCTGTAAGGGCTGGTGTTTGGCGCCCTGAATACCGGTGAGTGTCTAGGGGTTCGTAGTCCTGGCGGGGGTGAAAGCGGGATTGGATCACAATGAGACAGGAGATGAAGAAAAGAAACAGGCGGAATTTAGTTTCCCCATTGACGTGCGTTAAAGCCCAGGAGATTTTAAGTGCGAGAAAGCTGAAACATAGAAAGATGGTTTTGTCTTTAAAGAATTGTAAGTCTCCCATCTAAGTCCAGAGTGCTAACATGTATGTGGGTGAGTCAGGAAGCCATAAATGTATTTCTTACCCAGGCGTTTATATGCAGTAAGAATCGTGGTACATATGTGGTAATTGTAACAGCGAAGTACTAAGGTACAGAGGGTATGTGTGGCTGAAGAGAGGGTTTGTGTCCTGTAGGGATTTCCTGTAGGGATTCCTCTCTTCAGTTTGTAAATATTGATGGAAATAGTACCTTGTCAGAGGACCATTGTGAACGCACCTTTATTAATAGAGGTGATGGTAAACAATTAAAAACATAATTTCTGACAAAAGAGGGCATTCACATAATAATCTAGACTCCAGGGCACAATCAAGAGTCCCATGGTGAAGCAGAGGAACTTACCCAGCCTCCTATTTATTGCAAGACTTGGGTGGCAGCATGTTCTTTGCAGCCTTGGAGGCTAGGGTGTAGTTCTTCTGTGGGGCACTCGTTATATCTATGAGTTTGTAAGTGATCTTATAGAAAAACGAATCTAAAGACTAAGGGCCGATTAGGATGGCGGACGGACTTTGTTCGTCCGCCATCCTGTCGTGGCAAGGGACCGTCTGCCATAATGGCGGAGGTCCCATGCGTCGAATTAGGATGCATCCGCCACAGTGGCGGGTGCATCCCGCATTTTTAACATTGCGGCGGGCGGTGCTTAAAGCATTTCAGCACCGCCCGCCGCAATGCTAAAAATGCATGTTGTGCGTTTCAAAGCACAACATTACAGGCACCGCGCGGTGCCTACCATGTTGTACTTTGAAACACAGGGTGCACCCCCCACCCCCCTTGGCCCCCAAAGCAAAGACCGTATGCCTTTCCGTGGCGGCAATGCCGTGTACGTGCTGTTTCATCATGCACAGCGCATAGAACCACTTAGTCTGTTTTAAATTACTACTATATCCACTAGGGTGGCTGTTGAAGAAGCTACAAATGAAATAATGTATAGATAAATGAAGTACACAAAGAGATGCTCACCAAATGGAGATGAATAAAACAAATGAAATAATATAAATTTAACTCAAGAGGCTGTTGCAGGAATTTCTATAGGTGCAGTGCGTTGTGAAACACCTGGTAGAGATGTCAATTGTAGATTGGACATTTTCAAAGACTTGGAACAACATTAACCCACACAGCAAACTTTTTAACATACAAGAAATGTGTTGCTTTAGTGTGCTTGAATCATTTTACAGAGAATTTAAAATTCAGAAGGTTGCCCAAAGGGCCTATGGTACAGTGCATTTGGGTCAGTCTTGTATGTCTGTTGTTTCTGCACTTCAGATTCATCCAGTGGCGTCGTTTTCGTAGCAGCTGGAGACAGTTAAATAACCTCTTATGTAGACCCAACGAGGTCATGCTACAGTAAGGGAAAATGGGACATTGTCAATAAGGCCATTTAGCTCACGGATTACAGCTATGTTCATAGAACTCTTGTGCAGGGCCAAGAGCCCTGCCCTTTTAAGTGACCTGTGCCCTTTCTAGCCCAAATGTTTAAAAATCTGGGTGTTTTCCCATCTAAAAGTAGACATGTGACTGAATAAAAATAGTTTAAGTGTCTGAAAAACTGGAAAAACAGCTGGCACTTTTTAAAGCCAGTGGACTTACTAAAGTAAAGAGAGTTAAGCATTATAGTTGACTCTTCAAAGTTACTTTTGCGAATGTAATTGGTAGCATTCTGGCTAGAAAAGAGCCTCATGCTTAGCCTGTAATAGTCTTTCCCATGACGGACGTTTCTTGATACAGAGAGACCACCACCATTGAGCAGCATAGGTCACCACTCTGCTGCCTTCAATGGTGGTGGTCTCACTGTATCAAAGAAACGTAAGATGGGTGCGCCTTGCTGAACTTCAGGCTGATGTTGGGGTATAGCCATGACATGTTTTACAGCAGGGCTACGAGGCTTTCACAACCCCCGTGGCTGGTATCAATGACCTAGAAACCTTGCCTTTATCAAGTCTGAAACTTTGGCGCGGACTTCAACGCTCCGCAAGAATCACTAAAGGTAAAGGGCGCGTGCCGACGTCCTGGACGTGCACCTGACTAGACTTGGCGCCCTCCGCTGCGCGCGCGGGTCCGCCGCTGCCCTGCCCTGCCCCCTGCAGTGCTCTGATTAAGAGTAATATGTAAATGACACATGCTCCATTTGGAATGCTGCTAGGGAGGAAGTTGCAATTGAAATGGATGCTTGAGTGCCTACAAACAATCAGGAATCCGAAACTCCCCAGCCTCCCCCAGAAGGCCACCGCGACTCGAGCTGGAACGCGCACTCTGCATACGTCTCCATTTTGTCAAATCTCATTAGAGGGGGCCTCCGCTTCTGTCAGCAGCGCGCACCAGAAATCATTCATCATTTTTAGCGCGTATAAAATAGCTTGGCGTTATTTAAATAATATCATATTAATGTTAAAGTTCAGCTGTCACTTGGCGTGGCTTAATCAGACATAGCATTTAGGGAAAAACCGTGGCTGCGGGTTCTGCTTGACTTTCAGGTTAGCAGATTCAAATCAGGATTTATGGGTTTTCCGCCCAGTGTTATTTTCTCAGACGTTTATGCTTCATGGACCCCAGCCCTGCTCGTAGGACAGCGGCTCATTTTCAAGGGCCTTGCGATATGGATTTTGAATACTTTTGCAAGTAATTTGAAAAGCATGCTATTGTAACCTTTGAAAATGCGCTCACCTTTGACGTGTTGTGTTTGTGTTTACGAGATTGGGCTCTGGGATGCTGATGGGCGACGGTCCCGCGCGCCAAATGAGAAGAGAGGGTCTTGAGTGTGAACGTTACACGTGGGCCGGTTCTGAGAGAGTGGGGTTAAGCAGCCTGACGAGGAAGCCAGGCCACGCGCTGCTTCACGCGCACAGCCCCGGGATTCGTCGGCCATCTTGTGGATTCTACTCCACCTTCCGTCCATCTCTTGGCGGTTCCTGCATGCATGCTCAAGGGAGCTTGTCCATGCTGTGCGTGGCCAGGGGTGCTACGGTTTATTGCATCATCCAACGTGTGCCAAAGATAGAGTAAAAGTATTAATATATCTAGTCGTGCAAGTGACCATTTTAGAGCTTTTTCTAGCCCCTGATTTTGGCGGAATGGTGGGGAGTTGACAAGTGTTCAACCCAAGAGAAAATCCTTGTTTTTTCCTGGATTTTAAATTTGCATGTTATATACCGGAGGTCAATAACTGTTCATTTGATATGATACCTATTGGATAACAAAACAGCTATCAATATAAGTGACACAAATATTTTGGTAACTGGGCTCTTATAAATGTCTGCATTGGACCGCTGTCAAGAATGTGGCAGGCAGAGGGCCATGGTTAGCCATTTCAATTGTTTTCTTATGAATGTGTGGTCCATTACATCTGCGTTGTTTCAGCTGCTGGAGATGTCGGCATTCTCAAGGCTAGATAGGTTTCAGAAAAGCAAAGGAGCTGCTCACCTGGGAAGCCAGGTGGCTTTTTGTTACAGAGACTCTAGTAAACCTTTTTCACCTACAGTACACCAGTGTGTGAAGGGAGTGAAGCAAGGTTCAGGAAAGAGGTAGCCATTATAGGTAAGCAGTGAAAAAGGGGCTGAAGCCTTCGTAAAAGGTTTGAGTATGCCAGTAGTAATGCGGTATAGGAAAATACATTCACTCCACATCACACAGCTGTAAATAGAAAGTTAGGATCTGAACTCATGGCAGTCGAAATCCTTAGTCATATGCACCAACACTACACCTTCCCACAGAGTAACCATAACTTAAAATCAGTTGAGGCTGACAAAACAAAAGCCTCTCAACTTTCTGCCCATGTCCTTCGACACACGCAGCTGTGCACATATTACATATTGCATATGCAAATCTTTCTATATCGAATTATAATGACGTCATTTTTAAACTTACTGTACAAGTTCTTAACTAACCACACACATGCAAGCACCATCAAAACAACAGGCCCTATCAAAAGATAGTGCTTCGGACACTACTGGTAGCCTTCCCAGATCAGCACAAAAGGACACCGAAATAGAGAATGCTGTCTGATGCTTTTTCAGTGGTGGGTAGGGCTTCACAAATGCGAATAACAACTAAAATAATCAATTAGCATTTGAAATATCTTGATAGGGATAGGTTTAGCAGTTTTTGGAAGAGGAGATAAACTCTGGTGTTAACGGAAAATGCTTCAACTGTACCCTTTTAACTGTTGCAACCTCCTCTTTGATTTCTAAGGACATATGAAGTTATAGACTTTTTGCCTAAATGAGAGACAATTATATATGGCATTTTTGGTCATCTCTGCTAATGATACTTGACCCAACGAGTTATACCAGTGACCATGTACTGTGTACAGCTAATCACCAGCTGGCTAGTGGTATAAAGAGTTTACAGTTTTTTTCAATCTTCAAAACACTTTATTATGTCCGATAATATCATATCCCTTTCCTCCAGTACAAAAAGATGTTTTGCCCGTCACACTGTTGTACTGTTGTAGGTGGAACAGAGATTCCCGCATGCTGCACCATTTAAACAAGGGACACAATGCGAGCATTTTATCCATTGAGCAATAAAATGTTTCCCATATTTTTTGTCTGAGCGTTTCTTTTGTAAATCAGCGTATTCACACAGGACTCCGCTTCTGGCTGCTAAAAGCCCGTCTGTGTGTTGTAAGATGGTACGAAGCGGGCTCCGCCGCAGCTCATACATAGCGCAGGTGGTCGAGCTGGTGCCACACAGATCAGAAGTCAAAGCACTGTGAGTCTCTCTTTGAAATGACAGTCACAGAGACAAGGCGGGTCTTATCTCTGCCTACAAGAAAGAGTTGTGGACATCCACAATGAACTTAGAAGAACAAAGGGGAGAGTCTGGATGCTCAGACATCTTCAGAAAGCCTCAGAGCTGCTGACATGGATGCTGGCAGCTCTGCAAGTTAAAGAACAGCATCCCTCACCCTTGCTCTGCCATTACATGAGTCCTCTGACATGCAACCGCTTAATGCCCTGTAAGGTTTGAGGCTATTGAACACTGGCGTCTCCGTGTACCAAAGACAATTCAGTAAAGAAATACCAATATAAATGGACCATCTTTGCAGAGCTGTGTGTTTATTCTCACCCTATATTTTCAGTTTAAAAGCTGCTGTTATATCTTTTTTGGCAGGTTTTGTAATATAGGTTGCCAATGTTTTTTTTACATCATCTTTATTGTAGTTGTTGTTAAAAAGCAAACCAAGAGGTCATTGTAACCTATAACATGGATCCGTCCCAAACTGCATTCCATTCCAAAGTCAGTGTTGAGCTCCATTGTTAATATGGCATGGCTCAAAAAACTGTTCCTGCAAGCATTGCATATTCAAATGTACATATTGTTTATGGTGGCGCTAAGTCTGGTGTGTACAACAGATCTCTTATGCGCATTCCTCAATCTGACAAATCTTCCACTTCATCATCTGATCTTATCTGTTTTATATTTAGCTCCCCCACAAGTCACCACTCGCCCTCGTCTTTAACTCAGTCCCTCCGTTGTGAGGGGTTCAGTAGCCATCCATCCATCCATCACATGGCTATTCTGCATGTAGATTTTACTATAAATTGACTCATAGCCAGTATATAGGCACTCGGTTACCTCCTTATTGCTGACTGTGTTAGCTGTGGATCTATTTGCCGTTCCTTCCCACTGTATTTGAAGCTGGGATGAAACCAGTAGATCTCCCCTTTGAGACCTATAGGTTTTGCTGCTGTGCAACATGTCCAAAAGTAAAAAAAGAAAAAATTCAATGACATACCTTCTTTATTTTGTAGGCACAAGCATATAATTATGCACGCTTGCCTACAAAATGACATGGGTGCTATTTTTTGATTTACTGATCTCAGATGCATCAGTAAGTAAAAGTAAAAAAAAAAAAGAAAAAGTAGTAGCACATATTATTTTCTTTTTAAAGATGGTAGGACTCTCAGCAACTTGCTTCCTGCTCCCCAAAAAAGACAGGCGTGGGTGAGCGGGTGGGGGAAGCTATGCAGAATGGGCACGTGTAGGAAAGCAGCACACGAAAGAGAGAGCAACAGGGGATGGGGAGTGAAGCGTCGAGTGAGAAAGCTATAGAGAGCGTGGGGCAAGCAGGGAGTTTGGTGCGGGGAGGAACACACAAGAGAGAGTTTGCCACCAACCCCTTTAAGTTCTTGGTAAGCTTACAATTGATCGTTTGCAATCAGATAGCTGGTGCTGTCTGGTTGGTTCGACAGTGTTTCCTCTGTTATTTTACATTTTGGGAACCTATTTAATTTAGTAGAGTCAAATTTGTTTAACATACATAGAAAGTATGACATATATTCGTTGTAACTCACTGAATTGTATCTACCATGAGTTGCTAGTGTTAATGGTGTTAATAAATGCAGTTTTATAAAGCTGGAAATATACAAGACTCGTGTATAAGTTTTGTAATAATTCTCTTGTTTAAAATAAAAATGCAGTAGGAATGATGGTGTAAACTGCTGGCCCATGTCCTTACAGAATTTGGCTAGGAATACTTTTGGTAGACTGATTGTGAACGGCACCCCAAGCTGCATGCATAGGATAGTGAATGTGTACTGGCCAGCTGGCAACAGGGTTTTAGGCTTCATGTAATGTAAACACATGTATTAATTAGGAAAGTAGATTTACATTTAGCCTTCATGGATTTGAAGTCCGCATTCAGTTCTCTGAAACGTTCCAACCTTTGGGAAGGGTCAGCAAGAAGGCATAGCTACTAATAAAATGAATGTGTTAATTGGAATAATTAAATGAGAACTCTGACAAAGCCCATCCCAGGGAGGGCCAAGGTAAGACAATAGTGCGTGATGGTCACAATACTGTTTTGTCTATTTTAGAAATTGGTATATGCATATGATTGAAAATTAATTGTACCAGTGATATCTGCCTCTTCCAGGAGACGTGGGCTAGGGAATCCATGAGCAATGTGGGCTTTGCAGTATTTGAAATCCAGGCTAAATGGAGTGGAAAGGGGAGACCTTCGGGGGGTTTGGCGATCTGGGTGGCTAGCCACACTGGCTGTACTGCGGAGAGCATTCCAACGCTCTCGGAGGACATCCAGTGTGTACTTCTTGGGTGGCCCAATGCAGTGAAACTGGCGATCATAAATGTTTATTCTCGCCCGGTCAGTGTGGCTAAGGAATCTCCTACCCTGGAGGATCTTGCGTCCTTCTTGGACTCACTGCCCAACGATTACAAAATTGTGTTGGGTGGTGACTTAAATTGTCATTTTGAACCCCTGGAAGGTCTAAGGGAGGGTGCTCTCACGGCCGAAGACGATTACTGGGGTGTTCCACCATGTTCATCCCCTCACCCCAAATCCTGGTCCCCCCTTGTTGTGCAGATCATGTCCCTCACTCTAAATTATGCATTGAGGGCTTGTAATGGCCGTACCCCGTCAGACCGCCCCTCAGCGTGTACCTTTAACAGGAAAGGCCACGAATCCAGGTTGGATTACATTCTTGTTGACATTGGTTCATGGTCTCAGGTCTTGGACTTTAGAGTAGTTCCTAGAACCGATAGCGACCACAATGCTCTTCTTTTAGACTTGAAACATCCAGCACCTTTTGCTGAGTCGCTAACTATCAACCACAAGGATGACCCTGGAAACTTGACCCTTAGTTCCAACAGGCGCAGGGTAAAATGGGGGAAAATAATCAGCACAGAGGATAACTTAAGGAAAATCTTTGATATTGCAATCCCGAAGTTTGTAGAGATGGAGGATTTAATTAACCAACCTAGATCCACTGATTTTAACCACAAACTGGGTTGCATACATGCTAACTTAGTAGGTTTACTAGCAGAGGTTTTCTACCCTGTGGCTGTCCCTCGGCGTAATCAGACCCATACTTCAGCCTGGTACAACGCTTCCTGCCGTAAGGCTAAGAAGGAATTGATTGAAAATATCAAAGCAGGGTCAGATAAGGGCTTGGTTGCTAAACTTAGACAGGATTACAAGGATGCCATTGCTTTTGCAAAAAAGGAGTGGGACTGGAATCATTGGCATGATCTCTCCTCTGCATTAGAAACCAGAGACTCAAAAAAATTCTGGTCCCTGGTAAATAATGGCACAGGAGAGGCCAGAGCTGCCGTGGAGCCAAATATTGCACCATCTGTCTGGGAAGCTCACTTTGGTAAACTCTATCAGGATACTGCATTGCCCACCAACGAAGTGGCCACTGACGATATACTCACCCCTATAGTTGGTTTGGAATTCACTCTTGGTGAGGTGATTGGTGCAGTACAGAGACTGTCAATGGGAAAGGCTCCGGGTTTGGACAGGCTGCCTGGGGATCTCTTCAGACAAAATCCTGAGGTCTGGGGTCCGTATCTCCTTATTTTGTTCAATGCCATTCTGGGAGGTATGGAAATCCCCTGTACTTGGCTGGGAGCAGAGATAGTCCCAATTTACAAAAAGGGCTCCCCTCTCCTCCCTGCCAATTACAGGCCGATCAGTCTCATAGACGTCCCCAAAAACTCTTCTCCCGTCTCCTATTGGACCAGCTCCTTGATTGGATGGAGGCAAACGATATCCTTAGTCCTCTCCAGGCTGGCTTCAGAAAAAACACCTCCACCATGGACCAGATCTTCCGCCTCATCCTCCTGTATTGGAAAACGGTGAGGATTGAGGGGGGGAGGCTATACATGGTGTTCGTGGATCTGAAGTCAGCCTTTGACCTGGTCCCACGGAAAAAACTATGGGAGGTTCTAAGGGAGTTGGGTGTTCCTACCCAGCTGCTGCATGCCATAATCAGGCTCCACGATGGCAACTATGCGCAGGTTAGGTGTGGGAGGGACGGAGCGCTTTCATCGAGGTTTCCTGTTCTCAGAGGGGTGAGGCAGGGTTGCGTCTTGGCGCCGACCCTGTTTTGTCCATTTCTCAACAGCATTATATCCTACCTTGATGACGTTAAAAACAACGACGCTCCGCTTCTGGCAGGCAGGAGGGTGCCAGCCATTATGTTTGCTGACGACACCCTCCTGCTTTCCAAAAGCCCAATGGGGATCCAAAGGATTTTGGATGGATTTGGTCTTTTCTGTAGACAACATGGTCTAGAGATCAATACAGAGAAGACCAAATTCATGATTTTCAATCCATCACCAAGGAGTAGACCTAATCCCACTCTGGGGACGGCCAGCCTGGAAAGGGTTGCAACTTTTCAGTATCTGGGGGTAACTCTGCATGAGAATCTGTCGTGGGACCCCCAGATACTGAAATCAAGGTTAAAACTGACCCAACTTTCCGGTGCAATCCTGAAGGTTGTAAATACCTCAACCTACAAACCAATAAGCCCGGCACTTGAACTCTATAAAACGCAAGCCAAAGCAGCTGCAATGTATGGCAGCGAGCTATGGGGGTACAGAGCTGGACCAGATCTTGCCAAAGTAGAAAACACCTTTCTTAGACGCCTTCTAGCCCTCCCTCGCAGCACTCCTCTGACTCCCCTTAGGCTGGATGTGGGTTTGGTCCCTATCGCTGCTGAGCTGGAGTCTAAGCCAGTAAAATTCTGGCACAGGCTCTGGTCCACCAGCGAGCTTGAACATTATAGGAATGATCTCACCCACGTAATGGCCGTGAACCACGGAGATAGAATCCCATGGCTGACCTTCGTTAAGAAGGAATTGTATCGTTTAAAGCTGCCTGAGCTTTGGGAGACTCCAGAACTGGGTTGTCAGAGGTTATCCCGGAAACGCTTAGCCCAAACCTATAAGGAAAAAAGCCTTGAGTCACTTATGACCTCGACTACTAACGGCACCCTTACCGAACGCTTTTTGCAATCCAAAAATTCCTATGAATTTGAGGCTTTTATGGACATTATTTTCCCAATACAAGCTAGAAAACTGTTTGTTCAGTGGAGGCTGGGTACTTTACCTATTAAAATCTTTACTTCAAAGTGGCTTCCAGGGGAAGACAAGACCTGCCCGGGTTGTAACTCCCATGATGAGGAAGAAACCCACCTTCTCTTCTTTTGTCCGGCAAACTATAGACCAAGGAAACATTGGCTGGTCCCCCTATGCAGGAATTTGGGTTTCAGGAGCCACATAGAAGCTTATAGAGTTTTGAGAACTAGTACTCTGCCCCAAATAGTCTTTGCCATGGCCAAATTCATTATGGCTATGTGGCGCATTAGGAGAAAACTGTTAAATACTTAATACCTCAAATCATGACTTTGTTTTTAAATATGGACTGTGATCTTTTTAACACTTCATGTATGTTTTCCCCTTGATTATGACATGTTTTATCTTTTTCCCCATCTTGTTTGAACGGCATGTAATTACTTTATGTAATGTGTTTCCAAAATTGTTGTTAAATGTATATTCATGTATCTTTTATGGTCTTATAGACCGAAATAAAGAATTTTGGATTGGATTGGAATACTAATTGTGCAGACTGAAATACACAGACCTTTTAATGGGGGTTGAGGAACTGTGTACAAAAAGGTCTGATCATAAATAAAGCAACAACCACTGCAATGACTTGGTGGGGGGGAGGGGGTAAAGTAGCGCTCAAACAAACAGATGAACCTAATTGTCCACCTTGAGCAAACAACAGAATTGGACTAGGTTCCCCAGTCTTCTAACTTTGTTCCATCAAACAGAACATCTGCTGTAGCCCTGAAACTGGATCCTAAAGTAATAAAGAGGTTTAAAAGCAGACATGCCTGTACCTCTTTGACGGTGGTCAAAGAGGTATATGATGATAACGCTAAATGTACCCCTATTTATGGTAGTAAGTGTGTAGCAATGATAAATTACATCTCGAAGATAACAATTTTCTTCCGGGACTTTCAGCTCCTGCTTCCAAGGTCATCGTTGAGGCAACTTAGATTGGAGATCGGCGTGTGAAAGACGTTACTTCATTATAACTGTTGTTATAGTGGTTAAAACGGTGATTAAAATTGCCTTCATCCAAATAAATCCTTGCAATGAGGGATGTAATAGATCTATCTTATACAACAAGGTCAAAATGTTAACCAACATCCAGAACATGTTATAGGCATTTGAGTATGGATGATATTACTGTACTGCTGGTAGTGGCAAATAGATAATAGGAAATGTTGGTTATAGTGCTTCGTGGTTCACACCTTCCTTTCCTCCGAGATGCTTCCCACCAGCTATTTTCTTTTTTTTAAAAAGTGCTTTAACTCGGCCAGCACCATCTGTGCTTTTTTTTTTACTTCCAGCCATGCTGCTGTACAACATGTCTAAAACATTGTCGGAGGCAACAGCCTGCATAGGTAGGAACTATTGGCTTTACCAGTGCTTTTTTTATTATCAAAGAGGTCTTTAGTCACTAGGTCACACATTTTTGGCATTAAAACTCAAGTGGTGCCTACTATAGAAAAGTATCCAAAATACTTTACAAATAAATTGCCTTTGCAGGACGTGCAGGCTGCTGCACAACATTGCCAGGGAAAATAGACTACATTTGCACTGTCTGCATGCAGGATCGGTTACATGTGCCTCTGTCCCTGCCTCTGTGATGTGACATTTAACCCCTTGGTGGGTTCATACCCGCCTGCTAAGATCCAGCAGAGCTTCCATCAGTTGTTAGACCCAAGATGTTCGAAGTCTCTGACCAACAAGGGAGACTTGTTCGCTGTTCTCCAGGCGTCCATTCATTTGAATTTGGTGCCTCTCAGCTCCTTGTGGTGTGCCATGTGTGTGTGGGCACTAGCAGACTTTCTTGCTCACCAAATCACCACCAATTCTTTACATATATGGTAAAGTGACCTCGATTGTTGTGCGTTGATGAGTAATCCGATCAAAGCTGATAGTGTACCCCTCCTTTTATGAATCTCTGAAGCAGAAAAGGTTCAACATTAACTAAGAGACATCCCCAGTGGTAACATTTTACCAGGATCATGGGACAGAAAAAATCGAGAACACGTGCCTTTCGGCCGCAAATCACCACACAGGGAATTACTTAACAAGATGTTTGACCTCTATGGCAGGCAATTGCATGTGGCTTTGTATGTTCTTCCAGCAGTCTTTTAACGAAGCATGTTAAAGAACAATAATAATGGACACAAACAACCAGCGAATAAAATGACAAGTGTCTTTGGGTTAGTTATAGCACTCAGGTTAGTTAAATCACAGCTGTAGCAATCAGCAGCTAAGAATAGCTGATAGGAATAGCTCGGGTTACTCCTCGAACATCTCTATCTGGATACCAGAGTCAATCTCCTCTTTCTAAAATGTGGTAAAAATGGCAAAACCGCCAAGGCCCTGAATACCAGTTGCATAGTACTGCTATAGTACAAACTCTGCATGCAAAATTTACCCTGGTAACACTGCACCAGTGCTGTGCAATGACAAGTTAAACTCCATGGAATGGGGATAATCCATATGGGACCAGATTTACCAGTCTTAAAACCACACTGAATCACCAACTCCTTGGGGTTTAGGGCATACATTTACCACTTACTCAGAGCAGTTGGTAAATGCATGCTGCGACAAGGGTTGCCACCTTTCCAAAAGAAAAATACCGGTCAGTTGGTGTTTTAAGATTAGGCCTGGGCCTGAAATTCCTGTCCGCTCACGTAGTTTGCGGAGTGTTTCCTGCTCCGCGTAACACTCAGAGTTCCGAAAAGCTCAGCAGAGCTGACTTTTTTTCCTCGCTTGCGCTTGGCAACGTTAAGTTGGCGAGTGCGAACAAGGAAAATCTTACTCCACACCACTTCCCAGTGAGATTTCTCAATGAGGGCGGTCGTGGATGGTCACGACCGCTCGCATTGAGAAACCTTCCGTTTGTTTTGAGGAAGCTGCCTCTCGAGTAGAAAATTTACTTGAGTGGCAGAAAGAAGCAGCACCCTTCTTGCGCTGCGCATGGTGCCACTCGTGCTGACTTTATAGTACGGGACAAACACCTGGCGCTAAAAATCAGCTTGAACGGCATGACGTAACGCTCTCCGCCGGTTACGGAACTCGACGTAGCACAGCAGAGTTTTTTGGTCACTTTGTGGACCTTCGCGAAGTTCAGCACAGAACTCTGCGAGCTCCACGAGGCCTATTTAAAAGTCTGCAATGTCCGTGACGTGACACTTAATAGGTCTTTAAACAATATTGTATATATTCTACTGTAACATGACTTTTCAGTTTTTGTTAACCTAAATTCGTAGTCCTGGATCGTTAACTAAGCTCTAGAACACCTTTAAAATTGCTTTGTATTTATATTTGCACATAGTAATAAGGGAACATATTAAGTGCATTGGTAGTATTTTCTATTGATAGTGCTTGAATCTAGCTTCAAATCCACATCGCTGTACAGAAGGGAGTTTTCAATTGGTTGTTGTACATTGAAGTACAGAAGAGTCGCGGGGGTGAATTTTTAGGGTGGATCCCGGGAACTTGGCTGTCACAATGTAATTAAATGTTGTTCCAAGAGATCCTGTATATAACTGAAATGTTTTGCTTTCTGAAACTGAAATAAATAGTGTGCCCTGCAAAAGAGGTGATTTAGTGAGGCTGGGGATGTTAAGGGGTGTACGTTTGGGAACGGGAAGCCGACTGTTATGTTCCACATCCCTGTACTTGGTGAAGATATTTGCCCTAGATATGTCAGCCAATCACGGTCATAAACATAACTCTCGTCGCACACAATTGCGCCTGCTGGCATTTCCTTTCCACGTTTACGACGCTCTCGTTATTTAATTATTGTTTTCCTTTCTGTAATTTTGAATGAGGCTGTGTTGCAATGTCTCGTTGGTAGTCTTGTCTTTTCTTTTCCGAGACACAGGGAGGCCGTAATGAAAGGCGCATTCTTTAAAAAGCCTGCTTTCTCGAAAACCGAATCACCCCACCACGTGCCCCCCCCCCCCCTAAGCAAAGGACCTCACTGACCCCGCAGGAATAACGCCGCCTCTTTCTGGAGAGCAAGAGCTCAACCGTGCTGACAGTAAAAGAATAAAACTAGCAACGACACTGTTGTTTTCAGGTCTAGCGTTAGCTAAGACCAGGGTTTTAAGTGGGATGCAAAAACTGGGGAGGGGGTGTCTCGCAAATGGGCGTGGTCAATGTAATTAAGGGCGTGGCTTATTTTAAACACCTAAGCTAAAAATCTATTTAGCATCTAGATATATGATACAACAAGTAACATAATACCTACAACTAGTCATGACTATTGGCTTTGTTAATGGTTGTTAGTTGAAAAAGATAAATAAGCAACAACTATGGCTTGTATATAATATTGAAAAAGCTTCCACTTAAAGCATTGGTGACACCACAATGTTGCTGCTCCTGAGTTTCAAAAAGAGGAGGGAAATCCAGAGAGAAAATGACTCTCTTTAAAGGATTTCCCCTCCCCTACAATGCTCACCTGCATGACGTCATGACGTCACTTCGCCACTAGTGAGAATTGAGCATTGTGAGCACACACACATCGATGTGCCTGCTGTCACTGCGGCCCGGAAAATACGGACTGCCTGTGCCAGGCAAAAACAGAGCCCGATAGAGACCAGTTTCGAGCTCTCCTTTAAAAAGCTGCCGGTGCTCAGCACTGGTGAGACCCGGCCCACTTAAAGCCCTGGCTAAGACCTTTTGTTTTAATTAAAGATATATTTGCTATGTATACATAGTTGCAGCGTTATCAGCCGGCCCTCTTCATCCATTGGTCTGCTGTAGTGTCATTCACCTTTTGCTTCTTCCCACCACAGCATACAGGAAGTGACACAGGGTCCACACACTTTAGCCTTTCTTACCTGACTGGAAGTGATGGCCTTTTGCTCTTGCACAAAGTGCCCATCTGCACAGTAAGTCTCCTCCCTTGCCAGGAATTACTAATGCAATGTGTGCTTCTAAATCACAAACATAAATATATTTTGGCTTTTGGACAATGTTTTTGTAATAAACATTCACAGAGGAATTAAGCATTGGCAATGACAAAATGCCAGCAACCAACTCCAGACTTTGCCAGTGATTGTTCTAGTTCTTGCTGTTTTGGGCGATGTTTTGCATTTTAAGCCGCTTTGAATCTGGAAGCATTGTACCTCTGAATAGTTGTGTGAGACTGCTTTTTGGAAATGTTGACAAATGTGTCGTGTTGAGTGCATTTGCAGGGTGCTCTTGTTCTGTGCCTTTCCGAACACATTGGGCACCTGGTATCAGTCTACTCTTATCCTTTAGTTAGGAATAAAAGGCAAAATATATACATTTTAGGTTTTCCTTTTGGCAGAGCTAACCTCTGCCATTTACACCTACGGAGGTATGCTCTGCATCAATCCCTGTTGGTGATAGTGCATTGCTCAGAAACGTTAAAAACAGTTTTGGGGAGTGTCACATAGCTTTTCTAAATGTTCACTACAGTACCAGCCACCTTAATGTGCTGTCTTTTAACACACTGAAAGTTTAACGCATCAACTATGTTTCCACTGGGTGCAGTTGTCATCTTGCTTAGCTTGCATTTCTGTACATCATTTCCTTCCCATACTTCGCTTGGCTTTTGTGGTAATAGATTGATTTACTGGTATTTGCTAGAGATCACCCCAGAATTTAAGTATGACAACCATGTCTAAACTAGTGTCCGCTGTTATGATATTGACTCCTATAAATCGGTAATAGCCTCCACACCTTATGATATTGACTTGATATTCAAAGTGAATGTCCTTCCTGAAGGGGTGGCAGAAAAACATATTTGTATTATCCTCTTCGATCTGTAGGGCTTCATGGGCAAGGAGTACAACCGCTGGCTCCTCAGTCCTGAGATGGGATCCTCTGGGCTTTGCATGGTTGGTGAGGCCCGTCTTAATGATTTGAAAGGCATCTTGCATATCCTGATCAGCAGTGTTAGTGCACACTGTCATGGAAGTAATCGGGCCCCAATATATGATCGCAGTTCACCTTTGTGCTTACTCACCGTTTGACTAGCATGATATGTTGTTGGGCAGTTCACATAGCGCCACCCCCAACCTAAGTACCGCTTCAGGGCACCGCACATCCAGCTGAGTTAAGAGTAGAAATGCTGGTTCATATAAGACTGGGTGATACTGTTTCTGATTATTCATTCAGTGAATAATAATCCCTATCATTTTTGTGTCTGGAAGTGCAATTTCATATCTCAAAAAATCATGACTTTGCAAAAACTTTGAGCATTTTGCAAAACCACCTACTCTAGTTTAAAGTCAGACCTCCTTAACTGTCCTATGTGCCAAGTAGTACGTTTCAGGAGAGTGTGTTCTTATGTAATATTGCTGGCATATCTACAATCTAGAAATTGACTTTGCGATATTAATAGGTAATATGAGACATTCTTTACCAGTTACTTCATAATGTTACTATATCGTTGTGGTTTATAACCCACGATTGGCAGAAGTTGTGAGTACCTCATTACTCTCAATAATGGAGAGGACAGTTTTTTTTGTCGACTAACAATGAGAAACAAACTTGTCAAGGAAAAAATCAAGGCCAAAAGCTAGTTAATCATAACAGTTTGTGCTAGGAACCTATTTAGTCTTACAGTCGAGCAGCCAAAAGATGTCTTACTATTGTACAATGAGAGGTCCTTGGCGAAGGCCATTGATTCATTGGACATCAGCCAATTAAATCTCCTGAAAACATTTTCTGTACTGATGTTAATTCCCTGCTGTTGAGAATATTCTGTAGTTCTTTAGTTGTCATCTTCTATATTGTCACTTTGTTTTGCATGTTTTTTTTGCTGTTCTTTAATTTGAAGCGGAGTTACTATAAAAAGATCCCTAATATATTGCAGCCCTGGATTGCTAAGTAATAATCTTAAAAAAAATAATTACTCATTGAGTTGTTTACTCTTAATGGCAGCTACATTTTAATCCATTTTATATGAATATTTAGCTATTCTTCCACTCATAAACCCATGTCCAGCTCCAGTTTCTAGAGAAACCACACTAACCCCTCAAGTGAATACAATTTTGTGTGAATACAATTTTGTGTGAATTGATTTATCTCACACCCCAAACAGACCAAGGACTTGAGAATGAAACTAGATGAGTAACAGCCTAGGAACTGTGATCTTTAATCTATCAGCAGTAGAGGTAGGTGTAACTTGCTGTAGCGTCATTATGCTAAATTACAGTAAAATTACGCAAGGTTACGCAGAATTACACAGGGACCATAACTTTCTTAGCGCAAAGTGAACTTACGCGTGCAGAATAGTGCTAAGTTCAACAGAAAACTAGCAGCAGGCGCTCTCTAAATTCATTGTTCCTGTGCTCTTACTGTAGGATTTTTGTGCCAAATTATTCATAATTATGCTAACTGGCATAATCGCATAATTTTTGCAAATTGTCTCAAAAAAGTAATGCAAAATTACTTGGATTACTCAGGGGTAATTCAAATTTCAAGTCAGTAGTCTTCAATAATATTGAGCATAATACTTTAGGAACTAGACTTTCAGAGTAAGGCATACAGTGATACATGTTCAACCAGGGCAGATTATTTCTAGATAAATCAAGTAGTAGTTATGAACCCCCTTCCAGTCCACACCTTATACTTCCAGTCCACACTTTATACTTCCATATGCTTTCACATTTGGGCTGTATGTGGTCAGCATTGTCACTATTATTTTAGGAGCACTACCTGGCACTCTTGGCTGAGATAGAGCGTGATTATGGTTTTTAACTTAGCTGAATGTTGTCAGATGGTGGTCATTATATTCTCAACTACCTCATTTGAAAGCAGTGCATTCTTAACCATATTATCTAGCAATAAATAGTTGGATAAACAGAAGTGTCCTTATAATGAATTTCTGCTCCTGAAAAAAAGGCTGGTGAGGGTTCTTTTATGTTAATAATACTTGATATAGCGTAAATGAATCACACCCAAAGGCGTATCTCGTTACTTTCCCTGATACAGAGCAGGACAAACAAATTAGAATAGCTAGGTCTTCAAAAGTTTTTGGAATCTGCCAAAGTCTGTACAAGAGTGAATATGGAATGGTAGTTTATTCCAGTGAAAGGGGCAAGGTAGGAAAAAGACTGTCCACCAAATCTCAAGGTGTGTACACAGCGGGCACGGAGAAAGACTTTATCCTTTGCTCTAAGATGCCTAGTGGACAGTAGGGGGTGAGTTTCTTTTGTAAATAAGTTGGACCCTTGGTAGCTACTGACTATGGGTGAGACAAAGAAGATTAAACAAGGAGCGCTTCCTGACAGGTAGCGAGTGCAGGGCTCTTAAAGTTGGAACAGGGGTAGTACCAGGAGGAAGATTGCAAACCAAACGTGCCGCTGTATTCTGAACTACCTGTAGTTTGGGAAAAGAGGACTTAATTAGCAGGGCCGTACTGGAAACATAAACCGGCCCTGGCAAACTGCTTAGCTGCAGCATCTATGTGCTTCTCTCAATTTCCTACGATAGCTGGCGAGCAGTAATTTATAAGCATTTGTTTCTGAGGGAGCTTTAGTCTGACGCCATCTTTCTAATCTTCTCCATGTTGATTTCTCAGTTCTCAGATCCTCTGGGTACCAGGGGGCATGATGTCTAATGGGATTAAATGATAATTGTTTGAGGGGGCGACCGTATCAAAAGCTTAAAAGAGAGAGAGCTATGGAAGTCGGCTAGGGCAGTATTTATATCTCTACTATTCGTAAAATCTGGTGGCTGAAAGGCAGTGCCAAAAGAGACAGGGGTGACTTGTTTCCAATGTCTCAGAGCTCTTATACCTGATCTCTTGGGCTCACCTGGCCAAGCAGCCCTTGATAAATGAAAACTGATCTAGGAGTGATCAGTCCAAGTTAAGGGCTGGGGAAGGTCTGTCCCTAAGAACTGAGATTTAGTGAACACCAAGTCCATAGTGTGACCTGCAGTATGAGTGGGGCCAGACGCCTTCTGTTGAAGCCCTAACATTTCCAAGTTTCAAGTAGTAAAGCTACCTCTATGTTTGTGGCGTCTTTCCCATGGTAGTTTAAGTCACCCACTAGAAGTAAGTTATTAAGCGCAAGAACGTGTGGTGCAAGGTGTTCTAACAACATAGTACTAAAGTCTTTTTTTTTTTTGCTTGGTGGGTGATAAATAAGAGCACCCTTCCAGTAATAATCAGCTGTGATCTCAAGTATAAAAATGCACATCCCCACCCAATCTGAAAGGAAGGCATCAATGAGCGCCACTTTCACTGAATCCAGGAGGCAATAGCTACACCACCTCCCACCCTGGATTCTCTCTCTAATCTCACCAATTTATACTTTTGCGGAGAGCTCCACAGGGAAGGGCAAGAGGTTTGAGCCAGGTTTCTGTAATAAAACACAAGTCTGGTAAAAGAGAGGATAAAATATCCCAGAATTCATTAGCATGTTTTTGGATGGACCTTGCATTGCAGTGAAGGCCTTTTAACCTCGGAGGGTGTCAAAGTGAAGTCTCTGGGGGTTAGAGGAAAAGTTCTTATGCCCAACACAAGTCCTCGCTACATGAGATGTTGTAGACAGGAGAATCCACAGGAAATTCATGAAACAGGGCCCTTCATAAATGGCGGGAAATTGGCGGCACAGCGTGGAGCCCTGCCTTCAAGACAAGCAAACGGTGCTAAATATGATGTTATTCCGCTCTGGAGTAGCACGGTCTGGGAGCACAGCTGACCTCAATGAGGAAAGAAGCAGGTGTCCTAGCGACATTCTGGCATGGAGGGTCCAGACTTGCATGCCTTTGGCATGCAATCAGCACACCAGTGGTGCGCCCGCCGAGAGTCCAAACTCAAATCGCAAATAAATAGGTGGTCGACATCTAAATGGCACGGAGTAAAATAGACTGCTAACTGCCCCTAGGATGGCGGTTGAGGCCGTCCAACAAGGAAGTAGAGAGAAGTGGTCTCAAGCTCGCTCTGTACAACGGTACCAAGAGTGGCAGATTGGAGACCAAAGCAAAGTTTGTTAGGGATCGCCTGCAGTTAGTCAGTGATTCCTTCTCCCCCATTAAAAGCTGAAAAGCTGGGTTGTGCAACTAAGCCAAGATTCAAACCAGTGCAAAGCGCAAGTCAACAGTTTCAAAGGTGCAGTTGTTCCCGAAAGTAAGCGTGAGTAAAGGAAACTAAAAACTTGACAAGCATAAAAATTCATATACTATTGCTGATGTCTTTTCTAAAACAATTCAATTAAAGTGCAACGTTCAAAAGATTCTTTCCTGCATCAGGTGCTCGTCCGCGCTCATATCAAGAATAAATAGGCGGCTGATAATTAAATGGCCAGGAGAAGACTAGACTGCTAACTAGCCTAAGATTGCGGTTGAGGCCATCTAACCAGGAAATAGAGAGAAGTGGTCTCAAGCTCTCGCAGCACAGTCAGTACCTTGGCCTTTCACCTACTGTGGTCCCACAAGTTTGAAACTTGAATGTTGCATAGATGCAAAAAAAAAATTTACACCACAAATTTTGTGTCGAGTCTTTCATCTCTATGAGTAATCAATAGGATGTTAACTTCTCTCAACTGTTCTCAAGCAGTTCAAGTGTTGTAGATACTGGTATCGGCAGGGATGATTGATAACATATCTTTAGGTCTTTCCAAGGATAACTTTAAAGAAACAGCCTTCACTACGAAATCGTAGCACTCGAAAGCTGTGCCTGCTGAAAAACAACACAGGCAATGTACATCTAGCACTAGATTTCTTAGTCTTTACCCCTACCGGTACAAACCATCCTAAGCGGAATGCGCGTGGTACACCCATCCACCCAGAAAGAGGGAGCCCACACCCTCATGCATCAGACACTAAAGCTCGCTGAATACAAGATCACTCTGATCCGCGTGCCTTGGGCACATTTTGATGCCAAAGATAATAAAAGGTAGGACTAGGTGGCCGAGAGTTCTTTCTACAAGCCACGAGAATCTGCAACTTCCTTTCACTACAAATCAGGCTGACAAATAAAATACCTCATGTAGTATTTGTTCCTGAAACGTCGACAGTAACTGATCACTGGCCCACAGCTGGACATGTGGTTGTGCACTAATTGGTTTAGTACCTTGAGACTGCTCGCCCGTGTATTTTATGCTTCAACACAATTTAAAATAACATTCAGCAAAGCAGAGCAAAATAGGGCATAACATATGGATCCTGCTTTGTGAGTGGGCACGACAGCAGTCTAATAATGGCACTTTCTCATAAATACTCGATTTGAAGCACACATTTATTACATACAAACGGTCAGTGCTAACTTGTCCTTTGATTTCTAGGCTGCAGCTCTAATGGGCTAGGATCTGTCACAAGAAGGATAGATGGAAAATGGTCCTGACGTCCTGCCCACTAGTTCTGCAGCCTAAAGATCCTCATATTTACTTTTGTAAAACTCTCTGCAGGTGTTGAAAGTTGGGGCACGTTTTTGTCATGTTCTACCATGAAGGTTGCACTAAGCTAATTGTTGGTTTCGTGTATTCATTGTAAAGCTTCTCAAATAAGGAAATATGGGATCAAAAGTGCGGCTGAAGATGTCTTTTGAGGTGCAGGCGCATGTAAGGATCTCCTTTGCGGTTCTGTCACTTGGTTGAACTTTTGCCAGTTTCGTTGGTGGGATCCCATGGCATTTTATCACTTCTGTGAAGGTCGTTGTGAATTAGTTTGTTAACTAAATCCTTCACAGGTGAGCTGACAACAGCCTCCTGAAGGGTCTGCTAGGGCCAGGCTCTGCCGTTATGGGTAGTCTTAATCGATCGAGTTGCACATTAATAAGTTTCGCTCATAAGTAAGAAGGAAACCGAGGCAGCCACAGTACAAGTGTAACCAACCGGGTGCACTACAGATCCTACACCTGCATTCGCCATGAAACATGGTATATAACATATGTGTAACATATAACATTAATTCTATCTACAAATATCTAAAACTGTCATGTAGCCTCTGGTGGGATATTAACATTCCCTTTATTTGCAAGAAATTATGCTGTCCTACTCAGAACACATCTGCTTGGAGTATTTAATGAGATTCCACAACTTAACCCCACAATATTCTATGCCTGAATTCCATAAAAATGAATAGGGATAAAACTTTAGCAGCTTGTATATTAATGCAAGGTAAATTCGGTGCTGAATTCTTTCGAGGTGTCTACAGGGCCTTATTCAAGGAAGGTAGCAGGGCAGAAGTGGTGCAGCAAATTCTGCCTGTTCCTTAACATTGCTGTGGAAAGTTACGATATAGCCAAAAAAAGGTCATTTGCGCAATGTTTTGGGCTTGTGACCATAAGGTAGTCCACAGATGTCTTCAGGTGTGGTCCTTTAGGCGTCTGACTACTCTTTGATGATCACCTGAAGCCCTGGAACTTGTGCTTTGGGAAAGGGCTAAAAAGGGAATTGACGATTGAACAGTTTTAATTGAAGTTTGAAGCCAGCACAAAGAGAACATGTTACAATAAGGTAATTGAGCCTTTGCCTGGTTGGCAGTGCATCCAGTCCAACAGAGTAGCAGAGCTTGGAGTTAGGCTGATGTTCAGAAGAGCTGGATGATGGCTCCTCAGCTGGCATTTGTGTTGGGTGGTGGATGTACAATCGTAAGCAGGATGAGCTGGAAATCATTCATTCATTAATAATGTACCCAAATGCTCAAATTCACAAGGCAAAACATCGTTTTTTCCAACAGAATCAACGTGTTTGTTGATACACTGGACAAAAAAGCAACAGTTTCCTAGAGGGAAAGTAACATTTTGTTTCTCTTACTGAGCTTCTCGTTCGGGTAGTTACAGCAGGCAAGTACTTTCAGTGTGAAAGAGAATGATTCAGATATGGCTTGGCATATTTATGTTGTAAATTTAATCGCATCAGGGAAAGCAGCAAGAGTAGTCTGTGGGTGTTGGATGTACAGTTGGTCAGTTAAAAAAGAAAAACGGCCAAGGGAGGACTTCCACCTGCTGCCAACCTTAAAAGAACGGCAAGACAGAGGAGGTGTAGAGATTAGCAAAGCACTAGCAGTCAGAGTCAGATGATCTGAAAATTGAAAGCCTGCATGCTTTATATTTACGTAGTTCCTGTGAGTGTGATCGGCAGTTCTTTCTTGAGACTGATGAAGATGGTTTCTAATTCTTTGGATGGTGAAATTCAACATTGTTTTGGGAAATATATAATTAGCTGGAACGTTGTGAACTAATAAGGGTTATATTTAATTATGGCATCACAGCTTTATCTGACATAAGGATTGGCTCAACCGTTTGAAATTAGGGAGAACTGGAAGGCATTGTGTTTGACAATTGAAATAGTTGGTCAGATGAGGGATTATCAGTTGGAATGGATGCTGGTGGAAATCCTCCTGGTCATCTCGAAAAAATAGCTTTGAATTGTGAGAAGTTAGCTGGAGGAAAAATGTTGATAGTCTTGGATTGCATGAAAAATTAAGTGTTAGGCTCAGGGGATGTGCTCAGGAGGGCATGGGTATTTGTTTGGAGATCTTTTTAGAAACGGTTGTATTTGATACAGTTGCATCATCTGCAAAGTCTTGTGATGGACAGGGGTGGTTAACTGAAAATGGTTTCTTAGGCAATGCTGTATCACCTGGGAAACGCTGTTTGGTTGGTGACTGTCCAGTTAACTTGGAGAGAAGTTTATCAGCTAAAATAAACGGAAGGTTAGATAGTAATCGCTGTGGTTGGTGAGATCCAGCGCTGAATTGATGGTGTTCATCAGAACTGTGTTTGATGGTGGTAGGCAGAGTGGCTTTTAGTAGTGGAATGGATTTTCATGCTGCAAAGAAACGAAGGAGACTTTTTGCTAGTGTGTGCTTGTTGGCAGAAAAAGAGATGCATTGTGGTTAGAGAACTGTCCTGGCAGAGCTGTGTACTTTTGGAATATTTGTTTCACGGAGAAGGAAGTGTGGTCTTTGGGAAACAGCCAAACCTCATTCCATTGCAATGTCTAAGCCCTTTTTAATCAAATCAGAAATATACACAAACCAGACACTTGCACCTTACAAATAAATGTAACAATACCAAAGCAAATATTTATGTCTGGATCATGGATAGGAGTGAACAATGGTTTTATTTATGACCTTCGCGAATGAGAAAAATATTACAAATATGAAACATCGGTTCCCTGTGATAGCTTTGGAAAGGATTATGCTAATTTAATATTATGGCAATTCTTTGGTAGATTGACCGTTCATTTGGGGTTGCTTGTTCAGTGTTTTAAAAAAATATATATTTTAAGTGTTTTTTAGTTCAAATCCGCTGGCACATAGCTGCTTGCTAGCTCTTGGACAAGAGCTGGTGATTGTCATATGTAGTCTGTTATCCCTCATCTTATAAGTGCTCCTTTAGAAGCTAAAGAGAGGTTGTGAACCCAGAGTCACTCAAGTATTAGGCAATGCACTGCCTATTCAATTCATAGAATGAAGATAAATCACAGTAACAAATCTTTTAAATAGATGGATGCGTTTATTCTCTGAACGCAACTTGGTAAAAATTCTAGTTCTAAAGCACACAATAGGACACTGGAACAGGAACTAAGGTTGGCAGAGCTTTTCCTCTAGCAAGCCGGAGAACAAGATCGCTCCGCTATGCAATCCAAGAAGGTAAGGAAGGAAAATGCTCACCAGAGCCTATTTTATGCCGACATGTTTCTGGACCATACATCAGTGAGCTGAATCATTGAGGGACACACCACTTCTGTTCAATGTTCTGGTGATGTCACTATGTTTCTTGTAGAGGAACTTTCATGTACGCCAACCAGCCAGCCCCAATTTACTCCACATGCTAGATTTAGGGTGGTAATATTTTGCAGAATTTTTCACATTTTCCTTTCATGAGGCAGAACACTTTGCTGTCTGTTGTTTGCCTGTCCAAATTATGCCTGTTCTCCAGTGAGCGCACCCTGCCTTCTACACCCTGCAGATTAACATATTAGTATGAAATCACAATATGAGTATGGCTTAAAATTTAAGAGTTGGAGAAAGGCATGTCCTTTAATTCCCTTTTACTGATACCTTCAGTCGTTGGCTTGGATGCTTTTATCCAGTGGAAAATTCGTCAATTTTCTAACATTCTGCAGAGTTCTCTGCGTGTAACTTTACTTAACTTCTACAGGGCATGTAATATACTTAACATGCACATATTCTCAAACCATAACACCCCAATTTTCAATATAGGTAATCACCTTACTCAGAGTGTACTTGATATTACCAAATGTCAAAGTGGGTCCAAAGACCCATTTGAGGGCAACATAATGTGTCTTTGGATCGCCCATTATAGATTCTCTCCATAACTCGCCATTTCGTTTTTTTTCTCTGTCTTTTAATATGGAATATCATTCTGCTACTAAGGAATTCCATGTCCTTCATCATACAGTGGTTCCCCTTTCACCGTCTTGTGTACAAAAGAAATATCCTGTGTTTGTGGATGTGTTTTGTTTGTACTAGAAGTTCTGAGATCCTCAGAACCAGTATTGAGTCAATGGCCACTCAGCATGTACATTTGTAACTAGCCCTGTGGGTGACTGCTGTGCATGCTTATTTTCTAAGGTAGGGTGGAGGGACATCTGACCCCTGCTGCTGATCATTTTCAACAGTAATTCAGAGAGCTCGACATTCCAAAATCCCAACTATACTTAAGGCAGCTTGATTTGCTCCCTGACTGGCTTCCTGAAAACGAGTACATCCTCCTCCAGGGCTGATACTTTGGGGTAATGTAGGAAGAAGCGAGACCAATAAAAACTGAAATACACATTGAACCTCTATTTGGAATTGATCCCTTAGTTACTATTTGTCCTTTCCAAGGGGGAATGGAAATGTTGTCTTGTTGCTTGAAAGAGTCACTTTATCACATTTCCAAGGCCAGTTTTACAGGGAGCAGTAGGTTTTGGGTGCATTGTTCATTGGGCGCTGTTCCAGGGCTATTGGGAGACAATTTGAAATTCATAGAGATATGTAGAGAACAAAAGGACAATGCTTGTGTTGCGGGGAGGGGAAGGGGTGGGAAGACATCAAAGGACAAGCAGCCCTAGCTTCAGCTCCTGCTAAACACTGTTATATGTTAATGCCAGTATTAATCCTTTGAGCCTTGGTGGGTCAGCTTGTTTCTCACCCAGCTCATGATGTGACAAGTTTGCATGATGTTGGTCCAACCTTTGCATATGAAGAACTCTTTAACCAGTTCAGAACGTCTTTCAATGTAGGGCTGGTCAGAATCAAAGCATGGGGAAAAAAACAAAAGTGGAAAGGGTCTATGGGAGATACGAGATTAAAGACCTAACAACACCCTACCCCTAATGAACTAATGAAAACACATACAAGGGGTGCTAAGGTCTATGGTGGCCTGAAATATCAAACGTGTACCCAAAAGGTAAAAGTATAGACTGTAGAAGGTGAGAGAGCAAAGCAAAAGTAAACCCATCAGCTCACCCATTGGCGGAACTTCATCATCTGGGATTTAGAAACACCAGCCTGGTGTCCACTAGGTGTCTCACCTTAAGAAAAATGTGAGTACAACAACTAGTATATGATACACCAGTGATGGAAATCTGGGTAGCAGTGTGTAAAGGGCTGTGGGAAGTGAAAAAAGTTGCAGTGTACAAAGCATATGTGCTAATAAGAAAGTGGTGAGATAAAATTGACTAGCATGGTGCCTAATAAACCTTTATTCAGACGGTCACCATGTTGACAAAATTAAAAGCAGAGTGTGAATGGATGTAAACATATATTACCATTCGTGGGTGAATCAATCGGTCGACATGTTTCAGCCTAAGGAGGCTTTCTTCAGGACCTAATACAACACTACTGCAACTGTGGTAGTAAGAAAATATCTGAATAACTAAATATGAGTGTACATACCATGCCAGTGACAATAACCTACCAGCCTTGTGTGAATAAATTGGGAGGAGATGAAGTCATGGTATATTGAAACCAACTGCTCCTGAAACACAAAAACAGTGTATACAGACAACCAGGTACACGTGTTGTAAATACTAACAAAGATTTTTGTTGTGTGAAAAAAATGAGACATAAAGACCACAGAGACATGGCTCTCTTATTGTTAATTGATTAGTTAATTAATCACTCAACCGCAATTGTGCTAGGAGATGGCCTCACCTCGCCTGGCGCTCGCTCAGGATAATGAGGCCCGCTCTAATAAGAAATAAAAAAGGAGGAAGAACACCAACATAATAACTGATTATGCTGGAAGCCTATATATTTCTTAGACCACTCAGTGTTTAAAAAGGCAAAAGTAGCAGAACACTAGTATTTGCTGGCCAAATTAATCGATGTATAGAAAAGGAAAACATTTTAAAAGTTTCTAGTAGCAGCTTACATGTAAGCTGTTAGTATGGAATAGTTCCGAGTTTTAAACATAATGAACAGGCAAGAGCAGGCAAAATATTAAAACCACTCATGCCTTGCAGTAAGTAAGTTCATAAAGCTTAAACAGATTGCCAAAATAAAGCTTAAGAACACGGAAAGAATGAAGAAATGGCAAAAATTCCAACAGAAACACTCGTAGGATGCAACAGCATGCTAGCAGCCAACAGCTATTGAGCACTCACCTGCCCGTCGGTACCTCGAATCCCTTCTGAGTCGAGGGGAAGATAACTCGACGGACAGGGAGGTGTGTCTAAATAACAGTGCGGCGGACCAAAAAGTAAACACTAAGAACGAGCCCATACACGCCTCGCGAGAAGCTGGATTGTATTCAGGGGCTGCGGAATGCGTCAAGACAACTGATTGGATAGAGACGTGTGAAAGCAGTATTAATTGTCCGGGTCGCTGGCCAATCAGGGAACATGGCCCCCGAAGCGGACTCATCCGCTTCGCGAATATTCACATCGTTATTTAACTTGTTTGCCACTAGAAAGCACAGTGAAATGTGGCATCCGAATGTATATCTTGTGTGATGCCAGTGAAAACCAAGCAAACACGTCTAGACAGTGCCGACGCACGCAACATGCGAAACCGGCAAACACTTTCAACCTCGAGCGTTGTAATACATCCGCTACTCCAACATCACTTTTCACATCTAGGGGAAAGGGAAAAGCAGAGAATATGTGGGCTTCGATAGCAGGCTAGTGGAAAAAGACTGGAAGCTGATAGGGTCAGAGACTGGCCAATCCTGTCGCGCAACCTGTCTCAACCACCAATGAGAAAAGCCCCGGCAATGTTCCGTGTTAGCCGGAGTTCTGTCTATCTGGCGCACTCAGTACAGGGATTATTAGCTTGTACAAACCAAACGACCCAGTCTGTTTGCATCCCTATGTCTGAAGAGCCCCCGACGGCATATGTCAGGAGCAACGGGCATCATCAAAAAGCCATTTGGGCAAATCAAAAGACCGCAAGGTAGTCTAAAAAAAACGTGTATGTGTCTGCTTTGTTGGAGATGAAGCTAGCCAACAAAGGTCGTCATAACCCAGAAATGAAACAGAAAAAAAACTCAGATCGTCGAGTTTAGGAAAAGCGCAACATGTGTATCCCTAATCCCATACCTGATAACAGACCATGTAGGAATTATCGTTATTTCATCGAGATCAGGTATTGCTCCTCGAAGAAATAATGTCGTAAATAGGATACCATTTATATGAGATGGGATTCATATAGTGACAACCTCGAACGGGCATAGGATGTGCTAGTAGAAGAGAGTAAACTGCATGGAGGAGTAGATACTCTAGTTTTAGTTTAATATAAATACTGTGCTAGTAGAAGAGTAAACTGCAAGGAGGAGTAAATACTCTTGTTTTAGTTTAATATAAGTACGCTGTCATTTAATGACGGTGCGGCGTACGAAAATGAGAAATTCTCAGGGCATATGAGACTGAGGGCTCAGAAGACATGGAGTGATTGTTAAAACCATAGTCTATAGGGGATTGCCAGACAGTGTGCTGAGCTCTCTAAATATGGATCCATGGGATCTCATCATTCAGCCCTCCTGTTACGCAATTCAGCCTAAAGATCCACTTCTGTTCCTTGACGAACAGATAGTGTGAAACATCACCGATGTGTGGTGGAATGAAGGGTTTTTCTATCACTATCCATTTCAAGTCTTCAACATTGTGTCTCATGGTAAGAAAGTGGTTTGTGAGACGTGTTGCCTGACGATTGCACCTAATGGTGCTCTTATGCTCCAATATCCTTAGCCTGACCTTTCTTGTTGTCATCCCTATATAACGTAGGGAACACGGACAAGAAATCATATATATCACCTTTTCGCTGTTGCAATTAGTGTGATGTTTCAAGATCCAGGGATGTGCTGTGCCAATGTCCACTATTAGGGTTTTCTCAGTTTGGGGACATACGGAACAGCAGCCACAGGGATAATGGCCCTGGAGAAGACGGAAGATTCCATAGGGTGTTGGTAGACTCCTGAGGAACCGTACGCGGTCTGGTGTGTACTAGGCCATCACAGAGGTTTTGACTCAGTTTAAAGGAAAACATAGGGCAGGGTATAGAGACTCCAGCAGTGTTAAGAATTCGCCAATGTTTTCTGATTATTTTTTGTACTTGGGTCGAAGCTGTACTAAAGGTGGTTACAAACGTCAAATTTTCCAGAGGAGGTTTTGGAACAGGTGGGGCAAGCAGGGCATCATGATGATTATTGGAAGCCCTCTTTTTTGCTTTGCGTATGATGGAAGATGGATAGTTTCGCTTCCTCAACTTAGTACTCAGATCTTTCGATAGGTCTACATAGTCACACATTTCTGTACAATTTCTACGTACCCTGAGGAACTGACTAAAGGGCAGATTTTCCCGAAGGGAACGTGGATGGTGACTTTGAAATTGGAGCAACGAATTTCTTGCCATAGGTTTGCGATAAAGTCTACTGGCCAAATGGCCATCTTTTGGAAAAATGAGTAAATCCAAAAAGGGAAGTTCTGTCTTGCTGTATTAAAGTGTGAATTTAAGAAATTGATTTTGGGCATTGAGCCAAGTCTGAAAAGCGAGTATCGATGTTGTATCTCCACGCCATATCACCAGGATATCGTCGATATATATTTTCCACAATATCATTTGTGTGGAAAAGGGGTTGTTGAGATCAAATATCGACTGTGTTTCAAAATGGTGAACGTAGAGGTTCGCCAGGCTGGGGGCGAAGACGCTCCCCATTGAGGTACCAGAGATTTGAAGGTACAGTGAGTCCTCAAATTGGAAGAAGTTCTCGGTCATGGCCATCCTGGCCAACTCCATAATGAAATTGACTGGAGTGATACTTGTAAGATCTTGAGATTCTAGCAGATTTCTTATTGTAAGCAAAGTTTCTTCCTGGGGAATACAGGTATAAAGCGATTCCACATCGAAACTGACCAAAAGGTCAGTCTCGATGTTGAAATCGACATCCGGCAAAAGGCGCAGTACATCCTTCATATCTTGTAGATAAGTGGGCATAGCTCTCACTAAAGGTCGCAAGAAAAAATCCACAAAGGTGGAGAGGGGCTCTAGTAGAGAACCAATGCCGGATATAATTGGACGCCCCGGAGGAGGTCTAGTTGGTTTGTGAATTTTGGGTAGGGCGTAGAAATATGGAGTCACTGGATGGGTGGTGATCAGAAATGAAGCTTCATGTGGTGTAATCCAGCCCTCCGCACTGGCCTCCTCTATTAAGTTCTTAATCTCAGATGTAAGTCTAGTAGTGGGATCTTCAGTGAGTAGGGTGTAGGAGTTGGAATCACCTAACTGTCTTACGTGTTTAAGTTCGAGCAGAGTGCTTAAGACAGTTAGGTGATTCCAACTCCTACACCCTACTCACTGAAGATCCCACTACTAGACTTACATCTGAAGCTTCATTTCTACCGGAGTACGAGGACGGTGCAACAGGTACAAGGCAGGCTCTGACCAGAAAAGCTGGTCAACCCCTTACCGCTTCACTCCTGGAAGCATTGGCTGAAAAATCTAAGCGCATATATGAGAAGGGAATCCCCCCTCTCACACTTAGAGAAACACCTTAGTGAGTGTAACACATAGCCTGGATTACATTCATTTTTAACCTGCACTACACTCTATTTTAAAAAGGTCCTGAGGAAAGCCAGATTTAGTTTAAGGCACTGGCTGAAACATGTCGACCAACTGATGGATGTAGGAGGTAGTAACTCCCCTCCCTTAAACATCCCCAAGCCTTATTTTAACCGCTGACGGGGGCGCAGTTATTAAAATTTAATTTACCCTCGGGTACTGGGACCCTTGCCAAGCCGTTTTAACTCACACTTCATTTTACACCTCACACTGCACTCTCAGTAAAATACCAGCTCCGCTGTAATCAGGCGTCGCAGCACACCCGGGACACATTAGGTGTCACTGGGTGGGCCCGATGATGAAGCATGCCACCAACCAGGTTGGTGGGTGAGGGCTTCATGAACTCACCAACGAGGTGCCCATGACAAATCTAATCAGAGTCCTAACAATATTGGTCATATTTAAGCTAGTCTCTTTTGATAACACACAGGTTATTGTCACTGGCATGGTATGTACACTCATATTTAGTTATTCAGATATTTTCTTACTACCACAGTTGCAGTAGTGTTGTATTAGGTCCTGAAGAAAGCCTCCTTAGGCTGAAACATGTCGACCGATTGATTCACCCACGAATGGTAATATATGTTTACATCCATTCACACTCTGCTTTTAATTTTGTCAACATGGTGACCGTCTGAATAAAGGTTTATTAGGCACCATGCTAGTCAATTTTATCTCACCACGTTCTTATTAGCACATATGCTTTGTACACTGCAACTTTTTTCACTTCCCACAGCCCTTTACACACTGCTACCCAGATTTCCATCACTGGTGTATCATATACTAGTTGTTGTACTCACATTTTTCTTAAGGTGAGACACCTAGTGGACACCAGGCTGGTGTTTCTAAATCCCAGATGATGAAGTTCCGCCAATGGGTGGGCTGATGGGTTTACTTTTGCTTTGCACTCTCACCTTCTACAGTCTATACTTTTACCTTTTGAGTACACGTTTGATATTTCAGGCCACCATAGACCTTAGCACCCCTTGCATGTGTTTTCAGAATCAAAGCATGCCCTTTTTTTTTTTTTTTTTTAGAAACCATGCATTTTGATCAGGGTACGTCTTAATGTAAAGGTCCAGATATCAGGTCTAATGATTTAGCTGTGTTCCTGCATTTAACAGTTGACAAAAAAGTCTCACTTGTCTCCACTGGCAACCGAACAATTTACCAGCAGGATAACAGCATCGGTCATTGAGGCTTTCTGTGCCTTGCCACATTGACCTTGAGCTACAGTCTCAAACCCCCAGTGATGTTGGTGATATCTTTACCAGACAAGAAGGTCAAATATTGGGTGGTTCTAGGAAAGAACGATTATTCAAAGTGCAGACTTGTCTCCACATTCATTCATCACGTTAGTATGGGACGAGTTAAAGAAGCTATGTAGGGAAGCAGACCAGAATATTCAACTGCAGTGTACTTTAGACCATACACAATTCTCAACAAACTGCAGTTTCATTGAAGTGTCTGTCTGGCTTTACCTAGGAATCTTCACTCTGTTCCAGGGTTGGCTCAAAGGCTCTGTTCTTGCATAGCATGCCAAAGGGATTGTTGTTGACCTCACATTTGGTAAGAGGTCTGCTCCACACAATTCCAGATAAACAGGACGGAATGGGAAGCAAAAGTTGTCCTGACAAAAAATTCAAACAAGCCATGCTCCTTTCTTCCAACATGCTCTCTGTTCTCTATTTCCATTCATCCACTCTTTCTCTCTCCTCTTTTTTTCCTTTCTCTTTTTTCTTTGATCCCTCCATATCCGCTCTCTTTGATTCCCCTGCATCACACTTTCCATTCTCTTAATCTTTGCTCTCTACTTCTGCCCCCACTGTGCCTGCTGCAATAAACCCTGTGGAGTTGGAAAGACTGATAGTGGTACTAGAAACAGCCATCGACTTTCGAAAACCCGACTCCAAAGGAAAGGACCAGGTGAGATAAATGGGCAGTCCAGTCCAGCAGACAAAGTCCTTGCTCGGTTTAAAGGCTGGGGACAGGGAAAGCAAAGTTACAAATATGTGACGCATGTGAGCCACCTGTAGTATTTAGGCCTCTTCAAGACTGGTTTGTCATGCATGATGGATCATCAGGCAGGAGTAGCAGGTAATTTCTGAAAAAGTCGGAAACTTTTACTTTTTATCCATAGAGGGAAGCGGCCATTGGTCCTTGTTTAACTGACGTCTTCGATGAAGTGGCACATCTTACAGGTGGGGGCCTGAGTTTACAGCTTTTACTATCTGTGCACATTGGTTGACAAAGGTTAATGGATCCCATAAATGATTTGTTTTGGATTCAAATCTCCCATCCAGCAGCTGAATTAATGTTACCCCGCAGCTGATTACGCTTCTCCATGAATTTTAACTGATTTTACCATTGTTGTTTCTTTTACATTGTTGAATTGGGTACTTCACTGCTTTTGCTTTCTTGTGTACACGTGCTCTTTGTTACGTTAAGGTGGGGTTGATGCTGTCATAAGCACTATGTGAATAAAGACACACAAGCAGAAGGAGCATATAAATGACCGATGAAGACCGATCAGGGGCAAAAAAGGTTCACATTTTCATAAACACTGAAAAAGTTTGAATGGTGTTTTTCCTGGGGTGGATGACCTGAGGGATAATTCTTAGGGGTGCATTTAATTGCAGATTCCTCATCTTTTGAATATTCCCTTGGTTCCAGAATGGATCCAGATACTTTTTTAGCAGGGCTTCTGCGTGGCAGTAGGTGGCATTGTGTTGCACACTAGTTCCACACTGCACCAGAAATGTTGGAGTGAAGCTGCCTGTAAGAGCCACCCCTGCATGCAGACACGAGTTTTCTGTCCCTTCTTTGTCTGCACCACAGAGGTAAGCAGCCTATTCTTCTGATGGTTACTAGTTACTTCTAACTTCAGATTGCTCACCTTTGACAAGATACCAAAGCAGTACCTCTCAAAACTGGAGGATATGAGTAGTGAATTCAAATCAGGAAGTCCTGCATAACCGAGTGGCATTACCACTGGAGCAGACTGTCAAAGCCGGAGTGCTTTGTGAATTTATGCACGGATTCCCATGTCACACTCTGGCAGATGTCATGGGCAGGCTCCCATCACTCTAGCACTGCCATAGTGGCATTGGTTCTGGTAGAATTGGCTTGTCACCCTAGAGGGGTCTTTCTTGGCCACCGCATGGCAGATCTTCATATAGATGACAAATCACCACAACTGGGTCCTCTTCTGCATAGCCTTTCCTTTCTTCACCCCAGAAAACCCCACAATAAGTGTTATTCGGTTACAACTAGAAAAGGTAGGACTGCGTATGATGACAATAGCACTTCAGAATGTAGGCACTGAGTCCATCTACACCATCTGAGACTGTTGGTCCAATACCTGGCTAGCTCACAGTGCCTCACCGAACCCCTAACCTTCCAGAGGTAGCAGGTGAGTTTGGCAACCTCAAACATGACACTCCGATCCCCAAAGGAATTGTGGAAACAGATCTTACCCCTTTCGTTTTTTGCTCATGTATGCCCTTGGTAAACCCAAGAAATGTACGAATAACGTTTTCAGTACATTTATTGAAACATTCGTAATCTTGCATAGAGAGAATGAGCTGGGATTATTAGGCAGATAAAACAAAGCAGAGTAACCAGCATTATGAACATGACATGGTGAAGAGAATAAGCAGTCCAACCATGGTAGTCTAAAATATATATATATATATGTACAGTCGTTCTCTGCAGAGTGGAAGATCAGCATCAACAGAGCTGCATGTCAAACTCAGGATTCGTCCCAGGACAGTCATTACTGGAGTGCCCCTCTCATCTGTAAAGGGACAGTGCACTGTTTATATAATAAAACCACTGTGTTAGAGGTACAACTCTGATGTGTCTAAATGTAGAAGCTGTCTCCAAACAGGCATGCGAACTCTAGGGTGTCTTATTCTGTGTTCCTAGCCTTGAACAAAGTGTACAGATTATGTAGCAGGAAAGGCTTTCAAAACACAAGCAGCATGTACACTGTCTTCTTAGAACAATATTGTGCAAGCAAAACATGTAAAAAAATAACATAACTAAAACAATGTCTGCTAATACGTGTAAAATATAAAACTAAAATGGAGAACCAAAGTAGTTTCAAGAGGGCCTCACTACAAGAGATGATCATCAACTCTTTGGGTCTTGGCCTTTTTGGGAACCAATCGCTAGAGCCTCTCCTCGTTTGTGGAGTTAGGAGGAGTAAAGAGCAGTGGTAGAGTGTTTGATTTTCCAACATGGAAAGGAGTGACAACCTTTGATAAAAAGACCGCCCAAATCGTCAGATTCAGTTAGTCCAGAAAGAATGTAGTGTAGTGTAGGGTGGGCGCACTAAAAGTGCCTGCAGTTCACTCACGTAACACTGATGTAATCACATTGAGGAAGACAGCTTCCTTGCACAGGCAGGAAGGGCATACACCTAAGAAATGTTATTACCAGGTTATGATCCCACTGAGGATTCTGAAACGGTTTGGGAGGGAACATGTGTCAAACATGTAACTAATGGTGTAAACAAGGACTGCTTTTTGGGGAAATGCAGAAAGACGTAAAGGCCTGACAACCTTTTACGGTGCCCACTGCACGAACGCCTGACAGCATAGCGTATCCACCAGAAAGTGCATTAGCGAAGCGACTTGTTCATTAATGCAGTGTCTGGTGCCTTTAGAAGGATGCCCTGCGTTCAGGTTGGAGATGAGAAAATGTCCATGCATGGATTAATGAGGAGGGGATGCACTTGTGCATCTACTGGTGACAGTACAAAGAACCATGGATACAACACAATGATGATGTCGTGCAGGGACACAGCGGAGTGTGTGTATGCCTAACTGGTATTGACGACTCGATCGACTCGCAACTGCTCATTCATCGATGTGCCACATCCTCACAGTGTCCTGATGCAGGAGTAGCAAGAAGCTGCTCCCGATTAATTTTGTCTGGTGTGTAGTAAGGCTGCTTTTCCCTTTCGGGTTTGGCTTGTTTCTCCCTTTTGGTCAGATCTGTTTCAGTTGCTCCTGCGAGTAGCATTTGGGATTCTTGGACCACCACGAATAAAGGGTGGCTCTCGGAAGCGGATTTTTCTAAGTTGCTCAATGTGTTTTATAAAAACTAATTACAACCACTCTGGAAATGTCAGTCGGTCTGGACTGAAGTCCGCTTCCCTTCATTCTCAGAGGTAATCTGGCTAGTTAAAATATTAAGGGCCCTGCATTAAGAAAAAGACAGCCTCAGAAGCCCGCTGCTTGCACTAATGATAAAGAGCAAAAGAAAAAGCCAGGGCTCGAGTCGGGGTACCACGCGGGTGGACGGCGTCCCCCCACTTATTTTACCGGGTGGACGCCGTCCCCCCTGCCAAACAGCTGGACTTCAGTCTTTGGCCTCTCTGGGACGAGATCGGAGCGCACCTTTTGTGACGTCACTTCCCGTCGTGACGTCACTTCCCGTCGTGACGTCACTTCCGGTGACAGCGTCCCCCCACTTCTCTTTTTAGGACTCGTGCCCTGGAAAAAGCCCTTTTCAACACAAAGTGTATTCCAGCTGTGGATATAATAGGTTGCAATGCTTACCGATGGAATCCGTAGGAGGCGAGCGCTCACTTCCGGTCGCGTTTTTGCCTCCCGCATAGGGTGACCAGAATTTTAAAGCCAAAAACCGGGACATTTAAAAAAAATAGAAGGACTACAATTTTACTTCAAGTGATGAGAGCGCTCCTCCGCAGAGAATTGCAGAACAGGCAGTAAGAACATACATAAAATGCAATGTTTAAACCCAGTAGCTTGCCTGTTAATTAAATTGCTTTCTTGAAACAACTGCTAACTATACCTGCTTTGTAAAACATAAAAAACACCTCCCACCGTTTTAGTCAACCCTCTTTAAGAACCGGGACATGAGCTACATTTCTTGAAATGTGCTGGGACAGCTGGTTGAAAACTGGGACCGTCCTGGCAAAACAGGGACGCCTGGTCACCCTACTCCCGCAGCCTTTGGTTCCATGAGCACGATGGCTTTGCAGTTTTGCATTTGTTGATTTAGAAACCTAGGCTAGCTTTTGCTGCCTGGTAAATCCAAATGGATTACTGTTGCCAACCAATGTGTACCTGGCAGAAAGCATGTACTCTTTTTCTGGTATTATTAGACCTGGGCGAGCAGTATTGCAGCTCAGGGATGGGAACGACCCTTTTTCTCTCCCTTAATTTAAAACTTTAAAATGTGAGACCAGGACTGTGATCACATGGACAGTAGCTTTTTGTCTTCGACGTGTCAATACTTCAAAGTGCACATTACTTTGAATCATTGTTTTCTTAGATTTGAAGTACTTCTAAGGGCCACAAACGTTGGTTGACCTTCTTACATTTTCTCCACTTGTTGTTCAGACTTGTAGGCCTTCTTTCCTGTCACCTGTGTCCAGGGGTGTAACACATAACACATGCCCCTACTGTACAGGGGGCCACCAGCGTTTCAGAGGCCCTAAGCTCTTCAGGAGGCCCCATTTCACCTAAGAAATATGAATATCTGTGAGATATGGAAGATTCGGAAGGCCCTCTTCACATTCTGTGGGGAGCCCCATTCATTTTACATTACACCACTGACTATGTCAGTGTATATAGCACCATTCAACCAGTAACATGCCCTTTCTAGGTCGAAGCCTACGTTCACTAAAGACATCTTGGGGACTTTCAGAAAGCTTCCCAGGGAATGCATTCCACCCGTTGCTTACCATTGGCTTTGTTACTGACATTTTCTGGCCTTCCATTTGCAGGCTTTATTTGTTTTCGACTGTCAGCTTCAGCTTGTCCCTACCAAGGAGCAACGCTGTTTCACACTACCTCTCCTTGTATTCTTCCACAAGTGTTTCTTTCTGTAAACAGGCCTGTAAATCTTGTTTTTAGCTTCTTACATTTGCCGTGCATTCAAAGACAGAGGTCAAATGCCAGGCTCTGTTTTCTGAGGGAGCTGGTGTTTACTTTTCTTTCTCTGACTTCAAAGTGAGAAGATTTATGTGACAAACTCAATGGATACTGAGGGTATGAAAGAGTATTTTTTAGCATACAACAACATTTAAATGAACTGTGCAAGTTTTTCAGAACTTCTAATTAGGAAAGCACAAATGAAGCAGGTTTTATTGTTAATTCTAAAGTGTGTTGGACATATACTTTAATATGATCAAAACAAATTAATGCACTAGGTGGTGTGAGTTCCATATATTGTTTATGTACTGTATACGTTTTATTAGTAAAACTGTACGTCTGTGCAAATGTAATAGTCATTTGAAATGAAAATGTGTTGTCTGTAAAGGTAGTGTGCTACCACACTATGCATACTCCACTCTTCGCCACTCCACTCTGCAATACTCAGCGCTAGTACACTCTGCACCTTTCTACTCCACGCCACTTCACTCTATGCCTCTCTACTCCTCGCTACTGCACTTTGCACCAATCTACTCTGCCTATGCATTTAACACCACTACACACTATCCCACTGCACTCTACGCCGCTCTAGTGTAGGCCACTCCACTTTCGTTTGGACAACCCCACTCCAGTCTATGCCACTCTGCAAAGCTGCACTCTATGCCGCTGTACTCTATGCATTCTACACTCTACACCACTAAACTCCATGCCAATACACTCTATGCCTGTGGTGCTCAATGTATGGCCCACAGGCCACTGGCAGCCTGGCAGACCTTTCCTTGTGGCCCACTGACCTCCCCTTAGGAACGAGCAACAGAGAAACCAAGCTGCTCAAGTTATATTTTTTTCCTGTTACCTAAGCAAGTTAGTTTTATGAATCTGTCAGAGATGTTTTAAGGCATGGGCAAAAGGGGCCCTGGCCAAGCCCTGTTTTGCAGAGAGTATTGCCCTGTTTTGCAGAGTATTGCCCGGAGGACCATAAATAATTCCTAAACATATTGTTTTAAATACCGGTTTCCCTTCATTTATTTTTAATGTGGGTGAAGTGTGAGTCTATTACAGACATTTTGCAGATAAATGTTTTTTTTTTACTCATGCAACATCCACAAAAAAGTTATTTTAAATCACGACTCGATCACACATATGAGAAATTGGAGGGAGTCATAGATTTTATTTGCAGTTATTTAGTGAGCTGGTGCTGTATTACAATATTGAAAACACACGTGGTCCCTGAATATTAGATGTAAACACATTAAGAGTTTGGACAAGTGTGCCTGTGCACTGTCAGTGACCTGGCCAAAGAGTGCATGAAAGAGCTGAAACTAGATCATAACTTGAATGCTGTCCTGAAAAGGGCCCCCAAAATCCTTAAGATGTCCCTGGAATCTGGGCTTTTTCTATAATTACTTACAACTTATTTTATTATTAGGGCAGCACTGCAAATAGAATAAGCGAAAATCACTGTAGAAACTAAACCCAGAATCAGAAAAAAAGATAACTGTTGCTAGGATATATTTCTTTAGCTTTTCTGGCATGCACTTTATTTCTACAGCAAATTCAGCAGTACTGCCAGGAAAATATACGGGAAGTGTGAATGTAAGTATAATAGGCTGAGTTAGTAAGTTTGGAAAGTGGGCCAGCAAGTACTTAAAAAAAATATTCTGTTAATACTTGGCTGTGTTTAACCTAAAAGAAACTGCCTATGCTTGTGATGCACATATCTTAAATAAAAAAAGTAATGCAGGTTAACAAATATGTGGAAATGCGTTGTTTTGGTAGGAAAGCACAATTTGATCACTACCAAAGATGCCAAGGTTCCCAGGTCCAGGAATAGTGTACTGCTCCAGTCAAGGCTGTGTTTTTTTAAATCTTTAGATTTGTAGTCTTGTTTTTAAGGGAATACACAAGAATACTAGTCCCAGAATCAAAGAAAAAACTTGAACTGGTGCTGCACATCACTTATGGACCTGGGAGGGACACTTAGAAGGGCTGCTACAGACTTTGTATATCTGTGTGTGTAATTGAAGGATCTCTGACTTGAATCCTGTCTGTTTCGCGACCGCATCCCTGACGCCTGATCATCGTACCATCCTTCACCCGACCGCTGAACGCCCCCTGACTCTGACGGTCAGTGGACTCCCTTATCCTCTTTGGTGTTCATTTCCACCAGACAGCATGATCACTAACATGGCGACATCCCTCCAATTTTCACCCTTCAAGATGGCGTCTAATGAGGTCCCCCATCGAGAATAGGGGGAGTGATCTAGGAGACACCTGAAAAAGAGGCGCTAATAAACTAGGGGCCCCTGAGAATTCAAAGAGGAATGTTTAAATGGGGACTGGCCCAATGGAAAACCAGGGACAGAATCTCTTGCCTGACCCTAAGATGGCCACCACAGTGGTCCTTTATCACGATGAGCTACTACACTTAGACAAAAATTGGACTTAGTCCAGACCTTGTGCTTATCCCTCCTCCGTCTCACCTACCAGGACATTGAATCTGTGAATTCACTATTGACCGTTAAGACCTAGCACTTTAGCTGATGCCCGGTGGAGCTACCTTGATAGCTATTGAGGAGGGAGATGAGCTGTGTACTTACCCCTCGGCCGTCACCTACCCAGCCGGACTTTGGGGAAACTTTCCTTCGTCTAACTGCCATAGCTCCCTCCTACCCTTTTACCTGATCCCCTTTACCCCTATACGCTCCTTATCTCGTCCTCTATGCTCCTTATCCCGTTCTCTATGCTCTTTTATGTTTCTAGAAGCTGATGTAACTTTGTAACAATGTGCAACCTCATGTAAAGCGCTCTGATACCTCCGGGTCTAGCCAGCGCTATATAAAACTCATCAAATAAATAAATCCTGGTTGGTGCACTGGGGAAATGTTATGGGTATTTATTGCGCTAGTAGGTCCTATCCTGTAACAGTACAGTAGGCTATATTTTATTTTTAAAGGCATAGGTTACACACAGTATAAGATAGCTTCCTGCAAAATCATGCATTCTTATAGACTTCATTTAGGCAGGAGACTCCTGATTTTTTAAGCAAAATACAGCTTTATTTTAAGTGCCTCCGGCCAAAAATTCCCTCTGTTTCAATATAAGCCAATAGGTAAAATACATTCCCTCCTTTACTTCCCCCCAAAAACCTCCCACTTCGAAAATGTCGGTACATATGCAAAATATGCAAAACCAAGATTTAAAAGAGAGCATTTTCCAGTAATCTTTTGAAAAGGTGTGGTTTATTTTCAGTCCAGATAATCCCCCCTCCTACCCTGTTCCATGGACATGGCCGAGCATCAATGAGGCCCTTGATCACATCACAAACTGTGGTTTGTGGCCCCTAAGAAAATGTTTACCGATACCCATGCACGTAGTGATACTCAAAGTACGGCCCCAGTGGGGGCCACATGCGGTCCTCCTAACCTTTAGCACTAGGCTGCTGCTTATTCGAATCAACCCCAACATTAAAAAAAATTAGATAAAAGAGCAAGCATTTGTTTTCAGATAAATTGAAGTTATATAAAGGAAGTAACTATGGTTTCCTGCACCACCTAACTTTAGGAACACTTTCATTTTTAAAGACAACTTGAAACAAACACATGAAAATATGATAGTCTCTTCAAAATTCAAAAACTATATTTCATTAACATGCAGATTTGTTTTACCTTAGTACAACAGATATCAGAGCACTGAGAAGTAATTTTTAGGTGATATTTTTCAAACATAAATTTAAGAAACATTCATGCTTCTTTCCCCACACACTGACAGCAATTGCAATAGTGAACTAAGAGGCAAGTCACTTGATAGGTTCACTCTTTGGGTGGCCTGGGTTGCTATTCTGCATGGACAACATAATAGTTTATTAAGCCATATACAGGAAAATGTTTCATACAGCGCTCATCCTAAAGTCATGAATTTCAAGGTTCTCATATGGGATAGTGAAGAAAAAGGGGAAATTAGATATAACCATTGCCTCAGATCACACCGTTTGATCAAATGGGGAAGCCGGGATTGACCCCCGGTCACACCACAGACCAAACTTTGTGGCCCTTGGGAAAATGTTGCGAGTACCCCAATGCGCAACAGAATTGACACTGGCAGCAGTGAAGGGCCTCCTGTTCCAAGTGGCCTGTCTCTTTCAGTACTAGCCGCATTGCAGTAAACGCTACTCTTCCTTCCTCAAGCTATATGTCCAAGTTTGTGCCTTATTTAAGCACCATTTAAGACACAAACTCACATTGCCTTGTTTTGAACGAAGAACCCCTTCAATAATTCTGTTCTGGGGAAATTATTTGTTGCCTAAACAACCAAAGATGGTTACTCTTCACGTGTAAAATCTTTTCGGTATAAAAATTAAGCCAGGCCTGTTGACTTTGTCAGCGCTTGCACCCACACACATCCAAAGAGTGCACTTTGTGCCAGGCATTATGCTTCAGTGACCAGGATTGGACGTATGCCCGTGTGACAACACACGAAGTATTTCCTCAAAGATACACACAACTACTTAACAATAAATGTTTTTCTTTGCGTTTCTGTTTTATACGTATTTATTTGAGCAGCGCGCCCTTTCATCCTCTTGCACGCCGTGAGGTGCGCCCCCTGACATGTACCTGCACGAGTCTCTCCGGGGGTGTTTGCAGCCTCTCCTGTGCAGGAGTAAAGGAGGCAGCTGGTGCGGATTTGAAACAGAATAGTGCGAGCGCATGCCTCGGCCCAGACAGCATTTACTGATCCGTTATTGTTTTCTGACACAGACGAAACATATGGATCTCTGACATCTGCTGCAGGCAAGGAATGATCCCTGTCAGTTCCGGCAGCCATCAGGGACCCCAGATAGCACAACTTCTGCAAACTTTTCAGTTCAGCTTATTCATAGAAAATTCCTGCTTCTGTTGTTCTTCAGCGAGATTAACTTGAAGCAGAATGTACAACCAGCCCCATGACAGTTGATCTGTCGAGTTGAGTTTGCATGCAGCACTGGAGCTGAACAAGCGAGCACTGTTTGCTGCAAGAAAAGGAGAGGGAAACCAGTCCGGCACAATACTGGCTAAGGCGCCTGACCTTGGAGTAGGCTAATCCAACTGACCAGCTGACACATGGTGCAGGCAAATACTTCCCAACATGGAGCGATAGCTTGAGTGCATACCCGTGTTCAGTCGTGTGCGGGTGCTGTGCATTGAAACATCTGTATGTTACATTTACATATCTGTAGTAAACCAGTTTGGCGTCGACGTGCTGAATAAAAAAAAAAGGAGGATTTAAAATGTTTAAGAAGTAACACAACATGCAATCAAAGTTGGCTTAAAGGGCACAATTAAAAAGAGAAAATATTAGAAAAATGCAAATTCAAAGCGAGAAAACAGCAAAGCAAAAAAGTAAGTAAATATAGAGGGCAAAGCACATTGTAAATAAATGCAATAGAAGATTAGTCCTACATTATAAAAAGGGGAAAAGATGATTTGCTGGAACCTGCCACAATAAAAGAAGCTTGGGAACCAAGTGAAGGGGACGTCTCTTAGAGAGTGGAGGAACAAAATGTTGTATGAGAATTGTTGCATTTTTTTTATCTGGGCAATGTCTGACTAGCTAAAGTTGGAATTGATTGTGTGTGGTAAATCACCCTCTAGTGATAAGAATGTTGTTAACAGATAAGCTACCTTTCCCAATATAATGCCTCACATATGAGGAGTGTGTAATACAAAAGGAAGGCTGTGCTCGATTATGCAGGCCCATATATGTAGATGCATTAATGGACTGACAAGTAATGTAAGTGGGTGGACATGAGATACAGGAAGCCTAGCGAGAAGAACATCACCTAACAATGTGTCTTGGGAGAACCATAGGGTCAAGGACTGGGGGGCAAGGACTGTTAAGTCACCTTCTTGAATCCCCCAAGAAAGGGGGACATCTGCCAGTAGCTGTGCTGTCACCTCGCGCAGAATAGTATACATGAAAGATGTCAAGTGTCTTCTTTAGAGTGCCCTAGTTAGAAGGGATAACTTGACAATCTCGTTGCTTTTTATTGAAGGTGGGGATTAGTAGTGGAAAAATCAGGAAGGGCCCAGACTCTCTCTGACATCAGGCAGGAGAAAAAGAGCCAGGCAGATTCCGGACATAAGGCTTAAGGAGTAGGTAAATGCATCTAAAAGCAAAATCAGTGGCAACAATAGTAGCAAGGGACAAAAACGCAATGAAAATAAGGGAATCGATGCAGTGTGACGCTTACAGCACATGGAATTGCTTCCTTATATATATAGTATTAATAGGAACTGACATCACATGAAAGAAGTGTGCCTCATCTTGGATAAGAAGTCTCTGTTAACGTTCTGTGGTCAACCTACCATCTTGAAGAGGGCTGGTTATATAGCTTGACCACTCATCACTGGAAACCAGGTCAATCACCAATTATAAGAAGCATTCATTTATCATCTCCTGACAAACGCTGCATTACTCAGTGCTGCCTGAGCCATCCAGGCCAACTCCAGCATGTTCAGCAGTACTCCAACATGCTCATTGAGCACCCACCTGTCAGCTGTGAGTGTGGGGGCACCAGTGCGGGTCAGATGGCATGGCCACTTTGCAGCATACCCAGCGCAGTATCTCATAGCTCACCACATGTTAGTGTGGCCCACATTTCTTCCTCTGGAATGTATCCATCGCCATGCTTGGCACATTTACAACACACAAGCAAGGACAGTGAGACAGAAGACAGACTTGGAGGTCCGTTATTATATTTTTGGAGTTTCTGTGTCTGGAATTTGCAAGAACTACTACAGTTGGCAAGTGTGGACATACATAAAGGACCACGGCAACACCCACTAAAAGCCATTATGTTTCAGACATAGCATTGGCAAGAGCAAGCCCCGTGAGAGAGGTCAATGAGGATGAAACTGCTTTCTCATCACTTGCACTGGCATCCTCTGTATGCCCTAGTGCACTTCTCATTTGAATTACCCCTGTCCAGTTGGTTCCCTATACATGCATAACTTATCTCCTTCACGCAATTGCCATTCTGTTGGCTTCCTCTGGGTCCCAGTGATATAACAGTCCCACCATAATGTGATCATTTTAAAGGCGTTAGACAAGGAAACCTAAGAATTGGAATGTCCTTAAATGCATGTGTTGTGTGATGGTCTGGGGCCTTTTGTTGATAAGCGGGTACCAAATTACACAGATGATAATTCTGGAGGTCAGGTCACATTTTAATCATTAGGGTCTCTTGTCAGATGCAAAAGAGTGTAATAATGCAGTAATATATCATGGAAGACCGAACAGCTATAGTGTGCGGTACTGTAGGCCTGGTGATGAGGCGGTTGTTTAATGCAGTTGCATTAATATGGTTGGAGAAAGTGTGCTTGATGGATCTTGAGTGGACGGAGTCACAGATGAAGATAATAGGTTGATTATTGAAATGCCATTCTTCACTGATGTTAAATATACTTAGCAGAGTGGCTGAGCTCCCCCGGATAGTGTTTATTGTGAACTAGGAATAACATATAGCAGCAGTAAGTCTGACTTCACACCCTCTTCAGAAACCTTAGAAACGGTTATTGTTAACTCTAATACTGTCTTGGGTTTACATCAAATGAGCAAAGGCTTCTGATAAAGTATACTACTAATAATATTGTTGAGCAGCCAAACTTTGCCCCCAGTTCCATAACTCTGTGTTATGATTCTGGACTGGCAAAGGGGATGGCTGCGAGCTGGAAACTATAGTCCAAGGCTCCTTTAGCGAGACTCCACTCTAAGATACCCACCAAACTTCATCATTATTCCAGTATGTTCCTTTCTGATACCAGCTTCTTTCTACCAGGCAGTTCCTTCCCTAACAGTATATAAGAGCCACTAATCAGAGTGCCAGTGCAACTCCTCCAGCTTGCTCCTGCTGTAGGATCCTTCTCTCTCTCTTTTTTTTTTACATTTCTTTATTAAAGGTGAAAAACCTCACAATTGGGCCACCACCCATATACAAACCGTGAATGTTGGTGGGAGTGTCATTGGGTGAACATTAGATTGGCCAGGATTCCTCACCCTTGCTCTGCTTTAGGCCAGTCAGCTCTAGCTCTGCTGGAGTCCTGGTCTTACTTCAGTTCTGCTCAAGTTCTTCCAGCTCCAGTTTCAGCTCTGCTCCAGTCCAGTCGTGGTCTGACTCCGATACAGAATGTCCGTGTCGCAAGAACTTTCCAACTCGAAGCCCAATGCACTGGACATTTTTTTGAGCCTTCGGTTTTTCCTTCTTGTGCTGTCAGGTAATGCTTTGTAGAAGGAATGCTGTCTATAACTGGCGGAACAAGTGGGACAGGCAGTGTGGCTTCAAAACAGGGCTGGCCCTCTCTTAGACCCTTTTAGAAAGAGGTGGTGGATCAACCCTTTCATACATCTCTTGACACTGCATTATAATCAAACTGCATTTATAAGTGAAACGATTCTACTTAGGAGTGTGTATTTTATTTGATTAATTTTAGTGAGCAGTACAAAATGGAGGAACTTCCTGCACCAGTCTCATATGCCTTGACATATTTTGTTTGGGTAGACCATAACATACAGTGATCAGCAGAATCCCAGCCCTCTGTGGGGGCAGGAGTGGTGCGCGTGGATGCAACTGGAGCAGTGGTGATGTCCAAGAGGTGTTGAGAGTCCAGGGTATACCATGGGAGGTGGATGGATGAACAGCCGCTTAAAACTGAATTCAGACATGACGGAAGTCCTAATCCTAGGATCATCCCCCTCTGCATGGGACAACTCATGGTGGCCACCGGCCCTGGGCAGCGCACCGAAACCAGCAGACCATGCCCGCAACCTGGGATTCATTCTAGACTCCTCCCTCTCGATGACCAGACAAGTCAACGCCATCTCATCATCATGCTTTAACATCTTACGCATGCTCCGAAAGATCTTCCGATGGATCCCCATCGAAACAAGAAAGACGGTCACCCAAGCACTTGTCACAAGCCGACTGGACTACGGAAACACCCTCTACGCCGGAAATACAGCCAAATTACAGTAAAAACTCCAACGTATTTAGAACGCCTCAGCCCGACTCATCCTAGACATACCCCGCCACAATCACATATCCGGTCACCTGAGAGACCTTCACTGGCTCCCCGTCAACAAGAGAATAGCCCTATACGACCTAGGACCCAGATACCTCAACACGCGCCTGACCTTTTACACCCCCACCCGCCAACTACGATCGTCCAATCAAGCCCTCGCCACAATTCCACGCATCCGAAGAGCCACCATGGGAGGAAGATCATTCTCCTACTTAGCGGCCAAAACCTGGAATTCTCTCCCCACCCACCTCCGCCTTACACAGAACCACCTCTCCTTCAGAAAACTCAAAACTTGGCTATTTGATAAGTAGCGACCCCCCCCCCCCCCCCCCCCCCCCCTCAAGCGCCTTGAGACCCTCTGGGTGAGTAGTGTGCTATACAAATTTTGACTTGACTTGATTTGACTTGAGGACTGGTGTGGTCAGCAAGGGGCAGCACCAGTGATGGGACTGATCAGATGGTGGGATGGGCGCTGATAATAATTATTAATGGGATTCTAGACTTGTCTTCAGTAAATCCACTTAATGAAAGGTAGCACGAAGAAAAAGCCTGAAACGTATTGACTGGACCGATGGGTTGGTGGAAGATGCTGGACAGTCTTAGACTTGGGAGTACTTCACTCTTCCTCACGCTACTACTAAACTGCATATATTTTCATTTGTAGTATTACCAGGGTTCGAGTCGGGGTACCATGCGTGTCGACGGCGTCCCCCCACTTATTTTACCGGGAGCTCGATAACTGGAGAAAATGAAGCCACACATTCACTCTTTGGCCTCTCTGGGGCGAGATCGGAGCTCATTCAGAACGGTGCTCACAATTTGGCTTCTCTGGTGCAATCGCATCTAAAGGGTGAGCGAGCGGAGGCAATGAGTCTCATGGTGCAAGCCACCTTTTGTGACGTCACTTCCTGTCATGACGTCAGCGTCCTCCCACTTCTATTTTTAGGACTTGTGCCCTGAGTATTACCTCTATTATTAAGCACTCCTGCTTTGAGTATGTTAAAACTGTGACCATAAAAGTTGTTCATCCGACAGCGCTGTAGAGCTGGATGTTGGCAGCATAAATGATGTCATGCACTAGTTGGTGGTGTAATTTAAGGAAGTTGCTGCTGTGCCCTTGGGGTTCTGTTGTTTCTCGACCATGAACGCGAGTCTAATCGGGAAGGCGTGAGGGGAGCGCGCGCCGCGCAGATACAATGGCGCATGAATAGCCGCGCGCTTCTGTCCTGTTCGTGCCACGGCCGATTATTTAGGGATTGTGTGTAAAGCATGGAGGCCGCGCTTGGTCCTGTAATTGACTTTTAGTTTCACTGTCTTCGCCTGCTCAGTGCCCGGAAGGAGGTGCCCCATCAACAGGAGGCCTCAGGCCTGGCTTCCTGGGCTCTGACGCACTAATTAATTTAGCTGCCGCAAAGTTTACTTGGGGCCCCAAAACAGTTTCCATTGGAAACTCCGAAGACTACAATCCGTTCCCCGCCTTCCTTCCGGACCCCTATCTCTGCTGATATCCCTCGAAGGAGCGGACTGGGAACCGGCCGCCTCGAAGTGCAGCAGGGTCGGAAGCATGACGTTGGAGAGTGTTTGTGTAGTAGCTTTTCAGAAAGAAGAAAACCTAACGAGTGCGCGCATGGGAGGGAGCGTTGTTAATAGAGGCACGGCTGGTCTCTTTATGTTCAAGAGGAGGCTTCCACCTTGTCGTCCATTAATGCAGCCATTGCGGAGTTTGATTACATCCGATTATAGCTCCGTAAATGGAGAGAGGAACCTGGCTCTTTGTAAACAACCTTTCTTGGTTATCACTGCTAATGTACATCACAGACCCCCGTGCGCAATGCTGTCAACCAGTGTGGATCGAATCACAGCAAGTGTATTTTTCTCTGAGACTTTGCTGCGTCATCACGGTTTTCATGCCGCTGGGAAAAGTTCCATGAAACTTTAAAGCGCAACACAGCCGATTACTTAAATGAGTGAAGTAGTATCTGTGTTTTAGCACTCTCCTGCGAAAAACTAACCATTAAGGAAGTTGGACTCAGATATACAATATTGGCGCGTAAAGCCTGTTTGAGCGCTTGACAGAACAGCCTGAGACCTTAGACGTATCTCTGCTGCTCGTGAGTCTTAGCATTATCATGAGAGATGTGTGCGATAGAGAAGAAGCATACCTCAGTGATGGAGTACACATATGAGAGTGGCCTCATTAGTTCCCCTCCACCAACACGACTTTTTAGATTTTCCTTTGTAGTGAGGTGTGAAGTGCGTGAACTCTTAGGAGTGAGAAAACTCCAGCAAGGAGAACGGAGCATGCTTGGCAAAAGAAGGGGAAGTGCGGGCAATTAAAGGTCTCTCATAACATGTCGTTAAGCATCACAACTTCAAGTGTGTAAGATCAGGAGTCAGGACTATTGCTCTAACTTCGATAACCATGTAGATAGTAGTTCGAACACATGCAAAGTCTAGACACGTTTACCGTACGTCTGATGAGGACCAAAGAAGCTGTCTTCCCAACAAAAATATGTTTTCACAGAGACCAAATTAAAACTACTCCAAAGAGGGCATTTTCTAAATACAACATGACCTCCAACCTTCCAGTCCCTTAATGAAATTCGCCATGCCAAACCCCTTGACAGGAAAGATGTCTTCAAACGCATTGTCTTCTGCAGTAAAAACCCACATTTTCTACACAAAACGAGGACCAGGGAGCATCGCACACCTTTCAGCCAGGGAAAGATTTTAAGAGAGAGAGTAAGGAAAGGATGAATTGTTGCATCCAGACGAATGGTGCCTTGCATTAATGCACCGATGACGGTTAGTCATAGTTTGTGTTGGTAAAAGATGCAAATCTATGAGGAAACCAATTCTATATACAATACACTGTGCTGGAACTGGAAAAACGTAAACATACACAAGAAGGTGTCACAAGAGGTTGGTTAATTACAGAGCATTGTTCAGAACCATCAATGGGGCAGTTAGGCAGTGCACGGAGAGATGCTGCTCAAGGGTGGCCGGCCAGCTCTTGCGCTACACCAACAACAGACTCAATTTCTATCTATTTGCAAGTGTCAAAAACCTCAGCTGGTTTAGGGTAGCCAGGCCATCGTTTTTGGCACACCCAGCTCTTTATCCAACTTCCGGTGTTTCAGCACCTCACAGACTGTCACTAGCATTTCTTCTATGAATCCTGTAATCTACTCAGGTTAACGTTTGTCCATCCAAAACCTCTAAAGACTGTGCCACGAGTGTAGCACATAAAATTGTTAACATTGTGAACTCTTCCTTCTTTCAGCCATATTACTGTGTGCCTTGTTAGGTTTACAAGGCAAACCGATCTAGAATGCTACCCCAGCAAGATCAAAACAGTAGAGAGTCTGCTTCTGTTCTCACAGCATCTCGAGACCCATTTCATTTTTCTAAGGCCACATACTTCTCCACCTTTGTTCCCAAACACATTGCACAGCCTCTTTAGGATCTAGGCATTTCCCGTGGTATAGAATCAGGGTACTTTAAAGCTTTACAAATGGTGACAATGCTCACCCCCTGGAGTCGTTTATCATTTCATAACAGAAGCAAGATCGGAAATGTGGATATGTTAGCATTCAACTAGTAATACTCGCTTTGATTAGTTTTACTACTTCCAGCAGAATAATGCCATAGCATAAAAAGCAGCGCAGTTTTACATTGCACGCAATTGTGTCTGTAACATATTTATATTTTTCAAGGCTGTTCACAGATATGTTGTGTCCTGTTTGGGGAGCAGCTTGTTGCAATTCAACTGTGGTGATGATGATGGATCTGAAGATGAAAGGCCCATCCTAGTCCCTTCTTGTATTGGAGAATTTAATTGGTTTGTTCCTTGGAGAGGTTTCTTTCTTGTTACACTTCGAGGACAACTTTCCAAAGGAGCTTTCTGCTCCAAACATGTATTCTACATAAAATGGTTCCTGGTCTGCATAGAAGTTAGGGACAGGGGTGATCTTCTCAAGACAGGTACATATAGAGCGATAGTTGCTGGAAGTATCGTCCCTCGTAGCTGAGGTCCTGTATTATGTCAATGGAGTGATCTCATGCATTATATCTAAATGAAAGCAATCAAGATTCACCGCTTTCAATTCTTGAAGTACTATTCACCTCTTTAAAAGTGTTGATACCTTCCTGCTTTGTTATGTATTTTCAAATAGCATACTTTTAGAAATGTACATCTTTGTCTTTCAGTGTCTTTATATTTTGAAGATAAGGTTTCCGGTTCACTTGTCAGTCATGTTAGGATGGTTGTGCCTAATTGGGGTCTTTAATTCTTGAGAGCTTTGTAGTGAATTATATTGAAGACTGCTGAGGGCCATCTACTATGACCATTTCCCTCATGTCTGGTGCCCGCTGTCCTACAGTGCAGGGACTATGCAAATTAGAAAGTCATTATTAAAATCTTGGAGCCACCTCATACAGACTTTTAGGTTTCACTGACTTGAAATGATACATTTATGGAGATTCTGATAGATTCATCCTGTGTGAAGTATCCAATTTAAATTCTTGCTTAATCTGCGACCCAGGGCATGGTGATAGCGCTTCCTTAAGTTTCAAACAAGACTCATTCTACTGTTGGACTCTGTTAGCGCTTCCATTCGGAAGAGATTATTCCCTTGTCTGGCACATGGCATTGTTGGTACTAATAATGCAATTCCCTATGTGCGCATAAATTGGTAGATAGTTCCTTTCTGTAGAGAATTGCTATTTAAATTACCTCACAGGCTGCATTGTTGGAAATGAAAATGCGTGTTTGACTTAACTCTCTTATCGGACACCTTTTATGGTTAAAGTCTTGTATTATTTTTTTCTTTCCATTCACAGACATGTTGGTTTTCAATCTGGTTATTTTAAAGCCTCTTAACAGGCACCTATTGAGGCAATATTTCTAAAATGACCAACATTGGCTGCCTGTCCTGTAAGCGACACACGAAGCAGCGAAATGCATTTGCGAATTGCCTGTGTGGGATCAAACAGCGTAATTATTTTCCTGGAATAGCATATTTAGACCATGGTTTGAATACAAAAAACACATTTTGGAATACAAGATGGTCTTGTTATGAATGCATATTTGACCTGCCTTGGTTTCAGTCCTTGCTGCTTCTTGAACATCAGTATGGAAACTGATGCAAGTCCGTACTTGGTTTATTTTATAATATTGTCCATGCTACACTTCGCTATTTTCATTGTTAACTGTGGTTTCTAGAATATTGTATCTGAATAGCGCCATTTGGTGAAGCCACTCTGTGTACCTTCCAAAAAGTTTTCATAGATTCAGTTCTACATGCACCAGTGATAGGTGGTTACAAGGAAAATGTCATCCAAAATAGTGATAAAATAACATACATTTTGTAGTCGATTCCAAACAATCTTTTGAGTATGGTAGTTTGACGTTCAAGCCCTGTCCTAAAGCCTGAAATTTGTTCTTCAAGTTATCACAGTATGATTGTTGAAGGGAGTTAGGTCGCTGAATGAATCCCCTATTTGTAGGTCTCGCCTATAGACATCTGTTAGGTTTCTGTTGTTGAAAGATCTCTTGGGGACCATTCCAAGATCATAAGGTTGGCTTTGTGCCAGCCTGTTGCTCAGCATTGGTTGACTTTCTTGTCAGTCTTGTGCTTGCTTTTTTAATGGCTTTCCTTCCTCTTCTAGTGCCTGTTGCTTCCATGGAGTATAGCTCCTTCACCATCCTAATGATGGGATGGCTTGTATCTTTCCACTGCTCACATTCAAGGTATTACATTTTTCCTTTTCATTCAGCATTCCATTAGAGTCCAAGTATGTTATTGTACTCTCCGTCATGTGTTGCTTCCCCTTTAGATACCTGGCCCTCAGTCTGGGTTGCTCCCCACCTCTCCCAGCTTGCCTGTAAAAGCACAGTCACAAGTATGTTACTGCCAGGGTATGGTTAAAGAGCAGACTTGAGAAGTTTTTGTTTTGTTTTATCTCCTCCATTCCACATATGGTGTGAAAGCAGAGGCGTTGGCACACAAAAGCTTTTATAGCTCTTAAGGAAGGGCTGGCCAATGCACTCTCAGTTGGTGTTTGAGGCAAAAGGTGTATTTAGCATGACTGAATAGAAGTTGTCTCTTCTCATGGGGGGCTGTAAATTAACCCCCTGAGATACTTCTTGTTCTGCAGAGGACCAAATGGCTGTAATATTGTTTCAGTTCTTAGACCCGTGAAAAGTAAAGTAGACTTTGCCAAGTGTTTTACTTTAAATCCAGACTCTTCCTTATTTTTTTGTTCACGGTTTCATGAATGAAAAGTTGGTGATAAAATAAGCTAAGCCATTTTTAAAGATTGGAAATGTTGAATCCAATGTATAGGTTTTAGATACCCTAAGATGTGTATTTTTCCTCAAAATATTTTGATTTTTTTTTACTTTTAACCATGCTTTGCAAACCTGTATTTTCATAGCCAAGCTCTGCACTCACATTAACACGGTCACATTCTGCTCCAACGCTTATTATTTAATTGTTTGTTAGAACAGTAACTCTGGTGCTGTACTCGGCACCCCTCTTTACAAGTAAAGGTTCAGAAGGGGGCCACTGGGGTACTCTCTGATGGTTGGCCGGTAGCGCGTGCACTCAGTTTGTGTGAGCAAACGGCGGAGCCCCCATAGTGGAAATGTAGCAGCTTGCTTACGCTGTAATGAGTGACAGGCACCGCCCTCAAGTGGTTCCATTCCTACCTATCCAACAGACAACAGGAAGTAGCTCTCCCACCTTTCCGGTCTAGGTTTTTTAATATACAACATGGTGTTCCGCAGGGATCGGCGATAAGCCCTATCCTATTTAACATTTATATGAGTCCTCTACCTGCCATCATCAGGTCTCATAATGTTAATTTAGTAAACTACGCGGACGACACCCAGCTTATCCTGTCTCTAGAGGGTGATCACTCAGTGTCTCTTGCAGACTTTCACGTGTGTCTACAGGATATAGCAACCTGGCTTAGGGAGAATTCTCTCCAATTCAACTCTGAGAAGACAGAGATTTTGCATTGTGGAGTAGGGAGAACTCCATCTCCACTAACCCTGAACTTTTTGCCAACTTCCTCCAGTGTTTCTTTGGCTCCCAGTAAGGCTGTACGCAACCTGGGAGTCATGCTTGATAACAAACTAACACTGGAGAAACATGTCAATAAGACAGTTGGAACTTGCTTTAGTCTGATTAGAGCATTCCGAAAAATAATTCTGTTGTTCTCCCTGGAGGTTAGAGCGTTGATAATCCGGAGTACTATTCTTAGCAGACTGGATTATTGCAATGCTCTGCTCCTAGAGTCTCCGCAATATATGATCGATAGATTGCAGAGAATACAGACCATGGCTGCGAAAATAGCACTAGGGCGATCACGCCGCTCCTCTGCCTCCCTGGCTCTTTCTGATTTGCATTGGCTGCCAGTTCTTGCAGAGAGTACAATTTAAGTCCCTTTGCATAATGTTTAGGGCCCTGCATGGACAGGGACCCAAACTTTTACAGGAAAAATTAATTTGGTATGCTCCCCCCTGAATGCTGCGTTCCTCTTCGGCAAATTTGGTGAGGGTTCATAGAGTCAAGAAGGCCAAATCAGGAGGCCGGGCCTTCTGCACGGCAGCCGCCTGCCTTTGGAATAAACTTCCATTGGAAGTCAGACACATAGATAACCTTTTGCAGTTTAGGCAAAGGGTCAAAACTTTGCTCTTTCCCCGGGCGTGCTCGCTGGTGCCCTGTTAGTTTTACTGGACAGGAGTTACAGTTTTTCTACACCTAGTTTTACCTCTTTTACCATAGCGCCAGGTTACCCTTAGGGTGTCAGATGCGCTTTATAAGCAATTATAATAATAATACTAATAATGTCCTGACAAGCAGCTAATACCTTTTCTAGTGTGAACTCCAAACTAAAGTGCTCACTTTCTGTGAGTCCAATTAAGTCTGCGATGTTCAATGTGAGCTGTCTTTTTGTGAACCAACAGATGCAACAAACATCTTGAAACAGGAACCAGAATTGTAACCGATCGTCGTACCAGTTGCTCGATTAGTGTAATGGGAAAATGACAACGTAGCACTGTCATCAAACTACAAATTGCTTGGGGTCCACATAGAAGCCGATATTATAAATGTCCAAGAATTAGACAGTAACTCTAAAGTTACACCCTAAGATAACTAAGGAGACGGAAGTTCTTCTGAAATGTTATTGTCCCAAGTCTGAAGTTTTAGTCTTTAAGATCATCTTTGGAACCCTTGTGCCAGGTAGCGGGGTGGATTTTCCCACCTGGGCCCTATTACATGTAGGACACACTTTTCCTGTTTACGCCTGGCGCACCTTCAAACAGGTGCGCCGTGCGCAAACGGGGAAAGTGCACCATATTATGTTGAATGGTCTACCCTCACGGCAGCCACAAACTCCTACTGCTCTGGGGGCAGCGCACTCAAGTGAAATACAAAGCGGCCCAAAGACGCTCTGTGTTTTACTGTGCAGGTGGCAACCTACCTGCACTTTTAAAAAGGCAGAGAGGTCCCCTTGCAGGCAGTGTAGTGAGTGATGGCACTTGCCTGCAAGGGATGCACCCCCGTAACCCCAAAGTGTTGACATCAGGGGTCGCACTGTCCGTGTGCCATCTTTTTGTGGCGCACTGGTAGTGAGCCTCCTGACAGCTTGTTTGCCTTTGCGCCTGCCTCCATAATGCGGCATGGACACAGAGGTAAAGAAATACGCTCATTTGCATGGGGCCACGCCACCTTCCAAATGAAGAAACGCCCTCTTGAAATAGCACTGGCACTATTATCTGTATTACAAAAGGGGCCGCACAAGTGTCGGTGGCCCCTTCTCTAATACCAAAAGGCCCTGGGGGCGCACAAAGCAGGCGCACATGCCGGTTGCGCCCCCGTGACACTTTATTAAAACCAGCCCCTGATGTACGAGTTGTTTGTTTACTATGTACCTGGAACTGGACCATTGTGGACCACATAAAAGTGAGTACTATTATGCCAGCTTAGGTGGGTCATGCTTGAGGGGACATGTGGATCGCTGCCCTCCCATGACATGCCATCATGATAGAGAACCATCCAAATGTAATCTAACTGGCAGCAAAGAGCGTGGAAATTATGGATCTGCCCTAAATCTCAACTAATCTGCAGTGGCCTGATGCCCAGAACAAGCACTGGAAGCAGTGAATCCTGTAAGGGGGAGGGGGGTGCGCATCATTACAAAGACCCGCCGTGCATCTCAGCCTCACCGGCCTTTGGGAGAATCCTGATATGAGTTCCCTGATGGGTATAAACACTTCACTTTTTGAATTTTGCGTTTGACTGAGTTTTTCTATTTGCGCTTCTTAGATGTACTCCCCTTTCCATAGATTTTTAATCCTTTGCCAGGTTTAAAAAAAAGAAAAAATACATGAACCTCTGGACCTGTGTGCACCGTGTGCTGTGATGATGGCTTTTCTTCTCACTGTGGGCAGCCAAAGTACTCTAGCAAATTAAGGAATAAAAAAAAAAAACTTCCTTTACAAGTTTATGACAAGGCTGAAAAACGCGATTGTTATGAAGAGTACTTGATCCGAAATACTGTGCTACGTGTTAACTGTGCGTCCTGATAGGGGTACAGTCTGTCGGGTCGATCCTTATTGGATCTGATAAAAACCTGACACCAAGATGTTCGGAATCTATCGGATGGGATTATTATCGCGTACTCCGATTATTTGGGATGGAATAACAGGCTGCTATTGGTGTTTACCACACCACAACCCACATGTACCAGTAAATACGGGACCTGTCCCCCTTATTATATTTTGTCAGGTTTGAACTTCCATTATTTCATGAATGGTGCGATCTTTATCCTACTTCATAATTACTGGCTGTGGTAAACATAGTACCCCTTATAAACTGTGATCCTGCATAAAATTGTGACAACTGCACAAACAGTTATTTGCACAAGGATTGCAATTTAAAGGGCCACTTGTAATCAGGCCCTTAGCCTCCCTTTAAACTGTGGCAGGAGTTTATCAGGTTTCTTTCCTGGAAACGCTGACTCAGAAATTAGTCATTAGATAGATTAAACCTTTACAATTATGTCTGATTCATGGCACAAAGTGTTCCCTTTGTCAATAAACTGCTTTGACATTGGACAGCGAGGTAAGACCTGTTACTGGCTTGTATCTACTGAAAGTATTGAACTGTTTTGTGCAGGGATTATTAATGCACGTCCCTGATTGGTTCAGGGCCAAAGTAAAGCTAAGCACTTTAAACCCAACCATAACACTGCTTGGCAGCACATTCCTTGGCCTTCAGTAATCATAACTGAGGTTGACCACATTCTCATCTTGTCTAATTAAATTGTGAACAACAACTTAAATCATGCCATTGCTTTGCAGTCACAAAGCCTTGACTATATATTGTGAGGTGACCATAGCAAATTTGATTTTGCATTTCCCACGTGACTTGCTTATGGTCTCTAGCCATTATAGTCATTTCTGAAGGTACCCAGGGTGTATTGAGTACTGCACTTCAGTTGCCACTTACCGTTTTAAGTGGCAGCAAGGTTAGGCACCATGTTTGTGGATCTGACCTCTCTACTGAGACAGTCAAATGTGTTTTTGTGATGGAGGTTGTTCTTGGTGGAAAGTGGGGACCTGATCATTTGCAAGTGAAGTGAGACCACCACCTGATCTCACATAACCCACCAGACAAAGCACCAGATGTTGGTGGGTTTTAATTACAGCAGATCTACTGTAGAATCTAACTGTAAGCCTAAAGCTGAAGGGCAGCTTAAGAATTGATGTAACCACTGAGCTTGCAGTGCCGATGACGTAGTGCTGAAAGGCTGCGTGAGCACTGATGTAACCACTGTGCTTCAAGTGCTTCCTAAAACATTAACCAAGTCATTGTGCCTGCACTGAATGAGTAATCACTTGTCAGCCACTGTACCCTTAGCGAATGTCCTGATTTCTTAAAAGACCCACTGACTTTTTACTCCAATAATGCTGGACAACTACATGTAAAAAGGCACTGGCAATGCCCTTGTGTCACTTAATCATAATTAGTACATCCCCACATGGACAACAGTAGCACGGTTGTACATTGACATTAATTCATTAAAAATGTGCCCTAAGTGGAATAATCTTATGTCGCCAAAGCATCTCAAGAGACATTTAAGGGCCTCACAATACTTCTTCATATGGCGAGTAGTTGAAGTCTTCTGTCTGATTTCCTCGCTTTGTCCACCTAGCCTCCAAGGCGTTCAGTAACATTTATGCATTTAATCACCACAAGACGTGCCTTGTTGTTGAGTGTGCCAACGCCCTCTTATTCCCGTATTCAACTGCTTGAGGAGGTCTTTTTCACATATCCTGGAAATTCTGATGGAGGGCACCTACCCCATTTGTTCAGCACAGCAACCAACTGCCTTGGCTGGATCTGCCTGACGGCCTATTCCAGAGACCACCATTCTCTGTGCCCTCACTTACTCGATTGACCCTAGGCTGTTGTTTATCTGGATGACTTTACACTTTGTTCTTCTTTGATCCATGTTTCTTAGGGAATTTGAAATTGGAATTACTTTGTGTGCCGGATTCTGGCCTTCTATTTATTTCAACCAAACCCAAAGGAAGGCTTTTAGGCATAGGTGGTAATGCTGTGTAGCAATGCTACTGTAGACAAACTGCTTTAATGGAAACCTTAGAGGTAAATATTTTTAATTTTATGTTTTTTGAATTTGGTTTCTAATGTATATTTAGAGCATGCTGTGTTTGCAATATAGTTTGTAATCTGACATTAAAATGATAAAGCAATCAGCTTTACAGGCACGACTAGTTGCCATGTAGCGCTAATAATTGTTTAGTGTTTAAACTCATAAATATCAAGAAGCTTAGGGCCTGATTAAAAGTATAAATGCAATTTTCAGTACCGTACATATTTCTCCCGTTAAATTTCAGCTGGTTTGACCTGTCGAAATGTAACGAATGTTCGGATAATTAGCACATTAGATAATCATCAGATAATCATCAGATGCGCTAAATACAAATTCGTAATTCTGTCCAGTGCATAAAGAGGGGTTTATGCACAGGGCAGCATTAACTACCCAACTTGTAATCGGGGACCTAGAAGGAATGTGTTTCCTAATAGTAAATAGAATTTCCCTCATTTTCTTTCCCTGCTATCCAAAGGCTCTTTAACAAGTCCCCCTTTCAAATAACCCACACTAGACATGACTACGTTTATTTCTTTTCAGTCCTGAAGAAGTGGCATAGTCTGCCACGAAACACCTGTTGGCTTACATTTGTCAAGCTGGCTCTACACAATAGAGTTGTAACCATGATATTTGCTACTGTTTTAATTACCAGAATAAATATATAATTTAATTACACAAATATATAGTTTATACATAAGAGTTCTTAATTTCAAATAAACGAGTGAACCTTACTGATGTACTTTGGATTATTATATTCCCCCAACAAATATTATTATTGTCAAAATTCATAAGCCAGATAAGGCAACTGCCTTTTGTTGTGGCAGCTAGTGCAGGGCCAGCTCATCTTGTTGCCGTATATCTCTATTGCTGTTGCTACAAAAATCTTGTTTCCTACTGTGTGTACTAGGGAAATGTCACCCTCCAAAAATGACAGGCTTCAAACTATGCTATGACTGCAGGAAGCAGATGTTAGTCAAGGATTCTCACAAAGTCTGCCTTTGGTATCTAGCCTCTAGGCACAACCCAAGTTTTTCGATAAATGCTCCTGCTCGACCCACAGACCACAAGGGAGTGTGATGTGAAGTTGCATGATGCCAAACATGAATTTTAATTTTATAGTGGGAAATAGCGCTAAGAAGCACTAAGCACTATTGGGGATATCTGGTTGCACCGAACCAGGACAAAGTCACAAGTTCAGGCCGACAGCGATGGAGCGCCGTCTGGCTACAGGGACCCAGTTAGGCCCACTGAAAAGAATACCTTAAATCCCGGTTGTGGAGCTTTGCTTGGAGCCGTGTCGAAGATACAAGGAGAGTCTTCGTTTTCGAGATGCAGTGAGGCTGTGGTGTTAGGTCCTGTTGCATCGATGTCTAGGATTCCCTCGACTGGGCTTGCAATTTGAAGTCCGGTGATGGGGATGCTATGTGGATCTAAGGCGATGCGACTATTCCTTTGAGCGGTTAATCGGCGATGTGAAGTATTGTCGTCAGCTGCCGTTAAGAGAGAGAGATGAGGACCTCCGTGGGGGTAAGTGCAGCGCAGTGGCGGTTCCTAAGGCGATGCACGGGTCCCGGGATGCAGTTTGCGGCAGCGATGCGAGGCCTTTGCAATGGGCCTAATTAACTCAGCAACAGCGATGCTTCGGTTCTGCTCGAGGATGCGCACTCAGCCGAGAAGATGTTTCGGTTCTGCTTGGGGATGTGTCGCTCCGCAGAGAAGAAGCGTTGGTTCCACTGGTATGCACCTTAGGCCCACTTCCAAGGGTCCAGGACTGGGGTGGCACTACTTGGCAGGGTAGAGTCGCAGATGGCAGAGTCCAGTTGCAGGGGTTGAAAGCCTGTTATGTCCCTGAGGCTTCAGATCAGGAGGCCAGCGAACTAGCTCTTGGAGTTACTTTGTGTTCTGGGGTCAATCCTTCTCACCCAGGCAAGAGAGCAGTAGGCAGAAGATCAACACAGAAAAGCAGAAATCCAGCTGAGTGCAGTCCAGCAGATGGGCAGTCCTTCAGCAGCATAGCTTTCCTTCCTCCTGGCATAGGTCCAGAAGTGTACTGAAGTGATGATTCCTGAGGTCCAGTCTTTATACCTGGTTGTGCCTTTAAAGTGGGGAACACTCCAAAAGACATGCCTTTAAAGTGCACATATATCCTGATTCCCTTGCCCTGGCTCGAGACTAACTACAGAGGTGAGGCAGCCCTTTTTATGGGGATAGGACACAGACTATTCAGGTGTAAGTAAGGCTGGGCCCTTCCTGCCAGAGATGGCCCATTGAGACACACCTAAGCTCCCATTGGGTGTGGCTGTGTAGGAGGAATAACATAACATAATATTTGTATTTGTAAAGCGCACGTTCACCCCAACGAGTTCTGTTGGCCCTGAATAACAGATGTTTATTGTTACCCAACTCAATGGTACTTATTTTATCGACCTCAGATGGATGAAAGGCTGAGTTGACCCACTGGGATTTGAACCTGTGACCATGAGGTTGAACACAGGCCCCTGCAGTGGATGCATTAGTCCACTGAGCCACCAGATCCGGCACAAAGCCCAACTGCCAACTACACCCAGTCAGGTCTAAGGCATGAAAATGCAAACTTTCTAAAAGAAGCATTTTTAGAATTGTAATTTAAAATCCGACTTCACCATAAATTGGCTTTTTAAATTAGGATTCCAGAGACACAGCAAACTTGAACCAGTTATATCTTCCCATTTGGAAATTATGCTTGTAAGATATAAAAAGGTAATCCCGATGTTATCCTATTAGAGAAATAGACCCTGAGTAGTGAAAAATGAATTTAAGAGTTTTTCACTACCAGGGCATATAAAACCTAAAAGTACAAATACTGTTTTTTAAATACATTACACCCTGCCATCTGGGCTGTCCAGGGCCTACCCTAGAGGTGACTTACATGTATTAAAAGGGAAGGTTTGGGCCTGGCAAAAAGGTTTATTTTGCCAGGTCGAAATGGCAGTTAAAAGCTGCACACAGTCTCTGCAATGCCAGCATGAGCAGTGTTTAAAGGGCTACTTCACTGGGTGGCAGAATCCATGCTGCACGCCCACTAGTAGCATTTATTTTATGGGCCTTGGGCACATGGAGTGCACTTTACTAGAAACTTATAAGTAAATTAAATATGCTAAATGGGAATAAGCCAATATTATCATGTTTAGAGGAGAGAGAGAGCAAGCACATTCACTTTAGCACTGGTTAGCAGTGGTAAAGTACTAAGATTCCTAAAACCAACGAAAACGAATTCAACAAAAAGTAGGAGGAGCAAGGCAAAATATTTGGCAGTAACCCTGAAAAATGGCAATTTCCACACCTTGCAATTGTTCAGCTTTTTCGGGAGGACTTCCTGCCTCAGCAACAGGGCAGGATCTTCACCCGAATCCCCACAACCCACACATATATGCTTAGAGATTTATTGACAACACCAAAACGGGTTCAATCTGCCTGTCGAGGCAGGGAATGTTATTGGTGTAGCTAGGCACCATTCTACCAAATCTGTTTATTCTAGTCATTAGATTAAGTTAGTGGCCTGGTGTACTGACCATCAAGTTGACCTCCAGTAAAAACTGGCTGTTTTAGAGTTGTCGTGTATATGTTTACCTGACCAAACTTCATTGTGATGTATGTTTTTTAAGGGGCTCAAGTATGTTCCCCCCTTTGTTTGGATTTAGGGGGATCTTAGTCTGGACCTCACATTTTTGATGTGCACTCCCTTTAATCCTTTGCAGATATGTTCACTGAGATTGTAGATTATCTAGTCAGTATTGTTCATTACAGTTACATCTGTGTGCAGTCATTGAGCCAGTCTGTGAAACCTCCATATATCACCTTTCCCACCTTTTTCCCTGACAAATTGGGGCTGTGAACTCATACTTCCTTTCTGTCAAGGTGGTCGCACATATGAAACAGTCCATCCTTCTCCCTGACTTTTTCGCTCTACCTGATTCCGCTTAGAAGGAAAAGAGGGTTTACCGGTATGCCTCAGTAAGAGTTCCAGCTTTTACGTTAAACACACAAAGGATCACAGTGGAAAACATGCTTTTTATTCGCTTTTCCAGCGCTAAGTAAGGAAAGGTGGTATTGAAGCTGGCCTTGTCCAGTTGGATTCTCCTTTGCATCCTGTGTCCTGAACAAAGGATGACACTCCTGGGGGCCTTTGGGCTAATTCCAAAAGAACCAAGGCCTTTGGGAGTTGGCTAGAGGTATTCTTGTGCTGCACATCTGCAAGTCAGCTACATGTTTCTCTGTACACACCTTCACCAGGCACTACCATCTCGATAATCCAGTTCGACAATCCACTCCAAAGAGCATCCATCTTTTGGGAGGGACTGCTTTGGTATCTATTCAAAAGGTAGAGAATCTATGGTTAATAATATCCTTCAGAAGGAGAAGTTATTTACCTTTGGTAACCCTCTTTCTGTTGGATACTCTGTCGAACCGCAGATTACTCACTGCCCTCCCTCCCAATACTGCTGAGTGGACTTTTGCAGTTCTAAAAAGGTTTCAAGCTGGGTCTGCGTACTGTCACACTGCAGTCTGTCATGGTCAATCCGCGTCTCTGATCATGGAAAAGTTCCAAGAAAACCTAATGTCTGTGCACAGGGTTGGCACCTTTATACAGCTCTGTGTTGTCACTTCCTCTAACAGCACAAGGAGCTAGTGGCGCCACCTATAGACAGGCAGGAGCAGTTGCTTTGAAATTTTCCTGAGCATTCTGGTGCCTGGGCAAATTAAACAAGCATTAGCAATGCAATAGGTCTCGCTTTAGGAAAGTGTGAGCTATTGGTATTGTAAATGACAATTTTATTTAATATGTGTTGGCTTTGATATTATATAAATTAATAGCATTGTTATTCACAAAGCCAATAGCTCACACTTTCCTAATGCAAGTCCTATATGCTATGGCAATGCTTGTTGGTAGCAAGCAAGGACAGTGCTGTTGTGGTGCTGAGTGATGATGTGGTAGGGCTGATTGATGTGGTGGTGTATTAGAGTGATGTGGTGGTGTCCCAGAGTGATGTGGTGGTGTCCCAGAGTGATGTGGTGGTGTCCCTGAGTGATGTGGTGGTGTCCCCGAGTGATGTGGTGGTGTCCCCGAGTGATGTGGTGGTGTCCCCGAGTGATGTGGTGGTGTCCCCGAGTGATGTGGTGGTGTCCCAGAGTGATGTGGTGGTGTCCCAGAGTGATGTGGTGGTGTCCCCGAGTGATGTGGTGGTGCCCCTGAATGGTGTGGTGGTGCCCCTGAGTGGTGCCCCTGAGTGATGTGGTGGTGTCCCTGAGTGATGTGGTGGTGCCCCTGAGTGGTGTGGTGGTGTCCCTGAGTGATGTGGTGGTGTCCCTGAGTGATGTGGTGGTGTTCCTGAGTGATGTGGTGGTGCCCCTGAGTGGTTCCCCTGAGTGATGTGGTGGTGTTCCTGAGTGATGTGGTGGTGCCCCTGAGTGATGTGGTGCTGTCCCTGGGTGATGTGGTGGTGTCCCTGAGTGATGTGGTGGTGTCCCTGAGTGATGTGGTGTGTGAGGGGGTGGGGGTGTGAGGGGGTGAGGGTGAATGAGGGTGAGAGGGTTGTGAGGGTGAGGGGTGTGCGGGTGTGAGTTTGTGAGGGTGAGTGAGGGTGAGTGAGGGAGGGTGTGGGAGGGTGAGGGTGACGGGGGTGAGGGTGAGGGGGTGTGAGGGTGAGGAGGTGTGAGGGTGAGGGTCCGAAGTAAATGGTGGCAGGGCAGACATCATAAGACAGAAAGAAGAGACAGCGTGGTGACTGCGTTGGTCAGTTTCAGAATCAGGAGGGGCAGAGTCAGCACAGTCTGCGAGGGATCAACGTGTCTAGAGGCAAAGCATAGCGGATGTAGCATTGCAGCTAGCAAGTAGAGTGTTTTCCAGCTGAGTGTCCCTAGAGAGATGGCAACACAGCAACAGCATTTGAGGAGCACGGCTACTGTAAACAAGCACGGTAGGCTTTCACATTCGTCCAGAAATAAGCTCTCGGCATTGCTGTGGCGGGGTGGCGGCAGCCTTTGAAGTCTGATGCCGAGGCACAGACAAATGGTGGTGTGGGATATGGCTGGCTCTGTGCACGCGCATAGAGAACACATGAACTGTATGCGACCTGCAGCCGTTTTGGTAGACTTTTCTTTTCCGCTTACTATAATCTCGCCGGAGCAATGCGCAAGCGCATTTGCTCAGGCGAGACCTAAAAAGGTGTGGAATCTGCTGTTGGGGTATCCACCAGAAGGAAGTAATCTGTTCATTATCTGGGGCTCTAATCAATGAAGAGCTCATTGTTCCTCAACAAAGAAAGGGTTTGGAGATAGATCAACGAAGGGCTAGATCAGTGGATTAGTGCCACACCAATCTACCTGCAGATTGCTGGTGACAATAAAACCTATTATTCAAGCTGCAATTCATTTTGTGGTGTGCACTGAATATATCGTTGTTTTTATTATGATGATTTAGGGCGACTAGTAATCCCGTACATGGACCCTGTGCTTACTATGCCACTGAACTCAATCTATCCCTCAAAGACGAGGCCTAAGTATGCCAAAGCTGGCCCGAGGGTGCTTGTGTTGCCTTTCGGAGGGGACCTGGTTGGCAGTTTGGGCTGCATTGCTCCTTTTAGAGCAGAACCAAGACTGATTTCCATGTGGCTAGTTTCTCTCTTGATTGACATAGCAGGCAAAAAATGATGTCACGGAATGCGGCCCTAGGGATTGTCAGTGGCTGAGAAGTGTTTGAGGTATTCCACTCAACCCCTTTGTGTTTCCTCAAACCTTTATAACCACTTTTAAAGTCACCAGGGTGTGCGTGGGCAGTTTTTCTGACTGATATTTAAACTGTGGGTTTGCTACTATTTTACTAAAGCTGTGCTTGAGACGTCTTCTGTAACCTGCAGCCATGAAGAGATTACGTACTGTGCAGCTGGTAGAGACTTTTATTAAAAATCGGAGTGAGTATTATTATTGAATGGCTTAGTTATCGTTGGCCGCATTGCTTTTGCTGTTTACTTTTCATTTACAGAGATGTTGTGGTTCTGGTGCAGACACTGTGTATCTTTGTGTGCCACAATCCAGCCACATGAAGAGGTGTTTACTCAGTGTGGTCACTCTGACTCAGTGGTATCATAGAGCACAAGATGATGTTCCCATCCCACAGGCCTTACTGGTGCTTCTGACCCACATCCCATTGACGGCATCGATTACAGAGCCACCATCGCAAGCCAACATATAAGTGATGGGAAGCACTCTGTGTCCTTGTTTGTTTGGCCGTTGAATAAATACATGGGTATTGTGGTGCTATTCCTTTCTCAGGAGGAACTGAAAGGGAAGTTAACGTCATGGACTAAATAAAGCCTGTGCATCTAAAGCTGTCTGTGTTTGTTCGCCAGAATTTGGACACAGAAAGTTGGTTATGTTAAGGAGGGGGAACTAGTGCTCCTGACAACAGCAAAGACTAACATGACAGAAATGTTCTTGGATGTTGTAACATATTATTGCACTACGGTATATGTAAGGTTCAACACCAGCTTGGTTTGTTGATTCTTGTGGGATCTATATTCATGAAAAGAAGAAAATTCAAGTATCCCTATCAAGAGTCTGTAATCTCTGAAATGTCTCCGCCCATCAGGCAGAAGCTGCTTGGCTTCCTCATTGAGACCACATTGCCTCTCCGAGAGGTAGTTTGCCTTCAGTATGGCTGCAGTTCCAAAACTGGTGTCGCCTTATTAGCTTTACTCGCTTTGATGATTGTCCAGTGTAAATGTGAGATCTCTGGTGGCCCATTGCCGGCTTTCGCTGCCTCTTTCACCATGGAAGCATTTCCAATTATTTAACAAGAGGTCTTCATTGGAGACACGTTTAGATTTCACATTTCCTGGACAGATTCCCTCTAGATTTGTCCTGTTTTTGTTCACGGTGCCCTAGTCCTGAGCTCGGACTTCTTGAAGCCAATGTTTTGTTTATGAAAAATAAATGTCCATGCCATTCTACTTAAGGAGCACCAGTCCCTAACGGTCATAGACCTGGAGCCTCTAACGCCACTGATGTGCAGATAACAAATGTTTAGAGTAAATGCTGCTCTTCCTGGAGCACTTACTCTATTCAGATGCAATTTAGAACAGAATGTACAGCCTAAACGGTCTAAAGATTAGGATTAGGAAAAGCTGCAGCTTTGTTTTTGAGAATCTCTTTTATTTTGTTATTAAAGATAACTACAAGCTACTCACTGGTAAGTTCCTAAAAAAATACAGTTATCCCTACTTGAGTGTGGCTGCTAAGGCTCCTCTCATGGCATGGGGGCTTCTTGAGGTTTATCGGGATCAGTGGCACAGTATGGCACAGTCTCAAGTATCTGTATCCTTACTCACAAGAGATAGCCCGGCTCCAACTACAAGACCCTCCCTGAACTTAGCAAGAGGACTTCATTCTACAATTGTGAGAGTGACTCATTCGGATCATAAAGAACATATTTATTTCCAATTTTTCCATATGTAAAAAGAACAAGAAACATTGACAGTTTCTGAAAAGATAAACATATACAGATTCTAGATATATCAGCAAGGGCTTTAGGACATCTGCAAATGATTCTTTGATCTATAGTGGAGTGAATTAAAGTAATCTTTAATTTTGCAAGTTGCAGCATGATTGGGCATTATTAAATGCTTTTGTGTGCTTTGCTGAGGTGTGAGTTTCTAACCTACACTTACTCCTTGGGTTAACCTCAACCTGTTCAGCTGCACAACCCTGACGGTTAAGTGCTAAAAAGGTGTACTTGATGCTCGATTGGAGCTAATAGTAAGGTGGCCCCGGGTGATCTGACTTACAAGATTGTCACAGTTGCCTAATAACTCCTGATTACCTTGAAACTTCCCTGCTCCTGAACTAATTCCCACATAAATTTCAGTAGTCGCCCTACTGCCAACGAAATCATCTTCAGCACACCCTGCTGTGGGAACCACAGACTCCAACAGCTTCATTGGAAGCCACCTTTGAAGAAAACTGTAGGAAGACATGCTATGTATGCCAGCAACTGCAGGGCTTGCACAACACGTTATAAGGAGTTGTGGGTGCTCAGACAAAAAGATGATCAGCACCGACTATTTTCAAATGATTTCAACAATACATCCAAATTGAGATAGGCTATTGTAATACTGATTAGATCCCAACAAGTATATCAGATCACATTTAGTAAATTGCAATCAGATCCATGGAGACATTATGGTTAGTTCTGGGATTCTTTATTCTTTACATAAATTGGTTCTCCAAAAGTAGCCAATGTGTTTCGTCCCACCTTGGGACTTCTTCAGGGCTTATTTTACTTTGTTAATCTCTTTATTTCTGATGCATGGTATCTTCTCTATGGCTCAGGTTAAAAGATGTCAATCTTAGTAATATAAATATTGATTACCGATCCTTGGTTGCAGTCTGGTTCATCAAGAATGGGTTCAGGCCCATGTCGGCCACTGCACCTAGTACATAGTTAGTTTGTGAGCTTAGTCAATCATTGTGTGAAGTCCCGCGTTCAAAATTAAATGATTTGTGGATGCTGTTCACCTAAGATTTCCATCACATATAAACATAATGATGGGAAATGGTATAGAGTGTGAAGCTCAGCAGCACAGTTGCAGTAGATTTAAAAATGGCTTGGTCACTTTGGTGTGCTTCCTGCCTCTCCTCCAGCAGTAATCATTTTCTTTGACCTCTGCTAAGCACACCCCAGGACTGCCTCCCCCCCCCCCGCCCCTCCATCAGAGAAGGCAGTGACAGCGCTGGGGCGGGTCTTTGCTACACTGTGCTGGTTTTTAGGTCTCGCCTACACAGCTCATGCACTGTCTCTTCTAAGCATGATGTTTACAGTTAGTGGGCTACAGCCACCCACAGGCTTACCATTTGTAGCTGCAACATCGCTCTCATATCCTTTGTTGTAATTTTCTATGACATGCATGCATCATGCCTAGTCTTGTGTTTAGCCCGCCCCTAGAGCATGGACCAAGAACTTGTGTCCATCCATTGCCCCCAATTTTTGAAGCTACTTTTTTAATTGTGTTTAAGCACTCCATATCAGTGCTTGTGTTTTCACTCACTAATCACCCCATTTGTGTTACTTCTTTTCTCCCCAACCCCCACCACCCTTTATTTGTGTTTAAGCACTGTATACGAGTGCTTGCTACTTAGGTTCTGTTCCTATTTGTTTTACAATACCAAACAAGCAAATGCCACTGACTCGGTATTTCATGTTGCTTTCCCTCAACTCCCCTTCTCGATAGTTGTTGTTGCGTCTTCATCTCGCTTAGAAGCGGGACTCGTGCAGTGAAAAAGGATTTGTCAATATTGCAGTAGTACGCCTGGAGCAACACAGATTTTATGCTAAGACAAATAAGTACGCAAAATTAATATGTTTTAATAACAAAATATCTACATTTAAAAACAGCTCCCAAACATTTGAAACTGGATAGTTGGGTTTTTATTTGTGTACCTTCAATGGGATAAATGTGTCCTAGGCCGGAAAAGTATTTTTTTTACATTTTAAAAGAAATTGCCGACACAGCTATTGATAATCAAGGGGAACCTTGCACTTCATCTAAATAATGCTCCCGATTCCCCATGGCACCAGTACCCCTCCCTCTTCATCGTACTACTGCTCCTCCATTTTCATAACTCTGCTTCACCCCTTTTCTCTGAGTGCTACTGCTTCCCTTCGTCATCGCATTGCACTTTGATCCAAGTGATCTAACTTCCATTAGCAACAATTTCCTACCTCCTCCCACAAACATGACAAATGTGAATGATATTGCAGAGCATTTCATCCAATCCATGTCAGATATACTTGATATGATGTCTCCAAAGCAACTAAGAAGAATACCCAGTAAACACTACAAACAGTGATTCACGGCAACCTAAACTAGGAAAGGCACAATTTATGGCTTGCTGAGAGATCGTGGAGAATCTCTCCCCCTATCTCAAACCTCAAGCACCTTAGGTCGACAAGAATCTCCTACAACAAACACATCTGAAGTTCAAAAGCAGAGTACTTCAGGGCGCAACTAGACAATGCCAAAAACAGACCCCAAACACTTTTTGAAAACGTCAAAAACAAGCAACAATAACCAGTCTGTAGATACTGGGTCATTAACAATGGGCGATGATTTTGCCCCCTATTTCATTTTAAAGACAAGGAAGATTAAAACTGAACTGCAACTTGCCTCTCAGCTTCTGCTAATCCAGGTCTAGCCCAGTCTCTTCCCAGTGCAGCACCTGGTGACATCCCCACATACTAGTTATAGTACAAAAAAATAATGCTACTTGGAATGCCTTCAAACTCTTGGATGAAGCTGATGTACTCACAACAATAATAATCATAAACCCTTCCAACCGCTTCAATCCTCTGCCCGACAAGCTCATCAAAGAGCTTAGATCTTCCATAATTCGTCTATGGACTAAGATTCTCAATGCATCTATCTCTGTGTCTGTATTATGATTGCTTAAAGATAGGACAGGTCACCCCAATTCTAAAAAAAAAAAGAAGAAAAAAATAAACAATGCGGACCTGTCCGACCTCATCAATTTGCGTCCAATTACCAACATCCCAACACTAGCAAAGACATTAGAGAAATGTGTGCAACTGCAACCACGTTGAGAATATTCAACTCCTATACCAGTGCCTTTCTGGCTTCAGAACGAGAAATAGCACTGAAACAGTTCTAACACACATTGTCAATGATGCCCTGAGATTGCTAGATCAGAACAAACTCTGGATGCTTTTACTTCTTGATCTCTCCTCTGCGCTCAATACAGTTAAACATGACAGTATGTTTGACTTTCTTGAGAAAAGGATAGGACTATCCGGTCCCGTTTTAAACTGGTTTGCTTTGTTCCTTCTTAATAGAGGTCAAAGAATCCAAATTATTCAAACCCTATCTGACATTACTCCGGTCACGACTGGAGTTTCTCAAGTATCCATGCTCTCACCCACACTATTCAGCTTGTTCATGGAACCTCTTACCGAAATTCTGAAGCACTCAATCAATCATTACCACATAATCCCTGATGATACACAATTGTATTTGAAACTTTTCTCACCTAAAGATGTCAAAACTCTCAACTGCACCCTACTTAACACTCAAGAATGGTTAATCTGCAGTCATTTTATGCTCAACACACTCAAAATGAAATTCCTCTTGATCGCCCCTCACAATCACTTTGCCCCCGTATAAGGATGGCTCAAGCAATTCACAGCTCTCAACTGCGCCCCCCCCCCCACGTTATTGACTCTACTAGATCATTAGGGATAACATCGGACAAATACCTGAATATGCAAAACAATATCAGTGCAACCACTAGGGGAACCAATTGAACATACAAATGCTTCTTGTCCCCTGATGACTTTCAGCTAGCAGTCCAATCCCTAGTCATCTCCCGATTAGATTACAGGAGTGCTGCTCTTGCAGACTTGCCCAAAGTAAAGCTTGCTCCGTTAAGAGCTACATTGACCTCAGCTGCTAGGCTCATCATGTGATCCAGAAGATTCTACCACATTACACCAGACCATAAAAAATCTAAAATGGCTCCTGTTTAAACAAGAGTTCAGTTGAAGATAGCTTGCATGACGTGCAAGGTCCTTTACTATAACACTCCTGCCTACCTGACCAAAAAACAGAAACTATCTAGTGGTAGTCACTCCTCAAAAGCACTAACTTCCTATTATTGAAACCGCAGAAGTTCAACAAGAAGAAAACTTACTACCACTCCTTCTCCGGCCTTGCCCCAAGCATATGGAACGGTCTGCCTCAAAAACCAGGACAAATCCACAGACTACCTCCTTCAAAAAAGAAGTAAAAATGCTTCTGATGAATAGATTCCTACACTAGTAGTCCTTAAGTCACTCAGCTTGACTATTTTCCTGTGGACACCTCTGGATCTTAAATCTGCCTGGCCAATTGGTATATTGTATCTGTATTGCTTCTTGCTTATCCCTTCTTGCTTTTTTCCCTGTATACATGACTTGACTGCTATATGTGCAGCGCTCTGATACCCTTACGGGTCATGTTCGCGCTATATAGAACTCCTCAAATAAAATTAATAACAGTACCCCACCCAATGTAACCTACTCCAGTCTACCCCAATCTACCCCCTCCAATTTACCTGACTCCTATCTACCTCAAACTACCCTGCTTCAATCTGTCCCACTCCAATTTACCCTACCCTAATCTACCCCAATCTGCCCATTTCCACTAGTCTACACCACCCCAATCTACCCCACCCCAAATGACCACACTCCAATCTGCCCCAGTCTACCACACCCTATCTACCCCACCCCAATCCACACCTGTCCAATCTACCCCACTCCAGTCTTCCCCAACCTACCCTGTTCCAATATATCAATCAATCATACTCCAATCTACCTCACCCCAATCTACTTCAATCTACAACACCCCTATCCACCACGCCCACCCTTCCTCAATCTACCCCACTCCAGTCTACCCCATCTAACCCATTCCAGTCTACCCCAATATACCCAGCTCCAATCTATCCCACTCCAATGTCCCCTGCTCCAATTTAACCTAGTCTACCCCACCACAATCTACCCCACCCAATCTTCCCCACTTCAGTCTACCCCACCCCAGTTTACCCCAACCTACCCCACCCCACTCCAGTTTAAGCCAATTTACCCCACTCCAATTCACCCTAACCCAATCCAGGACAATCTGCCCCCCTCCAATCTACCTCACTCCAATCTACCCTACTCTCCCACCTCCAGGCTACCCAATCTGCCCCACTCCAATCTATCTCAATCTACCCCACTCAAATCTACCCCACGCAACCTACCCAATCTACCCGTATCAGTGTACCTGACCCCAGTCTACCCAAACTGCCCTACCCCAATCTGCACACATCTACCCCACCCCATTCTTCTCCACCTCAATCTACCCCATGCCAATCTTTTTCACCACAATCTACCCCACCACAATCTGCCCCAGTCTACCGAGTGTTCCCAAGTCTACCCCCCCAATGTACCACACTCCAATCTAACCCACCCCAATCTAGCCCACCCCACTCACTATTAGCCATGTTAAACAGCAGCCACACTGGTGCACAACATTGATAAAACACATTGCCAAGACCTATTAGCTTTGCCAATGCTTGTCTAGTGTGGTAGCATGGTGCTTCTTGGTACATGGAGAAATACATGTCCTTCAGCATAATTGTAGTAAAGTTATCATGCCTAGTGGCAATCCAGCTTCTGCCGTCAAGTTCACTTAACTGTAAATGTGCCCTGCATATGAAGCACAAAGTGCAGCATAAGCCTACTCTATGTGCGTGCATGCAGTGTAGTTGCAGTGACTTTGGTGTTGGTCCACTGGAACGTACCTCAGCAGAGATAGCAGCTGTTACTATGGTCTCCCTTGAGCAGTTTCTGAGCCCCAATCAAATAGCGTGTGTCTGGGAGAACAAAGGAATCCTTGTGGAGGTCATCCGAGACTCTGTTCAGTGATGTTAGCCAGTGCTTTTTGACGCTAACAAAACACAACCTGTTGTGCACATGTATGAGGGTCTTGATCCTTGCAGATGATTGGTGGGAGGAGATGGCCGGTCAGCAATCACTGGACAACGGTTCTGGAATTTAAATATATGGACAGTCTGGGTTATTAAAGGCACGCCCCCACCAAGAAACCCTTAGGCAGTCTTTTTTTAATTAGTTTTTTTATATATATATTTTTATTTTTGGAAATAAACAGCTTACAGTGCGACCCAACATGCACCCATAACAATACAAACTCAAAAGGAGTTACCCACCATATCACAGTGATATACAGAGCATAAGACATCCGATGAGCCTTAGAAGAAAAACATACAGGTGTAATCATTTTATTCCCGGGTTTCTGTGGCCTTATATATCGCACGAGATTGGTTGAGGCCCAACTCCTCCCTCCGGTGACTACAGTGCATAGTATTTGAGCTAACCGCCCCACAACTTATATAATTTATGGGGACAGCCCCTGCTGTGATAGGTGACTTTCTCTGCAGCCATGGACATGTCCATCCCGCACCTCCCTTCTTGTAAGGTTGGGATTTCTTGTGCCCCCCAGAGCTTGACCATGTCTCTCTTGGCCACTGCCAGGCCGAAGCCACTGAATATAAGCTTTGCCCGCGGGGTATCTACATCATTGGGGATCGCCAGGAGAACATATATCAGTTCAAGTGGGATAGTGACCTCCAGAAGAGCAGTGAGCTCCTGTGTGATTGCATCCTTGGGCAGTCTTGTTATAAAAAGCAGACCATCAAGGGTTCCAAGTGGAAGAAGACTGATAAGAAATGAATGCTTCAACATTGTTTCAAAAGTAAAACTGTATATTGTTAAATAGATACACAGCATGCCTTCAGTGATGGCCTCAAGAAAAATACAAGGTAAACTGCCCTCACCTGGGAGGGTTGCTTTATGACATTCGGTGCGCCCACTGGACACGAGCATGATAAGGAATGGCCCAATCTCATGGATCAGCTGAGGCGAGTCCACTTGTAGCACGCACTACATGCCCGGCTAATTAATGCACGGTTTCACAGCCTTGCCTAAATGTAGCACTCACTGTTGGAGATTTGGCAGGATAGAGCGTGGCCCAATCTTCTGCAGTATGGTTTCTCATTGTCAGTGAAATTGCTCTCCCACCCTCGCAGCTCCACCATTAAGTGAGGTGCCCCTGCCCTCTTGAGTGTTGGTGATCGAGGCCCTCCTCCACCCGCAGGTTTCCCTGCGCCTCATCCCTGGTGGTCCAGTGGACCTCTGTCTCCTTTCTTTCTTTCTGCTCCTTCACTCGTTTTTCTCCCCTTTCTATCTTTCACCTTTCTGCACCTCTGCTCTTTTGCGCCTTATTTCTGCCCATTTCCCTTTCTCTCCCTCTGCTCCTTCACTCGTTTTCACTCGTTTTTTTCCCCTTTCTATCTTTCACCTTTCTGCACCTCTGCTCTTTTGTGCCTTATTTCTGCCCATTTTCCCTTTCTCTCCCTCTGTTCCTTCACTCGTTTTCACTCGTTTTTTTACCCTTTCTATCTTTCACCTTTCTGCTCTTTTCTGCATCTCTGCTCTTTTGTGCCTTATTTCTGCTTATTTTCCCTTTTTTCTTTATCCCTTCTTTCCTCCCTTTACCTTTCCCCGCCGCTGCTGCCCCCGCGGCCCCTCCCCCCCCCAGCACGACCGGCCCAATCCAGCTCCCCTCCCCGCTCCCGCCTCCCAGCTGTCCAGCCCTCCCCGACCCCTACTTAATGGCGGCCACTGCGGGGACAGGCGAGCAAGACCACTGACTCATTGTCAGTGAAATTGCTCTCCCACCCTCGCAGCTCCACCATTAAGTGAGGTGCCCCTGCCCCTGCACTCTTGAGTGTTGGTGATCGAGGCCCTCTTCCACCCGCAGGTTTCCCTGCGCCTCATCCCTGGTGGTCCAGTGGACCTCTGTCTCCTTTCTTTCTTTCTGCTCCTTCACTCGTTTTTCTCCCCTTTCTATCTTTCACCTTTCTGCACCTCTGCTCTTTTGCGCCTTATTTCTGCCCATTTCCCTTTCTCTCCCTCTGCTCCTTCACTCGTTTTCACTCGTTTTTTCCCCTTTCTATCTTTCACCTTTCTGCACTTCTGCTCTTTTGTGCCTTATTTCTGCCCATTTTCCCTTTCTCTCCCTCTGCTCCTTCACTCGTTTTCACTCGTTTTTTTCCCCTTTCTATCTTTCACCTTTCTGCACCTCTGCTCTTTTGTGCCTTATTTCTGCCCATTTTCCCTTTCTCTAATCTGCTCCTTCACTCGTTTTCACTCGTTTTTTTACCCTTTCTATCTTTCACCTTTCTGCACCTCTGCTCTTTTGTGCCTTATTTCTGCCCATTTTCCCTTTCTCTCCCTCTGCTCCTTCACTCGTTTTCACTCGTTTTTTTACCCTTTCTATCTTTCACCTTTCTGCTCTTTTCTGCATCTCTGCTCTTTTGTGCCTTATTTCTGCTTATTTTCCCTTTTTTCTTTATCCCTTCTTTCCTCCCTTTACCTTTCCCCGCCGCTGCTGCCCCCGCGGCCCCTCCCCCCCCAGCACGACCGGCCCAATCCAGCTCCCCTCCCCGCTCCCGCCTCCCAGCTGTCCAGCCCTCCCCGACCCCAACCTAATGGCGGCCACGCAGCGGCCACGCAGCGGGCGCGGGCTGCGGGCGCGCCGCTGGTGCACCGAAGGCGCGTCAAAGGCAAGCACGTCTGCGCCCGTCTGCGACCCGTCCGCGACCAGCACCAGGAACCCTGGACCTCCGCCCCGCCAACGCTACGACCCAGCAGCACTCCACGCACTCAACCCAGGCTGCAACAACAACTGCAAGCTAGCAACACCAGCCGACACCCATGGACCCTTCAGCTGTCCCCGCTGCCGGCACACCTGCAGCACCGCCAAGAACACGGATCCAGCACAACCCGCCCACAAGAACACAACCGAACCGAAGACCCTGCAATGCATCCTCCTCAACGTCCGATCCCTCCACAAACACGCCACAGAAATCTGGGACCTCCTCGACAGCACAACCCCAGACGTAGCATTCTTCACCGAAACCTGGACCAACACCACCTCGGGACCGGACATCGCCATCGCCATCCCCCAAGGATACAAGATCTCCAGGAAGGACCGCCCCATCCACCCAGGAGGAGGAATCGCCATCGTCCACAAATCCAGCCTCCGCCTGAGCACACTCCCTGACGAGTCCACAGAACTGATGGAACACCTTCACTTCAAGATACTGGCCAGCCCCACCGCAGCCCTCCGAGGAACCCTCATCTACCGACCCCCTGGACCCCGCGGACCCTTTGCCAACTCCATCACGGACATTATCTCCCCGCAGGCCATCGCATCCACCAACTACACCCTGCTGGGAGACCTCAACTTCCACCTCGACAATCAACTGGACCCCAACACCACATCCCTCCTGGACAGCCTCCACAACATTGGACTCCGCCAGATCGTGACCGAGCCCACGCACTCAGCAGGACACACCCTCGACCCCCTCTTCACTACAGGAAACTCCATCACCTTCAGCCACACCACCGAACTCCCATGGACCGACCATCGTTGCGTCCACTTCACCTTCAGAACACCCACCATCCACAGACACCAGCACCTGCTTCCACAAAGAAACTGGACCAAAATCACTGATGACCAGCTCACCTCCTCACTCAACAACTCCACCCCAACCATCGCGGAAAACGACGACCCCAACACCGCAGCCCGAACCCTGCATAGATGGATCTCGGACAGCACCAACGCCATAGCCCCCCTCAAGAAAAACAACAATACCCGTGCCAAGAAAGCCAGATGGTTTACCACCAAACTTCGAGAGTCCAGGCGCAGATGCCGCCGCCTCGAAAAGGCTTGGAGAAACACCAAATCCACAGAAGCCCACAACAACTTCAGAGCCGCCACCAACGCCCACCATCAACTCATCAGAGAAACGAGGAAAAAAGCGATTGAAGACAGAATCTCCACCCACGCACACAACAGCAAGGAACTCTTCAGCATCATCAAGGAGTTCGCCCAACCCACCAGCGAGTCTACTGACATCCCTCCCTCACAAGACCTCTGCGACAAACTCAGCATCTTTTTCCACCACAAAATCAAGAGCATCTACGACAACTTCGACGAAGACAACCAACACACTGAACCCTCACCAACCACCCCCGACATCCGGAAACCAGCGATTGATGACTGGACAGCCCTCACCACCGAAGACACACTGAAGACAATGAAGTCAATCCACTCAGGGGCCCCCACGGACCCCTGCCCCCACCACATCTTCAACAGAGCCGCCAACACCATCGCACCCATGCTCCGCCAAACCATCAACCGCTCCCTGGCGACCGCCTCATTCCCCGACGACTGGAAACACGCCGAGGTCAACCCCCTCCTAAAGAAACCCTCAGCGGACCCCACCGACCTCAAAAACTACAGACCCATCTCCCTGCTCCTGTTCCCAGCGAAAGTCATCGAGAAAGCCATCAACAGCCAACTCGCCACATTCATTGAAGAACACAACATCCTCGACTCCTCCCAATCCGGCTTCAGAAAAAACCACAGTACGGAAACCGCCCTCCTTGCCGCAACAGACGACATCCGCACCTTACTGGACAAAGGAGAAACAGTAGCCCTCATCCTCCTCGACCTATCAGCGGCGTTCGACACAGTCTCCCACCGCACCCTAATACGCAGACTCTACGATGCAGGAATCCAGGACAAGGCCCTCGACTGGATCTGCTCCTTCCTCTCCAGCAGGACGCAGCGGGTCAGACTCCCCCCTTTCCTCTCGGACCCCACACCTATCACCTGCGGAGTCCCCCAGGGCTCCTCCCTCAGCCCGACGCTCTTCAACGTCTACATGGCTCCACTTGCCCCCATCGTCAGAACCTACGGACTCAACATCGTGTCATATGCAGACGACACTCAGCTCATCCTCTCCCTATCCAACGAGCCCAACACCGCCAGACGCAACTTTCGAGAAGGCATGGAAGCCGTCGCCAAATGGATGAAAAACAGCTGCCTACAACTAAACACCAACAAAACAGAAGTACTCATCATGGGCCCAAACCCCGACGCCTGGAGTGACACCTGGTGGCCCACCGCCCTCGGAAACCCGCCAACCCCCACAGACCACGCACGCAACCTGGGAATCATCCTGGACTCCGAGCTCAAAATGGACCGCCAGATCAACTCTGTCTCATCTTCCTGCTTCCACACCCTCCGCCTCCTTCGTAAGACCTTCAAATGGATCCCCCTCGAACACCGAAAGACAGTCACTCACGCCCTGGTCACCAGCAGACTCGACTACGGCAACGCACTCTACGCCGGAATAAACAAAAACCTCATCCGCAAGCTACAGAACATCCAGAACGCCGCCGCAAGACTGGTCCTCAACCTGCCAAAACACTGCCACATCTCCCAGCACCTGCGCACACTCCACTGGCTCCCCGTCGAGGCGAGAATCACCTTCAAGATGCTCACCCACGCACACAAGGCCCTCCACGGCACCGGACCAGCATACCTGAACAGCCGACTCAAATTCCACGCACCCCAAAGGACCCTACGATCAGCCCAGCTTTCCTACGCTGTGGTCCCCCGCACCAGAAAGACCAGATCGGGAGGCCGCTCCTTCTCCTTCCTCGCGGCCAAAGCATGGAACGCCCTTCCGCTCCACCTCAGACAGACAACATCGCTCCCCATCTTCGCAAGAAACCTCAAAACCTGGCTCTTCGACAGACCCCCTCCTTGATGGAATGGAACCTGCACCCCCCACCCCTAGCGCCTTGAGACACTTACGGGTGAGTAGTCGCGCTTTAACAAACTCCTGATTGTACATAGCGCGTCCATGCAAGCTCATCAACACCATATGAGGTCAGGGCGATTCTCTTTGGGTTTTAAATGTCTGGTTTTACAATGTAATATTTGAACATATTTATTTGATTTTTAACGCTGGATTGCTGACGTTGTTTTGTAATGATTTTTAGTAATTATACAATAAAGACTTACAAGATAAACTGTTTACACCCTTATATCAGAAAATCCTAAAGAATGGCACTCTCAGACCGCTTATATTGTACCAGTTACACATTATAGAAAGCATTCTTACCACTGTCACTTAACAGCACTCACACCCACATCAGAGTAGAAGTCACACGCTACCAGAAACACTCTTGTACCCTTCACATCTAGTAGCCGCACATGACCAACAGGACCCACACCCCTCACAGTGTAGCAGTCTGCACTGACAGCAGCTCACACTACTTAAACACTAGCAGTCTCGCATCAAAGACAAGGCTCACGTATCCCTACAGACTATCAGTCACACGCTAATGACAGCACTCGCGCTCCCCTCGCAGAGTATGGGTCTCACTCCTGGCTGCATTGTCACACTCCTCATAAACAAGCAGTCACCCACTACAGAGAGCACTTGCCTGTTCCCTCTCGACCAGGCATCAATGTCAAAGGATGGATACATCCAGACACTTCTAGTTATAAGCCAAACCTATTGGCTTTGCCAATTCTTGTTTTGACGTGATTCCCTAAAGATATCCCAGCTTTATACCAAGACTTAAAGACCAAAATATGGAGGGATATGGTGTAGAAAACCATCTAGTCACGAGAGCCTAAAGATCAAGCAAAGAATTGTGTGCGCTGTGGAGGTGGCAGTATGGAGTGAGTGAGATCATGTATGTGGAACAGTTAGCCTGAAAGGTAAAGGCTCCTGGCTGCCAGAACCACAGGATGACTATTCCCTGCTGCTCATATCTGTCCTTTATTGATGAAACACAGACCGGGGACTTGCCGTGCTTGTTGGCTGTGCTCTGCTCTAAGGTGATTCACATCCGCCAAGTGCTCCATTGCGTGCCAGGTGTCTCTGTCCTTGAGGGAAGAGGCAGGAGATCCAAGTAATTAAAAAGACACCCAAGTCCGCCAAAAAAGGTATTAGCAAAAACTGACGCAATGCAATGAACCTGGCTTTGTATTGTTTCAGTTGCTACGTCTGCATAGTGCATGGCCGTTCAAAGCCCTGGTCCTGTGTCCTCAGAGCGAGTGGGGGAGGCTGGTCGAGGACAATGCTGTTTAATATATTCACAAATTGTGTACAATGTGTTGAAAATCCCAGTGTTTGGTGGGCTGTTACTTGTGAAGAGCAGTGTAAGCCGCCCTGGAGTTCTTGGGCGGTGAGAGCCAGACTGTGGGAAAAGAGCTTGTGAAAGTGTGTGGAAAGAAGGATGCTTTCTTAAGTTCTAAACTTCTGTAAGGTCAATACTAGTAATTTGTAACCCCCACACATGGTGCAGCAGAAGCTCCACCTGGCTAGGTGTCATAAGCTGCTACCCTGTATCACATTATTCAAATCCTTTGGAAAGGAATTGCGACTGAATCAGTTAAGAGCAAGAGGCACACATCTCCAAGATTGAATGACATGCACTCCTATGATTCCATCTAAGACTGACCCCTGGCAATCTTATTTTAGGCCAGCTGTAGTCTGGTAATGTGCAGTGTTGGTTGACCTCATTGGTAATTGATTGCATATTCAAGATCTGAAGAACGCGACCTCGTGGTTGGTTGCTCGACCGGGTGTCTGCTCCTTTGAAACACTCCTTCAGTGGACACTAGAGGACTCTTATTTGGCATTCAACATGAAATAATCAACACAAACTTGATTGATTGATTAATTGACACGAGTGAATTTCTCTTGTTGCTTCCTGTGCTCTTTTTAAGCTTTAGAACTGACTGTCCACTTTAGATCTCACTTACCAGACAGCACAAGTTGTCTGATTGTGAAAGGCTTATTGTGAAATTATAGTGGGATTGCAGCCCGCCTATTGCTCATCATTGGTTGGATTTATTGTCACTCTCATGTGCTTTATTTTTATTCAATGATTTGCCTTCTTCCTCTTCTTGCGATTGGCTGACTTATATCCTTCCATTGCACACATTTAGGGAACTACTTTTTTCTTTTTCATTCTACAGTATGTTTTCTACTTCTATCTCATGTCATTGTGTGCTCGTCTTCCTTCAAATAACCCCACCTCCTTACACTGTGTTGCTCCTCACCCCTTAAAGTTTGTGTCTAAAAGCACAGCAACAGAGTTATTTTTTCTGGGGCATACCTAGAGGGCCGACTTTAAGGGTGGTTTTTATTTTATCTCTTATATTCCACATATAGCATGAAACCACAAGCTTTGCCACACAAAGGTTTTACTTATCTCCTGTATTCACTATGCTGGCATCTGAGGCAGAAGGCGTGCTTAGCATGACACTTCTATTCCATTAATCTGTTCTATAGGCACTACAAAAGACCAATTGACTAACTACAGTAAGTTAAGTGTTGGCATGTGGTTCCCTTTACATTGTGATACTTCCTTTCTCTTTTTTTAATTCTGTTTGGAGTTTTCTGATTGAAAAGTATTTGAAACATAAATCATACCATTTATAAAGATTGAAAACATTGAATTCAATGTACAGTTTTAAGATTCTATAAGATGTGTTTGCTTTTCTTCCTGTATTTTGAAACGTTTTTCTTCTACTTTTTATAAACAATTTTTCACAGACATACATTGGTAAAGCCAACAGTTTGGCACTCGCGTAACTAGGATGAGACCTATTGCTTTACAAGTGTTTGCTATTAGGTCATGCCAGTTCACTTCGAGTTATGTTATGGAGACTTTTTGAGGGCACTATCACCCTTAAATGTATCCCTGCGCTGAGTAGGTGTGACACTAGCCACACCTAGGGCCTAGTGGGACTACTCAAAAAAGCAAGTCTTTAGCTTCTTGTGGAATTCAAGAAGTGGGCTCAGCTCCCTTAAGTGCACTGAGAGTGAAGGCATTTGTCTCTTTCACAAGAAGCATTTTCCTCTTCAGTGCCAGACATTACTAAAAATATTGTTGGTATTAAATAGTTTTTTTTTGTTATGTAATGTCAAAGACACTGAAACTGACACTGACCAATCATTAAAGTTTGGCAGACAGAACCAGTGCTGACAAAGCCAAAAGTCCTTTAGCCACTCCCAAACCTGTTGGCAATTGTCAGTGCTTGTAGGGTCAGACATTAGCAAAACCGTTTGATTCACTAAAATTAAATGCATAATATTCTTACAAATATTGGCTTTCAGTCAGCCCTCTTCATTCATTGGCCTATTATTGTGTCAGTCGAATTGTTCTTCTGCCCACGACAACATAGGGGGCAGTTGGTCAACCAACTTCAGCCACTGGCTACATTTAATGTGAATGACCGGATTCTACACTTTCTTAATGAGTACTTCCACAACCTAAGGAACTCCTTTCAGTTCCAGGGACTACTTTGGCAATGTTTGCTTTTTGAGACCAAACGAGTTCTTTTGCTCTTAGCCAATGGTATTTTTTTCAGATTGCTGAAGGCACAGCAGATGCCCCAACCAAAAAGCTTTGTCAAAAGATTTAAATAAGAAAACAAGCATTGAGAAAGACAAGAGACTGGTGGCTTAATCTAGAACTATTGGCTTCGTTATCTTTTAAATTCTATCACCCTCGTTAAAGTTCTTGTATCGCTTGCAGGGGTGTAGTCTGAGCCTTGCACTGTGACTCCTGAACCAAACACTCTGGTGGGTCACCTCTTACACTCCTGCCTGTGGTACACCACCTCCTGAAAACCACCTAAAACTGACTGTCTTGAGTAATTATGTTGTATTTTTAACAATGGGTCGCATTCACCAGTTATTTGTGGGGCATATTAGCCTTTCAGCAGAACTGTCAATTTCCGGGCTACAAATTAGTGCTACACTTTCCAGAGGGCTGCATTGGATGAGCATAATGTGACCAGTGCTGGGCTCGACATTTTGCCTCTCTGGCATTTCCCCAGTAGGCTGCAGGCTAAGTGGCTGCATTCGGAGGTGGATGGACTCTCATGGCCCAACTACTACCTCGTGGCCACATCCTACTAGTGACCGCTTACGTTGTGGGACATTTTTTGAGCATTTTTGCTAGAGTTTCCAGTTCGCCTCCTGCCTGAGTCTGCCATTCGCACATTCAAAGGCCAGTAAGTGGTTACAGGGCTGGAAATACACCATAAAGCTCCTGCTTGTACACAGATGTCTCTCCTGGCTGCCCATTTTCATGTGTTTGATCATCTGCTTGCATCCGATTGAAAGTGTGTGATCCTGTCCCACCTTGTTCAAAGGTTTTAGCTCTCGATGTTTTGCATCGAGTTAGCAAAAATGAAAGTGGTAACAACCTGGTCGATTGCTTGTTAGGCAGGACTTCAGGGAGCCTGCACTCAGAGGCCATGGCTGACCGGCTTCCACTGTACGTGTAAAGGGATCCAGTATAAGATATGGAGGGGGATATGGTGCTAACTTTGGGCTCTGATCACACGTTAGGGCACTTGACATCGAACTGTCATATGTGCAAAGTCCTTGTGTCTGAAAAATGAAATACAAGTGAAATGTAATGTGAAAATGCATAAAGCAGAGGTGTGAAAACGTCACCAACGTACACAACCTTGACTAGTCTCCCAACTCCTCATGGATGTACAGTGCTTCTGTGCTCTCAGCCGTGTTACCGGAGAGAACCAGCAATCCATAGGTACACAGTCACACATATGATTTTGGGGGACCTTGCATCCGTGAAGTATGCGGCATCGAGTGACCTTTCCCTCGCATCCTGCTCCCTCGTTGCCTAGGCCTCCCTGCATACTTTGCACCTTTTCCCTCTCTACACAGATTGGTCCACAGCCAGGTATGTTAATGGAAGTTGAGCTGTGCAACCCCAGTCCTTGCCCCATCACCGCTTGCAGCTGGTGGTCCGCAGCCCTAATGGCCTTGCTCCTTATCTGCACATGGGAGTGATGACAGTGCAATCCGACAGTCACTTTTTTCCAGCCACTGAGAGAATCTTTCATGGCTTAATTATTTTGCTGATAAAATGCAGGAGCCAACTGTCAAGCGAGTTTTTCTCTCGGAGACAGAGTTCGCCCTCCATGGTTACAGAACCGGCCGGTGGATTGTGGCATTCCCTGTGGAAAGGCTCGAGAGAGGTTTTCTTTAGATCTTATCCCAGTGTGTTCTATTTTGAGCAAAGATTTGGGCGCAGCGTCCTCCGAGAACACTTTTCCCTTCATGTACGGATTTCAGCAAACCTTTTGCCAAACTTCTCTCCAAATGACTCGAGGCCCTGTTGGCGAAGGGTTCTTTTACATTACACACAAAAGTTCTTTAAAAAGTGTGCAGTGGTTCTTGAAGGAAACTTGAACAATAAAATCTTGCCAGAGTAGAGCGTTGTAGAGCCTGTTATGAGAGAGATGTGATAACATTTTGCTGTGTTCGAAACCTCGTTCTATAGGGGGCTTTCATATTAGCTGATGCCATCATCAATTAGAATTTTTTTTCAAAAAATTCCCAAATTTTTCTCCATTTCTCTCTCACTGTAAAATGAAGCCTGGTCAGAGTCCGCAGAGTTTTACTCTGCAGAACTCCGCAAAATGTCAGAAAAACTCCGCCCTTCTCCGTGGAGTTCCGCCACCGGCGGAGTCTGTTAAATCGTGCTGCTCACATTGATTTATAGTGCCAGTAGTTTGTCCTGCGCTGTAAAATTAGCACGAACGGCACTACGCATCACGCCAGATGATGCTGCTGATTTCTGCCGCTGAGTAGACATTGTACTCGAGCGGCAGCTTCCTCAACGCGAGTGGCAGATTTCTCAACGCAAGAACTCTTGGCAACATGAGGTCTAGCGCACTATTTATTCTCACAAGCACTCAACAATTTACCATTGGCGAGCCACTCGAGGAATAAAACTCCACTCCGTATCACTTCACTGAATTTTTCTGAACTCCACTCTGAGCGAGAGGGGGCAAAACTCTGCGAGCTCCTACGGCAGAGCTGATTTCTTAGCCCACCCCTATTTAAAATAGTTTGACCATGACTGTTGAACCGACATGCTGCAAGAAAAAAACAAATTACATTGTAATATTCTTAACTTTGACCCCTTGAGAACAGTGTGCCCAGTGCAAAGAAATGCCACTCAAGACTGACCTCAGGGCACATATCCAACACAGTTCTGATATGCTGTATAGTCTGCTCCCATCGAAGTGGCAACAGTTCTCCCCATCCCACCTATGTATGTTGTTCATACCTTTTTATAATGCATGTAAATCATTCTGCCCCAGCAACACACATTAAAAAGACCTCCCATCTATCTCTTGTGCTCAACAAGACAGCAAGGATATACAGTTAAGTCTTACCACACTCCATAAAAGAAACATGTTCCAGGAATGCCTGTCCCCTTTACCCATTACTGTTTGCATTGGCGATTGAGCCGTTGGCGGCATGGATTCGTATGAATGCAAGTGTGGTGCAGGGCCTATATTGGGATGGGGGATCTGAATGACCATTGTATTACTATATGCAGGTAATTAGTTTCTAAATGTTACATATGCTAGATGGCCGGGCCCAAGACTTCTGGAAATTGTAGTAAAAAGTCGATATTATGTCAGACGTGGTAGTCAACTTGGACAATTCCTATATTTTCCTTCTACTAGTGGGTGATGTAACAGTTAGCTGGCAGTCCCAGCTGTCGGTACCTTAGAACAGCTTTAAATACTTTGGTATTCATGTCACCAGACACCCACAGCTGACCTGGGATTTAAACCTTTCACCTGCACTTATGAAAACCTGCGAGGTCCTACTCCCCTGAATCTTCTTCCCAATTTCAGTGACCGGTCAGATGGCTCTATTCTGAATGATTTAAATACCCAAACTACTGTGTGCTTTTCAGAATTATCATTATGAAATCCTACAGAGCTTCTTGCAAAAGAATCAAGAATATTCTTACAGCCTTTAATAGCCACTCAAAATATCCAGGGAGTCGTTTAATAGAGGTGTAGAATCATGGTACAGCAGCAGTCTTAGAATGGATGATATTCAGCTTAACTACTGCAAAGCCCAACTGACTACCCTGAACTACTGGCTATTCAGGTGCCAAAGCAATCAGGCGATGTGAGTTGAAGTGTCAGAGCTTACAGAGCCAGTGGTCTAGCTGGCTTCGTATCGGGGTCTGTAGCAAATGGGTTCCGCCCATTAGGTCTATCAGAGCCGTATTACAGAAGTGCCCCGCCGGTGGTGCAAAGGGCGTTTGTGCCTGCTCTGTGCACCCCTGGAGCATTTAGGTGTTACAGAAGGGGCTGCGTATGCTTGTGCAGCCCCTTCTGTAACACAGATAGTGCTGGTGCAACATGTGCGTTCCCTTATTTGCTTAGGGGCGTGGCCCCATGCAAATGAGGGAATCTCTTTACCTCTTCACATGCACCGGATTATAGACACAGGCGCAGAAATAAAGAAGCTGTTCAGAGGCGCACTAACAGTGCACCACGAAAAGGTGGCACATTATCAGTGCGCCCTCTGAAGGCAGCCCACTGGAGGAGGCCAAGGGGGTCATGTGGACACCTGAAACATCCCCTTACAGGCGGGTGCAGTCACTCGTTGTCTCTGCCCTCTCTAAAGTGCAAAGTGCTATGCAAACAAATGATGGACGGAATGCTGAACAAATCAGTAAAGAGAGCTGGGTTAAATTCATCGTTCTTTTGCTCACCGTGCCACCCCAGTTTAGACGCAGCCATATGCAAATCAGTCTTGACAATGTGCCTCATGGGAACAGTCCAGACCGAACTGCCAAGCCAGGTCCTCCCTGGACCGTACACAAGCATCCTGGGACCGGTTTCTGGGTATTACCCTTCCTCAGCCAGGCTAGCTTGAATCCAGTGGCACAGTGAGCAAGGGACCCACGTCTGGGCATACCCATCCCACTTAGGGATAAACATGCTAAGCAAACAAATGACGGACGGAATGCTGAATAAGTCAGGCATTCACCCCCAGTCAAGAGATCTGGGTTGAATCCATCTATATTGAACTTTTACCTCAAGCAAGAAAAGTTCAAGATGTTGAACCTGGCTCAGGTTCTTCTGGCACTGCAGCAGGAAGATTGGATGGTGTCGTTCGACTTGCAGGATGCGTATTTTCATCCTCCCTCCTGAAGTCACATCGGAAGTATCTCCAATTTACGGTAGGATCTCAACACTACCAGTTAGCGGCCCTTCCGTTCGGACCACGGGAATTCACGAAGATGATGGCGGTGGTAGCAGCTTATCTCAGAAAGCCGGGGATTCCCGTTTTACCTTATCTGGACGACTGGTTGCTCAAAGCGAGTTCGCCAGAGCTGGTGCTGCATCATTTGCAAGTAACAACGCAGCTGTTGTTTGACTCAGGTTTCTCGATAAATGTACCCAAATGTCACCTGGTACCTTCTCAGCGCAACCTGTTCATAGGGGCAGTACTGGACACTAGTGTGTTGAGCTTTCCCACCTCCACAGAGGATTCTCGACATTCAGGAGTTGATTGCTTTGTTTCACGATGGAGCGAATGTTCCAGTCCTGACCGTCCTACACCTGCTCGGTCTGTTCGTTTCCTGCATACTGTTGGTCAACCATGCATGCTGGGGCATGACGGCACTCCAGTGGTGCCTCCGCAGGCAGTGGTATCAGCACAATGGAGATCTCGGGGAGATGGTCAGAATCTCCAGAGACACTGCAGCGGACCTATCTTGGTCGAGTGTTTCGGTCAACCTGTCTCAAGCGAAGCCTTTTCAACCTCCTCCACCGGTGGCCACAATGATCATGGATGCCTCCACTCTAGGGTGGGGAGCACATCTAGGGGATCTGGAGGGCAAGGGTTTATGGTCTCCAGAGGAAAGGTTGCTCCATATCAACCTTCTGGAATTGCGGGCAATACCTTTGGCTCTCAAGGCTTTACTTCCCTCCCTTTTTCGGTCAGTCAGTTCAAGTCCTGACGGACAACACCACTGCAATGTGATACATCAACAAGCAGGGAGGGGTGGGGTCGTATCGTCTCTGCAGAGAGACTCTGCTACTCTGGTCCTGGTCTCAGGACCACCAGATTTGTGTAATTGCAAATCATCTGGCCGGGGTGCTCAACGTGTGTTTGGACAGTGTCAATCAGCAGTATTCAGCTGACCACGAGTGCCAGCTTCACCTGGAGGTCATTCGCCACATCTTCAGGTTGTGGGGGTCTCCTAGGGTGGACCTGTTTGGCACTCAGGAGAACGTGCACTGCCCGTTGTTCTGCAGTCTCCAGTATCCAACGCATGTAGCGTTGAGGAACGAGTTTCAACTGGATTGGAGTTTTCAGCTTCTTTACGGGTTTCCTCCCATACCCTTTATTCCTCGGGTTCTGAGTAGGATCCGCCAAGACCAGGCCCAAGTTATATTGATCGCCCCAGATTGGCCAAGAAGGGTGTGGTACATGGATCTTCTTCACCTCTCATCGCACCCTCCACCCAGTCTCCCTTTCAGGGCAGACCTCCTCTCGCAGTCGCAGGGGCAGGTTCTACACCCCCACCTCCAGAGCCTGCACCTTCATCCCTGGAGGTTGATCGGGCAACCTGAGCTCTTTCTCTAATGTGGCGGCTGTTATTGTATCGTCCAGGAGACACACCACCAAATCAGTTTATTCCTCTAGATGGGCCAGGTTTGTGAAGTAGTGTGAATAGAGATCCATTGATCCTTTGATGGCCCATGTAACAGATTTTCTTAGTTTTTCACTTTCCTTGGCCCAGCAAGGTTGTGCTGTGGCTACGGTTAAGAGCTACTTGTCGGCCATGTCGACCTTCCTTTGTTTACTGGACCAACCATATTTATTTAAGTCCCCCATTTCATTAAGGGCCTCACCAATAGGTTTCCTCCCACTCCCTTCATAAGGTCTCAGTGGGATTTGAATTTAGTACTTACGTTTCTGATGGGGTTCTCCTTTGAGCCTCTTCATTGAATTTGAGACTGCTTTCTGCTTTCTTTTCAAACTATTTTTCTAGTTGCTATTATCTCAGCCAGGAGAGTAAGTGAGCTGCAGGCTCTTAGTTCTAAGCCTCCTTTTACCACTATCCTTGCAGACATGATGGTTCTTAGGACCAGGGCTGCTTTCCTGCCTAAGGTAGTTTCACCTTTCCACCTTGAACAGTGTATCACATTGCCTACCTTCTATCCCTCCCTCATCCTTTCAAGGAGGAGGAGAGATTTCACTGCCTGGACCCACGGAGAGCGGTCAGCTTCTACCTGGACAGGACTAGAGACTCGAGGTTGGGCGTCCAGCTCTTCATTGGCTATGTGGGAGAGATGTAGGGCAAAGATCATATGAGGTCACTACCTGGGACATCATTAAGGTCAAAGGATATATGATGTCACTTCCGCTCCCCCTGGCATTTTGGTGAATCGAAGTCCATGCAAGAGAGGGGACTTTTTCACATTATATGATCCTGCAGTTGGATCCAGAAACTATTTGTTGCATCTAGTTTATTCCCACTCAAAGGGGCTTCAGAGCCACATTACTTTATTTCCAATTTGGAATTATTAGAAATAATGGAGCAGTGGTGACATGAGCCTTAAAGCAAACAGGGAAAATGCCCATCCATGCCAAGTGTGGGGAATAAAAAAACTCTATAATAGGGATACAGTGCCCCCTAAGTACCCTATACCCCGGTGCCTCTGCTTCACTATTGACAGCTACGACCTTGTAATGGAGGAGGTGGGATTGCTGAGATGCGCTAAACTAACGATTGGCCTGGGCTTCTTGATAGCCAAATGAGATATAGGTAAACATTGGCTTTCTCCCTCTGCTTGAGTAATACAAGGAACTGGATAGATGTGCCAGTATGGTAAAATCAATATGCTTAGCGAAAGGCTGCCTCCACAAGCTTACTAGAATCTGGGGTCCTTTGACAACCCACTTTGAGGTGTGTGTATGAGCATTCGTAGGTACTGCCAGGATAGGACCAATATATATATACTGGTTGGTGTAGACATCCCTATTTACTCATCAGTGAGGTTGCTCCATATCAACCTTCTGGAATTGCGGGCAATACCTTTGGCTCTCAAGGCTTTACTTCCCTCCATTTTTCGGTCAGTCAGTTCAAGTCCTGACGGACAACACCACTGCAATGTGGTACATCAACAAGCAGGGAGGGGTGGGGTCGTATCGTCTCTGCAGAGAGGCTCTGCTACTCTGGTCCTGGTCTCAGGACCACCAGATTTGTGTAATTGCAAATCATCTGGCCGGGGTGCTCAACGTGTGTTTGGACAGTGTCAATCAGCAGTATTCAGCTGACCACGAGTGCCAGCTTCACCTGGAGGTCATTCGCCACATCTTCAGGTTGTGGGGGTCTCCTAGGGTGGACCTGTTTGGCACTCAGGAGAACGTGCACTGCCCGTTGTTCTGCAGTCTCCAGTATCCAACGCATGTAGCGTTGAGGAACGAGTTTCAACTGGATTGGAGTTTTCAGCTTCTTTACGGGTTTCCTCCCATACCCTTTATTCCTCAGGTTCTGAGTAGGATCCGCCAAGACCAGGCCCAAGTTATATTGATCGCCCCAGATTGGCCAAGAAGGGTGTGGTACATGGATCTTCTTCACCTCTCATCGCACCCTCCACCCAGTCTCCCTCTCAGGGCAGACCTCCTCTCGCAGTCGCAGGGGCAGGTTCTACACCCCCACCTCCAGAGCCTGCACCTTCATCCCTGGAGGTTGATCGGGCAACCTGAGCTCTTTCTCTGATGTGGCGGCTGTTATTGTATCGTCCAGGAGACACACCACCAAATCAGTTTATTCCTCTAGATGGGCCAGGTTTGTGAAGTAGTGTGAATAGAGATCCATTGATCCTTTGATGGCCCATGTAACAGATTTTCTTAGTTTTTCACTTTCCTTGGCCCAGCAAGGTTGTGCTGTGGCTACGGTTAAGAGCTACTTGTCGGCCATGTCGACCTTCCTTTGTTTACTGGACCAACCATATTTATTTAAGTCCCCCATTTCATTAAGGGCCTCACCAATAGGTTTCCTCCCACTCCCTTCATAAGGTCTCAGTGGGATTTGAATTTAGTACTTACGTTTCTGATGGGGTTCTCCTATGAGCCTCTTCATTGCATTTGAGACTGCTTTCTGCTTTCTTTTCAAACTATTTTTCTAGTTGCTATTATCTCAGCCAGGAGAGTAAGTGAGCTGCAGGCTCTTAGTTCTAAGACTCCTTTTACCACTATCCTTGCAGACACGATGGTTCTTAGGACCAGGGCTGCTTTCCTGCCTAAGGTAGTTTCACCTTTCCACCTTGAACAGTGTATCACATTGCCTACCTTCTATCCCTCCCTCATCCTTTCAAGGAGGAGGAGAGATTTCACTGCCTGGACCCACGGAGAGCGGTCAGCTTCTACCTGGACAGGACTAGAGACTCGAGGTTGGGCGTCCAGCTCTTCATTGGCTATGTGGGAGAGATGTAGGGCAAAGATCATATGAGGTCACTACCTGGGACATCATTAAGGTCAAAGGATATATGATGTCACTTCCGCTCCCCCTGGCATTTTGGTGAATCGAAGTCCATGCAAGAGAGGGGACTTTTTCACATTATATGATCCTGCAGTTGGATCCAGAAACTATTTGTTGCATCTAGTTTATTCCCACTCAAAGGGGCTTCAGAGCCACATTACTTTATTTCCAATTTGGAATTATTAGAAATAATGGAGCAGTGGTGACATGAGCCTTAAAGCAAACAGGGAAAATGCCCATCCATGCCAAGTGTGGGGAATAAAAAAAACTCTATAATTGGGATACAGTGCCCCCTAAGTACCCTATACCCCGGTGCCTCTGCTTCACTATTGACAGCTACGACCTTGTAATGGAGGAGGTGGGATTGCTGAGATGCGCTAAACTAACGATTGGCCTGGGCTTCTTGATAGCCAAATGAGATATAGGTAAACATTGGCTTTCTCCCTCTGCTTGAGTAATACAAGGAACTGGATAGATGTGCCAGTATGGTAAAATCAATATGCTTAGCGAAAGGCTGCCTCCACAAGCTTACTAGAATCTGGGGTCCTTTGACAACCCACTTTGAGGTGTGTGTATGAGCATTCGTAGGTACTGCCAGGATAGGACCAATATATATATACTGGTTGGTGTAGACATCCCTATTTACTCATCAGTGATATTGTGTAGGAGAAATTTGCGTGTCGTGTCACAATTGTTATACTGTTCCTACGAAAATTCAATAAAGAGAAATAGAAAAAAAGTCCTGCCATACCATCAAACATATTAGAACCATTCATAACAAGGTAGCTTAAGCAAGCCACCCCCTCACATGTGTCATGTGATAAAATGCATTAATGTTTTATAATTAGGTAATGATAGTATGCTAGAGAAGAGTGACCGTCTGGGTAGTTGACAATTGATGAGCCCACTGGAGTCAAAGGAACAGCAAAGTCCTTTGGAGAATGCATTCATGTACATAGTAACAGAAAGAGATTCCTGACTGTTCCTGGCATATTTTATTTTTCCCTGGCCAATATGACTATGAACAAACATTTTAAATCAGTCTTGACTAGCCACACTCAACTGGTCCGTGAAAATATCAGAACCATTTGGAAAGGCACACTGGTTCTCAAGCGCTACAGTGCCATACAAATGGTAAAATGTCACCATAGAACTTTTAATAACATAGCCTAATGTAGCATAACATTGAGACAATCAAGACGTTGAGCAGGACCTAGCAAACCCTCCGTGACCTCCCGGCAGTGCTTGTCGTTACTTCATGCTAGCCACCTCCAACTCCTGAATACCACCCTGTACTGCACGCCCTAGACCGGGCTGATCATTCATTGACGGCCCAACTATGGTGGAGTTTCATATACCACAAGCCCAGGCAATAGTCTTTTACAAACAAAGCATAAGAGCCAGTTCACAGCTAAACAACAGGTGCAGAGCGATGCAGAGAATTGCCAAAAGCCTTTTGGTATCATTTGTTAAGAAAATATGAACATTTGACTGTTGAGGAACAGGGTCCGTTTAGTGAAGGCTAAACCTGATTATTTTTAGTGTTTTTTCGATTTGCCCTCTGGGAGTCCGAGGAGGCTTACTTTTTTTGTCAGTTGAAATCCTTTTTAGAATTCTCTTTGCAATATCGCTGAGCTGTTTTGACATAGAATTTGTTAGTTTTGGCAATGAAGTTCTTCGCACTCTTGTCTTCAGCCCCCGCCTCTTTGCCATTTCTGATCCCCACCATGAGCACTGCTACCAGTGTGCGCATGTGCATGCACCCTCCCTCAATGGGTCCCAGCTAGCTCATTCCTGGCTTTCTGCCACTTCACTCAGTCGTCCTAATGTGATATTTCCTCCTAACCCAGAGGAGTTCATACTTGTTGGATGAAAGAGTTGGAGTACTTAGCCTTCCAATTTCCTTTCCCCTTACGACTTATTGTTATTTTTTTTTAATGTTAAATATAGGAAACGAACCTTAAACATATCACAAAGTATAAGGTCTAGAGGACCCAAAACCTCACTACAAATAATGCAGTAGAATGAAAATAAACAATTCAGTTCTGCGTCTTGGTGCCAATACTGAAGAGTAATGAGCAAAACGTACAGGAACAATGGATGAGAAAGTAGGTTGTGCATGCAGAAGGGTTTTGTGGTGACACTGACTGCATAGTCCCATTAGGCAGAAATGGGCAATACTTTCATAAGCATAAGTCTGCCCTTCAGAGTTCAAGCGATGGGCTGTTGTGGATTTCCTGGCCTTTAGTGAATGTGTAAGGTACACCATTCTCCATTCTCATTTCTTCATGATCTTTAGCTTTGTGTTTCTTAGTATTTATGTGTGCGTACTGTGTATGTTAAAGTATGTACTTTGAGTGTTCTGGCAAGCAGATGGCAAGCATCTACATACTAAGTATGTTTTAAAGCGGGAGGTCCACTGTACTCTAATAGCATACGTGGTGCAATTAAGTGGTGAGGAGATGTAATCTAGTTGGGAAGATACGTTGCAGTTTTATGGGTGTATAGTGTGGTGTAGTCAGGAGAAGGATTTGTAGCTGTGTGAGGAGTGGGTGTGGTCTACTGTGGAGATTTGTTACCTACCGGAGAAAATGTTTCGTCTACTGGAGGCAAAGTGTGATGTAATGGCATCAAGCATGGTTTACAGGGATGAGTTGTGATTCTTGTGATATTGTAGTTACAGAAAATTAAGTCTACTAGGACATTGGTGTCATCAAGTGTTCTTTTGAGGCAAGCTAGGTCAGAGTGAGGTGAATGAATGATTTGACATAAAAGTAAAGATGTGAGGTATAGGCGCTCTCTAGTGGGGATTTAGTTGCAGTCTCACATATATGTGGTGTTGTGTAGCTGTCCAGTCCAAGTCTCCATTCCCCTAGACTAGATCTACCACCTCACTACCCCCATCGGTCTGCTTACTCTCCTTCCAACGCATTGTGGTCAACACATAATGAATCAACAAACCTGCAGATCCTTCATACTTCTCCATAAACAACCTAAAAATCAAACCACTCTCTCCTCCTACCATCTCTGCATCTGACGTCAACGCTTCTCTAAACAACTTCAATGCATTTCTGCAAACACCTACTTCTAACTAAAATAAGAATGTGCACAAAAAAACCTTCAGCACTCTGGTTCTCCAAAGACCAGACCAGGAACAAGCACCCTCTCCACAGACAACGAGGGAAATTGAAGAAAAGAGACTCCCCAATGACCTCTAAGTACTGAAATCCTTCTGTGTAACATGTAGACAACGTGTCACAGCAGCCAGAGGCAATTACTATAGCAACACTATCAATGAAGCTGCTAACAGTACAGACCAGAACTCTGTTCAATGCATGCATACACTGCTACAACCCCTCCTCCCCCTCCATACCACCACCACCACCACCACCTGGCCCACCTAGCCCCAATTCCACAGACTAGTGCAGAGCCTTCCACCACTACTTCAGTGAAAAAATTCAGATCTGGCAACACACTGACATCACCTATCCTGCATCCCTTTTGACATTCACTCCTTCCTTCCGCATTCCACAATGTTGATCCTTTAAACCTCTAACTCTCAAAGACCTTGCCAATATCCGCAACGTACTCAAATATACCACATAAGATGTCGTACCCTTATCCTTCATTAAAACCCACTCTGGAGAAGATGTATCACCTATACACTCCACCGTCTCCTTCACCCTCTCTTACTCACTCGCTCATGTCTTCCTCCCATAATCAATGTCCGTTTTCTATAAAAACATGATGCCAATATCTTTGACTTCCTGAGTGATGGAAAGCCAGATGTATTGTTTATGACCAAAACATGGCTATCTGAATCATCCAACCTCACATTAGCCACGGCCATTCCTAGAGGCTATAAAATCTACAGGAAGGACCGTCTAGGGGTAAGAGGAGGCGGGGTGGCTATGGTACATAAGGAGACATACAAATATACCCCTGTCCCTATTGAAGAATTGGAAGGTGCGGAGGTGTTGGGCTTCTACCTCTCCCTGATGCTGCACCAATCAGTAGCCGGGGTATTAATCTATAGACCCCCGGACAATGATTTATTTATTTTTTTTTTTTTTTTTGAATTTTGAATTTTTTTTTTTCAATGAAGAACCCCTTTCTTAAATCTCTGGAAAATGCTGCTGCTCATTGGGCCTTAAGATATGCACATTTTGTAGTATTGTGTGACTTTAATCTGCAAATGGACCAGGAAGAAAACATTGAGGTGATCGCAGTGTTAGATACTATGTCTTCCTTGGAGCTCATCCAACATGCGTTTAGCCCTACACATAAAGAAGGTCATGTACTCAATCAAATTTTCTCCAACATCAGGCTGCATCTAGTAGAGCCTACACCACTAGTCTGGACAGATCATTACTTAAGCAAGTTTTGCTCACCTCCATTAGTAAAATTACAACCTATGACAAGCAAAGTTCCATCAGTTACAACAGCATTTCATAAAATCCGGCCTTTGGAATTTTTCCGCTCTCTGGCAGAGAGAACCCCCTCTCTCTCTCTGCCTAGTGGATGAAGACGCCAGCATGCTTGACAGCTAGATTTGGAACACTTCCGATAAGCCAGCACCAGTCTCCTCACGTACACCATGCAGAAACAAACCACAACAAATCACCTGATCCATGGTTTAACCCCTTCGGCGCTGATGACGAGCTCAGCTCGTCATCAGTTGCGCCGCTCGCACGCTGATGACGAGCTGAGCTCGTCATGTAACACGGCTTTTTGAAAAAAGCCGCGCAGCGCGAAAATAGCTGCAGCGCGCATGCGGTTAAAGACAGTTTCAGGACTCTGACGAAACACTGCAAACCTCCAGAAAATCCAAAGGGGCTGGAAACGCTGAAAACACCCACCTGGAGTAAAAGCACAAGAAAACACTAGTCAAAATTAACTAGGAACGTACACACGTTTCAGAAACTTCTGCGGCACACTCTAGGCAAGATCTCACTCCCTTATATGCTGAAAGGTGACAAGGAACAGGAATACTCCCAAAGGAAGTAATTCACCTCCAAGATAGTCAATACTGCTATCAAACCCCCTAATCATCAGCGTTGGGCTAATTTGAATCCTAATCCCAAATATTCCTTCCCAAAATAATTCTATCCCATTTTTCAGGGGCATTAGCCCAATACATTCATAAAACATATGGTCAGAAACACTAGGGGGAGTAAAAAGAATGCATTCTAAGTTTTACTAATAATTGAGACTAAGAAGAGAGGGCAACTTTAAACACAAGATTTTTTGCATTTGTTCGCATAAATTGGCTGATGTAACATTAAAGCATGTGTAATTGTTATTTTCAGTTTTCCCTGACGAAAGGCCCCAGAGGCCCGAAATGCATTGGATTTTAATAAAACTGCTACGGGAGAATTTGGCTCTAGTCGTGTTCTTGAAGAGAGGTTCGGATGGCCCAGCAGGAGCATTGGAAATTTGGGAAATGGCTTTTTCCTTGCATGAGGAGTATAATTAATTCAAGTGAAAGTGTGGATTATTAATGGAGAAAAATAATGACTTGTAAAACGGAAAGAGGAATATGTGAAGAAAAATAACATTGCAATTGCAATTTTGAAAATAGCTGTGCCAATGGTTAGGGGCAGAAAGGTGTCCCAATATATGTTGGAATTAATAACCTTACACATTTTACTCCAAATCCCCCATGCACAATGTAATACCTTAAAACTTACTTTTTTAAATTTATGCTGGGCTCTAGTTGTCGCAAAAGTAATCCGCCAGCCTTTTTCCCCAGAGCAACTTCGTATATTGTTAGAAGATTCCTATACTCCTGTTCGTCTATTATGTCCTCGTTATCTGATAATAACAAAATACGCATCTGTTGCACCATAGCTGCCCAGTAATATAGCTTGATATTGGGTATTGCCAGCCCCCGTCTTTGTGGGGGGGAAAGAGATATTTTATTGAGCGCCTTATCTTACCATACTGCCACACAACATTGATGAACATAGCATCTAGAGCCTTCAATATTACTTCATCAATAACCATTGATAGAGATCGAAACAGTTATATAACCTTGGGAAGCATGGTAATTTTTAATACATTAGCCCTACCAATAATTGACAAATGGAGCCCATTTATGCGCTTTAGGTCTGCTGACATTTTGTCCATAATAGGATCGAAGTTTATTTGAGCTATCGTCGTTATCTTAGGGCTACTACGAACACCTAGATACACAGCCGAATCGACACGTCTTATATCCTGAAAGAGAAGGTTTTCTGTACAGGTAATCTGTGTTTTGCTCTTATTTAGAGAGTACCTTGAAATGTTACCAAAATCTCAGCCATAATTTCTATCTCCCTGATTGTTGTTTGGGGGTCAATAGTTACAACCGCGATGTCGTTGGCGTACGCGAGGATCTTAGTCTCTTATCCCTCATTAAATATGGGTTTTGTCCTCTGATTATTATTTTTTTTCTTCAATGAATGGATATATATATATAGCGCAAATAGGATAGGGGAGCACGGGCACCCCTGTCTAGTGCCCCTCTAGACCCTTATAATCTCTGATTCTTCTCCCATTACTTGAAGCCGTGCATATATAGTAGAATACATAGCTTTGATAGCAGTTATTATTTGTCTGCCTCTTAATGCTAAAATCCCCCAAAGGTACCTCCAATCCACCCAATCAAAAGCCTTCTCGGAATCGAGTAGCACCATAGCCATCTTCCCCCCTGACCCTGCCATGATGTCAAACAGGGTTATTGCCCGCCGAATATGATCTGTAGTCCCTCTGCCGGGAATGAACCCATGCTGCCATGGTGACACTAGATGGACTATGACCCTTCCCAGTTGAGTTGTCAAGACCTTAGAGTAGATTTTTGTATCTACGTTTATCAGTGAAATTGGCCTATATGAGGCTGGATTATTCGGATCCTTTCCTTTCTTGGGAAATATCACTATGTCGGTACCCTTCAATGATTCCGGAGGAGATCCTGTATATAGCACCCCCAAAAAAATAAATCTAATAAGATGGGAGCTAGCTGGGGCAGAAATATTTTATAAAATTCAATAGGTATTTTGTACTGCAGCCACAACCTCCTCCGTTGTTATCACTGCCTCCAGTTCAACTCTCATAGATGGATCTAAAGGAGGCCCAAGATCTTCTTCAGAAATCCTGTGTGACCTGTCCAATGGCAGTCCTTCGTCCCCTTTATACAGATCCTGATAATACTCCTGTAATATCCAGAGGATGTCTCCTAACTCTGCAGATTCTTCCATTCTTCTGCATCGAAGTTATCCTACTTCTAGCTTCCTTCTGCATAGTACGCAGTGCTAACACCCTGCCAACTGACTCCCCATATTCATATACTTCAGGCCTGTGTACTCTTTTCCTCAGCTATCCTTTGGTTTATCCAGCTATTGATGTCCGCCTTCAAAGTAATGATTTTAAGCTGATTTTGAGCTACCCCTTGTCCCTGTACTATACATGTGACGTTATTAATTGCAGCTAGGTGGAAGGACGTGGAGCCTCTCCTGTTTCAGGCCTGGCTAGCCCGGCTGCTTGCTGTTTATAAACAAGAGATGCCTTTTTATGAATGTAGGGGCAGCCAGGGGAGGAAGCTAGGGAAAAAGATCTGGTCTCCGATTATCGATTTGAAAGCTCTGATGAATCAAGTAGCAGACCACTTAGGCCAATTGCTATGAAAATAGAATTAATGGCCTCTCAAGGATAAATAGCTACCTTTAATAGTAATGTATAGAGACCAGAGGCCTTTTTAAAAAAAAATCCTATTTATCTATTTATTTACTGTACTGTACTTTTAAAATCAAATGAAATGCATCTTCTAACTGTTCTTAAACTGTTCTTAATATTGTTAACAATTGTGTAAATGGTATGTAGGAGAAATGAAATGAATATTAGACAGTATTTATGTATAAGGATGAATTGCAGTGTTTTGAGTTTTTAAAATAGATAAATAAAAAAAGTAGTAAAAAAAAAGGAAATTACCTCAGAACAAACAAACCTCAAATCCTCAGAATGGTGTTATAGAACGTATACCCTGGGCACCCTGTGCTGCCTACAACCTCCCGAGCCCCCAATTGGGTGAGTGGCGATGTGGGGGAGAACCGGGTATCGTGACCACAAAATTGTTCAGCCCTGGCAGCGCAGCTGCTAAGGTGTGTCACTTCAGTCCCGAAACTGAAATGGGGCACGCCCTACTGTGTAAGGAGAGCTAAAAAGGCAGATTTTGAGGAGAGGATAGAGGAGGCTGGCAATAAATCCAGGGAAATCTTCAGAGTTGTCAAAAACGTCATGTTCCCTGAGGCCGCCTGCTCCATATTGCACCAACCTACAGTGGAATGGTGTGGCCAGCTGGCCTCATATTTCCATAACAATATCACAACCATTCAAGCCAGCCTCCCATCTGATATTCAGATGGAGGAGGGTCTGATTGAAACAGTATGTTCCCACACAATCTCTTCCAGTATGGCTTCACTCTTAAATTTCCAGCCTATCCCCTTGGAGGAATCACTGGTGGCCATATGTGGCCTCAAATCAGGTTCTCTAGATGATGCTTGCCCTCCAAACCTGCTAGCGATCGGGTCAGCCGCCATTATCCCCCTGGCTAAGTGTGCGGAATGCGTTGCTGCCCGTGCAAAAAAAGCCCTCAGTGGACCCTACAGAGCAATCAAACTACAGGTCAATTTCTACTGCCAGCATTGTCTAAGGTACTGGAAACATCTGTTAACCAACAGCTTCTCCATCCTTTCCATTCTGGCTTTAGGCTAAACTTCAGTACTGAGACAGCACTGATTCAGGTCACCTAACATATCAGATGTACCTTAGGGATGAGGGGGAAGGCCGTTCTCATTATGTTAGTTCCGTCAGCGGTCTTTGATATGGTCCCTCGCTCTGTGCTCCTAGCTCACTTCCAATCCATTGGAATAGGTGGATTGGCCTTAAACTGGCTAGCATCCTTTTTAAAGGACAGAGAGCAGCACGTGTGGTCCCCCCGCACCCTTCGAGAGCATATGGTCCGACAGTGGGAGTGCCTCAGATCTTCTCCGAGCCCCATTCTGTTTAACTCGTACCTCACCCTTTTAGCACAGTTGGCAGAGGCATTGGGGCTAAGGTGATTACATACGCTGATGACACCCAGCTGCTGCTCACATGTGGGAAGATAGAGGAGATTTCGGTAGAGTCCATTAAAACTGCCTTTCTTCTGTTTTTCATTGGTTGACCATCCATCAGCTAAAATGCAGCGAAGAGAAGACCAAAAAAATAAACTTCAGTTGCAATTACCTTGTTTGGCAGACTCTGTGGCCCAAAGACGCCCCACCCTCGGCCCTCAGGGGGTAACAGTCAAGAATTTGGGCATTAAGTTAATCAATTCTCTCTCTTTGCAGCCAAAGATTATGTCTGTGATCTGGACTTGTTATGGGCTCCTGTGGACATTAAAAAGGCTTTTACTCTTTCTCTCCTTGTCTGCAAGAAAGGTGGTCATCCAGGCACTCATAGTATCAACGCTAGACTATGACAATGCCCTATAGCTGGGACTCTCGGACTATCTGCTTAACAAGCTTCAAGTGGTCCAAAATACTGCAGCCCGTATTCTCCTTAGCCTGCCCCAAGAATACATGTGTCCCCGCACTTGCGTACCATCCACTGGCTTCTGATAAAGAAAATAAGTCTCTTAAAAATGTTGGTCTTGGTCCATAGAGCACTACACCATTCTGGCACTGGCTACCTACGGGCCGGAATCACTTTCTATACACCCTCCAGAAACTTGCAGTCTGCCCACAGCTTTCTAGCTAGGATCCTCAAGATTTGCCACATGATAATGGGCAGAAGCACCTTCTCCTACCTCGGACCAGCATCAAGGCACAAACTTTCTTTTGAGATATGCTCTGTAGCTGCTACCACCTTGTTTAAGATGAAGACCTGGCTCTTCCAACAAGATCAGTCAAATCCCACTGCACCTCGTGGATGACTGAAAGCTCAGTGCCTTGACACTCCATGGAGTTGCTGTGCGCATCACAATTCACATTTCATTCATTAATTCATTGCATTCCCTGAAGTTCTCCAAGCACCCCAGATGATTCTCCCACTCCTGGTGAAAATCCACACTAGACCCTACTGACCTTGCCAAGTAACAGCCATGACTCATCTACACTTAATCAGCAAAATGATTGAAAAAACAGTCAATTCACAACCACACGGTTACATCAGTTCCAACCAGCTCCTCTACAACTTTCAATCTGGCTTCAGATCATGCTATAGCACGGAGAAAAATTTGTTAAAGATCATAGATGATGCTTTTCTGACCCCCAATAAAGATGCCTCCTGATATTTCTGGGCCTCTACACGGTCAGACACTCCACTTGCATCCTTACCCTGAAATCTCGAACAGTACTCACAGAAAAAGTCCGTCACTGGTTTTTCGGCCCATTCAACCAACACCAATGTATTCACATGTTCACTACCAAGTGCCAGACAATTCTGATCACTTGCGGAGTTCTCCATAGCTTCAGTGTTGTACTCTCTCATCTTCATCCTCCATATGGAGCCCCTTTGGGCTCTATTCACAGATAACATAAAAATTAACCAATACTTCAACAGCAAACAACTGTATTCAGCAGGATGTCCAGAACCTACCTTGAGCTTAACCCCACCAAAACAGAATTTCCACTATTCACCATGAAAAAAATAACTAGGCCAAACCTGATTTAATGACGTGAACTTGGATAGATACGAACCCCCAATTGTCACTCAATTCAACCTAGACACCAATCTCACCCTCAAAGAACACTCACCAAGAAAGTATAACTATTCCTCCCAGAAAGTGACTTCAGAGCATCCATTGAAGCCTTGTACTGTTTCATCTGGATGGTAGCAATACTCTGTTCTGTGACCTTTCAGACTTCATACTGGCCCCTCCTTAACCGTATCTAGATGCAGCAGCAGAACTCCTCAATGAACTGAAGAAATATAACCACCTCAACCCCACCCTCGTGAAACTCCACTGACTTCCCTTGCCAACCCTCACCATTTTCAAAACTAGCTGCAACATCTTAAAAGCCATCTCGACCAACATCACTATCTATCTGGCTGATAAACTCTCACCATTGCCAAGAAGTGCAAAAAAGAAAAAATAAGGCATAAGGCAGGGGTCTTTAAACTGCCCCCCCCAATCCCCCCCTCCACAAGGTGGCATTAAGTGAACACAGGGAGGCACCAGGCCCTGGTCAAAATAAGCATTATGCTGATAGCAGTGCTTTGTTTTAAGCTGGGAAAAAATAAGCTGTAGTAAGGCTTTTTGGAATGGGCGATCACTAACATCTGTTGTCATTTATATCCTAGCTGGGAATATGTGTCAAAAGGGAAGGGATTCCGAATATTCTTCAAAACCCCCACCTCCATTTCTAATAATTACACTGTGGCTACGTTTACACCTTAGTAAGACCTGCATAACCAGATTAGCATGTTTGGCAATCATGTACTTGATTGTATTTTTAAAACAGTAACAGAATTTAACTGCAATGTTTAAATATGTCTTGTGTTTACATAAGTCGAAATATACTATACATTGGCAATTTAATAGAATAATTGTGAAAAATTCTGAGGGGGACCCGATGCATTTTATTTATTCACTGGGGGATGCAGCATTAAAAAGTTTGAAGACCACTGGCCTAAGGCCTTCTCCATGTATGAACCCAGTAACTGGAAAGACATCGTGTTGGACTTGGCCCTTTTGGCAGGTTCACCCCTAAACTTTTTGCTTTTAAATGTGACCTGATGTTAGTTGTTTTTGGCTTATGCGCACATTAGCACTGTGTCCCAGTGTAAAGTGTGTGCGCAGTCTGAGTATATGTGGTGAGAGTGGCTTGCCCTCCCATAGGAATGCATGGGGGAGATGTGTGTCCATGGTAGTTCCTGATGTGAGAGGAGTGCAGAGGTTTTGTATGTGCGAACTCGTGAGATTAAATGCTGCGCGACGGTGTGCGCAGATTTAATATGACTAGAGTAGAAGTGCCACTTTTAGAAGTTGGCATTTCTGTGTGCAGTGAATGTGAATTGACTGTCTGGCTTGTGAGTGACAGGGGCTGGCTGGTGTGCCTGGCTCCAGGAGTCAGGATGGGTCTGCCCTGTGGTGAATAGGGAGATCTGCATGTAGATGGGAGGGAGGAGTTGCACCTGGGACCTGAATAGAGCTGTGCCTTCCCTCCACAATGCTGGTTCCGTCTCCTGTAGTGCGTTCTGATGTCCCTAGCCTGTCCTGTGAATAGGGAGAGGGGCTGAGCAAAACAAAGTGCTCCAGAACCAGTTGTAACTGGTCCTCCCCTTGCCCTACAGTTTGTAACAAAGGAAATTTGTGAATAAGAAGGGGCTGTGACCCCATGTATGTGTTCTCTCTTGCTCTTGCTCCTAACTTGAGGGGGGGGCTGCTGCTGCTGCTGGGCGCCAGGAGGAACCGCCACTGGGGACTGCCTCCCTGCTGGAGGGCCCTGTGAGCTGGTCCCTGGGCCCAGCCTTTGCCCCCCCTGCATTCTGTAAGACTTTCCCTGGAACTGTGTACTACAGCGCCTGGGAGCGCTTTGCCTCTCATCCTGAAGAGTGTTTTCATTTCCCTGGCTGAGGAAGCACTCTATTGCTCTGAGGAGCGCTGGGTTCTGCCCCAGGAGGACTGCGGAGGGCCGGCAGCGTGAAGCTGCACCGCGTAAGATTCCCCCCGCATTGTGCTTTTTAAATACCCCTAGCGGGTGCCCACACCCCACCAGGGGCTTTGTGCTTTTTAAATACCCCTAGCGGGTGCCCACCCCGCCGGGGGCTTTGTGCCGTTGTTTTGATACCCCTAGCGGGTGCCCACCCCGCCAGGGACTGTGTATTCAAGAGGGAGCCAACCCCTCATCTGTCCCGCATCACCGCCGCGGCCCGGGATAGCAGAGAAACGCCGCCGCAACCTGGGAAACCCTGGAAGTCAGGCAGCCTCAGAGGAGACATGGGCGGAGATTGTTCAGGAAGCATAGGGAGCCTACCATGCACTCCTGCGTGTGCCCGTGAAGCAGACCGCGAGGACAAAGTCGGCGTTTGCACCCGGGGCCCTCGAGAGCGAGGGAGAGCCCCGTGGTGCCGGGTGAGGCGCGGAGGAGTGCTGCAGTGGCTGGCGGGGCTCGCGCGAGAGAGCCCCGCGTCGCTCTGCAGGACCTGCCCGGAAAGCTGTAAGGAGGTGTCCCGTAGCGTAAGGGGCCCGAGTCACATGGTCGGTGCCTGCCCCTCCGCATGCACAGAAGCCACGGTGCGCCCAGAAAGAGCCGGTGACCTTTAAAAGAGAGGTCCCCCGGAGCGGGATCTGTCTGGGCACGTTGTCGGTGCCTGGAGGAGGCCTGCTGAGTGAGAGAGCCCCACGCCACAAGTCCCGGTGAGTGGGGCTCTGGCCTGTCATTGTTGGGGGCAGTTTTAAAAAAAGGAAAGAGCCCGGTGAGCAGGGCTTCTAGGTTCATTGTTGTAGAGGGGGCGTCGGGGCACATTGCCGGTGCCCGCCCCTCCCCTCCTACTGTACCGACTTTCCTTGGACATTTTAGGAGCCCCAGTGGGAGTTCCATAGGCACAGTGGTGCCTGAGCTAACTTATTTTGCGGGCATTTGGCTTCTCAAGCCGCAGTGAGGGGTCAGGGGCACAGTGGTGCCCGTAGTAAAATTGCTACTTTCAACTGCCCTGTGAGAGCACATGCAGCTGCGACGTTTGGGCACCTTCATTTTTTTTATATGGGAGTCCCAGAGAGGGGCTCAAGGGGCACGCTGGTGCCCGTGATCATTCCTACAGCTGCCCAGCAATTAGTGGGCCGCTTCCACGTTTAGGCTTGTACTTTTACTTCATTGCTTTCGCTGCTTTGTGCAGCTAACCCTGACTGTTGGACAAAGGGCGTTTGAGCCCCATGGAAGACCAGTTGGCCTGGGGGCAGTCTTAATGTGTTGTGCCCTCGCTTGGGGTACACTGTTCATGCCTAATGTGATCTAGGCGTAATGTGCAATGCCTTTATGCCTGTTGGATACCTCTAAATGTGTTTTATGATTAGGAGGTTGTTTGGCCTAGTATGGTTTATACTAGTCAGTTTATGCTTCCCTGCGTGATCTATGCCTAAGGTGATTAGTATTGTGTAGTGTGTTCCTACCTTTTACCAGTGGTTACTGGTTGTGTTCTACAATTGTTATTTTATGCTACAATTATGCTATGTTCTACATTTACTATTTATACTAAGTGCTGATTCTGACAGTGGCCCACATGGCCCTGTCATGTGTAAATAATCCCCTGTAAATACTGCCCAGTGCAAGTTGGCACTGTGTATCTGTGTGATTATGATCTAATGTGTTTATGGTAATACAAAGGCTATTTTTATATATAACCTTGTGTGGAGTTCCTTTTGTGGTGTGCCTAGTGTGTTGCTGCTCTGTGTGTGTGTTGCACAAATGCTTTACACATTGCCTCCGGGATAAGCCTGACTGCTTGTGCCAAGCTACCAAGGGGGTGAGCAGGGGTTATCTTGGCGTGTAACTCCCTTGCCCTGACTAGAGTGGTGGTCTCTGCCTGGCTTTGGCACAAGCCTTAGTCAACCAGAGATCCCATTTCTAACACATCCCATGCCCATCAGGACAGTCCCAACCCTGCTCCATCAGAGGAAAGAGCTGAAGACACATCTCTTTAAAGAACACAACATCAAGATAGGCTTGCGCTCATAGAAACCAGTGGTCCTCCAGTTTCATGCCGACTGTGTATTTGCCATTCACCATGTACAGTACTCCACTGCCTTTAAGGTAGGTTAGTGTCATATAAATACCACATACATACATATACACACACATTTAACAAATGTGCTAAATTGACAATTGAAAACAAATACCTTCGTTTACTCCTGTGATTTATGCATATTTATAGTCTGAGAAATGGCAATAGCAAGCACATTCAAATATCAAATGCCCTCCATATTTGTATATGTTTATTATTGTTGTCATTTTGTTTTTTTAAGCAGCAGGGTGTACCACCATACATGCCTCTGAATGCCTGTAGTGTGAATTAGAAGTAGGGAGATTAAAAACTGAACTATCAAAATGTCATAGAACCACTCAGTAGTCCACCAGCAGGATGGAATTTGCCTTTTGGATCTCCCCTCCAAATATGTAGATAGATCATCTCGAAAGCCTTGAATAAATGAGCTGTTACCCATTAACACCGTGATTCTGGCACCTGCAAAACAGCAAAGGGATCTTTTTGATATTTATGTCCGTGACATAAAGATGGCATAATGGTGGTTGATAGACCGATGCTCATGTGTAATGTTGGTGGCTTCTATAGTGCTTACTCCACCCTTTAGCTTTTCTCAAAGATCTAAGGCAGGCGTGGGTTGTCAGGGGTAGATGAAGAGAGGGAATTAGGGGGAAAATAGAGGGAATGAGAAAGGATGCTTACACTAAGCAAAGCCAAATGTACCCCTTCATCATTTAATGCAGCTGATTCTCGACAGTTTATGTAAATAGCAGAATTAATTGGTGCCATTCCTATAATTTGTGTTTTGCAATGAGAGCAGTGCTTTCTTAATGGTTGAGCTTGTTACTTAAAAACAAGTAAACAACCTTTTACTCTGGCACTGTGTCACAATCTTGTGACAGCAGTACCTGCAGTATTTTGTGTACGTATGGACCAAATTATGTTTTAAGCCCTAATTAAAAGGCGGTATTACCAGTCAGCATGAAAACGTACAGTATTGCGGTTGACATTGAAACCTATAATGTTCCAAGCATCCATCCAAAGTCTAAAACAATATTTAGGAGTAATACGCGCAGTTTTCTGTGGAAATGGGTACAAAAAATGTGGCACCCACAAGCGCACCGAAATTTTGCTGCTATATATTGATTTTGATGTAAATTAATACCTTGCTCCTTTATTTTGTTTTATACAGAAATCTGATCATGGTCTTTTTACCCTTTAGAATGCTGTAAGTGCTGTATTCTAACAAAAAGGCCTGGTGCTGATTAATTTCAAATATTTTTGGTGAGTTGTTATTGTGCACTACAGAGAAGCTATCAAGCTAGCGCTGCGAATTAATGCAGCTTCCCAAACCGACCATGTACATTTCTTACACATTTGTTGTGGAAATGAAAAGTTGAGCCATTTTTGCTGTTAATCCTCTGTATCAAAGACAGAGAATTGGCAGGGACTCCTTTGCAAGGGAAGACTGTAACAGAATGTAACTGCAATGTTTAAATATATCATGTGTTTTACATAAGTCGAGACCTATTTAAACATTTCCAATTTAGTAGAAGAATTGTGAAATATTCCAAAGGGAGCCCAATTAATTTTATTTTGTCACTTGGGGGGTGGGGGGGGGGGGGTGGGGGAGGGCTGGGTGGGGTTTGAGGGTTCAGCATTAAAAAGCGTGAACCCAACTGGCCTAGGGACTTCTCTCCCTGTGAACCCAGTAACTGGAAAGACGTCCTGTATCCATCAGGACAGTCCCAACCCTGCTCCAGCTGAGGAAAGAGCTGAAAACTCAACTCTTTAAAGAACACTACATCATGATGGGCTTGTGCTCATAGAAACCAGTCGACTTCCAGTCTCATGTTGACTGTGTATTTGCCTTTGACCATGTAGAGTGCTCTGCTACCTTTCAGCTCGGTTAGTGTCATATAAACACCACATACATACATACACACGTTTAACAAATGTTGTGCTAAGTTGACAATCGAAGACAAATACCTAAGTTTACTCCTGTGATGTATGCATATTATAGTCTGAGAAATAGAAATATCAGGTACATTATAATAGGAAACTGCTCCAAAAGCCTCGCATATTATCTGCCTCTCCACTGGGGCATATAACAATTAATTTACATATGTCCTTCATTGGTGGTAGGTGTGAGAATCCTTGTTTGACACTTCTTTCCTGTTGTTATCATCTTTTCTTCTGCTTGGATTTTGATGACCACCTTTAACTGGTTCAGCATGTAGAAACACTAAGGGCTTTAATTAGAGTTTGGTGGACAGGATACAGAATTGCAAATGTACCCTGTCCACCAATCCTACAGCCTGCCCGCCTCCCTCATTTGGAGACATGTGGACCAGCAGTTTTCTGACAGAAATCTTCCTCTGATGGAATAGGGGCCGTCAGAATAAAGTAATCACACTGCTCTCTCTGTTTACAGTGGACAGTCTAAAGCTTTTATTTTCTCTCGTCACTGCCAGGAAAAACCTGGCAGTGAGGGAAGAAAATAAAATAATGACCCCCACACATCCTGGAAGATTGTTGTTTTGTTTTCCACTTTGGAAGTTTGTTTTTGGAAAACAAAAAAGTTAAAGGTTTGTTTCCTAAGAAGGTACAGAGATCACCACTTGGCGAGCAATGATAGCGACATTTGGAGGACAGTAGTCTGTTAGGGTAGTAAATGTAATGTTTTCTGCCACCCTGATGGACCAAGTACCATCCGTCAAACACTACATCTGTCTCTTACACTAATTCAGCGAAGATTTCGGTGTCCAGAAGAGTCGGTAAAATGTAATGATATGTTCTTGTGACGATATGGCTCTCGTTTATTGACTTATTTTGCAATAGTTGTATACAATGGCGTTTAATTCCAGAAATGCAGTCATGCAAAGGCATGAAATAGGGATGCGGGTGACATCGATACAAGTAATAAAGAGCATAGCTCCCTCATGAATCCATAAAGTGGAATACATTTGCAGAGAAGAACCTGCAATTCTTGTACATTAACAGAGAATACAAGCAAGTGCTGCATATACCAAGGATTCCTTCTGTTACTGAGAGCAACAGTATGTAAAACCCCTTCATTCTGATGAACGTAGCCAACACTAATGGCAAATTGGACAAAACACGTCAACACCCTTAACTGGCAGATACAATTTTCAGTGGTTTTAGCTGGTAAACACTACACACAGTTTATTTAATAACGAAACCTATGTATACTCCTGATACATGTTATCCTTGCTAGATTCTACTTTCTTTTTGCAATCATTGCAACATACTTTGCTTTTAGTTACTGAACACGCTCTGTTAGACATTACACACTCCATTAGACATTATCAAATTGTCAATAGTTGGGGAACTCCGAACTGAAGAATAGATGGTTGCACTGCTCAACTGGTGTCTTCCCTAAACAAGTTAGTAACTCAGAAGTCTCGATAGCACAAAAACAATTCAAACAGCTCACCCAGCAGCATAGTACAATACTGAGGATATTGAAATAATGATTAAGTAAACGTTCATGTGTGCTAGCAAGCTTGGGCAGTAGTGAATATGGTGAATGTAGGAATATTACAAATGGAATGTTTTGGTTCTAAATGACATATGAAAGGGAGCCATGAAGACAGATTATGATAGTCCCCACCAAAGGAATTGCTGGACCAATATACTTGTTGTAATCACTGTACTGCTGTTGGGTAATAGAAACGGTTATCAAAACATTTTGGTTTTGTCTCACTTAACTCTCAGTCCATCTGTCCCCTATTGAATTTGCGTTTTGGGGCGGAAAGATAGAAGAGACCTTCTTGACAAATAGTATTGTGCTTTTCTCATTGAGCATATTGAACCTTTATTTCAAATCCAGTGACAGCACTACAAGGCAACATGAAGGTGAAGACCCACCACCACCACTGAAGATTACACTTGTTTGTTTGTTGCCTAGCAGATGTTGCACACTATCACCCAATCTTATGGTTGACCTAAAAGAAATACTAACTTCTGTGATTTGGTGAATACATCGTACAGATGCAAATGTGCCGTATTCTAAAGGTGATCTCTGAAATTTCAGACTGCAGCCACTCTTTCTACAGCTCTAGCTTTCAGAATTGATTGATAAGCCTGCCTGCCTTGCTAAAGTCCAGTGCCAGTCACGTAGGAGTTAGGGATTACCCATTTTCATATAGATGCTATTTATCGCACCTGGTAAATTACAATGTCATAGGGTTTGTTATTTTTCAGGAGCGATAAATAGACCCTATTTCAAATTTCTGGGGAATAGCATTCAGATTTTTGTGTTTAGCACACCAGAATCCACATGATACGGTAAATACCATATGCTTTTCCCTTTTACATTTTGGCAGAGTTGCACTACCTAAATGTAACCAATGTTGAGGTATTTAACACATGCAATGATTATCGGATGTGTTAAATAAAACCAAACTGGTAATTACAACTCTTGCGCAATCAGGGGTTTGCGCATTGGTTGGAATTTGACGAGCAACTCAAAATCAGGGCCATAGCATCTGATTTTCTTTTCCAAACAGAATCCTGATTCTAAATAGATTGATTTCTTTCTGGGTGGAATATTGCAATGCTATCTACCTGGATCTGTCACAGATTACAGTTGATAGAGAATGTGACTGCTAGAATAATGTTTAGTCTCTCTAGATGTCATCACTCAACATCAGCCCTGGCCAGACTGCACCCGTTGCACCTCCAGCAGTAAATCATATTTATGTTTATGATCCTTGTTCATTAATCAATCGTTGGATACACGTGTGACTTTCAAATCGCTTTAAATGGTGTCATCAATTACAGTGCCACCATTCAGCTGACACATTCCTGCTTTATGACCCCAAAATGAAAAAGGTGAGAGTGGGAGATAGGGCTTTCTCAGTTGCAGCCAATGTTATTGCATCTCCCTGGTGTTACCCTGAGAACCAAACTTTTAAAATTCCTGAAAGCTTTAAAAACCTGCCGTTAGTCAATTAGTATTTTCTAAACTCCTTTCCATGTATATCAGTTTCATTAAGACAATCATTGCTTTTAAAACGTCCGGGTGTTTGATAACACCATGCACAACGCTAAAGTAATCTAAGCTTCTGATGTACTTCTGGCTCTGCAAAGTGTTATGCGTTATGTGGTCTGTTCTTCTGTCTAGAGCTCAAGTCTGTGTCCTTACCTCTGTCTAATGTTGATCATTTACAGGCGTTATTGTAGTTGCCTTTCTCTCTGCTTCTCCTTAAAAGACCTCTCCCTTTTTATCATTTCTTCTCATTTTTGTATGTTGATTTCTCTGTCTGCATTCGTGTGTCCATCCGTCTTCTACCTTTGTTGACATGGGCTTGAAGTATGCTTTTATAAAGTATTTACCAGCCAGTAAAAAGAAAGAGTCTTAGAAGTGTCTAACAGTCGGCTGTTTCTGCTCATTAGCTATATAAAGATAGTCTTACAAGGGTGTGAAACCTATAAACATCTACTAATTGGGTATAAAAATATTCTTATAAGATCATATATTTCTGTAGCTGGTATTTGTATATAGTACAGCCTTAACCATAAGGCAGCAGAGCATTAGACAGGGTGAAATGTTGGAAAATCGGATGTTGTTCCAAATCCTAGGTGCATAAATGCAGAAGCCCTGTTGCTTTGTTTGTAAATTTCATCTGAGATCACTGTCCTGCTTTCACATTAGAATGGATCAGCAAATTATTTGAAAGACTTCTGATTTTTTTCAGTAGCAAACCTGTCCACCATGATGTCCATCTTCTTCCCCTCAGCAGTCCCTCTACCTCCTCTTGCCACCCCTTTGCCTTCACTTGTCTGTCCATCTGTCTTCTTTTGCGCCTTGCCTTATTCATTCCTCTGTCCTTATCTGCATCTCTGCCTCCCTTATCTGTCTCTCTGCCTTCTCCCTATCTCCCCTTGGCCCACTCTGTGTCTCTCCCTTTCCATCTCTTTGAATATTCTTGTCTGTCTCTCACCCACTGCGTGTTGCTCTTCTAAACTTCCTTGCCTGTTCCTCAACATTCCTCATGTTGGTTCTTTTCACCTGTCCATGTCTCACCTTCTTTTCAATGCTCTCACTCTTGTATCCATCTCTGTCTCCCCATATGTTTGCTCTTCTTGTACATATCGCTGCCTTCTCCTCTCTGTCACTGTCTTCGTTCCCTTGCATGTGTCTGTCTCTCTCATCGTTGGCTTCCGCCTGCTTGTCCAGGACCTTCATTTTTGTTACTCCATGTTTTCTCTCCGTAGCACCTATTTCCTATCACTCTTCCACCTTTTTGTCCATATTTCATCCCAGATGTCTTTCTTTGCTTTATCATTAGTCGTTCTCCCGTACCCCAGGTGTCTGTCCCTCCATGTTCAGGATGTGTCTCTCTGCCACACTTGGGCGGGCTGTCTGTCTGTCTTTTTCAGAAATCTTTTAATGCATGTCCAAAGTGGGAAATTGCCCAGTTCCCCCAGCTTCAAAGGGGGCCCTCTGGAAAGTCGATCTCTTGCTATATATATATATATATCACCTCTGTCTATTTCTCTAGCTGAACCTCTCACCCTCTTTAGTGTATTCTTAAGGTTTTATGCCCTCTCCCTCCCCCAGAAGACATTAAGCAGTTGTTAGTGTGTGATTCTGTTTTTGAAAGTTTAACATTTGGGGGATTTTCTTAGTTTCAGTTAGCAAAACATGGGTAATAACATTCAAAATACTTCCTAACAAGGTGACTGAAACATGTCTTGCACAGGGCCACAAAAATGCTTCTTATGACATTGGTCCCTCTGCTTCTCACACACTCCATCTGTAACTTTGCCTGTACTCCTCCCATTGTTTCTTCAATAGAATTTAGTTTCCACTTTAGTGAATCCTGTGTCAGGGGTGGTAACTAGGGTGGTTCTGAGCTAGAATGACAATTTTTGCTTTTCTTTGCATTCTCCCTCCCCCTATGAAAAAGAGAGAGAGAAACTTTATTTAAAACCATGTAACAAGGTGACTGAAACATGTCTTGCACAGGGCCACAAAAATGCTTCTTATGACATTGGTCCCTCTGCTTCTCACACACTCCATCTGTAACTTTGCCTGTACTCCTCCCATTGTTTCTTCAATAGAATTTAGTTTCCACTTTAGTGAAACCTGTGTCAGGGGTGGTAACTAGGGTGGTTCTGTGCTAGAATGACAATTTTTGCTTTTCTTTGCATTCTCCCTCCCCCTATGAAAAAGAGAGAGAGAAACTTTATTTAAAACCATGTAAAATAATGCCTATTTTTCCTGTACACAATGTTTTGTACGGTGGTTCCTAAACATCACACATAACTATTGTTGAGCTGTAATTCTTAGCTTTGTTAAACATAATCTCTGTGTATGTCTTTAACAAGGGCCCCCACCAGGGTGATCAAATGTGTGTTAGCACCCGTGCCTGCATGATGACATCCGAAAGGCACCATGCTTAGCATGGTGGCAGCTTAAACAAGCATTGGCAAAGCAAATAGGTCTCGCCAATACCATAGCTTTCGGCTTTGGCAATGTGTTTTAGCCATTTTTAGACCAGTGTGACTGCTGTTCAGCATGGCTAACAGTCAGCGCCATGGAGTGTCATTAATTGGAGTAGGGGGAGTAAAGTGTAGTCCAGTGGGGTTGAGGTGAGTAGAGTTCAGTGGTCCAGTGGCAGAGAGTGTCAAAGAGTGCCAAAGAGTGCAGTCTCATAGATTAGAGTGGTATGGGATTGAGTGGGGTAGAATAGGGTGGAGTGGGTTGGATTGGATGGAGGTAGAGTGTGGTGGATTGGAGTGGAATGGGGTGGTCTGTAGTTGAGTGGAGTGGATAGGAGTGGGGTGGAATGGCGTAGGGTGGGTTGAGTGGTGTGGACTGGATTGAGGTGAATTGGGGTGGTTTGGATTGGATTGGGCTGGATTGGATTGAGGTGAATTGGGGTAGATTGGATTAGATTGGGGTGGATGGGAATGGGGTGCACTGTATTGGAGTGGGGCGCACTGGAGTGGGCTGGATTTGACTGGGGTGGATTGGAGTGGGGTGTGGTGGATTGGATTGGCGTGGTTTAGGATAGATTAGGGTGGATTGGATTGAAGTGGGGTGGATTGGAGTGGGGTGGATTGGATTGGTGTGAGGTGAATTGGATTAGAGTTGGTTGGGATGGATTGGACTGCAGTGGATTGAGTGGAGTGGAGTGAATTTAATTGAAGTGGGATGGATTGGAATTGATTGAAGTGGGGTGGATGGGATGGATTGGAGTTTGGTGGATTGAAGTGGGGTGGATTGGAGTGGGTGGATTGGAGTAGGTGGATTGGATTGGATTGGAGTGGGGTGGATTGGATTGGATTATAGTGGGGCGGATTGGATTAGAATGGGCTGGATTGGATTGGAGTGGGTGGATTGGATTGGAGTGGAGTGGGGTGGACTGGAGTAGAGTGGATTGGATTCGGGTGGATTGGATTGAGGTGAATTGGGGTAGATTGGATTGGGGTGGATGGGAATGGGTGGACTGAATTGGATTGGGGAGCACTGGAGTGGGGCACTCTGCAGTGGGGTGGATTGGTGTGGATTGGATTGGGCTGGATTAGATGGGTGGACTGGACTGGAATGAGGTGGATTATTTAGAGTGGGTGGATTGGAGTGGGGTGTGGTGAATTGGATTGGCTTGGTTTAGGATAGATTAGAGTGGATTGGATTGAATTGGGGTTGGGTGGATTGGATTGGATTTGAGTGGGGTGGATTGGATTAGAGTGGGGTGGATTGGAGTTGGGTGTGGTGGATTGGAATGCAGTGGATTGAGTTGGGGTGGGATGGATTGGAATGGGGTGGATGGGGATGGAATGGATTGAAGTGGGTGGGGTGGATTGGATTGGATTGGGGTGGATTGGATTGGAGTGGGGTGGATTGGATTGGAGTGGGGTGGATTGGATTGGAGTGGGTTGGATTGGATTGGAGTGGGGTGGGTGGATTGGATTGGAGTGGGATAGGGTGGATTGGGGTGGATTGGATTGGAGTGGGGTGGAGTGGAGTGGAATGGATTGGATTGGATTGGAGTAGGGTGGAACGGATTGGATTGGATTGGAGTGGGGTGGAATGGATTGGATTGGAGTGGGGTGGAACGGATTGGATTGGAGTGGGGTGGAACAGATTGGATTGGAGTGGGGTGGAACAGATTGGATTGGAGTGGGGTGGAACAGATTGGATTGGAGTGGGGTGGAACAGATTGGATTGGAGTGGGGAGGATTGGAGTGGGCTGGATTGGATTGCAGTGAATTGGATTGGAGTGGGATGGATTGGATTGGAGTGGGATGGATTTGAGGGGGGACAGATTGGGGTGAATTGGTTTGGAGCGGGGGGATTGGATTAGAGTTGGGTGGATTGGAGCAGGGTAGTGGATTGGATTAGGGTGGATTAAATTTGAGTGGGGTTGAATGGATTGTTGTGGGGTGGAATGGATTGGAGTAGGGTAAATTGTATTGGAGTGTTACAGGTTGGATTGGGTGGATTAGATTGGAGTTGGTTGGATTGGGGTGAATTGGATTGAGGTGGGGTGGATTGGATTGAGCTGAGTGGATTTTTTTGGTCTGGATTGGAGTGGGTTAGATTGGAGTGGGATGACTTGAGGAGTGGGACAGATTGTAAGGGATTAGATTGGATTGGGGTGAAATTGATTGGAGTAGGGTAGATTGGATTGGATTGGGGTGGACTGTATTTGGGTGTATTGGACTGGGGTGGTTTGGATTTGAGTAGATTGGTGTGGGGTGGATTAGATAGGAGTGGGGCGAATTGGATTGGAGTGGCGCAGATTGGATTTGGGTGAATGGATTGGAGTCTGGTGAATTGGAGTGGCGTGAATGGGATTGGAGTCAGTGGATTGTGAAGTGGATTGGGCTGAAGTGGGGTGTATAGGATTGGTGTGAGATGGATTGGATTGGAGTGGGTGGATTGTATTGGAGTGACTGGTTGGATTGGAGTGAGCTGGATAGGATTGGATTGAGTGGGATGGATTGGAATGGGGTGGAGAGTGGTGGATTGGATTGCGGTGTATTGCACAATTGTGTTAAGGAATCTTTTTGGAAATTACATATAAGAAAGAAACAATGTCGCCTTGCACTATTTTGAGCAAGATAATCATCATCTTTTAAGAACAGCGCCCACGATCATAAGCAAAGCAAAACAGGAGTCTGCAACGTGAGATAAGAAGACTTGACAAAATGAAAGTTAACTAGGTAAAATAAAACTTTGCAATTTTGTTTGTCCTGCTGGGTACGTTTTTGCCAGTCACACTGATCTTCAAAAATAATTTGCGGACTGACCTTGATTCCGCTCTGTGGCTTGCCAATAATGCTGTAATGCAGCTAAAGCAAGTTCACTTTTCCTAAACCCCGGATAAAGAACAGCTCTGTTCCCATTATCTGCATTATACATGTGTTAACACTCTTGAGTCTGCTACCTTCTGTTTGTATGGCACAAGAAGTTTAAAAAAACACAAAATAGTACCTCAATCATGTTGGGAGCAGCAGGCAGGCATTGATTAAGTTGAATCAATCTGTGCTTAGTCCTTGCTCCATGGAAAGAAATGGAAATGATATTCGGCCTGCATGACCAATTAGGAGACTGTATAGAAGAATGCCATGCAAGCAAACAAATGGTAAGCAACAGGCGGGATCCAAGCCCTTTTTTATAAACAATAGTGGCTCGCAAGCGAGACACAGGCTTGGGCAGGCTATCGCAGGTTTGACCCTAAAAACTATAGTCCGTTAAACTGTACCATCTTAAAGGGTGGACTGGACCTGCCTTGAAACTACATGTGATTAATAACCTTACAAAACACCAGGAAACCAAACCTAGATAGGAATACTAGAGATGGAGTTTTGGGGGAAACTGTTAGCCTTCAAGAAACACAATTCCCTTGCTTTAAGGCCACTCACCACGCAATCCTAGCCCTGCTTCCCCATCACCGACTTGCTGCTCTTGGGAAGTCTGATCCCTGTCAAAAGTTGGAAATGCTGGAAATTGCTCGATATTTTTAGTAAGCTTCGTGTTCATTCTGAGGTTGCACATAACAATTCTGAACTGGCCTCGATGGAACACGAGTGAAGTTTTATAAAAATTAGACTGATGTATCTTCTTAATAGCTCGTGCCTTCACATACAGTGTTAAGTCTCAATGGGGGAGTGATACGATTTAGGAAGAGAGAGGTTCGAATCTGTAATACATTTTACACAAAAAGGGGATACCTCTCTCACCATCGATAGAAACATCTTTCAACCTCGGAAGTTCCTTACATTAACTCAGAGTCTGGTCAATTATTGTCCTTTGTCACCTTATACGCGTGTGTGTTTTTCCCATGTACTGAATTTGGATATACACTTCAAATAGATTATGCCAATCTTTAATCATATGTCATATCCTTTAGTTATATCAAACATTTTCTTTTTTAGCAAGAGCAGTAACACTTTTACATGTCAAAGTAAAACAATTCATGCATTGCTGAAGACAAGACTTAAACATCTAGATAACAACACAAACAAAAAAACACAGCTAATTTTATGTGCTTTTGAATTGGACACATTAAACATTGCACTCATGTCCCAAACACATGAACTTATACATTTGTGAAAACATTTATAGAGCTTATATGTCCTACTCTGCTTTTATGTGTCTGGCCTATCTGCTTTGGCTCCACGATACTTATTTATTACGTGGTCCTGGTGTGGTCAGAGTAAAAGATAAGGAGCTTCTTGTCTATGCCGATATTCTTCAGGTTAGACTGTCTGTTATTTTGCACAATGTTTAAATATGTTTAAATATGTTAACTCTTGGCCTCAGAAATTTAGTGCTGACGCGTTTCAACCTTCATAATGGGACCATGGGATATTTTGACGGAAGGTCTTCATCAGGGTGGGCGAAACCTTTTGTAGGACATTGCAATACATGATACAGGACATGAGAGTGTTGTTAACTATCAGTTGATGTATATAAGGTATACTGTATCTGATTTCTTCTTTCTATTTAATTATGTACATACCAGGAAATTCTTTGGCGTGTAAAAGGAGTCCAACTTCAACTGAACTCTGTCAATGATGTTGAGGAGTCTTATCTCATGTATTGTGTTATTCTTCTTGACACTTGAGTTTTCACTCTGTCTGTTTTTTATTACGTGGGGAGGGAGGAGAAGAAAACTTTAAAACTTGTTGCGCCTGCATGACTCGCAGTTTATTCTCTAAACGTGCTTGGGTCTATCATGCAGAGATGGAGGGGCTATGTATTTTTCAGGGCTGAGTGGTTTAACCAGAGAGGTTTAGATTGTTTTACTTTGACATTTAAAAGCGTTACTGTTGTTTCTAAAAAAGAAAATGTTTGATATAGCTAAAGGATATGACATATGATTAAAGATTGGCATAATCTATTGGAAGTGTATATCCAAATTCAGTACGTGGGAAAAACACACGCGTATAAGGTGACAAAGAACATTAATTGACCAGACTTGGAGTTAATGTAAGGAACTTCTGAGGTTGAAAGATTTTTCTATCGATGGTGAGAGAGGTGTCCCCTTTTTGTGTAAAATTCATATACAGTGTTGGCGAGTGTTCCAGGTCCCCTTTAATAGTGTAGTGGCGCCAAACCTCATCTTAAGTGAACTGCGGTCATTCTTCGAATCCAGTACTCCATGCGTTGCTTAATTCCAGCATATTGTGCAAGTATACAGTAGAGCATACTGTGCTTTGCCCTCCCTCTGGCTTTGGTTGTGCTGCCAAGAAAAACCCAGAAATGCTGACCTGTGCTCGCTAAAGATGTGCATGAATTCTGTTTGGTTCATTCCTAATGCCAAAGTGGATAAAAAAGCTTATCATTCAGAAAGCATAACTGGAGATGACACAAAGCAGTGCAGGGATGTGAATAACAGGTAGAAAGGTGAGTAGCTGGTAATCTCGCTCTGTTGAAGTTCTCTGCAGCATTCCATTATTGCTATCCTTTCAGCACTGACAAATAGATCTATATATCTATGTATGCATATATATATATATATATATATATATATATATATATATATATATATATATACAGATATATATATATATATATACAGATATAGAAATAGATAGATAGATAGATATACATCACAGCACTCCGTCACTCCTTAGCTTGCATGCTTGGATGGAAACGGACCACCATAAAGTGCCAAAAGGTACGTTTATTGCCTGCTCGGTCCTGACGCGTTTCGGCTCGGGGTGAGCGGTACGGATAGCTGTTCCCTTCACAAATACCAAAACTTTCGATATTTTGCAAAAAAATCTTTTTTACAATATTGCGGAGAATAATTATCCTCCTACCTTCTGTATTTGAAAAATTCCACCCAACTCGGGGGTATTTCGCGTGTCTCAGGGGTAGATGGTTATTCGGTCCACCTGTAATTTACAAGTTCTTCTTGGCGGTACACCTAAGTACCATCTCCGTTCCCTCGCTTGAGAGCCAGGGAGCGGAGATGGTACTTAGGTGTACCTAGGTGTACTTAGGTGTACCGCCAAGAAGGACTTGTAAATTACAGGTTGACCGAATAACCATTCTCCCCCCTGAGACACGCGAGATACCCCCGTGTTGGGTGGAATTTTTCAAATATGGAAGGTAGGAGGATAATTATTCTCCGCATTATTGTAAAAAAGATTTTTTTGTGCAAAATATCGAAAGTTTTGGTATTTGTGAAGGGAACAGCTATCTGTACCTTCAATAAATCTGAATTCTAGGTCAACTTTTAGAAATACCAGGGAGGGAACATTAATTTTTTAGCCCTGACGAAAGCCCCTGGCCATTTTTTGGCGATTCAAAGTGGGCAGAAACATGTTGGCTAACCTTTAGGGTCCTAGGACCATTAACTCCGAAAAGACCCGTTTTTCATTTTTTAATATCCATTGCATCCCCACGAATAAAGGGATACCTGGGGAAGCAATAGGATTTTTAATCTTTTTTTTTTTTTTATATATATTTTTATTGCGGAGACACAGAAGGCACAGGTCGTCAGAGCCTCTCAGATAGACCGAGGGCAGAGATTAGCTACATGCAACGTTCAGTGTAAGACACAGCCATAGGGGCCCACATCCCGGAGGCTGGGCGGCGTAAAATCAAAGCACGTCTCAAATAATCATAGCCGTACATGAAAAGTGTGCATTCATCATGATATCCGCTGATTTTTATATACGCACACTCTCATCAATGTCCTCCATGTAATCCTACTCCTACCTCTCCGGATAGATCTGCTGTTCAATGAACACAATTTCAACAAATAACAACAAGAACAACCCCCCGTGCGTGGCATCAGTAATAAAGTATGTGGAAAAATCAGGTCATCCATGTGTGGCCCAGAAGGCGCATACATCACATCCAGAAATAGACATTCGGGAATCAAAGCAAATCGCAGTTATATACACAGGGAACTTTAGTGCGCGTTGAGCAGGGCATTACCCCGGACCAGGGCCCTCCAACCCGTCTCCCTCCCCGTCCCCCTCGGAACCAGATTCCCTAAGGGTGAACAATTCGGCACTGGTGGCATCTGAATCATCATCCGTCAACCCCTCTGCACACATCATCCTCCAGGCAAGCAGGTCATCCTGGAGCTTCCCATCTCGGCGTGTGCGCTGCATATGCGTCTCCTCAGCTATGGACCACTCTTTAGCATCTCTCAGCCAGAGGGACAACTCGGGAGCCCTCTGCCCCATCCAGGTTATAGCCACACGTCGTCTTGCCAACACTAGCAATAGTTGTAGAAACTTGTAGGACAGGTTTCTCTTTTTGGGCTTGGGTACCAGGGCCAAGAGACAGTGGAGCGGGTCTAGAGAAATCCGGAGTTTTGTAGCACGACCAATATGGTCCACCACCTCCCTCCAAAAGTTGCCGACCTGCGGACACTCCCAGGCTAGATGGAAGAATCCAGCTCTCTCCGCCCCGCACCTTGGGCAGTTGTGCCGCCTATCCTCAGAAATACGATGCAAAGAGATCAGGGTCATATAGGTGCGGTGGACAAAGTTAAAATGGATTAGCTTGAACCGCGCGTTACACGAGACCTTCCGGGTCAGGAGCCCAATACGCTTGCGTTGTCCCGGCTCTAGAGCCATCCCCTCGTCCACCTCCCAGGCTGCCCAGGACGGCGCGGTCGGTGGGGTCGAAACCCGACGCATGGCTGTGTACAACAGGGAGACCAGCCTCCTCCCTCTACCACACGATAAGAGGATGTCGAGGGTATGGCTCAGCGGAGGCGCCTCCGGGAATTGAGGCCACGTTGTTATAGCTACTTCCTGGAGCCCCCTGTAGTGCAGGTATTGCCCCCTGCTCAATTCAAAGGACTCCGTGGCCCGTTCAAAGGACACAAATGAGTCATCCGGATAGAGGTCCGCCAGGATCTCACATCCTCCATCCCGCCATTCCCGGTAGGACACATTCTCCTCCATCCGGAGCACCGGGGCTAAAATCCACACCGGGAGCTCCCTATGGAAGGGGGCTCGTCTCGACATCTTTTCGACAAATCGCTGCCAAACTCCCGCCGTGTGACGCACCACGTAGGGCAAAGCCTCGTCTGCTCCTCGTCCCTTCATCAAAGCTTCTCTCAGAACCTTCTCGTTCGCTCTGCCTGACAGCAGTTGCAGCTCCCAATTATCTTCGTCAGCAAACCACCGTGCAACTGGCAAGAGTTGTGCCGCATAGTAATAGAGGTCAAACCTTGGGGCCTCCAGACCTCCCTCCTCCCAACTCCGGACCACTGTGCGCAAAGCAACTCTATTACGCCAGCCCGCCCAGAGCAGAGATGTGAGCAGTGAATCGAGCGTGCGAAATATTCGAGAAGGAAGCGGGCACAGGGTGTTTTGCAAGATATATAACATTCTATGGAGCATCACCATCTTGGCAACCGCCAATCGTCCCATAAGGGAGAGAGGAAGCGTGTTCCAGAAGCCCACAGATTGATGTAGAGTCCGGAGCACTCGGTCGGCGTTGCGGGCCAACAGTTGTTTGTCGGTCGAGGCCACCTGGATGCCGAGATAGCGAAACACCTCGCGCTCCCATCGCAGTCCTAGACACGAGAGATCTACGCCCGGGTCGGCAGCACAGCCCGCCAGCGGGAAAATCAAAGATTTGCCAAGGTTGATGCGCAGTCCCGAGGCCGCGCCAAAGCGGTCCAGAATCCGCATCAAGGCGGGAAGCAAGTCGCTGGGGACGTCAAATAGAACAGAGCGTCGTCGGCATAGAGGGAGATCATATTCACGGTGTCGCCCACCTTAATGCCCCATCGCTCCAGCTCAGTGCGAGCGGAAACTGCCAATGGTTCTATGGCTAGGGCAAATAACAGCGGGGAGAGGGGGCTCCCCTGGCGAGTGCCTCTCCCCAGGGACCACTCCTCAGAGCGGGCCGACCCAAGCCGAACTCTAGCCCGGGGTGCCCCGTAGAGCACTCGGATCCAATTACAAAACACCGGCCCGAACCCAGACGTTTGGAGCATCTCCAGTAGATACCCCCAGTTAACTGTGTCAAAAGCCATGGCCAGGTCGATTGACACCAGCACATGGGGGTCTTCCCTTCCGCGTACCTCATGGTGGACATGATTCAGGTGCCTCAAGTTGATCGCCGTGTTGCGGCCAGGGATGAACCCGCACTGATCCGGGTGGATCAAATGGGCCATATGGGGGGCCAGGCGAGTGGCCAACAGTTTAGTGAGGATCTTCGCATCCGTATTGATCAGGGTGATAGGTCGGAACGCTGCAGGATCACAACCGTCCCCACCCGGCTTCAGGATCATACAGACCTCTCCCTGGTTCATGGCGGGCGGTAGAGCGCCAGACTCCAGGGCTTCATTATAAACATGCAACAAGAGGGGGGCCAGGACGTCGCCGAACGCCTGATAAAATTCAGGTGGGAAACCGTACCCGCCTGGGGTCTTAGCCCGCGGCAGGGCGGCTAACGCGACGTTGATCTCCCGAAGCGTCAACCCCGCATCTAGTTCCTTCGCTGCTTCCCTCGAAAGGGTCTGGAGAGCCAAATCTTGAAGATAGGGGCGATAGGACGTCTCCGTAATCAAGGGGTCAGCTGCATACACGATCTGCAGGTGGGATCGGAGGACCTCAAGTATAGCAACCTCCGAGTGTACCATAGTACCAGTAGGAGCCCGTAGGGCAACTATCCTCTCAGGTGCGAACTCCCGTCGAAGAATCCAGGCCAGTAGTCGTCCAGACTTGTCACCCTCACGGTGGAGACGCTGTCTGTACTGGCCCAAAGTGAATTTATCAAGACGGGTGAGAATGTCGTGGACAGACACCTGTGCCGCCCTCTCCGCCTCCTGACCCGAGATGTCAGGATCCGGCCGAGTCTGACAGTGGCGGAGCACATCCTCCGCATCACGTAGGTTAGATAGCAGCTGCCTCCGGACTCCACATGTGAGGCCCATACAGGCCCCGCGTATCACTGCCTTCAGGGCCTCCCATCTGGTGGAGTAGGGTAGGTCACCAACCTCCCAGTTAAAGTCTATATAGTCAGACAGGGTAGTCGCCACGTGATCTCTTCCCACCTGGTCCTGGAGGATGTCCATCGGCATCCGCCAGGTACGGGGACGGGCAGCCTGATCAGCCCATTGCGCCATACTTGTCACTGGGGCATGATCTGACAGAAATCGGGCCTGGTGTGTAACCGTTAAAGTGAGAGACGGAGCAACATTGGCCGCAAGGATGCGGTCCAATCTACTGTGGGTTTCGTGCGTCGGGGTGTAACAAGTGTATAGTATCTGAGTGGGGTGGCCCATTCGCCACACGTCCACAGCCCCCAGATTATGCATTACTTCCTTGAGCCGCGCCGTCATACGTGGCTTCGTGCCAGAGCGAGGAGGATGTCGATCCATATCCGGGTCTAAGACGCCGTTGAAATCCCCAAACCATAGGAAGGGAGCATCTAAGTCAGATACAATGAGATCCTGAAGGCGGGAGAAAAAACTCGGGTCATCAACATTCGGTGCATAGGAGTTCAAGAGTAAGAATTCCCTGTCATCCAGCCGGACCCGCAAAAGCAGATACCTGCCTTCGATGTCTGCTTCAACATATTGGACAGCACAGGGAATCCCAGTTGCCACCCAGATAAGGACCCCCCCTGGCATATGTGGAGAAGGAGGAATGGAACGTCTGGCCTCTCCATTTCTTGGAGAGCCGCTGAGCACCTTCCTCATCTAAATGGGTCTCCTGGAGACACGCAACGGAGACCCCATGTCGCTTGAGGAAGGAGAGGACCCTGTGTCTCTTGGTGCAAGTACCCAAACCGCGCACGTTCCAAGTTAAGAATTTAAAACCCATGTCTGATGATTGTGCCCATCCGGGCCGTTTGATACATACATTGCGACCTGCCCCCTCCGGGCCCAGACACTGGCCAGGACGGAAGAACCAGCCCACCCAGCCAGCCACATAGAGACCTGAAACACAATACATTCAATGCCATTAACATTGTCCGCACCTACCCCGTCCCACCCTCCAGAAACCCCCCAACTCAAAACCCCCTCAGAAACACTCCCCCCACCCACGAGCAAGAAGACCGCAACAACCAATAATGCTACCCCGCCCTTCCCCTGCCAGTGCCAGGACGTACACAGCCACCCCATTCAACCCACTCAACACACACTCACACACAACCAACCAATTCCACTCCCCCCCCACCCCCCAGCTCCCCATGAGACCCAGCTTTCCAGGACAGTCTCAAGGCATGACTGCCGGTAGCAGCCCCAGGTCGGGCTAGGCATTCGTCTATGATATGGGGACTCCACCCTGCATACCTCTGTCCAGTGAGATGCAAGTCCTCCGCTCCACCCAGCCATCCAAGGACTCCCAGCAGGAGTTAGGAGTATCAATGAACCATCGATAGTCTAACCACAGGCACTCCAAAGCGGAGGACACCAAACCATAAACAAGACAGTACCTCAGGCTGGTACCTCCTCCAACTGCAGCTCGGGAAGGGCAGTTTCCGGGATCACCGGGGCCGTAGAATCTGTATCCGGCATAGTGTCTTGCAGGGTATCCGGGACCAAGATCTCCCCAGGGGCAGATGCCCCGGGGGACTCCGGAGGGGCCCCCGTCGACGCCGATCTCATACAGAGAGCGCTATCAGCTCCCACTGTGACTCGAGGCTCCTCGGAACTCCGTGGCCGAGAACGGCGGCTCCCTCTAGCTCGACGTCGTTGCTGAGGACAGGTCCCCCACGACTCACGGGGACCACCGCGCTCACCGGAGGGTAGATCGTCTCCCCTAATCTCCAGCCACTCCCACACCTCCGCTGGGGATTCAAAGAAGTGCGCATGGCCCTGTGAGAGCACCTTGAGCTTGGCCGGGTATAAGAGCATGTATTGGAGCTTCATCTCCCGAAGTTTTTGCTTTACCCCCAGGTAGGACTTCCGCTGCTCCTGTACTTGTTGGGTATAATCAGGGTAGATGGACACTCGACTGTTCTCTATCATGAGCGACTCCGCTTCTCTTGCAGCCTTCAGGATACAATCCCTATCTTTATAGTTCAGGATCTTTGCGATCAGAGCTCTAGGAGATTCACCCAGGCGCGGAGGGGGGACCAGGGCTCTGTGCACCTGCTCGATGACGAAAACACTGGACAGGCCATGTGGACACAGCTGGGTGCGGATCCAGGTCTCTAGGAAGCGCTCCGCATTTCCCGCCTCCAGTCGTTCCGGCACTCCCAGGACCCTAATTTTGCTGCGACAGGCCCGACCTTCCGCGTCTTCTCTCCAATGCTCGGGTAGTGGCCGCAAGGTGTGTGACTGTCTTCTGCAAGGATGCCACCTCCCCCTGCAGTTGGGTAATATTACCCTCAGCGTCTGAGACCTTGTCCGCCACCTTACGGAGATCTGTTCGCAGCAGATTGACATCGATGGATACAGTCTCTATCTGCCTCTCCAAGGCAGAATGGGATCCCTGTATAGCCTTTAATATCTCCGCTCTGGAAGGCTCTGCTGGTCCATCTCCACCGCCTTCCGGATCCGTCTGCCGCGTAATTCTCTGTGAAGGCAGGCGCGGGGTGGTATACTGTACAATGGTGTTGGGTTGAGAAGACTTCGAGGGCCTATCCTTGCTGGCCGCCATCAGGAAGAGAGGATCACGCCTCCCTTACAATATGTCGCAAAGGGTTCCCCCGAGTCAGCACCGGTCAGGTATTCAGTGCTAGGACGCCCAGGAGATGTGAATGTCAAACGGTATGGCTCTCCTCCAGTCAGCTCCAGGCAGCAGGAACCTGGGGGGCGTTCAGACAAAATAGAGCTACAGTCGGGTCAAGCAAAGGCGGAGGGCCATTAACTCCACCCAGTGCTGCCCTGACCGCAAGTGTAGAAGTCCGTCTCTCCAGAAAGCGCCCTGTGGGGGAGCGCTTAGTGGTGCAGCAACCACTCGCCAGGACAGGCAGCGGGGGTGCAGGTACTCAGGCCGATGTAGGTGGCGGGGCTTCTGCAGCAAATGAGGTGCCCGGAACTCCGTCGCTCACCCCCACAACCAGCGGGACGGCCTCTCAGTCCCTAGGGGCACCCCTCCACAAGGGGCGCCCGTCAGCAGCCCTGCGCGAAGCAGTGGGCCTCCAGTTGGTGAGCCCCTGTGGCGCGGGGGGACCAGAGTCCCGATGTAAAAACAAGATGGTGGCCCAATGGGGGAAGGGCGCCGATCCGTTCCTGCGTGTCCCCCAATGTCCAGCACCTCCCCGCCGACTTCAGGTCGCACGGGAGCCCCCCGGGGCCTCAAGGATTAGATAGAAGCCCTGCACAGGGGCACGTACCCGGCGGGAGGCTCCGCTCCGATGTAGCGTCAGGGGGAGGGGTGGGCACCGCAATTCTTCCTCCCGTGCTCAGGGCCCGCTAAGCCGCCGAGGCCGCCCGGTGGTACGTGGGCCGCACACCAGCGCCCGTGCAATGCCGCCACAGATGAGAGAAGGCTCCGAGGAGGCCGGGTCCGACACCAGGTCAGGTAGGAGCTTCGTACGGGCGGGTCACCTTCTCAATGGCGCTCCGGCGCAGGCCCAGACCTCTGCCCTCAGAGCGCCTGCAGTGTCTCCGGTGCAGTGTGCGGGATTTCCGTGCAGCGTCCACTCCAGCCCGAGGGTTCCTCTAGTATGAGGGAAGCTTCGGGTCCTTAAATTCGGGGAGAAAACAGCCCAGGCAGGATCTATTTCAAGGATATCTGGGTCTTTGGACGGGAACTGGCGGAGCTTACGTCCTGTCGGCCATGCTACTTGGCCACACCCCAGGATTTTTAATCTTTAACCCCCCTGGCCACTATCTCCTAAGAGCTCCCTAAAAGATGGTCGAGCCCACCCAGACCTTTAGGAGTCTGGGCGAACCCGATGATGAAGCATGTCACCAATAGGGTGTGTGAGGGTTAATCAATAAAAGGAAATCTTTTTCCTTCCCATGACAACGGAGTTTATTACCAACAGGACATTTAGAAGCTTGTTAGAGCCAATTTTTTGGTTTGGATACAATTGTGTGATAAGTCTGTCACAGCAGGCATATCTACAAAGCTGATTTACCCACAACATAATTCATCGGAGTGACTAGAGTTTACACCTGGATGTCAGCCACAGTGATATCTGCATCAAAAGGATAATCCCAGATTCCCAGCCCTACTCTTTATGATTCCCTTATCTGCTCCGTCTCCCTTCCTGAGATGTATCCAGTTTCTTTCCTTGTATTTATCACTGATCAAAGAGCAACCTCATGAAGTGCAAAGTAAGTCTCCTAAGCGTTTGGGCTTGTGTCATACCTTTACTCACTTTGTGCCTTGTGGGGCTATCATTATTTTTTTAATTAGGGGGGTTTGCTATGTTGTCTGTGTTGCTATGTGTTGCAACCCTATCCCAAGGGAGGTAGTATTGGAAGAAGAGGAGGCCCGCCAGGAGAACCTACCCGAAAACATCCAGTAAGAACTGGAAAAAGGAGTGGTTAAAAGGTAGGCTGTGGGGATGCGATGTAGAGTGCAGCCATGTGGGAGTGCTGATGCCTCAGTTGGACCCAGCCTTAATCCTGGCCATTCCCTTTTGCATTTCCATCCACTCGCCCCTACTTCTGATCCTGATCTCAGACCCTCTGTGTTGTAGGGACACGCCCTGCTCCTCCATGCTGCTTCGCACTATGGTGTAAAAATGTAAAAGGTTGGCAAACCTTTAACTTCGAAATGTGTCACTGTCAAACTTACGGCCCACACACATTTACCTTGCTCTTGTATTGTGACACTTAACTGATACTGAGCCATTAGTGACCTGTGGTCCAAACGCGTTATGAAATGCTGATTTACTTTACACAATTTTGACAAAATTGGGCTACTTATTGATGATTGAACAGATGGGCGTGACCCTCCGTTTTCTGTTCTGGAATCTCCAAGCAAGAAGTGCTGCATCTTTGGGGGATTTGTGTGATGCCGATTTGTATTAAAAAATAAAAACACAACACCGTGGCATTCAAACACCAGGGGCGCCAACCTGCCGGTCCTATAATCAAGCGGGTTTGTGGCTTTGCGGTCCACAGCTGCGCGTTTCCGAGCCCTGCCTTCAGGGCCCCTGTATGCTGTTTAATTTGGAAAGAAAACAATGCCTAGTTGTCCCCCGAGCGATTAATGGCTGATATTGCTGACAGACAGGAAGCGCGGCTCTGACCCCAAAGGTAAAGGGTAAATGGTATGTTTGGCTGATTACACAGCTAAGTAGACACGGGGTGTGCAGATTCCGTGACCTCTGACCCTAGAAGTGCGTACATAGAAATGATTTGTCCATGCTGTCCGAAGCAATTGTTTCTCCCTCCTTGACACGTGTTTAATAAACACTAAATGGCGGACACTAGAACCAGGAAATCTCCCCTCAGTGGTCTGCTCTGAATTGCTGCAGCGTGAGGTTAGGTAGTGCAAAGATTGAAAAGAATAACAAAGAAACCGGAAGAGAAAAAAAACGAGGAGCCTGCTGCGGTGCCCTCCGTGATCTACTCGCGAATTCCTTGTTTTCTGAACTTGGAGAAGGCAAAATCTTCCATTTTCAAACTGTTTTCCTTCCTCATTATTTTCAGAGCAGACAGACCTGTTGTTCCTCTGCTGAGGGTTTTTGCACGTAGTTTAGCAGATGAAAGAGATTAAAATGACTCCTGGAAGGGTTTCGTGGGGCATAGATGCATATACAATTTGTGCTAGCCCCAGGTTGCCTGATTCCAGGCCCAATTATCTTTCATTTGTCAAGTTTCAAAGCCTTTTTAACAGAATGGAGTCATTGGCGTTATCCGCTCTGTCCTGACCCTCGAAGAATGACCTGTCTGGGCAAAATGGTGGCTCATCAAAAGGAATTTTCACCATTGCAAGGGAGCTAATAATCTTCTGCAACCTTGCTTAGGTTGATCAGCCACCGGAGATCACAGGGCATGCAGGAAGCGGATGTTAAAAAGGTCTTGTAGCAGTAGTGGTGCATTCTACTTATTTTCCTCACCCTGCCGGGATAAAGTGCCACTACTGTAAGGTTGTGTGAGAATAGGGGGGAAGGTATATCCGGGGCTTCTGGACGACTCCTCTGTACAAATTTCTGGTGGAGGCACTCTGCTGTCCTAAGGGACTAAGAACATCTCTCATGACCAGAAACATGCAAGGGTTCTAACTGTAAAGAGGGCCTTGATCCTGAAGTGCCTTTGTGGTCTGGATAGACATAGTAGCTATGGTCATACATGCCAACCCTCCCGATTCAGGCGTGAGACTACCGATTTGAAGGCTAGTCTCCCGCCTCCCGATTCAAGCAGCCAGAAACCCGATACTGAAAATCTCACCTTTGGTTTTAAAATGTCCCACGTCGAAAGTACGTTCACTTCCTGCATTTCTTCCCCATTTCAAATGGGGCTTTTGGATTGGCCTAACTCCTGTTCAGCAGCCAATCAGCACTTAGCAACGTCATCACTGACGTTACACCAATGAAGAGGACAGCAATACAGAAGGCAGGAAGTGGCGCGAAATCGGGAGCATAAAGCTCCTGAATTCCATTTACTTTTTGGGGTATGTGGCTTTATTCACTGCTGCCGTTTGCTGTCCTGTCGAGGTTCTCCTGGTCCGAGATCTACATTTTTCTTCCTCGCTGTGAAGAATTCCTCTGCTGATTCAGACTGGTGTTCTGCTGCTGTCGGAAGATTTAAAGCACCAACAGGTAAGTTTAAAGTGCTTTCATTTCCTTCTATTTGCAGCGTTCGTGCAAATATTCTTTCCATGCTGCGTAGAAACTATTTTTCCCTTGCTTGTTCATTATTTGTTTAAAGCCTGTGCTAAAGCATTCAGAAACAATCTGCTATTGTTTTAAAATGTAGATTCTTAATGTTAACTTTGTGGGCAATGTCCGATCATTCCTATTGTCGGCGAAATGGAATTGCATATTACCCTGCCTTTACATTTAACAAAAAAAAAAGGTAAATAGGCTCCATTTCTGAAGAAATAAAATATTTTGACATTGGGGGTAAAACTTCTAGCAAATTATTTGTGTGATGCGTACTGATAGCATTTATGCTTACTGTGGCCAGCAGTAGTTGTGAACATTTAATGAGAATAGTCACTTTATTCTACTAGCTTGTCTTGGCGTACTTACTTTGGGCATTAGTTTAAACTTACAAACCTTCCAAAACTGAAATGCATCGTTTTTGATCTGGTTTGACAGTGCTGTTATCTGCATTTACCAATATGTAATTATAGGCTTTGCCCCTGCCCAGTATTAACTTCCCTCATGCTGGGCTGGGGTGTGTATCGTTCATCCTCTTGAGCCCAGTGGAGACTATATATAGTAAATTGCACACTGAATTTGTAGTTGTATACGCAGCATTTCTTTTACTGTAAGAGGCTTTTTATCTACAGTTAACTACTTTAGTATGAGTGTTCAGAAATGTGGCCAAATATTCTGAAAACATCAGATGCTTTCCTGCATTGAATCTATGCAGGATTGTCCTGGTCTGTGTGGTGGTGGACTGTAACCTATGTTGAAATTCCTTCATGCCTGCCCAGCTTATTCAAAGCTTTCAATTTCACCTTCTTTGAGATCTGCTTCCCATTTTCCTCACCGTGTTTTTTTTGTTTTGCACATGGCCAATTTACACTTTACTTTTTAAACTTCAGTGAATGCTTTCTGTCAACTGCTTCTTTGTATTTCAACACCCTTCTGCCTCACCTTCTAGCAGGCTCACACTGCTGGCTAGGGCCTCTTAGAACATGCCAGTTCTTTAGGAGACTTCTAACAAATCATTATAAAAGATATTGGAGGGGAGTCAATTGGAACAACTGCTGTCCCTGACTGTGTTTTGCAGCTATTTGATCATTGGAAGGGCTGAGGAGGGTTCAGATTATGATGCTGGTGGTGGTCTCAAGCAAGTTGGTTCTTATCCTCAACTCTGCGGTGGGCATTAAGAGCCTTCCTCTGACAAAGTTCCCTCCTGGATTGCTTTGTATGCAACAGAATAACTCTAATCAAAGATTTGACCCAAATGGCTACATGTGGATCTTCATGGCACCAATCAACCCATGGTTGGCAGTATTATGAAGGCTTGAACACCAACTGCACACCATGTGCTAGCACTGACCTGATGTTGGCCATGTAATACAACTGCAGTAGTCAGTAAGACATGGTGTAAACTCTGACAAATATGAAGCTATTTATCTGGCAGTGCAAAGTGTTTACTGGTCTATTTGCACCATACTCAACAAATTCCACACCAATTTTTAAGAATAGAGGGAAACATTATTGCCACCAGGACCAAAAATCCAATTAGTTGCACCCAGATATGCAATTTTAAAGGCTTTTTGGAAATCAAGCACTAAGACTCAAATACCAACTGCAGTTGGTACCCTTCCACTGGAACTAAGGTCTCTTCCCACCCTTCATTTATTTAGAAATGCCCTGAAAACCCGTCTTTTTGTGCGGACATATTTGTAGTTGTGCTTTGCCTTATTTTTCCTGATCTGTTTTGGTAGGCGCCTTGATGCCTTCGGGCTTTAGTCGTGCAATACAAATTGCTTTTCAATTCAATCCAGTTATCTGATCACGGTAGACTGGGTCCAAGTCACAGGTTCAGGCAGACTACAGTAGAGCATCGGCAGGACTGAGTTCCGTCTGCTGACCAAAGTATGTTGTGCCCTAGGCATCCAGATGTGAAGTGCTCGTCTCAAGATGCGAGGTTTGGTGTTGTGCAGCAGTGGGCAGCTCACAGCAGGCCTTTCTGGCAATCAAACGGTCTCATAGTGATCTTTGAAGTGGTAAACATATTAAAGTTCTCACCCACTGTTCCCCCCCCCCCTCCCCAAGGTGTCTCATTTCTTGCCTCCCTACCCTGATCCAAGCTTGTCTGCGAGCACAAAAGACTAGTGTGTAACCCTTTTAGTGTCTTGAGGCAGGCTGTAATATGCAAGCGCAAGGAGCAGATTTATATAGCACAAACTCAACCCAAAGGTATAGGAGCGCTTTAAGTGAGCACCAGTTTGATTACACAAGAACACAATCATTTTTTTGTAGGCACGGGGAGATTACCTGATGTGCCCAGAATCACCGGATGTTAAGCCGAGACTCGCACCACACTCCCCAGCTCTAAAGTTGGCAGCTTTGGTTGTTATGCCACACCCTCACCCAAATTGCGTTGCTCATGCAAGTTATTTATGGCAGCATGAACATGAACAGGATTTGAACTTTGCCTACCATTTCAGTGTATATAGATGCCAGTGTGAAATACAAACTTTTCCTGTTATATTCCATATAGGTACCTTATAAAGGCGCAGGTCACATTAAAAGTCAGCTGTAAGCGCTTTTACAGCTGACTTTTAAAGGGCCTTTTGTGAAGCTTCCTGTGTCCGTAGTGCCGACGACGTCCTCTCTGCCCGCAGCCTCTTCTCGCCCCGGAGCCTCTTCACTGCCTAAGGACGTCCTCTCCTCTAAGCTGGGACGCAACAGCCTCTTCTTGGAAACGCAGCAGCCTCATCCCGGGACGCAGCTTGCACTTCAACTTGGCCCACACCCCTTTATTTTGATTGGATAACAATAGTGTTTGATCATGAGTTTGAAACGATCAGATCGCACACCTCCAAGGGGAGAAAAAAAAAGGAAGTACGAGTGTACATTCAAAGAGACATGGCAAAAAGACTTTCCATTCATTTTGAAATCTAGAAATGGGCATGGCAGTGCATTTTGTGAAATTTGTGCGTGCGATTTCAGCATTACTCATGGGGGCAGGAATGATGTACTAAAGCATGTTAATACACCAAAACACAAAAGTAGTGAACTGTCACAGACTCAGACTAAAAAAATGACCGATTGGGTTGGAGGCCGGGCAACAGAGGATATCGATGAAAAGGTGATAAAAGCTGAAGTTTTGTTTCTTGGCTTCCTAATCGAACATAACATACCCCTAGCAGTCTCTGATCACGCCAGTTCACTTTTCAAATTAATGTTTCCGGATTCAAAAATAGCTTCAAAATTCTCCTGTGGAAGGACAAAAGCCAGTCACATAGTTAATGGAGCTATTGCCCCATACTGTATTGATGAGGTAAAAAAGGCTCTAGAGAAGAAAACTTGGTTTGGCCTAGCAACTGACGGAAGTAATGATGGAAATGATAAATATCTTCCTGTTTTAGTGCGCCATGAAGATCCAAATACTGGGCACATAGTTACATCGTTGCTTGATATGCCTTCTATTGTTGCAGGAGATGCCCAGACCTTGTTTGACACATGCAACCACGTTATCAGAGAAAAAAATCTCAGTTGGGACAACTGTGCAACATATTCCTCTGATAACACTAATTCCATGAATGGTAAGCACAACAGTCTACTCAGTAAAACCAGGAGTGAACAAAAAGATGGGAAACAAAAAGTGTATGATGTTGGTTGTCCTTGTCATTTATGTCATTTGAGTGCACAAAAAGCATCCAAAGCACTGTCTGTCAAAGTTGATGATATGCTCCTAGACATCTATTACCACTTTGACAAAAGTGTGAAGCGCAAAGGTGTACTCCGAGAGTTTATGCATTTTACTGAGACAGAAGTCAGGAAAGTAATTAAACATGTCAGTACTAGGTGGCTAAGCTTGGGAAAGTCTGCAGAGAGAACGCTAAAGCAATGGGACTCACTAAAGTCTTACTTTCTGTCAAACTTTGATGAAGATGCTGAAGGCAATAAGAAAAAGGGAAAATCTGGTGATCGAGAGCTACGACTTGTAAAGCACTTCAAAAACCCAATGACAAAACTTTATTTCATGTTTGTTCAGGCATGCTTCCAACTTTTGATTATTTCAATACACTACTTCAAAGTGAGGCTCCAATGATACATGTTCTCCACTCGTCAGCAATGTATCTGTTCCAAAATTTGATGGCCAACTTTATAAAGCCTCAAGTTATGGCTACAGCTTCAGATTTGCTACAAATTGACATTGAGAATCCAGACAATCATTTGCCATTAAATGAAATTTACATTGGCCTCATGACCAAACAGGAGGCCAGGAAAGAGGATCTTCTGGGTTCAGCAGCGTACAACAAATTTCTGAATGAAGCTAAGTATTTTTACATAAATGCTGTCAAATATATGATTAAGTCAATGCCTGCATTAAAGGATGACATCCTCACGTCTCTCACATTCTTGAACCCGGACACCAGACTACAAGCTACATCCGAGCAAATTGAAATTCTAGTCTCTCGATTTCCGGATGTGATTGGAGCGGAAGACTTAGAGAGTCTTCATCAACAATTCCGTCAATATCAATGCATGGCAGACCGTGATATGCCGAAATGTGAAAGAATTGATGAGGTTTGGGAGAGCCTATCCAAATTAAAAAATTGTGTTACTAAGCTGCCTTTAGTTCCAAGTCTTGCCAAACTTGCAAAGTTTCTTTTACTATTGCCGCATAGCAATGCCTATTGTGAAGGACTATTTAGTACAGTTAAAAAAATCTGTTCAGATTCAAGGCACAACCTAGGCAAGGACATCAAAGGGGGTCATGCTGCGACCTCTGTTTACGCTGAACTGACAGGAACGAGAAACAGCTTAGTTGGAATACTCGTCTCAAAACTGAATGTCTTTAAGTCGCAAAAAACTGCATGCTGTCAGTGGCAGCCACCAAAACCTCTCTTGCAGGCAGCAAAAAAAGCCACATACACAGGCCTCTCTAGTAGGTCTTAGAACTCTATCAAAATAGTTCCTAAGGAAGTGTATTTTATGTAAGATATGATACACTGATGAATATCACTCTGCTCAGTGCTCCAAGAGTTTGCAACACATTGTTGCTTGAATATGTTTACTTCTGAAACCTTAATAAAATGTTATTGCAAACAATTGATTGCTTTCATGTCCTTATTTGCTCATGGTAGAGGTTTAATAAGTAAACCTCCCTGGTTCGTTCATTCATTGAGTATGTTGATTTCTCTGATTAAATTATATTGTGAATTAGGCTCTAAAATGCCTTCAAGCATTTGGCTTTATAGGTTCTTGTTCAATGTTGAATATGTATTTTAGTACTGGAGCTTGGTCCGCTTTTTCGGGATTGCCTGTTTAGCTGTTGATTGCTATGCACACATCTCTAAGCTCAGACGACTACCAGGCATTAGATGTGGTATTTTTGTATTTCTCCCTCAGGTTCCATAGAGTTGTGCTGCTTTGATAAATCGGACTGTGCTGGTAGTCTACCATGGCTGTCAAAATTGCAGGTCACCATAAGCAGATTTGGGGCCGGATGTACGACTGTGGCATTTAGCAACTTACAAATTGCGCTCAATTGCGAGTCACAATTTGCAAGTCGCTAAATGCCATGTACAACAGTGTCTGAGATATCTACATAACCTCATGCACTTTACTCTTCACAGTCAAAAAGGAGGTGAGCATTCGTCTAGACAAATTTGCTTGAAAATGCACCATTTGCCCACTCATTTAAAAAAAAAAATCTCAGGGGGGTACCCCCCCCGAACCGCCCCTAATGGTAGTTTGGGCCTGCGCTCTCGCTGGGGTGTGCTACACCACAAATTTTACAGCGCACCACGCGCAAATCTCAAATTTTACAGCGCACCACGTGCAAATCTCACCAGCCGCCACTGACATTTACTGTTATGCCTGACCCGTTTCACGTTACACTTTATTGAGGTCGTTGCACACGCGCATATTTCTCCCTCTTAGCGAAGTTGAAATGTTGGCATGTATGGCTATGGTGCCTTGCTTACTTCCCAATTTAGAGCGCAGGAGAGGAGTCTGTCTGCCAAGATAGTTCAAGTTCTGACTATGATCACAAGATCTGCCCTCCCCTGGAGTTGTGTCTACACAACAACCACAGGAAAGTAGGGAAGTGGTTCTAAATTCACCAATGGTTCGGCTGGAACCACTAGATTCACCTCATGAGAGCTGTGTCAGAGAAATGACGTGATGTAAAAATGGCCTAATGGGCAACTTAGTGGGACAAACTACCCTGCTGCTCAAGATACTCCATCTTCTTTGCTGTGAAACTCTGCGGGGTCAGTTGTAGGTTTAAGAGGACATGTGTGAAGTAGCTCGTTAAGTGTGAAACCCCATGTGACAAGCCTAACTTCCCTGAATTCAAAATGAAGTAGGGAAGAGAGCGAACTGAAGCCTGGGTGGGGACCTATGAGCCTCGAGAGATAACTGAAAGTAATGCCTGCACCGTTATATCCTGTGGAGGTGGGTGGCTCTTGTTACGAATAAATTGAAAACAGATGTTATTTATGAAGAGAAATCCTCTGCATGACAGCTTTTCCGTTGAGACCTAGCCTATTCTTTTTCATTTGTGAAATATCCCGTGTCATTTATTAGGGCAACTTCTATTTTAAACTTTTTTACTCGCTATCAGAGTTTCAAGCTCTAGCATTGTTTTGGACACTGTGAAACATCTGCTACTCATAGAGACCACTTGCCTGTAAAATGTAAAAACTGTGCGTTGAAAGTTTAACAAAAGCAGCACTAAAAATCCCAGTGATTTCCAAGACCATGTGCTCCTTTATCAGTGCCTCCGCCTTACAAGATGTACCACAATGAAGAGCGCAGTGGTGAAGCCTCTGTTTAAAATAAATAAACAAATAAGTCTTCATTGAAGCTTGAAAATGCAAGTACGTGAGAACAAATTTTCGTCTATTTTTCCTGACTAAGTTGAATGAAGTTAGTCATCCAGCATGTCCAGGCTTTAGTAGAGCCGAGTAATAGCGTGGATTCTTTTTTGTCTGATTTTTAGCCAGTGGTGTGTGAAGTTTTTATTACACCTCGGTGTGTCTGAGTCAGGAAATTACAGCTTTGGTGAAAGCGGCAAAGATTCAAAAATTCGCCCACTTTCTTGAGTCATAATTTAAGCATCTCCAGCCCCCCCTCTAATGACTATTTCGTGTCCACAGACAGGGCAGTGGCAGTCTGGACAGAAAATCGTAGTGGCCTGCAGCATTTCTGGTCACCCTGTGGAGTGATTCCGCAGAGGGTTGAATGCAATGCTACGTAGTACAGTGGTGTGAATCGGCTGGGCTGTAACTGAGTATTGAGGGCAAAATGTAGTACCAGATCAGGGCAGGTAGCCTTGCAGGTGGAAGTGAGGGCCAGAGAACTTGCCTGCGTATGGGGTAGGTTGCTCAGACCAGTAAGAAAGAGTGCTGGCAATGGCTGCAGGCCTCGCGTTGCCCCAGATGGTCCCTCAATGCAGAGAACCGTTTTTTAAAGAAAAAAAAATGTTTGTGAGCTTTCCACAAAGTATAAAAAAAAATGTCAAATAGAAAGTCAGAATACGTTTAAACTTGGCACAAGCTTGCTTTCTTATTATTATTATTATTATTATTCTGAGTTTTGTATAGCGCCTGGTTACCTATTAGGCATCCCAGCGCTTACCAGAACATAACACTACTTAAAGAATGAAGAGGCTGAGCAGCTTCTCTGGTTAATATTTTGGATAGGATTAGGAAACTTCATGGATTGCCACTGTCTACATCATTCAACACTGTCAATCATAATTATAGTATACAAACTAAATAAACCCTTTAATTACAAAGAAAATACAGATTCTTCGCCTCGTGAAATTTACACCAACAATAAAGGACAGTTCAGGTTTACGGGACTTGCAAACAGGAAGTTGCTTTGAAAAAGCACAGTAGACGACAACCGTAGTCCAGATTCTAAGATCAATATGACTTGCTATAGTAAATATGTTGTATATCTTCTGTTATTCACATGTGGCAAAATATATGTGAGCAGGACCTTCAAATGTCCCAAAGAGAGAATCTCAGAGCATTTAAGCGCTGTTAGGATGGGAGGCATGAAATACCTTATTGCAGTTCACATGACTAATATGCGGTGTGAGGAAATCAAACTCTGATTTTAGGTTTCATGCGATTGTCATTGTGGGTGCTGACTCTAGAGAAGGGAATAGAGAATTACATCTATAGTGTCTGGAAGCAGGTTGGATCATCAAATTGCAAGCTGTCGAACAGGTTTTGAATATCGACCATGAACTCCTGTCCTTTTTAGGACATTGATTTAATCCATTATTTTCTGTGACACAACAACCAGGCTCTAGTTGAGGTTGACCCTATTTGATGCCTTAGTATATTCGTACTGTTCAAACCTTATTCACTTAACCTCAGATCTCTTTGGTTATTCGCTTTTTTTTGTACAAGCTTTAATCATGGGCTCCCATCTAACAAAACCACCCTGACCCACAACCGCCCACAACCTATTCCTCGGAGAAACTGGAACAAAATCACCACCAACCAACTCCTCACATCACTCAACCAAAACCCTCCCACCCTCTCATTGGACCCAAACAAAGCGGCCACCAATCTCAAGCAATGGATCACCCACAGTGCTGACGAATTAGCACCCCTGAAAAAACACCAGATCAAATCAGCCAGCAAAAAGGCTCCCTGGTTTAATGATGACCTTAAAAAATCCAAGAAGCTATGCCGCACCCTGGAGAAAACATGGAGAAAAAACACAACCACCGACAACATGTCCACCCTCAAGGCAGCCACCCGCAAACACCACCAACTGATTCGATCCGCCAAGAAATCAGCATTCAAAGATCGTCTCGACAACAACACTCACAACAGCAAGGAACTTTTCAACATCGTCAAAGAATTCACCAACCCCACCGCAGCATCTAACGACATCACTCCCTCCCAAGACCTCTGCGATGCGTTATCCTCCTTCTTCTACAACAAAATTGCCGACATCCACAACAGCTTCGAGAATACTCCCGGCGCTCAACCCTCCCCACCCCCCTCACATCCTACTCCGACAACTAACAACCTTACCACCTGGAACCCAATCACCACTGAAGACACCATCCGCCTAATGAACTCCATCCACTCTGGCTCGCCTACTGACCCCCTGCCCCCACTACATCTTCAACAAAGCGGACTCCATCATCGCACCCCATCTCCGTGATGTCATCAACTGCTCATTCAACTCTGCCACCTTTCCAGATAGCTGGAAGCACGCCGAACTCAGCGCCCTTCTGAAGAAACCCACAGCAGACCCCTCTGAACTTAAAAACTACCGACCCATATCCCTCCTCCCATTCCCGGCCAAAGTCATCGAGAAAGCAGTCAACAACCAGCTCGCCGCCTTCCTTGAATCCAACAACTCCCTCGATCCATCTCAATCCGGGTTCCGAGCCAAACACAGCACCGAAACCGCCCTCATTGCAGCGACTGACGACATCCGAACACTACTGGACAACGGTGAAACAGTGGCCCTCATTCTACTCGACCTCTCCGCCGCTTTCGACACAGTCTGTCACAGCACCCTTATACAACGCCTCAGCAACATCGGAATACAAGGAAAAGCCTTGGACTGGATCACCTCATTCCTCGCTGGAAGAACTCAAAGAGTCCGACTTCCCCCATTCAACTCTGAGGCCACTGAAGTCATCTGTGGCGTACCACAAGGATCGTCACTCAGTCCCACCCTCTTCAACGTTTACATGAGTCCACTCGCCTCCATCGCGCGTCTACACAACCTTAACATCATTTCTTACGCTTTCCCTCACCAAAGACCCCAACACCGCCAAAACCAATCTTCACGAAGGCATGAAAGAAGTAGCCGAATGGATGAAACATAGCCGCCTAAAACTCAACTCAGACAAAACGGAGGTGCTCATCCTAGGATCTTCCCCCTCTGCCTGGGACGACTCTTGGTGGCCTTCCGCTCTGGGCACAGCACCCACACCCACAGACCATGCACGTAACCTTGGCTTCATCCTAGACTCCTCTCTCTCGATGTCGAGACAAGTCAACGCAGTCTCATCCTCCTGCTTCAACGTACTTCGCATTCTCAAAAAGATCTTCCATTGGATCCCCCTCGAGACAAGAAAGACTGTCACCCACGCACTGGTCACGAGTCGCCTGGATTATGGTAACACACTATACGCCGGAATCACAACAAAATTACAGAAAAAACTCCAACGCATCCAAAACGCATCAGCGAGACTCATATTGGACATCCCTCGCCAAGATAACATCACCGGACACCTAAAAGACCTCCACTGGCTTCCCGTCAACAAAAGAATTACATTCCGCCTTCTCACCCACGCACACAAGGCCCTCTACAATCTAGGACCCGAATGCCTCAACACTCGACTGTCCTTCTACAAACCCACCCGCCAACTAAGATCGTCCAATCAAGCCCTCGCCGCTGTCCCGCGCATCCGAAAATCCACCATGGGTGGCAGATCCTTCTCCTTCCTTGCTGCCAAGACCTGGAACTCACTCCCCACTCACCTCCGCCTTACTCAAAACCACATCTCCTTCAGAAAAGAACTTAAAACCTGGCTATTCGACAAATAATGAACCCCCTCCCCAAAGCGCCTTGAGACCCTCTGGGTGAGTAGTGCGCTATACAAATACCCGAACTTGAACTTGAACTATTGAGACCTCCTTGAAATTTTTGATGAATCTGGCGGTTTTTATTCTAATTCACGGGTTAGGGACACATCCTTGGGGACATGAAATGTTGATAATGTTCTCACACTGTTATTCAGGTGTGGCGGCATTCCGCGATGCCCGCAGGTAAGGGGGGGCTGGCGATTCTTGCGCGTCTGCCGCAGGTACGAGCTGGGGGATGGGGTGGAGGCCGCCGCTCCCAAAACTAGTGTCGCCTGGGGCGATCCGCGCCCCCTTGCTACGCTACTGTATTTACTCTTCTAATATTGCACTTATCTTTAGTAACCTTGCTTCAAAGATACTTTTACTCATTCATTACATATTATTGGTAAGGTTTTTCTACATTATCGCCTTTTTGCTTATGTTTTTAGTTGTCCTTTTCCAGATATTTTTGAGTTATTTTAGTATTACTAAAAGGTGGCATGTTAAACTTGTTTACACAAAAGTGTACAAGATAGCTCTCACGCACTGCAATACTAGGTAACACTCTGGGATATGGGAAATTACTAAGCATGGGCGGATTTTGCGGATTGGCAATCCGCGAACTTGCGTATTTACGGATTCGCAATCCGCGAAGATCCGCGAACTCTAGCGGATTTGCGGATTTTTCCGTTTTTTGTGTTGGCGCGTGTTCGCGCCGATTTTGGGACAAGTTCGCAATTGCGAACTTACTTTTCGGCTTGCAACGGCCGCGACTATGTTGTTTCTACGTCTGGTTTATCATCACAGGTTCACAGCACCCTCTGTTTCACCACTGCCACCCTCTGGGACACCCATGCCACCCTCTAGTACATCCTCACAGGCACCTATTAGGTTTATTTATTACTGTAGATTATGGTGGTTGAAAAAAGCTAGCACACCTGCCCTTCTTCAACTGCCATCAATTAATTTGTGTTTCATTAATGTGTCAGTAATTTTGAAAGTTCCAGTCTGGCTGGCACCTGCTTCCTTCCTTATCTGTAATTTGCTTTTTGTTGCAGTGAAATTTTTTTTTTACAGGACCTTTATGGTGCTATTCTATGAGCCTGCTGTTTGGGTCATAGCAGGGTCATAGAATTGTTGCAAACTCTGGAGGGGCCCATCAGGAAGCACTACCTTGAATGTTACTAATGTTAAGTTTGAACTTTTGCACCTGCTCATTGCTTTCATTTTAGCTAAAATCGTTTTTTTTGCAATTTCGTGCGTTATTTGGGGCGCGAATCCGTGCGAGATCGATTTCGGAAGCCGCGAATACGTGCGAATACAAAATTGTTTTTGTTGCGACGTGTATGTTCGCGTGATCTTGCGCGTGTTCGCGAGGCGCTTCTAGCTATTCGTTTGCCAAGTTACCCTATCGGTCGTACACGGGCGCGGCCATCTTGTTGGCGTGACGTAATTCCGTTTCCGCCCGCTATGTGTAATCTCGCAAAGTGTGCTGCTCGCGAGTACAATTTCGCGCGTACTCGCAAGGAAAATCTCACGCGAACTTACCCACGCGGTCGTGAACGGGCGCGGCCATCTTGTTTCTCATTCATTGCTATGGTTCTGGGCATGCTTTCTGTATCCTCTCTCAATCTCTGCCATCCTTTGCTTGTTTGAAGTTTTTTTGATCTAATTTTACTTATTATCTAACCCTCTATTTTTCTAGCTCTATATTTTTGTGTTTTCTGCAGCTTTTATTTACTTTTAAACTACTTTTTTAAACTCTTTTCTTTTCTTCTTCACTATTCTATTTCTTCTTTATCATTTAAGTTTATTTCTGCCCAGACCATGGTAAAGGGAGCCGGGAAGCACCCTGAGAAGGGGAAGGGTCCCGCACCCCGTGCCCGGCTCCCGTGCGGGCGTTTAAGGGGGGAGCAAGTGGTCCCGAGGGAGATCTTCAGCGCGGAGGAAGTGGCGGCACTGATCTTCCATGTCCAGCGCCGCCTCCCCAAGACGATCCTGGGAGGCGGCAAGATCGCGACCGGCTATGGCATCCGGGAGCGCCGCCAGCGGTGGGAGAAGGTGTGCCGGGCCATGTACAAGATCTCTGGGGTCCGGCGCACATATAACCAGGCCACCCACCGCTGGACCGATGTCATGGACCGGGAGCGGGACTTGCTGGACGCGCTCGGCGTAGAGGTCCCCGGGCTTGGTGAGTAGTAGTAGTAGTACATTTACTACTCTGTTTTATCCTGCTCTGTTATTTGCAAATCTTTGTTCTTTACCAAGAGCAATAATGCTGCCGATTACATTGAGGTAAATTATATTTCAAAATCTTCTATGCATTTCATTTTCAGGTGCACTGCTCTCCTTCTCAGTAGCCTTGCTTGCTACTATGCTTCTTTGTTTTGTATGTTGTGTTCAGAAGCATTTCATTGGCCTGAGAAATTATGTATCAGTGTACTGTAAAGAAAAGAACTGCGTAATGCTAGACAGTAAGGGTCATATTTTCAATTACCGGCGCATCCCTGCAAAGTAGCAGGGATGCGGCAGTAATTGTGTGCCATGCCACCACCACCCATTGGCCCAAAACGTCACAGAAGCCTTACGCATCTGTGCCGTAAAGGCAGCGCATTGCTGGAGTTGCGTGCCAACGATGGCGCAGCTCCAGCAATGCTCTGGGGTACCCTATCTCCCCAATGCTGCATCAAGCCGTACGTCGGCTTCAAGCGCGCAGGGTTTGAGTCATGCATCATTGTCCTAAAAATGACTGATTGACATCTTGTAGATTTCCCTCAGCCACTTTTAGGATTCGTTCCTGCGCAGGTACGCCCTCCCTTGCGCCGGAACGCCCCCTGATGGCGCAGGGCTTTACAACGTGATGCATCGCCCATATGCCCATATGTGTTTTTTTTTTTAATATATACGCCGCACCAACACCATGGCGAGTCTTTTGTTCTGCCGCTGCGTCAGAAAAGGCACGCAACAATGGAGGAAAATCAGCCGCAACTTCCGCAAGGGACTTATAAATCAGCCCCAACAGACTGAAGTCCAGTGTCCTTCCTTTAGACAGTCACATGGCTATCAGAAGAAATAGTGGCGGTGGTGGCGCGTGGATTGATAGTTTGAGTATTCACTGATCTGCAAGCAGGATGGACTTTGTCTGTCACGTGTTGCGCACTACTGCCTGCAGTGCCAGGCCTAGGCAAACCTCTTTAGTAGTCTGTTTATTGAGTTACATAGGAACTTTCTAAGTCAACGTTCCGCAAATCAGGCAATACGAATAACGTAGTATACCACATGAGATAGATCCCGTGGAATAGTTGTCTATCTATTTGCTATTTTTCCAAAATATGTTGTTATTGTTCTTTTGAAATGTTTGATTTGGTTGAAAAATCTCATCCATGTTTTATGGTTTTTCTTTCTTTCATGTTGTACATCAGCTCCCCCCAAGGGCAAGAGGACACAGGAGGAGGGTGCTGAGGATGCAGGCCAGGATCGGGCAGGCGAGGGCTCCTTTGCTGGCCCCAGTAAGTTTACATTTTACTAAACAGTACCTATTTTTTCCTAGCGTTCCTCATTCGATTTTTTCTAAATCGTCTTTGATCTTCTTGTAGACTGGATATAAATTCTTATCCTGCCTCGAATATGACTCCCTGTGGTATTACTAGACTATTCTTATTAGTCTGTCTGTGTAGCTAACTAAGATTGGACATTTGGCAATTCCATTGGACTCCCATTATATTCAGCAATACCTCTATGCACTGTCTCCTTACTGACTAGATAGTGTGGCAGAGTCATTCAGCTCCCGAAGTCACCGATTATAGATACCCAATGATCTCTAGATTATCGTACGCAGGACAAGAGAGTAGTACGGAGTCACAGCACAGTCAAGAAGTGTCAGAGGCACTCATGCTTGCAAAAATTCCAAAACCTTTAGCTCATCCACTCTAGTCTAGAGGAACAAAAACCACAGAGTCTATTTAAGTGTAAAAGCTTTATTAAAAGTAAACCCATTTATTAAAATCTACTTTGTCATAAAACTATTTAACTGTAAACGGAAAAGTGGTTAGTGCTGACGATTAATTGGACACATTTCTTGTGGTCGAGCCGAACTCTCACCTACTTTGAACTTGATCCTGGTCGTGTTCTTAGGACTCAGGAGTCAAGCTTCTGTCTGTTAGGAGAAAAAGTGGTGCGTGTTAAAAATCAAAAGCAAGCATTCATCAGTTGTGCATAAAAGTGCAGCAAGACAACAGCCTTCCCTGGAAAATGGGACATTTTTACTATGGAGTAGACAGTCACAAATTATTACATTGTATTCTGTTTTTTTAACATTTCTCCTAGACCAAATATTATATAGTAGTGAGTGGTGTATTCTAACTTTCTTAAATGTACTTTGTAGGTGTAACATCTGGTGACGGGGCCAGCGCGGAGGTGGCTGTGTTGGACTTGGACTCGGAGGCCTCTGGGGAGGATGCGGCGTTAGAAGAGCTGGTGGCCGTTCCTGTGGGGGATCAAACGGTGGTGGCGGAAACAGGTAAGCTATATATTCCTTACTTATTGAGATTGAAGACTGCATAGTGTGCTTTCTGCACGGGTGTATTACAATTACAAATCAACCAGGTAGTAGCCTCCTCGAAATGTACTTCGACTTAGCTGTGAAGTTTTTGGTGAGAAGAATCCCAATAAGTTCTTAGACGAACGTGATGGATGGGATGAACGAAAAGCGAAAGAAGGGTGTAAGTAAGTGGGACGCGAACTTGTATGATGGCTGGCAAAGAAGAACGATATGTGTTTGCTTGGACCCAGAGGTGGCTGGGAAGGAAAGAATATGGTATGGTGCATGGCTGGGTCAATGATGAAGCAAGGATGGGTGGAAGGACAGCAGCCTGGGTGGGTGAAACAGAAACTGTATGTGTGCGTATACTTTGAATGAATGGATGCCTGGAGCATGGTATTCTCTGACTCTTACATAGCAAATGTGTATCTAGAGAGAGTAGATGGTCGCCAGGTGAAGTAAGTGTTACCTTGAAGAGCATGTACCACCGCACCCGCACGTCCGTCCCAGTGCAGGGAAGGCAAGGAAAAGAAATTGTAAATGTGTCCAATACTACCATGAATAGTAGCAGTACTTTGTATTGCGTTTGCATTCACAGCATATATCTGGTTATTACGGTGGACACTCCGTACCTCTCTTAATAACTTTAGTTTACTTGTAGTACGTCATTCATGTGTGGGTGTATCACTGTGTTCACTCAATATTAAGCAAAGCACCTAAAGTCATCTCATCTGTCATTAAATACGTCCCATGTGAAGTGATAGATAATCAAATTAGTTAGCTTCTTCAGTTTCCTTTTCTAGTACTCATTTGCACTGTAGGGTGAAAGGTAAATTAATTAAGCAGTAGCCCTTGTAACAGAGTATTCTCAGTGCCACCCGTAATAGAAAAGTAATAGCTTCACCACCTGCATGTACTGGACCGGTACAGTAACGCAAGTCTGTCTCCATCATCATGGTGTGCAACTTTTTTTCTCGGGTGCAACTTCACTGTGCTGTGTCCATGTCATTCTGCCGGCTTGCATAAGATAACGTACCCATTTCCCTAAACAAGAGAGAAGAAGAAGAATAAGACTGGTGTACTGTCATAGTCGACTGTAATGGAAGTCCATAGTGGTCGTAGAATTAGTTCATTAAACTACCACTACTGTTAGAGCAAGGATGCAGAAGTGGGAGGTTACATAGATACTGTCCTCAATAGTTATGTACTGTGCTTTCAATTTGCTACTTGTACTCTGTGACCCAACTTTCGGCTCAATCACTTTGTGTTATTAATAAGGAGCATTGGTTACAGACTATGTCTTTCTTTCTTCATATAGTTGCTCCTTCCAAATCAACAACAAGGAGGGAGCAGGCTAGATTGGCCCGGCAACGGAGGCTGGAGGCCACAGTCGCCGAGTATCGGCGGCTGGTGGCCCTGGAGGAGGAGGAGGACACGCAGTCGAGCGGGGCAACATCTTCGACTGTGACCACTGCATCCTCCTCCGTGACTAAACCAGCGGGACCGAGCCGGGCTAAGAAAGCCGACCGCCACCGCCAAGCACCCGAAATACCAGCTGCCCCCCACAGGAGCTGCAAGGAACGCCAACGCCGCCTACGAGTCCGCATGTCCAACCTGGAGCAGGAGGTCCTGAGGTATAAGACCTTGGTTAAGGGCCTCCGCTCCGAGCTTGCCACCCTCCGCAAGGAGTATGATGCCCATGCCGCATCATGCACCAGCACCAGCACCCTCCAGTAGTGGAGTGTCCCTTGCCCTTTTTTTATAGACTTTTGGGGGGTGGGATTTGGGAGTTGGGATCGTTTTGGGACGTTTCAGAGACAATCGTTGGGGTTAGGGTGGGTGAGGGAGATTATTTTGTTAGGGATAAATAAATATATTTTTCAACTTTATCTGACCATACCTGTTTTTTACTGCTTTTCAGTCTGGTGGGTGGGGGGCGGGGGTGTAACAGTAACTTTGTTTTCCTGAACAGTCGTAGGACTTTAGTAGTACAACCGTCAATCTCTTGTCTACTCCGAAATAATACTCCATTATACTACCTCCCACCAAACGCTTATCTTACCTGTAATTTGTGTTAGAAATTAGGGCTAGGCCCAGGGCTGGCTCCAGGTGAAATGGGGATTAACGTTGTCAATCCTGGGCGGGTGACATTTCCTCATTGCGGTGGTACTAGTGGTGTGACACAGTGGCAGTTGCATGCCTATGGAAAAAAAGAAAACGAAACCTTGTTTGTACTCCTTACTGTAGCATTACAACGGTTACGGTACGATCGAGAAAATAGCAGGTGACAGTACACTAGAACAGTGCCATAATGTAGCCTAACAAATGGTAAAGTATTGCAAGTATAACTAGTACTTGCGTTGAATTTATTTGACATTGGCTACTACTACTAGAAGATATAGTACTGAAGCTGAGTAAGTCTAGAAGATATCCTCGTATTCCTTCACCAGCCTGTTGCTGCTATCACCTTATCCTCCCCAGCAAGTGTGTGGAATTATTGATGTCATTTTAGTCAGACATCAAGCAAAACAACACAGCCCGGGGGAAGAGGGTTAGGGTTTGTAAAATGGATGGGAATGGGGGTTTCTTTTTGGGTAGGTTTTGTTGAGAGAAGAAAAAAAAAGCAGAGCATGGACAAACAATAATTGAAGATACAGAGTTTACAGACAATCTTTGGTTACAAAGTAAAGGTAAGCACATGCAGTCACACTCATAGAATAAAAGACAACAATGGATACTGTATCTGTATTGCGTATGTTGTTGGAGTTGTCCTGTTGAAATTGGTAAGTAAGTTGCATGCAGCAAACAATTCCTCTTATTGGCGGCACTCCTCCATTCCAGCTGACGCTTCGTCCATCAATGTGGTGGTGACCACTGACAGAAGAGACACCCTGTCCACTGCCTGCCTGGCGGATGTTGACTGAAACCCGGCCTGTAATTATTGAACGGAAAACAGGAAGTGCTATTACAATACCACTGATAAATAAATAAAAGGTATGTACGCTGTGTGGTTCAAAAAGTGACACTTTGATTTCCCTAATAGACAGTACAATATTTTTGAAATTGCGTGCTCTGTCTGAGTCACCTTTTTAAGGATCAATAAGTATGGCCAAAATATTATAGCGGATCTTTCCCCTCAAGGTGGGTGTACTACTGTGTTTTAGAACAAAATTTGACCTTCCCAGCAATGCTCCCACCAAGACCCTTACTAAAGCCAGTCGCAAAAATGTAGAAGAACCCAATCATATCTCCAAAAACGATGCCTAGCAGAAAAATGGTTACAAAACGTACTTTGAAAGTAACAGTAGACCCAAATACAGACCGTGGATTGTATTCAAACCACTTGCCTGCAAGCAAAAGTATCCATAGCCAGCATCGCTCCAACAGTGCTCTACAACAACAGAACCGCGTTGCAATAGAACCCCCCTAAACACATGCAATCCTGCTGCTAGGGCTAACCCTAACGAACCCTAACTTACAAAAAGTGCAAAAACTGGTGTTTCCTTATGGATTTTGTCCAACAAACTTCTAGCCGGTATTAGACCTTCCCAGGAATGCCCCAGGCAAGACCCGCCAACCCACCCGCAAAAAAACACGCGACACAACACCACCAAACAGCGAAAAAGCTAAATCTCATACTTACAATGTCTCTCGGCCTTCGGTCCAAACGCGGCGCTGTGCAGCTAGGTCGTCATCATCATCAATCATCATAACTCCTGTTTTCCACCACGGATTTCCTGAAAAGCAAATGCAATCAAGATTAGACTGTCGCAGCAGTGCTTCGACAGAGACCCCGGCCGCAACCCACCCACGAACAGCAGGAAGCCCCCCAAAACGCTACATTGAGCAAGATGTCTGAAGAAATGGCAAAAAAAAGGCTTTTCCTTAAGGATTTTGTCCAAAACACTTCTATCCGGCATTAGACCTTCCCAGGAATGCCCCAGCCAAGACCCGCCAACCCACCCGCAAAAAAACACGCGACAACACCCCCAAACAGCGAAAAAGCTAAATCTCATACTTACAATATCTCTCGGCCTTCGGTCCAAAGTAACGCGCTGTGCAGCTAGGTCATCATCAATCATCATAACTCCTGTTTTCCACCACGGATTTCCTGAAAAGCAAATGCAATCAAGATTAGACTGTCGCAGCAGTGCTTCGACAGAGACCCCGGCCGCAACCCACCCACGAACAGCAGGAAGCCCCCCAAAACGCTACATTGAGCAAGATGTCTGAAGAAATGGCAAAAAAAAGGCTGTTCCTTATGGATTTTGTCCAAAACACTTGTATCCGGTATTAGACCTTCCCAGGAATGCCCCAGGCAAGACCCGCCGGCGCCAACCCACCCGCAAAAAAACACCCGACAACACCCCCAAACAGCGAAAAAGCTAAATCTCATACTTACAATATCTCTCGGCCTTCGTTCCAAATGCCGCGCTGTTCAGCTAGGTCATCATCATCAATCATCATAACTCCTGTTTTCCACCACGGATTTCCTGAAAAGCAAATGCAATCAAGATTAGACTGTCGCAGCAGTGCTTCGACAGACACCAAAAATTACACACAAACCCCCGGAACCCCGCCAAAGAGCACCTCAAAGGCAAGCAAGTCAGCAAAAACGGCAAGAAATTTCCACCTCATATTTGGTCCAAAACACTTTTGTCCATTATTAGAGCTTCACAGCAATGGGCCCAAAACCGTCAACTCACCCGCAAAGAAGTACAACACCCCCACAAGTGCTGAGTCTTTCTTCATTGTGCGTAATCCAGCACTCTGCTTGGAGGGAAATCGCAGTCTGGAGGAGGAGGATAGAGGAGCATGTTCTTCAGAACTTGTGAACCTGAGGAATGTAGACTGCGGCACCTTCAAATCAATAAGCAAACAAGTGAAGACAGTTCTGATGATGGTCTTGTTTTTGGGATTAGGTGATTAAAGTTTGAATTAAATTAACTGTGCAAAACAAAGAAAGAGAGACACAAAGCACACAGGAATAAAAGTGAATAAGGACGAAAAAGAAAGTTCTTGATTGATTGTCTCATTTTCAGGGCTCGGTGTCAGGGAATAAGAACAAGATTTCGTCATCATACTCTGCGAATTCAGGCTGGATGAGGTCAGTGGCACCGAACAGAGAAAAAATCCCCTCATCTACGTTGCTGTCCTCATCGTCTTTATGTGGCGTGCTTTCTCGCACTTTGTAATCTGATGGTATGAGGTGCTGATTCATCTTGATCATTGTCAGCCGCTCCACATTTTTGGGCGATAGGCGGCTCCGTTTGGCAGTTACAATGCCACCAGCAGCACTGAAAACACGTTCAGAAGACACACTTGCGAGTGGGCAAGACAAATAGTTTATAGCCAGGTTGTAGAGCTGTGGCCACAATTGTTTTTTGCCATGCCAATACTGCAATGGCTCCTCATTAAGAAAGACCACTGTTGAGTCATTCAGATAGTCCTGCACCATCGACTCAAGGTCATCAACTGTTCCTCCACTTTGCTTACTTTTTGCTGTGCCTGTGACATTTTTTCGAGAACCATACCCCATCAAACTTAGCCAATCCTCCTCCCCAGCCACTGTTAGTGTTGTCATTGTGTGTGGTGCAGATGATCCAGTTGCCGGTGTCTTTAACGGCCTAGAGGTCACTTGTGCCCCAGCCACAGGTGCAGAAGTGGATTCTTGTGACTGCGGATGGCCTGCTGATGCTGATGCTGATGTACTGGCTTCTCCTTCAATAACCTGCCGTTCTTTTTCAAACCTCTTGGCTGACCAGGCTAACCAATGTTTGTACTTTTGAACATCTGCATCAGCGAAAGGAAAGAATGCGTTGTCTGCCAGCGCCTTTTTGTAGCGTGGATCCAGAATAGTAGCACAAATGTAATGCTGATCTGAGTTGATGTTTTTAAGACGTTCATCACCACGTAGGCGATGTAATAATTTCTCAGACAAAATGAAATGTTTTTTTTTTTTTCATCTTTTTCAAACTCAGAAGAAACCGCCATCAGTTGGTGCTCCAGTATGCACAACAATGGGATAGCTTTTCCCAAATTACAGTCCTCCTGGCTGACTGCACGCGTGAAGAACTCAAAAGGACGAAGCATGTCTGTCAGGCTTTTAACTATGGCCCATTGCGCCTTACTCATCCGCAGGTCCTCCTTCTGAGATGTAGCCTCTGTCAAGAAATAGTGATCGAGTACCGTATACTGCTCATGCAGACGCTCAAGCATGTAGAAGGTTGAGTTCCAACGTGTTGCCACCTCCTGGATGAGTGCTTTCACTGGCATTCCACGTTGAAGTAGCAGTCTCCGCAGATGCTTCCGGGCCTTAAAAGAATGGCTGAAATGGTTGCACATTTTGCGGCAGGTGGCCATTACCTCGAACGCTGGACTCTCTTTATCACTCAAGAATTTTTGAACTACCAGGTTGATACAGTGCGCCAAACACGGCACTCTAACATGGTGACCCTGTAACATGGCCTTAACTACATTGGCGCCATTATCCGTGGAAACATAACCAATCTTGCGTTTTAGGGGGGATAGCATTGACAACACCTTTTTGTCAAACTCTTCCAAAAGGTTTTCTGCTGTGTGACTTTTCTCCAAGGCAAACATGGCTAGTGTTGCATGTTTCCGAGCAGCTTTGAAAACTTGGTCCGGGTCAACACCTGCGTTTAGCTTTGCTATAACACCTGAAAAAGAGACCCAGTGTGCAGTGATGCACATGTAATCATCGCCTGGGCCACTGGTCCACATGTCTGTTGTCAGATGTATTGTGTGAACAGCACTCTTCTGCAAAGCTGCCCCAATCGCCTGCAGCACATCTTCATGTAGTGCTGGAACCGCAACTCTGGCAAAATAGAACCGGCTCGGAACCTTCCATTTAGGGCAGAGCGTTGCAACTAATTCAAGAAAACCTACCGCTTCTACAAAAGAAAAAGGTAGAAGGTCCACAGCTAGCATTTTAGCCAGCTTAGTGTTATACAGACGCGTCAGTGGGTGGTTGCGTTCATATGGCACCTCTGAAGTAAGCATTGTTCTAATGTTGACCTGGACCAAGCATTTACGGGCTGATAATGACTTCGTTGACCCAATTTTGCTCGCTGGTGAACTTTTGTGCGTTGGTGTCTCACTCGCTCCAACACTCTTAGTGTGCCTCACATTGGGTGTGCTGCTGAGAGGGGTACTGGGTGTAAGGGAAGTGTTTGACACGTCTTCTTCCTGCTCGTCAACATCAGATGAAACATCAACGTTTCCTTGATTTTGGCCTTTCTTGATCGCAGCTAGGTGCGCAAACCATTGGACAGCGTGCTTTCTGTCAAGATGACCACTCTGGCCGCCGGTACCATAGTTGCTACCTGGCTTACCACGACTAACTGCAAGCTTACAAAGGGTACAAATGGCAAACCTTGGATTTTTGGGACAAACAGTAAAGAAGTCCCAAACTGGGGACTTGAAGTGTCTGTGGGACCTGGAGGAGGCGGCGATACTGGTGGTGGTGGTGGTCATGAAGCTAATGCCAGATGAAGTGGAGGATCTGGATTGACCAACTTTTGTACGTTTTCCACTTTCACCGCCACTAATTAAGGTCGAGGTTGACGCAGGTCTCTTCTTGCCAGAAAGAAATATGGAAGCGGGACGAGTTGGTGTACTACTTAACTCCAATGATTGTGGTGTTTCCACTGCCTCCTCATCGACAACATCATCATCATCATCATCACGCGCAGCAGCTCTTCGGGCTAGGGTCAAAATGTCTGTTTGCTGCATGCCCGCTGGGGCTGCAGTGACCTTTATGATGACTGGGTCGTCGTTGGCAGAGTCTTCATCAGCAGCAGTATCCGCCACTTCTTGTTGAGCCTCATCACACTCCATAAGTCTGAGACTTTGGACGAGCTTCCTTTTACGCTTAAGTACCTTTGTTGGATCATGGTGTGCCTCACTCTCAGACGGCTGTGGTGCTGGTTCCCAAGTTTGATCCGTATCATCAGAAGGAGGTGTGCTTGAAGAGGATGTAGACACCACCCTTGATCTCTTCCTTGCTAGGGTTGTGGAAGACAATGAAGGATCATCAGGAGGAGTGGCTTCCTCAAATGATACCTCGCCTTGATTGTCGATTTCCTGATGTGCCCCTACTTCGGGAGGAACAACTATTGTGGGCACTTGTTGTGACCCTCCATGCACCTCTGCATGCGCATCTCCTTGCGCTGCCTCTCCTTCCACATGTACTTGGGCTTGTACTTGCACATGTGATTGTTGTTGCCGCTGTGGTTGTTCAACACTCGTCAGATGAGCTACAACAACCTGTGTTGATTGAGGGACATTGCTGCTGCTTTCTTGCGATGAGCCAACATCACTGGTCGATGGTGATTGAAGAAGTATACTGGCTGCCTCTGCAGCACTCAAGGGCTTGGACTTAAGTTGGCGTGGTGGTGGTGGTGGCACTGAGCCCAATGGAGCGGGGGTGCTGCTGCCAGCTTGGTCCCCAGCAGATCCCGCTGCAGCTGCTGCAGGCATACTTTTTTTTTTACTCACAAAAAAAGGGGCGGGCGGCACACCAGTGTCCTTGGTAACTTGCTTCTTCTGCTCCTTACTGGCACCTTTCTTGCTAGAGGAGCTACGGGTTACTTTTTTTGGGGCCATCTTCTTCAGAGCAGGTCAGCAGGCAGCAGTTGCACGAGTTGCAGAGGGTTCTGTGTCCAGACGTGACGTCGCGTGACGTTATGCTGCACACACCGCTGCAGGACTTCTTCCTGGCACTGGTGGTTCTATTGAGTCTTCTTGTGCACCTAAAAGCAATGGAAGACAGAGGAACATCAGTTCAGTTATACACCCCAAAAAATCGACAAAACACAGAAAAATGAGCACAATCCCATGCCATCCATGATGTTTACATTGAAGACACCCCACAGAAAGACTAGAGACATGCAAGTATGCAACACTCACTACCCCTGGGCATAAGGGATGAAAAGTAGGCAAAATAAGTGCAGGCCTCAGACACTGCCTCTCCTCAAAATGGCCCCCTTACACCCCAAGCACATGTTGCCTGTACCAGCCAGCACTCAAGATGGCCACCACCACCACCCACATGGCCAGTCCACATCAACAGTACACCCCCAAAAAACAGAAAAACTGCCAGAAATCACCACAATCCAATGCCATCCATGATGTTTACATCAAAGAGAGTGAGACAACACCACAGGCACACTCAGTCCATGCACCACCACCACCCCTGGGCAAGCAAAAGGCCACACCAGCAGCCCCCCAAAAACGACAAAAAACAATAAAATAAGCACAATCCCAGCCCATCCATGGCCTCAATTATGTTTAAATTCAAGAAGACACCCCACAGAAAGACTAGGCCCATGCAACACTCACCACCCCTGGGCAAAGGGCCACACCAGCAGGCCCAAAAAAACGACAAAAAACAATAAAATCTGCACAATCCCAGCCCATCCATGGCCTCAATGGTGTTTAAATTCAAGAAGACACCCCACAGAAAGACTAGGCCCATGCAACACTCACCACCCCTGGGCAAAGGGCCACACCAGCAGGCCCAAAAAAACGACAAAAAACAATAAAATCTGCACAATCCCAGTCCATCCATGGCCTCAATGGTGTTTAAATTCAAGAAGACACCCCTCAGAAACACTAGGCCCATGCAACACTCACTACCCCTGGGCATAAGGGATGAAAAGTAGGCAAAATAAGTGCAGGCCTCAGACACTGCCTCTCCTCAAAATGGCCCCCTTACACCCCAAGCACATGTTGCCTGTACCAGCCAGCACTCAAGATGGCCACCACCACCACCCACATGGCCAGTCCACATCAACAGTACACCCCCAAAAAACAGAAAAACTGCCAGAAATCACCACAATCCAATGCCATCCATGATGTTTACATCAAAGAGAGTGAGACAACACCACAGGCACACTCAGTCCATGCACCACCACCACCCCTGGGCAAGCAAAAGGCCACACCAGCAGCCCCCCAAAAACGACAAAAAACAATAAAATAAGCACAATCCCAGCCCATCCATGGCCTCAATTATGTTTAAATTCAAGAAGACACCCCACAGAAAGACTAGGCCCATGCAACACTCACCACCCCTGGGCAAAGGGCCACACCAGCAGGCCCAAAAAAACGACAAAAAACAATAAAATCTGCACAATCCCAGCCCATCCATGGCCTCAATGGTGTTTAAATTCAAGAAGACACCCCACAGAAAGACTAGGCCCATGCAACACTCACCACCCCTGGGCAAAGGGCCACACCAGCAGGCCCAAAAAAACGACAAAAAACAATAAAATCTGCACAATCCCAGTCCATCCATGGCCTCAATGGTGTTTAAATTCAAGAAGACACCCCTCAGAAACACTAGGCCCATGCAACACTCACTACCCCTGGGCATAAGGGATGAAAAGTAGGCAAAATAAGTGCAGGCCTCAGACACTGCCTCTCCTCAAAATGGCCCCCTTACACCCCAAGCACATGTTGCCTGTACCAGCCAGCACTCAAGATGGCCACCACCACCACCCACATGGCCAGTCCACATCAACAGTACACCCCCAAAAAACAGAAAAACAGCCAGAAATCACCACAATCCAATGCCATCCATGATGTTTACATCAAAGAGAGTGAGACAACACCACAGGCACACTCAGTCCATGCACCACCACCACCCCTGGGCAAGCAAAAGGCCACACCAGCAGCCCCCCAAAAACGACAAAAAACAATAAAATAAGCACAATCCCAGCCCATCCATGGCCTCAATTATGTTTAAATTCAAGAAGACACCCCACAGAAAGACTAGGCCCATGCAACACTCACCACCCCTGGGCAAAGGGCCACACCAGCAGGCCCAAAAAAACGACAAAAAACAATAAAATCTGCACAATCCCAGCCCATCCATGGCCTCAATGGTGTTTAAATTCAACAAAACAGTTGTATCATGCACCCATAACCAACCCTGGTCCTACTGGATACTGTGGCTACCCACAATATAATTTATTTAATTTTCTGAAAAAGTTCCAAAATTGTACTTGCAGCAACTGTAATGCCCCAAACAAACTTACTTGTGAAAGTTGATTTCTAATCCAAAAGTGATCCAAAGACAGTCAAAAAGGCCTCAAATCCAAATATCCAGCAGCACCCACAAAAAGTAATCCTTCCAGCTCCAGATCCAAATGAAAGTGACCAGGAGATGGACAAAGCACTGGGAGGAGCCTGCTGGACAGGAACAGGAAGTTGGAGACTGTGGGGCACTTCCTTCCTCCCCCCCCCCCAAAATGGACTCCTTGCAAAAAAAAAGGCCATGCAAATGTCAACCTGAGGAGTGATTCTGATAAAAATCATAATTTTCTGAAGGTTTATCCTGTTTGCTGGTGATTTTCTTGTGCGAAATTGCAAAATCTCTATTTCGCAAGTGCGAGATTGTTCCTTTCCGCCGCAACTACGTGTTCGCAATTGCGAACTCTCGCGAGGTGTGCTGTGCAAGGTGGCAAGCCGCGAGTACGTATTCGCGGGCGACAAACTCCCGCGGGAACACGCAGCAAGATCTAAAATGGCGCGTCACTCGCAAAGAAAAACAACTCGGCAAACGCTAAAATGACGGAAAGTGAACGCCGTGCACCACGCCGCGCGCCGCAACCAAGCAAAAAATCCGCCGCGAGCGGATTCACGGATTTTCGACAAATTCGCGAGCGTTCGCGGATTGCGGATTTGCCGAAAATCCGAAAAATCCGCGAGCGGAGCGGATTTTACGCCCATGCTTAGAAATTACCCTTCCAAGATGGAGCCCACACAAAATATCCATGGTTTACGGATTCTTTAACTAATTTATGACACATTATTGGTTTAGTCTCTACTTTTCCTTTTAATGATTTTGCATATATATGATTTTTTAAAATTCTGTTTTATTACTTTAAGTTATTGGATAGTGATTTAAGTTAACTTTTGTGTGTATACAAGATGGGGTACCCGGATTGTAGCATTGAGTCCACATTGATAGATCCCCTTTGAACATTAGTATATATATCATGTGCTCAAAGATGGCGGCCGTGTAGTATGCCGCACACTCGTGGTCCTACGAATAGCTTGATTTTTAATATGGAGGGAGGCGGGTACAAGTAGACTTGTCTTTCTAAAAGTTTTTGATAGACCGCCAATTATTATGAAGAATATGGTTACATAGTGGCATTTTATTGTTTTATTTTTAGCAATATGAAGCTGCTCAGCCTCCTTTCCATAAACTAACCTGAGATTGAGATACTGTCGTTTGTTTCTGGTAAGCAGTTCTTGGAAGGAATATATACATTTTGAAGGAATATAATAGTAATTTGAATGAACGCACCAATGGGAAAAATTTATTCATTACCTGTTACTGATTGTCTAAGTACCATGATTTAGGTAGTTGGATCATGTGTATATGTGGAATTGTGACCAATTTATTTTGGATGTATTAAATGGTTTGTATAGCTCCTCTCCAGATATTTCACGGCACCACGTCAAAATTAAACCAGAATTATGTTTCATAACCTTATTTAAGGTGAGCATTAGATTTCATTTTTACCTGTTTAGACATCTGCATGATTGTACTTTTGACCCACTTTTCCCTTTAATCATCACCTGTTTTGGAGTTGTAGCTGGTTTTTGTTTCACAAGTGGGATTTGTTTTTTACTTGGTGAAGAATAGTTTACATCTGTATGACAAAAGGTTTTCGCCTACTATTGCATTTTAAATACAACTTTCTGTTTGCTTGTCCCTTAAACCTGAACTGTCTTTTATTGTTGGTGTACATTTTACGAGTTGAAGGATCTGTATTTTGTCTATAAATTGAAGAACTATTCTAGCCCTAAGGATGTCTGGTAAGACGAAACACGTGTTGGCTGGAGTGGAAATTCAAGTATAAAGAGAACTTACAAAGCTAAACTGGTTGGTACTTTGATTTTAAGGAGCTCTGGGGCTCTACTATCTTTTAGGGAATACCTTGTTTGTGGAGTGTTCGGTGGCCACTTTTCCATTTTTGGAGCCCGTATTAGGAAGAAGCATCAGCACGTATTTGATTAGGACTAATAGAGAATGTGTGCCTGCTAAATTTTCCTAGCCATCTTAACTATCTACTCATAATTATAGTAATTATCCTAGAAACCAAACAGCTATGATAGGATTTGGTTACCAATGTCCTTGAAGTCTGCATAACTGCCTTGTACGGCTGGAAGAGCTTGAACTTCCTCAAATCGAGTTCTAAGGAATCATATAATTTTAATATTTGACCAGTACTATTCCATTACCCTTCTCTGGCAACGCCTCTAAACACATGTCACCGGTGTTTTTTTTTTATTTAGCAGTGCTGCTGGATGCAGACCTGACTACAGCCCCACAGGGTGTTTACATTGTACAAACTGGTTCATTACTCTCCAGAAACTGTTCATTTATCTGGATCATACAAAGGGAATTCAGGCATTTCAGGATGCCGTCTGGATAGTCCTACTATTAATTCACTGTATGTGAGTCTTTAAGTATTTGGATAAATAAACTTGCTACTAATTTAAAAAAAAGTGTAATAAAAAGATCTGTATGTAGTACGCTATAAATGCAGAAGGTATAATAATTCATGGTTTGTATCTATCTATATGGTATTTGTATAGGGCAAACGTGGCCAAATAGGCAGCATACAGTCAACAACTGGAATGGATGGACAGCTCAATATTGAATTGTTACTTCATTGTGATTTAGTGTTCTTTAAAGCAGTGTGTCGTCAACTCATTCCTAAATTGAAGCAGCGTTGGTGTGGCCCTATGAATACAGGGATGTTGTTCTAGATTCTGGGTGTATAGATGGAAACGATCTGCCACCTTATTTTTTCTGTGTTACACTTCTTAGTTTCCAGTCTGGCGATGACCTGGCTGCGGGTTTTCCAAGAGCCACCAGAGACAGTGAGCTTACCTGCAAGATAAGTAGGGGTGCTGATCATGATGGCTCAGTAAATCATTCAGCTGGCTCTGAAGACGGTGTAGTCCGTTAAGGGGAGCCAATGGATTTCCAACATGATGGGGATGATATGATCATATTTCTTCTGTCCCTGGACGAGATGTGTTACGTCTTATTGGAGTGCTAGTATGGAGTCTGGGAAGCCAGGCACCAGAGCGTTACCACCACCCATTTGAGAGACTGAGGGCTTAAACAGCATTTCTAAAGTTGCTTCCTGGAAGAAACTGTGTCACTTTTTCATGCACTTCAATATGAACTAACATAGAAAGAGCTAGTTCATGGAATTTGCAAATGCTAATTTTGTGACTGCACACTGAATACATCAAACCCACATAGGTAGGTGGTCTCTTTACTTTTTTAGCCACTCATTTGTGATATGACTGATTTGAGGGCCTGATTTACAAAGGTGAACGTACACGTTTTTGTAGCTTTACGCTTTGCAGTATTCACAAAACTGCATTTTATTAATCAGTTTGCCATTGTGGCGATTCCACAGTCAGGGCAGAGAACTCCGCACATAAAAACATAGGCCTGTCACTGTAAGTGATATAAATTGAACATTGACTGATCTTCATCTGGAGCACCAGGATACCTTTTTGTTGATCAAGTACTCTATAATTCCTTAGAAAAACAGCATCTAGCGTGATGAGAGGTAGCGCAACAAGATGGCATTTGCTTTTTTATGTGCTTATTCAGAGGGTTGAACTAAAGAGTTTATTGAACTGACATGACTGACAACAACAGTGGTTTCTTAGTGGGAAGAGTGATGTGCTAGTTGTGCGATTTTCTTTTTTTTTTACAGTGGTATTAAAAAGGGGTGCTTCTTGTTTTTGTTCTCTGCCCACACTGCCTCTCACTCGGCCAACATCTCCTAATGTCCCAAAGCCAGTCTTCTTCTTCATATGGGAAATGTATTAGTATGAGCTAGATCCATAATTCTGGCACCAACATGAAAAGATTATATTGCTGAGGACTCTGCATTTCTTTGTATTGCAAAATACAGATTGGACCAATCAAAGTTGATCTACAGCTTTTCATCAATATTCTTAAACAACTTTAAATTGATTCCTATGAGTATTTTTTTATGAAATCCCTAAATGAACAGTAGGCACAGTCTATGTTAGATTCTTAAAGGACAGTCTTGTAGGATTCTTGAAAGAGCTTCTTAAGGAACCCGGATGATTTACTAGGGGATATAATAAGAAAGTTGGATGTGGTGGCAACAAATAAATCCTCTGACAACTATCTACTCTGGTGCCTGTGGATGTGTATTATGCAGATGTCCTGTGGTCTTACCACAAGAGTTTTTGCCCCAAAGAGTAATTCCATTTGGAAGGCCACAGTAGTTCTGGGTCCAAGTATGACCGAGATCTGATTGAAGATATAGCCATGTTTTTATTTATTTATTTGTTTCTTTATTAGCAAAACTATGCAGATGATGGATTTGGCCTGCGATGTAGAACTAGCTCTTGCTGTCTTTTTCCCCGCCCCACCCCACAAAGCCAGAGCCATACTTTTGTAGTTAAGTATCCATTTGTGCATCCTTAATAGAATTGCCCTCACCCATCTTGAGTAATTTACACCAAACGTGGGGAGTCAGTGTTCGGTGACTGTCTTTGAGCCTGCAAAGTTTGTGCAGATGTCTCAGATAAATGATTATTGGAGGGTCCCAAAACTCATGTTTCTTCCAAGAAACTTAGGACGATTTCTCAGAGCATAACTGCAAATTGCTGAGCGGAAAGCTACCAGATTTAATGCCACTACATCCTTTCAGACATTCTGTGCCTTTTCTTGGTTTGGTGAAGTTTTTTCCAGTCGTTTTAGAGATTTAAGCAGAAACGTGAATAAGTGCACATGCTTCAACTATATATAAATATTTATAAATGATTGTGATAAACTTAAAATGTGGATAATCGAGCAAAAGCACCGGAAAATGTATGAAGAGTGCATATGCCCTTTAGGCATTTGCACGCTGGTCATCCATGAACACTCATGCTCCGTAGTTTTCACAAACATTGGGAGAAAAACAACAAAGAGACAAAACAGCTTTGCAGGAAAGCAAGTATTCCATAAGTAGGATGTCAGGATGGGGAGTCAAAAAAGAAACTCTCCCCTACTTGCCCCCTTACCATTGGCAGCCACTGTCTTCCCCAAGGCTGGAGATGTTGGTATACAGGCTTCCCAGGATGCATAGGGGGAGCAGATGCCCACAACCTCGCCTTCCCTACAGGAGCTCATGTGGTGCCATTTCAAGCCCTCCCGATGCTATATCCAAGTTCAGGGGATTTCTTTACGACCACTCTTACCCAAGGGTGGGGGACTACATACCCTTAAAACCCTACCCTACTCATGGTTAAATTGCAGGTGGGGAAGATTTTGTTACAGTCCTTGCTTCCTAGGGGTATCTGGGTGATTATTTGCCCCAGTCCCAGACTGCCATTTTACAGTACAAAGAAGGGTGTTTCACAACACCAGTATTGCCCCTCTCACGCTTTGTGAACAATGGGGACTTTTAAAAAGTACATTTAACAGCCTCCCTGGTGCCATATTAACATTTGTGTAGACTGTGGCGGAGCATCTGGCTGCGGCAATGTGAGCATGTCCCAGTGCTCCGAAGAGGGCACAGTATGCTGTGGGTCACAGATGAGGAGGGCAGCTCCCAGCCGCCCTAGTGCCCTGTTCACAATTCTCACTAGAGCATAGGGTAAGCTGGCAACCTTCCCAATCCACCTCTGTCCCATGGAATTTTGCAGGCCACGAAGGAGTGGACCAGCTCACAGTTGCCGCCCTCCACCTCATGCTGTCTTAGGAAAATGTAAAGCCCGCGCTGGGCAGCTGGTAGCTGGCATCCAAAATTAAAACACTCCACCCACTCTTGTGCAGGGTGAGGAGGAGGGAGGTATATCTCACCCCTTTCATATGGATATCCAGTGATTGTGGTGTTTAAAAATGTTCTCAACCCTCTTCCTCCAAACTTGGGTGGGGTAAGAGGCATTGGGAACCACAGCCCCACTATTAGGCAAGGTGGTCGAGGTGTTCTTTAAGTTCAAGTTCAAGTTCGGGCATTTATATAGCGCACTACTCACCCAGAGGGTCTCAAGGCGCTTGGGGAGGGGTGCATTATTTGTCGAATAGCCAGGTTTTGAGATCTTTTCTGAAGGAGATGTGGTTTTGGGTGAGGCGAAGGTGAGTGGGGAGTGAGTTCCAGGTCTTGGCAGCAAGGTAGGAGAAGGATCTGCCACCCATGGTGGATTTTCGGATGCGCGGGACTGCGGCGAGGGCTTGATTGGACGATCTTAGTTGGCGGGTGGGTTTGTAGGACAGTCGAGTGTTGAGGCAGTCGGGTCCTACATTGTGGAGGGCCTTGTGTGCGTGGGTGAGAAGGCGGAATGTAATTCTTTTGTTGACTGGAAGCCAGTGGAGGTCTTTTAGGTGTCCGGTGATGTGATATTGGCGAGGGATGTCTAATATTAGTCTCGCTGAAGCGTTTTGGATACGTTGGAGTTTTTTCAGTGATTTTGCTGTGATTCCGGCGTATAGTGTGTTACCATAGTCCAGACGACTCGTGACCAGTGCGTGGGTGACAGTCTTTCTTGTCTCGAGGGGGATCCAGCGGAAGATCTTTTTGAGAATGCGAAGTACGTTGAAGCAGGAGGATGAGACTGCGTTGACTTGTCTGGACATCGAGAGGGAGGAGTCTAGGAGGAAGCCAAGGTTACGTGCATGGTCTGTAGGTGTGGGTGCTGTGCCCAGGGCGGAAGGCCACCAAGAGTCGTCCCAGGCGGAAGGTGACGATCCTAGGATGAGCACCTCCGTTTTGTCTGAGTTGAGTTTTAGGCGGCTGTGTTTCATCCATTCGGCTACTTGTTTCATGCCATTGTGAAGGTTGGTTTTGGCGGTGATTGGGTCGTTGGTGTGGGAAAGGATTAATTGGGTGTCATCGGCATAAGAGATGATGTTAAGGTTGTGTTTTCTCGCGATGGAGGCGAGTGGGCTCATGTAAACGTTGAAGAGGGTGGGACTGAGTGAAGATCCTTGTGGTACGCCACAGATGACCTCAGTGGCCTCTGAGTTGAATGGGGGAAGTCGGACTCTTTGGGTTCTCCCGGCGAGGAATGAGACGATCCAGTCTAGGGCTTTTCCTTGTAAGCCGATGTTGCTGAGGCGTTGTATAAGGGTGCTGTGGCAGACTGTGTCGAAAGCGGCGGAGAGGTCGAGTAGTACGAGGGCCACTGATTCTCCGTTGTCCAGTAGTGTTCGGATGTCGTCAGTCGCTGCAATGAGGGCGGTTTCGGTGCTGTGTTTGGCTCGAAACCCGCATTGAGATGGATCGAGGGAGTTGTTCGATTCAAGGAAGGCGGCTAGCTGGCTGTTAACGGCTTTTTCAATGACTTTGGCCGGGAATGGGAGGAGGGATATGGGTCGGTAGTTTTTAAGTACAGAAGGGTCTGCTGTGGGTTTCTTCAGAAGGGCGCTGAGTTCGGCATGTTTCCAGCATTCTGGGAAGGTGGCAGAGTTGAGCGAGCAGTTGATGACATCACGGAGATGGGGTGCGATGATGGAGTCAGCTTTGTTGAAGATGTGGTGGGGGCAGGGGTCCGATGGCGAGCCAGAGTGGATTGAGTTCATAAGGCGGATGGTGTCTTCAGTGGTGATTGGGTTCCAGGCGCTAAAGTTGTTTGTTGGCAGAGTATGGTCTGAGGGGGGTTGATCGCTGGGAGTATTCTCGAAGCTGTTGTGGATGTCGGCAATTTTGTTGTAGAAGAAGGAGGATAACGCATCGCAGAGGTCTTGGGAGGGAGTGATGTCGTTGGATGCTGCAGTTGGGTTGGTGAATTCTTTGACGATGTTGAAGAGTTCCTTGCTGTTGTGAGTGTTGTTGTCGAGACGATCCTTGAATGCTGATTTCTTGGCGGATCTAATCAGTTGGTGGTGTTTGCGGGAGGCTGCCTTGAGGGCGGTCAAGTTGTCGGTGGTTGAGTTTTTTCTCCATGTTTTCTCCAGGGTGCGGCATAGCTTCTTGGATTTTTTAAGGTCATCATTGAACCAGGGAGCCTTTTTGCTGGCTGAGTTGATCTGGTGCTTTTTCAGGGGTGCTAATTCGTCAGCACAGTGGGTGATCCATTGCTTGAGATTGGTGGCCGCTTGGTTTGGGTCCAATGAGAGGGTGGGAGGGTTTTGGTTGAGTGATGTGAGGAGTTGGTCGGAGGTGATTTTGTTCCAGTTTCTCCGAGGAATAGATTGTGGGTGGTTGTGGGTCAGGGTGGATTTGTAGCTGAAGTGAACACAACTGTGGTCCGTCCAGTGGAGAGCTGTGGTGCGATCGAAGGAGATGTGCTTGCTGGAGGTGAAGATAGGGTCGAGCGTGTGTCCGGCTACATGGGTGGGGGTGTCAACAATTTGTTTGAGTCCGAGATTGGTCAGGTTGTCCAGAAGGGTGGCGGTGTTGCTGTCGTGTTTGTTTTCAATGTGGTAGTTGAGGTCTCCTAAAAGGATGTAGTTCTCGGAGGCGAGGGCATGTGGGCTGATGAAGTCCGTGATGTCGTCGCTGAATTGAGCGCGGGTGCCTGGAGGCCTGTAGATGAGGGTGCCTCTAAGTGTTGTCCTAGGGTCGGTATGGATCTGAAAGTGGAGATGTTCGGCGGCTGCAAAATTATTGTCGGAGCTGGTTGTGATTCTGAAGGTGTTTCTATGGATGATGGCGATGCCTCCTCCTTTTTGGTTGGTGCGGTCTTTTCGGATAATCTTGTAAGTGTCCGGTATGGCTATGGCGATGTCGGGTGCTGATGATGTGTTCTTCCATGTTTCTGCAAGGAAGGCGATGTCCGGTGACGCGTTGTCGAGTAGGTCCCAGAGTTCTGTTGCGTGTCTGTGAACCGAGCGTGTGTTGAGCAGGATGTACTTCAGGCTGTTAGAGTCGGAGCTGTGTATGAAGGAAGTACGTTTGGTGAAGGTCCTGGAACAATTGAACTTGCAGGAGAGGCAGGCGAAAGGGCCATGGGTATTTCCAGGGGCGGTTTTGCAGCAATGAGGAGCGAGTCCGGGGTTGAGGGCGAGGAGAGTTGTGGCATCATATGTGAATCTAGTGGGTTGGGTATGGCGGGGACCAGGGGGTATGGCGCTGGGTGCGGTCCAGGCGCGGCCGGGCGTAGACTGGCTTACCTTTGGCGCACCTTCGGCGTGGCCGTAGCGCGTGGACGCTGCGCGTAGGTGCATCTTACATATATGGGTAGTGGAAGGGGGAGGGGCGAGGGAGGAGCAGCAGGGAGGCGGTAGCGTGGGGGGAGGTCCGGGCAGGGAGGGTAAACAACAACAAAATGGCTGGCTTCAGGCCAAATAGAAATTGGATTGGGGCAGCAGCGAAAGTGTACGCGAGGCCTAGTGAAATAACAGATCTCAGTCCCAAATACAGTCAATGCAATGCTCAAAAGGAGAGTAAATTCAGCAAGTTAGGATAAATAGTAGAAAAACAATGCAAAAGGGAGCGCGCTATAAGTATGCGACCAAACTTAGTACAACGAGCAGCAGGCAGGCACAAATGCGCAATTTCACAATTAAGCGTTACGCTGTATTGCGGCGTCTCAGGCAGGGCTAATGCGGACAGGCAATGCAATTATAACGATACCGCTTTTTGTTCAGGCAGCTGGGAGGGGAGCGACCGCTTCTGAAGCTCACAGGACGGTCACAGCGTCAGTGGTGCCGGGGAAAGCCAGAAGTATCAGCGGGAGGGAGGAGCAGCAGGGAGGCGGTAGCGTGGGGGGAGGGTAATCAACAACAAAATGGCTGGCTTCAGGCCAAATCGAAATTGGATTGGGGCAGCAGCGAAAGTGTACGCGAGGCCTAGTGAAATAACAGATCTCAGTCCCAAATACAGTCAATGCAATGCTCAAAAGGAGAGTAAATTCAGCAAGTTAGGATAAATAGTAGAAAAACAATGCAAAAGGGAGCGCGCTATAAGTATGCGACCAAACTTAGTACAACGAGCAGCAGGCAGGCACAAATGCGCAATTTCACAATTAAGCGTTACGCTGTATTGCGGCGTCTCAGGCAGGGCTAATGCGGACAGGCAATGCAATTATAACGATACCGCTTTTTGTTCAGGCAGCTGGGAGGGGAGCGACCGCTTCTGAAGCTCACAGGACGGTCACAGCGTCAGTGGTGCCGGGGAAAGCCAGAAGTATCAGCGGGAGGGAGGAGCAGCAGGGAGGCGGTAGCGTGGGGGGAGGGTAATCAACAACAAAATGGCTGGCTTCAGGCCAAATCGAAATTGGATTGGGGCAGCAGCGAAAGTGTACGCGAGGCACAGTGAAATAACAGATCTCAGTCCCAAATACAGTCAATGCAATGCTCAAAAGGAGAGTAAATTCAGCAAGTTAGGATAAATAGTAAAAAAACAATGCAAAAGGGAGCGCGCTATAAGTATGCGACCAAACTTAGTACAACGAGCAGCAGGCAGGCACAAATGCGCAATTTCACAATTAAGCGTTACGCTGTATTGCGGCGTCTCAGGCAGGGCTAATGCGGACAGGCAATGCAATTATAACGATACCGCTTTTTGTTCAGGCAGCTGGGAGGGGAGCGACCGCTTCTGAAGCTCACAGGACGGTCACCTAAAAGTACAGCCTGCCACCCATGGGGATCTGGGATGATTTAAGGCCATTTAAAGTCCCCACTACTGGTCAGGGAAAGAGTAAACAACCTTCCTCCCTCTTTTCCCCCCAAAAATTAATGTTCATCGAAAGTGGGGAATAACAAAATATAAGCCTTCTCTCCCTTGGGCAAAAGTATTCGTAAGGCCACCTGCAGTTGATGAATGCAGGTGTCAGTGTAGTGTGCTGTTTTTAAAAGTAGTGCAGATTCATTAAAAACGGTCCATTCCCATAAAAATGACTTACTTTTATTTTCCTCCTTCATTCAAATAAAGGGCCAACAGTCAAAGAAAATCTACCCCACAACCTTTGCCACGGCCTGCGGTAAAATAGACAAAATGCAAACTTCTCTCACTCTCTGGCAATTCAGTGGATGGAAAAGATAGTAAAGGTCCTCTGCAGAGGCGAAGGAAAACTACCCCCACCCTTGGGCAAGGCAGAGTTGACTATACACTACCCCACCCCAGGGGCGGCTCTAGGCTCATGGCGGCCCTGGGCAGGGAGCATAGGTAGGGGGCTCCGGAAGAGGAGGTTCGGGTGGGGCGGAGCGCGGAGGCCAGTGAAGCGGCGGGGGGGGGGGTGGGGCGGGGGGGTTCAGGGTGTTTGGAAGTGGAACAAAGCCGGAGGCCGCCAAATCCCTGCCAGGGGCCGCCACGCAAATATGTATCCATCCTCAGAGGATATATGTTGGCGTGGTGGCCCCTGGGATTTGGTGGCCGTGTGCAGGTGCACAGCTTGCAAATGACTAAGGCCGCCCCTGCCCACCCTTGGGCAAGCCAGAGGTGACTATACACTACCCCACCCCAGGGGCGGCTCTAGGCGGCCCTGGGCAGGGAGCGTAGGTAGGGGGCCCCGGAAGAGGAGGTTCGGGTGGGGCGGAGCGCGGAGGCCAGTGAAGCGGTGGGGGGGGGTTCAGGGTGTTTGGAAGTGGAACAAAGCCGGAGGCCGCCAAATCCCTGCCAGGGGCCCCCACGCAAATATGTATCCATCCTCAGAGGATATATATTGGCGTGGTGGCCCCTGGGATTTGGTGGCCGTGTGCAGGTGCACAGCTTGCAAATGACTAAGGCCGCCCCTGCCCACCCTTGGGCAAGCCAGAGGTGACTATACACTACCCCACCCCAGGGGCGGCTCTAGGCGGCCCTGGGCAGGGAGCGTAGGTAGGGGGCCCCAGAAGAGGAGGTTCGGGTGGGGCGGAGCGCGGAGGCCAGTGAAACGGTGGGGGGGTTCAGGGTGTTTGGAAGTGGAACAAAGCCGGAGGCCGCCAAATCCCTGCCAGGGGCCGCCACGCAAATATGTATCCATCCTCAGAGGATATATATTGGCGTGGTGGCCCCTGGGATTTGGTGGCCGTGTGCAGGTGCACAGCTTGCAAATGACTAAGGCCGCCCCTGCCCACCCTTGGGCAAGCCAGAGGTGACTGTATACTACCCTACCCTTGGGTAAGGCACTGAGATGTGTACAAAAATGAAAAATCTACCCTTTTGCCCTTGAGCCCGGGGGGGGGGGCAGCATGCAGGGAATCCCCATTGCCACAGTCCCTACTGAATGCGGCGGTGTGTGAAATACTATAGCACCCTTTGGCAGTGCGGGTAGTGCCACTGAGAACCCATCAAGCTGAAATCCGTAATTTGTGCCAGCGATAGAGGAAGACTGTCACAGCCGTATAGGAGGGTGAGACATAAATCTAGCAAGCGCGCTGTTGTATTGCACAGGTCTTATCTGTTTTCAGTTGCATGAGGTATTTCAAGTGTTGTACAGAGATCACTTATAGTCCACGTCACTTGCAGAAATAATGTCCTCTGCTTGGAGCACATAGCTGCACACGTAGGCAGCTCCCTGTGATTCAATCAGGCTTGTAGCGTCTGGTATGAAGTGTGTGCGTTTACATGCCCTACAAGGATATTACTGGAATCGGACATTAACATTCTTTATCTGGTTTGCAGTGCCCGCTAGATCTGAATTCAGATTAACTGCTGCTGAAATGACTGAATCATTTCAAATATTCGAATGGACCTAAGATATGGTCGTATAAGTGCATGTGTGTCAGGGGGCGTGGAGTGACCCTGGGCACATTATGTGGAACTTGTGGTATGTAAAGAGCTAGCCAAGGTTTGAACCACCCGCCCATTGGTGCTTTTTCAGTTATACTGCCTCCATTCTCCATGGGAGAGCCATAGTGCCAAAGACTGACACCTCTTTTCAGCACCATTAAATTGAATAATAGTAACATCTGTTGTTTGGAGCTCTAAGAAATGGCTGATTTGTGGTATAAAGCACTATTTGAAAACCAGCACTTCCTTTTATTATGCAGGTGTCGTGCTTCTACCGTGGTCTAATGTACGCTACCTAGGCCTAGCGAAATGTGTGCGTCTCTCCAAAAGCTTAGTTCCTCATTCAGAGTTTGGTGGTGTGGGTCCATCACAAGAAATTGGCAGCTACCCTTCCCATTTAGAGGTGGGGGAAACAGAGTTCCAGTGGCGAAGCCTCAGCTGGCTCTCTGTGACGTGGCTCTCTCCTGCCCCTGGGCGGCCAGTTCAGGCTGACATCGCACCACCCTAAATAGAGCCCTAAAGAGCGTGGGGCGAGGCAACATCACTAGATTTCCCTGCTAGCCACTGTTTGCAAGGCATGGCAGTCCCAAGCGTTGGCATCGCCCACTGGACCCCACTTGCAGGGACTGCGCATGTGAACCAGTGATTTTTTTTTTATTTAACCCCTCCCATGCTCATGACGAGCTGAGCTCGTCATGAGCCACAGTGGCCGTGTGCTCATGGCGAGCTGAGCTCGTCATAACGGCCAGAACGCACGCACGCGGGGCTAATTCCCCCACTGTGCTAAACGTTCCACAGAAACGGGTGTGGCCGTGACGAGCTGAGCTCGTCATGAGCACAGGGGCGCTGTGCGTGCCCCCCTCCCCCCAACACAGCGGGGGAATCAGCCCCGCAGGCAAGGGGTAAAAGACCAAACTGTTTTGGGAGTTAGTTTTTGAAAAACAAAAAATGTGCCATGCAGATGTTAGCAAAATGGTGCCTAGTCAGCAAACTCTTAAGCCACTACAGCAATCACTGCAACAGTTGCTTTAAGTGCAGTCTTAATGGTATTGCCAGGCATGCGGGGATCTGTAAACCTGGTGGTCATCCCCCATTGGATGCAGAATCCAAAGACTCCATTGACCTGGTGGGCTGCACACCACCCTCTAAGTGAGGGTTTTGGTGTTTTGCAGAATCCCAAACAAGACGCCTGTTACGTGAACTGTACTGTATTGGTTTTTTTTTTAATAATCAAATTTGATTGATTTTGAACACGTGAAACAAATCAGCAGATACACGGGAATCACTAAGTCAAATACATTCCTGTAGTCAATACATCCCCCAATCACAAACCCCAAAAGGCATATACAGACAAGATATGGAGTCCGGTTACTCGAAACCCTCAACAGCCCGTCCGTGATCCCCAGTGACGTGGGTCATGGGAAACCTCCCAACCCAATACCTCTGTTAGTTCCGCCTCGAGAGACCCCCAGATTGCTCCAAACGGGGTCACGACCAAACCATGGGGAGAAAGTCAGCCGGGGTGTAAGCACAACTCGCACACGACGCGTCCGGGCGGAAGCCCGCTCGGAAAAGGCGCAGGGGAGTGAGATACACAGCATGCAGGTAGTTGAGCTGAATCAGCTTAAGTTTGGCAGAGACTGTGACTGTCCTGGTGGCCATGAGAGCATTGTGCCAGTCCATTTCATCGAGGGGACTCACCCATTCCACCCATTGATCTCTCAACTTAGCTAAGGAGGTGGGGGCGTTGTTAACTAAAGTGCGGGAAATGCCCCCCTTAACCAACTGTACTCTATTGTTACATTGCTGGGCTTGATCATGTGGTCTTTACTGCTGAAAACATGGCGTTTCTGTGTGCATCCACCTACTGCTGTGCATTGCCTTTTGTAAAGCACTTTGATGCTGTGCCTGCTGATGCCACCAGTGCCTCTTTCAAAGACAATGAAGTTAAAGTAAAGTACTTTTGCTTGTCACACACATTTTTGGAAGTAGGTATTTGTTGAAGTTAAATTCGTGTTGTTTGCTAAGGTTAAACTCTGCCCACTTCGCACGTCTGAGGCTTTCGTTCTTTGTGGTGCTTAATTTCGAGCACAAACAAGAAATGGAGAATACCAAGATTCCATCTGTAATGCAGCTGAAGAGGGTGGAAGTGCAAAGAAAAGGGCTACAGGCGCTGTCGCAGACAGAAAGTGTAAGTGGGAGCAGCAAGCAGAACAGGGCAAAAGCAATAACCCAGCTCAAAAAAGCAAAAAAGGGAAAAACAGTCCCCTACTAAAAAAAACCTTGTACCCTTGAGTCTTTGACGCTTTCCATCCTCTCCTTGTTGCAATCACCCAGTAACAAGAGTCCCCCAGTGTGTCATGCCAGCATTTTGAATTTCATTATAGCTTAAATCTTGTTTTGGGATTTAGTGAATAGAAAGCACGTGTCAGCACCCATCTTGGATATTAGGGTGTTTTATGAGTACTCTGCTCCTTATCGCCCACCTTCGTTAAGGCAGGGTATTAAACATTTATGATTTGAGAATTGGGGAGAGGATGTAGCCTTATGGCTAGAACGGTCAACCTCGAAGCTGGGGAACCAGGTTCGAGTATCGGCAATGACGCTCAACATCCTGTGATTCTGAGCAAATCACTTAATCTACCCGTGCCTAACAAAAATGAATGTGCCCATCTGTAACGAACTGGTGCTCATATAAAGCGCTCTGATACCCAATGTCTCGGTTCTAGTTTGCACCATATGAAAATCTGGAAAAAAACGTCCTAAACTGCATGCTTCCTTTGTCCATGCTCTTTTCTTGTCCTTGCCACCAGGAACTACTTTTAGCATTTGCACTGCCAAAAGGGAGCAGGCATGAGAGCCTGGGAAGAGGTCTGAAGCATTGAATATATCTTCACTTATAAGGCCCTCCTTTGGCAACTCCTTAGTTCAGGCCCCCCCAACCAGGGTTAGTATATGTACAGCATCTAAATAAATGCCAACGGGAAGAGTGCCCTAATGGTTGTCTTTGAACTGAGCACACCTGTGTGTTTGTATTTAGAGATATTTTTGTACTGAAAACCTGTCTGGGAAGTAAAGGAGTGCCGAGCAAGGACGACATCCCAGTGAACAATATATTTGTTACAAGAGGCAAGAAACTGTAAAGTTTTAATGTGTTGGGCAGTGGTGATTCTTGAAGAGATATATCTGTAGTTTCTTCCTCAATTGCTGAAACACTGGTGCAGTTCTAATCCTAGTTGGTCTGTTGTACCAGAACTTTTGCGTCGGTGGAGAAGGTCTGTCTCTTGTATTTTTTTTCCCTTTCTTAAATGTTATGTCCACCCTGTCCAAGCAGCAACCATAATCCTAGTCCTGGTTAGTCAGATACACACCTGTGCTTACCCTTTGGTAGCTTTGCACAGAGCAGGCAGGCTTTACTTAAGAGGCAATGTATAAAGTATTTGTGCCACACTTCAAACAGTAATAGTAATAACACCACAAAACGACTAAGTTTAGAAAAATAGATTGAGTTTATAAATAAAACAAAACCAAAACAGCAAAAATCCAGTATGTAGAAGTCAACATATGAATTTGTAAAGACTAAATGCAAAAATAGTGCTTAGAAGCAGTAAGCCCCTAAAGAGTTAATTGGTCGGCACTGGACCAGGACAAAGTCAAGAGTTCCAGCCAAACCGCGATGGAGCGCAGGCCAGCTACAGGACCCATGAAGGCCCCGCTGAGGAAAAGTACATTATTCCTTGTCACAAACAATGAGATGTAGGATGCAGCCAAGCAATGCATCAGTATCGATCCCACAATCGAGGAGATGTAGTGGTCTTCTCTAAGCAACAATAGCAATGCGCCGGTTCTGAAGTCAAAGCACAGGATCCGAGATTCATTTGTTCTGAATGCGATGCACCAGGTCTGTCCACACGGTCGATGGAATGCATTGCATTGATCATCCTTCTGAAGTGGTTCCAAATCGGTAATTCTGAGTGTGATGCGCCAGTTCTGTTCCTGCAACATGGGTTGATGCATCGATCCTGCTCATGTAGCAGAGGATGCGTCAGTTCCGCTGGAGCAAACACTTGTGTCCAGTACCAATGAAACAGGCACAGGAGCAGAAAGGAAGACTTTGATGTCCCTGAGTCTTCCAAGAACAGACGGCTAGTCAGCTAGCCCTTGAAGTCACTCTGGGTCAAGCGATGATGGTCCAGTCAGAGAGAGTAGCAGGCAGAAGGGCAGCACAGCAAGGCAGCAGTCTTCCAGAGCAGCAGTCCAGCCGAGTGGCAGTCCTTAGCACAGCAGTTATTCTTCTTGCCAAGTTGGGTTCAGGACCAGAAGTGTACTGAGTTGGTAGGGCCAGAGGTCCAGTACTTACACCCAGTTGTGCCTTTAAAGTGGAGGTGACTTCAAAGAAGGGTCTTTAAAGTGCACAGAGGTCCTTCTTCCTACCCTAGCTCTAGACTCACTGCAGGGGGTATGCAGCCTGTTGTGTGTGGGCAGGGCCCAGCCTATTCAGATGTAAGTTTGAGGCTGTGCCCAGCTCCTCCCTCCCCTCCTTTCAGGAGGATGCATGAAGTCACACCCAGCCTTACTTTTGTGTGCGGCTGTCTAGAGGGAATAGACAACGTGACCTGTCACCCAGCCAGTGATCAGAGACAGGCATCAGATACCAAATGGCTAAGAGCAGGAAAATGCCTACCTTTCTAAAAGTGGCATTTTCAAAATAGTAAGGACAAATCCAACCATTGAAGAGGATTTGTCATTAACATTTCATAGGTACTAAACATGACAACTTCCCCTTCTCTCGAGTAGGAATTACAGCTTATTAAATGTAATAAAGAATCTTCAATGTTAAGCAGTAAGAGGTTAGGCCTCTCAGTAGTGAAAAACGAATTTGGGAGCTTTTCACTACCAGGACATGTAAAACTTGAAAGCATATGTCCTACCTTTTGATTACACAGCACCCTGCCCTATGGGCTACCTAGGGCCTACCTTGGGGTGACTTATATGTAATAAAAGGGGAGTGTGCAGCTTGATGAGTGATTTTAAATGACAGGTCGACATATAAACTGCACACACAGGCTTTGTAGTGGCAGGCCTGAGATATGTTTTAAAGGCCTCTTCGATGGGTGGCATGCTTGTCCTAACCATTTGCATTACATACAAGCTTTTCTTGTCTTGCCTGAATGTTTTGTTTAACTGTATATGTTTTGTGACTATGTGGGACGCAGGACTGTATCCCACTTCTTTGTTGTTTGTTAAGGATCTTACTTGAACATTTATTAAAATGTACTGTCCGCTGGACAGCAGTAATATAGTACTGATTCTAGTCTATATTGATTGCACACTTAGTTTAGCTCCTTAACAAGGACCACTGTTTACTCAAGATACTGACGCCCAAGGATCTTGTTTACCTTTTGGGTTCCCTTGTCTTTGTTGCAATATGGGAGTAAGACAGGGCACAAGTCGGGGTACATACGGGTAGACGACGTCCACCCACTATTTTCAAAGAGTAGACACCGTCCACCCTGCCAAGTTATTAGGCCCTACTGAAATATGCTGAGCTTGTCCCGGTGTAATTTTCAGACACCGGGACACGTTCTGTTGTGCCTGCACATTGACTGCTTTCCATTCCCAGCAGCAACGTAAAGGCAGGCTGGCGCATTTTTTATTTTCACCTCCAGCTAAGCCAAATATAAAGGCAGAGGTTAAGCGGCCATCAGGCCTCCTTTTGTTCCAATATGAACCTGGCTGAGTGTGTTCTGGAGCCTCACACTTTGGTGAAAATGCAATGAGGATGAAACAAAGGCGCACTGTGTGATTTCTTCACAGGTACTTAACAGAGGCAGGCTTTTGCCTTTGTTCACCCCTGTATATGAGATAAGCATGCACTGTACGAATGTCAGATGTTTTGGTTTGCAAGTAACAAAAGGATCTCTGAATTAAAAGCAGTAACCCACTTACCGATCTACATAAAATGAATATCTATCTGCATCATGTTACATGATGTGCTTTGCAGGAGGTTAACCTTCTATACTACTTTGATACAAATCTGGGACTGAACAAAACACAGAACCTCTCCAGCAAAACCATTAACCTCCAGGGTTATCTTACCATTATTATTCCCAAAGGTTTACTTGGCACACCAGCAGGTGTCTTAACCTCATAAGATATTTTTAAATGCAGACTTTGCAACCAATTCAGCAGAACACATCTATTGCCATCTTTCTCCTTGTTGCCAATTTCTTTGTGGCAGAGTTTTTAAACAACTGTTAGTTGAGGGCCAGGTTTTGCGTTGCGGTTATACCACTTTTTTGGCACAACCCGAACACCAAATCTAATTTGTTAAATTTTGTAATGCGCTCAACTGTACTCATGATAGACCTGCTAAACATATGTGTACGGTCATGATATTTGATGTCACTTCCTGTGAGGTCACTTCCTGTGTTTCCACACGCTGTGACATCAAGCTCTGTGATGTCACACGCCATGATGTCACTTGCAAACTGCCTAACTTGGTAAGTACCCCCCACTTCTTTTTTAGGTCTTGTGCTCTTGAGCAAGAGTTGGGGAAACCACCTCCAATTATGAGAATATTTCGTAATTATTTAGGTTAGAACCAAGGCACTTAGACTGATTGCTTCATTGTGTTCATTTAGTAGGCAATCAGGGGCTTTGTCAGGTAGATCTCAGCGGGTAATTGCTGAAATCTTCATGTCACAGACGGATTTCAGGGCACATTAGAAACACTCGCATTCTAACATAACCATAGGGTGATGTGTGTGCAGTATTCTGGAACATGTACGTTATGCTAGTGCCAATCTAGGAACTTAAATATCAGGTACTTTTTTTTACATGTGAATCGGGTCCTAATTTGCCAAAAGAGAAGGCTTCGAGCAGTCAGAAACAGCATATTGTCTCTTCAGGCCAAACACGACGTGTCCAGAAGAGGCTGCACTATTTGCATCCTTCCAAACTGGAGAAAGTATGTAACAGGGGAGGTCTTATTGCAATGATACTTTTGAGCATGTTAGCTACAGACATCTGCTTGCCAGGATTCAGTTGCTACACAGGTTTTGCTTACTTAGTTCTGTACTTAGCCAATACGGATTCTGATGAGTCAGAGCAGACAGGAACACATACTAAGCTGGCATGTAATTTGCTTGATCGTATAGTGCTTGTTTTTAAAGGTAAGTACTGGTGTCATTTACACAGATTAATTCACATCACAGAAGTGTAAGTTATAACCTTATGACTAATGCCCCGGGCAGGCCAAAACGTCATGCGCACTTTGCATTTTCTCCACCCAGGCTGCCTTACAGCCTGGGTGGAGAACATGCCCAGGCTCCCATTCCCCATCTGAGCGACGAACCATGGCGCTCAGACCAACTGCAACGCTGCAGCATTGTGATTGGCACCGGAGAGTCTGGGTGCTTCCTGCAAGACGAGCGGAGGAGGGACGACGTGGGAGAGAGGGTGGAGAGACGCGGCGATCAGGAAAGTGATTAATCATTTTTTTTCAAACACCACCCCTCCCCCCCCCCAACGAGTGCCACTGGAGCAGTTTGTAGCTGGTACCTTGCCTGCACGCCTGGTTCATATGCTTCACAACCACCTCAAATCAGTTCTAGTTCTTCCTGTTTCCAACCGGTTTCTTTCACTCTTAAATGGAGAGTATAAGCACGTCTATTGGAATTCAGTGGTAAAAAACATACAGCCTGATTCATCAATCTCCCGTTTTGCGAGCCCCTAATAGCGATTCATAACGAATCGCTATTAAGGACTTGCAAAACGGGATTCATGTAGGAATTGCTAAATAAACAGCGATTCCTACACATTCCTTATTTGCGAGTAGCAAATTGCTAATTGCAAATAAGGATTAACTCCCCATTCATTCCTATGGGCCAAAAGGCCCATAGGAATGAATGGGGAGTATTCCTTATTTGCGATTAGCAATTAGCTAATCGCAAATAAGATAGCGATTTAAAGGGTGCCAGGGGTGTCCAAAGGACACCCTGTAGCACCCCTTAAATGCAAATTGAAACAGGTGTTGCGCACACACATGTCCAAAGGACATGTGTGTGTGCAACATGCAACTTAGAAAAATGCTTTTAAAAGCATTTTTCTAAGTTTTTGCTATTTACCGAGAGGTCTGACCTCTCGGTAAATAGCGGCCCAAAATTGCATTTTCGAAATTTTAAAATGCTTCATGAATTGCATTTAAGGAATCTCAAATAGAGATTCCTTAAATTCAATTCTTCGCAAATGTGCGAATTCTTAAATAGCGAATTTTGCATTTGGGATGATGAATCCCAAATGCAAAAATTGCACTCGCAAAAGGCAAGATTCTGAGAATCTTGCCCTTTGCGAGTGCAATTTAGCTTGATGAATCAGGCGGATATTCTTTTATCCTGGTTTGAGGTCTTTTTTATTTGAAACAGGCTCAAACAGGGGCGGAAGTAATACATCTGGTAGACTTGAAGAAGAAATCTGTCTTGTGGATTGAATTGCACCTTGCCTTATGCCATATGCAGAGCATAAGCTCTTCCAAGTCTTGGTTAGCTAACTGAAATAACGGAAGGTGGGCAAAAGAGAAAAGTTAAAAAAATTATTTTGCCTGAAATAAAGCCATGAGATTCAAGCGTAAGTGATTAAAGCCTATATAACTTACGCCATTGACGTTATGCCTTTTAGACATTACATTCTAGTTTGTGGCTTTTTGTGTAGCAATTAATTACATTCAACCCTAGTCTTGAACCACATTCCCGAGTCTTTATTCCAGCTGGAAAATCACATAATAGCCTTGTCTCAAAATATGCGTACCTTTAGAATAGGCACTGTTAGGTACTACATAATGGGGAGAACATAGCTATTACGCTATATTCTGCTGTGTGGGAGAGACTTGTTTTAGAGTACTGTTGATATCTTTCATAGCTAAAACCATCATCACAAACTAGCGGGAATTATAAACTTGCTTTGTCAGTATATTCCATTGTAATCCCTATAAACCGTGTATATGACCCAGTTTCTCTCAGATCAGACGGTTGATTCTTTTTATGTTTTTGTGGCAATCTTCAGATTTAGGTACCATGTTTGTATGCTCTCCTGTGTATAATGTATCTGCTTCGGCAAACCTGGGTCGGCGGCATTCCTAAGATCATCTTCTTTACTTTATCTCTAAGGTTATGTAATGCTTTTCAGTTTTAACCAAATTTGGGTTGGTTGTATCCTTGTGTGCATTTGTGGTTTATCGTGCTCCCGGCTATTATCATCTTTGTTTCAGAATGGCCTTTTATCGTGCAGGTACGATCACTTATTCTGCCAGTGCCCAAAAGAGCTCTGTTTTTTCTAGGTCCCAAGAGACATGTTGTCGTGCACTGTTCTCATCATTACTTTAAAGAGTCCCTCTTTTTCACTGTCCTTTGGACCACCTCGTTGACATGTGATACTTGGACCCTGCTTCTCATACATCCAGACAGTTCAACGGTCTTGATGTTTTACGAAGTACATTTCATGTATTTTTCCAGGATCTAACTCTGTACAGTCTCAATGGGGCACGACAAGTTCACAAGTCTGCATTTGTAATGTGTGGATCGATATTATGAGCGTGGTGTTCGTTAGGTATGTTCTCCAAAAGGGTGCCAGTCCTCTGATGTTCTTGCGTTTTCACCAAGGGAACCCTTTTTAGGTCTTGCGCCTAGCGTTGCAATGCGCAGCATTGCTCGCGCAGCGCGAGACATTTTGTAGGGTGTTTCAGAAACTGAGTTAGGAATCGCACACGCACGTGCATGTGCTTTTCCTTTTGGGGCACGCTATTGGCCTTTGCGTGCGTCTTTTTATGAAAGACTGCACGCATTTGGCCAAAGGCGGGCGCATTGCTCCGCCCATGGCCTATTGGTGTCTATTATGCGCACCCGCCATCATGTGGTTTCAATTATCGTGCCCAGACACGGGCGCGATAATTGAAACCACATGTCTCGGTGTGGCGCTCGCGCGCACGACTCGCGAGATTGTGTTTTTTTGGTCCATTTCACAGTGAAGCAACTACATGAAAGAACCGCCGACGTCTTGTTTTTAAATGGCCTTCTCTTATGCAGAAGGTTGAGCTCGGACAATTACCCATCGTACATGTAGCTACAAAATAAATCACATATATATGTGTGTGTGTGCTATTGCAAATATTGTAGATTTTGAAATAAAACACTTGCTTTTGGAATCAAAACTGTATCTGCGTTTTCATGCGTTCATGATGCCGTAGTGAGAATGGTCCTTCCTAACTACTGTTTTTACCCTCTCATTCGTTTAAGACACATTTCTATCTCAAATAATACAACTTCTGCGAACCGAAGCAGCAGGGCAGAGACAGTGCAGAAAAAAGGTTTGATTACTGGGTTAGTGCATGTTTGGTAGCGATGCAATAAAATAACTAATCGAAGCGCTATACAAAAAACAAATAAAAAGTGCGTGCGCACAACCCGTAGGCCGCAGGTTCGCCTTGGCATGGCGGACACAACCATTTACCCTTCTGAAGTTGGGGAGACCAATAAAGTCCCTGTTGGCTCGCCATTGCAAAGTGCCTAGATGCCCCAGTAAGAGTACAGTGTGCAGTGTAAACACAGCGCTCTTATTGTGCAGAGGATGATGTCGGCCCCCAACGAATGCAGTGAAAAACTAATCTACGCAATGAAGACTTGAGGTGTCGTTTTTTACATAGAACAACGCTTTATTATAGAATGCTGTGTTTCTAAAGCAATTTTAATGGAGGAAACATTTATCACCTATTGTTGTTTCAAATTTACTTTTCTCAATGACCTAATACAGACCCGTTATTTTGCAAGCCAGTGAGATCTCAGACTATTGCTGAGGTCTGAGCTAAATATTTTCTCCCCGCTTGACACATTTATAATGTGTGCAGGCTGGAGCGCTGGGCTTTTTCAGAGCAAGGTCCCTGTGACTGCCAGCTCCACAGCAGTGCTGGCCTACCTACAGGCAGGGCTGCGTTAAGTTCACAGGGCCTTGAATCCACAGAGGTTCTCCTACTTTTCAGGAGGACGTGTGGCGTTCGGGGCAAGAAACTGTGTGCTCATTTATCATTACCCCTTGTCCTATAAATGGTTTCTGTGTCTCCTTCTCAGATTGTGTTTGTGTATTGTACCTACGGTGCTGGTAGAAAAAGAGTTGATAAAAACTTGCCCAATATTGTCGCATAGTGACTGGCATGCTATGCTGGCTGACCTATGTGCTGCACCCTGTACAGGTAGCCCTACAAACACCACAATCTCAGTCCATCAATCATAAAAACACCCCAACCTCACTCCAGCAACCCACAAAAAACACCCCAAAGTCAATCTAGCAACCCTAAAACACCCCAGTCTCATCGCAGCAAACCTAAACACACCCCAGCCTCACTCCAGTTTGGCTTGCAAGTCACAGCAATTGGCCCTCCAGAGTCTTACTGCATGGACATGACAACATCGCTCACATTATATGACACACGTTGCACTGCCCCACAGAGGCCCCTCCATAGGAAAACTCCTAACCGCAGATACATATGTCTGCAAGAGATAGGTTCAAGCATGTGGCACATGTGTTATCTAGAAACTTTAGAACATAAAATGGCATGTGGGGAGACTGGGAGATATCTTGACCGGTCTGTGTGTGCTGGGTCTGGGACAGGCCAGCTTGACGCACAGATGACTGCTTCCATCTCACCTGACTTTTAAAGACATGAGGGCTGATCCGTAATTTGGCAATCTCCCCTCACGCCAGTTCACAACAGAGATCACTGTTCACCAGAGGTACTCAACTTAGGTTCAGGAGGGCAGGATCCATGCCAGGTTTTGTAGATAACCATAGACTAATGGCACCCTTTAGATGAAATATGTGTGCACTTTCCTTATGTGGACATCCTGAAGATCTAGAATGGACTTGGGTTGGACACGTGCTTGAAACCTTTATTGGCCCAACTTACAGTGTCCCTGTGACCGCTGTCTGCTGCCCTCCAGTGCTTGTTAGTGGGGCGCCTGGATTGTTAAGCCCCTTACACTGCTCCCTTGACCCACCAGCATCTTGGGAAAGAGTGCACAGTGGCTACATTCACTTACCAGCCAACTGCCTACACACCATCCCAGGGTAGGCCTGGATGAACCGGCTCAGTCTGACCGACCCCAAGGCCAAATGGATATTTCTTAGGGCTGAGCTTGCGATGCAGTGTTTGTAATGGGGCAGAAGAAACACTTCTCAGCAGGCCTGCTGTACTTTTTTTTATATTGAGGAGAACTGTTACCCAAATGCTCGATGTTTTCAGACCTTGTGAGTGGACTGTATCACAACCGGGGGAGGATGACAGCCAATGGGGAGGGGATGTCAGTGGTGCCTGCATTCCACCTGCCAACGAGGAAACGAGGTCCCATAAGTGTCTGTGGGCAGCAACAAAGGACAAGAATGTATGGCCCATCTATCAGCTTGTTTTGTTTTTCAGTTCTAGAAGGGAGTGCGCCCAACACCGTTCAGCTAGTCGCACGTTGGTTACTTTGTCCTTAAATCGGTATATTCACTTTTTACTCTACTAATTTAACAGATAGCTCATTCGCCAGCATCTTTTTACTTTTCAATCCATCAGCGTAACCAGTCGTTTATTGTCCGGTCTTTTGATGCTTCATCTATTCATCAGTGATGCCCATACCCAGTTGTTTATCTCTGCTTCCACCAGAGCCCCCTCCCAATCGTTAATCCTCTCGCCTACAAGAAAATCGTTCACCTTCTTTCTTGCCAAGAACACGTAGGTTCATTCTGTGTTTACACAGCCATCAGTTTACCCACATGTCCTTACGTCCTCCATTCCCTCTTCTCATAAATGTATCTATCAAACTTTCGAACTATAAATACCTGTTGAAAGTTTTAACTATTGCCGTTGCAGCATTATTTGCAATCACCATAGCTCTAACTTTCAACACCGTGAGACCTATTGCATTGCAAATGCTTGTTGGATTTGTATTGTACAGGTTGGTCTGCTTCTGAACCCACAATGGTTCGAGTTGGGCTGCTTCGGAACCCAAAATGGTGTTTCTTTCAGAGAATATGAACTGTGTACCTCGAGAGGTAGCTCAGGGGACATTGCAGGACCCCCTAAAATCACCCTAACATAATATGACTGGGGCACTGTGCGAGCATTGCCAAGCGGATTCCAACCAAGGCTGCAGAACGTCTGTAGTAAGCACCAGAGATCGCTGTTACAGCCCCATGCAAACTTGGCAATTCACCTTCGCCAGTGTGTGTAAAGAACAGCTGACAAAAAGTACAGCAACACCCATGACACAGCAAAACTGGCTGCCGGCTCCCATGAGCCAGCAAGACTGGCTGGCGCCTCATCGCCCCAAAGAAGGAACAGCAAAGGAGTCATGGGTCGCATAGTTTCCGAGCAAAGAGGAACTTGGTGTGGTGCTTTGCTTCATTGCTTTTTAGTATGACCTGCGGTGTGAGATTTGTGGTTTCTGGTTTACAATTCACTTCTGCTTCACATCATTAGAACGAGGCTTGCAGTGTGGGACTATGTAATGCAATGGTTATAGTTAGCCGTTCTTAGCCACAGAGAGAAATAAGACGAGAAGAAGGGCTTGAAGGCAGAAATAGCTTCGAGAATAAAAGCCACCTCTGGATTCTCTCTAAGCCAGTTGTCACTTTTTTTACCGGTCATGTGACCAAATATTTTGAAGTACTCCTTAATTCACCACGCGTTGGCCGCATTCCCAAGCCGTGAAAGGCCTTTTAACAGCAGTTCTCAAAAATATTTTTTTTCTTCTACCTGTTACAGACACTTGTAAACTTTGTCATCATCTCTTTTTAAAATGAGTTGTACAAGCAGACTCAGACTGTGGTAATTGTGACCTTCAGAAATAAAGCCTTCGGTGCATTTCTTCTGCCAAAGAGGAGTTCAGATCCCATTGATTCAATCTTTTATCTGTTACCTTCTAAGGTTTGCTGTAAGATGTTGCATCCCATCTCAAGCAGAGCCCTCAATAACCAATGGCGGCATGCTTTATGTTGGCCATACCATACCGTCTGCGAGAAGCGTCCTTGATGTAGAAGCCCAACATAGTTTTAAACATACTTTTAACTGGGGGACATTTCCATCCAAACATCGTGATGCCCGGGACGCACCTGCCCTCCACTCAAACCTTATTGGCTGAACTTTACTTCAAAGAGTTGTTTCTAGCAGTTTTTTTCCACACCCATACAGTGTTGTAGTGACAAGCAATATAAAGCCTACAATAGCTCAACTAAAGACAAGTCCGAAACATAAAACCCTACAGCCAGAGCGAGTTAAGTACTATATACTCCTGCCACGTGATACGATCTGCATTTCCTGAATTTATTTCCTGACTGGGCCAACTCAGCCGTTCATGCTCTGAAGGCCGATAACTGGAGGGCTATTAAATTAAGCAGTATTAACCCTTGATAATAACAGTGCTTCAATTCGGCACGTAGTTGTAGCATTTTGTTGAGCTGTACATTGGGAAGCTCTTCTATCAATGTCCAAGGCCTTTCTACCAGACCCTGCTTGGCACCTGTAACCTGCCCTGTCTCGGTCCTAGCAGAGATTTGCAGAACATCTGTTGTGCAAGCACTACTCTCTGGAGGCTTCCTCCTGGAGGATGCATGACTTGGCTGAGAGATTTGAATTATCGTTTATGCTTAATTCGCCATCTCCATTATGCTTATTTTCTGTTGAAGAAGAGTCCCAGTAAGTAGTAGTCAGGTGTGACCTGTGCGGTGATTGCTACTCTTCGTCACCCACTCCTCTACTGTTTCTCTACTATTGGTCAATACGACGCCAGTATCAAGGGTTGGTAGTCGATCTGCTCCTTCCTTTCTTTGTGACTGACAAACCAGAGTGGTTAGTTGTACAAGCTACAGTGGCGAAAGTCCAACCATATGGAAGGTCATCTTCGAGGTTTTGTAGCCCTTAAATCCACAAATGCTCCCGCATTGTTGCCCAATACTCCATGCCACGTCAAATGTCGGTCGCACACTTTAAGACCTAGTTCCAGAGAAGAAAATATATTTTACTGAATTCTTTATGAAAGATTTTATTTATTTTAATTTTATTTAATGCATTTTTATGTAGCGCAGACTTTACCCGAAGGTGTCAGAGCACTGTACAATTGAACCAGTTACGTAACATGAGAGAAATGTTACAAAAATGGAAATAAACAAAAATAGCAGGCCATAGAATCAAAACAACGCAGGCAAAAGGAACACAATATTAAACACAGCAAGCACAGAATGTACAAACAAAAATATAAATATATATGACAAATTTACAATGACTAAAGAACTTCCTGGTGGGGTCTGAGAAGGAAGGAATTAGTTCTGAAAGTGTCTTTGGTTAGATGTGGCATTCCTGTGACCCCTACTTGTTTGACACTGTATATCCATCAGTCAAATATTTCGATGGCGTTGTATGTTCTGCTGCCTTCAAATGAACTGGAAAAATGAATTCCAATTTTCCGCAGAAATGCTGTGGAGAGTTTGTAGTTTAAACTGAACTAAATCTAAATCATTCACTTAAGTAAAAAATGGAGGCTTGTACTGCACTCACTTCTCTGCATGCCCACTCGCATTAGAACATCTGCATTTCATGATAACAGCAACTTGCCATTAGGAAATGAATGTAGTCTGTAAGTCAATCCAAGCACTTTTTTGTACCCCCTGCTCGGGGCGAATCTAGAACTGGCTCCATAGAGTAAATTGCAGAAATCCCCTGAAGTGGAGTCGAGAATCAAAGACTTATTCTATACGTTTTATTTATGATACCATAGAAGCCACTTGCAGAGAGTGTGGAAAACCCCTCTGCATCTGATGTCACAACTATTCCTCAATCCCAGGTTCGATATTGTCCTCTCACACTACTGTCTGGTCTGCACCAAGATCCGTGAGTTTAAGTCCCACCTAGCAGTATCAATGGTGAGCTGGCTTGTGTTCCCCACTCACCATGGCTTAGGGTACTTAATCTCTGACTGAAAAAGAACCACAATTTAATAACACGGTAACATTGTCATATAGTGAAAATTGGAAGACATAAACTCTTCAGTTATAACTTCAGCTAAAGTTCACAAGCAATGGATTTTTGGGGATCACTGTGTTTGTTTAAATTCCATGTCCTTTATATATTCTTTTCTTCTATGACAAGATTGGGAAGTGTTGTCCCGTATGATTTCAGCACCATGGCCAGCCACAGAGCGGTCCTAAGTGCAGGAAGTAACAAACCATTAAATCTTTATAGTGTACTTTTGAACAGTGTCTGAACAGTAAAGTCACAGTGAAATCTGTCACTTTTGATCATGGATAAATTTTACAGGTTCTTTTGAGTTACCCAAGCATCTGCTACTGATATCTCTGGACCTACCAGATTTAGTGGAAAATCTCAACTCCGGTATTCCAAGGGGTTCTTGGACTATCCAACCAACCACGTTTAGTGCTCCAAAGCCTTAAACAGCTATCTCTTGAGGCACTACTCTATGTCATGTAATTCAAATTGTGGATTGCTTATGGAAAATAGGGTATGCTCCTGGTTTAGAATCTGTTCACCTGGAAATTTGTAAATGTATGTCTTTGACTCTGTGAATGGCAACCAAGCTGAGAAAATATCTTTTGATTCAGTGGAAAAGGATCTTGCTGTCCTATAGGACCAAGAGATGCTCTGAACTGGAAGCGTTGCAACGCAAAGGTTAGTAACATTTCTCCTCTTTTAATAGGCTAGAAACAGGAAGTTTCAATGTCTTCTCCATATTGGCTTAGGAACAGACCTGTTGAGTCTACAGTGGCCTTGGGAAAAACATAGCCTTCCCAGAAATCCTCGGCGAGGGATTCTGAGAAGATGGCCAAATCAGATGGGGGCGTGGAGAGCTTTGCTCCCATGGAGAGGAGCGCTGCATCAGAGTATTGCATCCACGGCCTGGTCACCAGAGGTAAGTCTACTTCGAGGATACAGCGGCCAAATGAGTAGTTGGAGATTTCCCTGCTCCACTGGAAGTGCAGTGGGAGCATCGTGTCCCACCCACCCACCCCAAGTAGAATCAATAGCAGGCTGGACGGAGGCCGCAGCTTCCCAAATCTTTCGCGTAGCTGCTGCCCAAAGCCCATTCACACTGCCATGTGATTACTGTTCTTTGGCAGCCTCCATTGGCACTTCGCTCCGATGCATTTGAAGTTTGGAATTTTTCAGAAGAGGTTTTGGATAAAATCACTTTTTCACCACAGTGCCCAACAGTGATTGGTGAGAATGCATGTGATGCTTTCTTTGTAGCACTGTTGCTTGAAGTTTAAACTTTATGGTTTATATTAGCCATGGTAACAGACTTGGGTTGCACCTCTCAAGCACAAGATTGCATTCATCCGATAAACTTGAGAAAGGAATCAATTCTGAAATTAACTCGATACTAGAAGGTAACCCGGTAACTACTTAGAGTATCCAAAACTGGGTCAACAGTAGTCATGTGTGAGAGTTGCTCTTCAAGTGCACGATTCATTATTTTGCTTTTAAGAATGCTGGCCTTTAATGCGTTGTAAAAAGATGTCACGTTTGGGACTAATACACACCTCTTTCGAGTTTTCTTCAGCACGGTCGGTATCAGAGAGGCCTTAACTTCTAACAGGAATTGCAAAGGTGCCTGTGTTTGGAAAAGCAGGCTGCGCTGGAACCAAGTGGGTAATTTTCCCTTCAGCGTGTTGCCGCGCAGTCAGCTGAGACGGAGGGGACTGCAGGCGCTCTGTCTGCAGAAGCCGGCTTCGGCTCAGGACAGGGGACACATTTTCTTCGGAGACAGACAACAAGATCATCTGATTGGCCCGCTTCCAGAGCATGCTCACAAAGGCGCCTTTGACTTGGCTATCATGGCGGGAAACCGCTGGACAGGTAACGCCTGGCACACGCCCGCCTTTCAGTCACCCATAGAAAGCAGAGCCTTGGAGCGAGGCTGGAGCTAGGGTTGGCCTGTGTTTGAGGTTACTAAACCATGTGGTAAAGCAAAGCCAAGTGCGTCTTACTTTACCAATCTATGGTCAGACAGACAACTGATGTATAAGGGAGGGGGCTCTTCATACCTGAAGGTGTACATCCGCACATCAGTAGTTACATACAATTCATACAAATAACATCGTAGCTTGGTTTAAAAGAAAATACTGTTGAAAGAGAATTGAAGCTATTTAACATTTAATGTGTATTATTGAGCTCGGCAGTTTTACTTGAGTGGTGTACCAACTCCCCCAAATCTTACCTATACATTTTCTCCAACTTTTTTATACCGTCTAATAGGCTTTTACTCTCCTTGACTTCCGTTAATTCCACAGTCCCTTTAAACACTACAACCTACTTCCTGAAGTGGTGATTGGGCAGCAGCCCACTTCATACCCCATATTCTGCGGGTCCTCACATCAGAATGTCTAATGACGCATTACTATGTGCTGGTCACAGAAGTCTCTTACCGATAATGACTTATCCACTTTGCTAAATTATGCTATCTAGTTCAAATCCCTTTAATTCCCTGTGCCTCTGGTTGCTAATTTGCCGAATTTGGAGCTATTATAAACAGGATAAATCCCAGAATAAGTGTGAAATAAAACGGAGTTTAACATTACAATTAAAAAAGAGTAATAGTGTATTTCTCGTCTTCAGTACCTAGGTTTAAGATAAATGCGAAGATTTTGATCAGTAAATAATACATTTATGAATATACATGTGTATGTGTGCGTGTGTGTATAAAGAAATAAATCTGTCGGCAATGCTTCGTGCGCAAAGTAAGTGCTTTTATTGATTTATTTATTTCCTCGCCACTTTCCCGTCGTATGTCACACTCCGAAACCTCTCCCCACCCAGCCCAGCCCAGCCCCGCCCCACCTCGCCTCACCGCGTTACCTGTGCGAGCTGCCACTGGTGACACCACTGCTAGCCTTCAGTTTATATGGTGTGTGGAGGATTTCCACACTCCATTTTCGCCACAAAAATAGTATGTGGGGGTGAGGTGTTGAGGAAAATACACTCCTTTTCCAACATGGACATTGCCAGAACAACGAATAAAAGTGCACATTTGTTAACACATCACATGGAAAACAAATCATATTTAGTGCACAGAGATGCCAGTCATTTTTTAATGCCCATTTGCTGGTTCCATAGATATGGTAAGTTTTACAGCGCAGTAAGAATTGACCTTTTACTTCTTGTTAGGGCTTCTGCTCAAAATGCTCCCTGGCGCTTTTCAGTATGTTGACTTTTTGCTTCATGGGCAGGGTTTGAGCTTTCTTCTCCCTTCAGTACTAAGGGAAATAAACAGTTCCTCCTTGACATTTGTTTTACTGAGCACATCACATTTTTAATTTTGTTACTTTACTCTTCCTGAAGAAAACGCAGGCCGTGAGAAGTTTCCTGAAAGAAGTGTTTTTTGTGCCACATTTTGATGAGTCTAAGATTTCAAGGTACTTTCTTATGTTAGCAGATTTTTGCCTGTTGTTATTGATGGCTCGCACACATTTTTTTAAGACTGAAGTGGTTTTGACCAAAAGCTAATGTTTAGTCAGAAAGTGAAGAACCCAACAGGAAAGATAATGGGACCATTGAGATGGGTCAAGAGTGAAACCACGTGCAACGGTGTGGGCCTTGAGTAGTTGGCATTTGCTTTATATAGATACACTTCTATGGGTCCAAGCCCTTGCCTACTGCACATGTTCTCTCTGAGATGTGGCCACCAGTTGCAGCCAGGTGTCATTTGGAATCCTATGTGGGTCTGAGTATTCTTCCCTTTGTTTGGAAACCACTAAAGGAGACTTCCATTTTAGTTTCAGAAATGATGGTGACAGTCCAGTTAAGGTACAGCATATGCCATACCTAGATTTGAGACACCTAGTGACCGTTTATAATACAGGTGTGCATTTCTGGATGAACATTGGATGCCTGAGTATTCATTATATCAAAATCAGTAGAGCGTGGCGAGCTCCTGGCCTCATTCCCTAGCTGCTTGTAGTCCCAATTGCAACTTAAATCCTCGGCCTAGGTCAGCAAAATGGGAACGACTGAGCCTACTCGAGGGGTATGCCAGAGCACTGAGAACAGCCGTCTTAGGTACTCAGAGGTAGGGGATACATTACTTAGCACAGGATGACGGTTTTCCCCCAGTGCGGCTCCGAAAGTGTTGTACACACTCCAGCCAAGCATAAGAGTTCCATTATTACGGTCCAACTTTCTTTCTAGGCTTTTCTAGTTTGAGGGGGACATTTGCATGTATATTGTTTACTGAAGTCTTATTTGTATGTGGTAGGCTTATGTACCCATATGTGGCGGTATGTCTACAGATGATAGTTTTGCCAATCCCCGCACTAAACGCCTCTCGTTGGGATTTTTGTTTTAAAAACTGCTCAGGCATCTTGTGTCCCCAGAGCTGCAAGCGCATCGGATGGATGGAGCTCGGAGCTGCTTTTCAGCAATAGACACCGCCTTGTCCAAAAGACAATCATGCAACTGCTTGACCATCTATATATGTAGTTACTGCAGGCTTTTTGCTGGTGACAACATATAGAATATCGACCAGAATTCCTGATCGGAACTGAACCACACAGAAATTGATATCTGCATACCAATATCTGGAAATGCCCAAGAGAGATTTTTGTAAAGAAACAAAAAAGATTACTGATTGCTTCTTGACTTGAATTGGAGTGAAGTATTCTGTAAGAGATAGAAGTGTAATATCAAGTTCAACTGCCATGGCAAAAATACAAATCTTCCTCGTAAATATAGATGGTTGCGGTCACTTTACAGTTGACAATTTTCATATTTGTTTTGGGCACATTTGAAAGATATGCCTTTAAATCTTATTACCCATCTTCTTTTCATTTTAATAAATAAAATAAACTGTGGTGGGGGAGGGTCTCTTTCTCTCTCGGTGGCCCTCCTTATTGGTCCCCGACTTCCTCCTTCCACCCCTCCCTGTATGGCTGAAAAGAGAATGAACCCGCTTACTCGGAAAGTGGAAACCAAAGAGAGAGTTCCATGTGGCAACGCGGTAAAAGCTTTTTGCGGGAATCCGAAGCGCACTCATGCTTTCTGGGACAGAAATCCGTTTTCTATATTAAGACTGTGAGGAAGCAGAAATGTGCCCTGCTTGTGCCAGGCACGTGAGTTTTAAAAAAGAACTGCCATTCTCATGTATTTCCAAATGTGTGTGTTTTCCCAGGTGCTTGCGAAATGCTACTTTAATAGTAACAGTGCCAAACAGCACAAATACGCAGAACGCGATACTGAGACAAAGTTCACACCCTACTCGCTTTTTGGAACATTGTTTCCCTGCCATTGGTTACTCCAGGTCAAATCCACTAGTAAACAAACCACTGAGTCTGGAAAGAGTTTTCCCTGTGCCTTTGCAAACTACAGGTTGTTGATTTTGAAATTATTTCTTTTGAGGTGCGAATAAATGCCTCGCTGGCTTTTTGTCACTAAAAGAACAATCCCCCTGGGGAATCATTACCCTACAATAGCTGAATTGGAACATTTTCAAGGCCATTCTACAAGTCAGGAGCGAGGTCGTTTGTTTCAGTTGCCATGGAAAATTGTTCCAAAATTTGAGTCGACTGTTCTAAGGCATTTTCTTTCAGGTACCTGTTTCAGCAGTTCTAAAGGCAACTGTTCTGATAATCTGACTCGATGCACAAAAGACTTCAGGAAGCACAAAACAAATCTGCCTTGTCACTTTGCAGTGTACATATCTGTAGTTAGGTTGATGCAAAAATAACAGTTTATTTTTTCATTAGTCGATTCACAGAGAAAAACATGCTTTTGTGAAGAGTCTGAAATATCCGAGGGCTTAGACAACCTCAGACTAGTCCTGATTCATTGTGGGGCTCACTGGCACTTAATGTCTGAGTGAGAGTTATAGCCTATGGCACTTCCAATATGGCAGATGGGATATCTTTTATGTTTTGACAGAATATACCATCCACCAAATTCTAAATCTGGCCCTTGGTGTCCAAAGAGTTCATTTCAGTTACACCAGGTCCAGGTTGTATGTGAGAACTGTGCTAAACACGCTGAGGCGAAGCTCAGAAATAACACCCACATATATGTCTGGGTATAAATTGCGTATCCAAATAATTGAAGGGATGGTGCCCTGCATTTGACAGTCAGTGAGATAAGAATACATTAGCCAAGTTTGAGTTAGACTCCTGCATGAATTGCCAATCAGACATCAAGTGGATACCACAAGCATGCCTCTAAAAATGTGAAAGTCCATTAATCGGACACTTATGCACTTTGAAGCCAATACGTAAACATACGGTGCATATCTTCGCAAAGTATTATTGTTGTACTCTGTTATCTCAATTGTGTAGTATAGTGTCTTCATTTGCATTGTGGAAAAATCGAACTCTCGCACGCTGGATCTATAGAGTTCAGAGGTGCAGAATGGTCCAATGTGCACAACGTTTCCGTGAAGTTGTGCACAATAATCAGAGTTTCATGTTGAGATCTCCGAAATGAACTTGAACAGGTTTACCCCACAGTTGACAACAACTGCTAAATGGCATGTTTTTACCCTTGACACCAACCTCTCCTTCAAAACAAGAATTGACAAGTGAAACATGGTACCAGCTCTTGTTCTGAAAAGCATGAAACACTACCTCCTAGAAACTAACTTCAGTACAACTATCCAAGCCAGCCTTACTCTTCTCGCATCTAGCTTGTGGCAATACTCCAGGGCCTCCCTGACACCACAGTGGTTCCCCTGAGAGGCATCCAGTATAGTTTGAGCACATCATCCCAGCACTGATGGAACCACGCTGGCACCTCTGCCAAGGCCTTGCCACCATCAAAATAAGCTGCATCACTTTTAAGACCACTAGAACTGTCACTTTTTTTATATCTGGTGAAAACAGTAGCTACCGCAGCACCAAACCAGAAGACAGGATGTCACCAGAGTGGAAACACAATTCGTCAAAAAAGAAAAAAACAGAAGACAAGCCTTCCCAATCTAGGCTCAGAGGATTTGGAACAACATGCTCATCAGCATCACAATTGCCTCACCCATTTAGCAGTTTTGAAAGAAGTTGAAGACTATCTCTTCAGAGAACACTGCATCTCCACAAAATAGGATTCACCACAAGAATATCCTGTGTCATTGAAACCATCCAGAATCACACCCAGGGTTACCGCCCCTTTTCAGTAAATGACCATATTTGCAGCTTCTAGTTAGGTTTGCGCTCTACGAATGCACGCATGCATACTAATAACTAGTTGGATACACATCCAGTCACTCTGACACATTTTATGACACATAATTAAAAACAGAGTTTCTACTTGAATATGGTCTTGAAGATGAAAGTGCAAGATGCGCATAACAATTGGTTTCAATTAAGATTCTCCCTACACATAGTGACAGTTACATACATATGCTTTCTCAGCTGAATCCTCTTGTGTAGTTACTGCTTTCTTCTTGCTCAGAGGTATCCAACATGAGTTCAGGAGGGCCAGCTCCATGCCAGGTTTTCATGATGTCCACTTAAATTACTTTCGTATGCAGTGATTCCAAATGTAACTTTTAAGTGGTCGGTGCTTATTCTGAAAAGCTGGCATGGATTCTAGGGCTCCTGAATTTACATTGGACCATCACTGTCTGACGTGGTCTTTACTATGTACACAATATTCTGCTGTTTAAGAAAGAAATGCATTACTTGTTTTCAGGTTCTTCTGCACTTTAGAACTGTACCCATAAATACATTGCAGCCGGTCACTATATTGGTCAAGGGTATAAAGTTGCTTATGTGCTCACACGTATAACAAAGTGAGTCACTTGATTCACTGCTCTACAAAGTATCATCTGGGAGCTTTCCAAACATTGGTTTGTTTTTACTCTCCCACCGGGTATCAGGAGTACTCATGGTACAGGGGTATAGATTGGAGGTGTTTCTGTGAAGTGAACTTCACTGTCAGTAAAAGTGGATGGTAAAACATCCTTATGTAACCCGCTCCTTGAAGTCCCAAGTCATCACTTAACCAATACAAGTCCATGTTGCTTACACGTGGGCCCTTCTTCAACTTTGACTTATTCATGGCTTCTCCAGTTGTTTGAAGTCAGCTCCCTGTTGGTGAATAAGGCCCAGTGCCAGTCAACTGTACTGAGACAGAACCCCAGTGTTTACAGCAACTTCCATGCTGTGCTAGATGCATATGAAAAGTGTTGTTAAGTGTCGGGGCACCCGCCGGAACAAAGCAGTCAATAGGATTTTTGCATTATCTATCATTTAGTTATGGCAATGAATGATGGAGACCAGTTAGTGTTGCCAATCCCTTCACACGAAGAAAGAGCAGATGAAACATGGGTTTAGTGTTGGCCTTCAATTATATTCATGGACTTCATCTTTTCATCATGGTCTTGTACCGCCCACGCCCATTGTGGTTGCATATCTGATAGATTTGCTAAGGCTGTCACAAGCTGTGACTGGGAGCTTTAAGCTCCACAGTAATCCAAGTGGAAGCCATGGACTGGCTCGCGTCCTAGTTTCCCTCCTTTCTCGGATACAGGATCAAGAAGGAAGGTGGAGTACAGGGCGGTTGGCAAAGCGCAAAAGAGTAACACCTGGAGGAGAAAAGAAGAATGCTAGGAAAGTCAGCATATAGTCGGCTGCTGTGATGCCACATGGAGGGTGCAAGGGGGGCAACTATTGCCCAAGAAGTCCTATGCTGAAGGGAAGTTTCAAACCTACACAGAGGTACCTGAAAACGACTCCAAATCGAAATACATTGCGTGGTCCATCCAGGTGAAGGGTGCAGAGATTTACTGTGGTAGCAGACGGATACTTAAAACACAACCACTTTTGAGGTCCACCTAAATGACCATATACATTACACTTGGACGCTACAACCTGAAGTTCCCTAGGGTAAGGAATTAAAGAGAATTATGGTGTGGAATTACTCAGAGAGTCCTTACAGCTAGTGAAGCGAGAACAGATCCAGAGAACAGAGACATGCAGCGGTAGCTGTGAATGACTCAGAAGATCCTCCTCCACCCCTTGAGGAATACAGGCATATGTAGTGGCAGCTGAGAGTTACTCGGAATCCACAGTCCTAGAGATAGGCTATACATTGAAGTAGAGCAGCATCCGAGAGGTAATCTGAACACCTATCCAGAGGAAGTAAAAAAGGGATTTGTGTTTGCAAATGAAAATCAGTCTGAGCTCTCCCAAATGTTGGAACTTTTTCAGGACCTCTGGGACTGTCTGGGGTTACTGTTCTCAGATAGTGCCAGTGGGAGTCATCTACCACAGGTCTCCCTTGCCTAGCCATTAGTATTGAGCCCAAAACAGAACACTAAATACGCTCCTTTCATACTTAACCCTCAGGGTAGCAAAGCAGAGCGATCTAATGTTTACTCGTCAAAGTGGTGTGGAGGTTTGAGACTCAGAACTGAATAAACCGACTACCACACGCTAATAACTGAATGTCCAGAAAATGCTTCGTTTAAAAAAAAAAAAAAAGCAACAAATTACAGTAGGCATTAAGATTCCCCTTAAAAGGATTAAGATAGGTGGTGGCATAGGTCACTCCAATGCGTCAACCTCTTAAGGGGCTTCAGTCTCCTGCCCTGTAGTCTCTACGGTTTCCTCTGATAATGCATACAGGATATAAGGAAGGTGTTTAGATGCTGAATGGGTCGTCAGAGTTTCATGCCAGCTTTCTTGTCTCTAGTAGTTCAGTACTAGGTCTTCCAAACCCTTCTTCTCTTCCCTCCAGTGTGGGTCCCTTGTAACACCCTGGTTCCTTTTGCATTGTCAGGTCTGTTCTGGCACATCTGTACCAGTGTTGCTTGGGAATCCTTTATTGGAGGTGTGTGGCTCGTATGCAGTTGGAATCTGTTTTGATGCACCAATATCAGGTGAGCAGAGGCAGTGCCAACACCAGTCTCAGAGGAGGCTGGTAGGTTAGGGTCTGGTGCCTCTGTGTATCTTGCAGCTTGGGAATACAAACGCACCGCCCATGTAGAGAGTTGCCTGCCCCACATGAGTGCTTCGTTCTTGATGTTGCCCTCTCTGTCAAACCAACTTTCCTCTAGCACTCTGTCTTATCTCTTGCGCATACTGCAGACTGCGGTCCAGTTTCTTTAAGTGCCTGGTGGCTTTGTGATGCTCGGGTGAGTTCTTGTTGTACTGAGCAATTTTGTGCCTATTAGAAGTTGTAGGGCAATTTGATTAGAATAGAAATATGAAGTTCCCCTGTCCATAAAGGTATGCAGTTAGGTCACAATGTAGTGGCACCTCGGGGGCAACCTCAGTTTCACTCTCACAAAGCGATAAAGAAGTGCAAATCCTTCCTCTATGCACAGCGGATGTCTTCAGCGTGGCCTGCCTTATTTCCTTCAGGGCACCACTTCTTTTGAGCAGCATCTCCTTGGTGCAAAGACTGCTCCATGATCCCACGAGGAGATGGTCAGTTCTCTCCTGCACAACACGGACTGGGCAGTCTCTCTGGCAGTCCAAAGGGAAGTTACCAGGTTTCTGGTCCCAAGGCTGGTGGGATGGTGGAGGATATCACAATTCTGGAGCACTGGGCGTTTCTCGTCACTGCTGGTGTGGATACCAGAAATCTGGTAGAGAAATCTTGGAATGCTGGCTGGAAATTTCTGCCCCATATATTTTTTACCTACGTTGTAATCAGTAGTTGTGCATTCCAACAGTCAGTCCGGAGATCAGTATTGCGCAATTCTGCCCTTTTGCTTATTCCACTCCTGCCAGGTCTTTGTTGTGAAGTATGAGGCAGATTGTATGGTGGAGCTGGCAGCCTCCAGGAAGTATAAACCCAGAAGAAGGGGCCAAAGGAGGCAATGAAGGCCGCACCACTTTAACCGACTGTTAACCAGAGGGGCGTAAACCTTCCAGATAACAGTGGTCAGGAAAGGGGCAGGAGGAAACTCCCTTGCTTCAAAGGATCCTCCGTCTCCTCTCCTCGACATTGCTCCATCTGAACCACTACTAAAGGCTGTTGCAATGTCCTGGGGGAGCCCTGCACTTCACATCTGCTGTCTGGGCTTTCCTCCATCTTAGATACTGCTGTGCAAACATAAATGAAAGCCAATCTGGCTACGGCCATTCGAGAAGGGCCGGACAGGGAACAGAAACCCGCCCTGGCAATTGATTCGGCCTGCCACGGGTGGGGAAAGGATGGAGGGGGGATGCGCGTGGAAAACGCTGCAGCTGCTTTTGTTACAGGGGGTCAATATTGCAGCTATGCTGCAAAACCGGTCGCCCCCAGGGTACAAAATCAGCCCCCACCCTGGCGGCCCACTGTGGAAATGCCCGGTGCCCGCTACGGCCAGTCTGGCCCTGCACTAGAGCCGCTCACACTATACACATGTATCCTGCCGCATAAGTAAAACAGCCGTCGTCTACAAAGAAAGGCAAACCTGGTTGCATGCAACAGGCAGATCACTTTTAAAAATGCGGGAGAGGCGAGTTGGTGACTCTCCTGGTATCGAGAGGTAAAAAAGTTTCTCTTGCCACCAGGCCGGACTGGCCATTGCGGGCACCGGGCAATCCCCCGGTGCGCCGCAAGGGCGGGTGCCGGTTTTGGGCCCTGGGGCCGTTTTTGTTACAGGGCCGTTTTTGCAGCATAGCTGAAAAATCGGCCCTGTAACAAAATCGGCCGGAAACCAGCCCGGCAAAGAGCTCGGTCGCACCCCCAGGGGGCCGGCCGAGCACTTTGCCAGGGCCGGTTTTGGTTCTCAGTCCGGCCCTGCTTGCCACTAGAAACAGTATCGGTCCACCGCTATCAGCCAGGGCTAGACTGGGAACCCAAACCAGACCTGGCAATTTTCTCAGACAATGCCTGGCTCCAGGAGGCTGGAAACGCTTGCTTGCTGCTTTTGCTATTGGGGGTCGATATTGCAGCTCTACTGCAAAACCGGCCCCCAGGAACAAAACCGGTCCACTCCCTTCCAGCCTCCCTGGGAAACGACCGATGTCCGCTGCGGCCAGTCTGGCCCTGCTATCGGCCAGGGAACTAATGGGAATCACGCTCTGTAAAGACAGTGCCCATGGTGTGCCCCTCTGCACCACAGACCCATGCTCTGCATCTCAGTCCAGTTCACTAATGTAACACAAGCATACACACATTATTTTCGTGTGTACTGAGTAAGGGGGTAAAAAGCTACAGCTTGCTAAGGTGCATTCAAGCCAGTGGCTTACTCTTTCCAGAGGCCTGCAGGGGACCTTTATCCATTCCAGCATGTGCACTGGCAGTTGAGAAGTAAAAGAGTGAGGGAGAGAATGAGGAGAAGGAACAGAGAGAAGTGAATGAGGAAATAGTGGAGAAGAAAGGAAGTAAAAAGGAGTAATGAGGAATGACAAATGAAGGTGTATGAAGGGACGTGGAGGGGAGCTTGCACTTTTATTATCCACCCTCAAACCCCTCGATCCTTGTTGTGTCTGCCCAGAATATAAAGTGAGAGAGTCAGGAGCTAAAGGTGGTTGGAAACAGAACCTTAGAGTCACTGAGCTTGGGAGGACAACTGATTAAAAATGTATTTGAATACAAAGAGCGCCACACTGCATACTCCACGATCAGGTGTTTAAAAGTATAGGAGTAGTTCATCTGACCCCAGACATGTCCAAGAGAAGGATAGAAATACAGGGGTTGAGGCCCCTTCAACACTCTGAGCGTAGTGTATTTGTAAAGCACATGCTCGTCCAGTGGGGCATCTTGGCACTGCATACAGCTGGGAGTTACTCGGAATCCACGCTCCTAGAGAAGCCATCAGATTGGATACTGATGAGTTGTTATCCAACTCAGTGGTGTTCAATCAGTGTTTATTTCAGAAATATAGGCATTTTCCATAAAACGTGCATAGTATCAACATACACATTATAAAACGTTTTCTCCCATTATACGTATATCAAATATAAAAAATACTCCATGATGAAGGAACAATACCAGTTAATATGCAGCATAGGTAGATGTAGTGCAATTACATTTACAAACAATACACTAAAGATATTTGAGGATTCCCCTCTACAGTATATTACCTACATTTCATCGCACATGTAGTGCATCAATAATTACTGGTAATGAAGTTATGCGAACAATGAATTTCTCCTACCAAATGCTAAGTGGGTTCTTTCTCTGGAAACGGGCTCTGAAAATTAAACTTGCCATACAGAACTGGAAATAAAACAGGAATGCGGCTTCCTTCCAATATATATAGAGGGTCCTTTGGACCCTGGCAGATGGACCTTCACTTCCCTGGCTGAGGACCATCCATACTACTGGCGGATCCACCAATGACTGGTGGAGATGTCTGTGCTGTGAAGAGAGCCGCCCTTGTGGTGACTCTCTTCACAGAACAGGAGGTTTGCGGAGTGGACACCATGTTTAAAGTGCCTTCGCTGCACACTTTTTAGTTTTGAGAAAAAAAAACTGTGTCCTGGACAAGCAGAGTTTTCTCCCTGGGTGACAGGCCGTTTTCTATTTACCTGCATCTGCCATGCATAGTATGGTGGCCACTGGCAGGGACAATCGTTAATGACCGCCGCGGTGGGCTACCGTCACTGTGACCTGGTGGTCCTTTGTTGGACGGGCCGTTAGGCCAGAGGTTTACACTGTGGACGCCAACTGATGCTTTGCTTGTGTAAACCTGGCACTTGCCCATCTCTAAAAGAAGCAGGTGAAGCAAGAGATGAGCGGGCGGGAAATCCACTAATTTACAGTGCTGCCCCCACTCTGCCAGACTCTACATACACAAAGCCATGTAATTTACACACATGCACCACAGTGGCTTTTTGTCAATCACTTTTCAAAATGTTTGTGATTTACATGCATGTTTCACGATGGTTTTGTATACCACACTTTTCAGAAAGTGTGTGATTTACGTGCAAGTGCCAGGATAATTTTATGTACATCAGTTATTTTTCATAAACTGTTTGATTTACATGTATGTGCCACAGCTGTATTATGCACAGGGCTTTTTACAAAGTGTGTGCTTTACATGCCTATGCCACGACGGTTTGATGTGCATCACTTTTGTCAAAGTTTGTGCTTTAGACTTTTTTTTAAAGTTTTTATTGGGTTTTTCGATGGTATAGCAGCATTGCAAATTATAGCCATATGCATCAAAGTACATTACCTAGGAAATGCAGTTGCAGACCAAAGGCATAACAGATTATACAGGTATATACATTAAACATCAGACAGTGACAAGAAGCGAATCTAGGAGCTTTGAGTTACCCCCTGTGTCAAGTGACGCATTGTTTTAAAGTATGTGCATTAGAGGCATGTGCCACTCCGCTTTTATGAAACCACTTTTCAGAATCCGTGTGTGATTAGTACTCTCTCAGAGCTATTCAAAGCAGTCCAAACACATCACTTTATACAATGTTTGTGATTTACATGCATGTGCCACAGTGCGTGTGCTTCACATGCATGTGCCACGGCTGCTTTACGTGCCCCGGAGGGTTTTATTTACATGGCTAAACTGTTCACAGTGCGTGTGCTCCACATGCATCGTGCCCTGGAGGCTTTTATTTACATGACAGTGCGTGTGCTTCACATGCATGTGCCACGGCTGTTTTACGTGCACCGCCAGAAGGATTTAATTTACATGACTTGCGTGCACTTCACATACATGGGCCACGGCTGCTTCACGTGTCCCGGCAGGAGGGTTTTATTTACCTGCCTTTTCACCGTGCGCAGGGCCGTTTCTACCATTAGGCAAGACTAGGCTGCCGCCTAGGGCGTCAAAAGGGGGAGGGTGGCAAAAAATATGAGTTTGGGAATATCTAATGCATTAATTCTTCTAGCCTGGATGACAGGGGAGAGAGTGGTGATAGTAAAAGGGAAGGGGCAGCATTTTTCAATTCTCACCTAGGGTGGCAAAACACCTAGAAACGGCTCTGACCGTGCGTGCGCTTCACATGCATGCGGGCCACGGCTGCTTCACGTGTCCCGGCAGGAGGGTTTTATTTACTTGCCTTTTCACCGTGCGTGCGCTTTACGTGCATGCGCGGCACGTGGTTTACGTGCCCCGCCCTGGAGTGCAGCTGTCAGGGCAGCGTGCTCGCGCGCGCGCAGAGCCGCCGTGACCCGGGCCCTCATTAGTTGAGACATTCCTTCATAAACGAGCAGTGGGGCAACAAAGGGATCCTGTGCGGCCCCTGGTCCACTGCCGGGCTTTCAAAGTGTTAATGAAGATCCCTTTGTTCCCCGGCTGGCACCCGGCTCTCGCTACAGAGGAGGCTCTGTGCCTGAGCAGGGCTGCTGCTGGGGGCCTGCCAGGGCCGAGGCTGCCGGGCATGTGCCTGGCCTGTGTGCTAGGAACTGAACCCGCCTGTACTGCTCCCAGGTTATGCCGCGCAAACACTGCAAGCGCTTTCCCAATCCCTGGGGTCTGGATTTCACTTTCTGTTTTCATGCGAGTTATTTGTAATGCTGCGTTTTCCTTATATGTAGTCAAAAGTGCAATACTGGTCTGATTTACTGGTCCTCGGCTGCCTCTTAACACTTTCGGAAATGGCAGAGGGACTGTCCATTCGTACGCTGGTAAGCCGTGGGTTGCAGCGCCTTTGCACTCTATGGTGTGATGTTACACAGATTTGAGGTTATTCCCAATCATTCCCTCTTCCTCCACTGTTTTGATTCAGACAGAATACGCCATCTTAGATCCCCAGCCCCAAAACATTTTCTGTGTAAAAGACTCATTGGGCTTATGTTTCATATTCCCAGTTTCAACTTTAAATATTTTTGGGGGAAGGAATAAAGTCAAAAGTAAAATAGCTCATGTCCCTTAATAAACAAAGGGGCGAATAATTCTGAAGCTGGCTGAAGGGTGACTGAAAGCCAGGGCGTAAACAGCTTCGTGTATGGTGAGACCGGCATACTATTATGATACCTTATTAATGCTGCACACTACGTATACTCGTTTTATATCTTATTATGCTCCCGAAAAGCCACAGTAAGGTGAAAGCAGCCGAGCAGTGAGACATACTGGGAGTGTTGTGCCAGGAAGTTGAATAGCTATCCATGTGCTGTCATTGGTTGCCCGTTGTCACCTTCTTTCCCAGTAGATGCTGGTGGATTGGACTCATCCAACCAGTGGTCGAAGTGGGAGGTATATTGTAAAGGAGCTACCAGCTAGGCTGTGAAGTGTGTGATTTTAAATAGCAGTTATAAAAAAACTGCACTATGTACAGTCTGCGCAATGACTAAAATCCATATTTTGAAAGAAAAGCACTTTTTATCTTGAACCTTATGCGCCTTTGTAGCAGCCTATCTTATATTGTGAGTAATGCAAGTTTAAAATAATGACTTGCATGTTCCCAGTGTTTCAGTCACAGACCAGACCGGGACCTTGTAGGACTAAACATACACAAGTCACTATTATGCCATTGCACCAACAAGTACTTAATTCTGTGACTCTGCTGCAGTGCATTAACTAGTAGAGGCTTCATAATGTCCGATATTACATTTCCCCACTGATTTACATAACTTGCATTTTATTTTAAGCTGTGCGTTATTATATATGTAGTTTCCTGGAGGGAAAGACCTAAAAAAGTTACAGAATATTTAGCTTTTTTTAGCCACGCCTTTGACCACGCCCCAATGCTCACTCACCCCGCCGTGCACAGCATTACAGTTACCACACTTTTTTTAATGCACTTGGACCACTGCCGCAAACTCAAAACGAATGCCCACTCTTGATGGGATGTGACAGAGAACATTGAAGCTCCTGACAAGGAGCATTTAGCAGTAAAGAGAAGGAGGAACATACAGAGAACAAGAGGACACAGTGGAGACTATAGCGCAGTTCCTATGGCAGCGAAATCCAAAGCAGGGTCTGTTCATTTCATGGCCTTTGCATAATGAATCAATATTGTCTGAAGAGTGTGATGTGGGTGCGGGAGGTGAGGATGCTCACTAGCAGTTTTTATCTGGCCAGGGCCAAATAAATATTGATATGTGAACTGACGAGTCTACCTCTTCTCTTGCCATCAGATTTTTTGGTTACAGCTGAATGATAACCAATTCAGAGAAGATATCTGTGCAGCACATGTAACATATTCCTAAGATCAGAGGAGCTAAACTAAAAATCACAGTGAAAGATATTGTGTTAGTCAGGGGCCTGCAGGCACCTAAGCTGGTGACACCTCTCACAAATCTAAGAAACACTGCCACAAGGTGACTAGAGCCGCTGCCTGTTGGTACTGTGAAACCTTGTGTGCTTAGATCCCCTTGAAGGACCTGCAAAAGTGCACACACTAAATTACTACTGTGATCTCAGCCATTTACTATTTTGGAAGCCCATGCCTTGTCTCTGCCTAATCAGCCCATTTCCTTCTGGAGATGAAACTTTTACAACTGGACACGGTGTACCACAGGAACACTTATCAGTTGTGCTCAGTGATAACAGCTTCCATGTGTTTGTGCTGAGGAGTTCCCTCTACACTTTAACATTCCTCTCCTCTCTGTACCTTGTGTAAGGTTTCAAAAATTTCAGACAGGAGCACCATCCGGGCGAGGGACAGTGTAAGGACTATTTGAGCCATGAGCACAGGGAATTTTTCGTTAACCTCCCACCATAGGGTCATAGTTGCAGTCTCCAGTTATAATGCGGTTTGCTTTGCTGCCCCTGCTGGTGCCTTATCTTATGTATGTGCTCTCCCTTACAGAAGTGGGAGAGCTTAGTGAAGTGCATTTATTTGATTCAATTCCTATTTTAGAATGTTAACCCTCATTCTGCTAGCGACCGTTATATCCAGAAGTCTCAGGTTCACTGCCCTGTTATAGTTAATTCCAAAGAATGAACAATTACTTATCCCAGTGTTCTCCTTCTGCCTGGCAATGTTCAGAGTTGCCCTGTTTCTGAAATGCCAAAGATGAATTAGGGGCCATGAAAGTGATATAAATCGATTTCTTGTCACTGGTCGAGAGATCAACATAAAGCTATTCCTCACTGAACCATTTATCTAGGTGAAGATGCATATGTTGGTCCTCTGAGATGTACTGGTGTTGCTACTTGATCACAAGAACTGTGTAGGTTCTCCAGCTACCAGAGTGAGGTGTCTCGGCCAAGCTGCATCTGTGACCTAAACAATATTAGAACATTGTAATGTTGGGAGCTCCATTGAAAACAATGGAGTGATCCGGACTTCTATTGGTCGTTAGAAGCCCGAAGCTCCAACATTCAATTGTTGCTGTGAACAAAGGCCTCACGGAGCCAGAGGGGATTTAAATCCCCTCGGACTCCGTGACGCCTTTATTTTATTTGTTAGAACATTCTGCCCTCTAGTGGCGGAATGTTCTAATAGCCTAATAACCCTCTGTAGCTGAGCTATACCGGCATTAAAGTCCCGCTCCCTTGTTAAAGGCCCTCGCCTTCGACTCTGGCCTTTAACGCTAGAGAGGGCCTTTAATGGCCGGTATAGCCCTCTACGGCAGACTATAAGGCTATATTAGAACATTGGAATGTTGAGAGCTCCATTAAAAACAATGGAGTATTCTGGGCATCTAATGGCCGGTAGAAGCCCGGAGGCCTAACATTCCAAAGTTGTTGTTCACAGCTCTTGCTGTGAACAATGGCCTCAAGGAGCCCATTCTGCCCTCTAGTGGCTGAATGTTCTAATATCCTTATAGCCCTCCATAGCTGGGCTATATTGGCATTAAAGTCCCACTCCCTTGTTAAAGGCCCTCGCCTTCGGCTCAGGCCTTTAACGTCGGAGCAGGCCTATAATGCCCAGAATAGCCCGGTTTTAAGGCTATAAAAATGAATGTATAGGTTCCGTCACCGTAGGCAAGTTACAGACTATCAACCGATAAATGACCTTAAGCACCAGTACTGAGGACCCGAGATTAGGTAAGTAGTGAAACTTCAAAATAACTAGCCCTGATGAATCTGCCAAGCATGAAGCGACTGAAACATATCGGCCTTTTATAAAATAGGTATTTACATGCCTTGGTTTAAACAATTACAAAGCCTCTTAATCTCGAAAATGTTGGTGCTGGAAGGTTTCCTGCACATTTTTACTTCTAGGACCACTCTGTTGTCATCTCAAACTCTTACTCTACGCACTCACTTTAACATCCACCGATTTCTTAGGTTAACTTGTAGATAACTGGTTTGGTATAAAAAGGCACAGCAATGCCACAAGCAGATAAGGTGGTGGACCACACCAGTGATGATGGGTCTGTGGTTGAGATGAACCCACAGTCCTTTGCTGAGAACAGGAGGAGGTGTCGTCTTGTTCTGTACATCTTGTATGCAGGATACATGATGCCCCAATCCTGAATATTGGGACAGGCTACAGTTCCTTCCCCATGGTGGCCATAAGCACCAGCAGGACTCCGGCAGTAACAGGCTAGCGAGAGGCAAGGAAGCGTCCCAATCCAGTATTCTTCAGAGGACACCCACCTATGAAGGTTCTATGTACGATTCCTTGTCCAGGATTGTGTAAATCAGCATACGCCAATATTTCACTTGCTTCTACGCCACACTTTCCCTGTTTCAAAGCACGTAGTTGCCCAGATCCCCACCTTTCTTGTGTTCCCACCTAAGAAGCCTATAGTTCCAGTTGCTCATATCACAACAGTGCTAAACATTTGGTCGATAAGGACAAACCACCATTAAGCCAAGGCGAACAGGCACTAATGTCCCTCAAACATTTAATATCAAATGCAATCTCAGACGGAGCAAGTCTTGTATTATATAAACTTTGTTTTCATTTGTTTCCGAATTCTTGGCACGTATCGGACCTTTTTGTCACTCTCTGTCCATTAGCCGATATGTTCTTTAAACAAGCAGAATGCAGAAGTCTGAATTTCCCCTGTAAAAGCGTGGGAAGCTCGAACACCGAGAAGCATTCTGATCTCTAAAATGAATATAGATGTTCCCACTGCGTTGAAAAAAATAGAATCTGCGCAGGATAAACCTGCAACGGTTGTTTATTCATCATGGCTGGGATTTGAGGTTGACATAAGCCCTATTTTTCTATTGCCTTCCGTGCAGCTCCTTAAATCATGATAAATGCACATCAAAATGCTTTTCTCTTTTTGCAGAATATTAGACGGCTGTGTTTATTAATTTATACAGCTGTCAGTCGCTTCTCCCCACCTCTCACTAGGTCTTGTACTGCTACGCCAAGTGCCTGCCTGCCATAGATTTTCTTAGCTGTTCCTGGCAAAGCTCCATTGAAAGCCTGGGATTTATTAGGCTGACGTGGTGCAAAGTCTATTGATTGTGGCCTCTAGGGTAAAAACTAAATAGGGCTGGAGCAACAAGTCAATAACCCCATTGTTGCCGCAGACTCGACTCACTCGTTGAGCTGGATTGTTTTACAGCCGCTAACAGTAATCATGAGCAGATCAGCGTGTTCAACATGCTCATCAGCACTTTGGCGCTCTGGGTCTACCGTATGGGCTCGCCGGCGAGCGCGAGCGGATTAAGATGGCTGTCGAGTTCCTTCATTACCAGCGGCAGCTCTCACTCCATCGCAACCTATCTATCAGAGATCAAGACTTGTCAACATTGACGTACAGTTGGGTCATTTGTTACGTCATTGTTCCATTTACTAATGCGCTGGGATCATTGCGGGACTCAAGGTGTATTATTTTGATAGTGAGGTTCCTGCATAGCTCTGTGCATAAAGCTTGACCTGGTGTAGCTCTGTGCATAAAGCTTGACCTGGTGAATTCATTCACCAGGATGTAGCTGAGCAACGGTGCTTTTTCAACAAAAGGAAATAATTGTTTATTGTCCCTGAAGGTCACACCAGCCTTTTTAATTTCATTGTTTTGATTTTATGTATTATGTTTTAAACAAATTATCATCTGACTTTCAGAAGACTACACTGTCACTGCACAATATTAAATTATGCAGATTCTAAGGATTTTTTAAAACAAATATTACAATTACATTTTGAATTGAGAACAGGAACTGAAAAAAATGTATTTGAAGTGTATGTATAGACCTGTGTGGGCTTGATATTAGGTGGACGAGTGCAGCAAAGTTGACTGCAATATCCATGGTTAGAAAGCAGGCCCATCTCCCTGAGGCCCTATGACATCATCTCCCTAAGGGCGCTTTGGCATCTTGATGATGCTAAAAACAGAATCTTTCATTTTTGACATAGATATTAAAGTCCCCAAAATGAAAACATTCATCATCTGCTACTGCGTTTCTTCCACGTGTCAGAAACTAGCCTCCACAGAAATTTCCTGGGAATATCCTTTGATGTTCATTTCTGTACCCACTCCAAAACACATATGAAAAAGCCTGCCAATCCCTGCTGTTAAACAAACTGAAATCTGTCCTTACACCCAGTTATGGCTGAAGACCTTTAGTTGTTCAGGTTGGACACCTGTAGGTCTCTTCATAAGCCTCCAAGAGGCGTAGCTTACCATACTCCAACTAGCCATTAGTGAGGCATCGAGACAAGTCTTGGGGCATGAGCAATGAAACCACATCTCTTTGGAAACTACTCAGTAAAACTCCAGATCCACTTTAAATACCTGTGTATCACGCATAGGTTCTTGTGCACTGTAATACCAGCATACCTCTAAAAGAACACCACCTCTGCTGGAAGTATTCACTAGGCCCATCACAGCTACTTTTCTGACCGTCTCAAATAGATGCTCACCCGAACCATAGGCTATTATTCCACATGAAAAACACTTTACACCCATAGCCTCGTGTGTGTAATAAATGCCAAGAGTTTCTGCAAGCCCACTTGTTCCTCAAGTCTTCAGTACCTGCCTCCCCCTGTCTACATATGATGTGCAGTAGCAGAGAAGTGATGCCTCCCCACAGTACCTACCTGTATCATCACTGCAATCAATCCTTTAAAAGAACGAATTCCCCAGCCACATTAATAAATGCTGTTACTTTGAAGCAATTGATGAAGTAATAAACTATCTTTTAATGCTCTGGTATGGTGTTAAATACTTTGGGCCTAGCTTGCAACAACCGTTTACAGGCCGAAGTGGCCTACTTTAATTGAATGTGGATTTCTAGAGGGAGGCAATATAAATGTACAGTAGATGGTGGAGCTATGCTTAAACAAATGGCATGTTTCAACATGTGATCAGCTTCAGGTCCTGCACCAGTCCAGGGGACGGTGCTGCATTCATGGACTCCTGATATCCAAATGCATAGATATAAAGGTATGTGGTCATTTGTCGTTTGGACTAGACAAGGAGGAAATAGGATCTCCCATTATAAAGGTAGAAACACTTAATTGAAGATGCCGTATAGCCAGGGCTTTAAGTGGGCTGGGTCTGAGCACCTGGGGTGGCTGAGTGAACTAAAGAATGGTGATGGATTAAACCCAGATCAGTTGACTGGGGGTGAGTGTTTGATTTGTTCAAACGCTCCGTCCATCATCCCCTTTTGTATCGCTTTGTTCGCCCTAAGTGTGGCAGGGTATGCTCAGACGTGAGTCCCTTGTTCACTTGGCCACTGGATTCAAGATAGCCTGGCTGATGAGGATTATGAATCCGAAACCGGACCCAGGATGCTTGTTTCCGGTCCAGGGAAGACATGGCTTGGCAGTTCGGGCTGGACTGTTCCCATGAGGCACAGGGTCAGACTGATTTGCATATAGCCATGTCTAAACTGGGGTGGCTGAGTGAACTAAAGAATGGTGATGGATTAAACCCAGATCAGTTGACTGGGGGTGAGTGTTTGATTTGTTCAAACGCTCAGTCCATCATCCCCTTTTGTATCGGGTCTGAGCACCAGCAGTTTTCTAAAGGGGGCGTAGAAACGGGTCTCTATCGGGCTCTGTTTTGGGTCCTGGCACAGGTGGTCTGTTTTTTTCCGGACTGCAGTGAAAGCAGGTACATCGATGTGTGTGTGCTCACACTGCTCACTTCTCACTAGTGGAGAAGGTATGGCATGACGTCAAGCCAGGTGAACATAGTAGGGGAAGGGAACTCCTTTAAAGAGAGTAATTTTCTCTCTGGATTTCCCTTCTCGAAACTCAGGAGCAGCAACATCGTTGTGGTGTCCCCAGGGCTTTAAGTGGAAGTTTTTTCAGTATTCTGTACAATAATTCATAGTTGCTGCTTATTTATCGTACACAACTAACAACCATTGTCCTGACTTCTTGTAGGTATGATATTACTTGTTTGCAATGACAGAAACAGCAAAATACGAGTCGGGCGGCACACAATGCTAAGCACAGATTTTGGCTTGGGTGTTTTAAGCCACGCCCTGAATTATATTGACCACGCCCCTTTGAAGACGCCCCAGTTTTTTCATCCCACTTAAAGTCCTGCGTATAGCAGCAAAGACCTTGCAGTCTGCAGTGTGCTTGCTGACTGTAACGGTATGGACAGTGTTGGGGTCTCTTTACAGGCTCTTGATCTCACTCTACTCTATTTTCCATTCTTTTTATATTTCATTTCCATTGCCTGTCTCAGCTGGTGAATAGTGGTCATTGGAAGTGAGCATCAGTCGTTCAAAGTAAATACCGCTCCTTGGAATCAGCCTTACTCTCTGAAATTGTGCGAGTTTTACCCACTGGAGTGAAGTCTGCATTCCCAAAACCACCCCCACTTCTCAATGCGTGCTTGTGTGGTGTCTGCTTGAAATCGAGCATTATTTAGGTGATGTCTGACCATGGTGTCTGTTTCCATCCTCTCGGCCTGTACTACAGTAGGGCTCTTGGCTTGGATTATGGCCCTCTTGGTTGCAGTGCCAATGTTATAAAAAATCTGCTCTCCTTGATCATCTTTTTATTTGGCTGGTTTTATCACTCTTTCACTACGATTTCATTATGACGTTGAATGGAGTCACAAATAATGTTGTATTCCTATTGGTTTTAATATTTCTTTCTGGTGTATTTTTGCGCAGTGGGGATTCTCAACACTGTATATCATGAAAAACCTGCAAGGCGGACAGGAGACGAGATGTATTTTAAAACATTGGTACTGAAAACATAAGGACCACCAAATCACAGCTATAAGGTGCCATTATGAGTTGTAATACATCCCCTGATCCAGGGAGGTGCGGCCTTGTGACGTGTTCAGCTCTGAAGCTCGGACGAATATGGGGCATTTCTTTATTATTCGAAAGTAGGAGCCTGGAGCCACGAGGCAATGAGGGGCATGAGCAGGCAAACGAGGCACTGTTGTGCCCACTTGTTGAGGACAAGTGCTGCGGAAAGTTCAAGAGTGGAAGGGCAAGTGTGTGTGTCGTTACCTAGCAATGTAATGAGGCGGCGAGGAGTGCAGGACTGTAGATGTCGAGTCTTTGAGTAGGGCGTCTGAAAGGATACACAAGGGAGCAAGTTTTCGATAGAGTGAGCGAGAGCCGATGTGGATGTATAAATGCAGACATCTACACAAAAAACAAACTTCCCTTTTCCTTTTGTTATAGATGGAAAAGATCGGTGTCTTTAAACCCAATTGTCTACACAGCTAAGACTGGATAGACATACGTTATATTATAAACAGACTTTTACAAGGTCTAATCTTGCCAGGTTACCAAATTTACATAGCAATTTGTATACTGTGCCCCATAGTTAAAAAAAGAAACAAGTTCATAGGAATGTTCTATTTGCCTATTTTATTTGTCAGCAAATTATTTTATCAAAATAGTTAACACAATTCATTAAAAACAATCTTAAATTTTATTAAAACACACTATACATAATAACATTAAGAAAAAAACTGTTGACGCGGGGTTTCGGTGTTCAAAATAATCGTCACCTTCATCTGGACAATGATTTCAAGATTTAAAAACAATCTGAATTGGTACTATGGTAAACCTTTATCAATGGGCTTCAATTGTCGAATAAATCCTTCAGTACACTCAAATTAAAGATATAGTTCGGTACTTATAGATTAATTCTTCTTTTGTAATGCAATTTAATTTAATTACAAATTTCTTGCTTGTGTCATCAATCAATTCAGATATACTTAATGCTTTTTTATATGGATTTCTTAATGCAAGACTGGCGCTAATGACTCTTACACAATTTCTCCTGTTTCTTCACTTTAATGTACTCATAGAAAAAGACTTTTGTCTTGTCATTCCTCCCACTTTTTTTCAATTGTGGTATATGTCCTTACTTGTTGGACCATGAACTGAGGGAGAAGAGTGCCACGAGCAAACGTCCGTCTTGCTAGCCTTCCAGTCTGAATTATAAAGAAGGGTACCTCCCATATTACCTTTTAAATGCAGACATCTACAAAACCATTTGGATATGACAAGACAAAGCTGTCTCCTTTAGAGCTTCACCTAGGAAACAAATTAATTTGCAACCAAAGATCACCTGAAGCTGTCTGAAAACTTGCATGACACCTGTGTGATCGTCTTTGGACTCTGGTAGGAAGTGCTGGGGATTTCCATCTAGCACTTGTAAACACCTCCATCTTGGACTTTGTGATTATGCAGATACTATACGTTGTACGTGCTATTATTGTTGTGCTTGTAGCTCTGTGTGTGCTCAGCATTATTGTTTTTACAAGTAGTTTCACAATGGAACTTATAAGCAGGAAGGTTGCTAAGGACACCCTCAATGGTATCGAATGGGCTCTGCTGCCTTTCATCTTGTCTTTTAAGGTACAGGTAAGCGTCAGCTTCCATTCCTTTTGAGCCCCTTCACGATGAGACCAGCAGCATTACAACAATGTATTTGTTGTCTTAAAGTTCTCCGGCAATTAATGTGATAACGTTCACTACATATTAAATGTAAGGTTCCTCTTTTGTTTGAAAGTACTTTTCATATCATAGGCACACTCCAATGTCATGTTCATTCATACCATCAGCTTTTAGGTCTACCTTGCATCAGCAAAGGCAGGCTGACTCGTTCTGGTCTCATTCTAACCTCGTCGTCGCTGACAACCCCACATAGACTCATTCTTCTGTAACTTTATCATCTCAGCCACATTTCGGCATTTAGATGCATGTGCTGTAAACCCGCTCACTCTAGTATCTCACCAGATATAGCTATTTCAGCCTTGTCACAGTTGTGCAGTTTAAATCCGATGTTTCCAACTGCCCAGGCATGTGCACACCTATGTTTTTTTCTATCTAAGTGCAAATTCATGGATCTGACCTCAATTCCTGCATAGTCTACAGAACTGCCGTTCTGAATTGATCCCTGCCCTTTTAAAGACCAGTACTGCCAGTTCTTTACCTTTAAAAAGTTCTGCCAAGAGTTGTGGCCTTCTCAGGTTCTGGGCAGATCACGGCTATTTAAGACCATTTACACAACACTGTCCCCATAAATAAACAACTGTTGTATAGTTTCATGTTTTTCTCTAACCCTCTGGCCTTACCTCTGCCAGTGGATGCAGCTTATTTCTTAAAGTGGGCACTTTCACTGGTCAACATGTTAGAAACCTGTTCTGTGGTATTATGTCACTCTACAATTAAGGTATTTCTTTATTGGAACTCTTTCCCCCCCTCAACTAATTGTTAAGCACGTTCCCCATGCGAAACAAATTAGCAGGGCAGAATTCACTAGTTTATTGCTTAGTGATTTACTTTAATCAGAACGGAGTGTGCGCTTTTTGTAACTTTTGCGTTCGGCATTGATGGCTAATCAGCTGAGCCAAGTGCACAACTCATTTCTTCTCGCTCGCACTTACAGTGGCTCCAGAGATGTCAATGTGGAGCTAAGATAAAGTCAGAATGTGCTCGGTGCGTAACTCCCTCTCACCAGGAGGGTGTGTCCTAATGCATCCGCCTGAAATTCCTCCATTTTGTTTGCCAGTGATGCGTACAATGCACATCCCAATTGAGGATAGTTGCTTGGCTCATCTGTAGGGCGGACAGATAGAACAGATGATCTGCCCCTGTCAAACAAGGTTGTTTAGTCTTTGATGCTTTCATGCAAATTATCATGAAAACATATCTCTGCAGCAGTGCTGAAAGGGTTGGAATGCCCTACAGCTGTTTGAATAGCTTATCTAGCCAAAGATTAGTTATGTTTGTGGTGGGGAAGAGTAGAAGAAAGATATTAAACAGGCTATTTATTCCCTAGGATATGTAGCAAGTTAGCGACCTTTCGAATGCCAATTTGAGTCCTGGCTGGTGCGGTCAAATTGTTTGCATATTTGTAAAGCTTGATGTTAATTTTGTTAAATACAATGGAAAGTGCAGGGTCGGATGACTTATAAATTGGTACAGAAAGGAGGCATAAACTGGCAGCAATGGTCTGTTTTTCTGAACTCTTAATCATGTGATATATTTACCAAGTGCTAATTCCCCATAGAACATTCATGAATACAGAACCCTTTTAATTGGAATATTATTGTAAAAGAGTGTTAGTGGCAGCTTGACAATGTAGGGATGTGGTACTGGGAGAGGCATGAGCAAAAACCAGAACAATTTGGCAGTCTTTCTGAATAACACTGCAGATATATCATTCTGGGAGTTTCCAGGGGAAAGGCCAAATACTTTAAGTATTATCCTCTATTCGAAGTGTCCTTTGCAGTCACCATCAATTTGATGGGGAAGAATACATTCCCAGCGATGAACAGCTGTAAACAATAACGCTATAGATGGGCTAGCTCCTCGGAGGCAGCGGGAGGGGATACGGTCGACACCGCTGCTCGCTTGGCTGTGCACATGTCCTATTTGTTTTCTTTTGCATGCTGAATGTTTCATTAATCTACAGTGACATGGAAATAGAAATGGCAATGGGATAAAGATGAAATGGCTGGACACTTCTTCAAACAGGCAAATAGCACGTGTGCCGCTTGGCCACCTGTCCCGGCCTAGAATCAATCAAATCTGTGATGATAAACGGCTGTATGTCACACCGGGAAATAGAGTGGAAAGCATTTACACATAGACATGGCCATCTCTGAATGAAGAGCTAAGAGGAAATTCTTAACACCATTCAAACCCAGGACATTGTACACCAGCGTTCACTCAAGAAAACTCGTAATTGATCAGAGACTAGAATTGCACTCATACTCAGTAGACACTGACTGAAGCTCATTGAGGTGAGCTAAGTATATAACACTTTTGAGTCAGTGGTGTAGCAAGGGAGCCATGGGCTCTAACTCAAACACAGAAAATGTCTGTCTCTTCCCCCTTTTGAGTAATAAAGGACAACCATAATTGGGGACCAGTGCATTTACTTCTACTGCACTATCGAGAGCTACACCCCTGATTCGTGTTGAGTCCATTTTGTTGGTATGGTGTTTTCTGGGTAGGGCTATCCGTCATTGAGAACGAATTGGGTTTTATTGAAATTGGAGCTAATTAGGTTCTTAGTGACAATACCTCTTGCTTGTTAAGCTGAAGCATCTCTCTTTAAGATTTAAGCTTGCTTTTTAGGGTTGAGTCTATCCTATTATTTAGTTTACTTATCTGGATTAAGTCTTAACCTTTTAGGGGTGAATCAAGATGTCATTGAGTTAAATAATTGGTACGCAGATTCACGAGTATTGCCCATTAGCAGTGATGGCCAAACTTAGAAATTGGTGTCAAACCTGACATTTCACTCTATGCTTCCAGGATTCAGCTTCATTAGTTAGAAGTCTTACTCGAATATGACTCTTTAATAGTTGGTCTTATTACAATTAACTATTCAAGTTAAATCTGAGGTTTGGAAATTAATAGCGTGATTTAGACTTTGATGGACGGAGGTAAATCTGTTGGTACGACAAAATACTTCCACCACACTGAGGGTCCTCTGCCTGCCAAATTTAGAGATTTCCATTGGTCCAGCAGAAATTTCAACACGTTTGCAGGAACCTCTGTCAATGCACAAGGCCGCACTGGCCATAACAGGCCCCGGGCAATCCCGCGGTGCGCTGCACGGGTGGAGGCCGGTTTTGGGCCCCTGGGGGCCGTTTTTGTTACAGGGCCGTTTTTGCAAAATCGGCCCTGTATCAAAATCGGCCAAAAACCGGCCCCGGCAAAGAGATCTCCGGGACACCTCCAACTGGGGGGGGGGGGGGGGCACTTTGCGAGGGCCGGTTGTGGTTTCCAGTACGGCCCTGTCAATGCAGTCCGTGTCAATATATTGAAATTTTGATGGGATATGCCGTCAAAATGATGGTACCATCTGTCAAACTTTTAACATGTTTTTTTATTTTCAAAAACAAAATTACAAAGCAAGATTTTGTTTTTAAAATATTAAAACTAATAACCGCCTCATACCATGGGAGTTGTCTCCCATGTTGTGGGGACCATTTTGTAGTTTTAACTGGCTCTTTCTGCCAGGCTTTACCTGCCCACTATAAATCGGGTAGGTGGTCGAATCTCCAAACTTCCAACGGCCCTTACTCTGTCGGGCCATTTGAGGAGTATGTCAATGACAGAAACAACAAAACACACAAAGCAGTCTCTGTCACTGACCTACTTAAGGTTTGCCTGTCCGAAAATCGGACTGCCACATTCTTCCGTTTGGTGGAAAGGATACTCCATTGCGATGCGGTACCCTCTCTGCCAAACTCTAAATCAGTCCCTAAGTTTTATTCGTAAAAATCCCTTAAAAATAGCTAATTGAGTGACGTTTTCATTCTGGGTTGCAAAGCTTTTTTAATTTAGAGCCCTCTTACTTCAATTTCTGTGGCGTAACATGTGGTAGCAAAATTTAGGCATCAGATTACCCCACGTTTTACTTCCTCTGACTATTTCCACTGACATTTTTTTCCAGGTTTCACCTGTAAAAAAGTGTCCGGGTAAACGTGCTAATGTGCATGAATTCGGAATCCTCGTGTAGTAGAGACTGGAATTAGGCCCACAATGTGATAGGCCAGTCTTTCTCTGGTATCTTGCCAAAACCTCCTGGCAGTGAAAAGGCAATGTCCATCACTTGTTAGTTCCCAGCCCTCCCGTCAGGAAGCAATCTGACAGACATCCGGGGGCCTGGGTGAGGAGTACTCCGAAGGGCATCTTTTTATCTAATAATAATAAGGCCAGAGTCCAAACGACCTGTATCAAGCGTGACCTGTGATTTACCTTGAAGACATTTTTCCACTGGCACAGGATGGCAAGAGCCACTTGATAAGAGGAGAGGAGTTCTTTTAATACTAAAGTCGCAGTAACAGTGGAAATTGGCTGCAGGAGGACAGCATTTAATAAATGAGCATCTTAGAAAGGTTGATGCACAAAGGCAGCAGCTGCACTCGGCTGCAAACTCCACCCCTGCGCCCCCTCCCTTACTGCCAATACATGCCCGGGATAGCTGCCAGCGGTGTCCACTGCGTCCGCGTGTCATGATTAACAGATGTGAATGTTCGCATTGAGTCGATTAGGTCTTAAGCCCTAATGGGATTTCAATATTGGGAAAACAATAAAAAAGAAGTTACGAACTACATACTTTTAATGGTCTTTGGCTCCGTGGTTAGAGTTACACCCTTTCAGCAACTTTTGTAATCCAATCCCCAGCTGGCTTTGGGGGTAAAAGAAAAGTTATGAGGTGAGTCAAGCTTGTGAGAAACCATTTGATTGATGGGTCTGACAGAGTAACGCTTTTTTATGGCGCTGTTTCCCGCGCCGTCAGGACACGTGCGCAGGCGACGGTTGCAATCCTCTGAGAGGGCTACGTTTGCCATGGTTGCCAGCAATGTCCACGTTCTTCGAGGGGAAGCGAGTCGATAAAGCATGGCGACGGTGCTGTGTGTATGAAGACACACCCGTGGACTTTTATTAACTGCGCGTAATGAGTTCAGAAGGAACCAGCCAGTGAAATAAAAGTGATCGCCTGTGAGCGGGAAACGATGAGTCAGGTTGTGATTGCGGTGACTTTACCAGAACCGTGCTAATAGGACACGATTCAACCGGAAACACGCAGAGAGACTGGCGAAGGTGTAGCTGAAAGAGGACTGGCTTCTGAGTCCTGGTTCCATAGCTGCCAAGGTTCCAGATTGCTATGTGTGACATTTTCAGAATTTTAGTGTAATTAGGAGTGACATTTCAAGGACTATGAGTGACACTGTCTTGCGAGCAAAAGTCTTGCAATTTAGACGAGGGAATCATATAAATATTAGAAATTAGACCCAATTGAGCAAGGGGACACTCTGAGAAGGTCTTAGAACTACTTACTGCAAACGTCTGTGGTGGCTGACTCATAATTAAAATGAAATTATGAAAATGTTACACATAGCAATCTAAAACATCGGTAGCTATGGACATCTGGAAAGCAAGTCACATGGCTCTATTAAGAATTAACACCAAAAAGAGCAAGGACCTGCATTTAGGATGTAGAACCACTAGAGCGAAGCTGTGCAAGAAGTCCTACTGGCAATACAAGACAACAGTTTAGTAGAGAACACAGATCTTTACTGGAACATTCCCCACCAATGTAGAAGAGGTATTGATGGGTGCACATGAGGCATTCAGAGGTGTGGTGGACCTGAGCTTCACCAGAGCCTGCCCTGATGTCCTGGCATAAATATATCTAGTGTCACACAGTGTGCCTGCGTGATCCTTCGATTGACAAGTTACACACCAAGCATAAATACACCAGATGACACTTCTGGCAAAAATGTAAATGTGTTTTCTGTCCATGGGCAAGAAGTGAAAACATGGAAACAGTACAAAAGCAGCATTGTCTGAAGTCTGGTACTGTGTATACCTTGTATTGCTGTTTGAAGCCTGGAGAACCGCAAGTGTGAAAAGACTCCTGAATCCAACACCTAGGCTTCGGATTCAGGCACACACAGGTAAGTGCAAATGTAGTCTGTCTCGGGTGACAGTCACGACGCAATCTGATAAGAGTCTGTGAACTGATGGACTGTAGCTGTTTAGAGAGAGCCCAAATAATAAATAAACCAGGCGAGGAGCTTCACTAAACTCCATGCCGCTCTCTCTGTTTCACATGCGACCTGGGCCTAGACCATAAAGCTATCTCGGGTCCGATGCCATAAATTAATTAGTCAGATGACTCTGGCAGCCACAGTCGGCACATTACGGTCACAGTCAGGCAGGCTGACTGTTATTTAAAAAATTATTTTTAAAATGTCACAGCACTATAATTAAGTGAGTGGTCCTTGGGTCTGGTGAGCTGCCTACTACCACTGCGAGTTTAGTTTAACACTTACTTGCACAAGTTACTAAACTAAGAGAACAGCGCATATTCGGTAGCAAACAAACTGTAAATGTCATTTTAAAAACACAGATTCACTTACAGCACATATGCTTTGGTTAACCCTTCAGGGGAGCTTCTCTTCCTGCTGCAGAGCACTTGTTAAACTAGTCCTACTACCAATGTAAATCTTTTACCCAGGCAGTATTAATTCGAGTAAAAATAGCAAAATAATACTGCCCCACAATGTGCAGCATTATGCCACGTAATTTGGGTTTCATGCCGCATAATCTAGTAAACCCTACTTCATAATGTGGCCCTCCATTGCTGCTTATTGGCCTAGAGTTGCTCTTTCATGCCTATAAGGTTCCGCTGAGCAAAAGCACAGTCCGTAGTCAACTACATAAAAGCACAGTTTAAATGCATTTACTCAAAACACGCAAAGCTGAAATAAGATCCAAACGCTCGATGAACCTTAAGCAAAATTAAAGCACTGCCCACTTCTACTCCTGCCAAGCGACGTTATGCCACAGATAAAGTATGTCTTCTTGCAGTGCTGTGCAGCAGAGCAGAGACAGGCTTTTCCGATGGTGCCCAGCGATGCCCGCAAACATACTTACTGGCTCGAGCCCTAATAAAAGCGCGGCTGCATCATGAACAATAAAGACAACGTAACGGACTTCATTCAGTGTACAGTGTGAGTGTGACAACACAGTGTTATTAAAGTGGCAGCCAGGCTGCCTAGCCAAGTAACTTACTGTCTCTGTTGTGCATGAGTTCGGAAGCATGCACCCGGCGGACATGTGTCAGTGACTCCTCCACTGGTGTCTGAGCGAGTTCTGTCCGCCGGTGAGCCGCACCACCGTCGCACTCCGGAGCGCCCGAGGCCTCTCACGCACCATGCTGATGTTGCCGATGACGGTATTACAGAGCGCAGCGCACTGACTGACTTATGAGGACGCAGGCCTGGACACGGACAGGACTCAGTGACTGCCTGTCGGCGCACGGCAGGCTTCTCGGCCCGGTGACATCAGGCGGCCTGGGCTGTAGTCTGAGTGGCTCAGCCGCGCCACGAGCAGGAATTTCAATGCGGCTATTAAGGTACATTTGTAACAGAAGTGCACAAGATCAACTCAACTGTTACTCACTGAGCCTGTGCTGGTGTCAGCGACCGTGAGGGCAAGTCTGCATGGAGCAGCTGAGCCGCCGCAGGTCATAGCCGTGCGCTCTAGCAGCCGGGTGTGGCCAATTACTTCAGCGCTGGTACACGAGTCAGTGGCATTAAAATGCGTGACAATGCATTTCAGTGCGGTGATGCGGAACACCCCACTGAAATGCGTTAGAGTCACGCCTGATGCGTGATACTTGGCTGGCATGTGGTTCTGGTTCAGCTTCTTGCAACCCGCACTCTAGTTCAGTGGCCAGTACCCCTGCACTGAGTTCAAAGTGATATTCCTGGATCCTGCACATACACAGAATTATGTGGCCACTCACCTCAGGCTGCATTTGTTGGAACAGTTGATTCTGCACTCGACAAGCCTTCGTGTATGCTTCGACATTCAGCATCTTCACTCAAAGTCATTTTACTGCGAAAAAGAACAGAAGAACTTAATATGCTGTATAAAAGTTTTTTAACAAACACTTGTAATGCTTTGTATACGATGTCTTCTGTTGACCACAGCGTGAGATTTCCCAATCGTCACGTGGTATTGATATCCTGTTTCCTGCGGGCAGTGCTCATGGTTCCATATACTAAAGCTACCAGAGGGGCCATTAAACAGCTTCACATCTTAGAAATGTCACAGTGCCGCTGTTCGCAACATCGGGCATGCACCAGGTTCTAGTGCTTAACATATACCTTAAGCATCAACCATGTCTGTTTCAACACATACCTTGCATCCCCTGCATTCACATTAACATTATCCTTTATATTTTACCCTTGTGATTGGCTTGACCTATAAAGCACCATTTCCTTACACTACCTATTATTGTACTCTCTTGTTTATCAGTCACCGACCATTAGTGGTGCTGGAAATCTTCATTGTCTTCTTTTCGGCACCATCACTCAGTATCGCAGCATTTTGGACTAGTGCTCCCTTCCATGGGTACATGCATCCGGTCTCTTCCTTGCATCATTAGTTACAGACTCTGGGCCTCTCTTGGCGTATGATTTTCGGCAGAAAAGAGATACCTTCAGGAACATATTCAGAAGACCGTGCTTCACCTCCTCCTACAGTCCAGATGCTTTATGAACAGGGGTTCCTCAACCCGTACATTGTCACAAATCCATACCATCATTCCAAGCCACATATCTAAACCACTAAGTCATATGGAAACAAAGGCATTCATTCAGAGGTGGTGGTAAGATGGGTGCAGATAACATTTGTTTTGTTTCCATGCAAAAAAAGGATTAATATACACAAATTGCTTTATTGTCCTTTTTACAGTTATCATATTTCCTATTACTGCAAATGTTGTTAGTACCAGCCAAAAGCTGGCAGTAGCAACTGACCCAAAGCACAGAAGGAAGGATGATTTGGGTTCAATTCTGCATATTTCTTGGTATAACTACTTTCACCTGATTTTTCAGTTGCATATTAACATTCATTTGTACAAATGTGATAATTTATACATTTCACACTGGGCTTAATGTATGAAATGTTTAATGCCTTTTTTCTTATAATTTCGTCCCTATTTATGGTGACTGAAGCTGAGCAGTGAAAGGTTATACAGCTAACGTGTGTTTCACCCCTTTGTGGTGCGCAGTCCTCGGGCTTTCTCAAGCCTTGATCTGATTGGTGCTTCCATGGTCAGAAATCATTGAATTCTGTTTCCCTGCTGCTACGTCCGTCAGCCTTTTTTATATCTTAGTTGCAACTACAAGTAAGGAATTGGTTGGGGCGGGGCCTAAAGGCACCTCAAGTATAAAACCAATTTGTGTAATCCAGTGTGTTCCGCTATTAGGAAGAAAGGCTTTTGCAGAAAACGTCAGTCCTGGAATAGTTGTCTATACTTCCCTTGAAGCTGATAAAACCTTTGTGGCAATACTTACTGAATGCTTCTTATGGGTGGAAGGATTTTTTTTTTTACTTCTATACTCACCACTCACCTTTAGCAGTTTTGTCCTTTTCTGGAACTTGTCGATAAGTTCCAGCCTCCTTTGTAAATGCTAAGATAAGAAGAGTCGGTTTGTTGAGCCCACAGACTGCTGGCAAGTGCTAGTCCCTTTCAGATGAAGCAGTAGCTCCTTCCATTGCGGCCAGCAGGTGGTCCTCAACCCAACACCCTGACTGCAAAGCAAGACAAGTCCAGCCCTGACAGTAAAGCCGGTTAGCACTTCAATGCAAAAACTCCTGCTTTGGAAGATGAAGCAGCAGCTCCTGGAGGAACGAACACCCAGTGCTCCAGTTTGCTCTCTTTTACCCTTCCTCTAAGTGATCTCCTCACATTCCAACATATATCACTCTATAGAACCTGGAAACCTGTTTGCATAAATGACTGTCATTTTTAACTAATCATTGGTATGTCATGGCACTGAATAGTATTAATTTGCATATAGATGGAGCTGGGAGTAGTCTAATGGTTGTTGTTGACAGTCTGTGTAGGGGGTTGTGCATTTACAGGCCTCACTTCTCCACTGGACAAAAAAAGTGCAAATCTATTCAAATGAAAACGAAAACAATGTTCCTCAGCTCCTTTACTGGGCGAAATTGGGAACACTGAAAAAAGGTGATAATAAGTAATAATCTTTGTGCAGTAAAGTGGACATTAAATTAATTTATAAACTAAGTCTTCCGTTGATTGTCGCCTTTCACTATCCTCCTCAAGGCAGGAACAAATGTGTGCAGGCTTTAGATCGATAATTGTGTGTGTGTATATATATATATATGTATGTATATATATACTAGCAGCCTGTCCTGACGTTGTCCGGGGAAGAAATCGAATGTCTGCAATGCTTTCAATTTGCAAGGCAATTTATTTTTTAAACTAACTCTGAATCGCCCCATCACCGGGCTCAGGCCCCGCGTTTAAAAAAAAACTTACTCAGAATCGCCCATCACCCGGCTCAGGCCCCGCGTTTAAAAAAAAAAAAACGTACTCTGAATCGCCCCATCACCCGGCTCAGGCCCCGCGACTCAGAATCGCCTCATCACCCGGCTCAGCCCCCGCAGAAGATTGCGTCCACTCTGAAGCCATGGCCTCAATGCAATATGGGAACGTTTGTGTCCGCTGCAGACTCGAACGTGTTTGTGCGCTCCACCTGATGCTCCGCTCCAGCCGGCGGCAATTAGATGCCCCACATCGCGTCAACATGCAACGCCCACAACAATGGTAAATGCAATGCCCACTTGTATTGGGACGACGCCCACTCGTATTGGGACGGCTCGGCTCCATCCGACGGAAATTACACGCCCCACATCGCGTCAACGGCCAACGCCTACAACAATGGTAAATGCAACGCCCCCTCGTAGTCCCAGCAGGCCGCGCCCATCGCTCTATGCACATGCCCATGCACACGCCCAAATGGTAAATGCAACTCCCCCCTCGTTTCGGGACGGCAGTCCCAGCATGCCACGCCCATTGCTCCATGCACACGCCCATGGCTTTCCAGCAGAACGCCTATGCCCACAACGGACTACTTTTCCCCTAATGTTCTTTCTTTGGCCCACTGTTGCGGTAAATGCCACCCCCCTCTCACTTAGCGCGGGGACACGCCGAGATGGCGTAACCATGCGCTTTATAAAGAAGAAAAAAAATGTATGTGGTGGCCAGCTGTATAGCCTATGTCCGTCTGCTGCAACTGTCCTTTCCAATGCTGTATTGGGTGTTGTGATTGGTGCTGTGGTTCCTGAGATTACCCGCCTCAGAGGTTTGGGCTCTCTCTTTATTATATTAGTATAGATATAGATATATATGTGTGTGTGTATATATATATATATATATGTGCATGTATATATATATATATATATATAAACCTCCAATGCCCCTCTGGCAGAAACGCACACGGACACTGCACTGGAACAAGTCCTTTATTGGGTCAAATGCCGCCCATATGCAGACAGCATCTGCAGCTTCGTCGATAGCTCCTGACGCGTTTCGAAGCAATGGTGCTTCTTTCTCAAAGGCTCGACGTCATCATATTTTGCACAGGCACACCTCCATTAAGGATTCGAGAAAGAGTCACGCCCTCGGATGGACAGGGAATTCTGGTTCTCGTAGTGTGTCAGTTATCACCCTGGATGGGTGTAATTACATTTTTGCCGCTTCTGCACATTCAAAGCCCTCCGATGGGCCTCCACATATCGGTGCATTAAAATCCAAGAGCAATGTCTCACAAATGAAGCCGGATTGAATACCAAGCCCCGTGACACCCAGTCCTCACGGGTTGGTGCGCTTCTCGCGGCGAGGGCCGCCGCGTGTACATAAACCTCCAATGCCCCTCTGGCAGAAACGCACACGGACACTGCACTGGAACAAGTCCTTTATTGGGTCAAATGCCGCCCATATGCAGACAGCATCTGCAGCTTCGTCGATAGCTCCTGACGCGTTTCGAAGCAATGGTGCTTCTTTCTCAAAGGCTCGACGTCATCATATTTTGCACAGGCACACCTCCATTAAGGATTCGAGAAAGAGTCACGCCCTCGGATGGACAGGGAATTCTGGTTCTCGTAGTGTGTCAGTTATCAGCCTGTGCAAAATATGATGACGTCGAGCCTTTGAGAAAGAAGCACCATTGCTTCGAAACGCGTCAGGAGCTATCGACGAAGCTGCAGATGCTGTCTGCATATGGGCTTCAAAAAGGGGGGTGGTGATGGACAGAGTATCTGAATTAAGCAGAGCACTCCTACCGAGTCAAACGATCAGGGCTTGATCCATCACCGTTTTTTAGCTCACTGCACCATCCCAGTTCAGAACCTGGCTACATGCAAATTAGTCTGGCCCTGGCCCAGTGCATCATGGGAACAGGGCAGACCAAACTACCAAGCCAATTCTTTTCTGGAAAGGAAACAAGCTTCCGGGGACCGGTTTCTGGCATTGCAGCCGTCTTCGGCCCGGCATGCTTGAATCCTGATGGTGCAGTGAGCAAGGGACTCACATCTGAGCATACCCTTCCACACTTGTGGTGGCTAAAACGATTCAAAAAGGGGGGTGGTGATGGACAGAGTATCTGAATTAAGCAGAGCACTCCTACCGAGTCAAACGATCAGGGCTTGATCCATCACCGTTTTTTAGCTCACTGCACCATCCCAGTTCAGAACCTGGCTACATGCAAATTAGTCTGGCCCTGGCCCAGTGCATCATGGGAACAGGGCAGACCAAACTACCAAGCCAATTCTTTTCTGGAAAGGAAACAAGCTTCCGGGGACCGGTTTCTGGCATTGCAGCCGTCTTCGGCCCGGCTTGCTTGAATCCTGATGGTGCAGTGAGCAAGGGACTCACATCTGAGCATACCCTTCCACACTTGCGGTGGCTAAAACGATTCAAAAAGGGGGGTGGTGATGGACAGAGTATCTGAATTAAGCAGAGCACTCCTACCGAGTCAAACGATCAGGGCTTGATCCATCACCGTTTTTTAGCTCACTGCACCATCCCAGTTCAGAACCTGGCTACATGCAAATTAGTCTGGCCCTGGCCCAGTGCATCATGGGAACAGGGCAGACCAAACTACCAAGCCAATTCTTTTCTGGAAAGGAAACAAGCTTCCGGGGACCGGTTTCTGGCATTGCAGCCGTCTTCGGCCCGGCTTGCTTGAATCCTGATGGTGCAGTGAGCAAGGGACTCACATCTGAGCATACCCTTCCACACTTGTGGTGGCTAAAACGATTCAAAAAGGGGGGTGGTGATGGACAGAGTATCTGAATTAAGCAGAGCACTCCTACCGAGTCAAACGATCAGGGCTTGATCCATCACCGTTTTTTAGCTCACTGCACCATCCCAGTTCAGAACCTGGCTACATGCAAATTAGTCTGGCCCTGGCCCAGTGCATCATGGGAACAGGGCAGACCAAACTACCAAGCCAATTCTTTTCTGGAAAGGAAACAAGCTTCCGGGGACCGGTTTCTGGCATTGCAGCCGTCTTCGGCCCGGCTTGCTTGAATCCTGATGGTGCAGTGAGCAAGGGACTCACATCTGAGCATACCCTTCCACACTTGTGGTGGCTAAAACGATTCAAAAAGGGGGGTGGTGATGGACAGAGTATCTGAATTAAGCAGAGCACTCCTACCGAGTCAAACGATCAGGGCTTGATCCATCACCGTTTTTTAGCTCACTGCACCATCCCAGTTCAGAACCTGGCTACATGCAAATTAGTCTGGCCCTGGCCCAGTGCATCATGGGAACAGGGCAGACCAAACTACCAAGCCAATTCTTTTCTGGAAAGGAAACAAGCTTCCGGGGACCGGTTTCTGGCATTGCAGCCGTCTTCGGCCCGGCTTGCTTGAATCCTGATGGTGCAGTGAGCAAGGGACTCACATCTGAGCATACCCTTCCACACTTGTGGTGGCTAAAACGATTCAAAAAGGGGGGTGGTGATGGACAGAGTATCTGAATTAAGCAGAGCACTCCTACCGAGTCAAACGATCAGGGCTTGATCCATCACCGTTTTTTAGCTCACTGCACCATCCCAGTTCAGAACCTGGCTACATGCAAATTAGTCTGGCCCTGGCCCAGTGCATCATGGGAACAGGGCAGACCAGACTACAAAAGCCAATTCTTACACTGGGAAGGAAACAAGCTTCCGGGGACCGGTTTCTGGCATTCCAGCCGTCTTCGGCCCGGCTTGCTTGAATCCTGATGGTGCAATGAGCAAGGGACTCACATCTGAGTATACCCTTCCACGCTTAGGGTGGACAAAATTATTTACAACAAGGGGTGGTGATGGACAGAGTCTCTGAATTAAGCAGAGTACTCTCACCCAGTCAAGAGATCAGGGCTAGATCCAACACCGTTTTTTAGCTCATTGCACCATCCCAGTTTCAGAACCTGGCTGTATGCAAATTAGTCTGTCCCTGGCCCAGTGCATCATGGGAACAGGGCAGACCAAACTACAAAAGCCAATTCTTACACTGGGAAGGAAACAAGCTTCGGGGACCGGTTTCTGGCATTCCAGCCGTCTTCGGCCCGGCTTGCTTGAATCCTGATGGTGCAATGAGCAAGGGACTCACATCTGAGTATACCCTTCCACGCTTAGGGTGGACAAAATTATTTACAACAAGGGGTGGTGATGGACAGAGTCTCTGAATTAAGCAGAGTACTCTCACCCAGTCAAGAGATCAGGGCTAGATCCAACACCGTTTTTTAGCTCATTGCACCATCCCAGTTTCAGAACCTGGCTGTATGCAAATTAGTCTGTCCCTGGCCCAGTGCATCATGGGAACAGGGCAGACCAGACTACAAAAGCCAATTCTTACACTGGGAAGGAAACAAGCTTCCGGGGACCGGTTTCTGGCATTCCAGCCGTCTTTGGCCCGGCTTGCTTGAATCCTGATGGAGCAAGGGACTCACATCTGAGTATACCCTTCCACGCTTAGGGTGGACAAAATTATTTACAACAAATAAGGGTTTTAGAACGTTGGCATTTTCTTGTTCTAACTGTCTGTGCCTAATGCTAGTGCTCTGGGTCACATGACTGTGAATGGCTCTGCTGTTGGGATTTATGTATTCCTTCCAGTGACAAAAAAGGGATTAGGAATGGACAGAGGGAGAGGGGTTGGCCTAACGGCTAAGGCGCTCAACCTCGGACCTGGGGATCTGGGTTCGAGTCTCGGTAACGACGCCAAAAACCCCCTGTGATTCTGGGCAAATCACTTAATCTCCCCGTGCCTAAAATGAAAGTGTGTCCTCATGTAACGTAACTGGTGCTATGTAAAGCGCTCTGATAACTGATTCGGTTCGGTTCTAGTTCGCGCTATATAAGACTCTGCAAAACAAAAACAAAAAAAAGACAGGATGGGCTATCCTGTCAGGATGGTTGGAGGCAGAGCTGTACCCATCCTCACTTACATTTCCAAGGGCTTTGCCTCCAGCACACAAAAAGTCCACATTTGTATAGCGCACAATCACCCGTAAGGGTCTCTAGGCGCTGGGGGCCGTCGGGAAGATTAAGCGAGCTATTGCCCAGGGACAGACTAATTTGCATATAGCCAGGTTCTGAACTGGGATGGTGCAGTGAGCTAAAAAACGGTGATGGATCAAGCCCTGATCTGTTGACTGGGTAGGAGTGTCTCGATTAACTCAGATACCCTGTCCATCACCACCCCCTTTTTGAAATTAGTCTGCATATGGGCGGCATTTGACCCAATAAAGGACTTGTTCCAGTGCAGTGTCCGTGTGCGTTTCTGCCAGAGGGGCATTGGAGGTTTATGTACACGCGGCGGCCCTCGCCGCGAGAAGCGCACCAACCCGTGAGGACTGGGTGTCACGGGGCTTGGTATTCAATCCGGCTTCATTTGTGAGACATTGCTCTTGGATTTTAATGCACCGATATGTGGAGGCCCATCGGAGGGCTTTGAATGTGCAGAAGCGGCAAAAATGTAATTACACCCATCCAGGGTGATAACTGACACACTACGAGAACCAGAATTCCCTGTCCATCCGAGGGCGTGACTCTTTCTCGAATCCTTAATGGAGGTGTGCCTGTGCAAAATATGATGACGTCGAGCCTTTGAGAAAGAAGCACCATTGCTTCGAAACGCGTCAGGAGCTATCGACGAAGCTGCAGATGCTGTCTGCATATGGGCGGCATTTGACCCAATAAAGGACTTGTTCCAGTGCAGTGTCCGTGTGCGTTTCTGCCAGAGGGGCATTGGAGGTTTATATATATATATATATATATATATGTATGTATGTATGTATGTATGTATGTATGTATGTATGTATGAATTGTAGGACACAGTTCTTAATTTTAGCCGATGATTTCCGGTGCTTGGTACCAGCACTTATTGCCAACACCTGTGCTTGTGACCGTCTGTCACAAGGTGGTGCTGTCTGGCTAATTTAAAGATGACCAGAACAACAGTTAATTATTAATCCAATATACATTAAAAATTACTATAACCTGCCGCCCACGCCATTCTTATTGCTTTGGGGGCCTGAAGTAGCCTGAATTGTCACACTTGTAAGAGTGTTCTGCTTAGTAGTAGTTGTTACTATCATTGGCAGCATGGCAGGGGCAATGTGTGGTACAAGCTACAGTGGCCTCCTGACGAGAGTTTGGGCACTTATTTTTCTACAAATTAAGCACTGGTAGGACAATATTACCTTCTCAATGTACAACAAGTTATAAAAATGTTGTTACATTGTTCGAAAAGACATCGTTATTCGCACAATCAATAAATATTATCAAAATAAATGCCTGCAATCAAAGTTTCTCTGGCTGTCATGTCACACTACGCAGCCTTGTTTATTGGCGCACCGACATTTAATAGAGCCAGCCGTAGCCTTCTGGCAGTGGTTTGGGCACCAACACTCTGTTTTACAAATTAAGCCTCTGCCTTTACAATTTTGCACCTTTCTATCGTGAACATCTTCTCTCCGTCTTCATGTACTATGCGAGATTTAACAAGGAAAGAGTCCTGGTTTATGCCCTTCTTGCCCCTGCATGGGCCTTGAGTTGTCCTTTCTTTGGTTTGGGGATGGGATGGGTTTACTTGCTCTCAGCCCTTCTTTCTGGAGGCATGTTTTGGTCTACTTTATCTTCTAGTGACTTAGCATCCGGACTGCAGGATTCATTTTCTAGGCATGGCAGTGTTTGTCCCGTGTTTATAGAACCAGCTAGTTTTCTAACTTCAGAGCTGCTGGTAAGGGCATGTTTATCGACACTCCCCTTATTTAGGGTAGACATGTGCACTAGCTTTAGCAGCGTTCCTGCGTGGTGCTTTCCACTATCAGATTTTCTTGCAGTTTCTGTAACCCACTGTAGTAGAAGGGCTTTTTCTCATTTTCTGACCCTCAGTTGCTGTGCTTTAAGGTTGCATATTTTACAAGATTTCAAGAGGCGTAGGAAATGTACAGCGCTCATATCTATTGTGATAGGTGTAGAGTAGAGTCTGAAGCTTTATGAACCTAAGCACATATTTATATTCACAACTGCAGTAGTTTATTATTGACCCAGGCAGTACAGATGGGCCTTCTTGCAGTGTGCGAGGCAGGTGAGTCATTTGCAGCTGACCATAAGCTTTTGAGGCACTTTTTATTGACAGTGAGGAATTTATTTCGAATTGAAAACTTTGTGCTGCTAAATCTATAGAGAAAAGCAACAGCTTATTATGTTTTTTTGTGTTGGGGGAAACCTGTATCACCCTTGAACGCATTTTCTTTTAGACAAGGTTCCTCCCGAATTGACAATATGGGTTCCAGGGTACTGTCAGTTATGACAGTATTTCCTGGTGGCTGCTCCTCTCGAATTTTCCATGGAATATGTTTGGAGTTTCTGAATAGTTTTCGAAGCTCTTCAGAGTAGATTCCTCAGAACCTGAGACTCACTTTGGGCCTGATTTTGGCTTTGTCCGACAGTACAATATCTGTTAGGGTGGCTGAGAACATAACCCCTGTTAACCTAATTGACTACCGCCCGCCATATTTAGAGATGACCACCGCTCCAGCTATCATCTCTGTACCTGGAAAGGAACCATCACAGCAGTGGCCTTCAAGGTATAAAAGTTCGGTAGACGGCTGTAGTTGGTTTTGAAAGCCTTTCACCAAACGTTTAAACTTTTGAGATTTTTCAGAAATAAACTCCAAATGTGGGAGTTTGTTTCTGGACATTAATAACTAAAGGAACCCCACTCCCTGGGAGTCTTCTCTGATGGCGTGAGGTACCTTATTTATTTTTTCCTATTGGCCAGGAGGTACAGAAAAAAGGGCATTACACTCCCCACCATTAATAGGGCAGGGGGTGTGGTGCCCTTCCTCTAACGCCCCAGACTACGTCGGGACCTTGGAGGAAGCTTTCTGTCGATGGAACAAATAGAGACTCCATCAACAAAAAGCTTATGGTTTGCCTGTCTCTAAATGAGGCAGGCAGAACCAGGGTTTGGGAGACATGGCAGATTACCTTGTCCGCCAAACTCTAAATCAGGGCTGTAGTTTATGATGCTCTCAGTGCTGCAGATGGACTCGCCTAACTTTTTGGAGTTAACCTCAACAGATTAAGTAATCATCCACCTCGAACTTCTCTAGAGATTTGCCCATGAACTAGTCATTGACTCAGCTGACATTTTCTAACTTGCCAGGTCATTCTTTTTCTCTTCATGGCTGATACCTTCTTTTATGATCAGTCTGTAAACCACTTAACTCTCACTAGTTTTTCCTCAGAGTTAAGACACAAAGTGCTGCCCCCCTAGTGTTCTTGTCCTCGCTTTAACCTGTGTACTTTATGATTTCATTACTTTGTGTGCAGCAACTGATTACAACTCATCTGTGGCTGAATGGTCTGAAAAGAATGCAAAGCAATTCATGACTCTGTCAAAAAATGTCATCTTTCTCGGAAAGTTTAATTCAGATAAGTCGTTGATAGGAATGACTTTTTGATGCTATAACTCTGTCCAGTCGCGGCTCGCATGACTTGTGGGTGGGGGGAGCTGGGGTTGCGTGGGGGTTCGCACGGGGGGCGGTGGACGATAAATTTTTTTTTTAAACTTACCTCACCGGGTCCTGCGCCACCTCTGCTGCTGGCCGGGTCCCACGTTTTCCTGCTGCTTCAGATCAGGAAGCAGGCATCATCCCTCCCCTCCTCATAGCCAATCACAGCGCTGCAATGGCAGAGTTGTGATAAGTGTGGACGCCGCCTAGCTGGGCGCCTGTAGGGGGGCCATTTTCTCTATGTAGGCATCGCATGACTAATTTGGTCGGCCCCAGAGGGCCAACCATACAGTCAGGGCCCACAACAGTGGGCAAGCCACTCCTCCCCTACCCGCCCGCCGCCAACCAGGCATACCATCCCGCCCGCCCCCAACCATGCAAACCGTTCTGCTTTCTTGCAGCGCGAGAAGCAGAAACATAAAATGGTATTTAAAATACCATTTTATGTTTCTGCTTATCGCACTGCGAGAAAGCAGTGAGGCAACACTCCTCCGCCCTAATGGAGGAGATGCCTCTGACTCTGTCTAACTTTGTATATAAAGATTCCCGTTTAGGCTATTGCTCTCCCTCTTGCTTTCGGTCAAGCAAAAGAAAAATCAGGATTATAATATGAAGGGCCTCCACTAGATGGACGCCTGGTACCTTGATTGTCCTCTGTCTACAGTCCTAAGTCATGGATTTAATACTGGCTGTTGTTTCAGTTCCACTGCTGCATAGTACTTGATGATCAAAATATTCGCAAGTTTGTAGGGATACAGTTTACTAAACATCATCACCATATGTCCAGTCGCGGCTGGTCCCACGAATCAGTAGGGCCGGCCAAACATTCATGTGGACTTAGGAGGGTTCACCACTCCTGCCCCCTGCGCAACCCAGCCCCGTCCCACAAAACTGCCCCAGTACAGAAAAATAATTTGATGATACCATTGTGTTACCTTTTTATTTTTATTTTTTTGCCATGCTGAAAGGCAGAGGGGCAACGCTTCGCCTTAGCGGAGGAGCCGATCTGCATATGTCCAAATCTAGAAGAAAAAGACACCCAAACAACTGATAATTACCTTCAGAGACAAAGGCTAAGTGTTGCTAAGACACCTTCCTAGAATCTTAATCCAGGCTATGCTTGTAGGGTCCATGTATTTCAGTGCGCTTTGCCTATGAGCGGCAGATTGTGCTTTTTTATACCCCATTTGTGTAGAGAGAAAACTATGCTATCCAAAGAATATTCAAAGTACCCCATTCTGCCTAAAACACCACACCCACCCTGCAAATCTTGTTACTTAACACAAGATCTACAGAACTAGTAAATAATGGGACTTTTCAAACTGCCCCTGCTTCTAGGGTAGGAGGCACATTTTATCCACAAGGTACTTTCTGGACGAATAAAAGACTAGAAGCCACTTCTGCCCATAAATGTGAGTGCCATTACATTCTTAAAATAGCAGGAACGTCTTCCCCAGAAAGTCACTGAACTTGTCAAAAGGAGTAATCTTTCTCAGACAAGGCTGTGCTTGGAAGTTCACAAAGCACGCAGAGCAACTGTTTTCTGACCCTTCAAATTTGTTCCCACATTGGGAAAATTGTCCACAAAGCTGAGATTGATTGCAATTTGTAGCTTTAATGAATTCCCTTTCCTGCGCATTCCTCCACACTCTTTGGTGACAGAAGGGAATTAATCGCCAGAGTGGCACACAACACCATTTATTTGGGACGTACACCATTCACAACACCAGTTCCTTTTTTCAGTGCTCCACACGTTTAGGTCAAGACTTCCCTTAAAGATTTTTTCCAAAATGTATTTTGTTTATCTGCTTGTAGATCTTGGATCCCTATTGTTGACCGCAATCACCCTAGGGTCAGGAAGTGTTGTTGATGCTGACCTGCACAGTGACTAGTGACAGAGTTGTTGATTAAATGGACCATATGTACGTGTGGGGTTGCCTAGAGGTACCCAACTCTCAGTTGCAATTTATTGCAATGTACCTTTAGTGCTTGGTTTGTCTGGGAAACATAAACACTTCTATGAATAAAGGCTCCGGCACTGCTATCTTTGTGCCATATTCAAATTTTTATTACACCGCCAGGTACTCTGCGTTAGTAGGGGCCAACATAGTTATAAAAGAGATGGGACGGCCAACCAGAATGAGTATTAAAGATGTCTGAACCATCTAGAGAACAATATTCACATAGCTGTGTTCGGCCTTAACAGCCCTCGTTTTATGTCAATTTGATCAGGCCTGGGGACTCTCAGACTGTTTCCTCTTGGTCTTCTTAAATGGTTTAGACTTGCATTCATCAATTTGGTGGGGCAGAGGTGGAGGCAATTGGCTGTGTTCTTTATTGTGTTCATCCAGAGAACAGCTTGTACCTGGGTTATCTTCCTGATAACTGTAGCTAGGTGGGAGCTCTGTGAAGGGCCCACCACCTAGAAAAGGACATTTCTTCCTCTTAACCTCTTTTATCCACATGGGATGTTAGCGCCACACGTAGAGCATATGCCCCTTACTGATGAAGAAGAACCTAGGTACTGGTCTTCGGAGAATATGAACCTCCTGTGATAAAAGTGCATTTTGAGTAGAAGTGACAAGGATGATGAATTTGTGGGCCTCTTTTGAATGCTGGTCTCTATACTGACCTGCGAGATTAATTAGAATTAGACACATCCCTATATATAGGTGAGCTTTCCATTTCATGTCCTTTCCTTAATCAAGGAGAAGGAAAATAGGGCATATAACAAGCTTACAGAGCTCCAGGACCCTGCCAGCCAGCTATCAGTCCTTTCAGCGAGGCACTTACCAAACCTCATACATCTGGCATCAAGTAATTTCATGTACCCGAGACCACATCCTTCTGTAGGTTGAGCTGATCCTGGAGACAATGGCGGTCTAGGATCAACTAAATCTTGCCCAAAACGTTTTGCCTCTGGGTGACATGACAGTGAATCAACAGATTTCTCAACATTGGACTAAAAAATATTTTGTCTTTGGTTCAGTGTCTCTAATGTTTGCAGGTAGATATACAAATAGTCTTTGTGAAAAGGCCAAATTAGTCTCAGTACACCAGCCTGACCAGATGGTCTTTCTGTCTGATGGTGGCTTCAAAAAAGATTCTTAAACTAGGATTCAATTTTGTGGATGCTGTTGCAAAATCTGTGTGTACTAGTGTAGTGTGGTGCTTTGTTGCCACACATGGGTGAGATCGCCTGGATTTTCAGGCAATGTTCAAGCTAGTCTGATTGACATGCTCTTATGACGAAAGGCTGTTTGCGGATAAGGCTGATGAATCATTGGAGATGTTTAAATGGCACACTGATTTTATTAAAATGGTTGCATGAATCATGAGTGAGAAGCCAAGCTCTTGGATGGTAAAGCGATTTTCTGAGTTGCAGGCATTAAGCTGTTTCATTGCCATCTTACACCTTGGTGTTTCAAAATAGATGTGGTGTATCAACAGGTTCAGCACCCAGCATGTCTCTGTTTAATCAGAGGGCATGGATTTCAGTAGTTGTTCTATGTAGAGGAAGCTCAGTATCGCTGAGAATGTAGGAGAAAGTATCATCCATAATGCAAAGATTTATGGCCCTGTGTGATCGCTACTACTGAGAATCCTGAGATCCTGGAGAAAATCTTATGACCTCCAGGCCAAAATACTATACAGAATAGCTATCAAATCTTACCATAAACTGGTGCGCAAGACCAGAGCAGCACACTATTCCAGTCTGATCACCACTAGTACTAATCGTAGCAAAACGATATTCTCCCTGCTAAAGGACCTGACTACTCCACCAGCAGATTGTAGCAATATTATCTCCTCTAATCTACACTGTGAGGAGTTGGCGACCTTCTTCCTGAGGAAAGTCGAAGACATCTATCTAAAGTTTGGGCATAATACTTCCCGCAGTGTCTGCAGAAGGGACGCTTTGCATGCCTGGAGCTACTTAATTTATCTCTCTCTACTGCGATAGTGCCTAAATCATGGAAGCATGCGAAAGTGGTCCCTTTGCTCAAAAACCCTCTCTCGACTGCTCCAAATTGGAAAACTACCACCCAATTTCACTTCTTCCGTTTCTGTCTAAAATTTTGGAAGCACATGTGAATTCCCCTCTAAAGCAATTCTTAGAAACCAATAACATTCTTGACAGCTCACAGAACGGTTTCCGACCACGGTATAGTACCGAGTCGGCCCTGTTAGCTGTGGTAGAGCATCTCAAGTCCTCGCTAGATGCCGGCAGCACGTCTGCCTTGGTGCTGCTGGATCTAAGCGCTGCATTTGACACAGTCTCACATGAAATCCTGCTCCTCTGGCTGGAGGAGATAGGAATTGGAAATACTGCATTGGCTTGGCTCTCCTCCTTCTTGTCTGATCAGACTTTTCAAGTGACATCCCCCCTTTTTCCTCTCATGTCCATCCGCTTCATTGTGGGGTCCCCCAGGGTTCCGTACTGAGCCCTACGCTCTTTAACATTTATATGAGCCCCCTGGCCAAGATGGCCAAGGCAAGAGGAATTTCCCTGGTGTAATACGCCGACGACACCCAGTTGGTGATCGCCTTATCTAAAAATTCCACTCAGGACAGACAAAAATTCAGAGAGGATATCTCTGCCAATGCAGAATGGATGACAGCCAATTGTCTGCAATTGAACTCCACCAAATCTGAAATCCTTCTGGCTGGCAGAGATTCTCATCTATGGACCAATGAATGGTGGCCTTCGGCACTGGGTAGCCCCCCCTGACCCTAAACCCATGGTAAAAAACGTGGGTTTCATACTGGATAAAGATCTGAATCTTGAAATACATGCTAAATCAGTGGCTGGGAAATGCTTTGGGACACTACGTAGCTTGAGACCAATTCTGGGATTTTTCGATGCCCAAACACGCCAGTTGATTATCCAAGCTTCTATCCTGGCCCGCCTGGACTACTGCAATGTGCTCTTCCTCGGTTCCAATAAGTCCGTGATTAAGAGATTGCAGCGGGTCTAGAATGCGGCTGCACGCGCCATTTTTTTGCCCTCCCAAAATTCAGCCATGCCTCTAACCTTCTCCATCATCTTCATTGGCTGCCTATCGAACAGCGGGTTAGTTTTAAGATGCTCTGTACCACGCACAAGAGACTGACAGGAATAGCCCCAGACATTCTTAATGATCTGTGCACCTTGTACACTCCATCGCGCGCACTGCGTTCAGAAAACCAGTGCCTTGCTCGCACTCCTCGTATAGGTAAATCGAGATCTGGCGGCCGATCTTTTAGATGATTGGCACCCGCTCTTTGGAACTCTCGTCCTCTTTACATTTGCGCCGAACCGGACCACATGACCTTTAGACGTCATATGAAAACCTGGCTCTTTTCTCAGATCTAACTCCTGACCAAACACCTGTTCTCGCTCTCCACCCTATCTTGCTCCAGCGCTGGGGCGCCTTGTTGCCGAGGCAGCCATGCGCTCTATAAATATTTTAATCTAATCTACTGAGTGTATGTTGAAAAATCTCTTTAAGCTCAATAAAGAAAAACCTTCAAAGCCTCCTATTAGTCTTAGAGCCTAACCCCTTGTCTCCTTGTCTAACATTTACTGTCTAGTCTTAATCGACAATCCTTCAGGCCATGCATCCCAAGTGTGGTAAGTGGGTGTGGTCATAAATGCAGAACTTTTCTTCAAGTTGCAGGTTTTCAATGGATTTTTTCCTGCTTTGGGTACTGCGGAAGGTGCCCTTGCTGTTACCTCTTTTGGCTTGAACATTGGTCGCTCAGACAGCTAATTCTTCAAGGCAAGACTCTGGTAATGTCGTCTAGCTTGTTTTAGGCTAATTGAAAATACTTTAGCCAGGTTGGTAGGAGGAACTCCGATATTGTAACCCCTTTCAGAACCCCCGAGAAGCCTTTATTGGCTACAGGTAAACAAGCAGATGACTTTCAAGAGCCACTTTATTGGTCATCAGGTTTTTTTAAAATATCAAAGGCCCTACTTGTCTTAAGAAATGCTCCTCTTTAAATAATCTTTTTTAAAGAAACCGAAGTCTTATTATTCCTTTCGCATTCCTTGAGGATCTCAACATCCAACTAGCACTTTCATTTTCATGCGTTGTCGGTGCAATGTATCACCCGTCCCTGCCTACTGCTGGCCTAGAATCGAACGATTTAGAATGTCAGTCTTAAAAACATGAAGACTTCCAGAATACCCAGGTTATTTGTCCATGTATCAAAACCAAGAATCATTACTCGCAGTTTAATTTTTTTAATCCATTTCTGTCCTGTATATTGCAATTTATACCACCTTACAGAATATACCGTAGGTAGTGATACCAAGGCTTCCAGCAGGTGAACGTGATATTCGATGTTTCTTGGGAAAGGGGTTTTCAAAATCCACTTAGTACTTGCCTAAACTGAGCTACTACAAAGATCATTATGCGGAGTTTATGATGTAGCCAAGGGTGTCAGCTGTCAAATGTCTACACTCTGAAACATCCTTTCATTTCTGAACCACTGGTGGAGCTGTTGAGAACCAAGGTATTGGCACACATGGACTATTGCCACATAGTCTTCATTGAGCGTGCCACAAAATATATCAGCAGACTGGATGGGTTACAGAGCCACACATCTAGATGTTTCCTATATTTTCAAAAATGTGGCAATATGGAACCGGCCTTGAAGGTGCTCTACTGGTTGCTGGTGAAGTCAAGAGTCAAGTTTAAAGTCTTCTGCTTCCTTTATAAGGTCAGCTCGTGGAAAGGTTTACAGTATAGTGCACGTCAAGTACGCATGGGCTTGATTTGTGCCTGTGTGCCACTGCACTGGATGTACCAACATTGACTGGGATTATGTGCCTAATTACACAAAAGAATAGGCTTTTCCTGAACATATATGAACGCAGCAGTGAAAGAATGAGCAGCATCTCAAACCACTGCACCGTCTTTCACTGTCTAGTGTTCTAGACTTTATTGCAATGCCAGCCCACTAGCCTGGGCTACTCCTAGATGCTTCTTCCATGAAGTATTTTTTAGGGAGAAACGACTATCCATAGCTGATTTGCACTTTTGGCCATGTAACTTTTACGGATTAGGCAAGTGGAGTTGTACTGGAGCACGAGCTTGATCAGGAACAAAATGGTAGTCTTGGAAAGCATGGCTGCTTGTTTTGGAATGCCCCCAAATGCAAGTGGGCCGCTGTCTGCACTTATTATTAAGCCTTATTTTCTGCCCATGAGGCTGGGTGCATTCATCTGATTGACCACCAGGATCTGTCGACCCTCCAACTACAAATGCCATTGTTTTTTAACCATTGTGGAGCTTTCTTAACAGCCATCAGCCCATATCACAGGATGTTGAGCCTAACAGCAGACTCAAACCGGGATTCACAGCTCACCAGTCTGCAGCTCTCACCACTACCCCATATCCTTTGCCTGGCCATTTTACCCAAGGGACCTCTTTTGGCCACATATGGTGCTGCACCCTGCAACATGGCTAGGTAAAAACATATTGGTATTTATAATGCCAGTAACTCCAACTCCAACAAATACCAGACCTTTAGCATTGCAAATGCTTGTTCTCTATTGTGCCCTGAGGATCCAGCTTCACTTATCCCAAGGTTTGGCCTTCACTTTATGTTGGTGCTTCATTTTTCTAACTTTCTTAGCAGGAAAACATGGTAAAGCATGTTTCTCTTTCAAGGGTTTTACTAAGTGAAAAGTATGATTGACTGCCAATCTGTTTACTGTATTACTATTTTATGAAGTCCATAATTGTACTCTGGTTGCGGCGTGCACCTCTGCATGGGCTGTTTATATTTAAGGGGGATCCATGCCCCCATCTGGCGCAGGGCAGCGAGCATGTCAGATGTCACGCGAACCATGAATATGCATGAAACCCATTTACATAATATGCATCTAATTACAATTATTTGCATATACACTCTCGAAACCTGAAAACGTGATTTATTTTGCGGCCTCTCAAATACAAGTTGTGCACTCTCAGGGGATCATTAAATCTTAATAAGTAAGGAAACGTAGTTCCTTTTCTTTAGCTATATGTACATTGTCCCCTATGGTGCTCTGATCTGACCAGAAAACTAAACGTTACACCGTACTTGTATGAATAAACGTACAACAGGGTTTGAAGTCCCTGAGCACCCGCCGGGGTTCCAACGCCATGAGGCTGGTAGACATCTCTAGTCGGCTAAGCGCAAGCTGTCTGCCAGGCCCCCTTACCTTTTGGAACTCAGCCCAAGGTACTTCAGACTTGAAGGCTGCCTGTTGCAGCAAAGGTGTACAGACCCTCTCTTCGGGGTTGCCTGTGGTCTGCAGCACCGGTATCCAGTGTCGGTCCAGGAGGACTCAATCCATGCTCCATTTTCAGGCTATCTAAGTAAAGTAAATATGTATGCAAAGAATCACGCTTAAACTCATATCGTTAGTGGCTATCTGAGAGTTTGTTTATCCTGATGCACCCCAAAGACGAATAAAGCGCAGTGTAAGATCAAAAATAAGTTATTTATCTCACTTTTTGTCCCAGTTTGCTTCGTACTTGACCAGGTGAGCCAATCCCCACCAGTTTTATGCTTTCCCTGGCAGCAAAGAGCACATTTCTGGCCAGGATCAAGGGGCAGCTTCAGTGACTTGCCCATATTTCCCTGTTTTTAAGGAGCAGCGTACCAGGGGTGTTAGTAGTAGTCTAGACAAACGCACAACCCCTCTGCCCTTGAACAGACGCAAAGCAATGTTTGCAGAAAGGGCCAGAAAAGCTGCTGCTGCATTCTCCGATAAAGGCTAGAGGGTGTAGTAAGCTATCTATATTAGAAAAAAAGGTGAAATCACCACCCACTCGTCAGGTGATTGGAGACTGTGGTTATAACAATCTGCTTCAGGCAGAAGTTCTGAAAAATCCCAGAAAGCGTTGAAAACATCTCTAAACAAGGTATTTTTCTCCTGCACCTTTCTCGCTGAAGGTCCCAGTAGCTGCCAAGAAAACTAGCGAGGATGTTAGCAGCTGAATCAAAAATTCATGACGCTCTTTGGCAAAGGATTGTTTCATAGCTGTCTTTTTTCTCTCATTTCCAGGAGACTCTTGGAGGCTCACCTCTCCCTCCCCACGTTGCGTTGCACCCGCAGCTCGCACTGATGGCTGCTTTGCTGCAAACAACAAAGAGAGGGAGTAAAACTCCGGTGGAGCCCTCTCAACTTTGACTTCTCGTCTCATAAATGCGATACCTGTTATTATGCTCGCTGGAGTGATCAAATGTGCAGCTTAAAATAAGTTAATTGTGAAAAGGGTTTTGAGTTGTGCCTCAGGCCGCATAATGGGCTCAGAGCACAGTAACTAAGAATGGTGTAAAAGGCTCAAAAATTGCCTCTCGAAAGGATGTATGTTGTCTAGTGGGTAAGTTGCAGACCATGGAACCAGGGGTCTGCTCTCATATCTTAGAATCTTATGTATCTATGCATCAGTTTGCATCATTTCTCCAGCATTGAATCCTTCATAAATTCACTTGCTTCACTCATTCCCTGTCATTGAGTTTAGAGTCCCATGGGATGTGACAGGAGGAGTAGGCAGTTTTATGGTTCAAATCTATTTTATTGATTTTAGAATGTAAACATAAACTCTCGCCTACATCTTATGGCCCGTGAGGTAGAAAATAGGAAAGGAAAGAAGGGAGGGAAAGAGAAAGAGATCAAGGGGGAGCAGTTTGTCCATGAGAATGGGAGGATGGGGGTACAGGTGGTAGGGGTAGGTGCAAATCAGGAAAGGGGTAATGGTTCAGTTTCCAGGGTGTTCCTTGTCACAGACAGTTCAATGGATCCAGCTGTGGATTGCTGCATGTGGGCTGCTCTAGGTTTAGCGAGTGGTGTTCAATCCCATGGGGTCGCCAGTTCTTGTTAGTCGAAGCACACATAGATATGCCAGACAGGTGAGTTCACAGAATTCTTGATCCACCCGGATACATGGGCCCCAGGTTTTGTCGAAGAGTGGGCGTGTCTCATCAATGTGAGTCAACTTTTACCTTGCCCAATAGGTTCCAAAGTTTATTTAGCCAGTCTGTGTGGGTGGGAGTTTTGCCTGTGCCACACTTGGCAAACATGACTTCTTTAGCCATGCAGAGTGCCAAGATAATGCCTCTCCCTTTGTTGCTGAGGAGGGAGTAGGTCATGGCATTAAGAAGTTCTAGCAGGACAGAGCTGGGCAGATTTGGGACATTGGTTTGATATAGCTCATTAATGTCGGTCAACACTTATTTCCTGGATCTTTTAAGTTTAGGGCAGGGCCACAAAACATAGTCTCTTTGCCTACAGCACTATGGGAGGAAGAGTGGGCCCTTCGCAAGATGTCGGTCCAGTCCCTGGGTTGAAGGAGCATTCTAGTTCATATTCCCATCTCTTCTGTGCAGGAGATTTGGTGGGCTCCAGTTGAGTGTCCAGAAAGGCATATATGTCCGAAACTATAACCTTGTCATTATTACGAGTAATGAGCTACTTCTCAAACAGGGTGAAGAGCCGTGCTGTATGAGGACTGACCAGAGTGTGCGTGACTCAGTGCTTTATAGCTGTGTAATGCCCATGCTCATCTGCAGGTATGCCAGAACTAGCCCATTGCCTGTGCCCATTAAGTAATCAAGTCGTGCATAGGTTTGATGTGTGGCAGAGAAGAAGGTGTAGTCCTTGGTGGGTGGTGGGATTGCGTGATCGCCATATATGTGATAGGCGATGTGATAGGCTCGCCTCCTGTAGCCAGAGCAGGCCCTCTGGGTAAAGGCACCGGTCTGCCCCATCTGCTATACCGAATGATCAGTGGATGTGTCTAGGACTAAATTGAAGTCGCCACCTATCAGTATGTCTTTATCTGGGGTGGTCAGTGTTTGCACCAAAACAGTGAGTATGAACTGTTCTTGGTGTTCGTTGGGAAGAAGTGAGTGTGCAGTGCAATTTGTAGGGAAAGAAATCTTCCTGGCTGCTACGTCTGTGTTTGGAGTACCTGACAGCAAAAGGAGGAGAGAAGGATCGCTACCCCTGCCTTCTTCCTTGGGCCCGAGGAGAAGTACTGGTGATCAAACCAGTGAGATTTCAGCTACTTCCAGTTGCATTTAAGGAGATGTGTTTCTTGCAACAGGCAGACATTGCATTGGGAATCCCGAAGCATAGAGAGAAGTGCAGCCTTTCTGCCAGGGCATTGAGGCCCTTTATGTTTAGTCTCAGTATTTTAATCATGGTGTGAAGATGTGCGCTTGTGCCTAGTGAGGAACCTGTGTGCAGGACCCTTTACCGGTTGTACATCGGTCCACCTTTATAGGTGCATGACAGCATAGAAATTGGTCAACAGAGGGAGGCAAGGAAGAACTTTTTGCAACACGGCAGGAAGGAACAGAATATGCATCAGGGTTTTTGTTAACTGGCATGGTGATGCCTTGAGGAATTGCGAGTTTTTTTCTGGCACATGGAGCTGGAATAAGGATATCCACTTTTCTGTTAGGATTGAACTTACTGATATTATCTTTCAAGCCCTGACTAAGTTCCCACAGTTTGGAACGAAACGCGTTCGCTGAGCTGTTTTTATAATGAACTATACTCGATGGAAGAAACAGTATGAATAATATCGATTTATCTTATGTACTGTCTGTGTTTCTTTGTTCCACCCGCAGGTCAAGCGAAACAGGGGGCCCCAAGTGTATTTAACATCATTTTCCCACAGGAAGAAGTTAGCGGTTCCGAGCAGGCGGCGACGTTGCAATGTGATAGGGACTATGTTCTGGTACAGTCCTACTTGCACACTTGCATATATTCAAGGCCCGTCCCTGCACCGCTGCCATGATAGTCTCCTTCTGGCAGAAGTGGAGGACACATGTTAGGATGTCCTGGGGGCATACCTGGTGCAATGGCCGATCTACCCCCTCTCTGCGTGCGGTCCAGGACTGCCTCCTTCTCTGCCAGGTCCTGTAAGATGTGGTAGAAGAGGTGGGTGGCTCAACCAGTCTACCAAGTGAATGGCCACCAAAAGACTCTTCATATATCTGGGAGAAGGCTACATTAAGCTCCCATTCTGATAGAGACTTCCAACCTCAGATTCTTCACCATAGAATATTCCACAGCATCTGACTGGAACCTGAAAAACGTAAACGGTACCTCTGTGCACCTGTAGGTGGTGTCAATGGCTCTATGTTGATGTCATCCGTGTCGTGAGTGACATTGGCAGCACACTGACATAGGTTTCCGTTTTTTCATGCCAACAGTAAGGATGCGTGGAGCTAGTGGGGTTGTTTTTTTACCACCTTTTTGACCTTTTTATCTATTCTTTTTGAGCTATTGCTCCTAGTCTGCTCGGGACATGTCCCCCAACAGACCTTCGGGTTTCAATTCTTGTGGGGAATCTTACAGATGCCTATATCTGATCCCCACTTGGTTTGTCTTTTGTGCTTGGCATCGGACCATAACTCCGGTTCCTGTGTCGACTTTCGGTTGATGCACCAGTAGGTGAGCCGAAAACTAGCCATGCAGCTCTTAGCGTAGCAGCACAAGAATGCACCGCTTTGTTCCCAAGGGGGATCTCGGGCCAGGTCACAGAGTCGGTCTCGTGATCAGTCTTCATTGAAGTCATCATAGCCTGATAAGTCAAAGATGCACAAAGAAGAGGTAGTTGAAGTGTTCTTTGACTTCCCTCTCTTGACTTCGTGCTTCTAGACCCCATTTCAGCACTCCTTCTGCATTGCAGGAGGCCAGGTCCGCTCTGTGCCTTCCTGAATTCCACGGAGCCGGCGTGACCCCTGCCCATCATAGGGAGTTTTATCAGGCCATGTGCTCCATCTTTGGGCCACCGACTCCCTCTGGTATGCCTTTGGGCCCCATGGACGCGAGAGGTGCCCCAGCTGGGATACCGCCAGAGAGCTTGCTCCTGATGCCAGCTGGGGTCTTTGGATCTGCCCCCGGATCTGGACTGACTCCGGCACCAAGATGTACACCAGAGCATGTCCTCCCAATACCTCAACGATCATCGCTGGCACCACCTTGTGGCATGGAGCCCATTCTCCTGTCCGGCTCAAAGAAGGTGCTGCATCGGTGCCGTTCGACTTCAATCCCGGCGCTGACAAGATTATTTCAACTGTCTAGTTCGGCTCAAGGGAGAACATACATGGAAGGCTCAGATCTAAACAATATTCTAGGTATCTAACGGTTCCCACATAGTAATATTACGCGCTCTAAATGCATAGGTCTTATTTCCTGAAAGAATATCCTCTGATAGGTGCAGGTATCTGGGGATATTAAAAGAGATCACCTCACCCACGATTGTTTTGCAGCATTCTCCATCATAGGTGACCTCTCCTCATCCAGGTAGGTGGATACAACCTTGATGGATTCAACCAGTTTGGGGACTTCCAAATAAATTATAACTAGATTATAGCAGGGACCAGATCTGTTAAAAAATATTGTATGGTGTACCCAAAGGGATTCCTTTTATTAAATAGGTACTCTGGATATAAGTAAAACAAATTATATTTCATGTTTATTGAACACATACATCCTGTATGTCTAGCCAACAAGTTTTTCGCCAATTCTTGTACCCAAGCGGTTCGCTGGCCTTCTTCAGGCCTCAGGTAATCCCTCCTCAGTATACATACAAGTCATGCTATATTCTAAGATGAGTGTTACAGCAAACAAATGATGGATGGAATGCTAACAATGTAAACATTCTCCCCCAGTCAAAAGATCTGGGTTAAATCCATTGTTCTTTTTCCCACTATGCCACCCCAGTTTGGCCCCAGCCATTTGCAGTACAAGGAAGACCTGGCCTGGCAGTTCGGGCTGGACTGTTCCCATTGGGTGCAGGGTCAAGACTGATTTGCACATGGCTGGTTCCAAACTGGAATGGCATGGTGAGCAAAAAAACGATGGATTTAAACCCAGATCTCTAAACTGGGGTGAATGTATGACATTGTTCTGCATTCTGTCCATCATTTGTTCTTTTTGCATTTGTCACCCCGAGTGGGACGGGTCTGCCCAGACGTGGGTCCTGTGCTCTCCATGTCACTGGAGTCAAGCTATCCTGGCTGATGAGGGCATATTCTAAGATGAGGCACACATAAGTCTAAGGCATTGATTCTTTACTTTCAAACTATATAACATGTTAGAAGCCAAGAGAGCAATGGTTAGTTACCAAAGTATTGGTAGATATGAATTTGGTTATATAGCTACCAACCCGATTCCTTGTGGACACTGCAAATCTAAACAGAAAAGAGTACCAGGTGATTTGTGTGCTTAACCACTATTCAGTCACAGCAAACATGATAGTGTTTTTTACATTCTCAAACACACACACCCTCACTTGGGGCTGCTTTTATTTCTGGTCTTGAGAGGGGGGCTCCCCGTGTAGTCAAACACTTAGGGATGCAATGTGTTAACAATATGATATTAAGTTGTTCCAAGAAGGTTACCAATCTCAGTACTTTTATATGATATGTGTCGCCCTGATGGCTCCACATACAACATATAAACGTAATCCATTCTCCCATCTGGGAGTGTCATCTTTATTCTCCTAAATGTATTACGTAAAACACAGAAGCCAGCAAGGAACATACACGCATAAGGATGGTAATATAGCTTGAGCATTCTCTTGGTTTTATTTCAATCTGAGCACGTTCACATTAAATCCAATTAGCCATGTGTCTATCATTTTTCAGGATCAGAAAATCTAGCTTATGCAGATTGACAATAAACAAAGTAAATAAGCATGCAGTGTTTGTGCTACATTATATATATACCCACTTTTAGTGGTGGGCAAGTAACTGAAAGCTCAAGCCTGAAGCCTAGCTCTAGCTCGGTTCTAAGTCCTGTTGGAACCTCAACCTATAACGAGCCAGGTTTTGACGTGGCTACTACCTGTCACCCTCACTATACCCAGGATGTTGAGCTAGGGCCAGAGCTGTTGTCTTTGGAACTGGGGAAACAGGTTTGAGTCTCTGCATCAGCTCAACATCCTATAGTTATGAGGAAATCTCTTAATCTCCCCATGCCCAATAATAAATTAGTGTGACCATGTGTAATGTAACTGCTGCTCATGTCAATTACTCCAATACCTCTGGTCGTGTTTGCTCTATATAAAAACTGCAGAAAAATGCACAAAGAGGTACAAACAAAGCACTAACATTAAAAAACTGAATGGCACAAAGATACCCATTTAGTGGCTAATTTTACAGAGTGAAACTAGGAAAACTGGATAAACTGCAGCTTCCCTGCTTAAATTGGGTGATCTTAAGCAAATATTTGATGTTACCAAAACTCCCTTTTCTTTACTACTGCATATGAATGCACCGTCAAATATGAGAGTTCAGAATACCATTTGTACAAAAACCTATTGTGTGTGATTTAATGGACTCTAATGTTGCCGTTTAATAATCTTAGCCATGTGCAGGGTTTGTATGACAACTGTATTGCCTCTTAGTTCACTAAAGCCAACACTTTTAAAAAGTACACTTTTTTTAATTTTGAAGAGACTTTATCATATTTTATGTGATGTTTGTTGCATGATTTACATAGCAAACATATTCAGGGATTGGCTTGTGCACAGGCTCTAGGAGCCAAGCCAGACACTTGGCTCAGCTCTGGCTTGGCCCTCCATGTTAATTGTTTGGCTCAGCCAGCTCTAACTCAAATTATAAACACATCTTATGTGAAGTTTTAGTTCTTCAGTAGGATAACTCCGGGGGATAATACAAGAAATACTCAGAGAGAGAGGACATTTTTTTTAAATCCGTCCATCTTGCATGTCACACACTCCAATCCCTAGGGTCTGACCCAATCTTCTTTGCTTTCCAGGTCAATAAAATGAGTACCTATACCATGACACTGTGTAACAGTTACATATTTTATTTGCACTCCCGAAGAAAAGTCACTGTTCGTGGCATGTGCAGCTGTAGATACACATGCTCTGCTTATTCCTGCCATCTAGTGTTGCTCTTGCACATGTGCAACTTGTTTTTCTTCGAAGAAGCCTTTCGAGTTACGAGGAATAGTAATGTACATGGGCTTCGGCTCCATTGTTAGATTGTTATGTTCCACCATTGGGTTTGAACATGTATCCACGGAACTCTGGGTCTACTCCCACAGTGTTCGTCGTCATTCGTTCCATTCGGTTCTTCAACTCCCACTGGTGAAAGCAATCATCGATTTCAGTTATTTTCCTTGTGGTCGTGACCTGTGTACGAATCGGCGACTGGGTTCTCTTCGACTCCCCTCTTGGAGCCCATGCCTCTCCCAGGGCCTTCAACTCCTTCTTCCCCTTTGAGAATGCGGGCCCTATAATGGAAAGGACTCCCTCCCAGTCTTGTCCCCACTGCCGTGCAAAGTACCCCTGGCAGACCTTAATATCTGCAACTACCCTCTGTCTCCAGCGCACGATGAGGTGTCCTGCTCCGCCTGCCTCACCTTTCTCTCCAAAAAGACTGTGCACTTCCGTCCGACAAGATAGACTCACCATGGAGTAGTGGCAAGAATAAGACACCCCCTACCTCTTCAGAGCAGGGCTGTCTGGTGAGTAGGGCTGCCAGTTCAGCCCTAGTCAAGCTCCTACTCACAGTCTGAGTCGAAGGAACTGCAAGTATAAGAAACACAACCATGCAGCAAGACGTTGAGCATGAAAACGACATCACTCCCTTCACCACCTCCCCTTCACCGATTACAGGCCGAGCACCGCCCCTGAGGGGTTTGGACATCAAGCGTGAAAGTCCATCGTCAGGCTTTTAGTCCACCATTGCCTGAATGCCATGGTTGACACTGACATAAGGCCTCGGATCTGACTCTGAGCCAGCCACTGGTGCTGAAGCAGTACAACCTTGATGCAACAATACCTTTGACGCTAGCACCGCAAGCACCATCAAAGCCTTGTTTTGCTCCAAAAACTCAGTCAGCACCAATTGCTCCTTTAAAGCCGAAAGCTCCTTTGGCATCGAAATCTCCTTCAACTGGATCTGAGGAACCAGAGCAGCCCATCCTGCAAGTTCACCAATAGGAGAAGTGGATTGTCAGTCACCCGCAGACTGGCAGGGTTGTCACCAAACCTCCTCCAAAGGTCCAGGACACTGTCCCTCACAAGAGAAAACTCACATTTGAGGAGAAGTTTGTCTAGGAGCCTTCACCTCCAGTCAAGGTCAAAAAGCACCAGGGCAGTGGCATTAGCCCTCCACCACTTTGAACCCATCCTCCTCCTTCGTCTCCTCATCCTCCTCCACCTTCCCCTCTCCCTCTTCCTTTCCCCACTTCACCAAGGCACCCCAAACTACTTCATTCACTAGAGGGTTCCCCACATTCTTCATATGGAGGAAGTCCATTGTACCCACTAGATGACTACAAAGTCCCTTATGACCTGAGCCTAGGGACAACCCATAGGACGACTATGTCATTGACCAACCTGGGGACACAGACTAAGACCTCAGGATGTATAGGCACTCATCCACAATGGGTCAATAGAGCCTGTGCCACCACACCAGCGCTGCAAATGGCTGTACTCGATGTACTTCCTTAACCGCAAGAAGGGCGGGACACTCAGGCCTATATTTGACCTCAGGCCTCCCAACAAATGCATCCTGTCAGACCATTTTTATATGGTCATTCTCCAAGACTTCATGACAACACTCGACCTGAAGGACACCTATTTCCACATCCCAATCCACCCTACACACCTCACATCCTGCGGTTTATGGTAAGTTTAAGTGGCCAGCATTTTCAGTTCAAAGTGCTGCCCTCTGGTTGTTCACAAAATATCTTGCTGTGGTAGCCTCTCCTCTCGGGAGGAGAGGCATCGAAGTGTTACATTACTTGGACGACTGGCTGATTAAGAGCACAAACAAACAGTGCTTGGCTCATACGCAAACAACCATAGCACAGTCTGCGGATCACCATGAATATAGTCATGTCTCACCTTCAGGCCTTTCAGATACAGTCCTTCCTAGGAGCACATCTCAACTCAATCACCAGAAAAGCCAAGCACGGGTTCGAGCCTTCCAGTACTTACTGCCTCATTTTTTCAGCCAGATCATCACTTAATGGTCAGGACGGTTTTGCGCCTCCTTGGCATGATGGTCTCCTGCATTGCCATAGTTCCCCATGCATCCACTCCAAGAGTGCCCACCCGCACAATGATCACAAGCGAAGTGTCACTGGGAAGATCTAGTGTTGATTTGAGTCATCCCCCATCCCTCCGTGGTGGAACAGCAACAATTTGTTGCTAGTGGCCCTGTCTCAACCTAGTACCGCCAACAGATGCTTCCCTCACAGGGTGGGGGCTCATCTGCATGACTTGACCATCAGGGCATGTGGGCACCCCACCAACTGGGTTTCCACATCAACTACATAAATCTAGTGGGCGTCCAGTTGACTCCCGAAGCTTTCTTCTGCCACCTACAACACAAGATCGTCCTCATCAGACAAGACAATACAACTGCCATGTACTATCTCCAGAAGCAAGGCGGCACACACTCACAACAGCTGTCAGCATTAACACAGGTAATCTGGTGGTGGGCACTCCGCCACACCTTCTAACCCAGAACCAGGGCACCATCAAGCACCCATAGTCCAGCAAGCTCAATCTGGCATTTTGTTTCCTGGATGTAAATCCATCCTTGAAGAGGCCTGCAGACCCACCACATGTGTCTGCTCTGCGGCCAAATGGAAAAGGTTTGTCCATTACTGCCTTCCAATTGACCCAATTAAAACCAGTGGTCCAAGACATAGATTACCTACTTCATCTCCAAACTTTCAGGCCTTATCTATACAGCTACCAATCTCCACTTAGCTGAAGTTGCAGCTTACCTTTAAAATAGCGAACATTCTTCCTTGTTCAAAACCCCAGCTATTACTGCTCTTATAGAGGGCCTTAATGGGTTATTCCACCCATGGTACCCCCGGCCCCTGTCGCGAACCTCAACGTTGTTCTAACTTGATTCATGGGCCCTCTTTTCGAGCCCCCTCATTTGTGGCCTCTCCAGTTTATCTCTTGGAAGGCCGCCTTCCTAGTGTTTATAACATCTCTCAGAAGAGTGAGTGAGATTCAAGCCCTCATTCTTCAGGAACCTTTTTTCCCAGGTGTGGCATGATAGTCGTCTTTGGAACTAAGCCAAGGTTTCTACCTAAGGTGGTATCCTCCTTCCACATCAATCAAACTATTGAACTCCCGGTTTTCTTCCCACACCCAGACTCTATAGCAGAGGGCTCTTCACACCATAAATGTCAAAATACCTCTCATGTACTATGCTGATGAGACAAAGCCCTTTCACAGGCACAACAACTTTGTCTTTTTCACTAAACTTCATGAAGGCCATGCTCTCTCCAAAGTGAACATAGCCAGGTGGCTGATCAAGTGCATCCAGACTTGCTACATCAAAGCCAAGAGCCAAGTGCCTACCCCACCCAGGCCCAGCTTTACCCGCAAAAGGGGACCTCCATGGCTTCCCTTGGTAATATTCTCTTAGCTGACATATGTAAAGCAGCTACTTGGTCCATTCCACACGCAATCACTAAGCATTTCTGTGTAGATAGTTTATCACACCAACAAGGAAACATTGGCCAAGCTGTCTTACGTACACTGTTTCAGACCTCTGTAACATCCTCCAGCTAGTCAGCGCTTAGGGGAGAGCTGCTTTACAGTGTATGCAGAACATGTATCTACAGTTACACATGTCACGAACGGAAAATGTGACTTAGCTTGTAAGCATCTGTTTGTGGCATGCAGTGCAGTAGATTCACATGACCGCTCCCCGGAAGCCTCAGATTGCTGCAAGTGCCTATCTTTTCTTTTGCTTGATCATCCTCTTCTACTTTTATGTGCTCCATATTCATCCTCACCTGCTGTGCGTAAAGCAATCTAACGATGGAGCCGATATCCATGCGGATTACCAGCCATAGGAGGAGTCACTATATCTCATGACTCAAAAGAATTAAAATAAGTTGCACGTGTTTGAGTCTAACACATTATGGCAGGAGTACGCAAAGTATGTGAATCTATACCCCTACATGCCAGAAACAGATGCTTACAGGGTAAGCAACATTTTTCCTTGAGCGTGAGACTTATCTTTGGAAAGCCCTAAGTTATGTCCTTCGAAGGCTCCTCGCTCTGGGACCTGCATGGAGGGAATTCAGAATATGGGAGCTGACTGCTTCTGGAAGAAATACTGTTGCCTAGATTTTCCATTGGGTCCATTTGGAGCATGTACGTGGGCATTGAACTATACATTTCCAAAAGGAAAAACAAGGGTAATATGATTTTGTTATATAAGACCAGTTACCAGCCCCGAAATGAGATGGAATCAACTGGAATCTTCCAGTGCTTTCCATGACATTCAAAACTAGCATTCCATCATCAGCTGCTTCAGAGCAGATCTGGTGTAACTTGGTCCGCTGGAGCTTCCGTGGAAAGGACAGCCTGCCCGTCCCTGGAGTGGCGATTCTGTCGCCGTCTCTGGTTAATTCTGCTCTTGATTGCGCAGCCATATTTGATGAGGAGCGCGCCATCGCCTCTTGACATGTCTGCGCCACCTCCTGTTCGACTTCACTCAGACGGGGAAATGTGCTAAGTGCATTTGCAAGTAGAAGGGGGGAAAAAAGTACTTTGCTGGTATGTTTGTATTTTCTCCCAGCGCGCGACTGTTGACAATAGTAATTAAGTTGGCTGAAGGTGAGGCAACACCCTTCAAAACCGTTTTGCTTGTCTGAAGGAGCCAAAATGATGGGTCTGTGTCTTTTGAAAGCAGTCATCTGCTTATGAGCGCAGGTGTTAATTAGTGCTGTTTAGGCCGCATCTCACGCTGGCTGCGTGTTCCTCGGCGGGCACCGTAGGCCCTGCTCTCATGGGCTGTGCGCCTCTGCCAGCAGTTGCCATAAATATAGTGATTTTTGAGTAATAATAGTTATCTAAACTCCAGCCTGCAAGCTCGCTGTCTGGTTATGTTTGTGATGGCAGTTGATGCGACGCCTCGTCAGGGGTAGTAAGTGCTATATAAATTTGAAGTACTCCAGCCAGCCAGCAAGCAGTCGATGGATAGTGATATCATGTTCTTATTACAGGTGTGCAAAACATCAATAATTTTTTTTTAAAAAAAGGTACCTGCAGCCGGCCGTGTCACGTTTTTTTGCTCTTCTCCTCGCTGGCACAGGCTCCCAGCCTGCCTTGCGGCCAATCCTGACGCTGCTATGAGAGCAGCGTCAGGATTGAACTGAGCGCTCTGAATTTGCGCTCCCAGGGGTAATGTGTGCCTGCTCTCTCCAACCCAGCAATGCAATGGGGTTGGTGAGAGCTTTAATGCGCATGACGGTTTGGCCGGCCTGAGACGGCCAGCCAAGCCGTCATGCGCACTGACAACAGTGCACTACCACTCCCCCGTGCCTGTCATCCCTTTGGCCTCACCCCAAGACTCGGCAGGAAAGGAAAAATAAAACAATATGAAGAGTGTTTCATATCATTCTATTTTTCCTTACCTCCTGTCTAAGGGCGGGGCTGCATTCCCCCGCAATAGCGGCAGGCCCGGACTGGCCGTTGCGGGCACCGGGCAATCCCCCGGTCGGCCGCATGGGTGGGGGCCGGTTTTGGGCCCCAGGGGGCCGTTTTTGTTACAGGGCCGTTTTTTGCAGCTTAGCTGCAAAAACGGCCCTGTAACAAAATCGGCCGAAAACCGGCCCTCGCAAAGAGTGTGGTCGCACCCCCAGGGGAGAGGGGGGGCCGGCTGAGCACTTTGCCAGGGCCGATTTCGGTCCCCAGTCCGGCCCTGAATAGCGGAGGTGCCACCGTTGCAGGTGTGTTACATTAGAACACACCTATAATAAGAAAACAATCCATGCATGATGATAGAGCGAATAGCCTCCCTACTTGCTACATCGTAATACATTAATAGGATCTAACTTTGAGGCTCCAGAAGAGGATATAAACATTTGATGAAAAAATATATTTTTTCAAAGTTACTTTTAAGTGCTTGTTAAAGGATGAATGCCTTGCTAATTATTCAGGTAGCTGACTTGGAAGTACTCTGCCTTCTCGGTGCTCTTGCAAACACCAAGACCTGCATACCTCTAGGGGATTACTGCATGCATTATTTTACGACCCTTTCTTACTCTCAGTATGTCTCGCTAATCCTGCTATTGCTGCCTCTGCGTCACTCAACCACGTGTTTATTTTTTTAATATTCTGTACTAACAACCAGTGCTTTAAATGGACCGTTACTGTCCTATACGGAGTACCTGCACTTTTTTATTTTGAGAGGGAGAGTAACTGCGCTTCTTAGCAGAAGTGCAATACTTTTAAGTGGAGAGTACCGCCACTTCCCTGAAACAAAAAGAAAAGATGATGGACGGCATGCTGAACAAATCAAACAGCCACCCCCAGTCACAGATCTGGGTTTAATCCATTGTTTTTTTTGCTCACCTTTAGTTGTTCACCCTTCAGTTGGAATCCGCGGTTGGGTGCCATAAGAGTCCTGCTTCAATAGGAAGGAAAGCCCTAGTTTTGTGTGGCTTAGCGCCAATGGGAGCTCTAGTCCTAGATCTACAGGTAACCTATACCTAAAGGGGCCCCTAACAGTCAGGTGGCAGAGGCCAGTGGGAGCCCTGACCCTGGTGACCTGGATCCATAGGGAGGGGAGTCAGACTGGGAGGGCTAATGTTAGTTGTTTGGCAAGTCGAGTCCTTCTGCTAGACAACCATACTTCGGTGGAAGTGGCAGGGAGAAAAAGGGTTGAAGGTGATTCAAATTTGTGCCAAATGATTAAAAATGAATTTTAAACATAATGCAATAAATGCAGATTTTTAATCAATGTACACCGCGATTTGTTTAAGAGTGGATCCCTAAGCTGTGCTCTTGCAGTAAAGCTTGTTTCAGGCCTATGTGCTTTCTCAGGATCAGTCAGGCAGGTAGTAGATTAGTCCTCTACAGCACAACACCACTTCCTGATGGTGGATACATCTCCACATGCTTTTCCAGACACCCAGCTTTCTCCTAATGTATGACAAGACTCTTTCATAGGCTATGAAATGGCCGCAGTTTCTCATACGTTATAGTGGCCTTTTTGTCCATTCGGAGCAAGTTAGAATTGTTGCCTACATTGTAAAGAATTATCGCAAGTCAGCATAGCATAACACCATTTTCCAAGACATTCACATGTCTGTTTGAGCGTATGGGGCACTACTGTACAGAGACTCACCCAGGGGCCTGTGCAATTCTTCAGGGAATAATATCTTTCCCGTTAAGCTGAATATTTAAGCAAATGCCTTAGACATGACATGACTTTCCTACATAGTAAGACAAGGATTTGGACCAGGAGATTTTGGGTCACAGTTAAGGATAGACTGTAAGGGGAAGGGCAATACAATAGCCCCCAATACATGCTACTATGTAGGAAGCACAGCTACTCACCACCTCCGCCATCTTACCCCGATCTATCATTTTAACATGCCAAAAAGATAAACTGTTGCGTCACCCCTGAAAGTAGAGTCTGTGAGGCCTAACTGCTATCGGGATTCTTTCTGTTTCTCCCTCACTCGCTCTCCCTCATGCTCCCTCCAACTACTACTATGTACTTGTTCTGATGGATACATCTGCCAGTGGATTCCTAACCTTGTGAATATCCCCTGCGCCAGCAGCATTCGGAAATTTTTTGTAGCTCTCCGCGCCGACGAGGACGACGTCACAGAAGCATGGCTCCGCTCGCGACTCCGCTGACGTCACTGGAGGCATAAGAGAGCCTCTTCGGCGTGATGACGTCAGTTCCCTTTTATCCGCGCCGTCGACGCTAACGGTTTTTCTTGGACTCTCCGTGGTTTCACTTGCTACTTTGTGTTTCTGCTTGTGTTTCTGGTCTTCTTCTTATTTCCTTTTCGAGGATGTCGTTGAGGAAGTCCGGGTTCAAGCCTTGCAGGCAGTGCGGAGGACACATGTCTATTACAGATCCACATGAAGATTGTGTCTGGTGCCTGTCGTCGAATCACGACGTCGAGGGATGTGCCTGCTGTAGAAAAATGAATCTGAAGGCGTTAAAGGAAAGAGAAGCTAAACTCTTCATGGCGAAGATGAGGAAGGAGAAAAGAGGTAGAAGAAGGTCGAGGTCTCGTTCGAGGTCGGGCTCGAAGTCGACATCAGGGCATGCTTCTAGATCTAAGAAGCATAGAAGAAGAAAAGGCATGGATCAAGACGCAGTTCAGAAAAAGACACGGCTCCGAAGTCGACCTCGCCAGCTCCTCGACGTCGTAAAGACTTCGTGTCACCTTCTCCCTCGAATCAAGGTTCTCCTGTGAGATCGGCTTCGCCTGTGCCTTCACCAGCACATTCTCCGACGCTGGCCCCATCTCCGACTTCGGCACATTCTCCGGCTCCGGAGGAAGAATTTCCAGTGCCAGATGAGCCGTCGACTCCAGTGGCTCCGCCGTCGGAGACAATTGGCCCGAGTCCGGTAATGCCTGCGCCTGAGCCTTCTTCAGGTGCTTATCCACCTTTCACTAGCCCGGGGCAAGATCCATCGATGTATTTAAATGCGATGTATGGAGTCTTTCAAAGGGCTATGTACCCCTCTGGAGCACCTTCGGTCCCATGGGTCCTATGGCGTTTAATCTGGGGGTTCCTCAAGCCTGTGCTCAGGCTCCATTTATGCCATTTCTGCCAGCAGCTCCGTCTTGGCATTTCCCGGCGTCGAGGACGTCGACGCTGTTCCCTTCATCTCCGGCGACGCAGACTGTGCCTCCGGATCCGTGTTCGACGCCGGCTCTGGCGGAGTCGTGTCTGGCTCCATCGACGCCGGTGCCGAGAATGATATCTAGGAGAGAGGCTCAGAGGGTTTTGGAAGAGCAGAGGTATCGTTTGGAAGAAATGGAGGAAGGTGAGATTCAGGAGACGGACGACTATTTTGAAGAACTGAAGGAGGCAAGTGGCCTTGATATGTCTCCAGAATGGGAGCTTTCACCTCCATCTGATGCTCCTTCAAAGAATGTGGCTCCTTACCACACAGTAATAAGGAAGGCAGCAGAACTTTTAGACCTCCAGCTTCCCACAGCTGAATTTAAGTCCAATATCTTGACGGAAGTTCTTCATTCACCTTCTACTGTGGTGGAGCCTTTGCTGCCATTCAACGATGCCATCACTGAGCCTGTAATGGAGGTTTGGCGTAAGCCCTTTTCGGCTCCGGCAGTTTCTAAGTCTGTTGCCAGGAGATACGGGGCAGCTCCAGGGGACCCGGATTTTTTAATTTCCCATCCTTCTCCTGAGAGTCTGGTTATTCAAGCTGCCTGTTCCAAAAAATCTTCTGGGGCTTTTCCTCAGGTTCCTGGCGATAGGGAGTCGAAAAAGCATGACCGGGCTGCAAAAAAGGTGTTTTCCTCGGCAAGCATGGCATTGAAGTCCACAAATGCTACCTGTCTTTTGGGACGTTACATCCATGCCCTAATGGACTCTGCTCAGCAACTTGCCCCTAAATTGTCTGAGGAGGACAGACATAATTTTAATGAGGTCTTGTTAGACACTCTGGCAGCTGCTGGTCAGGTGATTCAAAGTGGTCTGGACACTGCAGACTCTGTTGCCAGGATCAAGGGGGTCTTCTGTCTCCACAAGAAGGAATGCCTGGCTTAAATCATCGGAGTTCTCTCCAGATGTGTAGGCAACATTGTTGGATCTCCCTTTTGATGGTTCATGGCTGTTTGGAAAGAAGGCGGATGCAGCCTTGGAAAGGTTTAAGGATAGTAAAGCCACTGTCAAGTCTCTGGGCCTTCAATCTCAGCCTAGAGGTTCCTAGTACAGGAAGTACAGGGGTTTTGGGAGGTCGTCCTTTCGGACCTACAGACAACCACAGCAGCAGCACCAGCACTAGCACCAGGAAAACACCTTGTTCAAGTCCTACAGGGGCAAGAACGGAGGTCGTCCACGAGGATGTCAGCCCTCCTCCTCATCCTCTACCTCCCCTCCTCTTACCACAGCAAAGCAGCTCTAGATCCACCATTCTGGATCATGTTGGTCCTGTGGGGGGGTCGGCTTACTCATTTTCTTCAAGATTGGGAATCGGTCACTACAGATTATTGGGTTCTCAATCTTGTAGAGAATGGTTATGCTCTTCCCTTTCAGGACTTCCCTCCAAATTACCCTCCTTGTCAAGGGGCTTGCTCGGAGGACCACCTTCTTCTCCTAGTTCAAGTTCAAGTTCAGGTATTTATAAAGCGCACTACTCACCCAGAGGGTCTCAAGGCGCTGGAGGGAGGGGTTTACTTTTTATCGAATAGCCATGTTTTCAGTTCTTTTCTGAAGGAGATGTGATTCTGAGTAAGGCGGAGGTGGGTGGGGAGTGAGTTCCAGGTCTTGGCAGCCAGGAAGGAGAAGGATCTGCCACCCATGGTGGTTTTTCGGATGCGCGGGACTGCGGCGAGGGCTTGATTGGATGATCTTAGTTGGCGGGTGGGATAGTAGAAGGACAGTCGGGTGTTGAGGCATTCGGGTCCTAGATTATAAAGGGACTTGTGTGCGTGGGTAAGAAGGCGGAAAGTAATTCTTTTGTTGACGGGAAGCCAGTGGAGGTTTTTTAAGTGACCGGTGATGTGCTCTTGGCGCGGGATGTCTAATATGAGTCTCGCTGATGCGTTTTGGATGCGCTGGAGTTTTTTCTGCAATTTTGTTGTAATTCCGGCGTAGAGTGTGTTGCCATAGTCCAGTCGACTCGTGACCAGTGCATGGGTGACAGTCTTTCTTGTTTCGAGGGGGATCCAGCGGAAGATCTTTTTGAGAATGCGAAGGACGTTGAAGCAGGAGGACGATACGGCGTTGACTTGTCTGGACATTGAGAGGGAGGAGTCTAGAATGAAGCCAAGGTTACGTGCATGGTCTGTGGGTGTGGGCGCAGATCCCAAAGCGGAAGGCCACCAGGAGTCGTCCCAAGCTGAGGGGGATGATCCTAGGATGAGCACCTCCGTCTTTTCTGAGTTGAGTTTTAAGCGGCTCTGTTTCATCCATTCGGCTACTTCTTTCATACCTTCGTGAAGGTTGTTTTTGGCGGTGTTGGGGTCTTTGGTGAGGGAAAGGATTAGCTGGGTGTCGTCGGCGTAGGAGATGATGTTGAGGTTGTGTTGACGTGCGATGGAGGCGAGGGGACTCATGTAGACGTTGAATAGGGTGGGACTGAGTGAGGAGCCTTGAGGTACGCCGCAGATGACTTCGGTGGGCTCTGAGTAGAATGGAGGGAGTCGGACTTTCTGTGTTCTCCCGGCTAGGAATGAGATGATCCAGTCCAAGGCTTTTCCTTGTATGCCGATGTTGTTGAGGCGTTGTATGAGGGTGTTGTGACAGACAGTGTCGAAGGCGGCGGAGAGGTCGAGTAGAATGAGGGCCACTGTTTCACCGTTGTCCAGGAGTGCTCGGATGTCGTCGGTCGCCGCAATGAGGGCGGTTTCGGTGCTGTGTTTGGCTCGAAAGCCGTTTTGTGAGGGATCCAGGGAGTTGTTGGATTCAAGGAAGGCTGCTAGTTGGCTAATGACGGCTTTCTCGATGACTTTGGCCGGGAAAGGGAGTAGGGAAATGGGTCTGTAGTTTTTCAGATCTGAGGGGTCTGCTGTTGGTTTTTTCAGAAGGGCGCTGAGTTCGGCGTGTTTCCATATTTCTGGAAAGGTGGCGGAGTCGAAGGAGCAGTTGATGACATCGCGGAGTTGGGGAGCGATGATGGAGTCAGCTTTGTTGAAGATGAAGTGGGGGCAGGGGTCAGAAGGTGAGCCAGAGTGGATTGAGTTCATGAGGCGAATGGTGTCTTCAATGGTGATTGGGTTCCAGGAGTTGAGGTAGTTAGTTGGAGGGGTGGGATCTGAAGTGGGTGGGGTGAGTTGGTCATTGGGAGTATTCTTGAAGCTGTTGTGGATGTCGGCAATTTTGTTGTAGAAGAAGGAGGATAGTGCATCGCAGAGGTCTTGGGAGTTAGTGATGTCGTTGGATGTTGCGGGAGGGTTGGTGAATTCTATGACGATATTGAAGAGTTCCTTGCTGTTATGAGAATTGTTGTCGAGACGGTTCTTAAGTGCTGATTTCTTGGCGGATCGGATCAGTTGGTGGTGTTTGCGGGTGGCTGTCTTGAGGGAGTCCATGTTGTCTGAAGTTGGTTCTTTTCTCCAATTCTTCTCCAGGGTGCGGCATGTCTTCTTGGATTTTTTAAGGTCATCATTGAACCAGGGAGCTTTTTTGCTGGATGATTTTGACTGGTGTTTTTTCAGGGGTGCTAGTTCGTCCGCACTGTGGGTAATCCATTGCCTGAGGTTGGTGGCCGCTAGGTCTGGGTCCGTTGCCAGGGTGGGGATGTTTTGGCTGAGTGATGTGAGGAGTTGTTCGGTGGAGATTTTGTTCCATTTTCTTCGGGGAATGGGTTGTAGACGGTTGTGGGACAGGGTTGTTTTGTAGCTGAAGTGAACACAGCTATGATCCGTCCAGTGGAGGGCTGTAGTATGATCGAAGGAGATGTGCTTGCTGGAGGTGAAGATAGGGTCGAGCGTGTGTCCGGCTATGTGAGTGGGGGTGTCAACAAGTTGTTTGAGTCCGAGATTGGACAGGTTGTCCAGAAGGGTGGTGGTGTTGTTGTCGTGAATGTTGTCAAGGTGGTAGTTGAGGTCTCCTAGAAGAATGTAGTTCTCGGAGGCGAGGGCGTGCGGGCTGACGAAGTCAGTGATGTCGTCACTGAATTGAGATCGGGTGCCTGGGGGCCTGTAAATGAGTGTTCCTCTAAGTGTGGTCCTGAGGTCGGTGTGGATCTGAAAGTGGAGGTGTTCGGCGGTTGCAAGATTTACGTCAGAGCTGGTTGTGATTTTGATGGTGTTTCTATGGACGATGGCGATGCCTCCTCCAGTTTTTTTATTGGTTCGGTCTTTTCGAATGATCTTGTAAGTGTCCGGTATGGCTATGGCGATGTCGGGGGCAGAAGATGCATTCATCCATGTTTCAGTAAGGAAGGCGATGTCAGGTGACGCAGTGTCGATTAGGTCCCAGAGTTCGGTTGCATGTCTGTGGACCGAGCGGGTGTTCAGTAGGATGCATTTCAAGTCGTTGGGTTCGGAGCTGTGTGTGGAGGAAGTGTGTTTGGTGAGGGTCCTGACGCAGTTGAACTTACAGGAGAGGCAGGAGAAAGGGCCGTGGGTACGTCCTGGGGTAGCTTCGCAGCAAAGTGGGGTGCGTCCGGCGTTGAGGGCGAGGAGAGTAGCGGCATCATAAGTTACTCTGGGGGGTTGAGAGCGGCATAGAGCAGGGGGACGAGCGCTGGGCGCGGTCCAGGCGCGGACGGGCGCAGACGGGCTTACCTTTGGCGCACCTTCGGCGCGACCGCAGCGCGTGGACGCTGCACGTGGGTCCATCTGTCCATAAATGGATAGTGGGGGGGGGGCAGAGCGTGGGAGGGTCAGCTTGGAGGCAGGAGCGGGGAGGAGACACGGGGACAAGTAAACACAAACAACAGCAAAATGGCGGTGGGGTAGCGCGATTCGAGCAGTACACGCGCTAAAGTTGCCACTAATCAGGAGCACTGAGCAAATCAATAAATTAAATTAATGCGCAGGAAAAACGATACTAGGCAAATGCAAAATAAAATTATTCACTCAAAGTAAAACGATACCAAGCGCTATACAGGAGCTCCTGCAGGAAGAGGTGCTAACTTTATTGAAAAAGTGTGCGATAGAGGTGGTTCCAGAGCGGGAAAGGGTCAGGGATGCTACTCCTGGTATGTCCTGATTCCCAAGAAGGATGGCAGGTTACGTCCAATCCTGGATCTCAGGATCTTGAACCTTTTTCTGAAACAGGAGAGGTTCAAGATGCTCACCCTTGCGCAGGTTCTTCAAGCGCTGCAACAGGAAGATTGGATGGTGTCGATCGACTTGCAGGACGCATATTTTCATATCCCGATCCTGAAGTCGCACAGGAAGTATCTCCATTTTACGGTAGGGTTGCAACATTATCAGTTTGCGGTCCTCCCGTTTGGACTTACTACTGCACTACGAGTCTTCACCAAGGTGATGGCAGTGGTGGCAGCCCATCTCAGGAGATCGGGGATTCCGGTTTTCCCCCATCTGGATGACTGGCTGATCAAAGCAGAGTCGCCAGAGAAGGTGCTTCATCATCTGCAGGTTACAACTCAGCTGTTGTACAATTTGGGTTTCTCGATAAACGTGCCCAAGTCTCACCTGGTGCCCTCTCAGCGTAACCTGTTCATAGGGGCAGTACTGGACACTACTGTGTGTCGAGCATTCCCACCTCCACAAAGGATTCTCGACATACGAGAAATGATTCCCTTGTTTTACAACGGAGTCCTGAAGGTCCTTCGCCTGCTCGGTCTGTTTGCTTCCTGCATTCTGTTGGTCGACCATGCACGCTGGCACATGAGGGCGCTCCAGTGGTGTCTCCGCAGGCAGTGGTATCAACACATCGGAGATCTCAGGGAGTCTGTGAGGATCTCAAGAGAAGCTGCAGCTGATCTGTCTTGGTGGAGCGTTGAGGGCAATCTGTCTCAAGGAAAGCCTTCATCGGTGGCCACAGTGATAACGGATCCATCCGCCTTTGGGTGCTCATCTGGGGGATCTGGAGATCAAGGGTCTTTGGTCTCCGGAGGAAAGGTTGCTTCATATCAACCTTCTAGAGTTGCGGGCGATACGTTTGGCACTCAAGGCCTCCCTTCCTATCTTCCCTTCGCGGTCAGTCGGTTCAAGTCCTGACGGACTTCACTACCGCGTTGTGGTATGCCAACAAGCAGGGAGGAGTGTGGTCGTATTGTCTCTGCAAAGAGGCTCTGCGTATCTGGTCTTGGGTTCGGTACCATCAGATTTTTCTGATGGCAAATAATCTAGCCGGAGTTCTGAACGTGCGTCTCAGTCTCAGTCGGCAATTCTCTGCAGACCACGAGTGGAGGCTTCATCCGGAGGTGGTTTGTCACGTCTTCTGGATGTGGGGAACTCCTCGGGTGGACCTGTTTGCCACTCATGAGAACGCTCACTGCCCGTCATTCTGCAGTCTCCAGTATCCTTTGCAGGGAGCATTGGGGGACGAGTTTCAGTTGAGTTGAGGTTCACGACTCCTTTATGCATTTCCTCCCATGCCCTTGATTCCTCGGGTTCTGAGGAAGATTCGCGAAGACCGGGCCCAAGTCATATTGATCGCCCCGGATTGGCCAAGAAGGGTGTGGTATACAGACCTTCTCCACCTCTTCTTGTGCCCTCCGCTCCATCTCCCTCTCAGGGCACACCTGCTCTCGCAGTCGCAGGGGCAAGTTCTACACCCCCATCTCCAGAGCTTACACCTTCATGCCTGGAGATTGAACGGGGCAACCTGAATTCTTTCTCTCTTCCTTCTGACGTGGTGGATGTTATTTTGTCCGCCAGATGTCTCTCCACCAAGTCTATCTATTCCGATAGGTGGTCCAAATTAGTTCATTGGTGTGGGGAGAAGTTTGTTGACCCTTTGAGGGCTCGCTTATCCAACATCCTTTAATTTGCTCTTTCTCTAGCCCAGCATTTCTTTGCTGTGGCTACTGTGAAGGGCTATTTATCGGCTTTGTCGGCGTTCCTTTGCTTGCCGGACCAGCTGTCTATGTTTAAATCACCCATTGTGTTAAGGTTCATTAAGTGCCATACTAATAAATGTCCGCTCACTCCCTTTATTGTGCCTCAATGGAACTTAAATCTTGTCTTAACTTACTTGATGGGTTCTCCCTTTGAGCCCTTGCACAAGTGTCCCTTGAGACTATTGTCTTTAACACTATGGATGCTACAGCAATTCATCCTCTGTGCTGCAGATCCATTATTTCCATTGTTCATGACGAGCTCAGCTCGTCATGAGCACACAAGCAGTGTACTGCATGACGAGCTGAGCTCGTCATGAGCATGGAAGGGGTTAAAGACTGTATTTCTTGTTGCCATTACCTCGGCAAGGAGGGTGAGTGAGCTTCAAGCTCTGAGTTCAAAACCCCCATTCCTGACTATTCATGCTGATAGAATGGTTCTCAGGACCGGGGCTGCTTTTCTCCCTAAGGTGGTAACTCCCTTTCATCTGGGGCAGTCCATTACCCTTCCTTCTTTCTATCCTCCCCCTCACCCTTCCACGGAGGAGGAGTAGCTTCACCGCTTGGACCCTAAAAGGGCGGTGAGTTTTTACCTCGATAGGACTAGAGACTATCATGTGGATGACCAGCTCTTCGTGGGCTTTGCTGGCTGCAGGAAAGGCAGAGCGGTGCACAAGCGCACCCTTTCCAGATGGATTATCTTGTGCATCAAGATCTGTTACTCTTTGGCCAGTAAGGATCCTCCAGAGGGTATACAGACTCATTCTACTAGAGCTAAGTCTTCCACATCTGCCTTGTATAGAGGTGTTCCTGTGGAGGACATTTGTAGAGCGGCAACTTGGGCCTCCCTTCACTCCTTCGCGAAGCATTACTGCTTAGATTCCGAGGTGAGGAGGGACGGTCATAGCGCTTTCGGTCCTCCAGGACTTTTTGGTATAGACGGGTGGACACCCTCCTCCGGGAGTGGGGACCTCCGTGGGACTCTATTCACAAGGTGAGGAATCCACTGGCATATGTATCCATCAGAAGAACAAGTTACTTACCTTCGGTAACGCTTTTTCTGGTGGATACAGTATCTGCCTGTGGATTCCTCACTGACCCACCCGCCTCCCCGTTGTCCACCCTTGTATACCTACAATGATGTTATTTCATTGAATTCACACTTTGTGTGTTGGTTTGAATACTGTGTACTGTATATGCTGTATATATTTGTGTCGGTCCGTCCGTGTGCCTCGAAGGCATGGAAAAAAAGGGCGGAACTGACGTCATCCCGCCGACGAGGCTCTCTTATGGCTCCAGTGACGTCAGCGGAGTCGCGAGCGGAGCCATGCTCTGTGACGTTGTCCTCGTCGGCGTGGAGAGCTATAAAATATTTCTGAATGCTGCTGGCGCAGGGGATATTCACAAGGTGAGGAATCCACAGGCAGATACTGTATCCACCAGAAAAAGCGTTACCGAAGGTAAGTAACTTGTTCTTCTGGGCTTGTATTGTACTTCATGCATGTTATGGCAGAGCAGAGCAGCGATTGCTCCCAGTTCCTGTCCGTGATCCTTTGCTGTTTGCTGGCTTCCTCTCTTTTGAGGTAGCCTCATACATCATGAGGGATATGTCCATTGCCTGTGCTGAAAGATGTTCTTCCCCCTTCACTTCTTATCTTCCATCACCCTGGTTTCCCCATGCCAAAGTACCGGCTAGAGAGTTCAATGTTGACACTGATGTTGGTGGCACGTCCAAACTTAGCGTCAGCAGCATGACCTCGCCTGGCAAGCACCTGCTGATTCAGCAGTAGTATCCGGTCATTTCTAGAGTGCTTTCTCATGCTCTTAACCATTGGCAGCCGTGCTGACATCCCTCATAGATGGCACCACAATAGAACAAACCGTACCGTCTTTACTGCCTGGAAGTCATTGAAAACTCATAGGGACTGTGGTATTACTAAATTCCCAGCAGAGAAGGACAGAAACGGATTGCTAATGTTGACCTCTTAAGAAGTATTAGTTATACAAGCAAGCTCAGAAATTGTCCCACTAAAGTGTTGCACCTGCAAGATGAGGTATTAACATATTGGCCCATTAAAAAGTGTTACCCTGCAAGGAATGGCTTGTCTGAGCGCACATAAGGTATGATGTCATACTCTTGCTGGAAAGGGCCGCTGTTCAGTCAAGTGTTCTAACTTGGCAAGGAAGTGCACTGTTAAAGTGTAATTCCCGTAAAAGAGGCTAGTATTGACCCAGGAAAAGTACCGTAGTCCTGCTAGATTGGAATAAAGGAAGAGCTCTACAGACCCACTGAAAGCGTTCCTATCCTGCAAGGAGAGGCTGCTATGGACTCACGGAGAGCCCACAGGCCAGTAAGGAAAGGGTGGCACTGACCATATTAGTCATGCAGGAAGATCTGATACTGACCCACATAAGTGTCTGAGTCAAGCAAAGAAGTGCAGATATTGACCCCTTTCAAAGTCTTGCTCGGAGCGGCAGGCTTTGCCTTTTTAAAATAGCACAGGCGTGCAGCGGAGGGCGAGCGATGGCCCATTCCAAGCTTTGTTCTCCTTCAAACACAGGGGGGTAGTGACGCATTACAAGTACTGTAGCCCTTCACAAAATGGCGGGGATGTACCCTGAAATGAATTCGCCCTTCAGTAACGTGCTGGTGCCCTCCAATTAAAAAAGGACTGTGCCTAGGAGTGAGGATAGAACTGTAGCATTAAGTGTTCCACGGCCCTAAAGCAAAACCTAATGACATATTAGAGTATTTTATAGACACTATGTTCAAGTGGGGTGCAAGAATGTTCTCTCCTTGTATACATTTGGAAGAATAAATGAGTATCCTAATAAAAGTCAGCAGTGATGCATCTAGTACCGAGTTTATGGCTGTCACTGCCACATTAGCCCAAATAATGCTTAAATGCTTATTGGGTAGTGCCAATTGAAACAATATAGCTGACTTTGGTAACCATCCAAAGCAAGCATCAAAATTAATGTGTGGGTGTAAAATAAAAAGAAATCAATGTCCGAAGCACTGCAGTCCGAAGAAGTCCATAAAAGAAGACCATTCCTGTGCTTCCCCCAGACCCTTCACTCTGCATCATCTGTGCGCATGGAACAGACCTGGATTCCTTGATTTCCATAGTGATATTCGAGATAGTGACATGTTTGTTGTATGACGTGAGCGAGCCAAGGTGCCAGACCTTTGTTGGTGTTTTTAATTGAGAAGCATCCACAGTACATTCCTGATTGGTTTCGAGATTAATGTTTCTCCCTTTTCATCTTTATCACGACAAGACAAAGAAAACGTGTGAATTGAACATTTAATATGACACAAGATAATGAATCAGTGTGTGCAGACATTGCTGTCCGCTGCCTAACTGCAAACTCTTCAGCCTGCACTGTCTGGCCGTATCACACCATCACACCTCCAGATCTTCACAGCGGACATTGGATGGTACACAACACAATCCTGGCGGCAGTACCTGGGCGGGTGGGATAGTGGAGACCTCCGACCATGGAGGCAAAGAACCAATTCCCCGCAAACTCTCGAGACGAGCAGATCCTTTCATACCACCCATTACTTGGAGAGGAGTTTCATCTCTACTAGAGAAAGCGGCAAGGCATAGATAGCCATTCTGAAATCTGACTTCGGTGAGATATGTTGTTGGCATGCATATGATTGCCCTCCCCCAGTCCTGTGTGCTTTTAATGATGAGATGGGTAGTCATCACCAGCTTATTGTTGGTGCGATGACATTCTAATAGTTAACTGTGCACTGTGTTAATGCCAAAATAGTGCGAACAAAAGTCCTCACTATAAGACCGTCACCGGTGCTTTAAAGCATCGTCAATGGCTTATGTAGTTGGTATCAGGCGTTAAGTGTGCATGCAGAGATATTGGCACAGCTTTGTAGGACTTACCTTAAAAAAAGTTATTAACGGGTGCATCCAGTGAGTGATGTCACAGGTGAACCCAACCCCCAGCTGACTTAATCAAACAAACATTCTAGAATGCCTTTTGTTGGTGATTGTTACAGATGCAGAACTGGAAAAATACATGGTTTTTTTTCTTTACACTGGATGGCCACTTTAAAGTTAGACTCGTTTGAAGGATTTACCCCAGTAACATTTCCCTAAAGTGTATACTTTAAAGTATTGTTTTGGTTTTTTTTTATTTAAAAGTATTTTATGATTTTTTATAGTTTGAGCTTGAGTTTGAGTTTTAAAATATTTCTAGAGCGCTCGTACACCAAGCGGTTTCATGGCGCTAAGCAGTACTACAGAACCCAAAGGCAGAAAAGACAAGGAACCAAGGGAGCGATTAAGATGGAAAAACTTGGGCAAAAAGAAACGTTTTGAGTGCCTTACGGAAGAGGGAGTACTGAGGGCAGGATCTCAAGTGGGTCGGGAGGGAGTTCCAGAAAGCGGGAGCAAGAGTAGAAAATCTGGAGCCTCCCCATTTTTTCCGTTTGAAGCGGGGGACTACGAGGAATTGTTGGGTGGAAGAGCGCAATTCCCTAGACGGGACATAAAAGTGAATCGCAGACGTGATGAAGGCAGGGGCAGAGCCAGACCGGGCATTGAAAATGATGCAGCCCAGCTTGAACTGGGCACGTTGCTGTATGGGGAGCCAGTGTAGGGATTTGAGGAGGGGCGTGACGTGATGCGATTTAGATAAGTTAAAGACCAGGCGGGCCGCCTGGTTTTGGACCAGCTGGAGACGCCTCACGAGGTACGCCGGCATGCCACAATAAAGGGCATTGCCATAGTCCAAGCGGGATGACACCATCGCCAGGAGTATAAGTTTGAGGGCTGAAGGGGAAAATAACCTAGAGACTTTACAGATTGTGCGGAGGGAGAGAAAGGCTGAAGACACAACCGCACTGACTTGGGAGTGAAGGGAGAGTTGGTCATTGAGTTTAAAACCAAGAGTTTTTACAGAGGAGGAGGGAGTAGGTGGAGGACCTAAGGAAGGGGCCAAAAGAGGGAGGACCAAGGACTGGAACAACCACCCGTCAGCACCAACTCCGTTTTGTCGGGGTTGAGTTTCAGGTGGTTGTGATTCATCCAGTCCTGAATGAAGGTCATAACTGAGTGAAAATTGGATATTGATGCGGGGGAGGAGGATAAAGAAAAAATGAGCTGGAGGTCATCCGCATAGTTGTAAACGGAGACCTCCAGGTGTTGAAGAGCAAAAATAAGAGGGGCAATGTACAGATTGAATAACAAAGGGGAAAGAGAGGAACCTTGGGGGACCCCGCACTGTACTGGTCGAAAGTCCGCCGAATAGTCTCCCAGGCGGACTGCTTGGGAGCGGCCACTCAGGAAGGAGGACAGCCAGACTAAGGCCGAACCCTCGATTCCCGCTGCTCTGACACGGGAAAGTAAGATGGCATGGTCCACCGTGTCAAAAGCGGCGGAGAGATCGAGAAGGACCAAGGCCTGGGGATGACTAGTGTCCATACCCTCCCTGAGGTTGTCCAGGACCGATATAACCACGGTCTCAGTGGAATGTGCGGGGTGGAAGCCAGCCTGCCTGGGGGCCAAGACGCTGTTTTTTTCCACAAAGGTGCTCAGAGTTCTTGCTACATGGCGTTCCAGTACCTTGGCCAGGAACGGCAGGAGTGAAATGGGGCGGTAATTGGCTGACAACGAAGGGTCGGCGCCAGGCTTTTTTAAGATGGGTAGGATAACCGCCGATTTGAGTGATGGAGTGACAATGCCCTGGGAAAGTGAACTGTTAAGAAAAGTGAGGGGAGGTGAAACGCAGGCAGAGTAAATCTGTTTCAGAATGTGTGCCGGGCAGGGATCCAGAGGGGAGCCAGACTTAACCAAGGGGAGGAGAGAGAGAAAGGAGTCAGGTGTGAGAAGAAGAATGGAATCCAGACGCACGGCGACTGGAGGGCAGTGGGGGCTAATGAAGGAGAGGGAGGGGAAGGGGATATTGGCTTTAATCGCGCTGATTTTATCAAGAAAGAAAGAGTTAAGGGAGTCGCAGAGAAGCTGTGAGGGAGAGGGTTTAAGTGTGGCCCTATCAGAATACGCTAGCTCTTGAACAATGGCAAAGATTTCTCTGGGCCGATTTTCGGCGGTCTGAATTTTGGAGGAAAAATAGGCCTTCTTAGTTGCCAAAATGGATTTCTTGAATAGGGCCGAAAGAGTGATATAGTGATTTCTTAAGGTGGGGCAGTAGTCCCGCCGCCAGAGGCGCTCCGCTCGACGAAGATTAAGTTTTTGAGTCTTCAGTTCTTCATTGAACCAGCGGTTTGCATCTTTGGAACGTTTAGATGATATGCGCTTTAGCGGGGCGACTAAATCACAGGCGGCCCGCAGCCATCCATTGATGGATTCCGCTTGTCCAAGGGATGACAGTATAAACAAGTACATTAGCATTTCTGTTACGAGATTGAGCCAAACTTAGCTTGTGTTGCAGTAATTACAGGTTCTTTGGCATACATGTTTAGCTAATCCCCTCTACATTGACTTGCTGGGAAATTAAGCAAAGGATGATGGAAAGAGAGATTGTTTTATCATTATCTTTTAGCAGGCTCTGTGAAATCTGCTTGCAACCATGGCCTAATCCTCTTTGGGACAAAACTGAGTATGAAGGAGTAAATACTTGATCATATTTTTGATACACAGGACATTAGACTGCAGGATATACTACAAAGAGTTATTTTCATGAGCGATAATCTTGCTGCATGTTTTTGTTGTTTTTGTCTAAATTATTAATCTAGACTTTTATTTATGCATTTATTTGAAGGTCTGATTGTGGATCATTCTCTCACTTGAGTTTCATGTTCTTTCAGAATGTGTGTTTGATTATGGAACCAGACATTCCCGAAGAAGTAGAACATCCAAATGTGTTGTACAAATTTGATTTAGTCTGATTAGGACTACACTTTTCCACCAATAAACTAGCTCATTATTCTTTCAAGCTATCTTTAATCATCAACATTGATTGTACAACAGTTGTGTTTGTAAAAACATTTATTGATAAGAGAACATCTACTCATTGTACTCATTTTAATATTTAATGAACAGCGTAGGACCCGGCAAGCCAAACGATATATGGACTTCATCTTGGACTTAATATTTATTGACATCCCTAGTGGAAATGAAGGGCCCTGAACTGTCAATAGATAACATAATTAGATATGAAATGAAATCCCAAGTCAACGCTATATCACCATTAAATGACTAATCACAATAAAATGAAGACTTAAACCTAAATATCAAGTTGTTTGACCAATGCGAAAACTCAAACTGTAGGTGAAGTTGTATTTTACTCTGCAAAACTAGACAGGTTTCACAAACTATTTAAAGACTGGAAAGTTAGAACTGTGAGGAAAAAAAATCCTGTTGTGGTACATTTTCCCCCCAAAATCCTTATAAATTCCCATTAGTTACTGGAGAATTCTCTTCTGGAAAAAATACATTTTACTGGGAAAATTGATTCGAAGAAACATTTTTGCATGACTTTTTCAATTGTAGGCGGAGATTTGTGAAGTTTTAAGAAAAGCCTATAGACATTTAAATTTCATAAATGTTGTGAAATATAGATTTCAAATTTGAAATTTGAACAGCTTCTTGCTACAACTATACCAACATGTAACATTTGGCACTATTTTCAAATACTTTTTGAGGGCGAAATCAAAAAACCTGGTAGAGTTTGTTTATACCTAAGGATCTATGTGCTGTTTTCCATAAAGCCCCAAGCATTGCTATAAAGTGTTTTTTAAATACCTTCATGATTTACCAATATTACTACTCGAGAATACACCATTTGGGAATACTGTTGTCATGAACTCTTAAACCCAGATTACCCAGGACACACCTTTGAGTCCTACATGTTTAGGATAACCTGTATGTAAATACATTCCACCTCAGGTCAATGTATGTCATTTTATCTAATGTAGGCATATTAAATGTGACTATCCTGGAAATGTAACTTGAATCTTGATCTACAGAGGACATATCTGCTCTAACAGCTTAAATATAATGGTCTTCAAATGGCACTGTTTTTTCACCAGTATAGTTAATGTCATAAGGCATTTTCATAAATCCTATATATGCAAGTTGAGAGGTTGTTTTGGAGGGATTGGAACCAGTGTACCCAAGCTTAAAGGCCCCTGGGAAAATGTTTGGTGTACCTCTGTTCTAATAGAAAGTTTCTTTCTCCATCGTGACCGTGACCCCAATGCTCCAGTCTTTTTCACCACAATTCCTGGATGATTTGTGTCCTAACATTATGTGCCTTTTGTATCTAACATAAACAGCCCACCATCTTATTTTTAGGTTTAGCAACCTACGTTACCCTTCTGTTTCTAATTTTACTCTGTTCCGTAATGTGTGATCATCTTTTTTGTTCAATAAGGTCCAGCTGCCAAATAAACACATCTAAAGTAAAGTATCCCTCAAAACACACAACAAAGAAAACAACGAAAACGTGCTGTACCAGAGCCCAGTGATCCAAATAGGGACGATCTGCTGTTTCGCCAGCCTCATTCCTATCAATATAAATCCTCTATGTAGACACATACACACACTCTCTCTCTGTGTCTCTCCTTCTACCTCTTCATCCGTTGGTGTCTCTCCTTCTACCTCTTCATCCGTTGGTGTCTCTGATTTCATCCATTGGTCTGTTCAAGTGTCATTACAATTTGGCTTCACCTATCACAGCAAAGGGAAGGGGATCAGCCTACATCGGCCATTGTCTCCCTCAGCTGTGAGTGAATGAAGTTTGTCTGTGCACATTGACCTAAAATGTAGTTTGCTTCGCTGCAAAGGCTGATGGGCAAATCCATCTAATGTTTTGTAAATTTACGTTTAAGATGGGTCTTTTTGCACTTTTATTTTTACAAACTGGCCCACCACTTTTGTGATACATTTTTAGGTTTTATTACTTTTAAACTTTTAGTACCCATTTCATACTTTTGTAAAACGTAATTCAATTAAGCTTTGCAGGCTTTCTAAACGCAGCCTTATTGGCTTCGCTAGTGCTTATTTACCTTGTGGTTGCTGCAGTGTGCTTGTGTCCTTACTAACCTCACAGCCTGGAGGGCTCCAGCTGAGCTGTCGCATCACATGGATGGTCTTGTTAAAGCTGGGTGGTGGGAATGTACACAACACAACAGAAATGTAAACACCAAAAAGAAATTAAAGTATTAGCCTCTTCAGCAGTGTCATGTTTGTTAAACTGTGCTTCCGGCCACGGTACCACGTGTGTGGATAGCATTCGTTTTCTCCGAATTTGAAGCAAGTACATTATGGGATGTTTTGAATTTGCATACGTTTAATTCCTAAGCAGAATCAAATGTTTTCACAGAGGGCCTCCCTCCCACCTTTTGCAGGGTTGGTGCACCAAGGTGCTGCTATGTCTTCATTCTTATAAACTGGTCTTCCTAAATAATTTATATGGCAAAACGTTAATTCGGTGTTGGGGTGGAGATCTGCATTAGAAGAGAGAGGGAGAAAAACATTTGTCAATAAAGCTAGGGGAGCGGACGTTGAATAAGGTAGAAATGTGTAGAAGGATCAGCCATGGAGGAATTTCATTTTACAAGGGAGTAATGTATCGAAAACTGGAGACCAAGGCTCATAGCTGGGTTGGGGGGACAGGGTTAATCAACCTAAATACATTTATTGAAGATTGGGAGGAGAGCTGGCAGCAGTGTTGACACAGAGAGTGGGGAATGATTGTGATTGAAGAAAGGCAAACTGCTAGAAAATGCATTTTTTTCCTGGTTCCTGAATCGTGTGGTGTAGGGGTGCAGGTCAGTGGGCCTCCGCTGGCTGGGGAGCATCTCTGAACGCTCTAAAGTGGGATCACTTCCCCATACACCACATACGGTTCACTCCAGTGGGGCTTTGTGCTTCTGTCTTGCTATGAGCTTGAATCTGGCATTCTGCACTAACTCCTCCTCCCTTAAGTCTCAACGTGTGTAATGTACCGCAGTCCACATAATGGTAATGTCACCATGCTCTGTAATAACAGGTCATATTGCTACCCAACTCGATGGTACTGAATGAATTAACATTGTAATATCCAGATTCAGAACTGTAGAGCTTGCTTGCCAGCAAACAGACAGGCACTCCAGGGGCATTACCAACATTGATAAACAAAAGATGCTGATGTTACACATTAGATGCAGGCACAGAGATGGCCGGAATGGCCAGAGCGATGCCACGCCTTTTTGTTCGTGTTTGCGTACCTTCTGCATGGGGCTTCACCAGCATCAGTCCTTGGTTCCATTGTAAGCAGAGTTACAGGGGTGGTGGAACTCAGGCTCTTCCCGCTTAAATGTTAGCTTTACCCCAGCCAGGTGTAAAAAGAACTGCGAGGTGGAAAGGCCCCCCTCTGTCAACTCACTCGGCCCCTCTCTATCACGTAAAGCATTTGTGAATATATTGATTGCCTCTCTTTTGCTTTTCACCGTTCTGTCTCAGCAAATCCCCGGATTCCTCTGAACCGGTTGGGCAAAAATTGATTTTTGTTTGTTCCGGTGGCCTTGTGGAAAACCAGCAAACAAACAGGCTTTTTTTTTTTTACCTCCTTCTTTTTGTGTGTGTGGGGGAAGACTCAAAGCACAGGGTTGCATAAAAGAGAGAAAATCAGCCCGTAGCAGTCAAAACCGTTGTCTGAAATGTCTTCAGACTGGAAGGCTGGATTTATTGCACAAAACAAGTATCAGCAGTGTGGAGGTGCAGAGCCCTGCTCATTATCCCTGGAAAAGGGGGGACCAGAAAGCGCAGTGAAAAATTAAACTTTAATAATGCCAGTGATATTTTCTAAATCCTTCTTGACAGAAAGACTCTCATTATTTTTCATCTGTCTCGGGGTAGGCACTTTTTGTGCAGGCTCAGAAATGGCCCTGGCGTAGCTTGCTTTTCTGTTTTTTTATTTCGCATCAGGAAATTGAAAGGGGGCGAGTAGATGGGAACACGTTGAGGCGGGGGACATGGAAATATATATATATTCAGATACATATACATAAAATATATGTATGTGTGTGTATTCTCAAGGAAGTCTCAGGGAGAGTTGGGCTAGCCTGAGAGATGAAACTATCTCTTTAAACAGTAACATTGATGTATTGGGAAGTTGCTCGAGTAAGAAGGGTGCTGTTGATAAGAAAATAAATTAAAATTGTGATTTTTATTCTTGGGAGGTGGAGAAGGCCTCTTGATAGAATTGTTGAATGCTTTGAATGATTTATTACTAACTTATTTCCTTTCGCCACACTTTCCATGCTCCAAAACGTGTACACACGGCGTTAATGGCCTCTTTAAACCCTGCACCCCCAAAAAGAAAAGTCCTATTGTGATATCAAAGACATTGTAATCTGTACTGTTGTTCAGATAGTGCGATAACATATACATCATAAAAAGGACACCATTTGCAGATAACAGAATAAAGTCATCCATGGATTCCTGAGTTTTGTTTAGCTGCCTTTAGCTAAAACCAGGCGTTAACAGATAAAGAGGGATAGGTGGTTATTAGTCTCTTTTTCATACATTTCATTAAAGAAGTAGATAAACTGTGATTTCCTTTTATTTAGCCAATACCTCACGAAGGCCTCCTTTATGTGAGTTCTCAGTTGACCCTCCTATTCATATTAGTTTAACGTTGTGAATCTTTCGGTAGTAATAGTAGGGTTACTGATGAATGAGCTAGGCATGTGATGGATGCCACAACTGTGGGGTACTAACCAAGAAGGCTTTCAGGGTTTTTATTTTATTTTATTTAATGCGATTTTATATAGTGGGAACATTGCCCGAAAGTGTCAGAGCGCTCTACAATAGAACTAGTTGCGTTACATAATGACTTTGGATTACATGAGGTACATAAGATATACAAACAGAAATTGATTGCAGAACCTCTGAGCTGACTTGATTGTTAGTAACCATGCAGTAACCCTGTGTACAGTTAGAGAGTGGTTAAAATTAATTATTCGTGGAGGTAGGTAGAGAGTCTCATTTGAACAGTTATGGACTTTTACAATTTGCATTTTGTATTGACCGATCAGACCTCAAAGTCCGATTTCCTCAAATCAAAATGCATCTCCATGACCTAAGCAATACATGCTCATCCCAATAACAGCCAGTGCTTCAAAACTCCCTGTCCCGCTTTGTGTGGTCTCTCCACATCCAGCCCAGTTTGTATTTGATCTTGCATCTCGTTGTTGTTGTGCTTAGACCGATACACTTCACTGTATCACCAGCAAACCTCTGACGGTGCCACAATGCACACTGCTTCTGATCAATGGCCCATGATGGTACCCAAAGTGTTCCTCCTCTGGTAGTCAGAGGTGCTATCACTAGGAAGATGCTTGTGTAATCAACCCGTGCTCGCATCCCGGCAAAAGGGATTTAATAGACTGCACCTGTAAACTTCCAAAAAGGTGTTTGGAAGTTAACTTGTTAATGACATTTTTATATTTTCAAATTGCATTTTTGAGAATGGAAGACATTGGCTTATCCCTTCCAGAAGCACGCATGCCAATTGGCCTTTCCTAAAACAAGAGCTTCATGTGCAGAGAAGAGGACGACAGCATTGAAATAATGTGGTGATCCGATTGGCTGAACACAGCAGATTAATTGGAAAGGAAACAAAATTTAGGTTGCCAATTTCCATATCCGTGACATCCTTTTTCGAAAGCAGAGCTGCCTCCTCGTAAGCAGAAAGCGGCTGTTTAAGTCAGGGTAAATAACAAGTCTTGCAAGCAATCATCATTTTGAACGTTGCTGTTCATCATTCTTGTTCCGGTTAAGTGACTACTGACTGATCACAAGTCAATTATGCCAGTAAAGCTAAGGTGAGCAATCCGCTGTGCTCAGAACCGGTTGAATGATTGCCTGTCTGTTGCGATAGACAGACGTCTGCCATTCAGGAATACTATGGGGTCCATTAGGATGGCGGGCGGGAATTGCCCGCCCGCCACACTATCGGTAAACGGGACCGCCCGCCTTAAGGGCGGGGGTCCCGACGCCAGCATTAGGATGTTCCCGCCACAGTGGCGGGCACATCCTGCATTTCTAGCATTGTGGCGGGCGGTGCTCTCAGCACCGCCCGCCACAATGCTAGAAATGCATTTCTGCATTTGCATTAACAAAGCGGCAGGTACCGCGCGGTGCCTGCCGCTTTGTTAATGCAAATGAAGGGGGGTACCACAGGTACCCCTCATGTGCAATACCCCCCCCCACCTTCACTCTGGGGGCCCGCAGGGGACCCACAGAGTGAAGACCGCATGCCTTTCCGTGGCGGCATCGCCGCCACGGAAAGGCATCACCCTCAGCCCATCATAATACGGCTGGCAGTGTCTGCTTGACACCGCCACCATATTAATCATTTTCCGCCCCGGCCGCAATGCGACTGGGGCGGAAAAGTGGCGGGCGGTGTTTTGCTCCGCCTTGGTCCCCCCCACCATTCTAATATGGCGGGGGGGGAATACAGGGAAGGATGGCGGGCGGATTGCCCCCGCCAGGCTGGCGGTGGCTACCGCCAGGCTGGCGGGGGCAATCCGCCCGCCATCCTAATGGACCCCTTACTCTTTTCCCCACATCTTTACTCCGATCCCTTCTGTAATTGTGGTGACCCACCATTAGGCTTTGTTAATATTCCCTTTTCCCTTTTTGAAAAAGTATGGCCAAAGGGCAAGAGTTGACTTCTCACTAAGGTGTGACATGCCAAGTTGCTGACTCTGGATGACCGCTAATAAGTGCAGCGGTTCCTGTGATTAATACATAAAAACCTACTTTCTGGTTGAGGAAAGTATCAGAATATGAAACACCTTGATTTGAGTCACTCTAGTCATCTGTCTGGGTTGTGCTAGCATGATAATTCTGAAATAGTCAGATGTTTTATTGAAATACACAAAAGTGAAATGAAATGCCAATATTATTGCAACAGGGTTTGGGTTTGAGGGATTTTGTTAGATTTTTGGCACATTGGAGAGGATCCTGAGGAATCGGGACTATTACACCTCTCCAACTAGCATTAGGCACATTTTGTCTATAAGGAAACCTTCTGCCTTTGCACCACCTTTTGACTTTCAAGATATGGATGTGGAAGGGCTCCCTTACATGGGAGCTAGAGTAAGAAAATTGTCATGCCAGCTCCAGTATCCACTGCCTCTCATTTTAGGGAAAAGACAATTGATTTCCTAGATGTTCTAATTTGTGCGGTGGTTTTTTATAAACGTGAGTGGCAGGGGTGGCGCAAAACACCAAACATACAGAGCGCACCTGGGAAGCCCTGCTGAGACCACCAACCACAGAGCAGATATTTATAAGCCACTGGCTGAAGTCAGGAGCCACATTTGTAGCTAGAGGTAAAAAGCTGATTACACACTGTGAGCTGTAAGTCGGTCATTCCCACCCTTGCTTCTGATCTCTAGAATGACCTACAGGCAATCTTAGACTAACAAAACATCTACTATTCATTAGGTGGGCCCTAAATCCCAACCTATATTGGGATGTGTTGCCAGCAATCTCATCACTTAAAGGCCTATTGCTAGATTTAGCGTTATTTAGGTGTGATTTTGGATGTGGATCCACCGCAATTGCCTGCAGTAAACAGGACGTGTAGCTCAATGCACAATGTTAAAGTTATATTCAAGTTTAACTAAGCAGGAGAGTGTGTGCATTGTCTCTACTTTGAGGTCCTCAGAGTTATGACTACTGCTATCTTTATATTATTGATTCTTTATTTACCTCCAGAAATTTGTCCCAAGTCTTATTTTTTAAATCCTTAGCTTAAGTCCAAGCTAGCCACTGTTGACATGCCGTTGTTCAATTTGACCTTTTTCTTATACTCTTCATAATCCATGGTTTCTTTCTCCAAGTTTGCGTTTTAGTTCAAATTGCATATTCACCGCACTGACATTGACATCAGCATAATTCTTCAAGTAAATCGAAGAGTGAATCAACTTAAAATCCAAACGTATGTCAAGTTGAACTTCTGTATATTATCCCCCTGTGCCTTTCTGTAGTACAGGTTGAATTTGTATGTGTTGTGTTATGTGGTTTCAGTGTTAAATATTTTTATGTGAGTTATGTCATGATAGTCAACCTAGATGACAAAATCAGCTCTTGGTTTGTGAGTTTACTATCTAGAGGAATATAGAAGTATATATATTTTATTTCAAGAATCGCCACATTTAAATGTTTTAGTTGTCAAAATTAATAGTCCATAACTCCAGCAAAACTATGCAGTTCTGTAATGCTTTGACCTTCTAGTGAAAGTCAGCTATTCTCTTTATTAATATTTAAATTAAGGAAAGACTCAAGTCCCGTGCCCAATCAGGCCAGTGTGTCTTTTAGTCCGTTTCCAGAGCACTCTAATACCACTTAAGCAGTCTCTTTCTACTGACACCTTTGGCTGCATAGTTTCCGTCATGTTCATCTAGTTTCTAGAGAAGAGCAATACTTCCAGTAATTTCTGGGTTTCTGGTTGAGAAGGTGACCGCCAGTGGCAGGTCATTCCATATATTTGTTGTTTGCACAGCTTATGCCTTAACTATGGTTCTGGACTTTTTGAACCTGACAACTTGCAGATATTTTGATGCAAAAATTAGAGAACTTGGAGTGCCTACCAATGGAGCAATTTGTTGGTCACAAAGGAAGAGTCTTGGTTGTATTAAGCTAGGTGGGTGATGTACAATGTTTTTGACACAATGTTTCGTGTTCAGTGCTACTGAGCACCAGGATCCAGCGCAGGCTATCCATGATGTTGGGCGTGGTCTTTATATTTACAGCTGGGATAGGCAGACTGTATAACCTACAGATTATGGGCATATGAGTTGGACCTTCTTAGTTAGAGATTGTTGCTTGAGTGAAGAGCCCATATTGCGGATTAGGTGCATTGTTTCAGTTTGTGCCACGGAGCACCTTTAAACAGGTGCACTGGGCGCAAGCATGGATAGTGTGCCCTAATACAAGTAATGCACGGCCTACAAAGTGACCACAAACTTGCTTTGCCCCAAGGCCAGCGCATTAGTGAAATGTTGAGCAGCTGTTTGAATCAGCCGCACATCTTTTTCTGTGTAGCAGCACCTGCCTAAAAGTTAAAGAGCATAGAGATCTCCAAGCAGGCAGGCATAGTGAGTGATTGCACCCACCTGCAGGGAGACATCTAGGGGTTAATGGGACACCCCTTAGCCCCTTGCAGAGGACGCAATCTAGACAGTCACACAAAGGGAGCTGAGGTGTGCCCTGCATATCCTGATGGCCCATCACCAGGCTGATGTGTCTTCCTGAGCTAGAGTGGTGGGAGGAATTATCACTGACACCTGAATAGGGCTGTGCCTGCTCTCACACAAAGCTGTCTCCACCCCCCCGTAGTGTGTCTGGAGCTAGGCCAGGGACAGGCAGCGTCTTGTACACTACAGAGACTTTCCTTTGAAGTATGCCTACTTCAAAGGCAAAAACAGGTATAAGTACTGGAGCTATGACACCATAACTTCAAAACACTTCTGGACTAAGGGGAGATTCTGCCAAGAAGAGCTGGAGAAACTGTTGTAGGGGATCTGCCACTCTGCTTGTTGCTGTGTTGGGCTGGCCTGCTGCTTGTTGCTTCTGTCTTGGAGAGTGAAAGGACTGGACTTTGTTTTCTGTATCCTTTTTGCCAACGGCTTGTGTGTGCTTGCCTCCTATTAAGAAGTCTCAGGGCCATCAAGGACTTCACCTGCAGCTCCTGAATGCCTCTGCTGGGAGTTCTGGCCTGCCAAGTGGTGCCAATTCCAGTCCTGGGCCCTTGGTGGTGGTTTTGCCGCAAAGAAGCCCAAAAGTCCACCCATCAACCTTCAGTGCCTGTTTTTCCTTATGCAGCATCGCCGTGGTGCTGAAAAAAAGAAATGCATCACCGCAGCCCGAGTCCTGAGCACTGTGCCTCCAATGTCCAAGGCTCCCGCTCTGATACTTACGCAGGCCCGGCTGTGCGGCTGAAGAAATCGATGCATCACTTGCATCGTGGCTGGAAAATCTATGAAGCTCCTGTTTTGCTGCAGCTGCATCGACCTAGCGCAACTGGATTTTCCACACATCGCACCTGTGCGCCAAGTTCATCTACGTTGCCCAGCAGTAAGGAACCGAGGCCATGTGTCTGTAGTTCGACGTATCACCTCCCCTCGTAGTAAGGAATCGACCCAACACCTCCCCTTACAGCAAGGCATTGATGCATCGACTCCTCTGCACCACAGCAAGGAATCGGCGCATCACCTCCTCTATCTGTAAGGAACAGACGAATCGCTTTGTTTTCCGGTTTCTAATCTCCCCAGCGCCTGTTTTCATCTTTGATTTGGCGAATCCCAGGCACTTTGTACTAAAAAGTGACTCATCCAGAGTTTTCTATGCACTGAACTCTTTGAACTTTTTTTTAAAGTGATATCTTTGCTTATCTATGTTGAGGTTTTGTTCTTGTTTTACTCAGCTAAAGATTGGTAATTTTCTAAAGTGGTGTGGTGTTCATTTGTAGTGTTTTCACTGTGTGTCTATGTACAAATGCTTTACACATTGCTTTTGAGATAAGCCTGACTGCTCGTGCCAAGCTACCAAGGGGGTGAGCAGGGTCAACTTAGCCGTGTAATTACCCTACCCTGATTAGAATAAGGGTCCCTACTTGGACAGGGTACAAGCCACTGCCACCTAGAGACCTCTTTTTCTAACATTGGGGGTCAGCGTGAGGATAGGACTTGTGTTTGTACTTGACATACAGTGATTGGTGAACACCACTATCAGATCGCTGACCATTACCTACCAGCATTCTGTTTTTTTCTCCTTTTCTCTCAATTGGTCATTTTTCAACATTTACTCACTTCATCTTGATCAACTTGGAACTCTGCGTAGTTGTTGCACCTGCGAAGCCTTGACAAAATAGAAATTAACTTCTGGCACCTAGCTATCTGTCTTATGAAGGAGCTGAGAGTGTTTTGCACGGAGAAGAGGCTTGCTGTGAAGAGGAGCTCCACGAGGCAGGGTCTCGTGGAAGCCCTGTTTTGTTATGAGGCACTACACTGGGTATTTCCACCATCAGGTGACTCTGGGGAGGATTCTGATGGGGAGTACCCCTCTGGAAGTGTAAAGAATGTAAGGCCTTGGAACCTCATGGAGGATTCCAAACCAGAATTCCAAGACTGCAGTGGCCCTGAGGAAAAATGATCGTGCAGAAGGAAAGAGGGGAGCCCACAGAGAGGGAGACCCCTGCTAGATCTACTGTTGAGGGCAGTGTCATCCCCCCCCCCACCCTGTTACCTGAGGAGTTCAAGGGCAGACAAGATGAGAGGGACCTGCAGCTACATAATGTTAAAGCATAGAGCTCCCACATCAAATATAACATATACATCATTAGTTGGCGAAAAACATTTTGGTTTTAATAATGTGAAGTGTTTTCATCTTTTACTCTGGTGGATGGGATAATTTGCTTTGAGTGCTGCCTCCATGTCCGTAACTCTGAAATTTGTTAACAATCCTAGTTAGGCAGTGCACATGTTTCTATTTCAATGGGCATTTCATACACTAGTTGAACCAGGAGAGTATCCTTTGTGACGAACATGCATTAAGTACAATTCCAAGTTACAATTTGCAGAATACAGTTGTTGCTATTGCAGGAAGGTATGCTACCACTGGATTTCCTATGAAATTTTGTTAAATTGATGTTCCTCGGGGGCGGCTCCTTTGTAATGGCGGAGGAGCGTGCCCCACTGGTCGGTCAGTCAGCCGCTGACTGACTGAGCTGACTGACTGAGCCGATGCCAGCAGTGTAGGGAGGGGCCAGGCATATCAGGGAGGAAGGGGGGGCACACTGTAAGTGTGCATGTCTGTTTGACCGGCCGTCTTAGGCAGGCCACACAGACAAGCACACTTAGGTTTCTCCAACCAGCTGTGTTGCACAGCCGGGTTGGAGAAAAGTCACAGTCTCCTAGGCACTGTCTGAGCGCCAAACCACACTGCTCAGACCAATCCAGGCGCTGCCCTCATGCTAGTTATAGCATGAGGGCAGCACTAGGATTGAGTGGGGAGCCTGTGCACCAGGGCATGCTGGGAGGTGAGCCGGAGAAGAGGACCGTGGCAGCCACGTCATCAGGTAAGTTTATTAAAAATGATTATTTCCCCTAATCCACCACTCCCCCCCCCCCCCCCCATCTCACTTTTGTATGGCGGCAGCCTCCCCTGATGTTCCTGCAGTGGACTTGAAACATTTTAAAAGTGATCCCAGCTATATGGATTGTTTCCATTGAGCCCTCCTCGAAATAGTTGGTGTGCTGTATTTGGGTAGCAATTCAATAGCACTATGCCACATGGCTTGCATAGCAAATGCCCTCACAGACAATAGTGTTGAAGGATCTCACTAATAGATTCAGGACATCTGTTAGAAGGCAGAGGGTGTAAGTATTTGTAATAAGTGTTCATTCGTTTCAGATCTGGTAGTATTTAGATGTTGCTATCAGAATCTCGAAAAGATTCTGTACAGCACCAAAAGCAGTGCAGTTTTCGGGAAAAGTTGAATGCGTTGTTTATGCATCCCTAAACACCTATCGTGCATCTGGAATAGCCCACTGTTTAAAACCAGTAAACGGGTGTGACGAGCAGCACCATTCTTCAATCCCATTCATTTTATTGTCTGTGCAGATTCTGAACTTCTTGAAAACCGGATTGACATCTGGGGAGACTTTGGTAAGTCATATTCTATAGTTCTTAATATGGAATGTGCCTGTTTCCCAAAAGCCAAATCTCTCGGATCCTTACACCATTGTCATAGAGATACCTTGAAGGTAATTCTGATTTTTAGTGATATGAAGATGAGTTTGTGCTTTAGAGACTTAGGTGGTTGGTTCTCATTTTGTCCAGTTACCTTCTCTTAACTGCAAATGTTGTTCTTTTCACTCATCTCATTTTTGTTTCCTTCTCGTTGTCTTTATATTTTTCCTTTTTCCATATGTCTGCTTTCTGGTGATAAAAGGACGTGTGTTCGCTTGGTTATTAAATTGATTCTCAAGCAGTTTTATTTTTCCACCTTGGAATCACTGATCACAATCTTCAGTTAGGATCCCCACAATTATGACTTGAATTGATTGGAACCAAAACTGCGAAGTTTAGTTTGTCTCGAGGTCAGCTGCACTCATTATGGACCTTTGAGTAATGCCTGCTTCTGAATCCATAGATGGAGTGCTCAGGTGAATATGGTCACTAAAGGGGCAGTGATTTCTTATTGCATCCTTCCCTCTGTAGCTCTGTTATAAATATACAGAAATCAGGATGCATTGTGCGTAGCCTCGAAGTGATGCTGGAGGTACAAGAGAATGCCAGATAGACGTTTGTGTTTCCCATTCTGTGGGCAGAGGTGTCTGATAGCGTTACACTCAGTAGGCGCTCTTGTCTAAAGCAGAGCTGCTGACTTTGGAACTGGGGAACCACATTTGAGTCTCGGCTTTGGCTCAACATCCTGTGATTCTGGTCAAATCACTTAATTTCCCTGTGCCTATCAAAAAAGAAAAAACAAAGAATATATCCTTGTGTAACGTAACTGGTGCTCATGTAAAGCGCTCCAATACCTTCAGGTCGAGTTCGCGCTGTATAAAACTGCAAGACCTGGACTCCAACCATTACCCACCCGAGATGAAGCCAATTGCATGTAGCTGTCTGTCCCTGCTAGTGTCACTTCTGGTTTTAAGTTCTTTTATTTGTTCTGTGCGGCAGGAAGATACAAGAATGTCGGTGCAATCATGCACCTCAGTGGCGTTCATCAATGTATATCTCTATAGGTAAACACATTTTTTAATCTCCCCTTTTAGCTGAAAGTGTATTAGAATGCAGATGTTTCACGGGTTCTTCATGGGATTACATATAGCTAAACAACCTATGGCCCTACGGTACACGCAAGGGTTATAGAGAGGGTTCTTGAAAGTTCCTTGTTTTGTTCCGAATATGCTTGTTTAGATCTTGTCTAATCAATGTGCAAAATCCACTAAAGCCTTTTCTACTGCATGGACGTTAATTGTTCTCCACATATTAGGCCTTTCGCTCTATGATGGTTCTGGACACTCATTTTGGCGGACGTTCTTTTTAGGAATGGTCCTACTTTACTACAGTCATTTTCCCCTTTCTCTTGTATATCGATAGCCAGTGCTCTTTTGATGAAATACCCAGTACCTGTGCTGGTTGAGAAGAAAACAATGCTAAGGATCTAGGTTTTTCAAGCCTCACTCCTTTACAGTGGAAGCCTACATAACTTGGGACTGCAAGGCTAACACAACTCGGATGAGACAGACCCCTTTGCCTCCCTTGCAGTTTAAGCAGAAAGAAAAACAGGTGTACAGACTTTCTACATTTTACCATGTGTCAAATGCCAGACGGTCGCACCATACCTGGCTACAGTAAAGCAAGGGATTTGCTTTCAAATGTTGTGTTTGGTTCACCCAAGAGCACTTCAAAATCCGGCACCGCACATTCATCTACCTCTCTGGGTTTGCTGCAGTTCATACACTATGTGTGCTGTATGGCATAATCGTTGGCACAGTCTCCGCAGCACTCACTGCCTTCGGAAAAATCACCATCAATTATGCAAAACTCTTAAGACATCCCATCTGTGCTGGATGTGTTTGGTTTTGTAGCTTTCCTTTCTTCCCCTCGATATGTGGACTTTGTCTGGTTTCCTAATTTGGTTTGTAGCACCAGGATTTCTTATGATGATAATGCGCTGGAGAAAAATGAAATAAAAGATTCACTGAATGCCGAAAGATTCAAGGCCTCATCTTATGGCGGAATCTAGTCCTGCTCCTTCATAATAAAACGGCGCTTCATACGATTTTGGCAGAAACATATCACATAGCTTTCCCCCTTGCATGGTCACTGTTTCAGAAGTAAACAGAGCATCTTGGAGTAGATGTTTTTTTAGGATACTTAGAGGTTGATCAATTCATCTCTTAAATGGACCAACAGCCTTTATGTGTGCCTAATGCTTTGATCCTGTTTCCTTGATGGCACAGCTGACTATTGACTGCAGGACAATGGGTTCATGAGATTTTTCCTCTGTACCTTCTGGCCTGGTTTTTGCTTCATTGTGTATCATAGATTGTTCTGCCGCAGTTCCAGTAGACAGGATCACATGCACCAACCAGTCAATTGTCCTTGAATAGAATAATGTTTTGTCAACAATCCTCTCACAATCATTGAGCTAGGCCTTCTAAATTTTACGTTTAAAGATCTGATTCTTGTAATGATTGCATAGATATAAAGAGAGTCTGGAACACCCAAATCCCCTTTTGTTGTTGGTACAAGAGGGTTTCTATATCTTAATACTTGATTACCTCGCTGCTTTGTCTGTGAATACAATTCTCATGCTCTAATGTACATCCTCTCTGCTCTGACAAAGAGATTTTTGAGTTTGTTGCATTTGTTTTAAAGGATTGTAGGGAATGATTGAAACAGTTCTTCCTCTGATTTTGAAATTGGTCTTGACTTTCTTCAACTAGTCTTTCTTAGAACCAATTGACCAGTGTTACCATCACTTTTAAGGCAGTGTTTTACTTGCTTTACTTCCACAAGAAGGTGTTGTAGGAGTTGTGTTTCTTCTGTTTTTTGTTCTGTGACTCATCGCATTTTCCTGTTCTGGAAGCGGGTAAATGCCGCTGTTAAATTACTTAACTGTAGAAGACCTTGGCGCATATCCACCTGAAAAAGTCCTACACCTCTGAAGTAGTATGGACAATTGTAACTTTTGCTTAACGATGTAGTGGAAAGTGCATGTCTTATTAATATGTGGTGGCCGGGACTTTCTATAGAGCTTGTCTGCGAAGGTCTTCTGCCCCCATCCTTCCATTTGAGATGGTCCCTTGCTGGGCGTCTACAAAGCTGCCTTACTTTAACAAGACAGAACAGTGTTGAATATAATACTGACTTTGGATCCATAATTCTGACTCTGGGACCACGCTCGATGAATTGCATCTTTCAGGCTTTCAACCGCTTTATTATTAGTGATCTTCACTTGAGGCGCTATACTAAGGTGGTTGTTCCAAATATGAGGGTTGCTTACCTGTAACCTTCTGTCTAAGTTCTATTGCCTCTGCAATGTTAACTTCACACTCTACCTAGTTTAGCTTACACCAGGCAAGGCCTAATGGTTTTTATTTTTTGAATGAGCTGAAGGTTGGGACCTTTAGTTACATTTGGGAAATGCTCTTTGTACTGTCAATGTTCGAATGGTGTGATGTGAGCACATTCCTTTAGAATAATTCTTATTTAATCTTACCAAACTCTCTTCCTGAGGACATGGAAGAATTCAACAATGTGAGAACTTAGATAGGCAACATAGTTGTAGATTGTAATATTATGAGCAAGTGCAAATTCGTCTTGTTTATTTGTTAAGGAATACATACAAATAAATACGTCTACACAAACACTGCTCTCTCTTATGCATACTTACAAGTCATTTTGAGGGCGACTAATTTCGTCTAGGACTTCTTGGTCATAAGAACACCTCCAATCATACTCAGAAGATAAATGTGTCTCAGCAGGGGTATCAAGCAGGGGTATCAAGCAGGGGTATCAAGAAGGGATTATTTGACAGAGGAAAGGATAAGTTAGCCATTACACAGCATTATGTCACTATGCAGTTAACACAGTCAGAGCACATTTCTCATTCCAAGGTATGTGATTAATCATTCACTTCTGACAACTGATGCAGTTGGAAATACCATATGGCTTTTCTGCCTTACTGCATTGTTTATCAGCCAAACTGTATCGTGATGATGATGGTGCAGACACCAGCTATAAAGACTGCACTATTAGAGTGACATACGTCTCGTAGGCAGACGCACACAGGACAGACTAAACTGTTGCTGCATCCCAGGGCATCCTGTTACGTGAAGAGTTCAGGATCATCCTTTCATACAGCAAAGTGCATTTCCTTATATCCTAGATCTAGTTAATACTCCTAAAAACACATAAACAAGGTGTCTCAGTAGTTAATATGCTTAATGGCAAGTCTGATATGTATTAAGCGTGTTTTGAAAAGTCTTGTTTGGAATTATATAAGCTGATTTTCAAAGATAAAATATGAATTTAAAAATTAGCTCTGTCTCCCCACAGTAAAACGCTTTAAGCTTATTTGCGACGGTTGTTGGCAGAGGAAGGAGGATGCTATGGCTGGCACATAGTGAGGTACAGGAACAAGGGCTCGGTGCCTGGAAAAGGAAGAGGTCGCACAAAAGTGCCAAGTTAGGCTCCTGAAAAATAGCATGACTGCCAAGGCAGCCATTATCATGATCTCATGTACATAAGGATACCAGTGGCTGCTGGTTGGGAATGGTGGCGTAGAGGGCGGATTTAGAAAGAAGAAAAAAAAGGCTTACCTTGTTGTCGTTGGTTGCAAGCCGCCACGTCTCCGACGCAGGAACAGGAAGCACCCAGACTTCCCTACTCCCCTAGGCAGCAATCACAACGCTGTCTTACATAAGTGTTGTGATTGGTCTGAGCGCCGTGTTTCGGAGCTCAAACAGGGACTGGGAGGTTGTGCATGTTCTCCACCAAGGCTGTACAATACAGCCGGTAGAGACCACGCAAAGCGCGCATGAAGGTTTGGCTGGCCAGAGATAGCCAGCCAAACCATCATGCACACTTAAGTTGCAGCAGCAACCACTCCTCTTCCCTCTCCCAGGCTGTGACAAGCACAGGCCCGCCTCGCCCTGGATGGCTCCTTACGGAAGAAAAAAATTATAATAAAGTAAAGTTATTAACATTGCGTTATTATCATTTTCTTTTTCTTTTTGCACTTAGTGGGGTGACGCTCCTCTACCTTAGCGGGGGAGCTGCCCCTGAAGGACAATACTTTCATATAATCGATAGTTGTCATAACCCACATGCTGTTCAGTCATTTGGATAAGATATGTTAGTATGTAGAGGGTGAACTATCATATTTCATACAACGTAGCTGTAGTGTAGATGGGTTCCCCTACATTTTTGATAATATTTAAACTCTTATCTAAACCTCAGAACATTTAATCTGCATCATGCTGATAATGAACTGGTCTACATGTCACTATAGATGTTTATTTTCAGTTTGTACAAACTTTTTTATTATGCATGGTAAATTCAAAATTTTCTGTAGACGAAGTTCATGTTCATGCCTGTTTTGCTTACCCTCGTCAGTTTGTCTACTTGTTGAGACAGGTGCCTGTCCGAGTGTGAGGTGTTACATGCCTTGACGATGAGAGAACAGGAAGGAGTGGTGCTGAGTTTTAGGAAGTTTGTTGAGTTTCAAGGTGTCTGCTGTGGTCCTGTAGGTCTTTAGGTCTCTGTTTTAGCACCTTTAGGCCAAGAACTAAAGTAGATAAATATTTGTTAATGGATCTTGCACTGAGGCTTCTGGACTGTCTCAGTGTTGTGGCCATTGTATCTCATTTCTTATGTACGCGGATGAGCAATATTGCTATATTTTAGCCTATTTGCACTGGGTCCAGCAGTCTTTTGGGAGACTATCAAAAAGAGAGTTGGCTTAAATCATGTTGTAATTTACTATGTTGCGAATCTAATTAGTGTAATGCTCAAAGGAAAGAAGTGTTGACTACTCCCGAGCTATCTCAATTGGAAGAATCTGACCTGGTCACCGAGCTTTATTTGGAAAATGTGCTGAAATCACTGTCACTGTAGAATCAAAGGTTCTTAACTGACCTTGCAAGAGTTACCAGTGTACTGGTGCACTTGGTAAGTTCTGGCAGCATATATTTTGTAGCTATATATGTTGAATGTGCATACTGCAAACCGAGCAGAAAGACAGCAGCAAACAGTACGTAGTCAAATACAAAGATGCTAGGCAGGGGTGGGCTGTTTACTGTGCCGCACTTCTGTGTTGCAATGTAGTGTTCTTTAAAGAGTGTGTCTTTGGGCGTGGCCAGCAGCATGTTGGAGTGAGATGTGCCTCTGCTCGGCTCCCGGCCTACTGCACGAATCCGTCGATAAAACTGTCCCCAAAACTGCCAAAACCTCACCAAACTGAAGCCGGAGTGACTCCGCAGACCCAGAGGCCCGAATTGTGAGACCTGGTTAAAATTGGGGCTGTCTTCGGGACTAAGCGAGGAACGCAAGAGACGGCGGCAACTCCGCGACAAGATGGTGACCGGGCCCGCTCCTTCGTATTAGGTGGAGCTCTGCCCGGCTCTGAGGTTGCACATCCGGCGGACCCTCCTCTTCGGCGGTGCCGGTGATTCGACCCGATCGGAGGTGCAGCGGGAGGCCCTGTCCGCCGACGTCCGGAGACAGCGGAGTGTTGATCCAAGGCGGGGGGTCCCTGCCGGGCCGGAGGGAGACCCTGACGGAACATCGTCGCGAGCCCAGGGCCGAGGGCTGTGGCGGACGACTGCGGAGGGGAGCGCAGAGACGGTGGGGTCACCCGCCGACGGAGGTCCGAGTAAGGAGGAGGGTCACCTAGCTCAAGTGGCCGCGGATCCTGTTGCTCCCTCCCCCCTCCCCCCTTCGCCCTGTGACTGGGACCCATGTTGCTGGGGTCCGGCGGACGGTCCTGCCATGCCGTTTGTAGCTGGCTGGTCGGGCCAGCGTCTGCTTCCCTCTCTCCTGCCTGACTTGCAGGCGCTGCCGTGGGACGGGGGTAGCCTTGGGCGGCCCCGACGAGAGCTCGAGACCTGTGTTGGCACCGTGAGGGGTGAGCTGGAGACGCACTGGGGGGGCGCCGTGAACGGGCCCTGATTGACCCCCCTGAGTCACCGAACCGGACTGGTGGTCCCCCCTCGCCCCCCCCTCCATCCTGGTGGGGCAGAGGAGTGGGGAACGTGGGCGCCCGCTTCACCTGGGGGGCACATCGGAGACGCTGCCTAGATTCGACGCTCATCAGAAGGGGGCCCCGGTACCACCGGAGGCTTTGCGTAGTGGAGGAAGGCGACATCAGCCTCGGCAGGTAGCGGTGTGAGAGGCCCTGGAAGCTCCTTCCCCGCCTCTGCCCGTCAACGGGTGCCCACTGCAACCGGAATATCCGCTGCCGGAGAGCCCTGCTGAGTTGGAGGGTTCAGCCTTGGGTGCTCTTTCACCCCCCCCCCCCCTCACCGCCTAAACGACCGATCGGGTCGCAGGGAGAGATTACTGCTCGGGCCTGTCATGGGGAAAAGGGACCCTGCCCAGAGGACGGCCAGACAGGGAACCATAGACAGCTACGCTACGGCGCGACCTCGGAGGGAGATGACCCCGGCACCGCCTGGCACCAGTGTGGACACGACCATCATTATGGAGGCAATACAGGCATCGAGGGCGGATATACAGAACTCTAGAAAGGCACTGGAGACAAAAATAGCTGAGGTGGGTTCAGAGGTCCTACTGCTACGCCAGGACTTTAGGAATCTTACGGAAAGAGTGACCGTCACTGAGACCAGAATCAGCGAGACGGAGGATTCCCTTGCTGCACTAAAGACAGATATGGCGGAGCTACAGGCATCTCACAGGCAGCTGTTGTGGAGAGTCGATGATGCAGAAAACCGGGCAAGACGCAACAATCTCCGCTTCGTGGGTTTTAGGGAAGGTATTGAGAAGACTGACGCTGCAGCGTTTCTCAGAGACTGGTTAACAGCGACGTTCCCACAGGCCAAATTCTCGAACTGCTTCATCATAGAACGGGCGCACAGGGCCCTGCTTATGAAACCTCCAGAGGGAGCGAGGCCAAGACCGATCATTGCCCGTTTCCTTAACTTTGCGGATAGAGACCTCATCCTGAGAGAGGCAAGGAAAAAAGGGGAACTTAGACTGGAAAATGCAAACATCGTGATTTTCCCGGATTATAGCCAGGAGGTGCAGAAACAGCGCCGGTCATATGATTCCGTTAAGGCGAAACTACGCGACATGCACATATCCTACATGCTACTCTTTCCGGCGAAGCTGAAGGTCTTATACAAGGGCAGGTCACATTTCTTCAGCCGCCCGGAAGAGGCTTGGCAGTGGCTGGAGGAGCGACCCCTGCTCCGAGGGGCGGAGGAGGAGGGCCGTAGGGTCCGCTTCGAAACGGCGGCGGCCAACTTCCGGAGAAGCCCACCCGAGACACAGGTCCCATATCCCGAGGATGAAACACCATACACCCTCCCCACTGACTCCGGAACGCACTGCATCGGCTGGAGGAGACAGAGACCAAAATGTACCCACGGAGGTGAATCCGACGCAGGGTAACAGACCTAGCAGCCTGGAAAACCGCAGCGTAGTGGAGATGGACGATGTGGCTAGCACGTGCTCATCAGACTTTGAGGAATCAACAGATAACTCTTTACATCCCCTGGTCGCGGCGATCCGAGAGATGGAACAGGGGGCCACTGGAGGCGCGGAGGACTGCGGCCTAGACTCACAAGATTCCCACTCGTGAGGAAATATGGGATTGGTATCCGGAACGGCAGTAGGCCACTGCCGGAGACACGCAAGTTACAAACACCACTTTTTGAATTCTGTTAGACACTAGTGCTTTCAGATCGCCTAGGTACCACCTTTAGCGGCCCACAGGACAGTAGAACTCGTACAGTCCCTGACTGGACAATTAAGCTGAGGGAGGCCTAGACTGGAGCCCTAGTGTTCTTCTAGTTGGGGTGGTTCGAGGGAGGGCGACAGACCTTTACCGCCCAAAAGTCTCGTGCTTTCTTGGTTACAAGTATGGGATGGCTGGGAGGAGAAGGTGGGGAGGGGGTGGGGGGAACCGGGGGAGTTCGGACAGTTTGTTGGGGGGTTTACTGGTGCGAGGTGGGGGACCTCAGTTGATTGACTTCAGTCATATTTATTACTGCAACATTCTCTGCTCATGCACCAGGAATCACACACGCTATCGCGTAAAAACATTAGAATGTCAAGTACATTAGATACACATCAGACTGACCTTTCCAAACTCAGCGCCCTGACCTGGAATGTGAATGGTCTAGGTAACAAGATCAAGAGAGGACTAGTAAATGCATACATTAAAAGAATGGGACATGATGTGATTTTCCTACAGGAGACGCACCTCAAGGGGTCCAATTGCTCCTTCATTGCCAGGGGACGATATAAAGTGCTGGCCCACGCGGAATACACTACTGACTCCAGAGGGGTGGCAATTATCCTTAAGACAACTTTTCCGTTCTGCATCACACGCACATGGGTGGACCCACAGGGAACCTGCGTTGGAGTACAAGGGACGTGGTGAAGGCGCACATACACACTAGTATCAGTATATGCCCCCCCTAAACTACAGGCAAATGCACTTAAGACGTTAGCAAACATACTTCTAGAATCGGCCACCACCATTCAATTAGTGGGCGGGGACTTCAACGATGTCATGGACAGGGAGCTGGACCGCTCAGGGTCGACACCCACTAAGATCACCCAGACACCACTGGCCCGGATGATTTCCACGATTGGCCTTACTGATGTTTGGAGGTGGCTACACCCGGGACAACTTACGTACTCCTTTTACTCGGCCCCTCATAAGGTATTCTCTAGACTGGACTATATCTTTATGTCCAGACAAGACTTGACTACGGACTCGACCGCAGAATACAGGGCGAGAGGAGTCTCGGATCACTCGCCTCTACTGCTCAAAGGCCACAAACGCAACACAACAGGGGCTACCTGGCGACTGGACGCTTGGGAACTAAAAAACCCAGCAATCCTGAAGGGGGTGCGGGCGGATGCACGAGTTTACCTGGCTGACAACGAGGGAACGGTTGACTCAGGAGTAACCCTCTGGGAAGCCTTGAAACCGTTCATGAGAGATAGGATAATGAATAGGATTGGAGAAGAGAGGAAAAAACTTCAGGGAATAGTGGCAGGGGCCGAGCGGGCCATACTAGACCTGGAGAGGGAACACCTGTGCACCAAATCCCCTATCGCCCTGAGAAAACTAGTAGACGCACAACGCCACTACAGGGACCTGGTAACAGATGAGGCTAAGACACAGAACCTGGCCACCCTTCACCGTCTGTATGACGTACGGGACAAATCAGGCAGACTCCTAGCGTGGCTTAGTAGGAAGGAGCGGGCTGCGCGGTGGGTAGGGGTATAGACGGTGGCCTGGCCTGCACAGATGCACACATCGCTGAGGCCTTTGCTGCCCACTATGAGAGTTTTTATACCGCTAGAAACTTAGGTTCGAGTGATGATGCTCTCCGATATATGGACCAAATTGAAGTCCCATCCCTGGACCCGGAATCAGTTAAGGCCCTTGACACAGACATCACGACAGATGATGTTTCCTTAGCGATAGGCAGACTGAGGCCTGGGAAGGCCCCGGGACCTAACGGTTTCCCGGCGGAATTCTTTAAATGTACGACGGACATCCTGGCTCCACACTTGAAAAACCTCTTCTTAGGTGCCTACCAGGACGAGAGGCTCCCTGCGGACCTCTCTGCGACAATAATCGTCCCAATCTACAAAGAGGGGAAACCGCGAGAGGACTGCTCATCCTACAGACCTATATCCCTGAGGTGAAGCTCCTTGCGACTGTCCTGGCTCTGCGGCTACGGACGGTGATACCGGACCTGATACACCTAGACCAAACTGGCTTCCTCCCTGACTGAGCCACAAAATTCAATCTCAGACGTACACATAATTGGCTACAGGAGGTACGCGGCAGAGAGGCGCCGCATTGGTTCCTCTCCCTCGATGCAGAAAAGGCCTTTGATGCGGTTCACTGGCCATTTCTGGCAGGGGTGTTAGAAAAATTTGGCTTCGGCCCCAAATTCCGGGCTTGGGTTCGACTCTTATACACTGCACCACGAGCCAGGGTAAGAGTGAACAGGAGTATATCCCGTGAATTTCGGATCCAGAGAGGGACCCGACAGGGGTGCCCGCTATCGCCCCTTCTCTTCACACTCACCATTGAAGTCATGGCGGCCAGGAAACGACAGAACTCGACAATTAGTGGTTTCAGAATAACTACCGCAGATGCCCAAGAGAAGCTGTCTTTATATGCGGACGGTGTCCTCCTATACATCTCTGACCCGGAGACGACCATCCCGGAGCTGTTCCGGGAGTTGGAAAATTATGGAGCCCAGTCCGGCTATAAAATTAATTGGCACAAATCGATCCTATATGACCCAGGGGAGGTGGTCGCTGGACGACGCTGCCCCAACAATTAATAACTACCACAGAGGGCTTTCAATACCTAGGGATTTACATTACCCTGGATAAGACGCTCTCACTTCAAAGAAATATAGATAGGGTCACACAAAACTCGATCGCGGACATGGAGAGATGGCGACGCCTGCCACTCACACTCTTAGGGTGAGCAGCCTTATATAAAATGATTATCCTTCCCAAATACTTGTACGCCCTACAAAATGAGTATTATTCCCTCCCAGACACATTGTTACACAGGCTTCATTCGGATCTCCGGGCATTTCTCTGGCTAGGAAAGAAACCTAGGATAGCGCTGACCACACTTCAGAGACACCAGTATAGTGGCGGAATCTCACTCCCGAATCTGGAAGCCTATTATTGGGCGGAACACATGACCCCGATCAATGAGTGGCTACATCTGACGGCAGATCACCCCACCTATGCCCTAGAACGACATACACTATCCACACACAACCTGTTGCACCACTTGTATGGAGGGTCAGCACAGCACCAACTACTCCCGGCTACCTGTACGACATTACGAGCCTGGAATAAAGCCATGAAACGCACGGGTTGGGATAAGACCCCCACTCGCCAGACACCACTTTGGCATTGTACGTGGCTACGTGAGCTACACAAACTAAAAGGTTTCAAACGCTGGGATGATATTGGTATCTCCACCATCGGGGATGTTATAGCGAGGGGAGAATTGAAGTCCTTCCAGACAATGAGAGCTGATTATGGGCTGGAAAGCTCGCAGTTTTTTAAATACACTCAGTTTAGGCACGCATGGCAAGCGCAACAGATACAATTGTTAGAGATAACGGAGTACGCTCCGCTGGAGGGGCGGCTTCTGCAGGAACGGATTCCGGGGAAAGCAGTCTCACTTACATACAAAACACTCACCAACAATATGCTGGGAGACCTTGCGAAGCTCAGCGGTACATGGGAGAGTGAAGTAGGGCCACTGAAAGACCTAGATTGGGAGTTAGTGCTGATGCATCCTCGAGAGGTAGCGATAAAATCAAGGCTGCGCCTCATTCAATATAACATACTGCATAGGACATACTACGACAGGGTACAACTATATAAAATGGGGAAAACCGAGAATGATAGATGTCTCAGATGCCACGGAGAAGGGGGAGGCTTTTATCATACATTATGGACCTGCACAGTGATCCAAACATACTAGTCCCGAGTCTTCTCGGAATTACAGGAGGTCCTGGGAGCTCCATTGACACAAGAGCCGAAGATGGCTTTACTGGGAATGTCCAATGATGTAGATTTGCCACGCCCACTTATAATTTTCCTGGTCCTAGCCCTGGTGGTAGCCAAAAGAGACATTGCGAAACGATGGGGGTCCCCGACTCCTCCCGACCTGAAGGAATGGAGGCATGGACTAGACCTCTACATGGCGGCTGAGAGGGTGACCTATAAGTCCAGGGGGTGCCCTAGGAAGTTCAGAAAAATTTTGGCTAAGTGGAGACATTATCATGGACTAGATGGAGGATTGGGGAATGACTGAGCATACCGTAGCGTTCCTAGTTCAAATAAGGGAAGGCGGGTGTGGGATGGAGGGGAGAATGGGGGGTTAGAACCTTGATGCATAGTCCTTTTTTGCAATTCTACGATGTACTGTATATCCACAAGATGTTTTTTCTGGGGGGGTGGGAGTGGAATTAGAGGGAGAAGGTGCAGTTGAATACTTGACTGTATTGTTCAGTTATATACAAAAAGCAAATAAAAATGTTTTTAAAAAAAATAAAGAGTGTGTCTTTAGCTCTTTCCTAAATTGAAGAGTAAAGGCAGTCCTGATAGACTCGGGTATGTAATTCCAGATCCTGGGTCCGTATGCGGAAAAAGGGTGTTGCCTAGTTTTTCTTTCTTTCTCTTCATCTCCACTCTGATGGTGTCCTAGCAAAATAAGCGGGGTGTCAGTCACATGATGGCTTTGCGCAGATGCAACTTATCTTGAAGGTTTTCTGAGCAGGCAAGAGGAGTCAAGGACTTTCCATTAGGACGAGAATGATGTGGCCATATCTTTACAGCTGTTGATAAGGCATGTGTTGGAATATAAGACGCAATGAACGGGTGCTATAGTGAAGTAAGGAAGGCTGCAGCAGAGAACGAGGCCACCATGTAAATGCAGGGGCATAAGGGCTTGAACAGCTAGTAGAATGTCTCAATGTGGGAGAAATAGTTTAACATTCTTTAGTAGAGAGAACTGGTATTAAGGCTTTTTGGGTTTCTTGTCGATAGGATCCTTGAAGATGAGCTTCGGATCAAGTTGGAATCAGAGGGATCTTGGTATTTGGTCAAAAGTTGGGCTTTGTTGTGTCATTAAACCAGATTAGAGCTTTGTACATCAGTTGGCCAATAGGAGGAATATGGTTTGGTTGGGGTTAAATTTCAGGTAGGTGTGAGACGTCCAGGTCTGGATGAGAAACGAGCAGTGCTGGAGGTGATGGATGCCTAGAATGGAGGAGACTTTCATGTAGAACTGTGTTCCATTGTCGTATTAATTTGCTAATGTCCTCTTGGATCCTTCCCAATCCGGCTTCCGCAGCAACCACAGCACCGAGACCGCCCTCATCGCCGCCACCGACGACATCAGAATCCTGATGGACAAAGGAGAAACAGCCGCCCTCATCCTCCTGGACCTGTCAGCTGCCTTCGACACGGTCTGCCGCCGCACCCTATCAGCGCGCCTCCATGATGCCGGAACTCAAGAGAAGGCCCTGGCCTGGACCACATACTTCCTCTCCGGCATAACCCAGAGCGTCCGCCTCCCGCCCTTCCGCTCAAAAACCACGAGATCATCTGCGGCGTCCCACAGGGATCCTCCCTCAGCCCGACGCTGTTCAACATCTACATGGCACCTCTCGCCCATGTCGCACGACAGCACAACCTCAACATCATCTCCTACGCCGACGACACCCAGCTGATCATATCCCTCACCGAAAACCCCCACACCGCAAAAGCCAACCTCCACAGAGGAATGAAGGCCGTTGCCGACTGGATGAAGGACAGCAGACTGTAGCTGAATTCAGACAAGACGGAGGCCCTCATTCTCGGGCCCACCCCATCAGCCTGGGACGACTCCTGGTGGCCCACATCGCTAGGCACAGCCCCGGAACCCACCGACCACGCACGCAACCTGGGGTTCATCCTCTACTCCACCTTCTCCATGACCTAGCAAGTCAACGCCGTCTCCGCGTCCTGCTTCAACACCCTCCGGATTCTCCGCAGGATCTTCAAATGGATCCCTCTTGACACGAGAAAAACCGTCACCCAGGCCCTCATCACCAGCAGACTCGACTAAGGGAACGCCCTCTACTCGGGAACAACAACCAAGCTCCTGAGACGACTACAACAAATCCAGAATGCCTCGGCACGACTGATCCTCGACGTCCCCCGACACAACCACATCACACCCCACATGAGAGGCCTTCACTGGCTCCCCGTCAACAAAAGAATCACCTTCAAACTCCTCACCCACGCACACAAGGCGCTACACAACACCGGACCAACATACCTCAACAACCGCTTCCACACCCCCACCCGCAACCTCCGCTCTGCCACCCTCGCCCTCGCCACAGTTCCTCGTATCCGGAAAACCAACTCCGGCGGCAGATCCTTCACCTACCTCGCCGCCAAGACCTGGAACGTTCTCCCTACCAGCCTACGACAGACCCAGGACCTACTGGCCATCAGAACACTTCTCAAGACCTGGCTCTTCGATCTGTAGCAGCCCCCCCCCCCCCCCCCCAGCGCCTTGAGACCCTTACGGGTATGTAGCGCGCTCTACAAATGAATTGATTGATTGATTGATTAGAATTTCAAGGGGTTCTTTGCAGAGGTTAAAGGGGAGCAAGGTGGATCCTTGGGTGATTCTACAAGGGGCGGGGATCTTTTGGGGTTTGGAGGCGTTTATGTGGATGAGTAGTTTAAGGAGAGGCCCAAGCTACTAACTAGGTGTGTGGAGGTAATAATTAACAGTTAGTATGGAAACGTTCATTTGCAATGTCTCGGGTGTCTGTAAATGACGGAGAGAAGCAGGCTTGATGATTACCCCATTGCACTGTGCTCGAGAGGAATGAGATAGAACATTTAAGGGATGTGCCAAATGCCATGACTGCAGACATTTCAAGACACTGCTGTGAGTAACAGGGATAGTTGTCTATATGGCTAGGAGGATGACCATGATGAGTGTATTATTGTAAGGTAATGCAAAAAACTAATTTCGCTTTCCCAGAATATATGACGCAAGAGGCCCCATATATCTTTGGGGCATCACCAAATTGGAAGGGCCAATGCTTAATTGTAATTTACATGTTTACACTATATCAAATCACTTATCCATTGTGTTGTGGTCGGTACAGGGGCACACCACGGCACATTGCTAGTCTCCTCTTCACTAGCGACAGTTCTAGAGTCGTAAACTGCCTGACTCTTTTCGGAGCAATTCGTAGTGTTTTGCCTATTATCGAAGTGTAGTCAACACAACCTACCATTAATCTTGAATTTTGGGGTACTCCCATGCGAAGTGTACAAAATCCTTCCAGGAATCTCCTAAGTCTTTGGAAGTCTTCTATGACCTAACTTTTATAGCTAAAGCGGTGTATGATAACACTATAATTGTAAAAGTAAATGTTTACTATTCATTGAGATTCAACACATTTGAGTGCAGCAATACCAACATTTGGAAATTGGAAATCTAGTGTTCCTGTCTAATCATAGTTAAACGATGTATTCTCAACAGCATCATAATCTTATACAGTTAGGAAATGCAGTGTTTAAACTGTGGGTAATAATTACCTTATTAAGTAGCACCCACTCTGGAGGTCCGATAGGTGTGTAGGATAGTGTGCCTTCAATATATGTCCCAGCCTGAAACAGGAAAACGTCTAAACTAGAAATGTCGCCTTTTTTACAGAGCTGCTACTTTGTGAATAAGGATCTAATTATGTAGACTTTTTTCCCCTTAATGTGGCTTAAACGCTTCAAGGGAGTGCTGGTTTTCAGCTCTGCTGTAAGCTGGAAGCATGGGTTACTTAATTATGCATTGTTGGCCTCGAATGTAAGTGAAGTACTATTGTTGTTGGAGGGTATGGAGATGCAATCTCCGTTTATGCTACCAGATTGAAGTATGTGCAGGATTGAGTGGTACAATAATGGGCAGGTTGTGCTTGAGCAATATAATAGAGTTGTAATTCTGGGACAGCCAGTCCATTGCCTAGTGTAAGGTCAGTGAGTATATCCCTTGCTATTTGTGCTTGACCACAACCCAAACTAGTGTTACTGATTGCTGATTTGGGCTCAAGCAGGGTTATCCAATCGATGATCCTTTACCAAGGCCGAGTCTCTTTAGTATCTCAAAAATATGATGCCACTTTAGAGGATCAAATGCTTTTTCAGTGTCGAAGTGCAACTGTCCCTGGTAAATCTGACCATATTTGGTGCCTCTTTTCACCATCAGCTTGATCACTGTTCAATGTGCAAACCTGGTGCACTGGCTGAAAAAATATTTTCGTTTTGCTATTGGAGTCTACTGTTATATTTTGCTCACTGGCTCCTGGTCTTGGTGGTACTTCTACTCCTGCAGCTCAGTTTTGATCTGCCTTGTAGGCTTCTAGCCCAGCACACTCCTACTAAATAAGTATTTGCGGGCCTGGGAAATAAGATTAGTTGTATTTCGCTAAACCCATTTTCTCATATTGCCCAGTTCAGCTTTCGATCCCTCTTTGCTACACTGGAGTGGATGGATCTCTTAAGGTATTTATGGCCAGCAATACATTATCAGCCTCTTCATGCTGAACAACCTGCATGACAAACCCTTTTTGCTCACATTGCCATATTAGACTGAAACCAACCATATGCAAATCAGCCCTGATCCTGCACCAGTAGGAGTGTCCCAGCCCTAATTTCCTGACTAGCTCTCTTCTGAACAGGAACATGTGTAACTCTTTTTTGGCCTCGTCGGTGGAGTGCCGCTTGAATCTTTTGACACAGTGAACAAGGGACCCGAGTCTGCGCAAAAAACCACGGGCGGACATGTAGCCTCAAATGATCACCAGTTGCTGAGAATAATTAATTCAGGCAGTCCTTCCATCACCTTGTTTGTTGCTTTCTATTTTTGGGAAGTTGTATACATGCACAACATAAGAGTAAACCTCGGCACTCTAATCAGTTCAGATTAATTCAGAGACATTTCTCTTATTGTTACATGAGTCAAATTCAATGGACAAAAAAGTTTTTGACTTGTTCAATTTAATAAAGATATGGAACAAACAAGTTTGACAATGTATTTGAAAGCGAATAATTTCAATAGCACTATATTTCATAGATGGAGGGCACCATTCAATAATCCTCCTGTAGAACTTTGGACCGGCAGCCGATATGTGTTTCGTTACAGAGTAACTTTTTCAAGGCTTAGATGAGTATTGAATCAAACTCGGAAGTAATCCGTAGACGTTCAAAGTCTTCTAGTTAAAAGTTGACCAGTTATCTATTTATTTTATATCTCTAGCCCGGAATGGTAGTGGCACCATACACTTTCAGTGGATCCAATATTTATCTTCAGAAGCTAGAATAACTTGCATCTTATCGCATCGTATAACAACCAAAATTCCTGTGCAATACTCGGGCCGGCCGCTACATACGGCGGAATTCGCATGGACAGGGGCATATCATAGCCCTACGACTTCGTCTTTTCACATTATTGCACAGGAGGTTTGCTCTTATGTTGAACATTTACACTGGGTTCTTTTAGGACCACAGTGGCTTGACACCTTGGGTAGTGGGGTGTAGGTCCTTAACCTTGAGGGGCACCAATACTGTAATGTACATTTGGAATGCTTACAAAGAGTGATGTGCTACCAATAAGACCACCGCTACCATTTGTAAATATTGTATTGATGCATACTTGCTTCTTTGTCCTCCGGAATAACATCCTAGAAGTATTCAATGCCATTAATTTGTCACTGCTCTCTCATGCACATAGAAGAACCATACTCAACACCAACATACTCACCAACTGCTCAGAGACTCTCTATGATCAAATCGAGCCCTTTCCCCATCCTCCGGCAATGGACATGCTGAAGACTAAGAAGGCGTCCTCACTGGATGCTGCATAAAGCCCCTCAGACTCCGGGTGTTTGCATCTGTCTTGCGTGTGAACACGATCCGGCTCACACAGCTTCTTTCTAGTGATTAGCAGTGAAACAAACTCGCTGAAATGTCTACCCTTATCCGTCTTGTTTTACAATCCCAGTCCCTTTTAATGATGCAAAATAAAATGTGGAATTATTGCATATCTAAACAGCAACGTACCGTGAAAGTTAGGCTTTTTGGAACTTCAGTGTTGCTGTACTGTACCTTGTTGGCAATGCATACATCGATATGCATGTGACGTCTGCCTGGACCCCAGCGTGCCCACCTGTGTACATCCTGATTGCTAATTTTCACGGCAACGCTTAACCTTCACTCAGAAATTAATGGCAGGTCTTCATTATTCAGCAATGGTCAGTCAGCGAGCGAAGCATGTGCAAGGCATCCGCCTCACCTGTGGAGGTGTCACGCGCTCCCTCATTAATGAACGCAGCCTTCCAAAAAGGTTGATACACAGTTGGCATGTTTAATTTTACACTGAAGCGCCTTCGTGGGTGTTTGGCATGTTTAAGCAGAGTAAATTAGAAAGAACTGCGAAAGCAATTGTGATTTGTGCTAAAGGATTCCTATACTGCATGCTGGGTATGTCTAGTTTGCACCGCAGGGCCTTTATAACTCCTTTTGAAAGAATGGCCTTCTAGTGGCCTGATTCATCTAGGGTGGCCCATAGATATGGTCTGCACTGATGGTGCAGGGCCATCATTCACGGTTCTCAAGGTTCAAGCTTAGTGTCCCCAAACGACTCACTTGCAGTAACTGATACAATGTTTGTTTCCCTGCACGCTTTTCAAGAAAGCCTTCTCAGGTCTGGATAGACAGCCCTGACCTGTCTGAAAAGTATATGAACTTGTCTTGGGTCAGTATTTGTGTTTACTCAGCTTTATTGAGAATAAATTGACATAAATCGGGAACAACAACAGTAACATATGCAAATCTGGGAGCAAGAGAGAAATAATTATGTAAGTAAGTAAAGTGGTTTACAGTTTTATATTTCATAGGGAAATAAGGGTAACAAAAGAGGGGAGAGGAGGGTGGGAAGGGAATTATAAACCAACAATTAAGAGTAGCAGAATGCAGTAATTCATAAACTATGAATTAGTAAAGAACATGGTTAATTAGAAAACTAGAATGGAAATGTATCAATGAAAGAAAACAGTGAACTTAGCACATTGAGGGGGGATTCAAATTTTCAGAACAGGTAGAATTAACTTGTTTACATGTATATCCAAAAAGGTTGTTAACCCGTTTACTGCGGCCGATATTTCGGCGCAGTGCGGGCGTTCTAGTTTACTCGTTTACATGTATATCCAAAAAGGTTGTTAACCCGTTTACTGCGGCCGATATTTCGGCGCAGTGCGGGCGTTCTAGAGAGTGGGCGGGGCCGCGTCGGCCGTTGAAAGTTCGCAGCACCAGCCAGGTAGTGCTCCGAACGTTCAGCGGCCGACGGCAGCACTGATAGGGTTAATAACCAATATTAATCTCTATTTACATGATGTCTACACAGAGAAGCAAACACAATATCTAACCTATGATGATGAGAAATCTTATACCACTATGCATTTTAATGTGCATTTAACTTAATGCCATCTGATAAGCTTCCTTAAAGCAAAAATGGCACTGGCATTGAAGAAATTAATTTAAAAATGAGTATAAGTTGAGACCATACTTTCTTCCAAAAAGAAGCAGTGGGTAGACATAGAAATAGAAGGTGTATAAAGTCACCGGGAAAGTGACTGCATGACCAACAGGATTTGTTATTCATGTTAGAGAAATTATCTATGGAAGTAGGTGTATGATAACATCTGTGTTATAAAAACACATAGATTGAGTAACTGAGGTTGATCTTGAAATTTTAAATACTCTAGACCACATTTTATTCCATAAGGCAATGGTTCAAGCACATCCCAAATGTGTTTCCCAACCAAGTTTGAGCCTGGATTTAGAACGTAAAGGATCTGGGACGTACATTTTGTTTATAACTAAAGGAAGTCTTTGGATTAACTGTAAGTATTTTTAAAAGGGGAAGAAGGAGTAAGAGGAGAAGAAGGGAGTGAATCAAGAACGTCTAAAATGATTTCCATAAGAATAGAAAATGTATGGCAAAATGACAGAGGGCAGTTAAATGACCGCTGAAATTGAGGGGAAAGTGCAAGAGTCTCTACCTTAAAATAAATCATGGACCCAAATTATACCCCTTTGTCTCCAAGATTTCCAATATGTAGGTATATTATTTATTGTAATTAAATGATTGTTCCATATAAGAGAATTAGGAAAATAATCCCTGTAGTAAGTCTGTGGTTGATAATAGTGTTTTAAAAGAAAACCTGCATGATTAAATAGAGGTGAGAATGAAATGGTGTTTTTAAAAGAGAAGGAAAGAACTTCCTTATGAGAGAACGCTGCAAAAAAGAGAAAGTTCGACATCAAGCTAAAGAAGCGCTGGAAAGAGCCATTTAGAACCTGTCTTAAACAGAAAGCCTTAGGATATGTCCAAAAGTCTGGAAATTAGCTCCTCCTAATGTCATGGGTTTCTTAAGATGTGATAAGGATACTCTAGACGTTTTTTTAATTCCAGAAATTTGGAAAGATAAGAGTCTATTTTTTTAAAGTACGCATGTGATCTGTGAACTGGGATCATAAACGAAATGTACATCAGGATCATCGTAATCCTCGTTTTGATGGAGTCAAGATGACCCCACCAAGACAAGAATAACGGATTCAAAGAGGACAGAAGTTTATCTATTCTATTTAGCCCCTTTTCATATCTGTCCCAACTGAGTCTGAGATAGAATTGGTAAACCAGATACCAAAATATTTAATCTTAAGACTATTCCGGTCAAAGCCGGAAGGGTCAAAAGACTGTTTAGGCCCGAATGTATTGGTTTTGTCTGAATTAATTGTATAACCTGAAACAGGGGAGAATTCAGATATTTCATGAAGCTACGTAGCAACCATAACACCTAGGTTCAAAAGTAAGAGAAGAATGTCATTCACATAGGCAGAGAGTTTCAACCGTTCATCATCGTATTGAAAACTGGACCTAAGATCATTCTTTCTAATTGGAGTTTAGAAGGGTTCAAGGGCTAAGACAAACAAAAGAGGCGATAAAGGATAACCTTGATGCACCACGTGGTGTAAGGAAAAACATCAGGGACCACGTCCATTTATCAACACAGAAGCTATGGGGGCTTTATAAAGTAGAGAAATTCGTGAAATGATATTGGGGCTAAACTCATGCCAAATAAGAGACTTAAGCAAAAAGGTCCAAGCAACTCTATCAAATGCTTTTTTGGTATCAATAATGCCTGTAGCTAAAGGGTAGGATAGAGAAGGAGCTTTATTTAAAACATTGTAAAACAATGTAGATTTATCCGAGGGCATACCACCCGTAACAAATCCAGACTGCGCCTTGCCTATCAGTTTAGGCAAAAAAGATTCAAGGCGCAGGGCAAGAAGCTTGGCAAAGATTTCATACTCAACATTTACAAGGGAGAAATAAAATGATACGTTTTACATTGGGAAGAAGCTCAAACATCTTTGTGAATCAGGCAAATTGTTGCTTCCTGAAACGTACCCCCGCTGTACCAGAATGATAGAAAAATGTAAAGCGATGCAACAGTTTAGAAAGAAGTAGATTTGAGAAATGTAAATTGAAATCCACCGTAAACCCATCTGGGCCTGGAGTCTTACCTTTCTTAAGAGCATTTTACACATTAACTAATTCTGAGATAGATAAATCCTTCTTGAGCGATGTGAAGTTAAGCTTATCATGGGGAGGAGGAGAAATAACATTAAGCTTGGCGTCTATGAGAGAGGGATATGTCGGAGATTCAGAAATGTACAAGTATTTATAAAATTGCATGAATTCCTCTAAAACATCTTGGTCATTCAATAAATGCTTCCGATTGGATGATTAATTAGATTCAATAGAGGAGAGTTGTTTCTAAATCTTCAGATTGTTAGCAAGGAGTTTCTCCACTGTTTTGTGTCCTCCATAATAACAAGCACTGCTACAGTATTGATTTTATTAAAATTTAACTTAGTGCGAACAAGATCTTGTACAATAGAGTCCAAATGAAAAGTATAACATTGTTGTTCTGACCATTTAATATTCTCTAATAAGGATTTTTGCTGTTTAGCAAAAAAAATCTTCTTTTTCTAATCAAAATCCAAAATGAAACCAGGTGCCTCAGTTTTGAAAGTGTCTCATAATGATTGAGGAGATGTGTCCCTTCCCTCATGAATCACGAAAAATTCCTTAGCAAAGTAAGTGAATAATTTAGAAAAAACACGGACAAGTAAAAGTGAGTTGTTAAACCTCCATCTCTTTGATTTGGGAAGAGCTGGTAGTAGATCCACATCAGCAGCAACTGGGTCATGCTCAGAGATGATAATATGCTCGATATTGGCAGAACTAAGCTTCTGTGCTATTGATTTATTTAGGAAAATATGATCTAGCTGAGAGAGGTAACCATGTGGGGGGGGGGAGTAAAAAGAAAACTTTTGCAGTAGGATTACATAATCTCCATGCATCTAATAAATTATTTTGGGAAATCGCAGATTGAAATAGTTTGTGAGATTTGTGGGGAATAAAGCAGACTTGAGGTTGTCAATTAATCATTGGGTCCATAATCTGATTACAATCACCACTTAGGATAAAAAATTAATCCTGATATTGTAAACATTTCTTAGCAATATTAGGCCAGAATATGTAGTCTGGCAATGTTGGACCATACACGTTAAACAGAGTGAGAGGGATATCATTATCCAACAATTTAAGAATCAACCACCTACCCGCTGTATCCATTTCCTGAGTAAGAAGAGTACATTTTAACTTTTTATTACATAGAATAACCCCATTATTCTTATTAGTTGTGGGAGAAAGAAAAACCGAACCCTCCCAATTACGTTTAAGCTTTAAGGCCTCTACCTCTGTAAGATGAGTTTTTTGTAAAATCAGGATTATAGGAAGCTACATGGAATAGAATTTTCTCCCTCTAAATGAGGTTAACAAAACCTTTTACAATCCAAGAAATAACCCTAAATGTTATAAACAACAACAAAATATAAAGCTACACGATCCCCAAAATTGAAAACAGCGAGAGCAGAAAGAGCGAAAAGAATTGTAAAATCATTGAAATTTCCAGATGGCAATCATAGGAAGAAAAAAGGATGTTAAGAGAGAGCGGAAAGAAAGGGCGAAAAATAAGAAAAAGAACAATAGAAGACAGTGCATGGCAAAACTTGACAACTGAGATACGTACCTTACAAGGAACACAAAGAAAAACGGGGTGGTGACATACAGATGAAGACAGCACATTTTTGGAACGCCACATAGAACAAGAAGCAAACAGACATAATAAAAGTCTTGATGACATCCAGGGGAAGTGCAAAGGAAGAAATGTGCTCAACCAAGACAAGTAACCAAGATAGTCTGCTTTTGATGACCTAAGTGGGAAAAAATAAAAGTTAAAGGCACCATAACATTGCATGACATTCAACGTAAGGATGAAGGACCAGTAGTATCCATCGAAGCAGTCTAGTGAGAATTAATACATTCCCTGAGGACAGCTGGATCAATAAAGGTGGCTGTTTTGTTCTGAAACGTGACCTTAAAAGAGTAAGGGTGAAATAAACCATATTGTGCACCTGGAGCTCACAACTCAGGATGAAGTTCAAGGAAATCCTTCTTTCGTTAAGCCATAGCCTGGGACACATACTGTGAAAGATCTTGTCTTGCACCAGACCATATAAGATTTTTTTTTATTTGGCTGTGTTCAGAACTTTCAGAAGATCTGTGAATTGCTAGAATTAAATGAATACTCCATGAGGTTTGGACGGAGCAGCTGAAGAAGACCGGCAAGGATCCAGTATATTAGCACACTGATTATTCAAATTGATGGAAGAGGGTTAGTCTAGAAGTTTCAGCAAAAAGGAAACAGGATCTTCAACCTCAAAAACGTCAGGAAGACCATACAAACGTAAGTTGTTTCACCTATTTCTATTTTCTAGGTCCTCTGTGTGTTTCCTCAACAATAGCACATCCTTCTCCAAAGCTGCAAATTTAGTAGAAATATCCTGGATGTCGCTGAAATGTTGCTCTACCAATGTTATTCTAGATTCCATAGTTGACCATTTATCATCAAGGGTTTGAATACAGGTGTTTTTTTCATCAATAAATGATCGAAAAGCACAACATTTCTCCAATACAGTCTCTAACGATATAGGAGATGCTGCATTAGGTGGAGAAGGAGGGTCCTCTATGAGCCGTTTAATGGTAGAGGAGGACGAGTGCAGTTTCTTTGATGTGAGCGTTGATGTTTTTGAGTGAGAAGTGCCAGGCAAAGCCACATCAAGAGCAGAGTATACGAACCATCCATTTGGGGCACTTTAAAAGAAAAGTCAGAATCTGATATGACTGTGGGATGGCTTTGAGTTGAATATGATGACGACTTAATTCTTCTCATAAATCACTTGAATGCTTAGAGACAAGTGTGTAATAACTGTGCAGTATGACTTGCGCATCAAACTCAATGGGCCCTACAGGACTAGGAATGGAACAAAGTTGTCTTAAATAGGTTTATGAAGATGAAACATTAATGTCTCAAATTCCTGTCATGCACAGAGATAAGAAGCCTGTGTGACATAGAAAAGACTACTTTCAAGGCACCATTTGGGAAGCCAGCGCTGTAAAAATAATGGAGTTCAATACACTTGAAATACCTCAGGGGCCCTATGCGTAGTGAAAATCAGAATGGCATCCACGATAATTTAAGCAACGCCATCCATTGAAAAAGAGCTCCAGGTGCCACAAATGTGCCACAAACAGAGAGAAAGCAGGTCAGGAGATGTTCCACAGCATGCACGCAGTCTTTCCTTCAGAGCTGAAATGCGAAAGCCGCAATTATTTCTTAGGTGGTTCCGACGCGGCACAAAGCCTCATACGAAACTAGGCAGCTATCTTGAGGGGCGTCCTAGCCCCGCCTTGTCTTCGGTCACTCTTGTTTTTCAAAATCGAGTTCATGCCGAAACCGGTGCTGCACAGCGGTTTCACTTTCTTCCAGGCCAAAATAGAACATCTTCCATTTCACTGAAAAAATTGACAATTCATGAGAAAATTAATGGTCCAAGGTGGAAAGTTGTGCCATAAAGCAACAGAGGCTTTCTTAATATTGTGTGCTTATTATTGGTGCTCTTGAGTCACTGAGGCAAGTAGTGGCTACCTATTGCTTAATCTGTAAAAAAATATATAATAATAATAAGGGCTGATGGCTTGGCACTCCCACCCACAGAAATTGATAGCAGAAGGGAAAGAAATTCAGAAATACCGGCTCCCACAGCAACCACCTGGACAGTCTTGCACAAAGTCTGCCTACAACTTGCGTGCCACACACACATGGGGTCAAAATGAACTCCACCAGGCACTCGATCTGGGACGCAGTCAGGCCTCAATTAAGCTAATAAATGTGCAGCTATGCACATTCACCCTCCATAAATGTCCAAGACATAAAGAAACAAGCATTTACAATGCAATGGTCTCGGCATCATTAAAAGTAGAGCTATTGGCATTGCTCATGACATTTCTTTTTTTTTCCTTAAATCATAAATAACAGCACTCACTGCTCTGCGCACTCACTGCTCTGCGCACTCACTGCTCTGCGCACTCACTGCTCTGCGCACTCACTGCTCTGCGCACTCACTGCTCTGCGCACTCACTACTCTGCGCACTCACTACTCTGCACTCTGCACTCACTACTCTGCACTCACTACTCTGCACTCTGCACTCACTACTCTGCACTCTGCACTCTGCACTCTGCACTCACTACTCTGCTCTCTGCACTCACTACTCTGCACTCTGCACTCACTACTCTGCACTCTGCACTCACTACTCTGCACTCTGCACTCACTACTCTGCACTCTGCACTCACTACTCTGCACTCTGCACTCACTACTCTGCACTCACTACTCTGCACTCACTACTCTGCACTCACTACTCTGCACTCACTACTCTTCACTCACTACTCTGCACTCACTACTCTGCACTCTGCACTCACTACTCTGCACTCACTACTCTGCACTCTGCACTCACTACTCTGCACTCACCACTCTGCACTCACTACTCTGCACTCTGCACTCACTACTCTGCACTCTGCACTCACTACTCTGCACTCACTACTCTGCACTCTGCACTCACTACTCTGCACTCTGCACTCACTACTCTGCACTCTGCACTCACTACTCTGCACTCTGCACTCACTACTCTGCACTCACTACTCTGCACTCACTACTCTGCACTCTGCACTCACTACTCTGCACTCTGCACTCACTACTCTGCACTCTGCACTCTGCACTCACTACTTTGCACTCTGCACTCACTACTCTGCACTCTGCACTCACTACTCTGCACTCTGCACTCACTACTCTGCACTCACTACTCTGCACTCTGCACTCACTACTCTGCACTCACTACTCTGCACTCTACACTCACTACTCTGCACTCTACACTCACTACTCTGCACTCTGCACTCACTACTCTGCACTCACTACTCTGCACTCACCACTCTGCACTCACCACTCTGCACTCACCACTCTGCACTCACTCACTCTGCACTCTGCACTCTGCACTCACTACTCTGCACTCACTACTCTGCACTCACTACTCTGCACTCACTACTCTGCACTCTGCACTCACTACTCTGCACTCTGCACTCACTACTCTGCACTCACTACTCTGCACTCTGCACTCACTACTCTGCACTCACTACTCTGCACTCTGCACTCACTACTCTGCACTCACTACTCTGCACTCACTACTCTGCACTCTGCACTCTGCACTCACTACTCTGCACTCTGCACTCACTACTCTGCACTCTGCACTCACTACTCTGCACTCTGCACTCACTACTCTGCACTCACTACTCTGCACTCTGCACTCACTACTCTGCACTCTGCACTCTGCACTCACTACTCTGCACTCTGCACTCACTACTCTGCACTCACTACTCTGCACTCTGCACTCACTACTCTGCACTCACTACTCTGCACTCTGCACTCACTACTCTGCACTCTGCACTCTGCACTCACTACTCTGCACTCTGCACTCACTACTCTCACTACTCTGCACTCACTACTCTGCACTCTGCACTCACTACTCTGCACTCACTACTCTGCACTCTGCACTCACTACTCTGCACTCTGCACTCACTACTCTGCACTCTGCACTCACTACTCTGCACTCTGCACTCACTACTCTGCACTCACTACTCTGCACTCTGCACTCACTACTCTGCACTCTGCACTCTGCACTCACTACTCTGCACTCACTACTCTGCACTCTGCACTCACTACTCTGCACTCTGCACTCTGCACTCACTACTCTGCACTCTGCATTCACTACTCTGCACTCACTACTCTGCACTCTGCACTCACTACTCTGCACTCTGCACTCACTACTCTGCACTCTGCACTCACTACTCTGCACTCTGCACTCACTACTCTGCACTCTGCACTCACTACTCTGCACCATTGCGAAGATTCAGCCTTAATGTATGAACATTCGTACTGTCCAGCATATGTGTAAATGATGCTCCACTTACACGGTCACGGGTATAGATAACCAGCACTACACTTGCATAGAATACTATGAGAAGTCGAACATTCCACAAGGGTTTTAAGCCACTTCTGAGGTACCAGCCAAGTATTTCTGCCTCTTCAGAATCACCAGTGGCACTTTTTGTACATGGTGTGAGGTAAGGGTTACTCTTTTGCTGAGATACAGAATCGCAGAGGCCTCCTAAAAGCAAAGTCGTTCCCCTGTGCAAAACAATTATCTTATCAGGCAGCCCGTGAGACAGTAAGCATGTGCGCAATACGAAGAAAGTGGAACGCGAAAGAACGCAAAATTGGAATGTTTCCCCCGATTTCTGTCGTTTCCCTCAATTTCTGCTTAGGGTCGTGTGACCGAGACTCGAACCCGGGTCCTCTCGGTCCGAGGTCGAGCGCCCTAGCCGTTAGGCCACCTCCTCTCCGCTATAAAAGCGGCATGCGGGGAGCATCTTGTGGTTTTCAAAACCCATTTGTGCGGCCTACTCTCCGCCTCCGTATCCCGTGTAATCGGAAATGTGTGGCACCGTCACAAGCCTCTCCGTAATTAGCACCGGGGCTGAGTAACGAGAGAAAGGATTACTCCCTTATAAAGTGCTTGAAACCCGGCTATCGGTATAAAGCGCCACTTAGATAAACAAGGCCACAGTTAATTGAATGCCCTCCATTTTTTAGGTCTAAATTCAATCGCGGGCCCTATGCTTTATCCCGTTCTCAAAGAAAGGGAACTTCGTATCCTTTAATGTAAGTTCTTGAACTGAAAAGCTTATTATTCTTTCAACAGTAGCATGTCTCCCTCTTGTTTAACTCCACCGAGAGTTTCATTTGCAAGAGAGTACCCAAAGCGCTACTGAGAAACTAGGGGCTGTTGCATTTAAATATCCGCAAGCCCAACACCAAGGCTGCCTAGTCTTGAATTTGTCTTGTGCTTTTTTACTACGGAGGCCGCTAGCAACCCTTCCGCCTTCCGGCCATGTCGGAGGCTGCCCCAAGTATTACATTATTTATCTTGGCGCTGTGCAATGGAGTTTCTTGTTACCCATCTCAACGAGCGTCATGTTATCGACCTTAGACGAATGATAGGCAGGGCAGCCCTACAGGATCGGTGCCTCCTGGTCCTCGTGGTGTCCAGCTGGAGGGCCTACTCTTCAGGGTGCAATTGAGAGACCTGAACTTGCCATCACAACTGTCAGTCGAAATAGGGGGCATGTTATGCCTCTCACCATGGCCTCGGTGGCCATGGTAAGTGCCTACCTCCCGGTGCTGGAAGGTATTTCGTGTGTAATAAATTGGACATAAGCTGGGCAGTCTTTAATAAGAGGACGTGCAAGATTATCCCTTTCACCGGCCAAAGCTTATCTCTCAATGGATGGCTGAGGGCCATTGCTCTACAGTTAATTAGCAGCAGAGGTAAATCAGGCTCTGGAAGGAGACGATCTCCACACATCTATCTTTGGAGGGCTTCTTAGGTCAGAGGTCACAAAGGACCGATGTGTGAGGCGGGAGGAGGCCCGAGAAATGAAAGAGCAAACGGCTGGAAAGGATCCCAGTGCATCTGAGAAAACCCAGCGCTGAACACTGTGTATTTCAATATAAACAAGAAATCACTGAGGTCCGTTTTTTTTTTGCCGAGTTTTATATAGCGCAAACTTGACCCGAATCGGGTATCAGAGCGCTTTACAGAGCACCAGTTACGTTACATGAGGACACAACACTCACCTTTAAAGTTGCTGGGGACGGCCGCCGGTGCAATCTGCAGACTGCAGAGTTCACAGGAGAGGAGGGGCTGGGGCCGGGAGGAGCAGCTCAGGCTCGCAGTCCGTAGTCGCAGGCTCCGCTCAGCTCGAAAGGAATTTGAAAAGGAGGAAGGGGGGGGGGGGAGGGGGGGGCCAAAGATAAAGGGCAAGATTACCGTGTCACTGTTCTGTTGCATGCAATGGTGTACGCGCTCGCACCATCTGGATTGCATTACACGGGCACTCTGACAGCTCGTAATTAAGATTAATCACTCTGCCGTGCTCGTTCTCGCACACAATATGCCACATCGGGCACGCGTAAATTACTTACATCCTATCACGGCAACGCTAATACATACACAGCACAGCGAAGACGAATCACTAGGCAGATGACAAAATACACTAAGGAATGTGTCTGTTCAGACCCCTAGAGATCCTTTCTTTCTTCTTTAGCATTAGGAGCTCGAAGCTCCACCCCCTTCGTGGGCGGAGGCCGAGCCCTAAAAAGGATCTCAGTTACTGGAGAGTGGGAAACCCCCAATAGGCATCTCTCCCTGAAAGAAAAAGGTCCCTTAAGCCAAACGTGCTGCCATCACTGCCGAACTCACAAGGCCCGATAGAGAAGGTAGGATTACTCTGTGAAATAGAGGTGCTCTTTGGATACGATACATAACAAGCCAGCTTGGCTCTCCAGAGCCTTGCAGGGTACTTTTTTTTTTAACCATGGCAACACATATTTGGGTCCCATATTTGGGTCCCTGGTGACCAGGGACACCATTTAAGGGCACATGCACTGCTTTTGCGAGCCCTGGCTTCAGAGGTGGCAAAATCAGTGCCAAGAAGACAGAGGCAGCTTGCCCTTCTGAACCTTGTGCTCAACCTTCGTTTTCTGCCAAGTTTTTATTGCACTAATAGTGAATAATGGTTTAATATTCACTATTAGTGTAATAAAAAAAATGGAGCAACTGGAACTAGACCAAGACCTTAAGCAGCAGAGGTTGTAAGTTAAATAAAAAAGTTTGTAAATGTATGTAAAGTGCATGCTTGTCGGTGAGAGTGTATTTGTGTGCAAGAAAGTGTTTTGTGAGTGTCTGCCTTTGTTAACATGAGTGAGTGTGAGTGAACGTGAGTGAGAGCCAGTGACAGGCTGTGAATGAGTCAGTGACAGGAAGTGAGTGGAATAAGAGAGATCGAGTGTGAGTGAGTATGATGGAGTCAGAATGAGTGACAATAAGAGTGAGTACAAATGTTTGATAAAGTATGAGTGAGTTGAATGAAGAAGAGAGAACGAGTGAGTGTATGAGAATGACAGTTACTGCAAGTGAGTTTAAGTAGAATTGAGTCAGAGTAAGAACTAGTGATAGTGAGTTAGAGTGAGTGCAAGAAAGTGAGTGAGAATAAATGAGTGCATATGAGAATGAATAATGCAGAGTGAGTGAGTGGAGGGAAGTGTGAGAGTGAGAATGTGATGTTCTGCTTGCTACTCTGCCATTGGCCCTGACATACTGAAGGTAATCCTTGGCTTATAGAGTCACCCCTGAAAATGTTCTGCAGCTGACATACTGGAGGGAATTGTTAGTATGACAGGCACCGGTGAAAAATACTGGTACTGGCCTGCTGAAGGTCATTCTTGGAATAATGGGGACCCATGGAAATATACTGGCACACTTGAGGAAATTGTTGGCATAGGGGGGATTCATGGCAAAATGCTGGTGCTAGCTCACTGGAGATAGTTCTTGGCTTACAGGAGGAAACCCATTGCATATGGAAGGGGGCAACCGTGACAAAATTGTGGCCATGATGCACTAGAGGTAATTTGAAATAACGGTAACCTAAGGTATACAATGGCAGTAATTGCAAAATTCTGACACTGTAATATTGTAGGTAATTTTTGGGCATAAGGGTGGCCACCCTTGACTGAATGTTGGCTGTGGTACAATGCAGATGATTTTTTACTTAGGAAGGCATCCATAGCACATTCTGAAAACAATGGGGGAATTTCTCGGGAGTGTCAGGTCTCATTGGATTGGCACGCCTTGAGAGGACTTGAATATAAAGAAGGGCCTTTTCGGAACCTTTGAATTTTTAGCAAATGTATTAAAATATTGAGCTTTTTAATACACAGTTTGCACCAGTTTTAAAAAAAATTCTCTTTGTGAGCACCACCCAGAGCCCACCTGGAAGAGGTCTGGTTCACACTAATTCAGGGTATGTATGGAGTTCGGGGCATGTTGTTTGTAAATTGCGCTCCTCAAAACATTTGTTTGAAGCCAGTGAGCATTTTCTCTGCCACTCATTATTGGGGTCTAGTACTTCCCATAATATGGTAGGTTTTACATTTCGAAGGTATTCTATATACTTATGTGATTGCTATTGACTATAATTTAAATATCCTGGACTTTTTAGCGAATCAGTGACGGGTAGATTAAGATCATGGTCCTGATGAATTGCCATGTTGACCTTCTTTTAAACATTATTTTTTTTAGCTTGTTTGGACCATTGCATCCATTTCTAGTCACTCGATAGCAAGGGTACCCACATATTAAAAAACTAGGGTATCCCTTAGTTATTTTTAAATTTATACTCACATTTTCACACTGAACACAGCACCTCACTCTTCACTTCAGCAAACAAAATCAAAAGAATTCCGGCAAATAGCCCCCTCAAGGGGTCCGTTGGGCATTGCAGTGCCGGCCCAACAAGGAGCTGCCCGATGATGAAGCATGACACCCATTTGTAGTGTGAGGGTTCTTGCACCTGAGCAAGCAGATCTCCCGATCTGGTGCTTCAGGTGATCCCCGACCTCTTTTCTTCTCTATGTGGGAACTACATACCCTTTGATTTACAAAGTATTACATCCCACCATGGCCATTTGTCTGTGTGGAGTAACACTAATCATGCTGTTATTACAGAACTTAAGTGATTCAGGGTTAAGATCATGTGACTCAACTTCCTGGGGACATTTAGGGTCCAAGGTCATATATCACCTCCTGTGATGTCATTAAGGTCAAAGTGTGTGTGATGTCACTTCCGCAACCCCTAACATTTTGCTGAATCGACGTCCATGCTACATGCTAGTGACTAAGAATATGTCCATGTGTAAATCTGATTTATACCTGGAAAAATGTCAATGCCTGTATGTGTCAATTATGCTAGGTGTACAAAGCTGTAAATCCGTGTGTTAGTGTGCAAAGCATCTATGTGGATATGGGATGTATATTTCATTGTGCACCCACAAATTTAACCTAATTGTCACAAGTGAAGGCTCCGTAGAAGGTGTTGGAGGGATCGTCATGGGTCTTAGGCAAATATAGTAAATGCTCATTGAGTTCTACTTGTTCATAATTTACACATTATTAAAAATGCATTCTGTGCACTTTTCAAAACATGCAGCTTACTCTTGAACAGCTCGGGTAAGTATTGTAGGAACTATTGGAAATGGACTAAAGTCCCAGGTTCTCGCAAAACGAGCATGAGATAAATCAGAATAAAAAAACAAAAATGTTCACATGGGAAAAAACGAAGAAATTAGAAATAAATCACGGAGTTTCACGTTTCATATTCTTAGCCATATATAATGCAGCCTATAGAGCAGGCAAAAACAGACTTAAGAATATGGACTTAAGTCAGCTTTTGAACCAACTACACATTGACTTACAGCTGCTAAAACCCTAATGTATGAGGTGTGTATGCTCAAGTTGCAATCTTTTGTAAATAAGATTACCGTGTGTATTTTCTGGAGCTGTTTAGGCTAAGTTGTGCTCGTTTTTTTACATCATGGCCTTAGTTCCTCCTGCATGAAGCAAAGACTCTGCTCATAAATGTCTCAAGGATCCTGACTTTGCATGGGCCTTCGGTCAGATTCTGGAATGGCTTCACTAGAGAAAAGGGTCTCACCATTTATATTTTCGAAGGTACCTTGTAGGGTGGAAAAGAGCCCCTGGTTGCCTCCTGCCCTGCGTGTCATGTCTATGATGGCTTTTGGGTTGTTGGCCTCAGCCCACACGAAAAACATAAATGTCCACTGAAGGCCCACTGTGACACTAAATGCAACCCGGAACAGGGCTCTGTGGGTTTGCAAGGCCGGACTGGGACAGAAAACAAGCCTGGGCACCAAAATAAAAGTGCCCCCCTTTACTGAATCACATAGCTGATATAGTGGCCCATATTTGTAAACTGAGGACATTTTGAACTTGTAAAGTCGTGCTGTATTAGAGTTTTTGCAAGTTACCGAAGACTGCATGGATTTGAGCCCTGTGTGTTGGACAGCCACACCATGTGCATCCTCCTTTATTGGATCTCTCTTCAATAAAGACAGGCCATTTTGGGGTTTATTTTTTTTATTAAGATTACAAAGAGTAGAAAATAATGCAGTAGCAAATGCCCGCTTTCTAAGAAGCTTTATGAATATGCTACTTGTCACCTGTCTGGGAGAGTTGCCTACTGGCCTCTCCTGTTTTTAAATGGGTGTGTCAACCCCCTGCAGTCCTAGTCTTTTACTTCATCCTTGTGGGACATGAATGAGGTGTGTAAGAATGTAGGCTATGTGTAGAGCCTGTATGCTGTATATGAAAGTAACAGCCAGGAATCCATCCTAATAACTTGCATATGAGAGGTTCACAAAATGACTTTGGTGAGAGCCTGCTAGGCAGCTATGTGAATTACAGAGCTCTGGCAAAGTCTTTCCAGATATCATTTGTGGTGGAGCAGACAGTGGGAACCTTTGTACTGTGAAACAACCCTTGCCCCTTTTGTCTCAATTTTTCCCCCCGCCCCATGCTCCACCCCACCTGCCTCTGGCAATATAGGGAAAATACTTTGAACGGTCTGAAAGGAATATTTAAAAGTCTGCCTGGAAAAAGTCGCAGAGCTGGACATTTTGGAATATGTGCAGAAACCCCCAGTCATTGTGCTAAGATTTCTCGTTAATTCCCTTCTTCTTCCTAAACTATTACTCTTATTTCAATCTTTCTCTGCTACCGGTTCCTCTAGCGGTTCTTTTCAACAAGCCTTAATCTGCTTAATTCCAAAAGAAGATAAAGACCACTCTTTGTGCAAAAATTACAGGCCAATATCTTTAGTTAACACTGATTACAAAATTTTAGCAAAGATACTAGCTCTTCGTATGGATCCCCTTTTGCCTGATTTAATTGGTCCAGAACAATCCGGCTTTGTCAAGGGACGTCTCGCCTCTGATAATTCTCGGGTATTTCTTAATATTCTTAGCAAATCTTCCTCCTTGACTCTGCCCTTTGCGGCTATTTCCCTGGACGCGGAGAAGGCTTTTGATCGGATAGGGTGGGATTTCATGTTTCAAGCTTTACGTTGGATTGGTATTCCTTCTAAATTCATTTCCATTATTTCTTTGCTTTACTCTAATCCTCAAGCTTCTATTTTCGCTAATGGAATGTCCTCGGACTATTTTTCTTTACACAGAGGGGTTCGTCAAGGTTGCCCCTTGTCTTCTTTGCTTTTTGTTTTAGCCTTAGAACCTTTCCTTACTAAGATACGATTAGATGATACTATTTCTGGCTTTCATTTTGGTTCCCAACAGGTCAAATTTTCAGTTTACGCTGATGATATTCTTTTTTATTGCTCCGACCCTGCCATCTCCATTCCTTCTTTTCTTCATCAGGTCTCTTTTTTCTCTGCGGTTTCCGGATATCGCTTGAACGCTGACAAGTGTGAAATTTTACCTCTGAATCTTCTATGTCAAAAACATCTCTTTTCTTCTACAGGTTTTTCATGGCAACCATCTAAAATCAAATACCTAGGAGTTTGGTTTGCTCCTCTTTTATCCGATACTCTTAAATTAAACTTTGACTATATTTACAAGAAAATGGATACAGCTATCTCTCGCTGGCATCCGCTCTTTTTATCCTGGTGGGGTCGACTCAATTCTATTAAAATGATGCTATCCCCCTTACTTCTCTATACCATTTCCATGCTTCCTTTACACATTCCTCTCTCTTTCTTCACAAAAATTGACTCCTTGTTACTTAAATTCCTTTGGAACGGTAGACGCCCCCGAATAGCTCTTGCTTCTTTACGTAAAGACAAAAATCATTCTGGAGTACGTTTTCCAGATTTCAAACAGTATCACCGTGCTTTTTCTTTCAAGCAATCGATCCGTTGGTTTTCGTCTTCTCAGCCTCATTATCCCCCTGTATGGCTAAGCATGGAATCTTTTTTCATCTCTCCCTTCACCTTTCGCGAATTCTTATCTTTTACTTCTTCTCTAACCCGCTTTCGTTCACCTATTTTTTCGCATTCTCGCACTCTTCTCTCGCCTTACTTAACTTCTTCTTACCCATCACTCCTTTCCATACACGAGGGACCAATTTGGAATAATAACCTTCTAAAAATCCGTAACCGTACTATTTTTTGGAAAAACTGGCTTTCTCGTGGAATTTGCTGGATTTCTCAACTTCTTAATCAAGGTACACCTCTCCCTTTCAAGGATCTTCAATCTCTTTTCTCTCTACCTGCTTCTGCTCGTTCGCAATACAATTCCCTTTCTCCTGCCTTGATCTCTTATCTTCACTCTCTTTTACCCACCAATGAGATTCCCATAGATCGTAGGCCCACATCCCTTTTGTTGGAGTCCTCCCCTTCCGCATCCGCTCTATATAATTCTTTCTGTCTCATCACTAATAGATTGAAGTCTCGTGTTGAAATTGCGTGGGAGTCGGATTTTTCTCAGGATTGGCCTGTACTTCTTTGGGATAAACTTTGGACTAAACTTCATAAGACCTCTAGAGCTGCTAACACTACCCAAACTTTGTTTTTCATTTTTCATAGAACTTTATTTAAACCACTTGCCATGTCCCGCTTTTCACCGGACACTCCCTCTACATGTTGGTCCTGTCCTTGTCCTTCTGCTGATCTTAAACATATGTTGTTTGAATGCCCCCCTACTTCTCAGTTTTGACAATCAGTCTGCCAGCAAATACAAAAGATTTTCCATCTTCAGGTCCCTTTCTCTCCATCTCTAGTATTTCTTGGCTCCCTCTCATCAGAGCTCCCTCTTTCCCCCAAACATTATCCTTTACTAGACCTTTTCATTGCTGTTGCCTTCCATATTATTACCTCAAACTGGAAACAGGCTACTAACATTTCATATCAGTCTTGGTGGAATGCAATCTGTTTTAATCATCGTTTAGACACCAATTATGTATCCCCCATCTCCCTAGCTATCAAACGTGATTTGATTTGGCTCCCTTTAACAACATACCTCTCTTCTCCTCCTCCAGCCCATCCCTCACCTGATCCTGATACAGTTGAAGTTCGCAAACCTCTGTGATTTTCTTATTCATATTTGTACCTTTTTCTTTACCTATTATGATTATTATATCTCATTTTCTTGTATATTATCTACTGCAATTATTACTCTTCTGTTGTGCTCATATTACTTCATGCTTGTAATGCTTACTTTTTATGCCATGTGTATTTTTCATTATTCTGTTTATTTCATTCATTCATTGTAATTCTTCTCCCCCTCCTCCCTTCCCTTCCCCTTATTTTATCCTTTTCCTTAATAAATCAAACTTAAAAAAAAAAAAAAGATTTCTCGGTAATCAGGATCCGGGGGCCCCACAGTGATGTAGACCCGGAAACCTTTTTATGCACTGGGCACTGACATTGTCAGTCTTGAGTCCAGAAACTGGAAAGATTTGCATCCTGTCAGGAATAGTTCATGCGAATCCACCTTCGGAGAAGCATCCTGTGGCTGCCAAAAAATTGGTGCTGGCTGTTCCTTTGCATCAAGCACAGGTGTCTAAAATAGGAGGGCCACATGTAGCTGTGCAGAAAGAGCTAGAGTTGGCCCGCTGCAATCCTATGCAAGGCCATGAGTTACGGTCGTGCGACACTGAAGCTCTTTCAGCATGGCCAAAGCAGAAGGATGCATTCATGTGCTTACATGTGGTTTTGCGATCTTCCCTCTTATCCGCTGTGTGGACCCCTGTGTGGACCCCTGGAGAAGGCAACTGAAAGTTGGACCCACAAGACGGAAGCAAAGGGATGACAAAGTGCCTGTGACGGCTTGACTCACAAAAATATTCCTACCAAAGTGTGCTCTTCTGATCACTTGGGAGTGGTGCCATTAATTACTAGCTGCTAAAAAAAAAACTATATTAGATCAGCGGCCTCAACTCCAAAAAGTCACCATTACAACTGTGGGTGAGCCCTTCACTTTGTTTAGGTGACAGGTTAAAGCTTTTGGGCCCTCTGAAGAAACCCAGTGAAGTAGAGTGCGAAACCCTATAAGGCAGAGAGCTCTGTCCACCTCTGCTGTGTGCAAACACAACAGTTGATGGACAGAATGCAGAACATTGTCATTCATTCACCCCCAGTACAGAGATCTGGGCCTAAATCCATCGTTTTTTTGCTCACCGTCCAGTTTGAACCCAGCCATATGCTAATCAGTCTCGACCCTGTGTCCCATGGGAACAGTCCATCCTGAACTGCCAAGCCAGTTCCTCCCTGGACTGGAAACAAGCATCCTATGACCGGTTTCAGGCTTTCAGCCCTCATCAGCCATGGTAGCTTGATTCCAGTGGCATGGAGAGCACGGGACTCACGTCTGAGCATACCCGTCCCACTCGGGGTGACAAATGCATAAAGGACCCCTATAAGGCAGAGTGCTGTGTCCACCTCTGCTGTGTGCAAACACAACAGTTGATGGACAGAATGCAGAACAATGTGATACATTCACCCAGTACAGAGATCTGGGCCTAAATCCATTGTTTTTTTGCTCGCCATGCAATTCCAGTTTGAACCCAGCCATATGCAAATCAGTCTTGACCCTGCGCCCAAAGGGAACAGTCCAGCCCGAACTGCCAGGCCAGATCCTCCCTGGATTGGAAACAAGCATCCTAGGACCGGTTTGGGGCTTTCAGTCCGTCATCCCTTTTGGTGTTGCTTTGTTCGCCCTAAGTTGGCAGGGTATGACCAGACGTGGGTCCCTTGCTCACGTTGCCACTGGATTCAAGCTAGCCTGGCTGATGATGGCTGATTAGCCAGAGACCGGTCCCAGGATGCTTATTTCCGGTCCAGGGAAGACATGGCTTGGCAGTTCGGGCTGGACTGTTCCCATGAGGCACTGGGTCAAGGCTGATTTGCATTTGGCCATGTCTGAACTGGGGTGGCGTGGTGAACAAAATAACGATGGATTAAACCCAGATCTGTGACTGGGGTGAATGTTTGCCAATGTGCCACATTCCGCCCATCACCTTGTGTGTTTTGCTCTTCGCCCTATGTGGGAAGGGTATGCCCAGACGTGGGTCCCGTGCTCACTACACCACTGGAGTCAAACTATCCTGGCTGATGACGGCTGATAGCCAGAAACCGGTCCTAGAATGCTTGATTCCGGTCCAGGGAAGACATGGCTTGGCAGTTCGGGCTGGACTGTTCCCATGAGGCACAGGGTCAAGACTGATTTGCATATGGCCATGTCTGAACTGGGGTGGCGTGGTGAGCAAAATAACAATGGATTAAACCCAGATCTGTGACTGGGGGTGAATGTTTTGCCAATGTGCAACATTTCTTTCATCACCTTGTGTGTTTTGTTGTTCACCTCTGCTGTGTGCCTTACCTCAGAAGGAGGCTTGCGCTTGCACTGTACCACTCCACCGGTGACAACACAGGAGACCCCCTGGCTGGCTTTGAGACCCACACAATTGCTCACCAAAGGATTTGTGCGACCACATACATTGATGGGTTCTGCGTATCAGCCTGACTGACATAACCATGCAGGAGACACCTGCACATCAACATCTGAGTGTACTGGCCTCAACTTCGTTCGCGGGAACAGTAGGACAGCAAACATACCTTGTGGGAGTTTCTTCAGGGAGACTAGAGACCACGGCAGAACACCCTCTTTAGCTTCATGATCCTTCGTGCTGTCATGAGACAGAAGGTGAATGAGCCTGTAACCCAGAAGCCCCAGGGGCCACTGAGCTTCACCAGTACCCTGATTTTAATGTGTAACCTTTGGGGGCCTGGGAGTAATCACCTACTAAAATTATTAACCCAGAGACACCTGTCCCTGTATTATTTGTATCCACTACTGTTCATTAAGTGGTACATGTGGTTTAAAGTAAAATCGTTGGCTGGGCAAAGATTTATTAAATGAAGTCATTTGTTTGACTGAGTTCCTAGCCTCGCCACATCCTTGGGTAATAATCACTTCCCACCCTGGGGTTCAACAGGTGATGGGTAATATTTGATGCTAAGTTTGATGTTACAGTTTGAGAACAGTGAACACTGATTACCTTGGGATCAAAGAAAAATTTCCCACAATGCCACATATAGGTCACACTTTAGATTGCCTTTGACACACTTCTAAACATCCATTGGTTTGTGGTCTCTTACTGCCCACTATGCGGTTCCTGGTGTCATCTCCCATCTACTGCCTTGAGACCGAAATGTTTGTAAGCGTGGTTCACTAGAGCAGCTGCCTGGGAAGGCGGGCCCAAGTGTCCTGCATGAGCAAAGTGGCACTTGGGCCAGTCAGTCTTTAAGTCTGATCCCCTTTTATGATACCGTAAAATAAAGATCATATCCTTTTTGACCATTTTGTCTGTGTCATGCCACTAGAAGTGAAAAAATAAGTGTCATCACTAAGTACGTGGGAGAGTGTAGTTTCTGCAAGAAAAGGGAACCATGGTGGAAAAAAGAGTTTCCCATACCAGTAATATTTCTTCCTCAATTACAATTATTTCCCATAGTTCCAAGTGAGCACCCAATCTCTCAGTGAGTCCTGATTTGGTGGGGGTGTTTTTCCACTCAGAGTGAGGCTGAGCATGCCTCAGCAGTAATACTGTGCCTAGTCAGGCAGGGCCTCGTGGGATTTTGGGCCCTTCTCCTTGCCTTCGAAGGTGCCTGGGGGTTGCCCCCCAATAATCTCCTGGCGGACAGAAGCCAATCTAAAGGCAAGCCGGGCAGTGCTCCATTTATCCAGGTGGTCATAGGTGAAAGGCACCACGGGCTTTTTTGGGAACCACCTGTAAATTGTGAAATCAGACCTCGACCTAGGGCAAGAGAGGGGATGCAGAAAATGGAGAAAGTAGAACGAAGTTATAGATAGAGACACAAAGCTAGAGAACATGGACGAGAAAACGCACAAGAGACAAAGAGACAGGAGGTATAGGGTGATGGAAGAAAGAGGCATGAGCACCGGCTCCTATGTGCCTGGGGGCCTACAGTTGTGTGTATGTATCTATTCATGTATGTATTTTACTACTGAGGCGCTGGTGTCGTGGTGCAGATCAGAGCAGATCCTCTTTGAGGCGTGCACTGTAGTGAGGGTCAAAATAACTTGTCTGCCACTGATAAACCATGTGTGCTTCCCCTTCTTCAGCTGGACTCGCTGAGTAGATGCGGAGATGGGATGAGCTGTTTCTCTTAGTCCAAGCTGCAGATGTAGCTCTCGGGCCCTGTTTTACAACAGGCCTTTTGCTGCCCCTTTTCCCCCCTGTGGGCCACCTACTCCATCCCCGCTTCTACTTAACGCCCAGACGCAGCTGCTTTGGCTTGGACTGTTCTGCAGCCCTACTTCTGGCATGCATTATTTCGAGATGTTCCGACCTCCACTTGGTCAGTGTTTGCTACCACGTGTTTGTTGCACAATACCCTGATTGGTCCGCCCTTTAGAGGTGCTATTACTCAATAAGTGAGCTACTTTATTCTCCAGTCACTCTTCCTCTACTATTCCTGCTCTTCGACCAGGAAACCTGGCTGGAGGCCTTCCCGCAGAACACGGAGCGCCACTGCCGTGAAAGCCTCATAACAGGATAGTCTCCCTTGAATGGACCACCTGTAGACTGGTCAGGAATATCCTCGCCTGACTGGCAAGTGTAGCCCTTCTGCCAATTGATTGAAAGGCCGAAGGGAGAAAACAATAGAAACAAGCATTGACAAAGTCACAAGTATGCCCTTGTCCAGACTGCGATTATTTTTCCATTCACTTTTGTTTGCAAACATATGTAATCGGCATTAAGAATGTAAAAATAATAAAGAGTGAAAATGATGTCAGCTTAAGGCTGCAACCAATTTGCAAAAAAATAAGAGAAAATAACCTACTGCACGAATACATTTAAAAAAAACTTGAAATGAAAGCAGAAGTGAAAGTAGAGGTTGGCCTACCAGCCCTGGTACTGCAGTGGGCTAAGACTTCTGAGCACTTATATGCACAAGCAGAATGCTGTGGCTCACCACGAAGAGAGCCAATGGCTGAAGTGAGCTGGCCCATTGCCTCATACTGTAAGCCAAAGGTGGAACAACAGTTGGACAGACAAACGATCGGAGAGAGGAAAATATATTCACATATATGATAAAGTTAAAACATGAGGCTGATGACACAGCCAAACCTAAGAAGTAAATCTCCTTTACTAAGCGGGATTGGGGGAGCGTTTGACTACCTGTTGTACTAAAAAATGAGTCCAGGGTTCGACTCAAACAAATCAGACATTTTTTCCTATATATGTTTCTTCGGTATAACCTTAAATAGAGGTTAGATCTTCAGCTGCCGAGACTACCCTGTACTGTCCTTCCCTGATAGTACTGTACGTTTGTAGTTTTGTTGAAGTATTATTTGAGCTTCCATAAGGGTTAGGTCCATACCTTCCTGATGAATAGAGGCCAGAACTTTCCAGACGGAACGATTTGTTAATATTTTGTTGAGATATTTGAGAATATATAGGATTTAGGTACCTACCTCCTCATACCCGTGCCTGGTGTTCCTCCCAGCCACTACTGTTTGTGTCTCTGCTGCTGTGTTATTCAGGATGATATAATTGTTAGTTACTTACCTCCCCAGTCCCAGGGGTGCCGTATTCCCCAGACACTGCTTATTGTTTGTATTTCTGTTGAGGTACTATTATTTGAACGGGCAAGATTGTGTAAATTGTTTCTTTTTATGTACAGGCATGATTAGCGCTGGTGAGTTGTTGTCATTTTGTGCCCCATCAGTGGTGATCGGGCCGCTGACAGCAGTTTTCCTGTCTCTTGGCCCCAGTCAGTCCCATTAGGCGATCTGTCGTTCTTGACACAGTAGTGTCACTGTGCGGAGAATGCCTACATTTGGAAATTGATGCAGGGCCTGCTATAAGGGCTGTCAAATATTGGGTGGTCACAAGAGTGCTCCGCTTGACCTCTTGGGCACAGCGCTAACTACATCATTCATCAAACGCCCAGCTCAAGTGTGAGCTTGGTGCAAAGGAAGCATTACTGTCTGACTCCAGTCACGACACAGCACTGCAGTGACCAAGTGGGCCCATGAAAGATCTCAATTTGCAACACACGGAATAGAGGAAACTTATTTAGAGTGAGAAAAAAATATCTTTGACCGTTTAGCGAGCAGATCCAGGCATCTGAGACATACCTGTGTTTTGTGTGTGCCATAATATGCTGAGTTTATGAAATAAAATAAATATGTAGCTAGAAGGTGGTCTACTATGCCAGATCAGGCATTTGACTAGGTGTGTAGGAATACTGTATTGGAGTCATTGATCTATTTGATTGTATGTATTTGATTCAAAGTGTTGTTAATATGTTGTGACAACGTGATTGAGGTACATATTTTGGGCTTGAACTGCACCCACGTTTTGACTGCTTTACTCAAATATAAGTCCTTGTTAGGGAGGTGTTGTCTTGTTGACCACAGCTAGGAGCTTTTTGATTATTTCATAGTACACCGCTGTGGAAGAGTATTCCCATGGGAGGATACCCCAGGAGTTGTTTTAACCCCATTTACTGCCATGAGTGACTAACCAGATGAGCGAGCGGCCAAACTTAATGAAGTACTGTCCCAACACCAACCTAGATCTTGGGACCGAAACTCATCATGAGTGTGGCATGAAAGTATTCATTGTCTATACAATCTGGCACTCTCAATGGCATATCGAAAAGCACTGAGTCGCGAAATCAAAACAGTAGTTTCAGGAAGGCAGGACTGCCTGAGGTTTGCATTGTGTTGCTAAGTGGTAAAAAAAAGCATGTCCTGCCCACTGCTTTTCACTGCACCTCTATTGAGCAAGAAATTAAAATCTATTCATTTTTTTTAATTGATACAGCTGCCCGTCGTTAGCTTTTGTTAAGCGTTAATACCTTCGTTTTTATTTTTGCCTTCTTGATACATTGCCACCACTAGGAGTGAACTATTGCTTTGGCACTACACGCATGTGGCATGAAGCTAGTCTGCTTGGTGTTGGCTGACTCCACAAAAAGGAGCCATCCTTTGTAATGCATCAAAGTATTGCCTAATGCTGTGTGCATGGTGCTCTGATCCTATTTTTATTGAAATTATTGGCTAACAAATTAATATATTTATAAAGCCTTCTTTTAGCCTACATAATTTTTCAGGAGAAAGACAGACTGTTTCAGCGCATGGAATATAAATATATATATATATATATATCCATGACATTTCACTAATGGTTTTTGTGCCCAGCAAAAATGTAGCGAATAAATGCAATTTTAATTAAAATGAAGCAAAATGTTTCAGTCTAAAGTTAAAATTTTGAAATTATGTATTTGCTTTACTCAGGAATAAGGGCTCATGGTTCCAACTTCTTAAATACACAGTCCTAAAAAATGATGGCATGGAGGCTGAAATGAAAATCGAGGACTTTTTTCACTGGTTAATCTTCCAACAATTCTACTACTTATAGATGGTTTTCACATTCATTTTCTTTGCTTGTAGTATTTAATAAGACATTTTTCTTTTTCTTGCCATAGAACCATTATCCAGGTTGTAGTTCCTTCCAGAATAGGCTACAACAAGGCATTCTGTGTTGTCCTCCAAAGGTTTATGATCCAAATGCAGTTGCTTCCAAAAATGGCTGCCCTTCATGTCCTAGGACGTATTCTTCTAAAGATGCTCTGTATCTGCTACAAATTATTGCACATTATATGACTTTCTGATCCAAATATGTTGCTTTTACAAGTAAAAACAATATCTAGTCTTGGGATCCTCTTCTGCTAACCACTTGATCATTCCTAGGATTTGATGTGCAAGAGTTGTGGACACTTCTCGCGACCGAAAGCTGGTGACCTCCGTCTGAAGTCCATTCGAAACATTTTGAATCACATTTCCTGCCCCAAGGATTTGAAAGCCTGGCTGGTCACCAGCTTCACTTCTCACTGATGGAGCATCTGACCTCTATTCTTATGGAGCTAATAGCACTGTGATTCCCTGTTGTCATTAAATTAAAAAAGACCATTCATTCATTTGAACAAAATTGTCAATCTAGTACAGATTTTCGAGTTATTATGTGGGTTCTGCTATTGACAAATATGTTTTTCACGATTTCAATCTTTAATCATGCTCGGTCAGTAGAAATATCCCCTGGAACAAGGAAATGAGTTAAGCACTTACTGCTGAGACTGCCGAGTAACATGCAAGTCATAAATTTGAATGCAGAAGACCTGGTGCAGCAATCCATCCTACAGATTTTGCTGAAATGGCTGCTTCCGAGTTAAGCATTAGAAAAAATCTGTAATATAGGACTACAAAATGTTAAAACTATGGTACCAAGCCTCATATGAAAAACACGCTCATTTAGCTTCCCGCAGGTCTCTTGGACAGTTTCATGTACGTTATGTCTACCTGGAGATTGTTCAGAGCAAGGACCTTGAAAACAGATGTTCAAGAACATTTTGGTTCTTGGGTGTGTAACTCTGTAACTCTCTACTCCCAAATCTGACGAACCAGCCTAGTCTGGCAGCCTGTGAAGACCAGCTTCTTAATAGAGATTTCTACTCCCTGTTCAACACCACTCGAGCCATCCTCCCCTTCCTCCCCTTTCACAAGGGACACAGTCCCTCCCAAAATCAGGCCGAGCTTATTTGAGGCCCAACTCTGAGGATGCCCTCAGCCAGGTCCTTCTACAGATAGCAACCACCACTCGGAAAGGATCCAGCAGGTAGATTATATTTCTGTAAACACACAACCACTGGGAAGCCATTGATAAATTCTGCGATCGAGCCCCCAGTCCGCCCCCAGCCAGTGCTTGCTGTTTTGGTCACTTTCACCTCAACCATTGAGTTGCTGTTAGTGACCATATGGTCACATGTACAGAAGTAATGCTACTGATTAGGATTTGTGTTAGTTGAAGAGCACCTTCAAACTTCTCCTATGCCCCTTGTATGACTGATGTTTTGTCTTTATTAAAGGCGCATCCCTACCCTGATAGAGGCCATTCTTTCATTAAAAATAAACTTGGCGTCATGGAGGTGCATGGTTCCTGACTCTAGCAGCGTGGCATGGTGCAAATGGTTAAATATACACACATCTAAGCTTCTTCGCTGTGATTCAGAATGCAAACACCGAGTGGCTTCGTGTTTGTCGTAGATATCCTTTAATTTTGCCATGTGTTATTTTAATGCTCTAGCCCACAAACGTAATCAAATTCACCACGCAAATGCACAAGGCATCGCCTGCAGGCATTTGACTCCTGGCTGTTTCAATGGGTGTCTTCTTTCAAATGCATATTCTTCCCTAAATTATTTACCCGGTAAACATGCTTTGCATTTCGAGGGGGTAGATCTGTGCTCTAAAATGTTGTGGCGTTTTCAGCGTGAGGATTAGAAAGTTGAACATGAATCGGTTTTCCGGAAAATGCGTGGTGGTTGCTTCAGGGAGGGGTTTGGGCTGGAGATGTTGCAGACCTGTCTTTATGCTCTCGGATGTTCACTTCCCCTCTTCCTGTGTCAGTTTCCGAAGCACCCAGACTTATGCCTTTGCACCGTTGGCATCATACAGATGGGCCCCGCCAGTGCCAGCTGTCCCTCTGTCACCGCGCCATGATCCCTTCCTTGAGAATTTGAGTCTTGCCAATGGAACGCTTTAGATGAATCAGAAATCGACAGAGTGGTGCTGTGAAGACCCAATGGGAATGCTCTTTCTAGTTTTTTTTAAAAAAAGTGCACTTGATATTTCTATAGCAATTTCTTCTCTGACAGGTCTCCCTAAAGGGCACGTGTAGGTCCAGACAAGAACCTGTTGCTCACTTTGTCTCAATTCTGGCTGCAGCGATTACTCCCCATGTGGCCGGTACACCTTTGGGGTGTTCGATAGAAGAAGGATCCTTTCCTAGCAGTCTGTGTGGGGGCTTTCTCTTTAAATATATGTCCAGTCTGAAATACGTAGGCCATCGACCTCTTTTGCAGTGGGTGAGTTGAGCTGAAAAATGTGCAAGTGTTGTTCTGAGGGTGCAAACAGTAGAGTCCGGGTAGCCATTAATTGTAGGCCAAGCATTTAATTCCTTTCACATTGCTCTATTCGCTTAGCCCCCATTAGGCAACTTGACTACAGTTTTGCTTTCATACTAGTACAAAGATTGATGCATAGTGAATCTCTAATCGAGATTGAAAATATCACGCCTGTCTGAAGTGCAACTCGAGTCTCCTGAATGGATTTTTTCTGCCAATTTTATTTTCTGTATAAGTAGTGCACTCCCACAAAGTCTATCAAGATAGCGACAGATTCAGTGATGCTATTACATTCTTTACTTTGTTTGAAGTGGTTTATTTTTTAGGTATTTGTATAGATTTTTTGCATAGGGTGCTAATGCCAGTTATGTCATCCTGGAGCTGGGTTAATCACTGAAGAGATACCAACATGTATTTAAAACTTAGAGCCTCTACATTGTAAGGTGTATCTTTTTATTTTTTATTTAAGATTTGATAGATTTTGTGAAATACCTTATTCCACAATTGTGGGCATCTCCACCTTTCCTCTGGTGTTCTTCTGATTTCATTTAGGCTTTAAAAAAAAAAATTGGCAAAGCCAGAACGTCTCACCTATGATAACTAGTGGCTTTGTCAATGTTTTTTTAGCCATTTTGTACAGCAGGCGATTGTTGTGCAGCATTGCTAAAAGTTAAGGTAAAATCGCTATGCAGCGGCCAGTGCTGGCAGCATCATATCGCTTTTTTTCTGGCGACAGGACAACCAACAACAGGTGGTGTGAAGACAGGGAAAGCATTGGCAGTAGAAGGAACAGCGACAACAGGCAAGCAACAACGTGGAGGGTGAGACTGGCAAGGAAGCATGCGCGGTGGCTCCTCCACAATGGTGGAGGAGTGTCGCCCCACTGGCTCTGGGCCAGCGAGTTAAAAAATAAAACAATGTTTTACTATTGTTTTTTTTTTTCTTCACTTGTCGGCTCTAAGCCAGCTTGTGCAGGGAGTGGCGAGGCATGGGATGGGGGAGTAGGAGTGCTAAGTGCTCTTCTAGGTGCACATGTATGTGTGACCGGCCGTCTCAGGCCAGCCAAACACACATGCACACTTTGCAGCCGGGCTGGAGAAAGCCCACAGACTCCCCGACCTGAGCGGAGCATCTTCTCAGCCCGCTCAGGCCAATCCCCACGCTGCTATTTATTGTTAGACTCCCTTCAGCCAGGAGCAGGACAGGAAAGGCTTCAAGTTTCCAAGTACCTGGAACTGCAACTTGTGTGATGCATGGGAACTGATATGCAGAAGTACATGCATGTGTGAGAGTCTTGTATGAAATGCAGAGGTTATGAGATGGTGCGCATGTACATTGACTATGTGCATGCTTTCTGAGTCTCTGCATGTGATGTATGCATGATATATTTGTGCGTGTGTGTGTGTGTGTGTGCGCGTACACATGCATGGCATGGTAACAGATGTGAACCGCAAGTACCATCAGAGGCCCACCTTCAGGCAGATGTAGCTTGGGAACTGGACCACAGGGCTTGAGGTACTGGAGCAATCGAATATCATTCTGGCCTTCTGCAGATGAATCACCTGTAGCTCGTTTTGCAGGAGGGTGCCGAAACCACTGCCATTAGGCATTCCACATATGTTTTAAATAAGTCTCCTATGGGGCAAGTGGAGCATAGAGCGGAATAGGCTGTTCCTCCTGGCACCACCTATCAAGGGCTGAGTCTGCAGATGGAATCTCTTGGACTGAGTGCTGGAAAAGCAAGCATGATGCTCTAGGTGTTGTAGCAGTATTTACGAGAAAAGTTGGACTTTAGCCTAAGGGTTTAAAAAGTAGGCTTCATGGATGAATCTGTAAAAGTATAGCCGCCAAGGTTCACCATATAGAGTCATACAGTACTACGTAGGTATACCAATAAGGGGCACGTGGCCAGCATAGGCGAATGCTTATCATAAGACCTGGTACATAGGTGATTGTAGGAAATATGCCACTGCTAAGCTCTAAATATGCCTACTTGTGCAGCACGGTGTATTTTAATTCTGTATCTAAGGTGATCTATTTTATAAGTGAGAACATGCGGAGGACAGGTGTGCGATTGCAAGAATATTGATCAGAATCTAAAGTTGCCATCAATATTGGAGTCTGTTTCTGTTAGTGAATGTTTAATAGGGCCTGGCCTGCACTCCGCCAGACAGGAGAGGAACAGAGCAGGCAGATACAATGGAGTCATGTTGCTTGTGGCAGGGCCGGCCTATTGCTTATCCACTGTGGCGTATTCTGGTGTTCCTAAAGTAGCGTGCGGGTAAAGCACACGATGAAGCCTTCATGCGCCATCACGGTGTTATATTGTAATGTTTGTGTGGTCTGCTGATGGGGTCTATGGATAGTATGCACCATATAAATACCTGTATATTGATTGTATGCACTATCCCAGCGTGAGTTTCTGACAGGATATGTGTGTCGGTCCCGTTGGTGCAGTTGATAGTCCGCATTGAGCCCTGTGCCAGCCACAGCCACTTTTTTGTCTCCCCCACTGCCAGCACCACCTGAAGTCTCTGTGCATTTGTTTTCTTTATCTTGGTTATGATCATGAAATTCTCCTGATTTGAAAGTGTTCAAAATATCCATTGGCCCATCTTTTTTCAAACATTTCTAGGGGGAGACACCACAAAACCCACCCATATATCAGTCCAGATCGCTCGCTTTGCATCCTCAAACTCGTGTCCACCTTTTACTCCTCACCACTTTGAAAAGTCACCAGCTGCCACTGGAGAGGTGTTGCATTGAAAGTTCCAAGGATTCTTCTACATCAAGTGGCTACATTGTAATTTAAGAACTGAATCTGTTTTAAATTGGGGTAATATTGCCACTTCGTGCCATCCCACCACTTCAAGCGAGCTCAAATCTGATTCCTATATCTCGCCTAGGGAGTGGAAAGGATTCAGGAGGGTTAACTACTGGAGAGTGATAGTGTTGACATTTTGTGTACATCCAATTCATCCATCAGCTGTTTAGCCTCAAGTGGGTTAAATTGTGGTATTAGGTGTGGGGAGAAGATGTGCCTGAACTGTAGGTTATCTGAAAATCAGCAGTTTGTGGAGGCCGAATTTTTTTGGGGGGTCTGCATATGACCACATGGTTGCTTGTGTCAATACATATCCCAACTTCCCCTGAAACCTGGGAAAGATTGAACGAACTTCAAAGAAACCCATATCAGCCAGTGTTCTTCAAGGCATCTTTCCATGCATGGGTCAGTGTGATGGTAGCAGGTGGTGGGTCAGGGTTGCAGTCCCCACCCGTTTTTGAAATGCATTGGGTGTGTTCAGGGGCAGCTCCATATAGTGGCCGGAGGAGCGTCGTCCCACTGCTTTCTCGCAGTGCGAGAAGCACAAACATAAAATGGTATTATGAATACCGTTTTATGTTTCTGCTTCTTGCACTGCGAGAAAGCAGACGGGTTTGGTTGGGGGCGGGTGGGCGCTCCAGGCAGGGGAGGAGTGGCTTGCCCACTGTTTTGGGCGCTGACTGTTTGGTCGGACCCAGGGCCGACCAACCCAGTCATACGCACTCTACCGTTTTCTCCATGTAGGCTGCATGCAGCCTGCATGGAGAAAACGGCCTCCACATAGACGCCTGTGTGGTCGGCATCCCAGCCAATCACAATGCTGCCATTGCGGTGTTGTGATTGGCTTAGGGGAGGAGAGGGAGGCTGCCTGCTTCCTGTGAGGAGCAGAGAGAGGAGACGCCATGCGAGACCAGAGTCGAAGGTAAGTTTATGTATTTCTTTTTTGTTTTTGTTTATTAGCCCCACCCTCCCCGACTCATACCGGCCGCGACTGGGTGAATCTATGAACCAGATTTCAGCTGTGTAGGTGAGGGTTGAGCTAGACCTGAATGCCAAGTCATTTTCAACTATAAACTGCACGGCTCAATAATGGATTGGCATGTTGCCCATGCCCACATCACATAGAAATTTGATGCACTGTTCATAACCACCCTGAGTGACTCGCTTTTCCAAAGACCGTCATAATAGAAGCAAGTCCGATGAAAAAGTTGCCGGGGATCTTAAAGGGGTACAAGAGGGTGTGGTGATGGATGGAGCATCTGAATCAATCAAACACTAGTTCTAGAGTATGTTTATGATTGTAGGGATGGATACCATTTTAATTAATGGGACTTGCCCTAACATAGATAGTGGAAAAGGGGACGAAAATGTAAACTGTCCTTGTTGACCATCCAGCAAGGGCACCATGTTTCTCTGCCAGCTTTTGGGTTTGTCTCTCGACATATACATTCCCAACTAAGTGAAGCCATCAGTCGCTTTTGTAAAGCTCGGAGCCAAGTCCACCTCTGCTTTATCTCCCCTGGCTGGCTGTGTATACCACCGATTTGGACCTGTGGAGTTTGAGCATCGGGAAATCAATGTGTGTGCACAGTATTTGAAGTGTAGGTGGACCAGACTATCCCTGATTCAGAGGCAGTGCCTGACAGGCCATAGCGGGCACCAGCCGTTTTATCGGTGGGCCGGAAGGATGGGGGGTCGGTTTTGCAGTTCTGTAATATCGGACCCCTGTAACAAAAGCGGCGGCATCCTAAAGCATCCGGCAGGAGTGCTAATGTGACAGCAATACTTCTCACAAGAACCCCAACTTCTCCCCCTGCCCCCGTCCCAAGGGGGCCGGTACAGCTGTATTGCCAGGGCTGGTTTGTGTTCCCAGTCCAGCCCTGTTCAGTGGGCAGACAAGGGGGTCATCTGTGTATTGACAACACTCTTTGGTTCCCTCTATCCACTTAAATCCCTCAGCCTGGGTACTTCACTGCAACCATTTTACCGGCCACTTTATGGCCAGTGGAAGTGGAGTGGGGACAGAGAGCAACCTTGGAGGTGTTTGGGCAGTATGCTATTAATCCAAACCTTTGCAATGAGTTCCAATGTAAAGCCTTCTGGCATAACTTGTGAAGTAAGGCTGACGTTCATCTTAGTGAGGATGGAGTAGAGGATTCCCAGTCAGTTGAATCAAGGGTGTTCTCGAAATCCACCATGCGCAGAGCCAGAAAGACATCAAGGTTGTGTGCTAGGACCAATCCACAGTGAAGTCTATGGATGTTATGTCTTGCAAATCTTTTTAGGAGTGAAGTCACTTTAATCCAGATGTATTAGTGAGCCCATCATATGGGCCAAGAGGTTCACAAGGGCCTTTGCTAGCATTTTAACTTTCACGTTTATGAGAGAGATCGGCCAATGGGATGTACAAGATTTGGGGGGGCTACCATGGCTGTGAATTATCGTAATGTCTGCGTTTCAAAGATCAGGTGATAGTTGTCCCTCATTTGCAAGGGATTCAAACATTGCCTTAAGATGTGGAAGGATCGTACCAGTAAGGCATTAAACAAATTCCCTTGGGAATCCACCTAGACATGGGGTTCTTCTGGTCTGTAGAGGTGGATAAGTGTCTCTCCCAGTTCCATGGTGCTGTGGGCTTGTCAGTTGTTCATCCACAGCCGACAAGCACCAAATAGGCAGACCCCAGACAAAATTATGCAGGGCTCTGGTGAGCGGGGAGCGTCCACTTTCTACAAAGAGAGATAGAAAGTCAAGAAGGTCTGAGAAGCATTTGGTGGTCAGTTGCAGGACATCCAGTAGGCTTAGTGATTTGTCTGATGACGTGACCGGGGTCCTCCTACCTACCTACCTAACCAATATAAAAGCTTACTTTGAAGTTGTGCTCGATATCAGTTAGCAGCTGCGTTGAGAACTCAGCATGTCTGTCACCAGCCACTAACTTTCTAGTATGTACGCTGCCTCCCACCACTCAAGTTAACGGTCAATATTATAGGACAATGATCAGATAGATCTCTTACTAGGATGTGGGTGTTAATAACCTTCCTAAGGTGACGGAGCAGCATCAGGAAGGTAGTCTATCCTAGAAAATGAGTTTTGGGACCCAGAAAAGAAGATGAGCTGTCTTTCGTGTGGGTGTGAAAGGTACCACACACCTCCAAGGCCCAGTGATCTAGTGAAGTCGGCCAAGAGGACTGAAGTCTTGTCTGAATGCATAGGAGTGTGGGATCTGTTCAGTGCATGGTTGGTTTTTTGGTTGAAGTCGCGATCAAACAACTTGAGGCAGTTTGTGCCAGTTTCTCGAACAATGTCGTTGAATGCGGCAAGGGAGGGTATATATCATCAATATATAGTACAGAGATTACCATTCAAAAGACATGAGATTTCCATGAACCAGCCGTAGGAATTGCTCTTGTGTTTTCAGGAGTTGAAAGAGTAAGTGAGGCATAACCAGTATGGCTACAGTCCTTAACCCATTCTTGAATCCCTTATGTATAACTGTGTGTAAGGTACAACTGGCCACAAATTGCCATTTGGTGACCTTTAAATAGGTCTCCTGGTGATAGATGTCAGAGGTGTTTTTAGCTGCCTTAAGTACTGCCTCCATTTAATCTAGTCTAATCGACCAGTCAAGTTTCATGTGAGGAGTCTGAGGGTTTAAGATTGTATGGCGTCAGTAGTTCAGCCATGATCAAGGAAATGTCTAGTGACCTGTTTGACTGTCTTTGTGCATCTAACAAGAAGAACAAAATAACAGCCTATGAAAAACGAACAGGTAAACTAACCTCAACTTTTCCACACTCCTCCCACCGCATATTTCGGAATGTTAAGCATCGGTTAGGTTTGAGAAGCATGGGACATCAACTATTGTATAGAGTGTGTCAACACTGTGAATAAACCAAGCCCAACATTCCAGCACATAAGCAACCAAATGTATAGTAAGTGCAGCAGTTGACCTCAGGACACTGTTGTTCCACTTCTCAATCTAGAGTTAGACCTCCCATGTAGATTTATATGAGAGCCGCCACTCCACTGAAGGATTGAGAGTCTGTCTACCCTATCAGATCCAGTCAACTCCCTGCTCACAATTATGTAGGGGCGGTTAGTTGTGGGGATGTGTTACAAATAATGCCCCAGGGTGCAACGGCCGTATACGCCCGCTTTGCACGCCCCCGGGGCACTTTGGCATTACAGAAGGTACCGCAGATGCTTGTGAAGCCCGTTCTGTAATACTGATAGTGCTGGCGCACATAAAGCACCAGCATTATCTTCAGGGGGGCATTCCCTCATTTGCATGGGGCGGGCCCCATGCAAATGAGGGAATCCCTTTGTCTCTGCTGCCGCGCCATATTACAGACAAGGGCGTAGAAACAAAAAAGCTCTCAGGGGGCCGCCCTCTTGCGGGGGGAAGAGTGTCCCATGAACCCCCCTGACATCCCCTTGCAGGCGGGTGCAGTCACCGGAAGTGTTGAGACTAATGTTGTTTAGGGAGAACGAGAAGGCGCTTTGGGATAGAAACCTTATATTTGGTATGTGGTTCCTCATGACTGATAAAATTGTTTACCTGGGGACTTTATAATGTTTTTTTTTTAATATCTGTGAATATGTGTATGCGGCGTCATTCCTGTGGGAGTTGATCCCTCCGTCTCGTTCATAAGGTAAGTGGAATACTTCGTTTTGCGTCTCTTGTGGGGGGTTTTAAATCTTGTTTCAAAGGTATCGTCTGCTGCTTTGGTTTAGCCTCCATGAACCAATGGTCCATCTCAGTGTGGCTTTGCGTTGCAAGTCCAGCAAATGGGCGCTGTCTTTGGCTGGTTTGAGTGGGTAATTGACGTGCTTTATCACGTTATTGACCTGGAGCTGTAAGCATAATTCACTGTCAGAGTGACTAATTGTCACAGTGAGCCTTTGTCATAATGATTCACTGACACGCTAACAGCTGTGTAGTTGGAACTGAGACACAAAGTCCGTCTCGTCGGAAGAAACCACCTTCTAATTACCCAAGTCATAGTAAGTGATCGACTGAGTGATAGACAATTCTGTGGCGCGACAGATAGCGCCAGTTAGGCTTCAGGGCACATTGGAGTCTATGAGCGGTGCACAGAAAAGATAGCTACCACAATCGGCCATTACACTCTCAGAAAGGCCAGTGTATAATGAAAGAACTCCCTTTGGAGTTAACTTACCATCGCTTAAAGTGTGTTGGTGATTGCAGCGGTGAGGATGAGGCTTGTTTATCATCATCAGACGTTGACCCTGAGCAAGAGAGAGAGAAAGGTAAAAAGAAAGAGAAACATAAGAAAACGCTGCCAGAGGAAGAAAGCAGGGATGCCAAGGAGCCTGCAAGAGTGAGATCTAAAGGTAGGAGATGCCGGGCTGTGGAAGAAAGAGGTCCGAAGCAGAATCAAGAGTAGGCCGCAATGGTACCAGGCGACCCCAACATGCAGCAGCACCAGCGGCGGACACCTTTGAAACACTTTGGGCCTCTACACTTATTTAGTTTGCAATTAACATTTGTTTTCAACAAAGTAAACAGTATTTAAGAATGGGACCAGGTATTTCACCTTTGCTGTACTTCTGATCTAGCTGTACTACTAAAAGGGACTGTAGGCGAACTAGGTGCTTCACGGCAGTAGAAGGCCAGTAGATGCTAGCTGGGTAAAACTAAGGAATGCATTGGAATGCTACTTCAGTCACTGGTAGGTTTAAGATGCCAGGTTCAGATCGGCACATCCATAGTTCTTAGCAGGGTTGCTGCCTTATGGTACCGAGCAAGTGGCATCGAATTGCAGGTGTGGGGCAGCACTCCAGCGCACGGAACATCTTTGCACTGTTACCGATGAGATAAACTGATCTATATATTATGGTACAATCTGTTTTAGCTATGAAATATGCTGATAATTATGGGCAAACAAAATGCCCTTTTGGATTAGATTCTATTCTATTCTATAGGTCTTGTATAGCGTGTAGCTACCCGGAGGCCTCCCAGCGCTAGAACAGTCTGAAAGGGGCTAAAAGGTCATATTAGCCAGCACTCAGCAGGGCTAATTGCTATATAGCCACGTTTTCAGAGCCTAAAGGAAATGTAAGTTGGTTGGACAGCAAAGGAAGAGTGTTCCAAAGTTTGGGGGCCATATAAGAGAAAGAACGACCAACACAACGGGATCTGCTAAACTAAGGGACCGGCAGTAGAGGAGCCGAGGACGATTTGAGTACCTTCCAGGGGACTTGGGAATGGCTAACGGTCTTAGTAAAATGGAACTTTTCTCATGAAGCAGGATGCAGAGAGTCTTATGCTGGACCCTCTGCTCAATTGAGAGTCAGTGGAGGTCCTTTAAGGCTCTTTTTACAGATTGGTGCCTCCGAACATTCCAAAGAAGCCGAGCGGCAGCGCTCTGCGTAGTCTGCAATCTCTTTGTAACGTCGCGAGGCAAACCTAGATCGAGGACCAAATTATTTTTAAAAGTAGGTGGACCAAATTATTTTAGAGAGTAGGTGGTCAGCCCAAGGCCTTTGCAGTTTATTTAACTATCCTGATTCCCTTAGTACCTCTACAGAGTCGAAATGGGGTTCCTCCCTCTCGTCATTTGTCATATAGTAGGTACCCAGGCCTCCCACATGCCCCACACCACCAGAGCATTTTATATGATTTGCCCCCACACTTGCAATGCTAGCTTCACCCTTGAAGTTAAGGGTGTCTCAAGACCATCTGGCCAGTCATTCACAAATGGACGCATTCAGTTAAATAATGATATAACGAAGATCTGAATGCCCAAGTCAGGCGTGTGTACACGCCCAAGCTGAGCAGGCCACTGAGGATGTGTGCTGTGGGGCTCACAACACCGGGGTACCACCGGAGACCGCACAGGTAGCAGGCTGGCAGTATAAGATTGGAAACTCCACTTCAGTGCTACCATCAGCTTTCTCAAACTTCGTGCACCTTATGCTTTAAATGCATGATAACTTCACCGTATCACAGTATTTCATAAAGCATGATATGACAAGTTGTGGCATTTTCATCCATGATGACAAAATGAAACCGGGCAGTAAATCTCAAAGGAAGCCAATTGTAAACCGAAGCAGTGACTGCTGCATAGATGGGTGCAAAGTTTGTTTCTGCCCAGCCAGCAAAGTTCCTGATATTCCACATTCACAAAGATTGCTAAGGGACCCAGTGTACCTTCTTCTGTTCAAAGTTTTCTGTGCATTGCAAAAGAGCTGTTGCTGTAATCAAGCTCAGCTGGAATATGTATGCAAACATTTTCTCTGAAACTTTTTCAGTTTTTCTTTACTCAGTGGCAGGTGTTTACAGAGCTTTTTGTGAAAGTTTACCCGTGGGTGTTTTTTTTATAAACGGTGGCAAATGCTAGAATGTGGAGGAGAAAAAAATGATGATCCTCATCCTGAGGTGACCCGGAACTGCAGTCCGTAAAATTACCAGAATGAGATTATTACCACACTTTGCTGCATTACTGTGGTCCGCATGTGGTTTCGGTGAGACTGGCTAGTAAAACGATTTGTGCAGTGGAAAACCTGAGGTCAATGTGCAATTTTGCTTACCCCAGACGACAAAATAAAAGTGGCCTCCATTACCTAATCAGATAGCTAAAAATGGCTCTTATTTGCAAATGAAGGCAGTTTTGAACACAGAAATCAACAGTGAAAAAAAACAACCCGCCGGACCATAAAACAGTCCCACACACAGGCAAAAAACTGACCCGCACACTAACCTATAAAAGACCAGACCTTCGGGAATTGCCAAATTACCTTTTAAGCCAGTCCGAGCTTGCCGCAAAATCCTAGGTGTAGTGAGGAGATGGGACCTTGAAGACTGAAGGGTATAAGTAAACCACCCAGTATTCAGTTTTAAGAGACTGTTGTGCTTTATATGCCATAGCAGCGAACTTGAATTGAACTTCACTGAAAACCAATGCAGATCACTGATAATTAATGTTATGTTCTTGTTACTCATCTTTAGGCTATGGCACTTCTTTTTCACCCTCATACTTTTGACTCGGAGCTAGAAGATAAAGGCAGAAAAGCAAGAAAGAATGAAGGGAAAGATATTAAAGACAAGGAAAACAACAGGAATGAAAAAGAACCTGCAAGATTAAGAGGGGAAGTATAGAGTGGTGTTGGTAAGAGGCGTGAGGTGGAATCAAGAATAAATATTCATGGTATTCGGAAACATATCATTCGGCAGCGCTGATGCGGATTGGGCCTCTGCACCTTGTTTTCTTTTCTTTCTTTTTGTTTTTCAAAAACCAAATCCAAGTTCAAGTGAAACCTGTCATGGGTTGCTTGCATTCTGATTAAGGGTGGACCTGGCCTCGCAAGTTTGGCTGGACTGTTCCTATTAGAGCAGGTTCAAGCCTAATTTGCATATGGCTGGATCCAAACTGAGGTGGCATGCCACAGCACTGTGGTCAAAAGTAGAAGCATAAGCATCACACACAAGATGATGAACGGAATGTTGCACAATGGGAAAACATTCACCCCCAGTCACAGATCTGGGTTTAATCCATCGTTATTTTGCTCACCAAGCCACCCCAGTTCAGACATGGCCATATGCAAATCAGTCTTGACCCTGCTAAGCCATGCCTTCCCTGGACCGGAATCAAGCATCCTAGGACCGGTTTCTGGCTATCAGCCTTCTTCAGCCAGGATAGCTTGACTCCAGTGGCGTAGTGAGCACGGGACCCACGTCTGGGCATACCCTTCCAACATAGGGTGAACAGCAAAACACACAAGATGATGAACGGAATGTTGCACAATGGCAAAACATTTACCCCCAGTCACAGATCTGGGTTTAATCCATCGTTATTTTGCTCACCAAGCCACCCCAGTTCAGACATTGCCATATGCAAATCAGTCTTGACCCTGTGCCTCATGGGAACAGTCCAGCCCGAACTGCCAAGCCATGTCTTCCCTGGACCGGAATCAAGCATCCTAGGAACGGTTTCTGGCTATCAGCCGTCTTCAGCCAGGATAGCTTGACTCCAGTGGCGTGGAGAGCACGGGACTCACGTCTGAGCATACCCGTCCCACTCGGGGTGATAAATGCAAAAACAACAGTTGATGGACAGAATGCAGAACAATGTCATACATTCACCCCAGTACAGAGATCTGGGCCTAAATCCATCGTTTTTTTGCTCACCACACCACACCACCCCAGTTCAGACATGGCCATATGCAAATAAGCCTTGACCCTGTGCCTCATGGGAACAGTCTAGCCCGAACTGCCAAGCCATGCCTTCCCTGGACCGGAATCAAGCATCTTAGGACCGGTTTCTGGCTATCAGCCGTCTTCAGCCAGGATAGCTTGACTCCAGTGGTGTAGTGAGCACGGGACCCACGCCTGGGCATACCCTTCCCACATAGGGTGATCAGCAAAACACACAAGATGATGAACGGAATGTTGCACATTGGCATAAGCATAAGCATAAACATGCGCTGGATTGCAGCTGGAACCTGCATATACTAAGGGGCTTATATCGATGCAGGGCGGAAAGTGCGATCGGAGGCTTTCCGACCGCCAAACTTTAATGTAGAGGTTCGAAATTGAAACCGGACTGTCATTCCAGCTGACTTCCGAAGGGAGTTGGCCAGTCAGAACCGGCACTTAATCCCAAACGATGGTGTTTCTACTGTCTGGATTACAATGCTTCATTCCCGACAGGCTTTCCATGCCTGGTTTTCTGACATGGAAAGCCTGTTGGAAAGCAAGTTTGGGAACCTCTAGCAGGGCCCCCTTCTCCTTGCGGCATCCAGTTGGAGGCCAAGGGTGGCACCATAGGCCCCTGTTGATCCGTGCTCCATGTGCCTGCCACGAGGTGCAGGGATGAACACAATCTCCCATAGGGAAATGGGAGTATGCGACTGCATCATGTGCGGTCGCATCGTAATTATGCAGACGAGGGACTGCTGACCGGAGGTCGGTCGGTCCCGATTCCGCAATGATGTTGGTCAGAGGCAACTCTGACCCACATCATATTATGCCCCTATGTTGGGTTACTGAAGTGCAAGCAAACCTTTAATCCTCAACGGAGTACCAGCATGACTCAACGCTTTATCTTTCTCTCAGCGTCCATTTTGTGTTAAGATCGTAAAAAGCTAATTCAACAGCCAACAGTTTTATCTCGGTCGTTTTACAATAGTAGTTTAATTTAAAACAAGTTATTGACACAAATGCTCCGTAAAAATGTTGGATACAGAATTATTCATTATTTGTAGGCCGTTACACCTTTTAATCGGATAACCAGATAAGCCATTAGGGCCAAATCTGTGACTTAGGTTTTGTAATTATGATGTATGAGTTCCATTGAAATAAAACACATTATATTTATAGATAGAAGGTCGGAATGTATAGTATAGTATGAATTATTTAGGACATTACGAAATGTAATGGCTTGGAAAATGTAACACTATTATATTAAGGCGTTTAGACTGTTGAGAAGCCAGCGAGCGAAGATAACGTAATTCCATGCAACAGTTTATCTTTCGCATTGTGATGTTGTGGTGTTTATTTAAATTGGCGGTTGGGGAGTTGCAGATTCCTCGAGACATGAGGCCTCCTTTCCCAGTTTTTGCGCCGCTCCCGGTGCGTGGCCCGTAATTACACGTCGCGGAGGCGTGAATGCACGCTGCTCCCGTAGGTTCCTCCCGAGGAGGGAGTTACCTGCTGCTGTGCAGATAAGGTGGTCTCCCAATCGGGCACGTGGCCTCAGCAGCCTTCAGACAAAGGCGGTGGAGACGGTAATGGCGCACAGGGCCCCTCTCAATATGTAAAACGACAAAACGCGCCTAAGTGGCCTGGAGATGAGACGATGGCTTTACTTATTCTGCGAGTTGCGCGCGCTTTTTTCTGTCTCCATTAGATAAAGTACATGTCGCCCACATTCAGCCCCTTTTAAATTAGCAGTACGGATGCCTTGGGGGCCCTCGGCCCATAAATAAAATGGTTGTTAGGGCAGCTGTGTACAAGGCATATTGCAGTGCACTACTGGAGGCAGAATTTCGTGTCTGTTAATCTGTTTTAACTGCTGACTTTTAATTTTGCGGAATCTGTCCGCAGGGGTTCTATGTTTATGCGGATATATAAATATGTATTCAAATATAAACGGTAATACGCCAAGCAGTTTCAGGGTCACTCCAGAAGTTTCACACGAGTGTTTATTCCACGAACCCAGACTTTGATCCGTCTTTACTATTTACACCTTCATGAAATTTGCCAACCTTCTTATTATTTTATTTAGTAATTGTGTTTCACTGATTACCTCTCAGCACTTGTTATTTGTTTGTATTTATTTATTTGTGACATTTATTTATTCTGTTTCTTGCCCTCCATGCAAATTGTATTTTATTTTGAAACAATACGAGATGCAGCAGCGTTAAAGGGATCATGCTGCTCTTGGGTGCCTACATTATACTTTGGTTTCCTTCCTTTTCTTTTGGGAGGGTTGGAGTGGGCTGTTGAGAATCAGGGTCAGGCAACGGGGATGGAAGCAAAGCGAAATTGCAGCAAGGAAGTATTTTATACTGATAACAGGCACGCCGCTGAAGTGAAGAATTTTCACATTACAATATTAGAACCACCAACTAAAGACTGACGTGAGAAATGTTGATTCATTGTGTAGCATCACCCTGATGAATTTGTAGGACATAATTAGTTGCTTAAAAGAAGTGTTAACATAAGAGCCTATGGAAAACATACGGCCTTTTATTCTCTCTCTCACATGTGCATACATAGCACACTCTGCCCTCTTCACCCCACACCTCCTTCCTCATTAACTTTGCAGTTTTACTTGTGTAATAGATCTGCAAACCACACTTCCTGTCCTCCTTTAACATCACTTCCTATTTCAGGGTTCGAATGCAACTCACAAAATGGAGTCCGTGAGAAAATATCTTCCCAAAAAAGTTAATGAAACCGCTTTCAAAAATGTTAACGGTGGGATGTCGATTTGATTGTAATATTGCAAGAGATGAAACAACTTTTGGATCCTGAAAATACCGAACACGCATGGGTGCTTTACCCGAAATAATGACAACATTTTGTTACACAGACTCTGAATGCCCCGTATAAATAGCAGGAAATGTAGAGCCAAATACGTTTGTGACGAGGTAGAAGGATGGTCATCGCGCAATAAACAGACCACGCAGTGTGTAAGCGTAAAAGGCCATTTTATTAGACCAGGCTGCGTAATCTGTACAATAACCATAAACATCAACAAGTAAATAACATCAAACCCCCACTCATACTCCCCCCTCATTCGTTTCACACATTCCACCACATCTCAAAGACCTACGAGCTCCATCATACCTTATTCCTGCCCATCAATCACTTGTCATCCAGCCCGCTCCTTGCGTCCTTCCAGTCATGCCTCTATCCGCCCTTCGAACTCCCCCCCAAGGAATGGGTGTGCCCGCTCTTGACCCCCTGTCCCTTCAAAGTACCGCCTAAAGCAGCTCTGGCCTAAATTGGCAACGCCAAGGACCTACTGTAGGAGAGTAGGGTCTGCAATCCTATGATCACCCAGATTTTTGCTTTTTTGCTTCACTGGTTTACGACTTTCCCTGGCTGTGGGCCTGCTAATCAGACCCACAGCCTAGCTGTTCTCTCTAATCCAAATTGTACCCAGGTACTGAATTGGCACTGGGCCCTCTCAAGTCCCTGTACCCAGGGCTGAGGTGCACCCAGGAGTCTCCCAGGGGCTGCAGCATGTATTATGCCACCCCTGGGCTGACTAACTAAATCAGACACAACTGGCTGCTTGACAGCTGGGGCAGAGTGGTGTACTCACCCTCTGTTGTAGATATAGTATTCCTATATCTAAACATAAATGGACACACAGATCTCCTATCAGTCACTCCTTTGGCAGGCCTTAACAATCCTGAAGGCAGAGTGCTTAAAATCGTGTGAGATGGTGCTCTGGCATGAGCTGAGCCTGTCTGCGGCTTTCGGGATCCATCCCTTAGCCGTTTCCATGATATCGCATACCATATACTCTTAAGTGCATTATAATCCTCGCGGTTATATGCCAACTCTGGTATCGCTTTATCAAAACATGTCGAGTAAGGTGTCATACGAATTGGAATACTAACCCCTCGCCAATTCTGGCGACGGGGTTAGCATTCCACCCTTCTAGAGGGACACGACATGTATGTAACCTGTAACCCCGGTTAAAGTCGGACATAGCCTCAGCTCCACAAAATGGATGCTGCCACCGAGACACAAGTCTGCCCTCCTGCTGCTGGGAGTCCTCCCAGAGCAGGAGGCAAGGACAAAGGGTTTCCTGTCAGGGGCGGTGCCAGCACCGTCGCAGACAGGATTTTGTGTATCCTAGGTAGGCAGGGCTTTAGAGGAAGGTGACTGCAAGTGGCACCCCGGTGCTCACTGTGCATAGGCCGGCTGGAACCAGTTCCAGGGGCACTCCAGCCCCTGATCTGGGGAAAGCCCGCCAAAGGAGAGGGGTGTAACCACCCCCCTCCTGGTCCCACCCATAGGGCAGGACTTAGTCGCGTGCCAGCCCCTTTTTGCAGGATAAAGGTAGGAACTGGCCCCCTTCCAAATCAGATCATCTTTGAATCCTGAAACTACTTTCCACGAAAGGAACTCAAGACTTCTTCCCAAGATTCTCCCTTGTGACTAAGGAGTAGTCACCCTGCAGCAGCAGGCACCAACCAAGCATCGCGGTTTGTTGCCAGTCTCTCCTTCGGATCAAGACTGCTCCAGCACGACGAGAACCGGCTTCCCTGGCACCTCTGACCTCAACCTACATCATCAGCCCAGCTGTGATCCGTGGGTGTGACGAGACCTTGAGGGACCGGCCATCTTCAGAACTGCACGACGCTTGTCCAGCACGACGCCTGAGTGACCCTCGACTGAGTGCCTTGGGGTAAGAGAAGCCCCGACCCTGATCAGCTCCAGCACCGAAGTCCAGCCCCCCTGCATCCACGAGATCGGCGTGGGGCCCTTCTGCTTTTTGCTGCTCACCGCGTTGTCCAGGTCACTTGCCCGTTGGCTAGTGGCCCCCTCACGACGCTCCACGACAACTAACACTGCTGGTCTGGTTGCTCCAGACTAGCCCGTGCTCCCCTCCAAAAGAGGAGCACCCTGGACCCTCCTGGTCCACTCAAGACGCCATTTTAGGTCCACCGCGTGGGCCTTGCATTTGCCAAGACTTGTTGCCCAATCCTGGGTCCAGCGACGTCGACAGCAAGAACCTTCGTGGGACAGCTCGCACCTCCATCCTGGTCGCCGACAACGCCTCCTGGTCCGAGAGACTGCAGAGCCCAGCAGCGCCCACTCACCTGACTGCGGTGACTTCGCCCGGTGCCATCCTGGTGCCCACTTAATCACTGGCTAGTGATTCAAGAACTTGGTCCCCTCTGCTTTCAGGTTTTCTCCTTCCCTGATCCAGGCTTGGATCTCTTCAAACTTTTCTTCACTGGCCGCCTGCCAGCAACTTCTTCTTCAGGCTCCTGGTCCGTCAACGTGGGTTTCCGACGCAACTTGAACCCTATGCAGCCGCAGCCCCTGGGCTAGGTAAATCCAGCACTCCGGTGCCCCAGCATAGTCCAACACTCCAAGTGTTCGGATCCACTCCCGTTTTCGTCCCAACTAGTCGGGTTCGCCCGAGAACAGTAACTTTGCAACTGCTAGCCTCCATAGACTTTTTCCCGCCTTACGCGTGAGAGTTCCCACTCTGCACACGACGTCCACAGGCCTCCTGCATCTAGACCCAGTGGTTAGAATTGTAGGCCTAGCGATTCCTAAGTCTAGAAAAGTATTACTTACCTGCTAGCAAGTTCGCATTCCACTTACTGTGTATATGGTTTTTCGTGCCCCTAGGGCATTTGTGTAAATTGTGCGACTTAAAGTATTTTCGTAAGAGTTTTGTTGTGTGCTTAGCTCGCTGACTCATAAAGAGTTCAGGGTAGACTTGTTATAAATAAATATACGTTTATTTTCATAACAACTTGTGTGGTGTCCTTTCACTTGGTGTTCAAGGGGTAATGTGATGGTAAAACAGCTGGCTTAACACGCCCTCTAGAGTCTTAGCCTTAGACTGCTCGTATCCATGCTACTAGGATAGCTGGTCTATAAGGTTGACTTACAACCAATCATCAATAAGGGTTGTTTGGACTGATACATAGTGATCACTAGAATAGTGAGCACTGCATATCAGGCCAACTTCTCACACCTACCCAAAAAACCGCACCTCCAACTGCCGGGTGGGTGGGTGGCATTTCTTTTTCCCCTCCCGATGGTGCCAGGCGCAGGAAGAGGAAGTTCCCTTCCTCCCCTGCGCCTATATACCCACCCCCTAACTCCTCCCCTTCCCCTGCCTGTCCTATCATGCGCGAAAGACCCCGGGGGAAGACTAGTCTGCGACTGTGCTTCCCCCGGGGCCCGGCAGTTTGTAGATGTGTGTCAGCTTCACCAGGACAATCCTAACACCCACAGGATGTAAGATGAAATTCAAGCCTCATTTTCTTTTCTTTTTTTTGTTTTCTACACTGGTGGTGGTGCTGCTGATTTCAGCCAGGAGTTGTGGGTTGCAGGAGTATGGGGGTAATTGATTTGAGTGTCAGCTCTCCAAGAAAGTTGTTTTCCAGGCCTCAGGAACAGTTATTTGTTCTTTTGACTTCAAATCCAGGTTGAAAGCGTAACAGATAGCTAAAAAAAGCACCGCGAGGGCCAGGAAACGAAAGGTCCTTTTTCTGTGATTTTTGTGTGCGAATTTGACACTATCACTGCTTTCTGCTTCACGAGAAGAAAAGCTGTGCTGTATTTAAAGTCGAACTTGAATTAACCTACACGTTTATTTATATACATCCGACCTTTATATACGTTTCATTTTTGGCCCTAATGAAATGTCACAGGACAGGAAATCAATAAGTCCAGGTGGGTTAAATCTGAGCGCAGGGCAGTGCAGCTCAAAAGACCACAATTAGCCTAGCGCTGTTAAAATTCCTCGGAGGACACCTCGGAGCTCAAGCTCAGTAAATGTGTCCTGTTAAGTTTGATTTGGCTGTCACTGGCACTGGAATAACTGCTGCAGCGGGCGAGAAGCAGAGCAGACAATCCTTAGTTCAGCTGTAAGTGATAAATGAGGGCAGAAGAGGCCATTCATCTCCTGCTAGGCAAGTGGACATGAACACTAAAGCAGTTTTGCGGAAGACATGTCAGCAAATGTGATCATTTTGTTGCCTGTCAAGAGGATAGAGCGCTCGTCCTTTGAGAGTGTCACAGGGGACCGCCGAAGCTGCTGTGACAGCTCGGTGCTGGGCCTTTACTTTTTTTTGGAGGGTTGCTCTGTGAGGTGATTGTATTTGTATTTATGTAGCGCTTACTATCTTTGACGAGGCCTTGAAGCGCCTTTTAGCGAATAGCACTCTTTTCCGGAACCCATAAAGGATTAGTGGTGCATTAGTATAGGGAAATATTAGTTGTTAATTCGAGCAGAGGACATGCGAGTCTGTTAGCTGGATTTAATAGGATAAAGGAGGGAAGAGCCCTGAAAGTGTTATTTACAAAATCATAGCAGTAAAATGAGGTTTGGGATGAGTTAAAGGAGGGATAGCGGATAGAAGAGTTTAGAAAGGGCTATTGGAAGATAATAGTAGTAGAATGAGGTTTGGTATTAGTCAGAGAGTGAGGAAGAGCATATATTGAGAGATGTATAGGGTGAGATATAGGATGGTGCACTGGAGAGAGTTGATGTTGGTTTCTTTTTTCCACAGTAGGAAAAATGTAATAAACATACAGATACATGACTACATAGAAAGGTATACATATATTAGGAAAGTATGCACATATTAACGTTGTATCATATATAGTCCCATATGTGCATGTTTGGATAAATAGGAACTCAGACTTTCAAGTGTTACTGTACATAAAGAACATTTTATGAGTATTTTTATATTTTATTGGGAAATTGTATGCATTTTTAAAATGTATTTATTTATATTTATATATTGGTATTTAATATTTTCCCCATTATTTTAATAGTGAATAACTTATAGATACAATTGTTATGATCATATTTACACATTGTGATAGATAAAATAAAACAGAGACCCATAAGTATCTAATTCAATAACTGGTATAACTTATCACACAGTGTTTTATAGATACAAATAAAAACCCATAAGCGGATAATCAAAAAGCTTATATTGAAACATGCAGTGATCTAAATACATATAATCAAATTATACATGTCTAATATACACAGGCATATGCTGTAATTTGTGTTTTGAGTATGGTGGTCATGTAGGAAAGAGCCACCTCTTAAATAGTTTTCTGAAGATAAGACAGTTATCGGTGGATCTTATGTTTGGAGATAAAGAATTCCATAGTTTGGCTTCTTGAACAGACAAAGATTTACCACCCGTGTGTTTTTTTTTGTATGCTGTGGTTTTGAGTTGTGGTGTCAATCTGGAGCAGAGGTTACTCTGTTGTATGTATTTGGTGATTTTATTCCTGATAAAAAGTGGTCCTGTTCTATGTATTGCTTTGTGGGTGATACTGAGCATCTTGGAAGTGTATCTTCTGGCAACTGGTACCCAATATAGGGCGCTCAAGGCAGAAGTGATGTGGGCTTGTGGCTTTACATGTAGGAGTAGTGTGGAAACAGAGTTCTAAATTCGTTGGTCTTTTCATAGTTGATATAGATGATCTGTGGTAGAGGCCATTCGCGTAATCAAGTTTAGACACTGCAAGAGAGATGTAGCTTGGACCTTGCGTGGAAATCTTAGGTGGTGGAAGATGCGTTGCAGAGTTTTCATAGTAATGAAACTTGAACTTGCTCACTTATTCACTTGGGCATTCTTAGCTTGGAGTCCTTGGCAATTCCAAGGGTTCTTACTTCCTTGGATACTTTGGAAAAACTATGACCCACTCTGCGCCTGGTCTGACGACCCAGGACACCTCCCAATCGCTGCATGTGAGTATTTCAGTTTTGGACACATTCCAATTGAGATGGCTCCATGTGATACAATGATAAATGGCTCTGAGGCAATTGAAGATTTTTGAGTTTCTAATGTCTTTGGGCATTTATAGTTTAAGAAGTATGTGTGCGTCATCTGCATAGTTATAGCAGTGAGCTGAAATTCATTGATCATTGCCGGTAATTACTTCTTGTTGATGTTGAAAAGCATGGGTTAGAATATAGAGCTTTGAGGAACACCTACTTTTGTGAAGTAAAGTTTGGATGAGAAAGGGAAAGTATGGATTACATTTTTCTGTTTTGAAAGTATTATGTGATCCAATCGAGGGCCCGCCTCAAAGTCATTGATTAGAGTTTCATGATTAGCTGTGTCGAAGGCAGCTGAAAGGTCCAAGAGAAGTAGTGCAGCGACCCCGTTTTGGTGTACTGCGTTTTTAAGGTCATCCCAGATGGTGATGAGGGCAAATTCTGTGCCTCTTCCTGAAAGGAATCCTGTTTGGAAGTGGGAAAGTATTGAATTGTTGTCAATGAATTGTGACATCTGGTTGAATGCTGCTCTATCCGTTTGCCCAGGAAAGATCCATTTGTAATTGGTCTGTAGTTTGGGTGATCTGCGTCCAGGTTTGTTTTGTTTTATATTGGGTGTATATATGCCTTTTATTAAGCCTTCTGGAAAGACTCCTGCAATTAAAGAATTGTTGATGATTGTTCTGGCTAGTGTTACAGCAGAGGCTGTTAAAAGAATGTTCTTGAGGATTTGTGGTGGACTTGAATCAGAAGGGCAGCTGGCTGGCCTGTTTGCTTTGAGAAGATCCAGTTTCTGATAGTTGTTTGAAGGTATGTAGAGACTGGACTAGCCTCCCATTGCTGGGGATTGTTGGAAATGGGTTGGTGCTGGTTGTTTTCCTTTGTTTTAAATAGGAGTCCAAAAGGAAAAGTACTAAGCTAACACAACAATTCATTTTTTGCCTCCCATTTGTTACTTGAGCATTGTTGCCCTTTGCTGAAGACATTATTTGCTGTTAACTGTAGCTCTCCCCAAATTCTGGGCCTTATCCAAAGGCGGGGATGCATTATGATGGAAAAAACAATTAACATCTGTTAATTCCTCACAGAATGTGGATAATAAGACTATTATACTACTCGGCTACCTAATTTCACTTAACAGAGGGGGAAAACAGCTGATTCCTTGCCTCCTTCATTTCACACCCTCTCAGAAAGAAGACCTCAAGCAGTGCTAATTAGTGCTAGCATTCAAAGCACTTTTATTGGCTGAGTTAATCCCAGTCTTCCATAAAGTGTGCAAACTGTGTTTAAGAAAAAAGTCTGGGATGACTCAAGACCACCACCATGCCATCTCTTTCACACTTTGCAATCTTCTCCTCCATTATTGCAGTATTAGCAAGGAGCAGGACCCATTGGCATGGGCATTAATACGGCCTGTTGTAATGATGGCAAATAATTGCACTCCGTAATTTTGGAAATATGGTTTATTATTATCAGCCCTCTAGAATTATACGTTTGTTGTATGTTTTTTGAGTCGGAGTTGTAGAGGTTGCAGGTTATCTTGTTTCACAAGATCAAATTGTTGTCCATTTCCAAGTGGGTTGTGTTGATTTGTGTTGTTTGAGGGCATCCCTTGGCTACTATATGGCTCTGCTGCTGTGTAGTTAAATTACAGATCTTAAAATCAGGGTGTAGGGATACAGGGCCCGGCTCCTTCACCTCCACGTTTGTATCCTGACAACATGTAATCATGGTGATAAAATTGATCATCAAATCTCCTGATGACTCTTGGAGAGGAAGACAATTCAATATAAATAAGGGCTGAAGGGATTCTTGGCTAAAGAGCACTTCATAAATTATCTTACGTGTTGCAGTTATTACATTTGGAAACATAAGAGACCAATTCATACAAAATTCTAATGAAACGTATGTCCGACAAAAAGATCAATCAATCAGGGGTTTGTAAGCACGCTACTCACCTGTGAGGGTCTCAAGGCGCCTGGGAGAGGGCGGGGGCAGCTCCGGTCAGTCGAAGAGCCATGTCTTGAGGTTTTTCCTAAAGGTGTGCAGGGTCGGGGAGCGCCTGATGTTGACTGGGAGTTCGTTCCAGGTTTTGGCTGTGATGTAGGAGAAGGCTCTTCCGCCTGCTCTGGTTCTGCGATGGTGGGGTGTCTGCTAGGGCAAGATCGACGAGCAAAGGTTGCTTTTGGATACGTGGAAAGAGTCTCTATTGTTGAGGTACTTGGGCCCGATGTTGTGGAGGGATTTGCAGGCGTGGGTGAGAAGTTTGAATGTCACTCTCTTCTCGACGGGGAGTCAGTGGAGGTCTTGTAGGTGTTGGGTCTTGTGTTCGTGCCTTGGTGTCCAGAGGATGAGTCTAGCTGCAGAGTTCTGGATGGTTTGGAGCTTGTGTAGAAGGGTTCTGTTGATTCAGGCATAGAGGGCGTTGCCATAGTCCAGTCTGCTGGTTATAAGTGTGTGGGTGACGATCTTTCTGCATTTGGGGGTATCCATTTGAAGGTCTTTCGGAGGATGCAAAAGCAGTTGAAACTGGTGGAGGCGACAGAGTTAATCTGGCGGGTCATGGTGAGGGAGGAGTCGAGGATGATGCGGAGGTTCTGTGCGTGATCTGTGGAGGTGGGTGGGCTCACAAGGGCAGAGGGCCACCAGGTGTTGTCCCAGGCGGAGGTGGAGGGCCCAAGGATGAGGACCTTAGTGTTCTCGGAGTTGAGCTTCAGGCAGCTGTCCTTCATCCAGGCCACGACATCCTTCATTCCTTCCTGGAAGCAGAGTCCGGTGTCTAAAGTGTTCTTCGTGAGGGAGAGGATGAGTTGGGTGTCTTCGGCGTGTGATACTATGCTGAGCCCATGCTGGCTGACGAGGGGGGGCCATGTAGATGTTGAAGAGCATGGGGCTAAGCGATGATCCTTAGGGTACCCCGCAGTTGATCTCTGTGGGTTCGGAGGGAAAGGCAGGGAGTTTGATCCTTTGGGTACTGCCAGAGAGAAAGGAGCGGATCCAGTTGAGGGTGGTTCCTCGTATACTAGCGTCGTGAAGTCTGGCAGCAAGTGTGAGGTGTGAGACGGTGTCAAAGGCTGCGGAGAGGTCTAGTAGGATGAGGGCCGCAGTGTGTCCCTGGTCGAGTAGCATGCAGATGCCATCGGTGGCGGCAAGGACGGTGGTCTCGGTGCTGTAGTTGCTGCGGAATCTGGACTGAGAGGAGTCCAGGATGGAGTTCTCTTCGATGAAGGCGGTCAGATGTGTGTTTACGAGTCTCAGTGACTTTGGCAGCGAGGGGAGCAGAGAGATGGGCGGAAGGTTTTTCAGGTCCTTTGGTTCCGCCATGGGTTTCTTGAGGAGGGGCTGGACTTCCGCCCGCTTCCAGTCGTCTGGGAAAATGCCGGAATTGAAGGAGGCGTCGATGGTCTGTCCTAGTTCACGTGCGATGGTGGTGGCAGCGGCCCTCTGGTAGATGTGCTGCGGGCAGGGGTCCATGGGGGCTCCTGAGTGGGTGTTTCTCATGGTCGCGGTGAAGTGTTCGACGGTGGGGAGATTCCAGGTAGTGATGGTCGCCTCCTTGTCAGCGGTGTGGAGGGGGGGTTGTCCGAAGACTGTTCGCTGAAATTGGCGTAGAGGGCCTTGATTTTCAGATGGAAGTAGGAGCTGTGCTTGTTGCTGAGTTCCTGGGTTGGTGTGACGTCCGTGGCTTAGCTGGGTGGTTTGGTGAATTGCTGTATGATGTTGAAGAGTTCTTTGACATTGGTTACGTTTGTGTGGATTTTGTTCTTGATGAATGTCCGTTTGGTGTCTCTTATGTGCTGGTGGTATTCCTTCAGGGCGTCCCTGTGGTTGTTCAGATTTTCTGTGGTTTTCCAGTTTTACCAGGTTTTCTTGAGGCGTCGGCTGGAGCGCCTGGCTTCTTGGAGTTCGGTGGTAAACCAGGCAGCCTTCTGGGGGCTTTGGTTGGCGAGTTGGCTGAGGGGTGCGAGCTTGTCGGCACAGCTGGCCATTCATCGGTGAAGTTCTTTGGCTGCGGAGTTGGCGTCAGTCGTGGCGATCGGGGGGTTATGGAGGAGGGTGGTGGTGGGGTTTTCCTCTGTGATCTTGCTCCAGTTCCTTGGGGGCGAGTGCGGGGCGGGCTTGGGTATGGTGGGGATAGTGTTGACGGTAAAGTGTACGCTGTCTGTCCAGAGGGGCTGCATGGTGTGGCTGAAGCGGATTTTAGTCCCTCCTGCGAAGATGGGGTCGAGGGTGTGTCCTGATCTGTGAGTGGGGGTGGTGATGAGTTGCTTCAGTCCAAGGGTGGAGGGGTTGTCGAGCAGGGTGGTGTAGTCGGGGGTCGCTGCGGTCGTCAAGGTGGAAGTTCAGGTCTCCTAGTAGGATGTAGTCCGTGGAGGTGATGGCGTGGGGCGTGACAAGGTCGGTGATGTAGGTTGTGGACTTGGTGTGAACTCCTGGGGGTCTGTAGGCGAGGGTGCCGCCTAGCGTTGTCCTGGGGCTGGTCGGGATCTGGAAGTGGAGGTGTTCAGTGTTGGGGTCGTTCGTGCTGGAGGTGGAGCGTCGGAGGGAGGTCTTGTATGCGATGGCGAGTCCTCCTCCTGGGTGGTGGGGGCAGTCCTTTCTCTGAATCTTGTATCCATCGGGGATGAAATAGAACTAAGCCTTCGAAACACTTGTTGTGAAATTGTGCTTGTATTGTCTGATATTTTATGTTGCATTTCTGAGCACTAATACTTGGTTGGGAGAACCATCAACCTGTGCATTATATTGGTTTGGGGCTGTTTTGCACACTAACGCTTTTTAAGGTTTGTGTAACATGCTCTTTTTTGTATGTAAAAGATGGCTGAGGAAGGAGTGAGTTCTATGCATTGCTTTGTTCATTATGTGCATGTGGTGCATTTTTAAAAATCACAGACTGCCAACTGTCAGACTTGGTCATCAATCTCTTATGGGCATCATTCAAAGAAATCTAAAACAGTCCAAACAAGCATTTGCAAAGCCATTAGGTCCCGCTTATGCAAGAGGTATTGGTTTTGCTATGTTTTAGTCATGTTGCACACCAGCATGGCTAAAAGTTAGTGGGGTAAAAGAGTGGCATAGAAGGAAGTGTCATAAAGTGGTTTAGGGAGGTGTACAGTTGAGTGGTATGGCATGTCATGGAATGGCATGAAGGGAGTAGAGTGGAAGGGCATAGTGTTGTGGAGTGGTGTAGAGCAGAGTGGAGTGGTGTAGAGGGTGTTGCATAGCGATGTACAGTAGCATAGAGTGGAGTAGATTGTCGTAGAGTGGACTGGCATTGAGTGGAGTAGTCTAGGAGAATGGAATGACAGAGTGGAGTTGAGTGTTGTAGATTGGAGTGGTGTAGAGTCAAATGGAGTAGTGTTTTGTAGAACAGAGTGGAGTAAAGTGGATAGGGATAGTTGATTAGCACGTCATAGAGTGGAGAAGAGTTTAATTAAGTATAGTGAATATCGTAGAGTGGTCTAGAGTGAAGTGGTGCAGGGTAGATTGGCTTAGAGTGTAGTAGCTTAGAGTGCTGGGGATTTTAGTTAAGTGGTGTAGAGTGCAGTGATAGTAGAGTGGCGTAGAGTGGTGCAGAGTGGAGTGGTGTAGAATAGATTGGACTGGTTCAGGGTAGAGTGGAATGGTATAGGGTGAAGTGTAGAGTGCAGTGGTGAAGTGCAGCATGCAGAATAGAGTGGCATAGAGTGATGCAGATTATAGTAGAGTGGAGTAGAGTTGAGTAGTGCAGAGTAGAATGCAGGGGCACAGAGTAGTGCGGTGCATGGAGCAGTGGCATAAACTACAGTAGAGTAGAGTGCAGTGACGTAGAATGCAGTAGTGTAGAGTGCAGTAGAGTGCAGTGGTGCAAAGTGCAGTCTTGCAGAGTATGGTGGTGCAGAGAGCAGTGGCGTAGACTAGAACAGAGTGGTGTTGAGTGCAGTGACATAGAGCACAATTATGTGGAGTGGTGTAGCGTGCAGTGGCACAGAGTAGGGTGGTGTTGAGTTCAGTCACGGAGAGTGCAGTCATGCAGAGTAGAATGTCTTAGAGTGCAGAGTAGGTTGGTGCAGATTAGAGTGGCACAGAGTACAGTGGCGCAAAGTAAAATAGAGTGGTGTAGCGTGCAGTGGAGTAGAGTGTTGCAGAGTAGAGCATAGTGGCTTAGAGTGCAGTGGTGCCGATTAGTTGGCACAGACTGCATTGGTTTTGAGTAAAGTGATCTTGAGTGCAGTGGCGCAGAGTGGAGAATCTCGACATGAATATTTGTTTAGCACAGTCACAGAATGTGCGTGTACCACCTTACTACAGGTCTGTTTTAAGGGTTATGTTACAGCCTCATATCTGAGGCATAGGAGTGATATGAGTAGGTTTAATGGGAAAGGTAATCAGCATTCCTCTTGTTTTCCTATAAGCACTCCCACTTTGAAGTCACAGAAAGAAAAGTAAGAACCAAACTCCCTCTGAAGACAGTCTGACATTTGACCTTTATGTTTAAATGTACAGCAAATATGACAAGATAAGACCAAGATTTTAAGGCCTGTTTCCAGAAAGTGAGATCTCGGAAGGATGCAGTTGACAAGGTTTGGGCATGGGAAGGGATGAACTCAAGTTTGACAGCCTTATTTATACAAATAGAGCCAGCAAATAGAAAGCAAGGAAATTAGAGATACAAACCTCAAAGTCAATGGTAAGCAATGGGCAAAATGCATTCCCAGGGAAGCTTTCTGAATGCCCCAATGTGTCATCAGCAAATCAGGAAGCAGCGCTGTCTGGTAGGCTTCGACCAAAAATGGTATCTGGACAATAGTGCATTGTGATTCGCCTGTCATAAAGGTCTGAGTGACAGGGAGGAGTGAAGCAGAGCAAGGGAGAAAACTTCAGGAGGCGATCGGTAACAGTGAAGAGGAATCAAGAACTGACCATGTTAGGAATTTTGGCACCGTGTTCTCTGCTTCCCAGGGCAAACTGCATCCCCTCAACACAGTGTCAGAGAAGGCCATGAGAGACTGGAGGTTGCATCTTTATCCTATTACAATGTTGAAGTGAAGCCTCTTATGAAGGCCTCTCTAAGAAGATACATAGACCTTGGAGCCAATTGCTGAAGAAGGAGTAGGCGGAACACTTGTGATGGTGGAGAAGGGCTGCTTTTTCCCTGGTCCTCAGGGTTCTGCTAGGACAGTGGTACCCGGGGTTGTGGCATGGCGTAGCAAGTGTTTTATCTTGTGTAGGGAACATGAGCTGAGACACACACAAACCAAACTCACCTTTAGAAGGCTCCTCAAAACATGGATATTTGCCACCCCAGACCACCTAGCGCTATCTCTGATTTAAAAAGTCTCTGTCTCAACCCCCCTTTTCCTCTCAAACATCGTCAGATGCCCCCTTTCCTCTCTGCTAAGTGCCAAGATGCTCCCTGAGTGAACGTCGCGCTATACAAAAACCTTTCATTCATTCATTCATTGATATGGAAGGTGCAGGGCACATAACCCTGCCCATTTTGCTGTAGGATTTCTAGGACAACTGCAATAAGGCAAGTGTACAGGACCTAGGCCTTGAGTCTAGAGGCCGTAATAGTGGGAGAATCCACATTTAAAAACAAAACCAGACATTGCAAGATACTTTATTGACACTAAATAGTACGCAAACCATGCCAATGTAAGCATGGGATGCATAGTTAAATTATGGGTTGTATGTGGCCTGTCCTGCCGAATGCTGCTTTTTCTGTGTGATTCCTCTCTTCTTGTAAAGGGTAGAAACATGCCTGCTGTCCTGTCTTAAGTCAAGTATGTCGCCCAAACCCACCATAGCCTAGTTCACTTTGCCCCATATGTTACCACACAGCTCTGTATTGCTAGACCGGTACCCAGGCCTCTTTGACATAGAACAGCATTCACATGTGCCATAGCGTCACTTCATCTGTGCTTACAATTTGTTTGCATGTTGATAATTTCTATTGAATGGTCTCTGGTGTCGCTTTGGCGCTGATATGCAATATCTATTCTAGGTTAGGAAAACAGAATACGGTTCAAGATATTAATGGGTCAACCCAAACCCTTATTCTCGTGAAAGATTGCGCCGCTTTGACCATTGCCATTAGCAAAGTGGATAGATCCAGGGATGTGCAAATGCAGCTATATACTGAGGTCACAGTGGCGACCATGTAGTTGTTGGAGGTGAAGCGGTCTGAAAAATATACTTAGTGGACGTCAGTAGACACCTTGGGATAGCCAGCGGGAAAAAGGGGTACCCCTGTGTAAATGCAGGAGTATGGATCTGTGTACAAGTCTGCCAAATCCCCAGCACCAGGCTCCTGTTGCTACATCCAGTGCACTGCTTTTGCTCACCATGCAAAGTCTTCTTTCCAGCCAGATGCAGGTGATGTTACAGAGGAAGAAGGAAGGAAGTATTCACCAACATCAAGGTTAGCACAAAGAAGCACTCTATGCAGGGAGATCTGTGATAGAAGATGCTTTGCTGAGGTGTCCATCAGCTTCAGACCAGTGTGTGTGCAGAGGAGCCTGAATCCTGATGTTGTTGATCAAGCTGCTTCTCCGTCTGTAGTCTTCTGCTGCTCCACACCCGCATTCTTCCTGCATCTCCAGCTGGTGTGCAGCTCCTGCAACTAAAATGGAAATGCAGATCCTGGACCGCCAGATAGTGGACGACTCTTCCTCCTCGGGCAGTGCAAGTTCCCAGCTGCTTCTGCTCCCCCAAAGTCCAAAATTCTAGCGCCCTGCCCCCGCATGCCCCACAATCTGGTACCTTTCACCTGCCCTTGTGACCAAGGATCAAAAGTATGGTTTTGTCAGTAAATGATATTCACAACACTCAATAGAGTTGGAATAGCTTTGATAAGCTGGAGAAAGAAAAATTATGTTTTTTTCTTGTGTCCCCCCACTCACTAGGGTTTCCCCACGGTGACATGCTTCATCATTGGGGCCATCCCAGCCCTCTACGGACTGGGGCGTGCTGCGACTAGCGAACTTCGCAGGAGCACTTTGATTTGTGGACTATGTGTGGCGCAAGGTGTATTGTGAAGGTGGAGTGGTATGTGTGCCTTGGATTTAAACTACCTGCCTAGTGAGCTATAAATGATTTATTCTTGCTCCCGGGTGGTACATTAAAAACGGGGTTCTAGGGATCCCACTAACAATGAGTTAGGTGTGCCTAGCGGTTTTTGTCAACATGTTTCGAGCTCCCCAAGCTCTTCTTCAGGACTATGCTGGGACCAGCCCTTTGTTCGCCACTCCTAAACGTGCTCAAGTGACATACTAAGGCATGCATTAGTACATACGCTAGTATTGATCACGTAGTATATGAAAAGAGACCTAACTTGGCCCCTTTGGTCACGGAGTGTTGTTCGTATCCCTTCCAATTTGGATTACGGGATCGCTCAGCTTAGTAACCTACACTGCAACCTCCGGACCGCATCAAGATGCTTATCAAAGCTATTCCAACTCTATTGAGTGTTGTGAATACCATTTACTGACAAAACCAGGCTTTTGATCCTAGGTCACAAGGGTCGTATGTTTAAATTGTAATTAGAGGAGGGTAAGCCTGGTTTCTTTTTCCTCTTCCTCTTTTTTGATCAATACCTTTCACCTGCCCCCAGCCTCACAATCTGGTGACCCAGCTCCCCCCCCAACCTCACAATCTGGTGCCCGTGCCCAGTTCCTGCCCCCCTCAAACTCCACCACAATCTGGTGCCCCAGCTTCTGGCCCCCACCCCCAACCTCACATTCTGGTGCCTTAGCTCCCACCCCCACCTCACTATCTGGTACCCTGCTCCTGCCCCTCCATCCCCAACCTCACAGTCTGGTGCCCCAGCTCCCACAGCCCCAATTTACTATGTGGTACACTGCTCCTGCCCCTCAACCCCCTCCCAACCTCACAGCCTGGTGCCCCTGCTCCCACCCCCACCTTACTATGTGGTACACTGCTCCTGCCCCTCAACCCCCCCAACCTCCTGGTGCCCCAGCTCCCCCCCCATCTTACTATCTGATACACTGCTCCTGCCCCTCTACCCCCAACCTCACAGCCTGGTGCCCTGGCTCACACCCCCCAGGCCTTCCCACACACAACCTCACTATGTGGTACCCTGCTCCTGCCACTCAACCCCACAGCTTGGTGCCCCAGCTCCCCCCCCCCAACCTCACTATCTGGTACCCTGCTTCTGCCCCTCAACCCCACAGCCTGGTGCCCCAGCTCCCATCCCCCAGCCTCACTGTTAGACTTGGGCCTTAGGGCAGGTTCACCCCTAATCTTTTTGCCTTTATTTGTGACCCTGTGTAGTGATTTTTGGGTCTTGGCGCACTTTTTCCCTGTGTCCCAGAGTGAAAGTGCGTGCGTGTAGTATGGCTGGCCTGCCCTCCCATAGGAATGCATGGGGAATGTGTGTGCCCTGGTAGTTCCTGATGTGTGGGGAGTGCAGGCTCGAGTTTAGTATGTATGAACTCGTGAGAGCGAATGCTGCGCAATGGTATGTGCGGCTTGTGTGTGTCTAGAAGGGAAGTGCTACTTCTGGACATTGATGTATGTGTGCAGTGAGGATACTGGAGCGTGATTGGCTGGAGCTGGCTGGCATGCCAGGCTCCAGGAAGTCTGGATGGGTCTGCCCGGTGGTGAGTGTGAGATCAGCATGAGTGATGTGTGGGAGGAGTAGATCTGTGTCCTGGATGGGCTGGGTTTTTCCCCACACAATGCTGGCTCCGCCCCCCTGTGGTTTGTCTAATGACCCTAGCCTCCCCAGTGAATGAAAGGGGTGGTTGGGCCATCAAGGGTACTCCCAAGCCAGCTGCAACTGGTTTCCCCCCACCCTGCACCTCCTAACAAAGGATTTCTCTGTATAAATATGGGGCTGTGTCCCCACAGAAATTGTTCTACTTGTGGATCCTTGCCAGAGGGGGCTGCTGCTGCTGCTGGGGCCAGGAGGACCGCCACTTGGCTTGTCTCCCTGCCTGGAGACCCAGTGTGCTGGCTCTGGCCCTGCCCTGCCCCCCTGTCTGCCTCCAGACCTTGCTGGAGCTTGTGCTGTGCCTGGAAGCGCTTTTATTGGATTTATAGCGCTAGGAGCGCTTTCCTGGTGCCCCAGCGCTCAATAGCGCTTTGCTTGTCTTTCTAGCGCTGAGCGCGCTGATCCTGTGCTCCCAGAGCGCTTGGGAGCGCTTTGTCGATATTGCCGGTGCCTACCCGGCATTGGCGCCGATTTTTGGAGCGAGCGAGTGCCCACCTCGCTTTATTTTTAATTTGAAGGCCGGTGCCACCCGGCATTGCCCCGTTGTGCGGATTTCATTTCAAGCCGGTGCCCACCCGGCATTGCCCCGTGTTCACCGCCGCAGCCCCGGAGCCCGGAAAGCTGTTGCCGGGCCGCTGCCTTCCGCGACCCGGAAGTCCCGCCTCCTGACCCCCAGGGCCGCGCTGCCATTGGCGGCCCCGGCGGAAGTCAGGCAGAAGGACGTCGTGACGAGGCCAGGCGGGAGACCAAGGAAGCCTGCTCCCGTGCCCGCGAGGCTCCCGAGTGAGGAGAAGAGCCCCGCGCTGCTGCCGTCAGGAGACCCGGTGAGTGCAGCAGGGCCGGGGGAGAGTGAGGAAAGGGAGGAGGGCGTCGGGGCACGTTGTCGGTGCCCGCCCCTCCCCCTCCGTGTGCAGACCGGGCCCTAGAGCGGCCCAAGTGAGGAGAGCCGCCCGAGGCTCTTGGGGGGCATTTGTGTGGTTCTCGAGTCCCCCGTGAGGGACTCCAACGTGGTCACTAGTGAGATTGGAGCCCCGAGGCTCCTGGGTGCCATTTGTTCCTTGAGAGCCCGGCGAGGCTCATTGCCACAGTTAAGCCACGAGCCCAGCGAGGCTCCTCGCCCACATCGTAGTTAGAGCCCTGAGAGAGGCTCTGGGGGCATTTTAATTGTTTTAGAGCGCAGAAGCTCTACATTGCCCATTTGCTTTGCGAGCCACAGAGGCTCTAGGGGGACACAGGCAGCTAGTTGGCTGCAGCCCCGAGGCTCCCAGGCTGTGTCTCCCCACCATTGTTCTTGAGCCCACCTGGCTCCAACGTTTGCCTACCTGCTATTCACAACTGTCCAGCACTTAGTGGACAGTTGCTACGTTTAGGCTTTTGTGTCTGTGCTGCCTGCGCAGACCTCCCTGACACTGAGACTCAGGGCATTCCGCCCCTTTCGAGGCCAGTTGGCCTGAGGGACATTTTGAGTGTTGTGCTACATGCACCCTGCGCATTGTGATTTCTTTGCTATATGATTCTTGCGCAAAAGTTCTAACCTGCACCTCTGAATGTGTTTTAATGTTACATGTGCAATTCTTGTTTATTATTACCTTTGCTAAAAGTGACCTGCTTAGGTGATTCTTTGTTCTTTTATTCCCCTTTGCTAAAAGTGACCTGCTTAGAGGAATGTTTGTTTTTACCTTTGCTAAAAGTGACCTGCTTAGGTAATTCTTTATGTGTTTATCCCCTTTGCTAAAAGTGACCTGCTTAGAGGATTGTTTGTGTTTGATTGCCTTTGCTAAATGTTACTTGCCTAGGTGATTATTTTAGGTTTCCTTCCCCCTGCGTGATTTCCCTACAGAGACTAGGGTGGCGTAGGAGGTGATAGGTTTTCCTTCCATAGGTCCTAGCTCCCTGCGTGATTTCCCTACAGAGACTAGGGTGGCGTAGGAGGTGATAGGTTTTCCTTCCATAGGTCCTGATGATAAGGTCCTAGCTCCCTGCGTGATTTCCCTACAGAGACTAGGGTGGCGTAGGAGGTGATAGGTTTTCCTTCCATAGGTCCTAGCTCCCTGCGTGATTTCCCTACAGAGACTAGGGTGGCGTAGGAGGTGATAGGTTTTCCTTCCATAGGTCCTAGCTCCCTGCGTGATTTCCCTACAGAGACTAGGGTGGCGTAGGAGGTATTTTCCCTTTACCAGTTGTTACTGGTTGTATGCTACATTTTCTATTTCTGTGTTACAGTCATTGTATGTTTATGTGCTAAAGTGTTATACCTACAAGTATTATTTCTAACAAGTGCATACCCCTGACAGTGGTCCAGGTGGCCCTGTCCTGTACATAATCCCTTGTAAATCTTGCCCGTGCCTGTTGGCACATTGTAAAGTGTGTGTGTTATCTAATGTGTTTTTATTATTATAATACAAAGGCTATTTTTGATATAACCTTGTGTGGAGTTTCCTTTGTGGTGGGCCTTTGGTTGTTGTCGCTGGGGTGCGCGCGCAAACGCTTTACACATCGCCTCTGAGATTAGCCTTGCTGCTCGCGCCACGTTACCTAGAGGGTGAGCGGGGGTTATCTTGGTGTGTGACTCCCTAGCCCTGACCTTAGAAATGGTGGTCTCTGACTGACCTTGGCGCAAGCCTTGGCCAGCCAGAGGTCCCGTTTCTAACATTGGTGGCTAGCGGTGCGGATTGGACTTGCGTTTGCGTTGTACCACAGTGGCGACAGGCCACACTTCAAAACTCTGCAATTTTAGATAACCACATTTTGGGATTATTGTTTTTTAGGGAAGTTCAGTTTTGCTTCTCCTGACAGGTGTCATTTGTATTTTGTCCAGTACCTTGTTCCCCGCCCTGCTCCCAGAGTTTGGTACCTGTGTCGCTAGTGGTCAGATTGAGATAATCAGGGGTGGTAGAAACTGCCTTACCAGTCCGAGGGGAGGGTTGTGTGTGAATGAGTGTGTGTTACGCTGGACAGTGGAGTGCAAGTTCTGAGATAGGAATCTTGCTGAATTGTGTTAATTGTGTACTCCTGTTTAGCTCAGACCCCCAGGTTCCCTGTGTCAAACTCTTCTTGAGAACGTCCGCCAAAATGGAGCCTGTTTTTGATCTCTGTTGTCTTTTTAGGTACAGTAGGTCAGAGCTGGTCAGATTCTGTGAAGAGGGAGGCATGGAGGTGAGTGTGTTGGATACTCAGTCCCAGCTTAGGGACAGCCTGATCCAATGGCAAAAGGGTCAGTGGGATCTTGAGTACAGTGAGAGAGAGAGGGCCCGGGCCGCACGTCATGAGGATGGTGAGTCTGTGGAGAGCCCTGAAGAATGTGAGTTGTATGAGGATGACAGTGGATGGGTGTCAGCAGAGAGTGAGGACCCCATAGGTAGGGAGTCCCTTGCTGAGTCCAGTGTCAGTACCAGCGCCACATCCCTTGTCCTGTCCCCAGAGGATTGGTTAGATAGGAAGGAAGAGAGGGAGCATCAGTTAGCGATGGAACAGCTCATGTTAGAGCATGCCCAGGCTATGGCGCAGCTAGAGATCGAAAGACTCTTAGCGCAGGAGAGGATAGAGGTGGAGAGAAGGGCCATCATCCGTGAGAGAGCAGCCCTAGAGGATAGACTCTCCCCTGAGCATAATTGTAATTGTCTGGATTCCCCAGGGAGGGTGGAGTCCAGTGGTGGCAGCTTTTTAAATATTAGTGTGGACAGTCCCACTCCCAGTTCCCCGAGTATGGTTCCTGTTTCCCCAGAGGAGGAGAATAGGTTGAGGTTTAGGAACCTTAGGAAACCGTCTCATCAGTCTTGGGTAGACTTTGAGGATGACTGTTGTGGAGCCCTGTGTGATTGGGTACGGGAGCCCACGAAATGTGATTGGGACATATTGTTCGATATGTTTATCAGAGAGCAGTTGCTCAGTTGTTGTGTGCCAGAGTTGCGCCAGCACCTGTTGAAGTTTGGATCGTTTATTGCATGTGAGCTTGCAGCGGAAGCAGACCGTTGGGACAGTGCGAAAGGTTCTTTTGAGTCACTCGTGAGTGATTCCAACAATAGTGGGTCAGGTGTCTTCCAGCCCAGTGTGGTGGAGGAGGGTGAGAGTAGCCCAGCTAGGTCCTTGGTTAGTGAGAAGGGTGTAGGGGCTGACTGCCTGTCTCAGTGGAGCGGTAGTGAGTGTGTGACCGAGAGTCCCCAGATGCCCGAAGCCCTGTCACAGAGCCTGGATGGTTTCCTTAGGGAACACCAGGAAAGGAACCTAGACTTGCCTGTTAGTTCACTTGAGGGAGATCTCCTAGTGTGTAGAGAACCTGGAGCATCTGTAAGCGGAGCTTCCATGGTTCTAGAGTCTGGCAGTACCGCTCCAGGAGGGAGAGTACAGAAGTCCAGTGAAAGGAGTGATTTGGGGATAGGATGTGAGTCCCCAGAAGTCCTGGAGTGCCAGGCATTGGTTCCACCGAAGGTTTTAGACCAGAGGTTGGATGGCCAGGTTCAGGATCCGCCTGACCTGAAGGGTGGGACTACTGTAATCAGTGTCCTAACCAGTTCTTTCTCCAGAGGTACCGCCCCGGTTGGGAGGGAGCAGGACTCTGGAAGGGGGTGCAGAGGGTGGGAGAGCCCACCTCTGACCCCGGTACCACCTGAGGGGTTAAACCCTAGGTTGGGAGAATGTTGTTTAGAGGGAACCCCTCGCAGGAGGAGGAGGAACCCTAGGAGAAGAGGTAAGGGGAGGAGAGCCTTCCCTGAGACTCCTGGTCCGCCTGAGGTTGTAGACCCTAGGTTGGAGAACCAGTGGCAGTCTAGCCCTGTCTTACAGACAGGAAGAGTGGAGCATGGCTATTATGTGCCAGGGGTTACTACCCCCCACTTTGTGAGTATACAGGATCCAGTGGTACCTGGATGGCCTAGGGCCTGGTCCTGGCCGAGGGCAGCTGGAGAGTATCAGTGGGGTACCCCAGTTAGTCCCTACAGTAGTTTTAGAAGGAACCCTAGGGGTTCACCGTGGCGTAAAACAGGAGGGTGTCCCTGCAGTTGTGGGCCCGCGTCCTTGTTTTATCGCCCCAAGCAGGGAAGCCCATCACGGTGGTGATCGGTCTGCCCTGCGTTTTGGCTGGAAGGGGGTCGTGTTAGACTTGGGCCTTAGGGCAGGTTCACCCCTAATCTTTTTGCCTTTATTTGTGACCCTGTGTAGTGATTTTTGGGTCTTGGCGCACTTTTTCCCTGTGTCCCAGAGTGAAAGTGCGTGCGTGTAGTATGGCTGGCCTGCCCTCCCATAGGAATGCATGGGGAATGTGTGTGCCCTGGTAGTTCCTGATGTGTGGGGAGTGCAGGCTCGAGTTTAGTATGTATGAACTCGTGAGAGCGAATGCTGCGCAATGGTATGTGCGGCTTGTGTGTGTCTAGAAGGGAAGTGCTACTTCTGGACATTGATGTATGTGTGCAGTGAGGATACTGGAGCGTGATTGGCTGGAGCTGGCTGGCATGCCAGGCTCCAGGAAGTCTGGATGGGTCTGCCCGGTGGTGAGTGTGAGATCAGCATGAGTGATGTGTGGGAGGAGTAGATCTGTGTCCTGGATGGGCTGGGTTTTTCCCCACACAATGCTGGCTCCGCCCCCCTGTGGTTTGTCTAATGACCCTAGCCTCCCCAGTGAATGAAAGGGGTGGTTGGGCCATCAAGGGTACTCCCAAGCCAGCTGCAACTGGTTTCCCCCCACCCTGCACCTCCTAACAAAGGATTTCTCTGTATAAATATGGGGCTGTGTCCCCACAGAAATTGTTCTACTTGTGGATCCTTGCCAGAGGGGGCTGCTGCTGCTGCTGGGGCCAGGAGGACCGCCACTTGGCTTGTCTCCCTGCCTGGAGACCCAGTGTGCTGGCTCTGGCCCTGCCCTGCCCCCCTGTCTGCCTCCAGACCTTGCTGGAGCTTGTGCTGTGCCTGGAAGCGCTTTTATTGGATTTATAGCGCTAGGAGCGCTTTCCTGGTGCCCCAGCGCTCAATAGCGCTTTGCTTGTCTTTCTAGCGCTGAGCGCGCTGATCCTGTGCTCCCAGAGCGCTTGGGAGCGCTTTGTCGATATTGCCGGTGCCTACCCGGCATTGGCGCCGATTTGCCGATTTTTGGAGCGAGCGAGTGCCCACCTCGCTTTATTTTTAATTTGAAGGCCGGTGCCACCCGGCATTGCCCCGTTGTGCGGATTTCATTTCAAGCCGGTGCCCACCCGGCATTGCCCCGTGTTCACCGCCGCAGCCCCGGAGCCCGGAAAGCTGTTGCCGGGCCGCTGCCTTCCGCGACCCGGAAGTCCCGCCTCCTGACCCCCAGGGCCGCGCTGCCATTGGCGGCCCCGGCGGAAGTCAGGCAGAAGGACGTCGTGACGAGGCCAGGCGGGAGACCAAGGAAGCCTGCTCCCGTGCCCGCGAGGCTCCCGAGTGAGGAGAAGAGCCCCGCGCTGCTGCCGTCAGGAGACCCGGTGAGTGCAGCAGGGCCGGGGGAGAGTGAGGAAAGGGAGGAGGGCGTCGGGGCACGTTGTCGGTGCCCGCCCCTCCCCCTCCGTGTGCAGACCGGGCCCTAGAGCGGCCCAAGTGAGGAGAGCCGCCCGAGGCTCTTGGGGGGCATTTGTGTGGTTCTCGAGTCCCCCGTGAGGGACTCCAACGTGGTCACTAGTGAGATTGGAGCCCCGAGGCTCCTGGGTGCCATTTGTTCCTTGAGAGCCCGGCGAGGCTCATTGCCACAGTTAAGCCACGAGCCCAGCGAGGCTCCTCGCCCACATCGTAGTTAGAGCCCTGAGAGAGGCTCTGGGGGCATTTTAATTGTTTTAGAGCGCAGAAGCTCTACATTGCCCATTTGCTTTGCGAGCCACAGAGGCTCTAGGGGGACACAGGCAGCTAGTTGGCTGCAGCCCCGAGGCTCCCAGGCTGTGTCTCCCCACCATTGTTCTTGAGCCCACCTGGCTCCAACGTTTGCCTACCTGCTATTCACAACTGTCCAGCACTTAGTGGACAGTTGCTACGTTTAGGCTTTTGTGTCTGTGCTGCCTGCGCAGACCTCCCTGACACTGAGACTCAGGGCATTCCGCCCCTTTCGAGGCCAGTTGGCCTGAGGGACATTTTGAGTGTTGTGCTACATGCACCCTGCGCATTGTGATTTCTTTGCTATATGATTCTTGCGCAAAAGTTCTAACCTGCACCTCTGAATGTGTTTTAATGTTACATGTGCAATTCTTGTTTATTATTACCTTTGCTAAAAGTGACCTGCTTAGGTGATTCTTTGTTCTTTTATTCCCCTTTGCTAAAAGTGACCTGCTTAGAGGAATGTTTGTTTTTACCTTTGCTAAAAGTGACCTGCTTAGGTAATTCTTTATGTGTTTATCCCCTTTGCTAAAAGTGACCTGCTTAGAGGATTGTTTGTGTTTGATTGCCTTTGCTAAATGTTACTTGCCTAGGTGATTATTTTAGGTTTCCTTCCCCCTGCGTGATTTCCCTACAGAGACTAGGGTGGCGTAGGAGGTGATAGGTTTTCCTTCCATAGGTCCTAGCTCCCTGCGTGATTTCCCTACAGAGACTAGGGTGGCGTAGGAGGTGATAGGTTTTCCTTCCATAGGTCCTGATGATAAGGTCCTAGCTCCCTGCGTGATTTCCCTACAGAGACTAGGGTGGCGTAGGAGGTGATAGGTTTTCCTTCCATAGGTCCTAGCTCCCTGCGTGATTTCCCTACAGAGACTAGGGTGGCGTAGGAGGTGATAGGTTTTCCTTCCATAGGTCCTAGCTCCCTGCGTGATTTCCCTACAGAGACTAGGGTGGCGTAGGAGGTATTTTCCCTTTACCAGTTGTTACTGGTTGTATGCTACATTTTCTATTTCTGTGTTACAGTCATTGTATGTTTATGTGCTAAAGTGTTATACCTACAAGTATTATTTCTAACAAGTGCATACCCCTGACAGTGGTCCAGGTGGCCCTGTCCTGTACATAATCCCTTGTAAATCTTGCCCGTGCCTGTTGGCACATTGTAAAGTGTGTGTGTTATCTAATGTGTTTTTATTATTATAATACAAAGGCTATTTTTGATATAACCTTGTGTGGAGTTTCCTTTGTGGTGGGCCTTTGGTTGTTGTCGCTGGGGTGCGCGCGCAAACGCTTTACACATCGCCTCTGAGATTAGCCTTGCTGCTCGCGCCACGTTACCTAGAGGGTGAGCGGGGGTTATCTTGGTGTGTGACTCCCTAGCCCTGACCTTAGAAATGGTGGTCTCTGACTGACCTTGGCGCAAGCCTTGGCCAGCCAGAGGTCCCGTTTCTAACACTCACTATCTGGTACCCTTCTCCTCAACCTCCCAACCTCACAGTCTGGTGCCCCAGCTCCCACCCCCACCTCACTATCTGATACCCTGCCCCTCTACCTCCAACCTCACAATCTGGTGCCCTGGTTCCCACCCCCCAGACCTCCCACCCACAACCTATCTGGTACCCTGCTCCTGCCCCTCGACCCCACAGACTGGGGCCCCAGCTCCCATCCCACCCCCCCACCTTACTGTCTGGTACCCTGCTCCTCAACCCCTCAGCCTGGTGCCCCAGCTCCCATCCCCCCAGCCTCACTATCTGGTACCCTGCTCCTCAACCTCCCAACCTCAGTCTGGTGCCCCAGCTACCTCCCCCACCCCGCTATCTGGTATCCTGCTCCTGCCACTTTACCCCCAACCTCACAGTCTGGTGCCCCAGCCCCCCCCCCCCCCCCACCTTAACATCTGGTACCTTGCTCCTGCCCCCAAACCTCCCAACCTCACAGCCTGGTGCCCCATCTCCCATCCCCCCGCCCCCCTCACAATTTGGTGCTCAGCTCCTGCTGCCCAATCAGTATGTGTTGCAGTGTACCCAGCTGAGCACTCTCTACAGTGAGCAGAGATCCTCTCACCCACACAAATTGGCTTTTACCCTCTCTAACCAACCCAGAGGCAGTGAGAGCTGTAGAAGTGATAGCCGGCCCGGCAGAGCATGACAACCTTCTTCTTGATGGGCAGAGATCAGCAGGGCAAACTAGCTTCATCAGTTACACCCAATGACAGCAGGAATAAGAGGGACCGCTGCATCCAATAGCAGCTGGAGTTACATGCAGAGAATCCTCCCAGTAGGACCAGCAGCAGTGAATGTATGAATTAGTGATACCACGGCCCCAGAGTGGCCACAGAAGGATGTTCAGGATATGGCAGAGGCATCTCTTGCTATGTTGTTATTGGAAACACACTGAATGAAAGGGAGGTGGACATCCAGGAAATGGCTCACGAGTAAGAGTGGCAGCAGTACTCGCACATTTAAGTGCTCATCCACTTACTCACCACAGATGAGTATGCTCCTACTGCAGAGCTCTATGTGTACATACATGCCACTATGCCTGAACTACAAGTGTTCTCTGGGGGATGACAGCTCGCACAAGTATTGCTGCCGTCCCTTTCCTGCGAAGGAGGGAAGCGTGTGCTACTGCTGTCCTGTCACACCTGTTCTCTGGTTAAAAAAGCTTGCACTGATTTAGCGTATGTGTGAAACTCTTGCACCAAATCTAATGGCCCTCTAACTAGTCTTTGTCCTAGGGAAGCTTGCACCACTGCTGACTGTGTTGGGTCTGTATTGTGTGTTAATGAAGCTTAATAAACATCTTTCCATTTTGCAAACACCAGAACGCTTGGCATCAGTAAAGCTTGTTGGTTAAGGAGCAGTTGTGGTCTAGTCAGTGAGTAGCTTGTTCGTCGTTGAACTGAAAAACATACGAGTTCTAAATCTGGCCTCCAAAGTTCCCCAAACTTTGTGTTTACGAAGAACCTCTCACTTCCATTTGAGTTTTGCTTTATATACCAAAAATTGGGAGCACTTAGAAGCACAAAAGGGCAAAGTATCAAGCACTATGTAGAACTAAATTTACGTTCATAGGGTAACTTTGTGTCTCTTTTTCCAAGCGTTGCTGTTGCACTTCCAGTTCTAATAAAAAGTGTTTTTTAAATTCGAGCCTAACAAACAGTCAGTGCAAGTTGTCTGGTTGCAAAGACCTATTATGGATTTACAAAGAACCTACAGGGGCTTACAGTTCCACCCATCAGTTGACTTCCGTGAAACTCATTTGCTTTTTCCATATCAATGGCTTTTTTTGGCCCAAGCTTGAGTTTGTCCCTCCCCTGGAGCATAGCCTCTTTCCCATCTCTCTGAGAGGCTGACTTTTATTATTTTACTGCTCACTTTTAGGGAAGCGCTTTAACTTTTTTTCATTTTTACTTATTCACTCCATGATACTGCATATTTTTATCTCTTTCCCTCTTCGTTTCGCCTCGTGCCAAATACTTACCCCGCACTCTGTTTTGTTGTCCCCCTCATTTGCTTCCCACACGCTGTCACTCCCTGCTTCCCACACGCTCTCACTCCCTGCTTCCCACGTGCTTTCACTCCCTGCTTACCACGTGCTCTCACTCCCTGCTTCCCACACGCTCTCACTCCCTGCTTCCCACGTGCTCTCACTCCCTGCTTCCCACGTGCTCTCAACTCCCTGCTTCCAACATACTTTGTGTCCCTTTCTTTCTGATGTGCTTCTCCCCCTGACTCCTGTGCTTATTTTGCCATTCATCCTCCCATATAACATTGTTTCCCCTCCACCCTCTCCTTTACTGCACACCCTTTCCCCCCTTCTTTTTTTGGGGGGGCTGACCAGGTAAAAAATTGCTCATGGCTCTAACACCTCCAAAAAAAAAAGAGTGTTTTTGTGCTAATTATTTCTTTTTTTATTTACTAATCCATCGCACATTGGTAAATAAAATAGCTTTTGCGTCATTTGTATACATGCATAATGTCTTATGCATGTGTTGTTAAGGATGCATGCACCTACAAAATGACATGACCACTAGGGATAGCCCTATTGCTAGCCTTTTTTTTATGTATATACATTTTTTTGTTTTTTATTTACTTTGTCAAAAGGCTTTGGCAAAGCCATTAGGCCCCGAAGGAGAGACTTCTTGCCTTTGCCAGTGCTTGTAATGTATCTTTTGACGCCATTGTGTGTAGGTTTGTTGAACAGCAGCTGACTTGTTAATATCCCACCTTCATGTTCAGCAGTGTGTCGGCTTTGAAATGGTGAACGGTCAAGTGAGCCTTACAGGGATGTGACTGTGATTTGTAGGCTACAAACAGATGTCAGCAGCGAGTGCTTAATTCACTGATTTATGTCTCTTTCACGCAGTCAGTAGAACGGATGAGTTCATCAGGTTTGTTCTACAGCAGACAGAAGACTTTAAATATATCACAATGTCATCATCAGTGAAGCAAAAAACCGTATAATGTTGTGTACCACAGCTTCCTCCATCGCCTTGATTTTGGCAGACATTGTCCCCCACGGGGCTGTTTTTTTAAGGTTAATGAATCTCTTGTTCTTCATATGGCACATTTATTCCTCTTTTCTTTACTCTACATTTTAATGAGGGCTGTGCTTAAATTGCTGGTGGTTCCTTCCAGCACGTAGAGCAGAGCAGGGCAGCGCCAGCCCACCTCCTCTGGCCCGAGCCCTGCAGGCCCCTGCCCTGCGAGCCCCTGGTACCCTGGGTGACTAGTTAGAGTACATCTTTATTATGACTGCTGCGGGGTACTCGGCGCCTGGCTTGCTCACTTCCACTGCTCCCGCAGATCGATAAGACCCGAAGGCCGCAGCTTCCCATGCAGCGCGCACCTGCTCCTGGGCCGGCGGGAGCTGCTACAAAGAGCTCTTGCTGGGGCTTCGCCTTAGCAGGTGTTTTGTTGCCGGTCTGGCAAGAATTCCCCCGGTCTCATTGGTCTTTCGTAGCCGAGAAGTCAAAAACCAACACATTTTTGATTCAGAGTTTCGTTCATTTTCAACATATTGCCCTGTTACCTGGGATGGTTGAATTTAGTCACCATTTTTAAGAGAGGCCGCCTGGCAGAGCCAAGCCCGCCTCTTCCTGCAGCTAAGGAAAAGTAGAGCTCAGATAAGTATTTTTCCCCAATGGTACCTCTTTCTCTCCCGCTTCATTGGGCAGACGCCACCCACACCCCAGGAAACGGATTTGGAGAGACTTGGGCATCTTGTATGGCTTGTGCACTGCTCGTGGTGCCTTTCTCCCCGCTGCACCAAGTGCATTGGCCTTGTTCTGGCAGCACCGCCCAAAGTGAGCATTGGTGTAACTGGGGAGGTCTGGCAGTGTCCCCCAAGTCATTATCGCACTATCATTGCTCATCCAGCCTCTCCTCTCTGAAGAGTGAGTCACTAACTTTAGCAAAGAGTTCATGGTGAGGGGATCTGGCAGATGGTGTTGTTTAGGTCAAGCAGACCACTCCATGATAACAAAGGAATACAATGGCCAATTAATGTAAAAATGTCTGTGATACTCGAATGCTTTTTCATCTAAATCCTTTCATCATATTAATGTACTTCTCATTTGCTTATTGTTGTTGTTGCACCGGTGAACTGTGACTTGGTTGCCACCCAACAAGAGGGTGGCTCTGTACTATTCCCAGGAGATGAAGGCCTCATCTTTTCCATCTGACCCAGCTCTTTTCAGTCATTAATGTGGGTATTCCTTTTCTACAGGGAGTAGGTTTGCAAAGAGGAGATGTTTTAGGGGAAAGAACAAACTTGTGACCCATCCCTGAACAAAAAAATACCTTCTCAGCACCCTCTCATTAAGCCTTTACTACACTCGTGTGGGGCGGGGAAGGCTTTTCTTCAACTATCACCACTGAACCTAGGACACCAAAGATTCATGGGTCCTTTAAGTGCTGAAGATGGGTGGCATGGCCACTGCTGTGCAGACCACCTCTACCCCAGTCAATATCCCAGGACTTCTGCAGGAGATAGAGAGGTTCCTCCATTAAGAAACTATCAAGTTGGTCCCACTTGCAAAAGTGTTAGAGATTCTGTTCTAACTCACATATACATTGTAATAAAAATGGGAAGATCGCTCCATTACATGCTGGATTTTCATGAGCGCCACCAGTTCCATCCCTTGCAGAAGTTCAAAATGTTGACTTGGGCTCAGGTACTTGCAGCTGTGCAGAACAACGACTGGAAGCACTCACCAGGCCTTCAGGATGCCTGCGTCTAAGTGCCTATCCTTAAGGAGCACAGGAAGTACCCTGGATCCTGACTGGGAAACTAAACTACCAGCATAGAACATTAACACGTGGTCTCATTGCTGCCCCTTTGGTCTTTACAAAGGTGTTGTCCCCTATGGGGGCCTTCCTGTATATACAAAACGATTCTTTGTTCCCTGTAATACGACAATTGTCCTAGATCATCCAAACTTCATTCCGAATTGGTATTGTCCCTAACATGGAACACCCTATTCAGGCTTTGGTTATCGATGAATTACTCCAAATCTGTCCCTGAATATCTACCAAAAGATTGAGTTCGTAGGAGTGATTTTTGACTATACTTTCCCTCTATCAGTGAGGGCGACCGAAATCAACCCGACTTTCTTCCAATTCTGGACCAATGAAAAAGTGACATCATTGATGTTCCAGCAGCTTCTGGGACTTCTGTTGTACTGCCTTGGGGTTGTGCTCTCTGCAACGCTATCTGGTGCAGCACTTCGACCAGCTGGACGATAAGTCAAAACTCAATCCTTTGTTCTGACCATGGAATGGTCTTTTACTTTAACAATATTTTGGGAGAACAACACATGAGACTGCCCCAGTCACAGCTTCCCTTTACTACTAATACCACTGTCCTATTTGAATCCGAAAACAATGGGACTAGATGAGAGAATTTCTTTATGCTTTTCCCCAGACTTCTTTGATATTGCAGGTTCTCCAGAAAATCAAGGAGAGTCATAGGTTTTTAGTGATCCTACCTCTTCTACCTCCTGCTAAGATGATGTGTGCTTCACCCCACATGAGAAAGTGTTGATCCATGTAGGAAGAGAATGATCCTCGCCCTACCCTGCCGTTGTTGAGTTTCAGCACTTGGTTCCTGATGAATATCAACATCTACTTTGTCTTTGGAGAGCCTGAAAATTCTGGTGGCTGCCCAGCAATCTTCCACTTTAACCCAGTATAAATGTAAAAAGCCACAGTATTGACACTTGGCACCTGCTAGACTTAACCTGTTCCTCACCAGGTTGATGCACCCTGTGCATGTTTGAGACAGAGGTTTGAGCCAGTGGCATCATGTGACCTTAAACTCTTTCATGGAAGATGGCTTTCTTAGGAGTAATAACATTGACCAGACGCAAAAGCCAGTTCCAGGCCCTTTGTGCCTCAAAGCCCTTCGTGAAATTTCAAACGCAATGTGCTATACGATTTCTCTATAAACAAGGGCATGGTTTAACCAACCTTTTTCTAAATCAGCATGCCTCCTCAGTTGCTCAAGCTTTGTCTAACTCTGTATATAAGTTGCAACAGGGGCCCGCTTTGATCAGACTACCTCTTTGTGACCTTTAGGGCACCGATACCAGCCTATGGCTGCTAAGTCCTCCATTGCTAGACGATAACATCTTGCATCGCCTATTGCTACAGACAGCCTGAACCCAACATCCATCCAGTGTCAGGGCACAATTCGTCAGGGCTAAAGCAGCATTTCCAGGCATGTGCTTGCCAGAGGCGTATTTCAGGCAGATTTGTGAGCTCCCCACATGCATTCTGCTGACACTATGATTTGGATGGTCTCCTCCACGGCGGTGCTAGACGTGACCAGGAAGTTAGGGGAAGTCTGTTTACAAACACAGAAGCTATCCTATGCCACCTTTTTCCTTCACGCTTTCTCTCTTTCCATTTGCCATCTTCTCTACCCACAAAATGAGAACCAAGAAGGTAGAGTAGATTGAACTAACCTTCATGGTGAATGTGTTATCGTTAGTTCTCCAGTATTACATCTTTCATAGATTCACATGCTTGTATCTTCCCCGTCGTCATGGTGGGAGTCTCACGGTAACAGAATGACCAAGCAGTATCATAGAGAAGAAAAACTGCATAGAAAATCCCCATAGGGGCTGTATTATTTGGTAACCAGACCATATCTTTGTTTGGACCAAAAGCCAGCCAATCAGCATTGCTGCCCTGCCCTCACACTCCCCAGCAGAAGCTTCCTGCCTCAGATTTCCAACCGCCTTCGTGTGATAAGGAGTCTCCCTGAGCTCTGCTCAGTTTTCTTTCTGTTCCTGAGTGAACTTTTGACCTTTTGGAATCTTGTTTCCTGTCTACTACATTAAGGTACAGTGTGTACTTATTTCTCTTATAATGGCTGACGGCTCTAAAAAGAGGCTGTTCAGGCCATGCAGGTCCTGTGGGAAGGCCAGACTGTTCTCTGAGGACCCACATGAGGACTGCCTTTACTGTCTCTACCCTAAACACCTGGTGAAAGACTGTAAGTTTTGTAGAAAATTTTCTGACAAAACTAAAAGAGACAGAGAGGCTAGACTACTGTTATGGCTTCAGAAGAAGAAGGCCACATCAGGCTCAGATTCTGAGGAGGGATCTTCTCATTCAACTCCCAAGAAAAGAAAGGCTTCTGTTTCTGTGGAGAGAGTGGAGTCTAAAAAGAGTAAAACTAAGGAGAAATCAACCTCATCTCTTCCTATTACTCCTGTGGTGAAACAGTCCAGTCTTAAGGAACCTGGGTCTGCACCCTCTACCAGCTCGCTGGTTTCTGCTCCAAGGTCTGTGGTGAAGACTTCGGCTCCGTCAACGACGACTTCGTCGACGACTGTGGCTTCGTCGACGATAAGGTCTAAAGCTACGTCGACGACTGCGACGTCTACGATTACAACATCGACGAGTAAAATCTCAATGTCGACGAACAGGCCGTCGACGACGACCACGACGACTCCGTCGACGACACGTTCGACGTCGAAGATGTCTACGGGGGCCCCGTCGACGAAGGTCCCGTCGACGAAGGTCCCGTCGACGATGGTTCCGTCGACGATGGTTCCGTCGACGATGGTTCCGTCGACGAAGGTCCCGTCGACGATGGTTCCGTCGACGATGGTTCCGTCGACGAAGGTCCCGAAGGTCCCGTCGACGATGGTTCCGACGACGATGGTTCCGACGACGATGGTTCCGTCGACGAAAGTCCCGCCGACGATGGTTCCGTCGACGAAAGGCCCGTCGACGACGGTTCCGTCGACGAAAATCGTGCTTTCATCCGCAAAAGCATTCAAATCACCGCAGTCGAAGACCATGATCTCGATCCGGTCTTTTCAGTCTACAAGGGGTTCATCTACCATCAGTGAAGCTGCAGAGTTCACCTCATGGACAAAGATTTCACCTTTGCCGCCGTCCTCATTGCTAGAGCAGGACTCAGATGGCGAGGAGTCCTCAGGTGCCGCCTACAGTCCTTCTCAGCTGCAGATAAAGAGCCAAGACACGGATGAAGAGGAGGTTTATTCCTTCAAGGACAGACCACAATCTTCCAGATATGAGTCATTTCAGGAATCTGGTGATTATGATGAAGAAGAAGAGGAGCAGCATGAGGACTCGAGGGAGGAAGATCATCAGGAGACGATGTCTATACCCCTCAACCTTGTCTCTGATCTTAGGTTGATGTTGAATGACTACTACCGTCGCTTCCCAGAGGCGAATTCCTCGCAACCAGCTAGGCAGACGCCTTCCTCTCAGACACCTGCAGCACCTGCTCACCAAGAACAGGGGGTGAGATCGCCGCAGGTTGTTACTATAAGGGACGACCTTACGGAATCCGACGAGGATGAGCAGCCTGAAGAAGGAGAACTCGTTCAGGATGCTTCAGGACAGGAATGGGACGAATACATTTTACCATCGACTGCATCGCCTGAACCACTCAAATCTACCTCCCCTCCTCAAGATATCGGAGGTTTTCATGATCTCATGGAAAGGGCGGCCAAAAGATTCAATCTGGATGTTGAGGTACAACAAACGGATTGTTTCTTGTATGACTTCAAAGATGAAAACAAGAGGTCGCTTCGCTCTATTCCAATTATCCCTCACATCTGGGAGGAGGGACTGAAGATCTTGAAAACACCTGCGTCTATAGCGGTTTCAGTTCCCCGCATTGACAAGAAATACAGAGCCCCAGAGTCCACAAAAGCCTGCCTCATTGGGCACCCCAGGCCTGAATCAGTTGTGACGCAGGCGGCACAAAGAAATTCTAAGAACCCGGTGGCTACTTCCCTAGTGCCACCTGACAAGGAGGGAAGGAGAATGGATGGAGCAGGTAAGAGGTTTGCAGTCATGGCTGCCTCTACCATTAAAGCGGCAAATGCTATGGCACTGCTTGGACGATACAACAGGCAAATGTGGTCTGATATTGCACCCATACTTTCTGCTCTCCCAGAGGACAAAAAGGAGGAAGCGGCAGCCATACTTAAGGAAGGCTCTAAATCTGCTGCCGAATCTATCGACATCGCCATGGACATTTCGTCCATGGCCTTCAGGCAGATGGCTGGAGCGGTTTCGCTTCGCAGACAGGGCTGGCTCAAGGCGACGTCTTTTCGTCCAGAGGTACAGGCGAAAATCGTTGATATGCCTTTTGACGGTGAAAACTTATTTGGAAAGCATATCGATGAGGCGTTGCAAGGCATAAAGTCGGACACGGATACAGCTCGAGCGCTGGGATCGCTTCAGCAAGGAAGGTTTCAGTCCTTTCGGAAGAGAGGTTCAAGAGGTCAATTTAATCAAAGATCCTCTTTTCAATCCAACCGATATCAGCCGTACAATCAGCAGGGATATCGACAGTATAACACTAACAACCAATTCAGGTCCTCCAACTCCTCTTACCAACAACAGTCCAGAGGCAAATCTAACGCCAGGGGGAAACCTCAGCAGTCTAATAGACGTCAATGATTTCAGGCCGGCGCTCCCCACACAACGGATCCACGACAAAGACCACTATCTGTCTCAATTTTACAACAACTGGATGTCCATTACATCGGACAAATGGGTTTTAGATGTCATAAGCAGGGGCCACATTCTGGAGTTTGTGGAGATACCTCCGGATCAACCCCCAGTACTCAGGCTCAACAAACATCGCCAGGAAATGCAGAAGGAAGTTCTCTCGCTTCTGCAAAAGGGAGCCATAGAGGAAGTGCCGCAACATCTCAGAGGGAGAGGCTTTTACTCGCATTTCTTCCTCATCAAAAAGAAACAAACCCGGAAATGGAGGCAGGTATTGGACTTAAGGGATCTAAATCGATACATAAAAAAGATACCCTTCAGAATGTTATCGTTACAAGAAATTCTTCTACTGATAAAAGAAAACGACTACATGGCCTCCTTAGATCTCATGGATGCGTACTTCCATATTCCAATTCTTCGGAAGCACAGGAAGTATCTCAGATTTGTTGTGGAGAGTCGCCACTTCCAGTTCAAGGTCCTGCCATTCGGACTCAAGTCAGCCCCGAGGGTATTCACCAAATGCATGGCCCCGGTGGCAGCCCATTTACGACTGCAAGGGCATTACATTTACCCATATCTGGACGACTGGCTGGTGACAGGTCCATCCTTCAGGGAGGCAGCAACATCTCTTCAGAGCTGCATCCGGCTGTTTCAGCGATTGGGCCTGAAGACCAACTTAGAGAAATCCTCGCTCACTCCGGCCAAGGGCATCCAGTTCCTGGGGGCATGGATATGCACCAGTGCAGGGAAAGCCTACCCTTCCGAAGAACGAATGGGAAAGATCATGAGGCTAACGGCAGCTCTTCAAGCAAAAAGGTCCACTTCCGTGAGGATATACAAATCCATGTTGGGGATGATGTCATCCTGCATCCCTCTGGTGCCAAACTGTCGGCTTCGAATGAGGCCTTTGCAGGAACAACTGGACGAGCAGTGGGCCCAGGCCAAAGGTACCTTCGAGGATCGCATTACCATCACGAGCCATATGAAGGTGGCAATGTCATGGTGGAAGATTCGAAAGAACTTGGATCAAGGCTTGAGCTTCATTCCTCTAGATCACGACTTCGTGATGACAACGGACGCTTCGCTGAAAGGATGGGGTGCGCATCTTCAGGAGCTGGAAATTCAGGGCCTTTGGTCAGACTGGGAAGCTCAGCTTCACATAAACATGTTGGAGCTCAAAGCGGTGTTCCTAGGTCTTCAAGCATTTCTTCCCAGAATACGCCAATCGTCAGTACTGATCCAAACGGACAGCACCACTACCATGTTTTACCTACTAAAGCAGGGCGGTACGAGATCCAAACAACTGTCGACATTGGCGCAAAGAATCTGGAAATGGCTCATAACCAATGGAATTTCAATTCAGGTTCAGCATATTCAGGGAGTCCTCAACACACGGGCGGACGCCCTGAGCCGTACTACCAAGGCGATGCACGAGTGGGAACTACACCACACTCAGGTTCGCCTCTTGTTTCAAAGGTGGGGCACTCCCACATTAGATTTGTTCGCAACGCAAAACAACTCAAAGTGCGTTCAATTCGCGTCCAGATACCATCAACAGGGCTCCACGGGAAATGCATTCCTCATGGATTGGACAGGAAGGTTTGCATACGCGTTCCCTCCCTTCCCGTTGATACCGCGAGTACTGCGCAAAATGAGATTGGAACCGTGCCGGATCATACTGATAGCACCAGCCTGGCCGAGACAGGCGTGGTTTCCAGACCTACTTCTTTTGTCGAGGGGCGAGAAAATCCAGCTCCCGACATTTCAAGACCTCATCTCCATGCAAGAAGGGCAAATTCTGCATCCGAATCTACAATCTCTAAAATTGTCAGCATGGAACCTCACGAGCGGGAGTTTCAAAATCTAGACATTTCACAAGAATGCAGACATGTTCTCTCACAGGCTAGAGCTGTATCAACAAACAAAACATATGCAGCGAAATGGACACGTTTCTGCCATTGGTGCAGCAGACAAAACTTGCATCCGTTTGAAGTACCACCTGAAGGTATCCTCCCTTACCTGCTGTCACTATCTAAGGCAGGTCTGTCGCATGCCTCGGTCAAGGTACACTTGGCAGCAATATCGCGCTTCAGGCGGAAGCCAAATGAACCATCTCTCTGGTCCTCCAGGATAATAAAGGAGTTTATCAAGGGACTTTTTAGGGTTTATCCACCCATCCAACGCCCTCCTGTGCCGTGGCACCTCAACACAGTACTATCACAGCTTATGAGGCCTCCTTTCGAGCCTATTCACAAGTCAGATTTGCAGTTCCTGTCATGGAAAACGGCCCTCCTTCTCGCCTTAACATCAGCAAGGAGGGTTAGTGAAATCCAGGCCTTTTCAGTGGAGGAACCCTTCTTACAATTTCGTCAAGACAGGGTTATCCTAAGGACAAATCCTACCTTTATTCCCAAGGTGGCAACATCTTTTCACCTCAATGAACCCATTATTTTGCCTACTTTTTTCAGCAATCCTTCATCGGAGGCAGAAAGAGCCTTACATTCTTTAGACATTTCCAGATGCCTAAAGTTCTACATTGAAAGGACAAAAACGTTCCGCAAGTCCAAGCAATTGTTCATTGCTTTTGAAGGGCAAAGGAAGGGTCTTCCTTTGTCAAGACTGAGTATTGCCAGATGGATCTCAGCAGCTATCCTGAAATGTCATGAAAAAGCGGGGAAGCCGCTAGATTCTAAGGTACATGCACATTCCACAAGGAAGATGGCAACTTCGATGGCCTTGTTTGCAGGAGTGGCGCTGCCTGACATCTGCAGAGCAGCAACGTGGAAGAGCGTGCACTCATTTACGAGACACTACTGTCTGGACACTGCGTGGAAAGAGGACACGGCAGTGGGACAAGCTGTTCTGAAACGTCTTTTTCAGTAAGGTATGACATAATGGCATGTTTTGTTGTCTATGCAATACTTTGATTTATGTGTCAACATGCATTTATCGTATTTCTTATATTATGATGTGTATTGTTATACCTTTGTCTTACGGCAGAGCTTCCTTTTTTAGTTCTGTCCTGGAAACGCTACTAATTTGGTGAGCACTGCTTACTACTCTGATACAAGCATGTGAATCTATGAAAGATGTAATACTGGAGAAGGAATTAGTTACTTACCTGTACACTATAGTTCTCCAGTATTATCTTTCATAGATTCACATGCGCCCGCCCGCCTCCCCGTTTCTCAGGCAGATCCTGTTTCTCGGTATTTATCCATGTCTCTCACTCGGGGACGGAAATCTGAGGCAGGAAGCTTCTGCTGGGGAGTGTGAGGGCAGGGCAGCAATGCTGATTGGCTGGCTTTTGGTCCAAACAAAGATATGGTCTGGTTACCAAATAATACAGCCCCTATGGGGATTTTCTATGCAGTTTTTCTTCTCTATGATACTGCTTGGTCATTCTGTTACCGTGAGACTCCCACCATGACGACGGGGAAGATACAAGCTTGTGAATCTATGAAAGATAATACTGGAGAACTATAGTGTACAGGTAAGTAACTAATTCCTTCTTTGGTTCCTTCGCCTTATCGGTTTCCTCCCACTGCTTCTCTGCCAGTGGCCATCAAGCGCCCACTGAATTATATTGGTGATGGCATACATATGTACAGGGGTGGGGTCAGTCTGCTTATGACATACGCTGTTGTGCACTGATTGGCGGTGGTGATGGCATGCATATGTGCAGGGATGGGGTCAGTCGGCGTATGAGACACGGTGTTGCACACTGATTGGTAGTGGTGATGGCATGCATATATGCAGAGATGGGGGTCAGTCTACGTATGACATACGGTGCCACGCACTAATTGGCGTTTGTGATGGCATGTGCAGGGGTGGGGTCAGAATACGTAATGGTATAGAGTGACAGGTACTGATTGGCGGTGGTGATGGCATGCATATGTGCAGGGATGGGGTCAGTCTACGTATGACATACAGTGCTGCACACTGATTAGCGTTGGTGGTAGGATGCATATGTGCATTGATGGGGTCAGTCTGCAGATGACATACAACACCGCACACTGATTAGCGTTGGTGATGGGTTGCATATGAGCATTGATGGGGTCAGTCTGCACCAACGGCCCCCAGCGCCTTGAGACCCCTTCGGGGGTGATTCGTGCGCTATACAAGTACTGGATTTAAATTTTTACATTTATATGACATACAGTGCCGCACACTGATTAGCGTTGGTGATGGGATGCATATGTGCATGGATTGGATCAGTCTGCGTATGACATACGTTACGCACACAGACATCTGTTTTACAGCTGCAAAGCAGTTTCAGCTTTGCCACTAGGTGGCAGGGATACCCACAGGTTGATAGTGTGAAGAGCCTACAGACTATTGGTAACAGAGTCTCCATAAATGAAACTTAATCTTTTTTCATGCGCTGAATATGAGCTGCAGAAATGCGGTGAAGATTGTACTTAATGTCAGCTGTTTTACTTAGAATGTATAAATGAAATGGTTTCAATTTTGAAACTGAGTCTATGTATACGGGACTTAGGAGACACGGCGCCTTAGACTGTATAGGTCTATGGCCTATGGAGGAGGCAAATGTCAGGCTAGTGGGAGGAAAATGGATATAGTATAACAGTGGTTCTTAACCTGTGGTCCAGGGATCCCTGGGGTCCCCCGTCCCCGAAGCCTACTCATAGGAGTCTGCGACTGCTTAGATGATTAAATACAATTTCCTGATTAATAACGTGTATTACTAAAGAAGCAAACTGTAAAACTGAAAATTTCAGAATGTTCTGTAAATTTGAAGACCTTTGAAATTGGAGGCTAAAAATTAAGCTATTATCCTCAGCTTGATCGTGGAAGTAGTGCAAGTGAATCAAACAGAATTTAGTATGGACAATCAGTGGCCACAGTTGAAAATAAAAAAAACTCCAACCTTCCTGCTAAAATGAATGTTTTGATTTCTTTTAAATTTCTTTATGAATTATATAAAATATTTCATACTTTATGTATTTGTTTAATGAATGGTTGTTTCTGTATTTTTTGTGTCTTGTTTTGTGGTTCAAACCATCAAAAATGTTTAGGCTGGTGTCCCTGGCTTCAACAATGACTCAGTGGGAGTCCACTCCTGGGTTCCAGTAATGATTAAATGGGGGTCCACAGAAATCAAAAGGTTAAGAGCCACTGGTATAGATTTATAATGTAGTAGGAGAGGATAAAAAGTAGAGGATGTCTGTCTTGGAACAGTTAAGCAAGAGTCAAGTTGAGCAGAGGGCCATCCCTCCTCAATTGTAGAAGATGCCTTATTGAAGATAGGGAATGCATGTTGAGAAAGAGAAGAAGATTGGTGAGTCATTGGTATAGAAGTGGCATGGGAAACCTAGAGAGGGGAGGATGTCACCAAGAGAGGTGGTGTAGCGCGACAATAGGTGAGGACCTAGAACTTATCCTCCCTGGAACAGGTGTTGGTTGGGTTCTATGCGAGTATACCCCCCTGAAAATGAGATAGTCAGATAGGGAGGAGGGAAACCACTAAAGTGTTGTCATTGATACTAGTGGGTATAAGGGAGACTAGTGTGTGGGTGATCAACCGTGTCAAATCTGCTGATAGGTCAAGTAGAACATGGCTGGATGATAGGTGATTGTGGTGGGCAGAGGTGATAACGTTAGTGCCATGGGACAGGGTGGATTCCTTTGAATGAAGGGCACAAAAGCCAGATTGGAAAGACTTGAAGATCATTGGACAGGAGATGTGTAGTGAGTCAGAGACTAAGGTGCTTTAATGTCTTAGAGCAAAAAGTGAGGAGTGATAGTGGATGATGGATGGATTGATGGGTCATCTGTGTTTTTTGTTGGTTTATTTTATTAGAGGTAGAATCCCAGCCGATTTGAAACAATGTTGGTATGTCCCATTTAGGAAGGAGTGGCTAGAAAGTGATGTTAGACAATAAAATACTTTGGTGGAAAGAGCTAAGGGTTTAATAGTTTGAGGGCATTGAGGGATGGGTGGTGTGCAAGAACAGTTAACAGAATTTCAAACAGGGATATTTTTCATAGGTTATGTAGGAGGGATGTTTGTGAGAGCAGTAGAGTGAGCAAGGCCTGAAGTAGGAAAAACAAAATCTATATCAATAAAAGAAAATGGCCAAAGAGGCATGACCAAGAGTTCTTTACAAGGGATGTGGCCAATGTAATTTAGGGCATTGCCTAAATCGTGTGAATCTAGAAACCGGTTCTCACAAAAGTATGCTGCCTGAGACACTGGAAGTTGCAAACAAACCACATCAGAAGCCAGCAAACGAACACAAGACTGCAAGAAAATCCATATACTATAGCTACACAGAGAAGGGGAATCTTCTCCAGAGCCAAAAGGGCAGAGAGGGTGTTCCAGGTGGGGATACGTCCCCCCGTACTAAACGTTATGCCACAAAAAAGTACCCCACAGATTTAAAAACTCAGCTTATAAACACAAAAATGAATGGGAAATAGTGAAGGAAAATCTTTCAGTTGTTACCCACTAGATTGTGGGAAAGGAAGCAATTCCTTTTTTTTTATGTAATCTTTACACACTCTATTAGTATCATGCTTCATCATCTGGTTCACCCTGACATCTAAAGGTCAGGGTGGGCTCAACCATATTTCAGGGAGCACTTAAAAAGAAATGGCCAGGGGGTATAAAGATTAAAAATCCTCCTGCAGATGCAGGAATCCCTTTATTAGTGGAAATGCAGGGGATATAAAAATATAAAAAGGATATATGTGGGTCGTACAGAGTTTTATGGTCCTATGACCCTAGTGCCAACATGTTTCAGTCTGAAAAAAATGGCTCAATTAGGTCTCGGACTTTCTTCAGGGCAAAAAATGTCCTCCCTGGTTATTTAAACATTAGGATATTTCCTATCTCTCTCTATATATATATATATGTACAAGGGCAGGTAGCTGCTCCTTTGTAAACAATACAAGAAACAAATTGGATAAAGTCATGCAAATCCACAGGAGAACAAGGTAAGTCATTTGTTTCCGGGACCTGATTGGGCCATTTTTTTGGGACTGAAACATGTTGGCACTAGGGTCATAGGACCATAAAATTCTGTACGACCCACATATATCCTTTTTAGGGACCAGTTTCTGCAAACCTTTTTTTAATTATTACTGCTAGTGGCCAGACCTGGCTGGAAGCATTTCACTTAAATCCCTGGGAGTAAGTGTGGTGGGGTGAAGGACGAAGAAGCAGCAAATAGATTAGCAAGGATTAAAACGAATGGAACGCTGGAGGGTAAAGGAAGACTTATCTGCCCATGGGTCGCTGATGAATGGACTCTGAGGGTAGCCAGTGTAAGCCCTGAGCCTGTAGCTGTGGTGTGTGGAGTGCAGTGGAACATTATGGCCTGCTGGTGAATGGGAGATGACGAGGCACGAAGCAGGCCTATGAGCCGATGATTTGTAGGGCTGGAAAGTAAAGTATAAGCCTTTGGATCACTTTCTAATAGAAGGGTAGGTGAAAGTATATGGACCTTGGATTCAGGGACTGAGTCCAATATGGACCACTGTACAGGCCACACATTGTGAGCTTATGGGTCTGAGTTGGGTGGTAATGGGATGGGACTGAGACTAATACCTGATCACCATTCCAGGAATTAAGGGGGACTGTGTAGGTCTATGAACAGATCATAGCTACAGCTGAAAGAAAAAAAAAAAGGTCAATCTTTGGGATACATGGGCTTGAGAAAAATACTCTGCCATCAAATAGGAAGAAACCGGTCTGCAGTCACTCTAAAATAAAAAGTAAAGATTGCAGATCTGGACATAAACACAAAAACAAGGTGTGTTTTTAATATGCTGTATTTTAGTATCTGGATTTCGTTTTTTCTGTCCTGCTACAAATTCCTGCTGCGGAGCCCTCTTTAGTCACCCTTTCTTTGTCTCTTCCTTTCTCCAGGATCATCCAGAACCGCGTCCTGATCGTCATCTTGGGGATCGTCCTCCTTGCTACCATCATACTGGCTCTTTATTTTTCATTCCGGGGACACTGATCTGCCTGCGTTTCACGCGGAATCCAGGACCCACACCGGCTTGTCCCGCATAATTGAGACAAAGTGGGCACATGAATCATCTCATGGCGCTGACAGACTTCCTGTGCTCACCCCGGCCACCTCGGGTGCAAGTGGTGTGATGATATTTTGTATTATTGATGGCATGTCTCCGTGCTTCCCTCTTCCCCTTGTGTGCAATGTTATAGAACTCTCTAGGTAGGTCCTGCAGGAGAATAGTGTATCCAGTATTGTGAATCTTCTCAGCCAACACCAATGCAACCACTGAGCCCACAATTCTAATGGCTGAATTGAAATGTCTATCAAGTAATGTGAGACTTACCCAACTATAACCTGGACTCTGAAAATGCTGCTTGCCCTTGGACTCTGAAAATGCTGCTTGCCCATGTGTTTGTGCGGTGCTGTTCTACAAAGCAGTGGGGCCTTCGCAACACCGAGAAGCATAGATAGCTAAGCACACCTTCAGTCACCCACAAATTGTAAAATGATGCTGAGAAACGGCTGATGAAGCGCTCCTTCATAACACTTGCAAGCCATTACTTTAGGAGGCAGCCCTTTTGCGCGTTACAAGCAGTAGTTGGGTCTTTCGCTGCATGCCACTGGAAATGCCCTTTTCAAATGCTGAATGTTTAGGTTTGGCTTGCTTTTGAATATGCCTGATCAAGATCATAGGTAACTCCTTGCTACGTGGGCACAGTTACTAACCTCTTGGCCATAGAATGCATTCAAGTTACCTGGTCACAGTGATAGGAAGTGCGTTTCTGTAAGTCAAAGAACTGACCTTACCCCAATGTTACATTGGAGAAGTTCATGTACTGATGTCTTGCTCACTTCTCCAATCTCCAAGAAATGTTTGTTCGAGTTTGATTACACATGGTTAAAGTTTCCAGATTCTCATGGACTGGTTGGGGTAGGCAGGGCGTTGTTCTAAGACATTCCTCACCAATCGCCATTGTCTGCTTGGCAGGAAGGCTGTATAGATTTTTTTGTAATCAGTGATGGTTTCATACATGTCTCTTGTTGGTGAAATGCAAGTCAATGCAAAATTATTCACTTGTGGCGGCCAGCAGGTTTGATCATGTCACTCTGCAGACTAGTGTCCTGGGTTCTGTATCGCCTGGTCTCTGTCAGTTGATTTACTTTCTGGGTGGTCATCTGGCCAGAGTGGTAAGGAATTTCACGAGCAGCAGTTCACCCTTGAGACCAAGAAGCTGGACCAGTGACGCCTATTTCCGGGAGCCGTTCTCTGGACAAGGCTAAGTTTTATTTGATGCACAGGGCTAATTGGAAAAGATCAGGAAAAGATAATGAGGTAAAACTATTTTACAGAAGATATTAAAAGGCCTGTTGAGTCCTGTGGGAATATAATTCATTGGCAACTGATTTTGAAGGATACGTGTTTTAGTGAGTTGTTTCTAAAGGCCAGGAGGGATCGATTGCACATCTTTATCAATTTGGGCATCTGGCCATTCCTCTACACTGTAATCAATCATAGTCCTTTGTATAGTGAATAAGCTGGGCAATTCGACCTATATAGCCTGGGTAGAAACGCAGTATGTTTAAAAACAATAACTGTAAGCAGAGTTGTTGCCCCCAAGGGCTTCTTGGATTTGTATTGCAGACGGGCTGCTGCCTGTTTTGGTTGAAACCTATGGTGTGCCCCATGCCAGCTGTGAGCCCTAAACTACCTTACAGGCTTTTCCTCCTATTGGCCATTACCTTTCTGCCGCTTCTCCACCTGAGGTGCAGGCCCTGGTGTGCCCACCCTGAAGGACGCCAGTTTCCAGTGAAAAAGATTTGCTTGCCAAGCTTTCTTCGAGTCGGGAGGAAGAGACACATATTTTCATTGTAGTCATCCCAAAGGTTCTTCAGTTGTTTTTTACTGCACTCATATTTTTATTTCCCTTTAGCCACTTTACAAAATGGATGTATTTCTCATGGTTACAATAAAACACAGTGGCATTCCTAATCAAGGTAAACAAGGCCATCTACTGCGAACTGATGACCTCAAACTCTGTTCTTGGTTTATCTCTAATGCATCTGAAGCATGTAAGAAGTGGCGGGGAAATGTAGAAAAGAGTTGGGTGGAAATGTGAACAATCGTCTCAAAAGAAATGTTCTATTTAAGCACCAAGTGAGTGAAATGTAATCGGCATTACTTTACTTTAGGATTTGTGTAATATTTCTTGTCACCCCTGTTTCCTCGTGCAATCCTTTTTTCAATGACTGTGATCCAGAACGTGTACTGAATTTAAATATTGGGCATCAGGAGAAGCAGCCTGTTGCTGTGTTAAACGTAGATCTCTCTACAGGTGTAAATCTTGGTGTAAAAAAGCTATAAACATAATTTAAGACTAGGAAGGACTTGATCCCTGTTCCCTATAGGGTTCCACTATCCCAACTAGTCATATGCGTCACATAAATACTCCTTTAAGACTGTGCCACGCCCTGAAAGGGCTGCCAGATTAACCAATCGCATATCTGGCATAGCCTAACGTGACAAAATGGCTGCTACTTTCTTAGTACTTATGCCTTGTCTGCTTGATGGTCACAGAGGTAAGAGGTTTCCAGTGGGGTATTTGTTGTGTGAAGGGAGAGAGTGGTAAGCCTACAGGCTCTCCTGTGCTCTGAGAATGACTGTGGCAATAGAGATCCCCCTGGCACGCCGTGTGAATACTGCATGTAGGTAATGATGATGCACAAAGATTAATGGCAGCCTCCATGCAGCAGTCTGCATAGCCTCCTTCCCAGACCAATGTCTTTTAGTCACATCTGCTGTTTTCTGGTATCAGATGCAACCTCGGTGACCTGTGTAACCTTCTGCTGCCAGGTTCACAATATCTGCTTTTCCAAAACTTGTACATGAGGTACAGGCATGTAGTGTGCACTTAATAAACAAATATGTTCTCATAATTCTGTGCTGACCTGAAGCCGTACCGTGCCTCAGTACAAAAACAAATGCAGAAAAGTCGGAGGGTTTGTGCACATTTTCATGTTGTCTTGACTTGAGTATTTCTGACTCAGTCCTTGTTATGTCAGGCAAATTAAAGAGGTCATTACCTCTGCCTGAACTCAGGTAGGTCCATCTCCCTCGCTTGAAGATGAATTGTACGGATGACGTGGTCGATCATACACAAGTTCTTTCCGTTAGGTCATTTGGCCAGCATGGTACCTTCTGTTCTTCTCATTGAAGGCCGTCTCAAGCACTGCCGCAACCCGAGCAAGACCCTTAATGCACATCTGTAGTAATCCAATCGTTTCTAATAACGTACATTTTCTGCAGGCGTTGAATGACTTTGCTGTTGACTACACAGATGCGATAGTATTCTTTCCTCAAGCATCTCATTAAAAGTTCCAGTTTATTTCTGGATATATAAAATCCCATAAATAAACAGTAGAAAATGCTACCGATCTCATGGGTCGGAGAGAGGAAGAGTGCAAATGAGCAATCCACAGGTCGTCTAAAAAAATAAAGTCGTCAAAGAACCTACAGAATCTTTTACTACACATTGAATGGAAATTAGAGCTGTAGTTTATTTTCACTAAAAGTACAGTTCAGAGGAAATTACACGCTAAAATTGTAGATAACAAATTGATTATGTCTGCTCGCCATGAGGACAGCACCTCTGAATGGTCACTGGAGATGCCGCACATGACAGTAACATTGGTCCACTGAAGACTTGTTCTTCACCACTGCCGATGTGAGAGGTGTGTGTCTTTCAATCCGATAACTGCTTGTTTAACCCCTAGCTGTATTTTATTACATTCGTTTCCTAACTGATGAACTGTACATTTCTGTAGAATAACGTATGTTAACTTGCGTGATCATGTCTGTAATATATATGTTGAAAGGTTGAAGAAATACATATTTCTGCCCCACATCAATTTCCCAGAATTGTGTTAAGTGACTTAAACATTTGTCGTTTTATTTGTTAGGGGACACAAAATATTTACCTTTCAATTGAAACAAATTGAGTTTTTAAACCAGTCTCTCTCTGCACCGAAATAAATCTTTTCATTTTCACATTGTGATGGAGCAGTTTATAGACGTTTTCTTGAACAATGTTATCCTCACGTTTTTTAACTATTTTTTTCCTGATTCACATCTTTGGAAATAGGTGACTGTGGATTGTGGCATCACCGTACCTATGTGACTGAATCAGTGATTCTTTCAACGACTGCTTTCTATAGTAGAAACGCAAGTGGTCGGCTATAAATGTCTTACTGTGCTAAAGCTAGAAACTTGTAGTAAAAAGTGCTTTAACAGTTGTGTTTTTTGTTTTTACAGCACAGGGATCACTAGAGAAACCTCATGGGGGCTGTGTGATCATCATGTTCATCACTGATAAAATCAAGATTTTACTGGACACCACTGTATTTTTCATTCTGATGGATACTTCTGCCTGTGGATTCCTCACCTTTTGAATACCCGTTGCGCCAGCATTCCGAGGGAATAATTCTTTCCTAGGTCTCCCACGTTGACGAGGACGTCACAACGGACAGTCTCCGCTTGCGGCACCATATGACGTCATTGGAGCCACAAAAGGACCTCGTCGGCGTGCTGATGTTAGTTCCCTTTTTTCTGCACCATCGCCGCTTAACGGTTTTTCTAGGGCTCTCCATTTTCATTGAGGAAAACTTTGTACCTCTTAATTGTTTCAGATGGCTACTTCCAGGAAGACCGGATTTAAACCCTGCAGAGAGTGTGGCGGGCATATGTCGATTTCGGACCCGCATGATGACTGCCTTTGGTGCTTATCTTCGGACCACGACGTCGAGGAATGCTGAAGCTGCAGGAAAATTAATCTGAAGGCGATTAAAGCCAAGAAGGAGAAGAGCGGTAGGAAGAGGGTGAAGTCTTTGTCTTCTCACTCTTCAAGGTCGAAGAAGCACAAGCACAAGAAATTCAAGAGAAGACATACTTCTCGTCATCATTCTTCGAAGGCCAGGGTTTCGAGGTCGCCGACTCCGACTGAGCGACCTTGGAGGAAGGACTTTATCTCTCCATCTCCTTCTCCTCAGGCGACGCCAGTACGCTTCTTCGTAACATGAAGATTCACCAGCTCCAGCGACGTCACCGGCGCCTGGTGAGTCCTCTCCAGTCCATGTGACTTCGCCTGTGTGGGCGCCGTCCCCGGCTCTGCAGGCTCTAGTGCGACCTCAGGTGACTCCCCTTCAGGAAGGTACGGATCCATACCCTCCTTTTTACTGCTCCTGAGGCTGATTCTTCGCATTTTCTTGATGCAATGTTTGGCATGTTTGCCAGAGCCTCAACTCCATCTCGGCGTACCTTCAGGCCCCGTGGGTCCTTTGGCTTTCAACCTGGGGGTTCCTCAGTTTTATCCCCAGGCTCCTTTCATGCCATTTTTGCCCTCGACTCCGGCTTGGCATTTCCCAGCGCCGAGATCCTCCACTCTAGCTCCCCGGACTGCTGCTGAGTCGGCGCCACCTCGAGTTCGATCGACGTCGAGGTTTGAAGCTGAGGCTACTCCTTCAACGCCGTTGATGTCTTCACTGGCGCCGTGTGTGGCTCCACCGACGCTGTTGCCTACACAAAGCTCCAGGAGAGAGGAACAGAGACTACTCGAGGAGGAGGAATATTTACAAAATCAGGAGGAAGGAGAAATTGTGGACTCAATGGATGAGTTTGAAGCCTTCATGAAGCTAGTGGCTGTGATACTTCCCCTGAGTATAACCTGCCATCTGCAAGTGGAGGTCTTGTACAGGACATTGCACCATACCATGTGGATATAAGGAAGGCGGCGGATTTATTGGGCCTTAAACTTCCCTCAGCGGAGATAAAGTCCAACATACTAACAGAATTTTTAAATACTTCATAATCAACTTCTGAGCCGTTGCTTCCTTTTACAGATGCCTTAACAGATCCAATTCTGGAGGTGTGGCAGAAGTCTTTATCTGCTCCGGCTGTATCTCATTCCATCTCGAGAAGGTACAGGCCTGCCCCTGGTGATACAGCTTTTTTGTCATCACATCTGACACTGGAGAGTTTAGTTGTTCAGGCTTCTTGTTCAAAGCAGCCTTCTGGTGCTTTCCCTACCATGTTGGGTGATAGGAATTCGAAGAAGATGGAGCAAGCTGCAGAGAAGGTGTTCTCTACTGCAAGTATGGTTCTAAAGTCCACTAATGCAACTTGCCTTCTTGGAAGATACATTCATGCATTGATGGAATCTGTTCTACAATTGGCTCCGAAGTTGCCTGAGGAGGATCGTGCCAACTTCTTGGAAGTCCTTTCGGATTCACAGGCTGCAGCACGTCAAGTGATTCAGTCAGGCATGGACACTTCTGACTCCGTGGCTTGTGTGATGGGGTCTTCTGTGGCTACAAGGAGACAGGCATGGCTCATGTCTTCTGGTTTTTCTGCTGATGTTCAGGCGACTTTGCTGGATCTGCCCTTTGATGGGTCAAAGCTCTTTGGTTCAAAGGCGGACTCAGCCTTGGAACGTTTTAAAGACAGCGGGGCTACTGCAAGATCTCTAGGCCTTCAGGTGCAGTCTAGAGGTTATGGTTACTAAAGATATTGTGGCTTTTGGAGGTCTGCTTCCTTTCGTGGCCGCAAGCAATCTCAGCAGAGCCAACAACAGCAGAATCCCTTGTACAAATCATACAGAGGGAAGAATAAGAGAGGCATCAGGGGTGCAAATCGACAACAATCCTCCTCCTCTACCTCTACCTCCCCTCCCGCCACCGTTGGTTCAACAGGAAAGTAGTTCTAGATCCCCCATCTTAGAACATGTTGGTCCGGTTGGAGGTTGGGTGTCCCACTTTCTACAAGATTGGAGACTGATCACATCAGATCGTTGGGTCTTGAATCTTGTAAAGAATGGGTACGTTCTCCCCTTTTTGGAGTTTCCTCCTCCTTACCCTCCTCGCCAGGGTGGGTGTTCAGAAGACCACTTACTGCTTTTACAGCAGGAGGTACTCACATTGCTTCAAAAAAGGTGCGATAGAAGTGGGTCCGGAGCAGGAAAGGGGTCGGGGTTGCTACTCCTGATATTTTCTGATCCCCAAAAAGGATGGTCGCTTGAGACCAATCTTGGACCTCAGGATTTTGAACCTTTACCTCAGGCAGGAAAAGTTCAAAAGGTTGACCTTGGCTCAGGTTCTTCTTGCGCTGCAACAGGAAGACTGGATGGTGTCCATCGATCTGCAGGATGCGTATTTTCATCGTCCCATCCTGAAGTCGCATCTGAAGTATCTCCGGTTCTCGGTGGGATCGCAACACTACCAGTTTGCAGTCCTTCCGTTTGGTCTTACTTCCGCACCTCGAGTCTTTACAAAGGTGATGGCAGTAGTAGCAGCTCATCTCAGAAGTTTAGGGGTTCCTGTTTTCCCCTACCTGGACGACTGGCTGTTGAAAGCGGAGTCTCCAGAGTTGGTTTTGCGCCACTTGCAAGTGACAACTCATCTGTTGTTCAAATTGGGTTTTTCGATAAATGTACCCAAATCACACCTGGTGCCTTCTCAGCGCAGCCTGTTCATAGGGGCAATACTGAACACTTCTGTGTGTTGAGCATACCCACCTCAGCAGAGGATTCTCGACATACAGGAAATTATACCTTTATTTCACGATGGAGAGGTTGTTCCAGTCCTGAAGGTTCTTCGCCTGCTCAGGTCTGTTTGCTTCCTGCATTCTGTTGGTCAACCATGCAGCCTGGCACATGAGGGCACTCCAGTGGTGCCGCCACGGGCTGTGGTATCAGCACAACGGAGATCTCGTGGAGAATATCAGAATCTCCAGAGAAGCTGCAGCTGAGCTGTCTTGGTGGCGTGTGCAGGGGAACCTGTCTCAAGGAAAGCCCTTTCAGTCTCCTCCGCCGGCGGCCACAGTGATCACGGATGCCTACACTCCATGGTGGGGTGCTCATCTGGGTGATCTGGAGGTCAAAGATCTTTGGTCTCCAGAGGAACGGTTGCTTCACATCAACCTGTTGTAATTGCCGGCGATACGTTTGGCACTAAAGGCTTTCCTTCCTTCCCTTCGCGGTCAGTCGGTTCAGATCCTGACGGACAACACTGCCGCGATGTGGTACATCACCAAGCAGGGAGGTGTAGGGTCATATTGTCCCTGCCAAGAGGCTCTGCCACTCTGGCCCTGGGCTCAGGGCAAAAGGATTTGTGTCTTTGCAAATCATCTGGCCGGTGTGCGGAATGTTCGTGCGGACAGTCTCAGTCAGAGTTACTCGGCCGATTACGAGTGGCGGCTTCATCCGGAGGTGGTCCATCGCATCTTTCAGATGTGGGGTTCTCCTCAGTTGGACCTGTTTGCCACTCACGAGAACGAGCACTGCCCGTTGTTCTGCAGTCTCGGCTATCCGATGCAGGGGGTGCGTTTCAGATACATTGGAGCTCACAACGTCTTAACGCGTTTCCCCACCCATACCGTTTTTTTCCTTGGGTTCTGAGGAAGATTTGCCAAATCCGGGCCCAAGTTATATTGATCTCCGTTAATTGGCAAAAAAGGGTGTGGTACACAGACATACTTCACCTCTCATCGCACCCTCCGCTTCGTCTCGCTCTCAGGGCAGACCTCCTCTCGCAGGGGCAGGTTCTACACCCCCACCTCCAGAGCCTGCACCTTCATACCTGGAGATTGAACGGGGCAACCTGAGTTTTTTTCTCTCTCCCGCCGAAGACAGTGGACGTTATTTTATCATCCATGCGACACTCCACTAAGTCTGTGTACTCTTTCCGATGGTCCAGATTTGTTAAGTGGCACGTAGAGAGAGACATTGATCCTCTTAAGGGCAGTTTGTCTAATATTTTCTAGTTTTCTCTTTCTTTGGTACAGCAAGGTTGTGCTGGGGCTACTGTCAAGGGCTATTTGTCGGCCTTTTTATGTTTGCCGGACCAGCTGTCTTTATTCAAGTCCCCCATTGTCATGAGGTTCATTAAGGGCCTTACAAATACGTTTCCTCCCACTCCTTTCATTATGCCTCAGTGGGATTTGAATTTAGTTCTTACTTTTTTAATGGATTCTCCATTTGAGCCTCTTCATACTTGTCCGTTGAGACTTCTTTCTTTTAAAATGGTTTTCTTGATTGCCATTACCTCGGCTAGGAGGGTAAGTGAGCTTCAGGCTCCTAGTTTGAAACCTCCTTGCCTGACCATTCATGCGGATAGGTTGGTTCTAAGGACCAGGGCTGCTTTCCTTCCCAAGGCGGTTACCCCTTTTCATATGGGACAATCCATTACCTTACCCACATTCTATCCTCCCCCTCACCCTTCCAAGGAGGAAGTGAGTCTGCATGGTTTGGACCCTAAGAGGGCTGTCCGCTTTTATTTGGATCGGACATGAGATCTGAGGCTGGACGAGCAGCTCTTCGTGGGCTATGTGGGGAAAATGAAAGGCAAGGCTGTGCACAAGAGGACCCTTTCCAGGTGGATTACCTTGTGCATCAAGATCTGCCTTGCCCTGGCCAAGAAGGACCCTCCTGAAGGTATCAGAGCTCATTCCACCAGAGTTAAGTCTACTTCTTCTGCTTTGGCTAGAGGTGTTCCTGTTCTTGATATCTGTAAAGCAGCAACTTGGGCCTCCCTCCACACCTTTGCAAAGCATTACTGCTTGGACTCTGAGGTTAGGAGGGATGGCCATTTTGCTCGCTCTGTTTTGCAGGATTTTTTGGTCTAGTCAGGTGGACACCCTCCTCCGGGAGAGATACGGCTTTGGGAATCTATTCAAAAGGTGAGGAATCCACAGGCAGAAGTATCCATCAGAAGAACAAGTTACTTACTTTCGGTATCGCTTTTTCTGGTGGATACAACATCTGCCTGCGGATGCGTCACGGTCCCACCCGCCTCCCCATTGTCCACCTGCTTCTACCAAAAAATGTTTTGTTTTAATCATGTTTATATATTAATAATGAGAAATGCTTTTCCTTTGCTATTTCTCTTTTCCTTTATTGATCATGCATTTGTGATTTTACATTGGTGTATATATTTGATATGCTATGTATATATTTGAAAATGTGTTGGTCTGCCCGTTTGCCTCTGTGGCACGGAAAAAATGGGCGGAACTGACGTCAGCACGCCGACTAGGTCCTTTTGTGGCTCCGATGATGTCATACGGTGTAGCGAGCGGAGCCTGTCCATTGTGACGTCCTTGTCGATGTGGGTGAGCTAGTAAAAAAATTTCCCACGGAATGCTGGAGCAGGGGGTATTCAAAAGGTGAGGAATCCACAGGCAGACATTGTATCCACCAGAAAAAGCGTTACCGAAGGTAAGTAACGCGTTCTTTGGCTTTAGAGACGTTTTAAGGGCCCCTACCTTTCAAGGCCCCCCATGGGAAGAAAACCTCTCTATCTCATCTCTATCTATTTCTTTACCTCTGCCTCTTTTTGTGGGTCTGTAAAGACAGTTTTTGTGTGAATCCTGTTCCTGATAAAAATTTCGGGGGGGGGGGGGGTGCTAATTATTCCAGCAGGGCTCTAGGAAGGAGTGAAAACACAACTAAGCCTCGTAAGCAAGTAAATGGTCTTTTAAAGACCTGTGAAGTACTCTGGTGCGGCTGCAATAAGACGGCCGCAAGCCCAGGAAGCTGTCTCAGCTAGGTCTGACACACACAATGGGGGGTGGGTGGGGAGGAGGGGTAAAACCCTTTGAGCCCAATGGGCGTTGCCCGCCTGCACACAACTGCTAACCATCATACCCTACAAGTGTTACAGTTCTGACTATTTTAGGCCCCCAACGCTCTAAGAATGGCTCGTGCTCCAGGTGTTAGTCATTTTTAATGTATACTGAATTAATAAACAACTGTTGTTGTGTTAATTTCTAATTTAGACAAACAGTACCATCATGTTTCAGACTGTCATAAGTTCCAGTGTTGAAAATTAAGTGCTGGTTCAGAGCACCAGAAACCACCGGCTCAAATTAAGCACTGGTTGTATTATACACAGATTGATTAAGAATGCACATTTATGTGATTGCCTTGTTGGTAACAGGGCAAAACCTAGGCTCCAGTGTGATTCCAGGGGAAATCTTCAAATGCTACTCAAGAATGCTGGTCCAGCCCGTGCATGCTATGCTTACAAACCTAAGGACTTTGGTGACACAGCTGTTAAGAAGTTACTGAAACATGGTATCCCTGTTTCCGAATGAGCCTCGTATAAGGCTGTATTCTTAATTTGTACAGTGTCCAAGATCCTGGCCAAAATATTCACAAATGAGTATCTAGCAGCAATGCACATTCTGGTTCAACATGATCAAACCAGCTTTATGCCACACCAATCTACTTGCCATAATATACAACCACTGTTTATTGCTCTGTCATTTAACCAATACCTTTGCCACCCCCAGTGGTCCTTCTAGTTGACTTTTAAGAAGGCTTTGACTGGCTTCTTCAGATCATTTGTTCCTTTTGCTGTCCAAACTGAACATGAGTCTGCACCTCATCTCTTGTGTATGCTAGCTTTAAACAAGCTCTAGGCATTGGTACGAGCGAACAGAGTCTTATCAGACCTATTCCCTATATTACAGGGCATCAGACAAATTTGCCTGCTGCTGCAATTGCTCCTGGCCACAGTCATTGAACCGCTGGCAATACGGCTTCACCTTGATGAAGAGATCCCAGTATTTCGCTGGTACTTTCCAGTTGATGAGAAACTCTTTTAGTACGCCAATTAAAAGTGCTCCCTATCTTAGCTTCCCCGAACTATGCGACCCCAAAACACAACTGTCCCTTTCAGAGCCCCTTCTGTAAGCAAATATATTCCCTATTACGGTCCTTCATGAGGTAGAATGGAATTCTTAGAACATCAGTGGCTAAATGTTACATGTTCCCCTATGAAGGAGTCTTTGAGATGACAGCCTACATTATATGTTATCAGGAGGCTCTTCTTTTGGTGATCAGTAAGTGGCGGTAGGTACCAGAGACACAACCTACATTTTCTTTATGAAGGATCTCTCCTCCTAATACTACGGCTGTATAAATGTAGGCCGTGGACAGATGCACTGACTCACTTGAAATGGAGAGAGAAACTGTACCTGGAGACTTTACTGTGGGTTGGAAGTGGAACTCAACTTTCTCAAGTATCCACTTTTTCAGGGTTTGAGGGATGGGAGAGGCTGGTAATATAAACACTTGAGGCAGTACTGACTCTCAAGAGCATGACACACTTCAGTGAACTCCGCAAAGAGTTTTGCTTCCTCAAAAACCTGTTGTATAGGTATCTCAAAATAAGAAATGCCTCCTTCCTGTACCTTGCAAGAGTAGGTGAACTATCTGCAAACTGACAATATCTGCATTGTCTGAGGCAAGCAAATCTTGAAAGTTGTTGATCATCCATACCCCTGATAAATTACATGCCCTTAGGCAAGCCTGAAGGACGGTCTATGCCCCCTGAACGAATATGGGTTGGCGAGAGGCACTTATAGCACAAAGGAGGACTGCTTTATCGACAAAACGTCCAACTGTTACAATTCAAATACCTACATCGAGTATACTTCACTAGGCAAACACTATAGTGCTTAAACAGAGACTCCTCTCCGATGTGCCTACAATGTGACGAGGGGAGGTTGATTACTACGACACAGTGTGGGATTGAAGTATCCATAGAATCTTTTGGTATGAAATTGCGCACATTGTGTTGAAGGTTATCAAGAGACATATCTTTCTCACCTCACAGAGGTCATTCTCAAATATCTTAGAAGACAGTGGCCACAGTAGATATGAGAAAGCCTTCCTAGGATGCAGGCATATCCTGGCAAAAGGGGAGATTTCCCAGAACTAGAGACAACATGAGGCCACAAACATTAATATATGAAAAACTGGTATGGACAACTGTAGAACACTTGAATTAGCCACATGCATTCTCAGAGGATATCCTCAAATACATCAAAAGATATGAGGAGAGTGGTGCACAGTAATGCATATTGGCTTGAAAACAATATTCCAGTGCATGCACTGGACATGGGCTGATAGATACAATAATTACTGCTCTGTACATGCCGACTCGGTGTAACGGAAGACATGAATGTGAGGATGCCAGAAACGAAGCTACTTGATACAAGTGCCTTCTTCTGTTTTTCGCTTGCCTTGCATGCTAAAAGTGTTGTATTAAAAAACCGAAATTTCCTCAGGATAATAGTTGATACAGTGATATAGTAACATACATTTTAATATATCATCTTGAAAAAGTTAAATACTCTACAAGGAAAAACCACAACAGTAAGAAAAGTGACAGAAACAAGAAGAATGAAGGCAAATAGAAAGATAAAGCACCAAGGGTCAGATGAACAAGTGAGTATTCAATAAAGAAAATATCTATGAAACTAAAAGAATCATAATGCCACATATATGGAAAGGTGCTGTAAAAAAATGAAAACTGCCACCAAGCACAGAGATATTTTCAGGATTAAACTCCAACATAATTAGTGGGTCTAGCAACCAGATGTCAATTGATTAGTGTTGGAAATTGGGTCTCTAGTTGGCAGTTATCCAAGTAGGGGCCACAATCCCAGTTAGGGTAAGCTAGATATACACTAAAAGATAACCTGAGCACACTCCCCCTCTGGTAGCTTGGCACAGAGCAGTCAGGCTTATCTAAAGAGGCAATGTGTAAAGTATTTGTGCAGTAAACACATACAGTAATACAATGAAAACACCACAAAAAGACTTCACGCAGGTTTAGACGAATAGACAATAATTGTATGAGTAAAACAACTAAAGTGACAAAAATCCAAAGGGTAGAACCGTAGTTATGAATTTTTAAAGATTAAATCAGAATCTAGTGCTCAGGGTCAAAGAGCGCTCAGGGGTTACTTGAGGTCGTGCTGGACCGGGGTAAATCCAAAGATCAGACCAACCATGAAGGAGGGAAGTTGGTTACAGGACTCACCCAGGTCCCACTGAAAAAGTAGCATGGATGGAGCAAGCGTTGAAGTCGAAGACTTGCTGCGTCTGTTCCGATTCGTGCAGGCGATGAAAGCTTCAGTGCGAACCTGTTTATGATGCAGGCACTGCGTAATCGCCGAGTCGCACTGTCTTTTTGTCTTCGAGCCGCGTAGTCCACTGAGGTGATACTCATCGATGGGCTCCTTTGTCGCCGTTGAAGGGCAATGCGTTGGTTCTGATTGGCTTAAAGTTATCACTGTGTCAATTTTGATGGTTCTGGACAGCAGAAATCACATTTCAAGGGCCCGGGACTGGATTGCCACCACAAATGGCAGAGTCTAGGTGCTGTTGCAGAGTTGATGGAAGTCTTTGATGTGTCCGAGACTTCAGAACAGGGGGCAAACCAGCAAGCCCTTGGAGTCACTCTGGGATTTAAGTGAGATGGTCCAGTTTTTGTCCTCAGAAGGACAAGGATCAGCAGGCAGCTGGGAATCACAGCAAAGCCGAAAAGCTGTTCTTTGAGAGCAGCAGTCAAGCAGAGTGGCAATCCTTGTAGTACATCAGTCTTTACTCCTGATAGAGTTCTTCACAGGTCCAGTAGATTACTGTCTTGGCAGGGTTAGAGACCCAGTACTTATACCCAAATGTACTTTTAAAGTGGGGGTGACTTCAAAGCAGGCCCTTGAAGTGCACAGGTCCCCACTCATCCCAGTCCTGTCTGCCAGGGTATCTGTGTTTAGCCTGGGGGTAATCAGCCCTTTGTGTGAGAAACAGGACACTGCCTATTCAGGTGTGTCGGCTCTCCCTCCCTACCCAGGAATAGCTATCAGAATGCAGATGAGTTCTCTATCACACCGACCCTTCCTGTGTTTGTGGCTGTCTAAAAGGAATGCACAAAGTGTAGCTGCCACCCACCCCAGGCATGTACTGGACATAGGATTTAGGCACACAAAGCTAAGTTAAGAGCAGAGAAATGTCTCTAAAAGTATCAATTCTAAAATAGTTATGTTAAATCCATCTTTACCACTAAATAATGATTTCTCATTCATATTCCAAAACGAAGAAACATGATGCAGCTACCCCTCTCTAATCAGGAATTACAGCTTAAAGGTGTACTTAAGTCAAACAACGAAAGAGTGCACATTCTATAGCCTCAGAAGAGTGAGCATGGAAAAAGTTACATAAATCCCTTTGGATTTATATAGAAGGCCCTCACTCACCAACCTGGTTGGTGACATGCTTCATCATTGGACCCCACCGGGAGAGACCGAGTGCCTCCCCGATGTGCTTCGATGCCAGGTTACTGCGGAACTGGTTTTTGTTTGGTGAAGGGTGAAAGTGGGTAAATGTGATATATTTAAAAATGTCAAGATTGTGTCTCACAGAAAAAGATTTTTATTAAGTGGCCAATCAGACATGTTAAAAACAGAGTGTTGGATAAGTGCCAAATAAATTGTTCAGCTATTTCCTTATGATGGGGTCAACATGTTTCTGCCGTTAGTGTGTAATTAACTTGGCATTCGTCAGGACCATGTACCTCGGCGGTATGGGCGCGCTAAGGCCCACCCTGACCAGAGGACGTGAAAGTAAAAAATATGTGTGAAAAAGTGCAAAAACAACAAGGTTGTGGGGTATTATTACCTCAACGTCAGAGGAACCTGTTTCACCTGTAAAGAAATATAAGACAGTAACAAACATATTTGACAAAACAGGACACACAATTAATATTATATGTGTTAATGGTTTGTTACATGTAAACCATGCTCTCTGAGAGGTGCTTGAGTTGTTCAGACTGCTACTCACAGCTGACAGAGAACTTTAATCATTACTTTACAGTGATATTAAGACTGGCTGCCACAATCAGGCCAGTGATGGTGCATGCAAAGGAAACTGTTTCCAAAATGTTCTAAAAACACCTGCACGCCAACTAGGGCGTTTAGCGGTAATCGTGTTGGCTAACGATCAATGGGCCAAAAGGCAGGCCTGTGAGCCAAGGTGGCGTGATATCAACCTGTCACACACATGCACTTGTACCGGATAGAGCGTAATATAAACGTCTCACTAAAAATGTGAGTGATCCACACCCCATGGGTCTTGGGAGGGGGGTGGCGGCGAAATTGGCACACCCTGTAGACGGAGGACAAAAAACAAAACAAACAAAAGAGACTTTGGTGAGAGTCATACTTAGGGCGAAAGTGACTTAGCTTATATTTCTGCAGAGGAGAGGAGACTCACGCCCGCGACGCCTGGCACCCGCTCGGTACCTACGTAGGACCCTCATACCGGACCCCGTGGATGTGGGATATTGTGCCGGTACCGTATTTAAAGTGAGGAGGAGGGTCGATCGATGTCCAGTGGGGGGAGCGGCCACCAACGTCACGATGTGTGAGCGGAAAACCCCCCAATCATGGAGCGCGTTTAGGGTGACGTTATCCCGCCGGCTAAAGGAAACTAGACCGCTGCCCTGAAATACGGAAAAAGCCCGTTGTAAGTGGCCGATTCTGTTAGATTTTGAAAGAACTTTATTGTACATTCCTTCAAGTGAAAACAACACTGTGTCAGCCATGAAAGGAATATTGCAACTAGAAAAGACACATATGATATGTCGTAGTGCCTAACAGAGGGATTCAATGAAAAATAGGATTGAAATAGAATAAAATAAAGCAGAAACTCAAGGCATTGCTTCATAATCGTAGTATTTTTATGAAGGCGCTATGACGAGGCCGGACAAATTATCCCTGGGTCACATGAGGGGACAATAAATCAGGGGAAAGGGCAGAATGGTGGGTTCACATTAAAAAGTCAACAGGTTCGGGCGGATCAGTAAGTGTCCATGGGTCAAATGGTGCCGCGGCTGCGATGTTATTAAAAGCCACGCAAAGTCAGTATTAGGGAACAACAACATTATTATGTCTGATCCCGGTTTAAGAAAAAGTATTGTATTTATTCATTTGGTCAAAGGCATATAATAGAACACAAAAGTGCGCTCAAGGAGAAGGACGACACCTTGAAAAATGCAGGGTGGTGTATCTCAAGGGTTTAGAAAAGAGAAAAAAACTGCGTGGCTTAAATGTTGAAAAGCCAAAATGGAAACATTGGTGAGATGCGATATTGGTCAATATGGTCAATATTGGTCCAGTTAAATGGACAAAAATAGTGCTAGTGCCGTAGTGCTGTTGCCCAAGGTATATCATCATTCAGACCATTATGGTTGCTCCCCAGCCGGTAAACCCATCTTTGTTCTTTTTCGAACAGTAATTGGGAGATGTTTTTCCCAGTGTTCACTTGTTCGATAATGGTCCATTCTAGATCGTTGGTGGTGTGGTTATGTCGAAGGAAGTGCTCACTCATTTTGGTAGTAACCTTGCGACATCTGATGTTACTACGATGTTCACAAATTCTCTGTTTGATTTTGTGTGTTGGCATGCCTACGTACCTGAGTTGGCATGGGCATGTGATCAGGTATACTACATTCGTAGAATTACAGTTTGTGTGGACTTGTTGTGTCCACAGTTTGCCACGTTCCAAAGTGAGTTGTTTAGTATGAGTGGTTAGATGACATACACTGCAGTTTGAACATTGGAAATGGCCTGTTACCCGTGGGAGACCCCACGTGTCTGTGACGGATCTCACTGAGATCGGTGGGTTCTCTTTGGGGCGCTTGTGGACCAGAGAGTCTTTTAGGCTCCTTCCTTTCTTAAACGAAAAAAAGCGGTTTATTCCAAGTTTTATTACTTGTGATGATCCTCCAGTTCCTATTAATGGATTTTTTCATTGCATTCGAAAGACTTGGTATATCCTGAGGCTCCCTCATGTTGTCTTCTAAAAGAGCTTCACGGGGTTGATTCCGAGCCCTTTTGTAGCCTTTATTCAGGATATTCGTGGGATAGCCTCTTGTCTGGAGTCTGGTTGTCAGGTCGGAGGCTTGTTCCCGATAGTCTTTGATGTTGCTGCAATTTCTCCGGATTCTAAAATACTGGCCATACAGTAGGTTTTCCCTAAGTGGCCTAGGGTGGAAACTGGAGAATTCTAGGAGATTATTTTTGGCAGTTGGTTTATAGTGGGTCCTGGTGGTCAGACTTGTACCACTAACTGTGATTACTAAGTCCAAAAAGACCACTTCTTGTTTGCTACTGCAATGTGTGAATTTTAGATTTGGATCCAGGGTGTTTATCCATTCGAAGAAATCTGTCAAGAGAGATTCCCCGCCCTTCCATATGAGGATGACGTCATCTACATACCGCCTCCATAATCCTATGGAGGAGGCGAAAAAGACCATTGGTGGGCTTCGAAATCGTGGACATATAATCCGGCCACACTGGGGGCAAATGTGCTGCCCATAGACGTGCCAGTGCATTGGAGAAATAGTTTTCCTTTGTATTCAAAGAAGTTTTCTTTGAGGGCCAAGGTTGCACATTGTAGGATAAATTATTTTGGTGTTTGGTACTCCCAGTTTATTGAGTCTAGAGCTAATCCCAGGATCCTGATGGCGTCATCCTGTGGGATGCTTGTGTATAGACTTTCTATGTCTAGAGTTACCAAAATGATGGACCCTTCTTCAAAAGTTAAGTTTTTTAGGAGCTGAAGCAGGCTTTTTGTATCCTTTAGATAAGTTGTGGTGCCTTGTAAGAAGTAATCGCAAAAGCGTGAGAGCGGTTCCAGAAGCGATCCAATTCCCGACACAATCTGTCTCCTGGGTGTTTTATTTTTATTTTTATGAGTTTTCGGTAGTGTGTAAAAATACGGTATCACACTGTCCCCTGCCGTTAGAAATTCTGCCTCATGTTTAGAGATATGCCCGTTTTCTTCAGCTCCTTTAACCAGTCTGTAAATACGAGTTTTGAGTTCTGGTGTTGGGTCTTTTGTTAGTGGGATATAGTTCTTTCTGTCGTCCATGAGGTTCAGGCAGATCTTGTCGTTGTCTGTCGTGTTCTAGATGACGATCCCACCACCTTTGTCAGCTGGCTTGATAGTGATGTCTTGGTTATTTTGTAAATTTTGGAGGGCTTGGTATTCTAGAGCACTGAAATTTTTTAACGTAGTTGGTTCTTTAACAAAGTGTATCCTTATGCTGACCCTACTGTACCGTGGATACCATCATAAGATTGAGGCCTCGCCCTGTTCTCTTGTTTTCAGGCCTATCAGATCATGTCTGCTTGCTGATTCAAAAAGCTTATTTAGCTCACATTCTTTTTCATTCAGATACACTTGCATGCTAGACTCCACAGGATTGCAACACTCTTTTAAATCAGACTGATTGTGTTGCCCACTCTTGTTTGGCAGATTATTGCTTTTGGCCAAGATCCTACTAGAACTTTCTGATCCGATTCATGAACAATAAAAACTCTCATATTAACCCAGTTCCTGCCAAGTGATTGATAGCTTGTTCACACAGTGAATCTCGTTTTGAGTTCCTGTTTTTAATACTTCAATCTCTCATGAAGTTTTTCCTGCCTCCCTTAAAACATCAGCTACATCTGCCTTTTATTTCACCAAAACCTCTGTTAAGTCCTTGACTTGGCAAGTAACCTCTCAATCACTCGCCTACCACTTCAATTAATTTTTTTGAGAGATGTTGGTTTTACATCTTCAAAAATATATCACGTCTTTTCAATGCTTCCATTTTTGATGTTGTATAAAATCTCTTCAGTTTGAGGAAAAAGTATAGGTGTGCTGGCTGATATGGGGCCTGTTTGCTTGTCCTCAATTATCTCTCTACATCGTCTGAAATCTTTCTAATGTTCACTATTGGATGCAGGGAACAGATATTGTTTATTTTAACTTCATCTAAAACAAATAAACTACATCGGATCACCTCTTAGTGTATTGCAGGGTGCCCTAGGATTTGATTCTCTCTAGCACCTACATGCAGCCATCAGGGTTTGATGCCCTGGAATTGCCATACAACAGTAGGCGGATGGTGTCCAGTTAGAACGTTGCCAGACGTTCACTGCCTGAAGGACTATTTTGGTGCAATGATCAATCCAATTCCTTCTGAGATGCACTTTCCGCTTCTTGCTCTCCTCTTCTTGTGGGAGTCTTTACTGTCTGTGCTTTGGATAATACCCTACAGTTGGCCTACATTCTCTGCTTCCTGTATCCCCATGTAGTCGCTGGTTCTTTCGAAACAGAGTGATGACAGTTCTAAAGCCTTCCTAATTAGTAATGATGTGCTAACACTCTTGGTTTTTTTATCTTTACTATGTGCCTTTATGCTCCAAATTGTCAAATTTAGATTGGCATTGACCCTGAAATACCCAGAGGAAAGGAGCTCTTACATTTTGCTATCCACAGATTTCTCCAGGACAAGTTCTCCGGTACGGGTTTCTCAACTGCAGCTTCCATGGCATTTCCATTAATCAACTCTGGGAAAACGTACGGGCCCCTGAAAAAAGGATAGAACCCTATCAGGGAAATCAACTACTTTGAAAAGTGCTTTTTGCCCCTGGCACAGTGCTGCTTAGTTCTAGAAGGGCAAGTAAACTCTAGACACACAAAAACATAATGCACATTATGACAACTAGCATAAAAAAAGATATTTTGTTTTTATTAATCTTCTTTTTTTGTTTTAACAATAGAAAAAGTTTATAAATACACTTCATATATAATACTTTTCAATTCATAAACAAACATACATTACAGATGATATTGTGCAAATTGGAACCACATATTCTTACAAAGTATGATATAACCTGGGATTTTTTTTTATCTTCAATTTATATAAACGGAATGATCAAAACAGTCTATAAAATTCATAATATTCTGCATGATCTCTATTAGGCTAGATACATGATTTAAGCCATATATGGAAACACTGGTAATGTTTGTTGACTACCCACGCGTTTCAGCAATGCCTTCTTCAGGATTTTCATACCAGTGGTTACTCTGATCGATCTTTAGTTGGAATTTGACTGGGACCAACCCTCATCTTTAAGAGATGGACACTCTATTTAGCTTTTAGAGATGGACACTCTATTTAGCTGTGTAATATACCTCTGGGACACAGACACTGCTAGCTCTATACCCAACTAGGGGATAAAAGAATAAGTCGGTGTACCCGTGTAGGTTGTTCCATCTGGGGGAGCTCTGGACCATCTTCCTGAAACCTAAGGATCGAGGACTTCCCCATATTAACTCGCAGGCCTGAGACTTGGCCATATTCCTCCAATTCTTTCAAGAAAGCGGGGACCGATCGGGCTGGTGACTCTAGGGAAGCAATAATGTCATCAGCATATAAACTAACAGTGTGTTGTTCTCCCCCAAAAGGGATGCCCATTATCTCCGAATTATCCCTGATCCTCTGAGCCAACGGTTCAATATAGAGGGCGAAGAGGAGAAGCGACAGTTCACCCTAATCGTAGCCATGGGTTTAGTATAGCAGCTCAAGACCCACGCTCTAAACCTGTCCCCAAAACCAAAGTGTACCAGAGTTTTATCTAGAAAGCGCCAATCCACCCGGTCGAATGCTTTTTCAGTGTCCACTGACAGGAGGAGGACGTCCATCTTAGTGTGGTGTGCTTTGTCTATAAGGTGAAATATGCGCTAAGTATTATCACTACTCTGCCAGGACTATATAAAGCCAGATTCACCCGGGTCAATTATGCCCGGCATGAGGGGACCCAGAAGTGTTGCTAGAATACCTGTAATAGTTTTAAAGTGACGTTAAACAGCGATATTGGCAGGTAGGAGCCGCACTTGGATGCATCCTTGCCCGGTTTGGGTAGCACCACTACTGAAGCCGATAACATCTTTGGGGAATTGTGCCTGGGCCAGTGAAAGAATTAAAAAGCCTGTTAAGTACTGGAGCTATTGCTGGACAGAACATCTTATAGAACCCAGCCGAGAATCCGTCCGGTCCCAGAGATTTCATGGGCTTAAGGCGGGATATAGCTCCGACCACTTCCTCTATACGAATGGGGCTGTCTAGCGTCTCTCCGTTATGCTGGTTAAGCGGCTGTTATGTGTGCGCCTCGGTGATAGGTATCGATGTGTGGGATGGACGATGAGTCTCTAGCGTATAGAGCGGCATAAAAATCTCGAAAAGTCTGTCCTATTTTTATATCGTCATTGAGATTTACACCTTCAGGACTTGTAATCTCCTTTACCTTACTCTGCTGTGTCCTCACTCTCAGTCTACTAGCCAGCATCCGACCTGTCTTATCCCCTCCTATATAGTATGAGTGTTTAAGGCGAAGGGCTCCGTACTCTGCTCTGTCCACGTCGAGCCCCGCCAGCAGGGCTCGCATGTTCTTCAATTGCCGCCAAATTCTAGGCGCTCCCGTTCGGCTATGGACTTTCTCCAGTTCCAGCACATGAGCTGTAAGCTCCTCCCGCTTGATTTTGCGCTCCCTATTCTCTGCGGCTGATATAGCGATCAATTCACCCCTCACAACTGCTTTAAGTGCCCCCTAAAGTGTGGCTATGGAAGTGTCCGGAATGTCATTCTAAGTAATCTGTAATGCGCTTGAGGATTTGGTCCTTCACCGCTGATTTATGAAGCATAGTCTCCCGCAACCTCCAACTTCCGGCCTGCCGAGCTATGTGGGGGACCCCCAAGGTTACCACACTGCATCATGATCTGACACGGCCGCCGCTGTGATGTATTTATCTTTGATTGTCGCCTAAACATCTGTTGAGCCAAGGAGGTAATCTAATCTAGCATAAGTGTGGTGTGCATGTGAGTAGTAAAATTGGGAGGCTTGAGGGTGAGCCACTCTCCACAAATCTACTAGTCCCCTTTCCACCAACCATCGTTTGCCCTCCCCAGAGACCTCCCCCACTTGGGAATATGGACTGCCAGATCTGTCTACGGTCGTGTCAATAACTAAGTTTAAGTCGCCTCTTACCAATATGAAACGATCCTGTGACTCTAAGACTGTTGATAAGGCAGTTCTAAGGAATGTCTCCTGCCTGTGTTTGGTGCATATACAGTTCCTATTGTTAGAGCCAGGCCTTTGATCCAGAACCGGTGCGCCAATAACTGCCCTTTTATTTCCGTTACCTTGTCCCCCACCGTCCCTCTGAATTTCCGTTACACTAGAATTGCTACCCCTGCTTTCTTACCTTGCGCAGAGGAAAAATATTGATAGGGGAATGCCCCAGACTTCATTCTATGCCAGTCTCGTGCTAACAGGCGAGTTTCCTGCAGCAGACAAATATCCACACCCGAGTTCTCTATAGAGCGTCTCTTGTTAGGGCTATTGAGACCCTTAACGTTAAGGGTGAGGATGGTTAATTCCGAATCTTGCATGATTGGGAAAGGTGAGCAGCGCGCTCCCAGGCTTGTGTTTCTGGCTTATGGAATGTTCCCCGACACCTTCCAATGTGATGTTGTTTCCTGAAGTCGCAAATGCCTGAGTGGAAAGTCCCCTTATGAGCACACCAGTTCCCCTCCCTAACCCCAACAACAAGAACTGCCCCCCCCCCGCCCATATAGTCCCGTGCACACTGAACTGAGCAGTGTGCCCGTGGTGAGTCAAACCAGTCCAGGGCATCCTGTGGCATGGGCGAAGCAGCTAGATTCTCCGTCTTTCCCCCCGCCCCAACATCTCAAGAGCATGCAAGATCCCCCTGAGTTCTCTCATAATTCTTCGTTGGTCACTCGTAACTGCTTCAAGCACCGCTCTTTGCTCCTGTGCTAACGCCTCTAGGTCGGGTCTCCCAACCGTCTGCCAACGTGCTGGGGACTGGAGTTGGCTGGATGAGCTCTCCGCCGCTGGGCGCTGGTGCGGTAGGCCCAAAAGTTTGCATGCTTCTGAGAGGGAATTTATTTGGTGCAGTCTGCCATGCCACTTAAATACTATACGAAAGGGCTGCCCCCAGGAATATGCCACACCGGTCTATGGCAAGTGTGCTGTGACAACCCTAAATTCTTTCCTTTTCTGCAGGGTGCTAGCTGCTATGTCTTGATACAGGGTGATGTGCAGGCCTTGATATTGAACAGGGTCTTTCAGTCTGGCTTCCTTGATAATGCGCTTTTCAGCGGATAATCCGTGAAAAAGGCCAATATGTCCTGTGGCGGTGCATTGGGCCGTCGACGCAAGCCCACCCTATGAGCTCTATCAATGCGGATCTCCATCTCAGGAGGGGCTGCCAGAATGTCACGGAACAGGCCCTGCAGATAATTGGTGATATCAGTCCCTTCTGCGTCCGATGGTACCCCAAGAATTCGAATGTTATTCCGCAGAGAGCGGTTCTCGGAGTCCTTGGCATGGGCTTGCAGATCGAGCTGTTGGTCCTTCAAACGGATCACTTCCTGCTGTACTTGCGTAACTTCCTCCTCCTTGGCCCGCACCTGGTAATCGATAGCTGCCACCCTGTTGCCAAGGAAAAATATTGATAGGGGAATGCCCCAGACTTCATTCTATGCCAGTCTCGTGCTAACAGGCGAGTTTCCTGCAGCAGACAAATATCCACACCCGAGTTCTCTATAGAGCGTCTCTTGTTAGGGCTATTGAGACCCTTAACGTTAAGGGTGAGGATGGTTAATTCCGAATCTTGCATGATTGGGAAAGGTGAGCAGCGCGCTCCCAGGCTTGTGTTTCTGGCTTATGGAATGTTCCCCGACACCTTCCAATGTGATGTTGTTTCCTGAAGTCGCAAATGCCTGAGTGGAAAGTCCCCTTATGAGCACACCAGTTCCCCTCCCTAACCCCAACAACAAGAACTGCCCCCCCCCCGCCCATATAGTCCCGTGCACACTGAACTGAGCAGTGTGCCCGTGGTGAGTCAAACCAGTCCAGGGCATCCTGTGGCATGGGCGATGCAGCTAGATTCTCCGTCTTTCCCCCCGCCCCAACATCTCAAGAGCATGCAAGATCCCCCTGAGTTCTCTCATAATTCTTCGTTGGTCACTCGTAACTGCTTCAAGCACCGCTCTTTGCTCCTGTGCTAACGCCTCTAGGTCGGGTCTCCCAACCGTCTGCCAACGTGCTGGGGACTGGAGTTGGCTGGATGAGCTCTCCGCCGCTGGGCGCTGGTGCGGTAGGCCCAAAAGTTTGCATGCTTCTGAGAGGGAATTTATTTGGTGCAGTCTGCCATGCCACTTAAATACTATACGAAAGGGCTGCCCCCAGGAATATGCCACACCGGTCTATGGCAAGTGTGCTGTGACAACCCTAAATTCTTTCCTTTTCTGCAGGGTGCTAGCTGCTATGTCTTGATACAGGGTGATGTGCAGGCCTTGATATTGAACAGGGTCTTTCAGTCTGGCTTCCTTGATAATGCGCTTTTCAGCGGATAATCCGTGAAAAAGGCCAATATGTCCGGTGGCGGTGCATTGGGCCGTCGACGCAAGCCCACCCTATGAGCTCTATCAATGCGGATCTCCATCTCAGGAGGGGCTGCCAGAATGTCACGGAACAGGCCCTGCAGATAATTGGTGATATCAGTCCCTTCTGCGTCCGATGGTACCCCAAGAATTCGAATGTTATTCCGCAGAGAGCGGTTCTCGGAGTCCTTGGCATGGGCTTGCAGATCGAGCTGTTGGTCCTTCAAACGGATCACTTCCTGCTGTACTTGCGTAACTTCCTCCTCCTTGGCCCGCACCTGGTAATCGATAGCTGCCACCCTGTTGCCAAGGTTATCTACCTCCCTCGGAGTTCGCGCACCTCTCCAGCAACTTCGCTTTTCAGTGTGTGAAAGTCTTCCCGAAGTGTATTAAATAATATCTCTAGGAAAGATTTGGGTATGGGGGTGTCCTCTTCATCATGACCAGCGCTGGCCTGGGAGGTTTTGGCGAGCATCTCTTTTAGTGTGCGCTCCTTCCTTCCCTATTGGTTGGACATGACATTTCCCGGGTCGGTGGATCACTGTTGAATGTGGGGCCCTTGCTTAGGTCTAGGTGCTGCGTGCCGCCCTTTGTGGTACAGAAGGAGGCCTCCGCCGATATTCAGGCTTCCGCCGCTCGGGTCTGTGCCTCAACCTGGGGAGACTGCGCCTTAATGTGGTCCCGGGGGTCGCTTGAAGCTGCGCCGCGGATCCCAGTCACTTGAAAAGGCTGGCAGGGGCAGTGAATTCCGGGAAGGGGCACCAGTCGATGGATATGACCAAGTCCCCTCTGTGTGTGGGGCTCCCTGCTTGGTTCTAGGTGTTGCGTACCGCTACTGGTAACAGGATGGTAGGCTTCTGTGGATGATCCGGGCCCCTCCGCGCCTGGATTCGCCTCCTCCTTGTGAGATATTGTTTGGAGGTCGGTGACTGGTTGGGCACCGCCACTACCCTGGAGCGCCAGCCAACTCGCCCTGGCCGAAACTCCGCACCGCGCGACGCTTCCCCGTCCCGCCTTCAGATGCACTGGGCCGCAACTTCACACTTCACTCCAGGCCCTTTACTTGCTGCAGCCCCCAAGGCCCTATGCACAATCGGCTACTTCAGTCAGTGCTCGCGGGGGCGGCTAGCGAATCAGGGAGGCCGTGCACTGGATCCCCCGCTTGGTGCTGGGTGCCGCTTGCCGCTACCTTCGTCGAGCTGGCGGGCCTCAGCGGTGTTCAGTGTCCCACCGCTCTCACAATCTCCTCCATCCTGCAGGGTAATGCTGTTGAGGTTGTGAAATGCTGTAAAGGTTTCTCAGGCTGGACGCAGCCACAGCACCAGAGCGCCAGCCGATCTTCTCTGGCCGGTACTCCCGGCCACACGACACCAACCAGCCCCGCCTTTGAGGACTTCAGGCCACGGTCACTCGTCGCTCTCGGGACGTCTCTCGTAGGCCAGCGTTGTGTGCCCTGTGCACAGCCGACTTCTTCAGGAGCCTTTCTCGGGGCCTGCCAGCAGTCCGCGAGGCAGTGGCTCCCTTCCGATGTCTTCTGGATGGCGTTCAATGCCTGCCTCTGCGCCCACCGGCAAAACTATTTGCTGGGCTCCGGCGACGCACAGGGTCCGGCGGCCATCTTGGCCTCCATTCTCGCTCCGTCGCCCGGCTCTGATCAAGCTCAAAAATCAGTTTGCAGGCTCGGCTTCACAATTTCAAAGCATTGGTTCGGCTGGGGGACACTTTCGCTACTCCCTGGTTGCTCTTTGGGGAATTTATCTCCACTCTGGGGCTGAATCGGGCATCGACGGGTGGGGAGACAAAGCAACACACGTCCTACCCACTCGCCATCTTGGCCACGCCCCCCCAACTTATTTTGTTTGTATTCCTATGGGGCTACTCTCTGCAACAGAGCATGCAGAAAGATAGCCCCACATTCTATTTTACCTTAGGTGTGCACCCATACACCAAGGGTTGGGCTTGATGGCTAGCTGGATCACATCAATTCTGTAAAGACTTCTGCGGTTGGCGGTGGTAGTACTGCCAGGCCCTATTAGACCTGCAACATGGGGGCCAAAAAATGGAGTCGTGAACATGCAGGTAACCAGATAGTTTCCCAATTGTGGGAGCAATTGCAGGTGATGGTGACTCAGCCATGGTAAAAGGCACAGAAGATAGCTGTGTCCAGTCGTCTTTCCAAAGGTCACAGATTATGGGCAAAGGTTTGGCAAAGTATCTAGGTATAGGTGCCCTCCTCACTGGATAGGCGAGTGGCATGGATTCACTCTTAGGGTGGCTTAATGCACCTTGGACAGAGGAATTAGTTAGGCTGTGTGTGGAGGCAAGTGATCTTGAGCCTTACCGGGGGGGGGCTACTAGGTTGTTTACATCCTGAACAAGAAGGTATGGAATATGACCACAAAAGCAGCAGGAGACTCCCATCCTCTCAAAGCCCTCCATCACTTTGGGCAGGCACCAGGCCTACAGATGATGTCCTAGGCAACACAACCATCTTCCGCGGGAAATCTGCACACAATGAGCACAAACCTAAGACACTTTCATACCACATGCCAGAATTACTTTCATGGGAATCCGACAATAATTAAAGAGGAGGTCAGCCCTTCTTCTAGATCCTACTGCCACAGGTGGATTATCTGCATGATATAAATGAATGACAGGAGATAATTGGAGTCTAGCTCTGTGCCACAATGCATGGGCCTACTCTTTTCCTTGACTGAAGTGGGGAAGCTGGTTGGAGTGACGGCCGTCATATGCCACAGCTCCTCTAACTTCTATATACCCCTAAAGACATGAATGAGTGCCAGGTGGAGATCCTCAGAGTCACGCATAAACTGGCTCTGCGCCCCAGCATAGAAGAAGCAAAGGGGTACGGTCTGACGTTCAAGGTTGCATGAAGTTTTCTGGTGAACAAAGGATGTTGAGATCAACAGTGGGACAGCTGTCACATCCCAGACTTGCCTGGTGCTGGTGCCGCCATTAGGAATTTGTACAGTGCATCTCTGCCATAGGCATGTTGGTCAATTATGTAAAATTATTTAGCACAAATGAATATACAGTTGGGCAAAATAACCTTGGTAAACATGCTTGGGTTAATTCTTCTGCCTCAACCCTTATTAGAAGTTCAAAATTATTGGTTTCCAAACCTGTAATGAGACCATGGTTAGAACAAAATCTTGAGTTGAGAGGAGCCCACCCAGTCTTTAGTCTTAGGAAGAATGGGCTCAGCAACAAAAATTCTAGCATTTTCACTCGAACATTTTTGTTTCTCCGTTGTTTTGAAAGGGAATCGTTGTTTGGTATAGTCTTACAACACCATTGGGCCAAAGGGACAATAATACCTTTCTCAATTCTTTCTTCCATCGGCCCACTGATCGTTGTACATAAGCTGTGCCCTACCATCATCTATTTTTGTAATCTGTGCAATGAGAGTGATGAATGCGAAAGGTAAATGGGCCAGGACCTGACTGGAAATTTACAAAATAACCGCATCTCAGCAGATATTTACAATAATGAGTTTACTTCACAGATCAACCAACGGCATAGCCAACAAATCCAACTCAAAGAAGGTTCAAAGCCAACAAACCCAACTCAAAGAAGGTTCAAAGTCAACAAACCCAACAAAAAGAAGGGCCAATGCACCTTAAGAGAGTTCCTTTCTTGTGTTCTGTTTCAGTTTAATCACAGTTTCCTATAGTGCAGTACAAGGACAGTGCAGTGAGCAGCTTTTCCTTTTTTGAATGAAGCAATAGTGCAGCTTTAAAGCAACGCCTGGCACAGCCAAAGTACAAAGTAATACGAAGAGCATTGATAAGCTTAAAAACATCCTGCTCCTATCTTGACTATCTTCTGGCTGGTCTAGTGGTTTAAGTGACGACTAGAATATCTTTGAAATACACTTTGCTATTCTTATCCTCCCAGCATTGCATTTCTGTAAGCACACATTTACTAATTATGAACCTGATGGAAGCTTCTGCCTCTGTCAGGCTTCAATTTCTCTAAATTTACCTGGATATGTATTGCCTACCTCATTTAAAGAGTGCAATGGCAGGTTTGAGAGTAGAGATAGGAAAACTCTGGAGTTCCTGATGCTGTATATGTGGTAGAAAAGGGCAACCACTAGCCATGAGTTAGCATAAGAAATGGATAGCCTGCTCTTATTCTGAGCCAACGTCCAATCATGAAAAATAGGTCCCTGTCCCCCTAATGAGTTTCAATGTTCCTGTCTGCCATTTATGGTACAATGAAGCACTCACTGATAGCAGCACATTTAAGCACGCTCCTTCATCACAAATGACTACTCTTCACTGCAGTGTTCCTAAAAACATCACCTCATTAGATCCTGTAACAGTCATAACATGTCAAGCCTACATAGACTGAAGAGCAAGATATAACAAACAACTCCAGTCACAAGCAGGGGGTAGCAGTATTTTACACATCACCTACTTCAAGAAAACCTCACCGTAGCTTCCACACTCCAATACATAATACCAAGTGTTTCAACACAAGTCTTGTAACTTCTCACTGTCCGCAGTGAACTGAACTCATTAGACACACCTCTTGACACCCTCACATTGCATTCCACCTCCTTAAATATCTGCCACTCCACGCCACCTCATGCATACCCTCAGTAATTACCTATGTTAATAAGCTGCAAGATGCACCTGTACTCTCAACCAAAGCTCTGCCAGTATTGTCATCTTGCCATATCCACTGTGTCGTCAGTGCGTAACCTGCATTAAAAAGTAACAAATCCGGAATCTGGTTTCACATTGTGTGATTCGCCCACTAGATGGGTATTTATTGCTCTCGCTCTCATTTTATAACTAATACTTTGACTTTATTTCTAGGTGAAAGAGGTAAGAGTGTGGTTGCAGGCAGAAGCTACATAAACACTCAGCTTTTTGGGTTGAAGGGTTCAAGAGAACCTTGAACTGAGCCAGACATCCAGCTCAAACTTGGCTCATAACTTCTGTGGCTCACCCACCTCTGTCACATGATGTCAATTAAGGGGACAATAGCATCTGAAGGTCTTGATGGAACCATGATCAAACAATTTGTAAAGAAGGAGTACCAACACCACAGGGCAGGACTCCTTGTTCCAAGGTTCATAACTCTCTCACTACACTATGGTAAACAGATTATTACACTGGGTGTTAGTCCATGGGTAAAATCAAATGACTGTTGGATTACAGTCCTGTTTTCTTATCACAAGCGTACTACCCATATTTAGTTTAAGTTAAGTTATTCATATCCCTATGAAGAAAGAGAGGATCAGAGAAATATGTTTTAGAAGTGGTTGCCCAAGGACCACACAATTTGTCACAAAGGGATGCCTGGATTAATAAGAACGGTGTCTTTTGGGTCCATCATTTCCATCTTGCTTATGACAAAACAACTGCGGTGTCAGTGGTTGCGATGGTGAGACTCAAGGACTGCTCTGACAAAAGAACTGCAGTATGAAATGTAACCCTGAAAATACTCCCATAACGCACAGTCGACACCATGTACATGCTTTGCTCACCATATACATACTATGCACAATCCACACCCACTTGTAAACCCCTCCTTTCTGACTTCCAACTTGATTGCAAAAATGCAGCCTTTAGGCGCACCACAAGCCATCCTTTTTGCCCCTTTGGAAAATGTTTGTGCGTACCAATGCTATAAATACAGTCTTCAGAACAATTCACTTCACTCCCAACGTCGGAATCTTGCACAGTAATCACCTCACACTCCATGGTATTGGAATGCCATTCTGAACTTCATTGTCAAACTGTTGTTACCATACTGTAACTTATATTCAAATTATTTTACTGTTTAATTTTAAACCTCATGTGTTTATTTACATAAAACGGTAATCTTTCTAATGACAGGGTCTCCAAGACCAGCCCTTGGGTAGCTGACGTTTGGTCAACATCGTCCCAAGCTGTACAAACGCATTAATCTACTTGTTTTTCTTTCTCATCGAAGTGAACCCTAAACTACACTTATCAGCTGTTACCCTGCAACTAGTGAGTGATTGGTGAACTTGCTAATATGTTTCCCTAAGCCCTGCAATAAAGAAATCCCAACTAGAAGCAACCTGACATTATTGCATATGTCCCAGGGCCGCCTACACATCTCTTACACTAGAGTAACATTTGTCAAGATGACTGGCATCCTATAAGCCCTACATACTAGTTAACCATATTTATATTGATTATCGCTTTTTAGCGATTCATATATTGAGTTTACTTGCTTGCTATTCCTGACATCCAGGCAGGTGCGCTCATGTACTCCCCACTGGTGCCAATGGACTGGTGTACCTGGTCCCCAACAGGTAGGGAACGTGGCGTGCTTCGCTCAACGAATGGCGCAGGTTTAACCACTCTGGGTGATTTCTTCCAAGATGGGACTGTGCGCAGCTGGGAAGATTTGACAGAGGAAACACTGGGGCTCTCACTGTTAGATTGGTTCCAATACCTTATGGTCTGACATGCGTGGAAGGAATTGCTGGGAGGAGACATGCAGGAACCCAGTACACATCCCCTGCTCTCCCACATTATTAACGTGAATTCCCCAGCGAAACTAATTACAGTATTGTACTCCCTTGCTCAGGAAACCCGGAAGGCTCAGTTGCATAGAGCCAGGCAGGAGTGGCAGAGAGATCTAGACATGTTAATTAATGACAATGGTTGGGCTTACTGCTGCGAAGCGACAAGACGCGTGTCTCAGAATGGCAGGCATTGCCTGATACACTTCAAATATATTAACAGAGTGTACTACACCCCTAATAGATTTTTAGGTCTCGCCTGTCGATGCGCATGCGCATCGAGCAAGCGAGACTATAGGGGCTCATCCAGACTTTATCTAACTTGCAAGGAATCGTGGCGATTCCTTGCAGTGCCCGTGACTTTTAAGCTCAATGCGCATGTGCATTGAGCTTAAAAGCGCGTGCACAGCCGCCCGCATTCCTCCGACACCTTTGAAGTGAAGCTTAGCTTCACTTCAAAGGCCCGGTTCTTCACACCCACATGCCGCTCTGCCCTGCTCCGCCCCCTCCCCTGAGTCATCCTGCCTGCCCCTTCCCGCAGTGTCGCCTTTCTCCTCCCCCCTCCCCTCTCTTCCCTCCGTCTTGTTAAGCCTGCCCAGCCTGTGCCGTCTCTCCCTACCCCTTAACCCTTCATCCTGCCCCCACCTCCTTCTGTCTCCCAGTCCCTACCCACCCTGATGCTATTTAAACTCGCTCTGTCGCCCTCGTGTCTGGTTTACTTTTTTTGTCGTTTAAAATGGTATCTGTTTAGCCATCTGTTGTAGCGCTATTAGAAACACCCAGATACCTCTACTCATTTCCATCAGCAACACAAATCTGTCAAGGAAGCATGTGCACGACCCCGGGAGAAAAATGAACAGATTATGTGCGTGGTTCCTGCCTTCATTTCTTGCAGCAAAATACCGTCATACAATTGAGCATTGCGGGCTGAGGTGCGCGGTCATGGTCTGAATTATTTTGTGAATTATCCGCCCCAATTTCATACCAGGCATGCAAGTGATTAATCGCAAAGGACACATCGGCAAGATTCATATAGCGCTCCCTTCCCAACTGCGGGGCGGCGAAGGCACTCTCGGACTGCTTGCACACTACATTTGGCCGAGTGTGCAGTTATCACAAAAAGGACTGGCTCTTTTATCTAACTTTTGTGTTATTGTTGAGCAAATGTACTCATTTTCAAAGCAACTTCTTAGGGTTAGAATGCGCAACTGGATTTAGGCGTAACATTTTAAGAAAGTCGAAGGTTACCGGCATTAAACACCTTGTTTTTTAGGAGCATGGTTTAAATGCCTTTTGAACTATGAGGTGCTGCACTACCCGTCTCCGAAGGTACTTGTGAGGGTGGAGGCCTCGCTGTCTCAGGGTCTGCGCCGAGTGAGCTACCAACACCTCTGGGCGCTGTGACACTGAGTGAGAGAGTTAAATAATATCCCCCTTTATAGACCCCGCTCACACATTCTAACACAGCTCGTGAATTGCAAGGCTTGTAAGTTCCGGTAATGTTGCCAATACATGCTCACAACTCACGGGCTCTTCTCAGACCAGTGCTTGTTTAAACGTGTAAAGAAAGAAAAAAAGCAGTTTTGTGTTCAGAAAAAACAATATGTTTTACGCTATAAGCTTTAAACAATTTAAATAAACAAATTTGCGTACGTTCATTTTGTAACTGGGCTAAGCTATCCATTTAGTTCAGACAAAAAACACAGACCGAAAGCCTGCAAGTGTGTGAAACATCACATGTTTTCACCAGTTGGAAACGAAACAAGAACAGGATACTTTAGTGCTTTAAGCTGCGTCGTAAAGATTGTAATCTGTTGCCTGGCAGCATCTGTGAGATGCAAATCAACTAACAGCAGGAAGCTAAGCTCCGGAAAAAAAAATGGAAGTCACTGCTGAAGTAAGGGGTAAATACACAACTCCCCCTTCGCATACGTTTAAATGCACGGAAAATGCTATTACTTTGTAGTCGTCAAGATAAATACAAATTTCATGTTTGCCTATATTTTACAAAGAGAACGGACCCAGGAAACTCCGTCAAAAGCCGTAAAATACATCACCAAAAAAAGATGTACATTAAAACATTAGCTTTACTTAAAATACTGTTGGCCAGGCCCCTTACCCCTATGCGTCTTAGTGGCACTGCGCCTGCTGCACCACTAATGCATACATGTAAATCGTCAGTGTGAACTATGCTCATGCTGTTAATAGGATCTCAGCTAATATTACAAGGAACAATTTAATAACCGCCCCAGCAATGGATGAGTGACTGAGGGAATTCAAGAATAAATCAGTGGTTTGATGCATAAGTGCCAAAAGGAGTGACAGAGTGCATGTATGCGGAGTACAACAGTGACTGAAGAGGCATTTTAAGATACGAGCCAGACTTTTGTAATTTGCAATGCTTGCTGTTCTTTGTATACTGCAAAGCATTATGCCACCTAGGTTTGTGACAGTAGTGTAGAAGAGCCCAGAGAAAGTCTGACAATTGCCATGTTGGTGCTTATCCATTGTAAAGGCAGATTTACAGAGGTATGGTGCGGAGTGTGTGAGCGGCCTAGCAGACATGACACGGAGTGGTCAAGAATAAACAAGCACTGGCGTTGCCAATAGGTCTCGCAGTAGGAAAGTTGGAGCTTTTGTAAATGACAAAGCCCTTAATGTTTTTAAAATGAAAACAAAAATAAAAGGCATGGTTATTTGCAATTGTAATAGCTCCAACTTTCCTACTGCGAGACCTATTGGCAACGCCAGTGCTTGTTTCAACATGGATTGCGGGAGTCTGTGAAGTGTGATCGATGCATGGAGGGGGAGGCGGGGTTCCTGCATGTGGAATGGCTTTTCCTTAGTATCATGGCGCTGGGAGAAGGTTTTTTCAATAATGAGCGAGGTTACTTGACAGACTCTAGTTCCCAGCTCACTGATCGCACTGTTGGGGTTTGATTAGGGAATAGCACTGAGCTGCAGGAAATTGGTGGCGTTGAGATTGTTACTTGCCAAGCGTAGAGTAGCCATGCGTTGGGCAAAGGGTCCAACACTACTCATCACAGATTGGAATGCAGATATGCTTTATTGTAACACCCAATCAGACTCATACAATGAGCTTCTCCCGCAGCAGTGCCATCCCAAAGGGTTTTTGGGATTATACCAGCAATATTTGATTGGGAAGGAGATAGGTGAGCCGGAAGGAGGAAGTGTGAGACTGGTCATTTCAGGGAATTCATATTGTTGATACCTTTTTCATACCACCCTTGATTTATTGAATGTTGGCCGGTACGACCGGAAGACCTTGAACACTGTGAGCCCTGGCCTTGTGCTTATTAGGTTGTTCACTCCCATGCAAAAGAACATGCATCGTATGTGTTCAGTATGGTGTAGCTAACTCACGTCCAGGAGAAGTAGTTGCATGTCCAGATGTGAAGTACATGTCTAGTCCTGTTAAATGTTCTTTTTGTGTATGCGATTCTATTTACTGTAAGCCAGCTATAATGGAACACTTGCTGTGATGTAACTGATTTTGATTTGTAAAATGCAATAAAGAAAATAAAAAAGTATTCATCACTAAAAGTGTTACCAAATGTAAGTAGCTTGCTGTTCTTAGTGTGTGGACTTTGTGCCTCGTCATTCTTGCCAACGGGCATTTCGCCACCTGCACTGCGGCACCTAATAAACGGCACTGCTATTGTAGGTGGTAACATGCCAGTCAGCAGGCTGGGAAGGGTAACGGAGGCACATGGGGAAGAAAATAAAGCAGCAATCACCACGGCACGAACACCGGTGTCAAGAGTGAGTCTATGTTTGCCCCGCAATGAAATGTCCTCCAATTGTTCTTATTGTTTTGGTCTAGGCAGACAATATAGCACTCTTTAGAACATAGACTGAATTTATGCATGAACGAAGGCGTGCTAAGATCAGATTTCTGATGCTTACTATTTCTTCTAACATGTAAGTGGTAATAAGGTAAATGTTTTATTAACAATAATATACACTACTTTATTATTGTAAAAATCCAAAAAGTTGCTTTTTGAACCTGATAAATAAATCTGACACTGTAAAGTTGGTTTTGTATTCGCACTCCATTCTGTCAGCAGTACAAATGTTTACTCTGCTTCAGTCAGAGGCTTCTTTTTACCCTAATGCAAAACTAGAAGTAAATCATATTGTCCGTGTCTAGGTGGCCAGCTACCTTGGTTATAAAAAACACATTCTTCTAATCGCTGTTGCTTGGGATAATATAAACTGCAATACAAAAAATACAGTTATTAAAGGATGCCCTATTGTCCATTCTGCTGAAGGGACACCATGATGAACATTACCTAAAGTTAGTCATATATTTACATTCCAACACATTCTGCTTGTCCTTGTTTCAGCCTTGTGAAGGGATGAGGTTTGAAATTAAGATCTAAACCAACGTTTTTCAATGAGAGCTGGATTACTGGCCAGTGTGTGGTGGGTCCATACCCACAAATAACTAACACCGTTACCTTCTGCTTTGTGTTTGTCCTGTCTGGGTGTCTAAAACTTGAATTCTGTTCAGCAGCAATGTTGGCGGCGGTGATAGTGGTACTCTCCAAACTGGGAAAAGATAGGCAGGAATTGTGCTCGTACCGTCCGGTATCCCTGCTCAACGTAGATTTTAAAATATTCACGGGAATACTCGCCACACGATTAGGCCCACATGTGCCAACTTTAATGGAACCCGACCAAGCAGGATTTATACAGGCTCGACAATGCGAAGACAACCCAAAGAGGATACTCCAACTCATGGACAATGCCCACCAAACACTAATGGATGCGCTTCTGTTGACGGTAGAAGCCGAAAAAGCGTTCGACCAGGAAGATTGGAGATTTTTGGCACACACAATGTCAAGATTTGGGCAGGGCGATAGAGGCCGGTAATGGATGAGCTGCTGCTATGGAAGGCCCACAGCTTCCCTTAGAGTTAATGGCGTCTCTTCACGACCCTTCGATATTCAAAGGGGAACTAGTTTGGGCTGCCCGTTAGGGCTGCCCATTGTCCCCGCTATTGTTTGCTTTATACATCGAACGCCTGGCACAGAGAATACGGGACAACCCCGACATTAGAGGGATACCATTTGGAGGAGAATCACACCCCGTCATTTTACACGCGGACAATGTGATTGCAGCATTGACGGAACCAAGGGACTCACTCTCCGCCTTTTTCACCTGACCTTGATCCTGCTCTCCCCTAGGACATGTACTCTTCGAACTTTCCCTCGACCGCAGAGACCCTGCTATTTGACCGATGCCTGGGGGAGCTACCTGTTAGCTGAAGAGGAGATGGGCTGTGGATCCCCCTCTGCCATCACCTACCCAGCCGGACATTGGCAGACGTTCTTTCGTCTCTGTCGTATCTCCCTCCTACCCCCTCATCCTACCCCCTCCACGCTCCCTTCTTCTTGACTTCTATCCCTTTAATGTTTTTCTGTTGAGACCTAGCTTTTTGATCGATGCCCGGTGGAGCTACCTGATAGCTGAAGAGGAGATGGGCTGCCGATTCCCCCTCTGCCGTCACCTACCCAGCCGGACCTTGGGCAGACCTTCCCTTTGTCTCTCCATTAAATCTTTACCCTACCCCTTTCTCCCCTACCCTTCTCACTCCATTCTATTTTTCTTCTATGCTCCTTAAATGTTTTTACTGGTATCATTGGTAATATGTAACTGATATAAGTTTGCAACTATGTGGAACCTTATGTAAAGCGCTCTGATACCTTCTGGTCTAGCCAGCGCTATATAAAACTCTTTAAATAAAATAAATTCCTGGGGCTTTTTAAAGTCTCCTGCTAGCCAGCAGTCGAATCCCAATTACTAGTTTTCCAGGCCAAGCCAGCAAAGTTCACATGAAGTTGTTAATTTACAGGCTGGCTCACCACAGCTGCCCGTATTAGATACAATATTTGTCCAATTGGATCTTTCTCTTTCAGGTACCAGCCTGCTTCTCCTGACCAATAGGCTCCAGTGTGGGGCTAGGTACACTGGTGTTGGGCTTGAGGTGAGCTCTGGAGCATCATCCCGTCAGGGCGCACATAGCTTTCTGGACCATGGATACCCATGCCACAGGGGCATTGAAACTAGTATATATTTAAGCATGGTTACCAAGTCCATCCTGAGCTGAGACTGCTGCTCTGTTATCTGGGCCGACTCAGCAATGATGGGGAAATACTATGTTGCTGTATGCATTTGAGCACCACCTGCCCTGGCTCTGTCACCCTGAGCACAACTTTTACCTCTGTTCCTCTTGTGAGGTTTTTGTGCATGCCTGCAATGCCCTGAAAGAGGCAGTCCCTTGCCCAGCGAAGTGTTTCCGCTTCTCTCCCTGCTCCCTCACCTGCTCCCTTCCCCAAGGGCAACTACCCATTTAGAGTAAGTTCCTATGGTTTATACTCCCGTGACAGGCGCGTGCCCTCGAGTATTTGCTGCCTTAATATATTTACATTTCAGTGTGAGTCTTATTTCATTGTCAGGTCAAAGGTTCAGTGATGTTTTTACCCGTTAAGTGATGTAATTTAGTTGATTTCCTACGGAAGCCTACTTCTTTTTAGGTCTCGCCTGTCGATGCGCATGCGCATCGAGCAAGCGAGACTATAGGGGCTCATCCAGACTTTATCTAACTTGCAAGGAATCGTGGCGATTCCTTGCAGTGCCCGTGACTTTTAAGCTCAATGCGCATGTGCATTGAGCTTAAAAGCGCGTGCACAGCCGCCCGCATTCCTCCGACACCTTTGAAGTGAAGCTTAGCTTCACTTCAAAGGCCCGGCTTGTTCACACCCACATGCCGCTCTGCCCCGCTCCGCCCCCTCCCCTGAGTCATCCTGCCTGCCCCTTCCCGCCGTGTCTTTCACTTGTTTGTAAAGATCAGCCCTGCTCATATCATAGATTACACACACGCAATTCCACAAGCATAGTTTTCCATGAACTTTAATTTGATAAGGATTGCAGAGGGTGTAATCTTTATTAAAACTCATATAACACATCTGAAGGCACGCAGCGTTGCAAAACCTCACTCAGCTGGTAAATCAGCATATTAGTTGGATTTTTTCTGCTTTGCGGGGTTATTGCTTAATGGAGCGTCCACCTTTTGTATGTGCCTAGGTTCTTCCGGAAGCCTCTGCGCCGTTCAGTGAGTACTTGGCATGCCCGCGCAGCTTTTGCTTTGAGTTGTAGGTTTTGCAAAAGGAGCTGGTAGCACTGGGTGCTTGTATCTCATTGCGTGTCTACACCAGGCTGAGCGCAATTTACTGGCAATCTTTCCGGGCTGGGCTGCACACCTTTGCCGCAGGTCTACGCTTGCCTCTGTGCTGTTCTCTATGGGTTAGCACTGGACTCGGCCACTCCTGGAAATGTGACAGTCCTGCATCTTTGTAGCCACTGTATCCTATAATGCTACAGGGAACAGCTTCATGCCCACCCACACCGCTCTGTGTGCTTCTCTTAAAACAATCTGCATCCCTCTGTTATAGGGAGCGGCACGAGCCACCGCATAGAAGAGAAAGTCAGTGGGTTTTAAGTAATATTTGGTATTTCATATAATATGTGCAACCCTCTGCTCTTCGTAATCTTCGGGGAATAGGCAGGTGTATAATTGGCAGTAATCTCCAGAATACGCAACCCCTGACCTTCGGTCGTCTTCGGAAAATAAACTCCTCCCTCGCCTGACCAGCTAGAAGCAGCAGATCTCTGAGATTAGTTACTTGTCGAGCATTATCGTTCTTATCTTTAGCATTTTTTATGCTTTTTTGACTCTTTTAATTCCCGTTTCTAAATCCTTTAAACACAACATTACGAATATGTATATACTGTTGGATGACGGCGTAAGAAATGCGGAAATTGCAAGCAATACCCAGCACCGTCAGAATCTCAGCACATACGCGTACAAAGGCGCACACTCGCCTACAAACTGCACACAGCTGCACGCGTACACCAGCTGCATGCTCACCCCTCAAGGTACTCACAGCACATATTCAACCTTCGCCCTCATCCATCCATTCATACAAGGTGGACGCATGAATACATACTTCCAGGCACACTCCTGGAAGATGCATAGATGCGTGTGCACCCACTCTGGCTTCCTCTGCCAGCCCCGCCTCCCTCGGCATCCTTCCTCCCAATCTCTGGCTCCCTCCATCCTCTCACCTCACTGTGCCCTTTCCCTCCCCAGCCCCTCCTCTCTGCCGTTTTGATGTTCTCCGTGAGCCGCATGGCCTCTGAGAACATCAAAGCAGCCGCCAAATGCTGATCATTTGTCACCCCCTCCCTTCCTACTGGCATTCCCCCCTCCCTTCTCGCCCAGTCCTTGCTTTCTGTCCTCTTTCCACTCAATTTATTTTTCCTCTCACTCCATTCTCGCTTGTTCATAAAGGGTACTCTGCCAATGGACTTTCCATCGAATCCTTAGAGAGTCGTGAGTGCAGACCTCATGTGCCTTAATATTGGGAAGTTCCGAGACTATACGTGCTTTGTTTCAGAACGCTGATACGCCTTCTTTTTAAGTCATCAAAAAACTCTTGCACCATTTGTTGGGCACAGCGTATATAGTACTGCAAAGTATTATTATTTTAAAAACGCAGTCTCATCAGAAGTCTCAAATGAAAAGTTCCCTCCCCTGTCACCAAATGGTAATTCTCTCAATTGTAATCTACTTCGTGTTTATGTCGGGAAAGTTTAGCGACAGCAGTGAAGCTGAGGTGGAATTCTGAGATAAACCATCATTCGGGTCAAGTGAGCCGGTGTATTAAGCTAAGGTATCCTTACATTCAACCACTTCCTGCACAAGCGACACATTACCCATGAGGTCAGAGCAAACAACGTCTGCTTTTTTTTCACCCTCTGTTTGCAGTCACTTACAGAAAACTAAAGCTGCATTCCTTGTGTCCAAAATGTGCTTTGCGCTTCTCCCTTCATTACGAGTGAGACCATTTCAAGAAGATAATAACAATTGGCTTAATATGCATATGTTTTTCATCTGTAGGGGAGGTGTAGCTGTGCTCTGCTTTCGATGCTGTTTCTGTAGGCACCGTTGTTGAGACGAGAAGTGTTTTATATGCGTGCATGATAATGCAGGGCCTTTTATAACGACCAAGATTCCAGAGTCGCATTGTTCTTACTAATTCATTTTTTACAGCAATTTGCTGACGTACTGCCACTTGTAAGTAAGTTAAGCAACTAGAGACCTACAAAAACACAGAAAACAGAAGCAGAAATGTAGTCGGCACACTAAATTATGCGCCTTGGTCGTATAAACTTGCTTATCTAGTCTATGCAACCTATGCTACCTGGAGGAAACTCCTGGTTTGCAAAGATGTATAGAGAGGCGCTATAGTGACAAGTGAATTCTAGCCTGTCCATGCCCTAACTACTGCTTTAACTTAAATACAATATTCTCTAGCACATTGGTTGTCCAACAGTTCGTATATGTTCTGATTATCCGTAATGGATATATACATAGAGGGTTTATACTGGCTAACTGTGCATTGCAGTCTGTTAATGCCATTAAGGTATTGATATGACGTAAGAAACAATCTGACGAGGTAAACAATGAGGCCTACGAAAGTGGTGTGTAAATATCACTAGAGGCCTAAGATGGCATTCATGGACGATAACACAGCCTTATATATTATTAGTAAGACATGTAAAAAAATATGGGATGAAGTATGGACTACAGTATAAGGATATTGCAAATCGCCAAGGAATTCCCTCATTACAAAGAGGAACTTGGGCTAAAGCAGTGCTCTTTCTGAAAAGTCACAACCCAAACCCTATTTTAAATCCTCATTGCCATGCTCTTCTTTATAAAGAGACACCACTGCAGCATATAAATAAGTATAAAATGTATGCTGTGAAAATAAAGCCAGTCTTTAGCATTGGCTACAGGAAACAAAAATGCTAAAGATTTACAAAAAAAACCCATAAACAATTCTAAAAGCACTAACTCTAATGCTGCGAGACCTATTGCATTTTCAATGCTTGTTAGTCTTGGAATTTTTAGCAAGTGTGATCCTTTGCAGATGCTTTCAAAGAAACAATTCCCAATTAGCATTTGTAGAGATTTCTCTACTCTTTTCACAGCACCTCCACCACTGTGAATCTGGTAAGCCAAGTCCAATAACGTCACTCTTCCTTTCCCTACTTCTGCAAACTTGGAGGAGTGCACCCATCTTTCACCCTATTCTAAACTTAAGGCATTCTTCCTGCAGTCCACTCATTGTGGCATTAAACCTAGCAATATTCAGTCAGAGGATTTGTTGAGTGATTAGGCAGCAGCGTATGCCTACCTGCCAGTAACAGATGGCATGTTAGGGTATGGTAGGAGGAACTCTTCAGCCGGCCATTTTCATGCCTCCCTACATCCATCAGGTGATGTCACAAGCACAGCTCTTCAAATATGTCAGCTTACCTTTCAATCACTTTTTTGACTGTCTCAGTGTTTTTTATTCTTTACAGCACTCTGTTGTCTTCTGGCTAGGGTCACTTTATACAAATACCACATAGGTGCATACACACATGTGGTACATTTAAAGCCTTGTCTTGGTACCTTGAAGATCTGGTCTAGCTCATTATCCTTACATTCTGTCCGCCCATGCCAGCAGTTTATTCTTCTGCCACTGCACTTAATATTTATGTGCTCCGAAGTGTCGGTTGACTCCACATTGAAAACATTAAGAAAAAGCACCACATAAAGCAGTTTAGTCCTGTCTCCCTTTTAAGATATCCCAGTAGCTTTGTTAGTGCACTGCATCTTAACTCTGGCACATTTGCTAATATGTTGACATGTATGAGTCAAAGTATATTGTTACGTATTTATGTGGCTATGTTGTAAGTTGAAACACATTAAGAGCTACTATATTGCAGGTAATACTTTAATATACATAAAGTAATGTTATAGTTTGGTGAATTTGTCAATGAGAACATCAACATTTTGAACTGTAAAAAAACACAGAAATTCACCAGTTTTATTTAGCAGAGCTAACTATCACTTGGACCCTGCCATGCGCTGCTTGTGCCCTCTCATATGACATTACTCATGACCGGTTCTATGACATCATTTATGACATCACTGATGACCTCTCAAATGACATTTATGACATGACTGATGGCATCATCCAATGAGTGTGTTGGATTGTTTTATAGTTTACATAGTGGTGAGTAACCATCATACTTTTCTATCTAAATTTGTATAGCCTGTGTCCACTTAATATGTATAAGTGTTTACAAAACACATGTGCTCCTAATGCACCATAGGTGTGCAGTTGTATTAAACACATTCTATGCCTTTGTATTGAAGACTAACTCTGTGTGTAGGTGACAATTTACTTGTGTTCGTTATATTCCACACAAGTTTTTTGTTACTGCAGAAAAAGTTTCCAGCAGGGTACAGGTGCTACATATTCAGTATTGTAAGCAGCCTTGATTTATTGGGCAGAATTGTCTCAGCATGACAATTGCTATCCGAAAGAGAACGTAGTTATAGATTCCTTACCTTAGAATTACACCCAGGCGTCAGACTGGATCCGGAGACATTTTTCTGTAGCAGTACCTCTGAGCATCGGTAGGTGGTGTCGGTTGACTCTGCGTTCCTCGTCGGCGTCGTGGTTGCCGGGATGACGTTGCGGTGTCTATTTAACGCCGCACCCGCGAGTTGACTTCAGTTCTTTCTTTTTCCACACCAGCCAGTGCAGATCCGGAGAGAGCGCGCCCATTAGTCATTTAACTAAACCTTTTTTGACTTTTGTCAATGTTTTTTTTGAGTCTTCGACTCCTGGTAGCATAAGGGATGTGTTTACAAAAAAGGGGGTGAAAAGAACCCTATGTTTCAGGGGAAGGCGAAGTCACCACTCTACGAGGGGAGTGGTAGGTCCAGCCACAGTGTTCGCCCAAAGTATCAGTATCAAGGAAGGTACTGGACTGTTCCTAATAAAAGGGAGTGTTCGGTCCGCTCAGTTGTTTGGATGTCGTAGGAACCAAGTGGAGACCTACGGATTGGCATCCATTTAATTGGATGTAATGGCCTCACACACCCTTGCAGGTGTCATGCTTCATCATCGCCAATGTTCCTCGTTGGGTCGGCAGTGCAATACCCAACGGGCGACACCTCTAAGAGGGTCTCTTTGGCGGACATCTTCTTTCCAACTGCCGTATGGGTGAAGTGCGAGTATGGGGCCAAGGTGGTGTAGACGTGACAGTGAGTTAAAATGGGGCTAAGGGTGCCAAGATCAGGTTTATTCTGGGGGTCCCTTGCTTCAATTAAAAGAGAACTAGACTGTGCTCGAAAGGAGGTTATGTTCCCTTGTGCGAGACTAGGCTAGTGTGTGTAGGACTGGGTCGACATGTTTCTCGCTATTGTACACTGACTAGCGATTCATCAGGACCAATGTCGGAATAAGATTTATTGAGAAAACTGTCTACAAAGTATATTTTCCTCGGTATCAGGTATTGAATACTGATTAACAAATGGAAAATGACGGTGTACCTGTGTTGCGCTGTGTCTGCCTAGGCTGGGAGACAAAAGAAAGCAAATCACAACAGGTTACACTCCACAATCAATAGTGCGTGACCTAGTACACTCAGTGTAACATGCCAGTGAGGGTGTCACCAGCATGTGAGTTAAAAACAAGACGTGTCATCCATAGTGAGCACAGTGAGTAGCATGCCCCTGTGGGAAAACACAATTTAAAAACAATGTTAACAGCAGTATTCTCGTGGTATCATTAGATTATTAACACTCACCTAGCTGGTCAGTGGTGAGCTACAACAACAGCACCCGGCGGGTAGTACATCGGGTTACAACCTCTTTATTTTCAGGCTGGATATGGCAAACAAGGGGTATTGTGAACCTATATATTCACTTAACTGTCTTCTGTACAAGTGCTCACAATAGACTAGTGGGCAAACATTGTGATCGTGTTGAGATGTTTTTGTAAGGTAGCATCAATAGTAAACTACCACAACTCCGTACAAGCGGCAGAAGCCGCGGGTCACTCAGTTATTAAAAACCCTTTTGCTATTCGGGGTGAGGCCGGGAATTGTGGCAGCAAGAAGAGTGGTTGCCGGCTGATACAAACAATGCCACACGTAGTTATAAGCGGCGAAATGCCGCTTGATCACTCATTCATTTGCACACATACGCGGAGTGGTTAGCGGCTGGTGTATAGACTGTCGCTCGTGGTTGCAAGTAGCAAAATGCCGCGGGTCACTCATCCATTTAGAACAGTACAGGGAGTGGTGCCAGTTGATATAAAACATGCCACTCGTGGTTATAAGCGGCCACATGCCGCAGGTTTCTCATTCTTTCGAAAAAGCCCCTTTGTTCTTAGGTGTGAGGCACAGTATTGAGGCAGTAAGAGGAGTGGTTAGTGGCTAATGCGGTAAATCCCGCTGACACACCCCATCGTTGTTACTCAAAATACGGGCGGAAGGATGATGCGTGAAACACTGGTACGACTCATTATGCCCCGTTAATCTCAAAAGCCTGCCACTCACCCTCTGTTCTTAGCCATACATCCCTCTCTCTCGTCATAAACATGCAACAAGTCATACTGCTAGGACATGGAACGGCTGCAGGCTGTACAGGTTCCGCCCGCAGGTCCCAGTCGCAGGTATGCGGGTCAAACACTTACTTTGAAAATCCCATGGCTCCGTGGATAGACCTACCCCTCGCCGCCAGGTCCGGAAAGGTAATCCGGTGTCCTGGCGGCCATCTTCTTATGGGCGTGTCGTAACAGTCACCTGGTCTTGGGCGGGGTTAGTGTAGGTGCACAGTAAGGTCGTATTTGGATAAGGCTTGCAAGGTGGCGGCCATCTCTAAGTGGTGATTTAGAGGAATTTAAATGCGTGTGCAAATCCCAATAAGGTCTATCGGTAGAGCCCTGGTTTGGCATTAGGGTATAGTATCATTTGTATAATATTAGTTCCTTCCAATGAGCAAAATGCGTGTTACTTATTACCATTATATAAATGAATAACCCGGATGTTCGAGGGGTCAGTTAATACGTCACGGCTCACACGGTGGCGGCCATTACTTAGTGGTTATTTCGATGTTTACCTCAGTCTAGTCAAGGCATAGAAAGCTGTCGCTAGAGCCCTAGCTAAGCGATCTAATTCTACGGTTAAAGGGACTAAGTGAATGTTATTACATAGGTATTCCCCATTGTGAGGGGGGAAAAAGAAGGGTTGGAGGTGGTGGGGGTAGTGGTTGATGGTTAGTTTTAGTTGATGCCGTCCGGCTGCATAATTGTTCAGGTTAACTCGTAATTGAAGCAAGGGACCCCCAGAATAAACCTGATCTTGGCACCCTTAGCCTCATTTTAACTCACTGTAACGTCTACACCAGCTTGGCCCCATACTCGCACTTCACCCATACGGCAGTTGGAAAGAAGATCTCTGCCAAAAAGCCCCTCTTAGAGGTGTCGCCCGTTGGGTATTGCACCGCCGACCCAACGAGGAGCATTGCCGATGATGAAGCATGACACCTGCAAGGGTGTGTGAGGCCACTACATCCAACTAAATGGATGCCCATCCGTAGGTCTCCACTTGGTTCCTACGACATCCAAACAACTGAGCGGACCGAACACTCCCTTTTATTAGGAACAGCCCAGTACCTTCTTTGATACTGAGCATAAGGGATGTCCCATCATTCGACCGGCTTCAAGCCCTGTGACTCCTGTCACACGTTGGTGTCAGTCACAGATCCACACCTCTTGTGCCTTTGGTGCCTGGAGCGCGAACACTATCTGAAGTCGTGCTCCTACTGCTGGGCCATGAACCCGAAGTCTTTGCGGGAGCAATCCTGAAATCTTTTACAGGCCCGGCAGTCCGCTCCGCGCCACTCAAGATCCCTGTTGAGAGGAAGGTTGCAGGACCGGTTGCGAAATCATCACCATTGCTCTTCGAAGTCTTCGTACTCCTCCAGTAAGTCGAAGCACAAAAAGAAGTTGAAGAAGCATCATCGCTCTTTGCCTTCTCCCCATCAGTCAGCCGACACGATGTGGGACCCAGAGCGTCGTCGCTCTCCAGCTCCATCTTCAGTGCCTACTGGGACGGCTCCGCTCTTCCTTCCTTTTCCCGGAGCTGGAGCGTCTCCTGCCCAACTTCGTGCATTTTATGAAGTACTCCATAGCATTTTTGGGTAGCCTGACTCTGCTCGTGCGCCTTCGGGCCCTGCGAACTTGGTTGGGGGCCCTAGGCCTTCGATACCGGTGGCTCAGGCCTCTGCACTAGAGGGTCCCCATGGATCCATGCCTGAATCCGGATCGGCACCGGTCGACCTCACGGTACCATCCCTGGCGCCGATTCCAGTGGTGACACCCCAACACCGGTTGTACCCCCAACGGGTGTCGACCCCAGCCTCACCTCCTTGGACACGGTGCCAGACTGATGTTGGTACCAGCTCTGGAGGGTAATTTTGGACCGATGTTCATCACTGGCATTCCCTACCGCCCTGAGTAGCAGCCACAGGAGGGTGAGGAAGAGTGTGAGGGGTTCGTTTAGCAGACCGACTTGAGGAGCCAGACTGGCGAGAGGAGTTGGGCGATGCCAGTGGTCTGGTTACTTCCCCAGACCTTGGTATGCTTTCACCCTCTACCGTGGCTATGGAGGAAGGAGCTTCCTACGCTGTGGTGTTGTGTAGGGCGGATAAGGCCTTCGGCCTTGAGCTTCCTGCAGTGGCTGTCAGGAATAACCTCCTGACTGAGGTGCTTCGGCCGGCAGCAGCCTCTTCGGAGCCCCTGCTGCCTTTTAATGAGGCTCTCACTGACATCCTTCTGGGCACTTGGTCCTAGCACAGCCTGTACCACTTCTACCCAGAGTGCTGAAGATCAAGCACAACCGGGCCCAAGTAATTCTTGTGGCTCCGGACTGGGCCCAAAGAGTCTGGTACCCTGGAGCTCTTGCGCATGGCCATCGATCCTCTGATCAGACTGCCTCTGCGGGAGGATCTTCTGTCGCAGCACAGTCTCCACCTCCTTGTGTGAAGATTGAGCGTCAGCAGTTGACAGCTTTTGACCTTCCTCCTGAAGTCTGTAATGTCATCTTGGCAGCCAGGTGTTCCTCCACTAAAATGGTATCCGCCTGTAGGTGGAACACATTTGTGGCATGGTGCACAGCAAAGGTTGTGGATCCCCTTTATGCCCCTCTTTCAGAGGTTCTTCTCTTCATTCTTTCTTTGGCCCAGGAGGGTTCTGCTCTGGGCCCACTTAAAGGCTATCTTTAGGCCTTTTTTCGTCTTCCTGATCAGCATTCTCTTTTTAAGTCCCCAATCGTTAACAGATTCCTGAAGGACATTACTCATCTCTTTCATCCTTCTCCTTTCGTAATGCCTCAGTGGGACTCGAGTCTTGTCCTCACTTATCTTATGTGTGCTCCCCTTGAGTCATTACATAATTGTCCTCTTCGTCTTCTTACTTTAAAGACTGCCTTCCTGCTTACCATCACATCTGCACGCAGGGGAGTGATCTTCAGGCTCTTTCTTTCAAACCTCCCTTTCTTGCTGTCCATCCGGGCAAAGTGGCCAATCGAAATAGGCCTTCTCTTCTGCCCAAAGTGGTTACCTCCTTCCACATAGGCCAGACCATCACATTTCCCACCTTCTTCGTGCCTCCGCACCCTTCCAAAGAGGAGGAGAGACTCCACTGTCTGGACCCAAAACGTGAGTTGTCGTTCTACCTGGACCACACTAAAGACTTCAGAGTGGACAATCAACTCTTCGTGGGTTTTGTGGGTGCCAAGAAAGGTCGGGCAGTGCACAAACGTTGGGTCGTCCTATGCATCAAGATCTGTTATTCTTTGAGTGAAAGAGGAACCTCCAGTACGACTGCACGCCCATTCTACCTGGTTGACGAGAGCCACTACTGCTTGAGACGTGGAGTTCCATTGGTTGACATCTTCCAGGCAGCCACGTGGGCTTCCCTGCACACGTTCACAAAACATTACTGTCTGGAGAGCCAAGTCCGGAAAGATGGCTTTTTCGACCATTCTGTTCTCCAGGACTTCGTGGTATGAACTTATTTTGCAGTCCCACCTTGGCAATGCTGTGGTATCTATTCTAAGTTATGGAATCTATAACTACACTCTCTTTCAGATGAACAAGTTACTTACCTTCGGTAACGATGTATCAGTAAGAGACATTAGTAGTTATAGATTCCTTACCGCCCCAACCATCCTCCCCGTTCTGCAAACTGACTTCTAGGGATAGGAACTCCCTTCCAGGGCCCTAGTTATGTGCACCAGTGGTCAGTGTCTTGCATGGCTCTGCGCTTCTGGCATGGAAAGTCGTGTCAGAACTGACGTCAGCACGCTGGGGCTGCGTCTAAATAGACACCCCAACGTCATCCCTGTGACCACGAAGCTGAAGACCAACGCAGAATTGACTGACGCCACCTACTGACAAACAGGGGTACTGCTAAGAAAAAAAATCTCTGGATCCAGTCTGACGCCTGGGGGTAATTCTAAACTAAGGAATCAAGAACTACTAATGTCTCTTACAGATACATCATTACTGAAGGTAAGTAACTTGTTCATTTAGCATAGAAGACTCTGCGTAACCCTGGTACATGTGCTTGTGTTGCTTAAGAAGACAGAATACATGTAAAGATTTCACCACAGTATAAAGACTGCTGGGAGTATGATCCTTAGCACCTTCAGACCTTGGTTATTTTAAGTGAATAGTCGCTCTTTGGACAAGTTTTGCATAGAATGTACATAGTTCTTAGTAGATACTTTTTAATGATCTGTGGTGTATTTCTCATGAAAAGTTTCAGTGTTCAAACAGTGTGGTACAGAGTAAACTCTCTCCATAGAGTAAACAATGTGCAACACTACCCACTTTTCTACTGATATCCATTTCATTTCTCATTGTAGGTTCACTGACTGTCAGGAGTTTGATACAACTAAAGACTGTCTGTAGTAGGGCATTAGATATGCAAGAGAGCGTGAGTATCTGGAGGAACTTTGCTTCCCCTTAACAGTTGTATACAGATTGAACACTGTGTGGAGGATAGGTTACCCCTTTATCTGTGCTTATTTGTCAACATTAACTCAGATACCCATGAAGTGTATGTTGTAGGGTTAATGTTGCAAATAACACAAGCTTGCTTTACCTATGGTGGTTGTAACCATGATAGCAGTAAAGACGCTTCATATTCTTCAGATCTATTGTGCACTTACTTTCATAACTAATGGTATACCCTTTATAGAGCAATGTGTATAAAAGCTGCTTGGATTGTGTCCTCAGTGATGCCATCAATTATGTCATTTGAGATTTCATCACTGATGTCATAAATTATGTCATAGAACATGTCATGAGTGATGTCATTTGTGAGATCATAAATAGTGAAGGGAGGGGCGCAAGTTACAGTTAGGGAACTATAACTGGTGAAATTTTGTGGTTTTCTTTTTAGTTCAAAATGTTGTCATTGACAAATTCATCTAACTATAACGTTACTTTAACCTTTCTTTTTTCAGGGAATTACTAAGGTTTAAAAAACAAAACAAAAAAAACCCATCTTTTTTATCACAGCCAACTATAATGTTATTTTTACCCTTGTGTTTTTTCAGCGAATTTCTAGAGGTTTTTTTTAACATAAAGTAACATTTTACTACCATAAGAAAAGCCAACCCCCCCCTCTCTCTTGGATGACGGTGTATGTAGTAAGCTGTGTGGAGGTACTGGCCTCTCCACAGAGACCTCTCTCTTGAATGACGGGTGTATGTAACAGGGTGTATGGGGAGGGAATTGCCTCTACTTTGAGACCTCCCTCTTTCTAATGACGGGTGTGCGTAGTAGTGAGTGTGGAGGAACTGGCCTCTCCTTTCTGACCTTTCTCTCAAATAATGGGTGTGCATTGTATTATGTGTGGATGTAATTGCCTCTACTTTGAGATCTCTCTTTCGGATAACGGTTATAAGTAGTAGGATGTATGGGGAGTGGTTAGCCTCTCCTTTGAGAACTCTCTCTGAGGTGACAGATGTGTGTAGTAGTGTGTGTGGAGGGACAGGCCTCTCTCTTCAGACCTTTCCCTCAGATGACAGATGTGCGTTGTAGGGGGACTGACCTCTCCACTGAGATCCCTCTATTGTATGATGGGTGTGCATAGTAGGGTGTGGGGAGAGACTTAACTCTCTGCTCAGAGATCTTCCTAACCTGATGGGCGTAAATAGTAGGTTTGAATAAACACCATCCCCTCGAACACTTCTTTCTACAGTGTGTCAGTGTGTATACCAGAGTGTATTAAACGATCACCTACTCCTTCCTACTTTTCACAATCCAGTGAGAATCTTGCAAGATAGTATCAATTGTTTCAGAAAAATTAACGTTGTATTAATCACAGTACTTAGAACTCACACACCTCCTCTCAATAATAAAGTGCACAATATTCATTCCTCCTAGTAAAGTGTATTCACAACTCATCTACCCCTTTTTAATAATCATGATCCAGCGAGAGTACAGCAAGATTATATTTGTTTAAACAATATAGATTTACTTTCAATTCAGTACTTAAAACTTACAGGCCTCCTCTCAAAATCTAGGGGTACTGGATGCCTTTCTGCATCCCCCTTATATAGCTTTTTTACTTAATCTCCACAACACCTGCAATTTTGCACAGTAAACAGTAATGGCGGTAATTTCATTTGTAAAACTCTAACAGCCAGCAAATCAGAGCCCTCGCGAGATTCTCAGGAGCCTCTTGCTCCCACAAGAGCGTGAAGGCACAGGAAAAACAGGCCTCTCGCCCAATCACAGGACTCTATTTTTGAAAACACGCTCAAGAGGGGCGCTCACCAGCTTAACCATCCAAATAGCTATTTTTTTCACCCTTAATATCAAAAAAACTATTGAACATATTTACAACAAATCACAAAAAGCCCAATCTGCGGACCAACATCTACATTCCTGATGAATTTGGTGGAATTCAGTTATGCAGTTTTTGCTGTAGCCCGTCTTAAAGAAGTCTATAGAAAATGCATGCCAATTTTGCGTTTTTGGGCCCCTCTTTTTTCTTGGCCCCCACTTGAGGGATCACCCTGAAACTTTCCAGGAAGGAGCTGAGGTGGATAAACATGTTTTTGGAACGTTTTGTGAAGATGCGTCAAATGGGTCCAAAGTAATTAGCAAGCCAAGAAACGCTCTTTCTGTTGAAAAGCAGTCCTAACTATAACAACCTAGTGGGCACACGAGAAGAAGTGGCCACTCCAGGCGAGGTAAGAATGAATTCATTTATTTACAGCGTATCAGTTCCCTAAGGCGTTTATGCTGAACCCAGCCTTTTTAAAGGTTCAGCATATAATAGATATGGAAGACATATTTCCTTAGTCTTTTTTTCATCTATATACTGTAGTTCATTTTGTAAAACATAATCATGATTGTACAATATACATGATAATTTAAAAAAGGTTTTTAACAATTTTTACTATTTTTATAAATATTTTCAAACTCATTTGCTGAAAACAGGTCTTCACACTCATTCACACATAGTTCAATATGTACAATGACTTGCACATGGAACCTAGAGGTCTAAATAGGCTAAATAATATCTTGGGCCAGTGCCGTAATTTAATGTCATCCGACTTGCATTTTTTATGATACTTGAAGATTTTCAGGAAGCCACCTCCTATCTGCTCAATTACTAATAGTCATTCCCTCATAATAATACTCAAAATATTCTAGAGATGAAATAAATAGGAATTATATATATATATATATATATATATATATATATATATATATATACATATACATATATATATATACATATACATATATATATATATATATATATATATACATATATATATACATATATATATATATATATATATATATATATATATATATATATATATATATATATATATATATATATATATATATATATATATATATATATATATATATTCCTATAAAGTGCCTCATGGTAAAACCACTTACAACGGAAAATCAAAATATACTAAAATTAGTTTCTTCAATATATTATGATCTATATAAAAAGGGTTTCTTCCTAGGGCATAAATACTGGGAAATATAGAGCCATTCATTTCATCAATAAATAAATCAACAATATCAAGAGAGAAAGTACAGAGGGTAAATTGATTAAATAACAAAGCCAAATTACTCCTTCTAATCCATCTAGTTTATATTAAAAGAGCAAGCTACTACTTTTGTGACACTAGGAGGTGGCATTTGTTAGTGGTCAGCCCAGATGCACTTCCAGCTCCTTGTCAGGAATCAGGCCACTTGTTCCGTAATGTGGAATAGAACATAGGTTCTCTGGTGTATGTCTTGTATAGAGCAAATCTCTCTTTTGAGAGACTCCCTTACTATGCTCCTAGTTACTGGGTGCAGCATTTGACCTCACTCTCTTGTTTAAATACGGCTTCATCGGAACAAGCCCTCGCTTGGCTTACTGTTCCAGACCGGTATCCACGCCCCCTTTTTTTTGATGCCTCATGATGTTCGTTTGATTCTAACCGCTGACTCAGGTTCTTTTGCAATTTTGTTTCCAGCCACCTGATGCGCGGTTCTTGCTACTTTGTTTCCCCCTGCTGGAACTATACACAACAGAGTATCCGCCAAACACCCTGAAACGCGAGCAGGTTTTAATTGTATTCCTCGTTTGCCTGCCTCTCATTCCGACTGCAGACAGTCTTCCCTACCTGGGGAGCCCAACGAAAACTCTCCTCTTTATTGAGACTCCCAATTCCTTTTGTTTAGTGCTGTGAGTGAGGCCACGATTACACAACACAGTCCTGAACCGGTAGCAGTTTATACCGGAGATTACTCTGGCTGTTGCCTTCTCCTATTCCACAATCCTTGGCATTTCGCTCTTTCCTATGCCTCCAGGTTTCCTCAGTGTCCCCACAGCTGCTCATTACCATTGTAGAAGTGGCTTGCTCTGACAACCGAAAAAAAAGCCTACTCCAGTCCTACTCTCCTTGGGACATTATATATATATATATATATATATATTACCTACTGGCGGTCGCCAGTAGGTAGTTATAGTTAGGATTGTTTTCCATAGGAAATCCGAAACATTCTATTGGGATTAACTCTGGCGCCGGTTGAGGAATTTGTGTGAAATTTTCCAAAATATTGGCCAGCTCCGCTGCGCTCCTTCCCTGAAAGTTTCGGGGGGATTCGTGAAGTGGGGGCTGAACGGAATCACGCCAAACTTGGAAAAATTGTAGGGACTGGTACGCAGATGTGCCTTTGCTATGTTTGCTGAAAATTGCTCCAGTGTTTTTTTTGAAAATTAACTTCAAAAACACATATATATCTATAAGCACTCTCCGAGCGCTCCCAGGTGCGCGTACCAGGGAGCACACCCGGCGCGCTACGGGAGTGCGCGAGCGGAAAGCTGATTGCCTGTCGGGTGTCTGTCAACATTCTAAACAGTCCGCAGAGTTCACCATCTTGTGTCTCGGTAGAATCGAGACACAAGAGGTGAAAAAAGAAAGGGGGATATAATTAAAAGGGGGCAGAGTAGACACCCCATGACTCCCTAGTTTTTCTGAGGCGGGCCTAGAAGGACCCTGAAGGGCAAAAAAAGTTTTGGTTTTTTAAAAAATTTTCGCGGGGTAAGCGCTGGCTGCGCTCATTGGTGTGCTCTCCGGTACGCGCACCCTGAGCGCACCACGGGGAAAAACAGTGTAAAAAAATAGAGTAAAAAAATAATGTAGAGTGTTTAGTGGTAAGTTAGCTCTGAAAAGAGCTGTTGTGTTAAGTGGGTGTTTTTTGTACCTACAAGTAGGTACCAATGCAGAGTCTTATATTCAAGAGGAAAACTCTATTCCCCTCATCTGTAAAATGAACACCATCTCTCCTATAGATGTCTTGCATGTTGTAACGCAAGTTGTTGTGGTAAATGGAACCCATACCATAGTCTCTCATGTAAGCAGAAACAGATTTATTTACATTTTTCCTTGCTTTCTCAATCTGTGGACAAAATTGGTTGGACCAGTTCCATTTTTGCCTTTGGCATATATTAGAGAATACCAAGGCAGTTTTTGGAAAAGGTGACATCAATTGCCCAAAGATGTCCTTTAAAAGCATTTCCAGACCTACCCCACTCAATGTGCCTAAATCATTTCCACCACAGCGCACAATTATAAGGTCAGGGTGTGGTAAATGCATAAAGGATTTTACCAATGGTATCAATTGGTGACTTCTCAATCCTCTTTGTCCAATCCATACAATGTCTACATTTGGTAAATCAAGGTTGTAAATACCTCTGTTAGTTGCATATTTTAGAGCCCAGTGGACATAGCTATGCCCCACAAACCAGACTTTTGTCATTTTGAAGATAGGTGTGTGAAGGTAGGTGTGCTTCTAGTCAGATGAGTTGTGGAAATGAAATGGCAGTTTGATTATGAAAAAAAAGTGTTTGAGAATCAGTGCAGATGAATAAGTAGATATGATTGGAGCTTTCTTAAAAATCTCCACTGAAAATTAGGCTGCATGTTTTTTTTTGTAAGAAGTCATTTCAAAGGTTGAGAAAAAGTCCTTTAAAGAAACATTGCATTTTATTAGCTAGTAGATTGAGAGGTCAAGCAGGCTTGATGGATTTTTTTGCAACATAGTAAAATGAACTTGTGAACTCTGTGTTGGTTTTAAAGGGAGTTACCATGGTTACTTGGTGAATGAGCACTGGAGGGATGGGTGAATGTTATGTGAGTCTTAAAGTCTTGAAATCTTCAACCAATTAAAATGTGTAGTTTGGTTTTGAATTTGGGGGGGAATAATTTTAATTGCCTATGTGCAAGAATATGGCTCTGAAATCAGAAAGAATCTGTGCCATTATTGAAAGGCTCTCAGTGAAGGAAGCATTGTTCAGAGATTCTGCTTAAGAATATCTGTTGACTGTGACTGACACTGTTTGACATCTTCCAAACCATTTTTAAAGGTGAGTAATGAATCTTTTAAAAAAGATAGAGAGTTTAAAGATTTTTTACAAGTATCATAGTGTGTGTCTCTGTGATTTAAGGAATGATATTTTTACCCTTTTCTATAATGTTAGCTGTGTGTTTATAAGGTAGTCTTTTTTATACATTGTTTTTTATGCTTGGATTCAATGCTGGTTTAGAAATTGTGTGATGGTTTCATTGGAGTTGTAAATATGGTCATTTTTTTAAGCACATTGTGCAACCTGTAGCATGGGTGGAAGGAGTGAATAACTGGAGAGGGATAGGAATAGCAGATAGAAACCCATATGAAATGGTGGGGAGATGCATAAACACACAGCTATGTCAAAGATTGTGCACGCAGCTTGTAAATATGCAGGCAGACAAAGCAATCTTTGACATAGCTGTGTGTTTATAAGGTAGACTCTCACAGTTATAAGATCTCTCACGGCATTTCATATTCTTGTCTGGGTGTATATTTACAAGCTGTGTGCACAATCTTTGACATAGCTGTGTGTTTATAAGGTAGACTCTCACAATGTTAACATCTTTCACATTACATAAGGTGAGGTCATGGGATTGTCCCATGTGAAAGGATGCATTGCTGGAAATTATTTTTTTTCTAAATTTTTTTACACTGTTTTTCACTGTGGTGCGCTTGAGGGCCTCATTTATGAGGCCATGCGTCACTTTTATGCCGCCGGTGTGTCACTTTTTGTGACACAGCAGTGATGTAAAAATTGCACCTTGTTGAGTTATATTTACAAAGTGACGCATTTAGGTAGATGCGTCACTTTGTAAAGCCCTGTGCCATATTATATGTGCGTCAGGTGTAATGTATGCAAAGGGGGCGTATTGACGCAAAGAAGGGTTGTACAAATGACGCAGTGAAATCTATGAGATTTCACTGCTTCACTTTTAGGACGCTTTTGTGTCAAAATTTTGCACCTGCCTCACAGCAGGTGTAAGACTGACGCAGGCCCTTTCACATAGAGCTTGCCCCATGTGAAAGGATGCATTGCTGGAAATTATTTTTTTAAATGGCATAAATTGAGATAGAATATACAAAAAAAAGAGACATATTTACAAGCTAAGTGCGCAATCTTTGACATAGCTGTGTATTTATAAGGTAGACTTCTTTATAAATTGTTTTTTATGCTTGGATTCAATGCTGGTTTAGAAATTGTGTGATGGTTTCATTGGAGTTGTAAATATGGTAATTTTTTTGAAAGCACATTGTGCAACCTGTAGCATGGGTGGAAGGAGTGAATGTCTGGAGAGGGATAGGAATAGCAGATAGAAACCCATATGAAATGGTGGGGAGATGCATAAACACACAGCTATGTCAAAGATTGTGCACGCAGCTTGTAAATATGCAGGCAGACAAAGCAATCTTTGACATAGCTGTGTGTTTATAAGGTAGACTCTCACAGTTATAAGATCTCTCACGGCATTTCATATTCTTGTCTGGGTGTATATTTACAAGCTGTGTACATAATCTTTGACATAGCTGTGTGTTTATAAGGTAGACTCTCACAATGTTAACATCTCTCATATTACATAAGGTAAGGTCATGGGATTGCCTCATGTGAAAGGATGCATTGCTGGAAATTATTATTTTTCTACAATTTTTTACACTGTTTTTCCCTGTGGTGCGCTTGAGGGCCTCATTTATGAGGCCATGCGTCACTTTTATGCCGCCGGTGCGTCACTTTTTGTGACACAGCAGTGGTGTAAAATATGCACTTTGTTGAGTTATATTTACAAAGTGATGCATCTAGGTAGATGTGTCACTTTGTAAAGCCCTGTGCCATATTATATGTGTGTCAGGTGTAATGTATGCAAAGGGGGCGTATTGACGCAAAGAAGGGTTATACAAATGACGCAGTGAAATCTATGAGATTTCACTGCGACACTTTTAGGACGCTGTTGTGTCAAAATTTTGCACCTGCCTCACAGCAGGTGTAAGACTGACGCAGGCCCTTTCACATAGAGCTTGCCCCATGTGGAAGGATGCATTGCTGGAAATTATTTTTTTAAATGGTATAAATTGAGATAGAATATACAAAAAAAGAGAAACATATTTACAATATGCGTGCGCAATCTTTGACATAGTTGTGTGTTTATGCATTTTCCCACCAATGCTGTGAGAGATGTTAACATTGTGAGAGTCTACCTTATATATATTAATATTGTGGACATGTGCGTAAGATCACACTGATGGGCTAATTAAGCTTCACTCACAGTGTGATCTTAGGCAGATTAGCAGGATGTTACATGTAATGAGAAATTAATGTTATGTGTTGCTTATATATAGGTGGCCTGTTTTTCGTCTGTAGAGAAAGTGAAATAATATGAGCAGAGACCCACATACTGCTTGCAGAGACAGACATGGTACATTATATCTAACATTCTGATCATGTGCCTAAGATCACACTGTGAGTGAAGCTTCATTCACCCATCACTGTGATCTTAAGCAGAGTCACACATACTGTTGGCAGAGACAGACATAGTACATTATATCTAACATTCTGATTATGTGCCTAAGATCACTCTGTGACTGAAGCTTGATTCACCTATTATTGTGATGTTAGGCAGAGTCACATATACTGTCGGCAGGGATAGACATGGTACATTATAACTAAAATTGTATTAATCTGTCTAAAATCACACTGTGAGTGAAGCTTGCTATAATGAACAACAAGAGTGCTAACATTTAGAATATATGGCAAATGTGTGACACATCTGAATGCCTTCTTGATGGAACTAAAGTAAACAAGCATTGAAAATACAATAGATTTGGGGTGATATTAGGCACATGTGCACCATATTACATGTAATCTACCATCTCTTTGTCTGCAAGCAGTATATATGTTTCTGCTGATATTATTTCAAATTATTTTCAGGCGAAAAACAGACAACCTATCTATAAACAAGACATAACATTAAATAATAAATAATATTTAACATTGTGGAAGCGGTTTGTAAGTATGCCAATGAAACCTTTACACTATTTCTGGACCAGCATTAATATCAAACATTGAAAATGTATGGCAAATGTGTGACACATCTGAATGTCTTGTTGATGGAACCTAAGTAAACAAGCATTGAAAATGCAATAGATTTGGTGTGATTTTAGGCACATGTCCATGATATTACATGTAATGTACCATCTCTGTCTGTGGAAGCAGTATGTGTGTCTCTGCACAAATTATTTCTCTGTATCTACAGGTCAAAAACAGGCCACCTATATATTAAGAAGATATAACATTAATTAGTAAATTATATCTAACATTGTGCAAGCGGTTTGTAAATATCCCAATGAAACCTTTACACTATCTTGGACCAGTATTAATGTCAAACATTCAGAATTTATGGCAAATGTGTGACACATCTGAATGCTTTCTTGATGGAATCAAACTAAACAAGCATTAAAAATGCAATATGTCTCGCCCTCGGTGTCACACATACTGTTGGCAGTGACAGACGTGGTACATTATATCTAAAAAATAATTAATCTGTCTAAGATTACACTGTGAGTGAAGCTTGAAATAATGAGCAACTAGAGTGCTAACATTCTAAATTTATGGCAAATGTGTGACACATCTGACTGCTTTCTTGATGGAAGCAAGGTAAACAAGCATTGAAAATACAATAGATTCGGTGTGATCTGAGGCACATGTGCACGATATTACATGTAAGCTACCATCTCTGTCTGTGCAAGCACTATGTGTGTCTCTGCACTAATTATTTCTCTGTATCTACAGGCCAAAAACAGACTACCTATATATAAACAAGACATAAAAATTAATTAGTTAATCGTTTTTGGCAGAAAGCAAAGCACATGTAATGTAAATGAGACTTTTGTTGTATACTAGTGTTTATATTGTTTACTTATTGTAATTGCTATGTAATATGTTTGTAGTGGTCTATAATATGTTATTTTTTGTTTTCCACAGATTACAATCATCTATACAAACAAAGAGAAAGATGCCTTCTAAAACAAGGAGAGACACAAATTATAAGAGAAAATTAAGGTCTAAGGAAAAAGAAAATCAAGTACCAACCAAAATAAAATCTTCAGAGAAAAAGAAAAATGCTCCTGGTAAGCAAAGTACAAATTTTCTCAGGAAGTTATTGAAATGTCAAGCAAAAAAAAGTTTTTTACCTAGGAACAATGAAACACCTGTAATTTAAAAAAAGACAGGATGTCCTTTTAAAAATGTTAGACGTGTACAAGGAGACGATATCTTGCAAAGCAATAAAAGAAGTAAACAATTTTCTGACATTCGTAGACGAATGTTTTACAACAGGATTATATCGAATTTATTAAAAAATATAAAAAGTTATAAACAAAAGACAGCTTTTTACAAGAAAAAAAAACATAGTTAAGATCGTGGATGAAGCATTTAAAGTGAAAAATAAATTGTTTTGTTTAGTAATGAATAGAATTCGTACACTTGATACGATAATTAATGTGTTTAAATCAAAATGTAAGTGGAGGAGAGTAATTAATCAAACTAATTTTTTGTGATGTTTTTTCTAGAGAATGGAAGCACAGTTCAAGTTCTGAGCCATTTTTTAATGAAGAAAGTTACTTTCAGGATAATCATTTGGTGCATGCAGTTGACACCAGTGGTCGAGCATATGAGGTGAAGGACGGTTGTCCGGTTGAAAAAGAAGAGATTGTGCCTAGAAATACAGAAGAGGTGTTAGCTGATGAAGTTTTAGGGAGATGTCCTAAGGCTCCAGTGTATACATGGAATTGTAGTAGTATTTGTAGTGTCCGACAGGAATCAATTGATTTGTTTCGCACTTTCTTACGGACATATACTAAGAAAACTGTGAAACAAAAAATGAAAATTTTACAAGAGTTAGATCCTTGTAGAGTGAGAGAAAAAACAGGTTTGCAAGGGCGTTCACTGGCTTGTCTTTCAAGAAAAGTATGTCAGAGTGTTTTTCACCATTTTAGGATGTTAGCAGTGCATCATAATAAAGTGAGGAAATTAGTGAGAAGGTTGTACTATGCAAAAAGTCCAGCACTTAAACTAAAACAGTTAAACAGTGCTCTTTTGCATGGAACTGAATTAGATGTCAAAAACATTTGTGATGAAATTGAGTTTTGTTACTTTGGTGAAAAAGAGGTTAGTGCAGAAATTGATACAGTAATGGAAGGTAATGTAGAAGAGAATGTAGAGATTTTAAGTACAGAAAATTTTGAAAATGAAATTATAAAGTTTAAGGTCAATTCAAGTGAAAGGCCTAATTTTTCTTGTGTTTGTTGTCGACAGACTCATTATGAGCATCAGACAAGATTAGTTGATTTATATGTAAAAAGCTATAAGATAAATAATAATGAGTGGAAGGATTTTGCAACTTATTTGTTGGTTAAAAATTGTTTTGATTTGGGCTCTGATCAACGTATTTGTACATATTTCTATAATAAATTAAATGAAAATAAAATGCCTGCTAGAGCTGTTCATAATAATCTGAAGTTGGTAGACATTCCTTCTGAATTGATGGTTTTAAATACCTATGAGTCTATTCTGATTCAATGTGTGCATCCTTTTCAGGCTATTGTTCGCATGGAGCCTAAGACAGGGAAATTGCCTCCTTCAGATTTACATAGAGGATTAAAGGGAAGAGTTGTTTATTTGCCTCTAGATTTTAAGAAAAATATTGATACCATTGGTGTTGAAAAAGTAGAAGAGGAACCTCTGGTTATTCTAGTTAATGGTGTTCCGACAAAAAGTAAGAAAATCTGGCAAGAATTAGTGGATGTTAGGAAAGTCAAGAAGGCAACGTGGTAAAAAATAATCAGTACTATAAAAATGTGTATGTGGGAGATGAGGAAACAACTGTACAAGACGACACTGATGTCTCTGCTGGACAAATAGAAAAAGTTGATGTCTCTAGAAGTGAAGAAATTTACGAACATTATAGTGTTCATCCATTGCATTCCAAAGAAGTAATGGGGAATGCTATTGACTTGTTTCAGATGAAAAAAGCCGAAGGAAGTCCCATTAGTGTATGGGAAGAAAGTTTAGAAGCTCGTTGCTTTCCACAGTTATTTCCAACAGGTGAAGGTGGACGATATGACGACCGACCTGTTCAAATTCCTGCATCTGAATACCGGACTTCAAGATCAATGCATTTCATATTTGTTCCATCTACTGTTTGAGAGTGACTTGTCTGGACTTTCCTATGCAGTAAACCATATATTGAAAAGTGGAGCACATCTGCAAAATGTTTCGGCAAGGGACTTTAAGGATAAAGTGAAACTGCAAGACAGTGTTTTGGAATCTCAGCTAATTAATCTCATGGCATGTCAGCGTGGTACTAACGAGTATTGGTACCGTCGTCATGGGGAATTGAAATGTATGCTAAGAAACTTAGGAACTCCTACATGGTTCCTCACTCTTAGCTGTGCTGAGTATGCTTGGGAAGACTTACTTGAATTTCTATGAGAGGCAAATAAAAACATTGAAAATATTGAATACAAGACACCTGGAGAACGGTGCTCTTTGGATCCAGTTTGAAGCTATGATGTCTTTTCTTACAAACAAAAAAAAATCCTCCGCTTGGAGAGGTGTTGGATTTCTTTTGGAGAAAGATGTATCAAGCAAGAGGTGCTCCTCATATACATATGCTGCTATGGATTAAAGATGCACCAAAATTTAGAACAGATTCAGATGAGAAAGTGATGAGTTTCATTGAGCAGTATTCTACATGTGCTGTTCCGAAAAGTACAGAAGAAAACAATTTAAGACATCAAGTTTTACGCTTTCAAACCCATCGTTGTGGGAAATACTGTCGTCGAAAATACAAATCCAAGGACAAGTTCTACACGAAATGTCGTTTTGCATTTCCACGTCCAGTAACATCGAAAGGAAGAGTCAACAATTTTATGTCTTCTCTGCGACATACTGTGACAAGAAAATCACCCAAAAATACATACAACCTAAGAAGAAATGAGGAATCCAAATTCATAAATGACTACAACCCAGTCATTTTATCCATGAGGAATGCTAACATGGATATTCAATATGTGGCTGACAACTCTATTGCTGTGGCTCGATATGTGACGTCTTACATCACAAAATCAGAAAAGACGGAACTGAAGGAAATGTGGGAAGAAATTTCACATGAAAAGAGTCTAAGCAAGAAATTATACAGTTACAGTCTAAAGATGTTGTCGCATCGAGAAATTGGAGCGTATCAATGTTCTGCTCGTTTGTCATCAGCAAGTCTATATGCCAAATCTAGAACCATCATTTGGGTGAGTCTAGGTCTTGCTGCAAAACGAAACCGAGTTTTAAAATCTGTACAAGAAATTGAGTATTTGGCGGAGAAAGAACCAGACAGTACAGATATTTTGAAGACAAACATGTTGGATACATACTATCCGAATAGAAGTACTCACCTTGAGAACGCTTGTCTCTATGAAGTTCTGCAAACCTACACTTTTAAAAGGAACGTCACAGAAGACATCAATAAAGGTGTATATGCTGTAATTGGATGTGAAGGCTGTTTAGTAAAACAAAGAAAAGGCCATTTGATTAATCATCGAAAATTGAGTTGTGATTCTCCAGACAAAAGAGAATTTTATTACTTAGCACTTTTACGACTCTTTAAACCTTGGCTTAGAGAAGAGGAACTACTTGGAGATTTTCTTACTTATGAAGATTCGTTCAATGCAACCAAAGATACCATAGAATGTCCTGTTTTTTCAAGTTATCTGCAAATGTTGAACGAGGAAATACAGCAAGAAGCTACAATTGCAGCAGAGATTGCTAGAGACAGTTCTCAAGACAGTCAGAGTTCTGCTTCATTGAGTCAGGATCCACAAGGAGGACCAATTATACAAAATGAAGCTGCCACTGCCATGGATGAAGTTGAAAGAGCCATGGAACAAGCTCAGGAGGATGTACTTGATTTAGAAGATTTGGAAAAAGAACTAAACGTTGAGCAGAGACAAATATATGACGAAGTCACACAACAAATTGAGCATGGTTTATCACATGAGAAAAAAGAGTGCTCATGTACATCATTTGTGCCTATCCGACTATATGTCAGTGGAGAAGCAGGAACTGGGAAAGGTTTCCTGATTAAAGTGATTGCAACATATTTGCAGAAAACAACGGAATCATCGCTCTCTTGTGTTGTTACTGCTCCAACTGGGTTGGCAGCACACAACATTAAAGGAATTACTTTACACCGCTTATTGATGCTGCCAGTGGAGCATGATAACAAATTACAATACCACAAGCTATCTGGAGAAGCTTGTTGTGAAGTTTCAAGAGTCCTAAAGAAAATGAAACTTCTTATCATTGATGAAGTAAGCATGGTATCAAATGTAATGCTTGCTTTTGTGCATTTAAGAATGCAAGAAATTCTTAAAACAGACTATGATGTGTTATTTGGAGGCAAACACATCATTGTTTTTGGAGATTTACTGCAACTAACTCCAGTGAAAGGACAGCCAGTGTTTAAAATGCTTACGCATGAAGATACCAGGAAGTGTTTAGGAAGCATTGGAAACGTTAACATATGGCTAAATTTCAAATATGCAGAACTGCTTCAAAATATGCGACAGGCAAAGGATGAAGATTATAAAAATATTCTACAAGATGTAAGAATTGGAAAACTAACTGAGCATGGCAAAGAAGCGTTACATGCACGATTAATTTCAAATTTGTTTCCAAAGGAAAATATTCTTCCAGAGAATATTTTTAAGAAAATTCCTGAAAACAAGTCTGTCATATGCTTGATGCCAACTCTGCAAGAATGTTCAATCTTCAACACCAAAATGTTAAAGTTGGAAAATCAAGAGATTGTGAAACTGGAAGCTATTGATAAAATAGAACATGAAGGAGCCACTATTATTTTGTCAGAAAAATTGAAAACAAAATTGGATTCTTTAGAGAAGACACTATCCAAAACTGCTGGTATGGAAAAGACTCTGTATACATCTTTAAATTGTCGTATAATTTTACGATGTAATTTACATGTGGAAAGAGGTTTAGTAAATGGAGCAATGGGTCATGTTGTAGATTTTGTGAATTACCAAAATAGGGATGGAATTGAAATTATAAAAATTAAATTTGATGGTATTGAAGAAGTACAACAAATCACTTGTTGTTCTGCTCGCTTTTTGCTAGTGAAAGATTTATATGTCCGCAGAAAACAATTTCCTGTTTCTTTAGCATATGCAGTAACTATTCATAAATCTCAAGGTTTAAGTGTTGATACTGCTTTGGTGAATATTGGAAATTCTGTGTTCAAGGAGGGCATGGCATATGTTGCTTTATCCCGAGTGAGAACTTTATCTGGATTGTACTTGATTGATTTTGATGAGACAAAGATTAATGCAGATTTAAATTGTGTAAAAGAATATAATAGGTTAAGAAGAGAGTATGCTCCAAATTTACCTCAATATCCTCTGTTTGAAAAGCGTGTGGTAGGCCGAAAAAGAAGAAATGAGAAAAATTCTAGTGAAGTTGTAGCAAAAAGAAAAAAAGTAGATGAACCAGTAATTGTAAGCAGAAAGGAAATGGATTCAGTTAAAGATGTTGTTGGATTTCAGTTTGAAAATAGTTCTGGTGTCAACTGCTATGCTAATGTAGTGGTTAATGTTGTTTTCTTTCTCCAAACTGTAAAAGAACAGATTGCTGAAAATCGTGATCAAACACTTTGTTGTTTATTAAATTCTGTGTTTGGGAAATGTAGCAGTGATAGAACAAAAATACAAAGTGTTTCTGAAATTCGAAAGGTTTTTGACATATGTTCTGGTCTAAATCAATTTTCACAGAGTATTCAGCAAGATTGTCAGGAATTTCTAATGTATGTGCTTGTTGTTTTACAAGATGAAGGAGTAGATGTAGAAAATCTTTTTGGCCTTTCTTATAAATGGCAACATGATTGTGACAATTGCTCCTTTTCAAGTAGTACTATAGTAGACACTGAAAGATTTATATATTTGACTTTACCAGACTGCAAATCAGTGTCTTTTAATAATCTAGTTAGAGCAGCAAATCAAAACATGGTGTGTAGTCAATGTAAATCTGAAATGTTATCAACTTTATTTTTAATAAGATATGGACAGTATGTTATTTTAATGTTCCAACGATGTAGACCTGATGGGACTAAATTGACTACATTAATTAAAACTTTTGTGGCTTCTCAATTATCAATTTCAGGAAGAACCTTTCCAACTGCAGCTATTATTTACCATGATGGTCCTTCAACAACATCAGGACATTACACAGTTTATTTAAAATGTCAAAAAGGTTGGCAGCTCTGTAATGATACTCAATTGACTTTCAAACAACGTTTGCCTTCTGACTTACTAAATTCTTACCTGGTGTTCTTACAACCGAAATTTTAGGGAAGGTAATTGACCTATGAAGATTGCAGCAGTTAATATAACTTAGTTTACTCTTCAAAATTACTTTCTGAATGAGAGTGATGAAGGTAATAAAAAACATGTAGTTCTCATAGAGATAGTATATGTTTATTATATAAAGTGTGCTGTGAGTATTATAGGAATTATTTATTAAATGTAAACTAGAGATGGAAGAAAAACTCTTGTTTCATAACGTGAAAGATGTTGGAGCTTTTCTTTCAGAAAGTCGGGTAAATGAGACATTTTGAAAACAGTGGACTAATTTCCATAAAAAAGGACTTTACATACACTATTTGGCCTCATGGAAAAGTGGATGGATCAAAAGTGAGTTTAGATATGGTTTTTAAAAAATTACATTATTTCAGTAATTATTTAATGGGTTTTTTAAACACAATCATTTTGATTGTGTTTTTTTTGCCCGCTGTTATATGATGAGTACTTTTGAAGTCACTGTTTTTAGTGAAATTCAATATATTCTGAGAACAGCAAAAATAAACCATTTAACATGTTGTTGAAATTATTTTGTATTTTGTATTATTAAATATATAATATTATCCCGTTCTCTTATACTCACTTACCTATTTCCACCCTCTATCACTTCTCTTAACTTATCCTCGCTTGCCTTTTTTGACTCTCCCTCACCTCCCTTCCTTTATTCCATTTTCCACACTTATTCTCATTAACCACTCCTTCACGGCTCATTACCTCTCTCCCATCCACCAATTTCTAGCTGTCAGTCACTCTACTTCACTCCCCTTCCCTTTGTTTCTTTTCTTTATTCCCTCAATAATGCTCCTTCTCTCATTAACCTTATTAGACTTCACTCACTTCTTTTCTCACTTCCTATATCCTCTCACATCCTCACTCCCTTTCCATCACAGCCTGTCTCTTAGCTTCAGTCTCTGGATCCTCTCAATCTATCACTCCTCTTCCGTCATGCTTACTCCCTAAAAATGACCCACACTCCCTTCCTTACCTTACTCTCTTACTCAGTTCTTTTGTGTCACTCTTTCCTTTACTAGCTGTATATTCTCACTCCTTTACTTCGTTTGTCTCAAACTCACTTGCTTTTATTCTCTCTTTATTTTTCCTTTTTCATCAACCTTCCTGCATTTCACTCACCCTCACTTACCCTTGTTAATCTCCTACTTTGTCTCTTTTATTGTAAAATATATATTATAAATATTGTAACTTATTTTGTTTTGTCTTTCACAGATATAAATTTAAATGAAAATATCAAACTAAATTGATATTACTTATAAGGTAAGTTTGATGTAGAATATTTATTTTCTCTATACTATTTTCCTTAACCTCACTACTCTTCTCTGATGCTCCCACACCTCTGTTCCCTTATTGCGCTTGCCTCACTTATTCTGAATCCCCACGTTTACTCCCCTTTTCCTCACTCCTCTCTCACACTCACCTTCTTTGAGACCTTTTCCTTTACTTTCCTTCCTCTCTCTTCTTTTCCTTCATTCCTTTACTCTTTTCCCTTCCCTTACTCTCCTTACTCCACTTCACTAACTCCTTCTCTTACTCCCTCTGTCCTCTTACTTCTACACTCCCCTTACCTCATTTTCTCCATCTCTTTAGTCTCTCACTCGTCTTCTGTCGAGATCATTCCCTATAACTTAGTTATAGTCACACACTCTCCTTTTTTGATACCTTCTCTTTTACTTACCTTCCTCTCTCTTCCCATCCTTTGCTTTTTCATTCTTTTCCTTTCTCTTACTCTTCTTACTCCACTTCAATAACTCCTTTTCTCAAATCCTCTGTCTTCTAATTTATTCACTCCACTTTTCTCAGTCTTTTTCTATTACCCTCAAATAATTTCCAGCAATGCATCCTTTCACATTGGGGCAAGTCTCATGTGAAAGTACCTGCATCAGTCTTACGCCTGCTGTGAGGCAGATGCAAGATTTTGACGCAACAGCGTCCTAAAAGTGAGGCAGTGAAATCTTATAGATTTCACTGTGTTATTTCACTGTGTTACTTCTATGAATTTTACTTGCGTCAATACGCCCCCTTTGCATACATTACATCTGACGCAGGTATAATCTGGCGCAGGGGTTTACAAAGTGACGTATCTACCTAAATGCGTCACTTTGTAAATATAACTCAACTAGGTGCAATTTTTACACCACTGGTGCGTCACAAAAAGTGACGCACCGGCGGTGTAAAAGTGACATATGGCCTCATAAATGAGGCCCTCAAGCGCACCACAGGGAAAAACAGTGTAAAAAATTGTAGAAAAAAAAATAATTTGAGGAAATGCATCCTTTCACATGGGGCCAGCCCGATGTGAAAGGGCTTGCGTCAGTCTTAGGCCTGCTGTGAGGCAGGTGCAAGATTTTAACACAACAGCGTCCTGAAAGTGACGCAGTGAAATCTCTTAGATGTTACTGCGTCACTTGTAAGACCCATCTTGTGTCAATACACCCCCTTTGCATATATTATACCTGGTGCAGGTATAATGTGGCGCAAGGGTTTACAAAGTGACACATCTACCTAAATGCATTACTTTGTAAATATGACTCAACAAGGTGCTATTTTTACACCACTGGTGCGTCAAAAAGTGGCGCACTGGCGCCGTAAAAGTGACACATGTCCTCATAAATGAGGTACTGAAGCGCACCATAGGGAAAAACAGGTCTTCTCTTTTATTTTATTTCCTTTCTTTTGTTTTAATTCATTGTTTTATATATTTCCCTTATTTTATTCTCCTGACTCCACTTCAATTACTACTTCTTTTTCTTTGTCTTCTTAGTTCTACGCTTCCCTTCCTTTAATGTCTTTCTGTTAGCCTAATTCTCTCCATCCCTTTAGTCTCTCACTTTTCTTCTGTCACGCTCACTGCCTATATCTCGTCCATACTCATACACTCACATTCTTTCAGACCTTATACTTCACTTTCTTACCTCTCTTTTCCCATCCTTCACTCCTTCACTCTTTTCACTTTCCTTACTCCTCTTTCTGCAGTTCAGTAACTGCTTCTGTCAATCCCTCTGTCCTCTAACTTACTCACTCCCCTTTTCTCACTCTCTCTGTGTTACCCTCATTCTCTCCATCCTCTTAGTCTCTCACTCCTCTTCTATCATGCTCACTCCCTATTAGTGAGCCATACTCCCACACTCATCTTCTTTCAGACCTTCTCTTTTACTTTCCTTCCTCTCTCTACACTCCCCCTTACCTCATTCTCTCTCTGTTAGTCTCATTCTGTCCGTCTCTTTAGTCTCTCGCTCCTCTTCTGTCAAGCTCACTCCATATAACTTAGTTATACTTACACACTCACCTTCTTTCAATCCCCCTACTTCACTTCCCTTCCCCTCTCGTCCCTTTTTTTCTTCCCTCACTCATTTTCTTTTCCTCTCTCACTAAAATTAGGACTGGGGATGGCAGCGGTGGTTCTCTAATGCTCAAACAATGATCATAATACTTTGTTCCCCGTAACAAAGTACGGCATCACAATTTTTGCATTTGATGGAGGCCTCATTAAAAACAGTTTGATTAATTGGGATCAGCTGCTCTGGTCGCCCCCTGACCGATGCAGTTATTCCTCTAGTTGAAGTAGAGGCACTTTTCTTGGAGCCTCTCGTGCCAGAGCCCTGACACTCTTTCGGGCATAGTTCTGGGCGTGCCTCCTCTGCACGTGCCGAATCATAGTTTGATTACCAAAATTGTACTTTATTCTGGGGTCTTTTCTGCAAAATATAGTATGGCACATATTGAATTCCACGTTTGGGGTATTACAATTCTCTGTATTCTGAAAATACAAAAAATGGCGGCGAAAGTGTACATTAGAGAGAAATAATGAGAGAAAGAAGGCATGAGATGAAAAAGAGATGTGAAATGCACATTGGAGAAAATATATTGGGAGAAGGGAAGTAACTGTGAGTAAACTTACTATGTAATACAGAAATGTTGCACTCTATACTATAAGTCTCACTTTATATCACAATTATTTCACTACAATCTCATAAATCTCAAGTACAATAACAGAAAAATGTCTCAAACAATTGATAATTTATAAATATAAATTTATTCTTCAGAATTTTCATAATTTAGAAGTACTTCTAGCATTATTTGATCAGGAATCTCCTCATCACAACTCTTCATAAATGACTCCTGGAACTCAACATCGTCCAAACATTCCAATAATTGAGCATCCAATGTTTTATCATTAAAATCCTCCATTCCATCGTCTCTGAAAAGAAGGTCTTCTACATGGATAGTGTTATGAATAGGATCATTTGAGACCTCAATCAAACTCTCCTCAACAAAGGTTGCAGAAATTTCAAAATTAATATTAACGGTGTCCTCATTGATATTCATATTCTTTTCAAATTTCTTGCTGTGAATAGCAGAAAAAAAATCACTTTCATTTATCGTTTTTAGTAATAGATAATATTAAACTAGCTTTATCAAGTATTAAATTCCCCTTACAAATTAATAACTCACCTTTTAGAAAGGAGTAGAAGAGATAATACTGTGTAAATTTCACACCAGAAATAGAACACCAAATATTCCTCACAAATGTACCTCAAAGAGTACTATAACAAACTGGCTGTGTTTACCTCTCATTAGAGAACCATTTCATTAGTAGAAAACCAATGAAACTTCATCACACACAAATTCAAAACCAAAGAAACATTTTAATTGGTTGTAAATTTCAAAAGCTAATTGGCTCTTGGGTGTCTGTAAACATTCTAAATGGTCTGCATAGTCCGCCATCTTGTGACTCTGAAGAACAGAGACACAAGAGGTCAAAAATAAATGGGGAAATAATTAAAAAGGGGCAGAATAGACACCCTCTGACCCCCTAGGTTTTCTGAGGGGGGCCTAGAAGGACCCTGACAGGCAAAAAAACTTTTTTTTTTTTAAATTTCGCGGGGTAAGCGCTGGGTGCGCTCCTGGGTGCGCTCCTGGGTGCGCTCTCCGGTACGCGCACCCTGAGCGCACCACAGGGAAAAACAGTGTAAAAATAGAGTAAAATAAATAATGTAGAGTGTTTAGAGGAAAGTGATGCATTGCTGAATGTGTCACAAAAATGATGCAACTCCAGCAATGCATTCTTTCACATAGGGCCAGTCTTATGTGAAAGGGCCTGCATCAGTCTTACGGCTGCTGTTAAGCAGGTGCAAGATTTGGACGCAAGAGCGTCATAAAAGTGACGCAGTGATATCTCTTAGATGTCACTGTGTCACTTCTACGACCCTTCCTTATGTCAATACACACCCTTTGCATACATTACAGCTGGCGCAGGTATAATGTGGCGCAGGGGTTTACAAAGTGACGCATCTACCTAGATGCGTCACTTTGTAAATATGACTCAACAAGGTGTATTTTTTACACTACTGGTGCGTCACAAAAAGTGACGCATCGGTGGCGTAAAAGTGACGCATAGCCTCATAAATGAGGCCTTCAGTCTTCTACTCATGCGTGATATTTAATTTATGACGTGTTATGTCGCAAGTAGTTACAGATACGTCAGTATTTCTGACATATCTGTAAACGCAAAAGGGATGCATTGCAGGAGTGTATCACAAAAGTGACACAACTCCAGCAATGCATCCTTTCACATGGGGCCAGCCCCATGTGGAAGGGCTTGCATCACTCTTACACCTGCTGTGAGGCAGGCACAAGATTTTGACACAATGCGTCCTAAAAGTGACGCAGTGAAATGTCATAGATTTCACTGCGTCACCTCTACGACCCTTTCTTGCGTCAATACGCCCCTTTTGCATACATTACACCTGACGTAGGTATAATGTGGCGCAGGGGTTTACAAAGTGACACATCTACCTAGATGCATCACTTTGTAAATATGACTCAACAAGGTGCATTTTTTACATCACTGGTGCGTCACAAAAAGTGACGCACCGGTGGCGTAAAAGTGACGCATGGCCTCATAAATGAGGCCTTCAGTCTTCCATTCGTGTGTCATATTTAATTTATGACGCATTATGTCAGAAGTACTTACAGATACATCAGTATTTCTGACGTATCTGTAAGCACTAAAGTGATGCATTGCTGGAGTGTGTCACAAAAGTGACACAACTCCAGCAATGCATCTTTTTACATGGGGCAAGTCCCATGTGAAAGGGCCTGTATCAGTCTTACGCCTGCTGTGAGACAGGTGCAAGATTTTGACACAACGGCGTCCTAAAAGTGACGTAGTGAAATCTTTTAGATTTCACTGCGTCACCTCTACAACCCTTTCTTGCGTCAATAAGCCCCTTATGCATACATTACACCTGATGTAGGTATAATGTGGCGCAGGGGTTTACAAAGTGACACATCTACCTAGATGCGTCACTTTGTAAATATGACTCAACAAGGTGCATTTTTTACAGCACTGGTGCGTCACAAAAAGTGATGCACCAGTGGCGTAAAAGTAGACCTTAAGTCTTCTACTCATGCGTCATATTTAATGTATGACACTTATGTTGAAAGAAGTTACAGATACGTCAGTATTTCTGACGTATCTGTAAGTGCAAAAGTGATGCATTGCTGGAGTGTGTTACAAAAGTGACACAACTCCAGCAATGCATCCTTTCACATGGGGCCAGGCCCATGTTAAAGGACCTGCGTCAGTGTTACACCTGCTGTGAGGCAGGTGCAAAAATGAGGCCTTCAGTCTTCTACTCTTATTTTTTCTTTCACTTTCTCTGTTTCTTCACTGCCTTAATTACCTGGTCTCACACTTACTTGTCTTTATCCAGTCTGTATCTCCACTCTTTCCAAAACATCACTACTCTTTTCTTACCCTTCCACACCCCCGTTCCTTTACTACATTTTCTTCGCATATCCACATTCCCCTTGTTCACTCTCCTTCTCCTCACTCTCCTTCCCCACACTCACCTTCTTTCAGTCCCCCTACTTCACTTCCCTTCTCCTCTCGTACCTTTTTTTGCTTTCTCACTCATTTTTCTCTCCTCTCTCACTGCACTCCACTTCACTTACTCTTTTTCATTTTTTTAAAAACACAGCTCTTTGATGAGAATTGGAGGTAGTTCTGAAAAGAACTTTTTTTTTCTTTTTTTTTCCTTTTTTTAGAACAAAAACAAAAACAGGGAATGGGAAACTGTTCAACAGAAGCAAAAAAACAAAACAAAATTAGGGCTGGGAACGGCAGCGATGGTTCTCCAATGCTCGAGCCATGAGCAGAACACTTTGTTCCCCATAGCAAAGTAGCTGATCGCAATATCTGCATTTAATAACGCCTTTATTAAAAGCAGGCTGAATGTTAGGGATCAGCTCTTGTGATTGCTCCCTTCCTGATGCAGTTTGTCCTCCAGTTGAAGTAGAGGCCCCATCACTGGGAACCTCTCGTGCCAGAGCCCTGACACTTTCCCGGGCAAAATTCTGGGGGTGCCTCCTCTCCACATGGCGAATCATTGTGGAGTTACCAGAAGAATATTTCTAGTGGGGTCACCATGTGACAGGACAGTGTGACAAATCCTGCACTCCACTTTTGAAGCATTTACTTTCTTCTGGTCATCAGGAATAGAATTTTTTTTCCAAATAAAGTGTTCTTTTACTTTCGGCTGAGGAGGCTCTTCATCAAGAAATTCATTGGAGTCATCTTCACTGCTGGATGGTCTGGCAGCCATGATAATCCAAGATTTTATTCCCACAAAGATCCGACAGCAAAAAGGCAGGTCTTGCAGTCACAAAAGTGAAAGAAGAAGTGAAGGAAATGGGTGGGGATTTCATTCTTTGTAAAAAAAACTGTTAGGAACCAATGAAAAGAGTTATTTTAAGGTCACATGACTTGACGCGCTTACGCTGTGCGCACCGGAGCGCTTCCGGGGGCGCTTACGCGGCACAAACATAGGCGCTTCCGTGGGTGCTTACGCGGCGCGCCTGAGTGACGTTGTGCTAGCTTTACGGAAATGCAAAATCATTTTCATTTCGTAAATCTAAAATAATGCTTTTTTAAGTATGGTACTGAATGTCTTGCATTATTATACGCAGAATTAGCGCTCTCGCTGCGCTCTTGGAAGAGCTTACCGGTGCGCGCACCCTGAGCGCTACAAGACAAAATGACGCGGGTAAGATCACCAGTGCGCGCACCCTGAGCGCCCCAGGAAGAAATGATTTAAAAAAAACAACATTTGAAAAAAAAAAAACATTTAAATTATTAAAAATTAATACTTACACAAAACAGCAAATAAAAAAAAATCATAGGTTACAAACTTGATATAGAAAGGAATTAGCTTTTAAAAAACTTTTGATATTCAGTGAAAAAAACATAGGTTTCTCAATCGTTATAGTTAGGAATTAGCATTTTAAAAACCTTTGAAATTCACAGAAAAAAACATAGGTTTCACACTCGTTATAGTTAGGAATTAGCATTTAAAAAACCTTTCAAATTCACTGAAAAAACCCTAGGTTTCACACCAGTTATAGTTAGCTGAACATTTTACTCATACAAAACCATTGAAATTCCCACGTTATAGTTAGTTGGACTCACTATAACTCGCGCGCCCGCAATCCACTGCTGATGATGTCACATATTATATCATTCATGACATGGTCAGTGACATCACTGATGACATCACTGATGACATCTCAAATGAAATCACTGATGACATCACTTATGACATCATCCATGTGATGATATATTGTACCTCATCACACTCTAATCTAACCTTTGATACATCCAGTGTTGAATACAGACTACCATTCCTGAAACCATTGACACACCAATACCAGTTACTACATACACACTTACTGATTCCTAAGTCTACACACACATCCACTCATTCACCCATACAATCACTCATACATACAGTCACTCATCGATACAACACTATCATATCCACTCATACACCTATACAGACACTCACACAGTGCCACTCATCCATGGAGTTACTCACAAACCTAGTCAGTCATGCAAAGAATCAATCATACTCCCATTTCCTCATGTATACAGTTATACACACATAACCTTACTTATTCATACATATACTTACTCTCTTTTACAATCACTGATACAAGTACACATTGATCCATACAGTCACTTACGCAATCACAGGCTCTCATGTATAGTCATTGATATATGCCAACTCCCACATGCACTGTGTTTTACAAATATACTTACTTGGATATATACCACTAAGATATCCATTCATTCACCAACAGACCCATGCACACAGTCAACCGCTTATACAGTTGTTTTCACATGCACTCTTGAACTCATACACTAAGTGAATCAACTGCTCACACATGTATGCACAGAGTCACACACCTCCTAGCCACCCACACACACATGCAGCCTCACATTCAAATACTTGGGCAACCAATCAATAACTCATATAGCCACTTGTATAGCTACTGATCAACACATGCAGCAGCTTACACAACAACAGACATACTGATGCACACATTCAGTCAGTTTAGTCACTAACCCATGCATTCAGTAAGACACATTTAATCACTCACTCTTACAGTCAGTCACTCATTCTTCAATATGTAAAATATATTTAAACTTTACAAAAACACACAGTCACTGGATGATGTCATCAGTGATGTCATCAGTGATGTCATTTGAGATGTCATCAGTGATGTCACTGACCATGTCATGAATGATGTAATATGTGACATCATCAGCAGTGGATTGCGGGCGCGCGAGTTATAGTGAGTCCAACTAACTATAACGTGGGAATATCAATGGTTTTGTATGAGTAAAATGTTCACCTAACTATAACTGGTGTGAAACCTATGTTTTTTTTCAGTGAATATATATATATATATATATATATATATATATATATATATATATATATATATATATATATATATATATATATATATATATATATATATATATATATATATATATATATATATCCCAACACTAAAGTTGAGCCCTCTGTGGGGAAAAAGCAACAAGGTCGGAAATTTGGATCCATTTCATTCAGGATCAGATGCAGCATGAGACGCACTCCACAGGCATCTCTCTTGTTCCTTGCCAAACCGGTTTCGGGATCGTCCTCCCTTTGTCAATGGCAGCTGTTCACTCAGAGAGCCTAGCGTGCACTTTCATACTCAAGAGCCCACCCTTGTGGGCGTGTCCAAACGGAATTGTGGTTCTTGTAGTGCTTGCGATATGCCTTAAGTGAGTAGGTTCTGCGTGGCAGCAAAGTCAAATAAAAGTTATAAAACCCCTGTGGGCTGATGCTTTGTGGCCTGCCGTGTTTTATCATCTGGTCACAGGACTCCGACCTCCCGCAGAGATGACACCGCTTGGCGCCATCACGGGTCCGCCCTCGAGCGGCATACTTCATTCCCGCGGCTGGACTCAGGCCGCAAAACATCCCAACACTAAAGTTGAGCCCTCTGTGGGAAAAAGCAACTTTAGTTTCTGGCATTACAGCCGTCTTCGGCCCGGCTTGCTTGAATCCTGATGGTGCAATGAGCAAGGGACTCATGTCTGAGTATACCCTTCCACGCTTACGGTGGACAAAAATATTTACAACAAGGGGTGGTGAGGGACAGAGTCTCTGAATTAAGCAGAATACTCTCACCCAGTCAAGAGATCAGGGCTAGATCCAAAACCGTTTTTTAGCTCACTGCACCATCCCAGTTTCAGAACCTGGCTGTATGCAAATTAGTCTGTTCCTGTCCCAGTGCATGATGGGAACAGGGCAAACCAAACTACAAAAGCCAATTCTTACACTGGGAAGGAAACAAGCTTCCGGGGACCGGTTTCTGGTGTAAGAATTGGCTTTTGTAGTCTGGTCTGCCCTGTTCCCATGATGCACTGGGCCAGGGACAGACTAATTTGCATACAGCCAGGTTCTGAAACTGGGATGGTGCAATGAGCTAAAAAACGGTGTTGGATCTAGCCCTGATCTCTTGACTGGGTGAGAGTACTCTGCTTAATTCAGAGACTCTGTCCATCACCACCCCTTGTTGTAAATAATTTTGTCCACCCTAAGCGTGGAAGGGTATACTCAGATGTGAGTCCCTTGCTCATTGCACCATCAGGATTCAAGCAAGCCGGGCCGAAGACGCCTGAAATGGCAGAAACTGGTCCCCGGAAGCTTGTTTCCTTCCCAGTTTAAGAATTGGCTTTTGTAGTCTGGTCTGCCCTGTTCCCATGATGCACTGGGCCAGGGACAGACTAATTTGCATACAGCCAGGTTCTGAAACTGGGATGGTGCAATGAGCTAAAAAACGGTGTTGGATCTAGCCCTGATCTCTTGACTGGGTGAGAGTACTCTGCTTAATTCAGAGACTCTGTCCATCACCACCCCTTGTTGTAAATAATTTTGTCCACCCTAAGCGTGGAAGGGTATACTCAGATGTGAGTCCCTTGCTCATTGCACCATCAGGATTCAAGCAAGCCGGGCCGAAGACGCCTGAAATGGCAGAAACCGGTCCCCGGAAGCTTGTTTCCTTCCCAGTGTAAGAATTGGCTTTTGTAGTCTGGTCTGCCCTGTTCCCATGATGCACTGGGCCAGGGACAGACTAATTTGCATACAGCCAGGTTCTGAAACTGGGATGGTGCAATGAGCTAAAAAACGGTGTTGGATCTAGCCCTGATCTCTTGACTGGGTGAAAGTACTCTGCTTAATTCAGAGACTCTGTCCATCACCACCCCTTGTTGTAAATAATTTTGTCCACCCTAAGCGTGGAAGGGTATACTCAGATGTGAGTCCCTTGCTCATTGCACCATCAGGATTCAAGCAAGCCGGGCCGAAGATGCCTGAAATGGCAGAAACCGGTCCCCGGAAGCTTGTTTCCTTCCCAGTGTAAGAATTGGCTTTTGTAGTCTGGTCTGCCCTGTTCCCATGATGCACTGGGCCAGGGACAGACTAATTTGCATACAGCCAGGTTCTGGAACTGGGATGGTGCAATGAGCTAAAAAACGGTGTTGGATCTAGCCCTGATCTCTTGACTGGGTGAGAGTACTCTGCTTAATTCAGAGACTCTGTCCAACACCACCCCTTGTTGTAAATAATTTTGTCCACCCTAAGCGTGGAAGGGTATACTCAGATGTGAGTCCCTTGCTCATTGCACCATCAGGATTCAAGCAAGCCGGGCCGAAGACGCCTGAAATGGCAGAAACCGGTCCCCGGAAGCTTGTTTCCTTCCCAGTGTAAGAATTGGCTTTTGTAGTCTGGTCTGCCCTGTTCCCATGATGCACTGGGCCAGGGACAGACTAATTTGCATACAGCCAGGTTCTGAAACTGGGATGGTGCAATGAGCTAAAAAACGGTGTTGGATCTAGTCCTGATCTCTTGACTGGGTGAGAGTACTCTGCTTAATTCAGAGACTCTGTCCATCACCACCCCTTGTTGTAAATAATTTTGTCCACCCTAAGCGTGGAAGGGTATACTCAGATGTGAGTCCCTTGCTCATTGCACCATCAGGATTCAAGCAAGCCGGGCCGAAGACGCCTGAAATGGCAGAAACCGGTCCCCGGAAGCTTGTTTCCTTCCCAGTGTAAGAATTGGCTTTTGTAGTCTGGTCTGCCCTGTTCCCATGATGCACTGGGCCAGGGACAGACTAATTTGCATACAGCCAGGTTCTGAAACTGGGATGGTGCAATGAGCTAAAAAACGGTGTTGGATCTAGCCCTGATCTCTTGACTGGGTGAGAGTACTCTGCTTAATTCAGAGACTCTGTCCATCACCACCCCGTGTTGTAAATAATTTTTCCCACAGAGGGCTCAACTTTAGTGTTGGGATGTTTTGCGGCCTCAGTCCAGCCGCGGGAATGAAGTATGCCGCTCGAGGGCGGACCCGTGATGGCGCCAAGCGGTGTCATCTCTGCGGGAGGTCGGAGTCCTGTGACCAGATGATAAAACACGGCAGGATGCCCAACGCCACAAAGCATCAGCCCACAGCGGTTTTATAACTTTTATTTGACTTTGCTGCCACGCAGAACCTACTCACTTGAGGCATATCGCAAGCACTACAAGAACCACAATTCCGTTTGGACACGCCCACATGGGCGGGCTCTTGAGTATGAAAGTGCACGCTAGGCTCTCTGAGTGAACAGCTGCCATTGAGAAAGGGAGGACGATCCCGAAACCGGTTTGGCAAGGAACAAGAGAGATGCCTGTGCCAGAGTGCGTCTCATGCTGCATCTGATCCTGAATTAAATGGATCCAATTTCCGACCTTGTTGCTTTTTCCCACAGAGGGCTCAACTTTAGTGTTGGGATGTTTTGCGGCCTGAGTCCAGCCGCTGCCGCTCGAGGGCGGACCCGTGATGGCGCCAAGCGGTGTCATCTCTGCGGGAGGTCGGAGTCCTGTGACCAGATGATAAAACACGGCAGGATGCCCAACGCCACAAAGCATCAGCCCACAGGGGTTTTATAACTTTTATTTGACTTTGCTGCCACGCAGAACCTACTCACTTGAGGCATATCGCAAGCACTACAAGAACCACAATTCCGTCTGGACACGCCCACATGGGCGGGCTCTTGAGTATGAAAGTGCACGCTAGGCTCTCTGAGTGAACAGCTGCCATTGACAAAGGGAGGACGATCCCGAAACCGGTTTGGCAAGGAACAAGAGAGATGCCTGTGCCGAGTGCGTCTCATGCTGCAACTGATCCTGAATGAAATGGATCCAAATTTCTGACCTTGTTGCTTTTTCCCACAGAGGGCTCAACTTTAGTGTTGGGATGTTTTGCGGCCTGAGTCCAGCCGCGGGAATGAAGTATGCCGCTCGAGGGCGGACCCGTGATGGCGCCAAGCGGTGTCATCTCTGCGGGAGATCGGAGTCCTGTGACCAGATGATAAAACACGGCAGGATGCCCAACGCCACAAAGCATCAGCCCACAGGGGTTTTATAACTTTTATTTGACTTTGCTGCCACGCAGAACCTACTCACTTGAGGCATATCGCAAGCACTACAAGAACCACAATTCCGTCTGGACACGCCCACATGGGCGGGCTCTTGAGTATGAAAGTGCACGCTAGGCTCTCTGAGTGAACAGCTGCCATTGACAAAGGGAGGACGATCCCGAAACCGGTTTGGCAAGGAACAAGAGAGATGCCTGTGCCGGAGTGCGTCTCATGCTGCATCTGATCCTGAATGAAATGGATCCAAATTTCCGACCTTGTTGCTTTTTCCCACAGAGGGCTCAACTTTAGTGTTGGGATGTTTTGCGGCCTGAGTCCAGCCGCGGGAATGAAGTATGCCGCTCGAAGGCGGACCCGTGATGGCGCCAAGCGGTGTCATCTCTGCGGGAGGTCAGAGTCCTGTGACCAGATGATAAAACACGGCAGGATGCCCAACGCCACAAAGCATCAGCCCACAGGGGTTTTATAACTTTTATTTGACTTTGCTGCCACGCAGAACCTACTCACTTGAGGCATATCGCAAGCACTACAAGAACCACAATTCCGTTTGGACACGCCCACATGGGCGGGCTCTTGAGTATGAAAGTGCACGCTAGGCTCTCTGAGTGAACAGCTGCCATTGACAAAGGGAGGACGATCCCGAAACCGGTTTGGCAAGGAACAAGAGAGATGCCTGTGCCGGAGTGCCTCTCATGCTGCATCTGATCCTGAATGAAATGGATCAAAATTTCTGACCTTGTTGCTTTTTCCCACAGAGGGCTCAACTTTAGTGTTGGGATATATATATATATATATATATATATATATATATATATATATATATATATATATATATATATATATATATATATATATATATATATATATATATATATATATATATATATATATATATATATATTCCCGTCATAATAATTCTCACCCTTGACTTCATACGAACACTGCAACGTGTTGGTAAAGACAAATTTACCAGCCCTTCATCGAGATTGATGTCAACTCTTTGAAGTTCTGCAAGGCCCTGGGAGATATATAACTGGTAAGTGGAATATCTCTTTATGCAAGACATGCACTATTTTCTGTTTCAATAGATTAGTCACTGAGACACATTGGCCGGAGGAAAAAAGGACCTCTTTATTTTATCGAGGGCTTTGTGAAAAATTGAAAGATCTCCTTTCTCAGATTGTGAATCCTCCGGAAGATTGCTCTGCTTTTATCGATCCAGTGGTAAAGCTGGATCATAGATTGAGTCAAAGAAGAGGAGTGAAATCACGCAGTACGCCTTCTTGATTTCTGCTAGCTAGAAATGGGAAAAAGAGAGTAAGGACACAAAAGATAGCTGTGAACCCAAGCAGATTGGGGGTGTGAGAGGTCCCCTGTCTGTCGAACATGAAGAGAAAAGAAGAAATCTCAATTTATGTTTATATTGTGGGAAAAACAGACACTATGTGCTCGAGTGTCCTGTAAAACCTCGTACTCCTAAAGCCGTAGCAGGTACTGAATACTGTGTGTCACCGTCGGGAAACTGAACAACTTGAAGACACATGAGACCGGTTCTTCAAGTTGTTTGAATCCTTCAGTCTCTCAATATCTAGCTAATACAGTCGCTATTGTGCCTAATTACTTCACCTTGTCAATCACCTTAGTTATGTCTGCACAAAGTAGAAAGACTCTATCTATTCTTTTGGATTCAGGAGCCACAGGGAATTTTTAGAGATCCAATTGGCCCTAGAATTGGGAATCCCTCTTTTGCCTAAATCTCGTCCTGAACCAGTGAGAGCGGTGGATGGAACCAAGTTATCATCTGGATTGATTACCTATTACACTCCTGACATAACCATGGTATGTGGCAATGGTCACTCAGAATCCCTTCAATTTGATTTGATTGATACGCCTAGTTTTGGGGCCATCCTTGATGTACCCTGCCAACAAATTCACAACCCCCATATTGACTGGATTTCTAGAAGTGTTACTATGAAATCACTGCACTGCATGTTACACTGTTACAAAGAAGCTAGTGGCTGGAAAAACACCCTGTGTTGTGCTCTTGATACTTCTGGTGAAAGACTTAGTGTACCACATATATAGAATATAAGGAGATCCTTGATGAAATCAAAGCTACCACCTCATCAGAGTTATGACTCCCGAATCGATTTGGTACCAGGGGCCGAACTCCCAGTTAATACAATATATGCCTTAACAGATTCTGAGACGGCATATCTGCAGAACTATATCACTGAAATGATGGAAAAAGGATTCATAAGACACTCCACCTCGAATATATGACGTTACAACGCAATCAAATACAACACAACTTTTACAACGCAAGTACCAGTACATCGCAAGTTTTTACAACGAATACCATTACAACGCAAATGTAGTATACTTAATTGAAAGATCCATAACAATGCATACTGCAATAACGCACACATTTACAACGCAATATATATATTTTTTTGTATAATAAACTCCTGCATCGGGATGCCGGAAAAACAGGGGTTATGGGTGGGGAAGTGTATTAAAACCTAAATAGTAAGAATGAATACACATTATATTGAATTAATACTCGAGTATTAAAAATGAATACTCCAGTATTAAAAGTAATATCCGTGCAAATATTAATTCTTTAATTAATTAAAATGTTATCTATTTATCGAAAAAAATAATTTAACACATAAAAATTTATAATAAAATATACAATAAAATTTCACTAAATCCCCCCCAAAATACCCGGACAATAAAATTAATACTCAGGTAGTTTTCCATAAATAAATTTTTATAATTATAAAAAATATTTCAAAAATGCATAATACACATATAAATTAAACATACAACTAAAATTGATATATACTATTTTTTACGACTTTTTAACATAACATTCCTTTAACTAACAATTAAATACAATTATTATTTTAACTCAAAACAGAAGCACAAAACAAGTAAAAATAAATCGTAAATTTACACATAACAAATGCAGTATAAAACACAACTCATACCAACAGCAACGAAAAAAGTGCAGTTTCAAAATTAGGGAAAAAAAGCCCTACACCTCTTTCAATGAAATTACTTTGACCCAGAAATAGCCAAAACGGATATTAAAACAAAGTAAAATAAAAAGTTACGAAAACTAACAAAACATTATCATTTTTAATATTGTCCCACACCACTAAAAACATAAACAATATTAAACGCAAAACATATTTTACTTTAAAAAAAACGTTCCAGACCACAAAACGTATGAAAGGAGCCATCCAACATTTTTAAAATTGTAGTTACCGGATTACCAGAGACTGCATGCGAGATTATACTTACCAGAAGATACTCATTGAAAAAAGCCAACTAAAACTCTAAGTACAAACTATAAAAATATATAGCTACTTAATAATTTTTCAAAATGCAAATAATCTAAAGTCAAACATGTTTTACATTTTTCAGCTTTTTTCAAAACTTCACAACTTCCAAACAACTTTACTGAATAGACTTTTTAAATAATATATAACAAAGTAAGTCATCGCATTTTTTTTCTCCATTTAAAACGAGATGTAAAATACTTGCTTTATAGTAAATAATGCTAAACATAACTACACTCCAAACAAAAAGCATAATAATACTTCACTTTACAAAAAATATTTTAAGTTAAACTAATATTGCAGTTTAAATAATTTTTACACTTGATTTAAAAAAATTGCAGGTAATAATATATTAAAATTACTAATCTTACTCCAAAGTGTTTTTGCCTCACAGAAAATACTGTATAGTATTTAATTTAAAATAAATAATCCAGCTCCAAAATATGTTTGCCTAAAACAAAATGATAGATAGTGTTTAAGTTAAAATGACTATTCCAACTCCAAAAGGTGCTCCATTGTAAAAATATGCAGGATAGTAGTATCTTAAAACTACTATTCCTACTCCAAAGGGTGTTTGCCTCAGAGAATGCTGGATACGGTTTAGATTAAAATAAGTATTCCTACTCCGAAAAACACTTGCCTAAAAGAAAGTGCTGGATAGTGTTTAGGTTAAAATAATTATTACAACTCCAAAACATGCATTACCAGGCATCGAGGATGAGGTTTTGCATTTGCTGAACACTTCCCTCTATACAGGACAGGTTCCTCTAGCTTTCAAAGAGGCTCGCCTGATTCCGTTATTAAAAAAACCTGGGTCGGACACAAAATGTTTAAAGAACTTCCGTCCCATCTCACAGCTGCCTTTTTTGGCTAAGGTGGCCGAGCAGCATGTGTTGGCTGTACTCTCAAAACATCTAGAGTGCAACAACCTGCTGGAGGCTAATCAGGCAGGGTTCCGTGCTAATCATAGCACGGAACTAGTGATGCTATCAATCCTGGACGAACTGAGGAGTCGGGCTGACAAAAAAACACCGACTGCCCTGGTACTATTAGATCTCTCCGCGGCCTTTGATACCGTGTGTCATGAACAACTTCTGTCGCGGCTGAGATCTTTTGGTATCAGGGGCTCTGCTCTTGCATGGCTTACATCTTTCCTGCAGGGCAGGACACAAAGAGTACAGGTGGGGGGACCTGCTTTCCACCTCCGCACCCATCACCTGCGGGGTCCCACAGGGCTCCGCCCTGTCGCCCTTACTCTTTAATGCCTACTTACAGCCACTAATTGCACTCCTGAACAGGATGGATTGCTTAGTATACAACTACGCTGATGACACCCAGATAATCATTCGGCTGGATGATGGTCCAGGAGCGTCTACCAGGCTGCAGGACATCCTTAAAGCCACGGTTAATTGGATGTCTAAAAACTCCTTAAAAATTAACCCGGACAAGACGGAGGTGTTGCCCATTTCCATCACGGGCAACCCCTGGAACGAGAAATTCTGGCCTGTGGAGCTGGGTGTACCACCGAAACCGGCGGCCGCAGTGAAAAGTTTGGGCTTGTACGTGGATGAGAAGCTCTCCATGGGAAAACAAGTCTCGACAGTTGTGGGTACCTGCATTGGCCTGATGCGACAACTGAGAAAAATTTCAGCTTTACTCTCATTTTCCACCTTGAGACGCGTGGTCTCAGCCATAATTTTGGCTAGGCTGGACTACGGAAACTCCTTGTATATAGGGCTACCCCAGCGGCTGCTGGATAAGCTACAGGGGGTAATGAATGACGCTGCCAGGCTGATTTACAAAAAACCTAGGACGGCACATTAGTCCCCACTGATGCAGGAGCTACACTGGCTCCCGATTCGGCAAAGGGTTGCATTCAAAGGATTGTGCATTGTGCATAAGGCGCTATATGGCAATGCACCAAAATATGTGAAATCTCGCCTATCTCCCTACACGCCGAGCAGGACTTTGCGCTCGTCGGATGCTACCTTCCTTTCTCAATCTCGCTTTAAGTTGGCCACGATGGGAGGGCGTGCCTTTTCCAATACACTCCCTGCTCTGTGGAATAAATTGGCCCCGGAATTAAGGAAGGAAGGCAATCTGTTAGCCTTCAGGAAGAAATTAAAAACGGTTCTGTTCAAGCAAGCATGGAGCAGCTCTTAGATGTACTGTTAAGATCATGTACCTGTCAAACCTTACTACGCAATCTGGACAAATCAGCGCTTAGAGACCCCTGTGGTTATAACGCGCTATACAAATTAATTAAATAAATAAATAAATAAATAAATAAATGCTTGCCTAATAGAAATTGCTGGATAGTGCTTAAGTTAAAATGACTATTCCAACTCCAAGAGATGTTTAATTCTTAAAATATACAGAATAGTAGTATGTTAAAATTACTATTCCAACAACAAAGGTGTTTACCTCAAAAAAATGCTGGATAGTGTTTAGATTAAAATAACTATTCTTACTCCTTAAAGAGACTTGCCTAAGAGAACGTGCTGGACAGTGTAAAGGTTAAAATAACTACTCCAACTCTGAAAAAACTTGCCTAATAGAAAGTGCTGGATAGTGCTTAGATTAAAATTACTATTCCAACTCCAAGAGCTGCTTGATTCTAAGAATATGCAGGATAGTAGTACGTTAAAATTACTATTCCTACTCCAAAGGGTGTTTGCCTCGGAAAAAATGCTGGATAGTGTTTAGGTTAAAATAGCTATTCCAAATCCAAAAGACGCTTGCCTAAGAGAAAGTGCTGGACAGTGAGTAGGTTACAATAACTATTCCAACTCCAAAAGATGCTTGCTTAATAGAAAGTGCTGGATAGTGCTTGGGTTAAAATGATGTGACGGGGTGGGACGCCACCCTGCCGGCCCCCGGGAGGAACTCGATATCAGTGACTGGTGGTCAGCTGTCCCATTGACCCCCCTTTCTCTTTCTGATGAACAGCCGAACTCACCCGGGCAGGAGGAGTGGTCCCGTGCAGACTCTATGGAATGGTGGAGAGCCGAAGACGAGAACGAACACGGCCCCTTTAACATCACCCTCGTGGATGACAGGACTCCGCCCCCCTGGGACGTCAGAGAGCCAAAAGGAGGAGGATCCGGAAGACGACGGACGGCGTTTCCCGAGGAGGAGGAGAAGGCGTGCGGAACGAGAAAGGGAGAGCAGAATCGGAGTGCGGTGAGGAGGAGTCGTGGAGGAGCCCAGCGGAGGACGACAAGCCAGGAGGCCAACGGTCGGGTTCTTCGCCCCGCCACGCTCCCACGGGAGGAGCGTGGCTTACAAAGGTACGGGGCAAGGTGGCGGGCTGGGTAGCTCGTAGTCATCTACCTAACGAGTAGTGTAAATTAGTGTACAGTCTCCTTCTCCCTTACCCTCACAAGCACTAAAGGCACTGGCTCAACGAGTAGACCGCACTTGAATCACTTGGTGTCCCTCACTTACCCGGTCCCTAACTACGTCCTGAGAGGAACGTCAGAGTGACTCCTTGCTTTCTTTCTTTTCTTTTGGTTTACCCGCCCAACCTGAGTTGAGGACCTCGGCCCCGACGACCACCTCTGAACACCCGGTCTGGAGAGCTCTCATCTACGGCGTGGTAGAAGCACCCTGGAACTCCCCATCTTCCCCAAGGGCATCAGGACGGAGCCCGACGAGTTTGCTCGTATAAGACTGTCCAGTAGGAGGAGAAAAGCGTACCTGAAAATAAACCTTCTTTGAAATCACTTCTCCCAATGTCAGAGTCGCTCCCTCCCCCCCCTCCTGTGACCGATCCCGTACAAATGACTATTCCAACTCCAAGAGTAGCTTGATTGTAAAAATATGCAGGATAGTAGTATGTTAAAATTGCTATTCCTACTCAAAAGGGTGTTAACCTCAGAGAAAATGCTGGATAGTGCTTAGGTTAAAATAACGTCCAACTCCAAAAGACACTTGCCTAAGAGAAAGTGCCGGATAGTGTGTATGTTAAAATAACTATTCCAACTCCAAAAGACACTTGCCTAATAGAAAGTGCTGCATAGTGCTTAGATTAAAATTACTATTCCAACTCCAAGAGGTGCTTGATTGTAAAAATATGCAGGATAGTAGTGTGTTAAAACTACTATTCCTACTCCAAAGGGTGTTTGCCTCAGAAAAGATACTGGATGGTGTTTAGGATAAAATAACTATTCCAACTCTAAAAGACACTTGCCTAAGAGAAAGTGCTGGATAGTGTTTAGGTTTAAATAACTATTCCAAATCCAATAGATGCTTGCCTAAGAGAAAGTGCTGGATAGTGCTTAAGTTAAAATAAATATTCCAACTCCAAAAGGGGCTCCATTCAGAAAATGTGCAGTACAGCGGTATATTAAAAATACTATTCCTACTCCAAAGGGTGTTTGCCTCACAGAAAATGCAGGATAGTGCTTAGGTTAAAATAAATATTCAAACTCCAAGAGCTGCTTGATACTAAAAATATACAGAATACTACTATTTTAAAATTACTATTCCTACTCCAAAGGATGTTTCCCTCAGAGAAAATGTTGGATAGTGTTTAGGTTTAAATAACTATACCAAATCCAATAGATGCTTGCCTAAGAGAAAGTGCTTGATACTGGTCAGGTTAAAATAGCTATTCCAACTCCAAAAGACCCTTGCCTAAGAGAAAGTGCTGGATAGTGCTTAGGTTAAAATAAATATTCCAACTCCAAAAGGGGCTCCATTCAGAAAATGTGCAGGACAGCAGTATATTAAAATTACTATTCCTACTCCAAAGGGTGTGTGCCTCACAGAAAATTCTGGATAATGCTTATGTTAAAATACATATCCAAACTCCAAGAGGTGCTTGATACTAAAAATATACAGAATAGTGCTATTTTAAAATTACTATTCCTACTCCAAAGAGTGTTTGCCTCAGACAAAATGCTGGATGGTGTTCAGTTTAAAATAAATATTCCAACTCCAAAAGATGTTAGATTCCCAAAATATGCATAATACTACTATATTTACATTCCTACTCAGAAATATGCTTAAGAAAAAAAAAAGGTGGATAGTGATGAAATTAAAAGAAATAATCTTACTCCAAAAGCTGCTTCTATAAAAACATGCATAATGTTACAATGTTTAATCTCCTCTTCACACTCTAATTTCTTCTTTATATCAACAGATTAATACAGTACATCCTCAGAGGAAAACAAGATCTCAACAAAAAAATCGCAAAATACACTGCACAACAGAAAGAAAATCCATATTACAAGGTAATGCTCTCAAATACAACTAAGTAAGAAACATAAATGCTGGATAGTGATTACATCAAAACAAATATTCTTACTCCAAGAACTGCTTTATTCTGAAAACATGCAAAATTTAAAAAAAACTACTATTCTTACTCTAATTTTTTTTTATATCCATAGATAACTTCAATTTAACATCTGAAGTCAAATAGATCAAAATAAAGAAATAACAAAATACACTGTGCAGCAGCAAAACCATATACCAAGGTAATTCTTTCAAATATTACAAACTTTATAAAAAATAAAAAAATATACACACTATCAAAATAAAATATTAACAAAGTGAATTTTTCTCTTTCAGCTTTCAAACAATATGAAAAAACAAAACAAAAACAAGGTAATTAACACAACACTAATTATTATCATTCTAAAACTGTACAGAAATTATATTCCAGAAAATATGTTCTCTTCTGCAAAGAAATATATAACTGATAAATAAATCTATTATCCTTGATTATAAAATATTCACAGAAAAACACAAATGTAAGTATAACCATTAAAGATGTTGTTTTTTATATAATAATAAAACAGAATAGTACTGCTCCTTAACCAAAGAAATGCTATTATATTTCAGAGATCTTATGTAAACAACAATTCAAACACTAACATTATTTTTCTTTCATCTTTTACAGACCACAAAACAACTACAAAAAACTAAATAAAGGAATAAACAACCAAAACTATTTTCTAAAGGTAAGATAACAAAACCACAAACCAACTAATCTAAACAACTATGTTAATGACCCTAGAAAACTTCACCAATAAAATTCAAATACCTAATAAAACTAAAAAAAAAAGAATTTTTCAGAAACACCGACAACAGCTAATTTGGCAAAAGTAAAGAACATTACAAGATCTAATTGAAAGGTAAGAAAAATTAATTTATTTCCCTATACTACTAACTAATGTTTCTTCATCTCAATAAAGCAGGATTGTTTATATCCAAATACAACACAAATTAGAGATGTACCTAATGAAGAACAATAACAAAATATAGGAATTGCATACATTGTCAACTGTGAAAATTATATAAACTTACTGTCATTTTGCCTCTAAACCGGTATACATCACTAATTTTAGAATAAATAACATTGGTGTTTTTTCTCTTCTCTTTACAGGAACAAAATAGCAACACCATCCAAAGAAGCTAAATACCTACAAAGCAAAAGAGGGAACAGACAACTGAACTATAGTGGGTATGTTTATTGTAAGGAGAGACTATCTGAACCGAGATGTCATTGGAGGTGTGTACAAGATTACTCAACTCATTGCACAGGCAGAGCGTTTACCCTTGGTGACACTGTTTTAAAAACCACAGACCATAACCACTCTACCTCTGCAATGGAGACTGACGTTTTCGAAAGAATAAATTAAATTAAAGATAATGCATCCACCTCCAATGAACCCTGTGGTTCACTTTTAAGGGAGGTATCACAATAAATACCCCCACATGATGCAAGTAGTATGCCCACAATACCTAATTTGAGAAGAATTATACAATGTCAAAATCAGGCAAGTAACCACCAAAGAGTAACACCCCAATCATACTCTGACATTATAATTCCACCTGAACTCTCTATTACTCCTTAAAATGAATCTTAATATTCAGCACAGCACAAAATTTAGAAGGGTTAGAAAACAATGATATTTGGATGATGGATGGAAAGTTTAAAAGCGCACCCCATCCATTCAACCAAATATACACTGTCCACGCATACATTAAGAAAACAGTAATTCCCTCAATATACATTTTACTACCTGATAAACAATCCTCAACACACACTGAATTTTTATCAGTGATAAAATGAAAAACACCGAAGAAAAGCCCATGAAAAGTAATAATTGACTTTGAAATTTCTATGATGAATACAATTACAAAAACATATCCAGAAACCCAAATTCAAGGATGCTTATTGGCGCAAACTTAAAAAAACTTCCTTAATTGAGGATTATATATCAGACAGTAAACTACAGTTTGAACTTAAAAAACTAACTGCCCTTTGCTTTGTTCTTCCTGATAGTGTATACGAGTACTACACCTCAATTACTGAATCTGAGTATTTTACAGCAAATGAAGAAAAATTGGCACCTATACTTAATGTTTTTGAAGACACATGGATTGGCCATCTAAGCATGTCGGGTCACAGAAGGAGACCACTTTTCCATGTGGACTGGTGGAACTGTTACTCAACCTGCTTAGAGAGAGGAGCAAAGACAAACAATGCAATAGAGGGAAGGCACAACTCCTTCAATAAAGCAATTGGAAAACCTCATCCTAATTTCTATAATTGTTTGCAAATTTGAAAGAAGGAGCAAAGTTTTCAAGAAATGAGAATGGAGCAATCATTAACAGGTAGTCTAAACCCACGTATTTCTAACAGAACTAAAGAAATGTCAGAAAGACTATTGGGTGTAATGCAACAATTTTCGTTGCAAGTGGCTTCAGACTACCTGGATAATCTTGCACACATCCTACCCTTTTAAAACACATTATGTTTACTTGTCTGTTTTAACATAAAACAACTCCTACTAATTCAATTGGCCATAATAAATATTAAAATTAAAAATTAATGTTGGGTCTTCTTACCTTTAGAATTCTTCTATCTTCAACTCTTGGACTTACATACCATCCATTACTTCACCAAGAGTCCTTTTATTCTTTAATTCATACTAAATAACAAATAATCCATGTAAACAATCCAGTACCCGATGAAAAATATGTTAAAATGCACAGAAAAATAAGTGCACACATCAAAAAACGCACCCAATAAAAAAACGCCAACTTTTTGTGTAGAAAAACGCAACAAAATCCAATGATGCAATACAGTCATAAGGCAAATCCAAATGCTTTTCAAAATCCTTTGAAATCCAAAATGAGGAAATCCAAGAAAAATATCCCGAACAGTGTTTTTTGTAAATATAAAAAAGCCAACATTTTCCAAAAAACAATCCATCAAAACCCAAAATCCTTTAGAAAATAAGGTATTAGCACATCCAAAAGATATTACATTTTAAACAATGTATAAATACATCTAACGGCGAATATAAGAAAAAATTTACTTATTAAACAATGTACCGCTAAACCAACAAAGTACACATTTTCAAACACTTTTATTAAATTAAGTACTTCATATATATAACATCAAGTACTTAACTAACAAAAACTATTCTTGAAAATAACAAGGCCCAACGTGGATCTACTACTGCAACATGTAATGGCAGGAATCAATTCGTGAAAACACAACAAACCTACGTAATAAACATTTACTAACTAAATATACCTCCCTACTCTCTCCTTACTATAAACAATACCACTCCACTATGTATTTTAATAATGTAAATGTATCTTACCTTAACGCAGCTCTCCCTTGCTTCTGTTCTCTCCAGCGACGCTCTTCGCAATGATGAAAATCACGTCTACGCGTCGACGTCACGTATTTCTGTGAAAATGAAAAAAAGGATAATTTCTCTCATTGAAACCAAAAGTGTGAGAAACTTATTAAAAAGTGTATTTTAAAATGTTATAATACTGAATAAAATGTAAAAATATTCGTAAATATAAATGATTTGCTTATATATTTTTTGAATTTATTACAAATATGCTAGAAATGTGTAATAATCAATAAAAATGTAAATAAAAAGTTAACTGTTTTGTATTTCTATATAAATGTGTATTGTATTGTATTTTGTGTTATTTAAAATGTGTTGTATATATATTCATTAATTTTATTAATTATTTACATATGCTTTACATTGTTAGATATATAATATAAATCACTATTTACTTTTAACAATAACAACTTTTTAACTTACAAATAAATACTTTCTAAAATTTAAAAAAAAGCTAAATATTTATAAATACATTTTTTAAAAATAAAATGTGTATCCCCAAAATTAATTTTTAACCTAAAAATTAAGGGGTTCATTAGGATGGCGGGCGGACTTCCTCCGCCTGTCATCCCGACGCAAAAAGGGACCACCCACTATAAGTGCGGGGGTCCCGTTTGAGCCATTAGGATGCGCCCGCCACAGTGGCGGGTGCATCCCGTATTTTTAACATTGCGGCGGGCGGTACTAAAAGCACCGCCCGCCGCAATGCTAAAAATGCACACCAAGCTGTTCAATGTACAATGTGACAGGCCCTGCACGGTGCCTGCCACTTTGTAAATTAAAATGCAGCCCCCCATGTGCACCCCCGAGAATCCTTGGGGGCCCGCAACGGACCCCCGCAAGTGATTCCCGCATGCCTTTCCGAAAGGCATGTGACCACCCCATCATAATATGGTTGGCGGTGTCTAACAGACACCGCCACCATATTAAACTCTTTTCCGCCCGGTCAACTTGTTGACCGGGCGGAAAAGCAGCGAACGGTCTTTCCGTCCGCCGTGGTACCCCCGCCATAATAATATGGCAGGGGGGAAATGGGTGGTGGGCGGGGGCGGATGCGGGCGGATCGCTACCACCATGCGGGCAGTGGTGATCCGCCCGACATCCTAATGGGGCCCTAAATATTTACCTACAAAATTAATACCTGAGTAAATTTTTATATAATAATTAACATTAAATATTTCTATAAATACATCCATCCATACATCCAGTGGCGTGGTGTGGCTCACTGGTTAGAGGCGGCAGACCCGAAAGCAGAGGACGGCCCGGGACCAGGGTTCAATTCCCGATGCGGCAGGGTCGTGGGCCAGGGTCAGCGGACTCTATAATTCTCGCCTCGGTGCCTACTCTAACCAGGGATCACACTTGGCAACTCTGTGCATTAGCTTGCCTCATCTACACAACGGCCCCCCACATACGCCGGGGATGCCTGGTTTCACCTTGGAGATACCCAGTAGGGACCATCTCACAGGGAAAGCCAGGACGGGTTCCCCAGCGGTCTATAGCGCAGAGATACTCCTTCGGGAGTCGATTCTAGCATGTTAGAAACCCACAATATTAATTAATTAATTATAATAGTAGCATTATTATTAATACCTGAGTATTAATTTACTAAAATATTTAGCCTACACCTTAAAAAGACATTTAAAAATATTTCTCTAAAAATAATATATTTACCAACTAAACTAATAATAAAACTAAACTAAACTAATATAAAATAATTTCTACAAAAAATACATATTAATTTCTACTGTAGCATTACTATTAATACCTGAGTAATAATTTACTCATAAATAACTATTACCAAATATATAAATACATATTTATATTTTGTAAATAAATATAACTTACATTTTTCAACATCAATAATATAAGTTATAACAAATACTTACCATACTATACTTACCATTGGGTTGTAAAAGCATGTGTTGTACCTACATATGCGTAGTTATAGTATGCATTGTAAATTCCTGCAATGTAACTGTTCCTTTGTTGTAAAAGTTGCATTGTAAAGGTATTGCGTTGTAATGCCTGCGTTGTAAAGGATGTTTCCCTTCCACCTCTCCTGTATCCTCTCCCATATTTTTATACCTAAACGGGAAGGAGGATTGCGTGCTTGCCTAGACTTTCACCCGCTAAATCGTGTAACTATCAAGAACAAATATTCCCTCCCTCTTATTTCGGTCTTATTAGACCAAGTGCGTGGAGCAAAGATCTTTACCAGGTTAGATCTCAGAGGGGCATATCATTTGATACGTATAAAAGAAGGGGACAAATGGAAAACAGCGTTCTGGACTAAATTTGGTCTATACGAATATTGTGTGATGCCATTCGACCTCTGTAATGCCCCTGCTACTTTTCAGTTTTTTGTTAATGAGATTTCAAGAGAATATCTGGATCTCTTCGTTATCATTTACAATGACGATATATTGATTTATTCTCAGTCCAATCAAGAACATGTTGTTCACGTCAAAAAGATACTGAAAAAACTCCAAGAAAATCAGTGTTTGCCAAACTGGACAAGAGCACTTTTCACACCACCCAAGTTGACTTTCTACTTTTTGTGATCTCTCCTGAATGTATCCACATGGATCCTAAGAAAGTCAAAGCCCTGGTGCAGTGGCAGAGTCTTGGCTCTGTAAAGGAAGTGCAATCTTTTATAGGATTCACTAACTTCTACAGAAGGTTAATAGATAATTTTTCCAAGATTATTTCACCTATCACTCGCCTACTCTGCAAGGGAGTTAAGTTTGAATGGTCTCAAGCAGCGGAAGAAGCCTTTGTCAAGTTGAAAAGGACGATTCTCAAAAGCTCCCATTATAAAACATGTAGATAACTCACAACCTTATAATGTGAAAGCTGTTGTATCCCAATATGTGGTGGGAGGGGTATTGTCTCAAAGAGACCAAAAAAACTGGTTGTTTGCATCCAGTTGCCTATTTCTCTAAAATGCTTCTCCCAGCTGAGCAAAACTATAAAATCAGAGAGCGCAGTTATTAGCCATCAAACTTGCTTTTCAGGAATTGAGGCATTATCTATTGGGCACCTTGCACACTATCACTATCTATTCAGATCATGGGAATCTGCAGTTCTTTAGATCAGCTAGAGCCCTTACACCTAGGCAAATGAGATGGGTCTTGTTCTTTAGTGGATATGACTTTGTGATCACATATCGTCCTGGCCCACAACACGGTAAAGCAGATGCCTTATCTAGAATAGGTCAGGAGAAGAAGGTACACACTGACCGCCTATTATACCATGTCACAAGATTATTGGAGTAGGAGATAAGGAGCCCTCCTCTTTTCTAGAACAATTAGTAAACTCTTGCTCCGAATTACCTACCCCTGAATGGTTAAAATATCCATTAATAATGGATTGTACTATCATGACAAAGTGTTGGTACCCACTACAACTGCAGATAATTCGATGGTGTCACTATAGTTCACTAGTTGGGCAACCAGGGGGAGAAAACACCCTACAAACCTGTCAAAGATGGTTCTGGTGGGAAGGGATGGCCAAAGACTTACTAAGCTATGTAAAGTTGTGCCCTGTTTGTGCTAGACAAAAGTCTTCTTACGCTGCCCCTATTGGGTTGTTATGGATCACCTCACTTCCCTCAATACCTTGGCACTCCATCAGTATTGATTTTATAACCGATCTCCCACGATCACAGGGATACAACACCATATATGTGGTAGTGGATATGCTCACAAAAATGTCTCATTTTATACCCTTAAAAAAGATTCCATCTTCTAAAGAACTAGTGCAGGTACTCATTGAACAAATAGTCTGATCACATGGACTTCCCTCCATTATTATATCTGACAGAGGAACACAATTTGTGTCTAGATTCTGCCATGGATGTGTGCAGCTCTTGGTATTGACCATAGATTATCTACAGCATACCATCCTCAAACAGATGGACAGACTGAAAGAATGAATCAGACTCAACCAATATTTACATTGTTTATTGACCACCGTCACTAGTGGTTGGGTATAGGCTCTTCCCCTGGCAGAATTCACCTATAACAATACCACACATTCATCTACTGGTAGCTCTCCCTTTTATTTCTCTCATGCACATCATCCTAGGTTTTTGCCTTTTCCCTTGCCCTCCCTTTTAGTGGAAAGCCCTGCAGTCAAAACACATCACGAAGCCCTCCTAGTAGTATGGGAAAAGGCTACACAGGAGTTGCAGAGAGCCAAAGATGCCATGAAACAACAAGCTGATAAGCATCGCCGTTCAGCTCCTAATGGGGAAATCATAGATAAAGTGTGGCTATCCGCCAGGAATTTGAGATTAGAGGTACCCAGAAAATTACAGCTTCAATACATAGGACCTTATTCTGTTATAAAGGTCTTATCACCCGGTTACCCTAAAATTGAGTCTACCTGAAGAAATGTGTATCCATCCTGTTTTTCATACTTCGTTACTTAAGAAATATACCCCTTCTCCTGACCCCAAGGTACTACCCCCACCCATCCTGATAGAAGGGGAAACAGAATACAAAGTGAAACGTATCCTTGATTCCCGTAGACACAACGGCAAGCTGCAATACGTAATGGATTGGGTGGGGTATTCCCCAGAGGATAGATCCTGGGAACCTGCAGACCATGTCCATGCTCCTGTCTGAATACGGAGACTACATGCCCTACACCCTACAAAACCTCTTCCCATAAATAGGCCTTTGGGTGGGAGAACTGTCATGAATCAGGCCACTTGTTCCCTAATGTGGAAGTTAAACATAGGTTCTCTGGTGCATGCTGTATACAGAGAATTTCTCTTTTGAGTGACTCCCTTACTATGCTCCTTGTTACTGGGTGCAGCATTTGCCTTCACTCCCTTAATTGTTTAAATGCAGCATCATCGGAACAAGCCCTCACTTGGCCTACTGTTCCGGACCGGTTTCCACGCCCCCTTTCTTTGATGCCTCGCTTTGTTTGATTGATTCGAACCACTGACGCAGGGTTTTTTGCAATTTTGTTTCTGGCCGCCTGATGCAAGGTTCTTGCTACTTTGTTTCCCCCTGCTGACACTCTACACAACAGAGTATCCGCCCAACACCCTGAAACACAAGCTTCTTTTTCCTAGCCGCGTGTGTTTATTTTGGCAGGTTTTAATTGTGTTCCTCGTTTGTCTGCCTCTCATTCTGACTGCAGACAGTCATCCCTACCTCGGGCCCCCAGCAAAAACTCTCCTCTTTATAAAGGCTCCTAATTCCTTTTGTTTAGTGCTGTGAGTGAGGCCACAATAACTGACACAGTCCTGAACCAGTAGCAGTTTATACCAGAGATGACTCTGGATGTCGCCTTCTTCTATACCACAATACTATTGCCTGCACCTCCAGGGTTCCTCAGTGTCCCTACAGCTGCTCTTTCCAGTTGTAGAAGTGGCTTGCTCTGACAACCTACGAAAAGCCTACTCCAGTTATACTCTCCTTTGGACATTTATTATATATATTTTGTTAACTACATGAAAGAGACTCCAGCCATAATAATTCTCACCCTTGACTTTATATGAAAACTGCAACGTGTTGGTAAAGACAAATTTACCAGCCATTCATCTAGAGTGAGGTTAACTCTACGAAGTTCTGCAAGGCCCTGGGAGATGTATAACTGGTAAGTGGAATATCTCTTTATACTAGACATGCACTAAAACTGTCCTAATCTCTCCTTGCTAAACTGTTATAAAGTCCTGATTAAATTCTGGTTCCCTTTCAGTTTACTTGGTTTCCTGCCTGGTCTTCTGCTTTACCTACGGGGGGAAGAGTGGATTGGTCTCTGGTTATTACTCTTCCCCTTATCTCCCCCGAAGCAGCGATCTTGATTGAGAAATTGTTCATGACTCACTGAGAAGCTGTTTTTGGGGAGTGTGGGGAAATTCTCTTTGTTCCTGTGGAAGTGAACCAGATTCATTTAGTGGTGTTCTTGTGTGTTACACTCCTCATCATTATTTAGCCCCGCAGGGAAGTTTTTGTGTAGGTCTAGGATATATCTAGACTCTATGGGGCCCATTTGGATGTAGGGCGGATCGCCACCGCTCGCATGGCGGTGGCGATCCGCCCAACATCCTTGCCCGCCTGCCACCTATTTCCCCCGCCATAATAGTATGGCGGGGGGACTGCGGCGGACGGGGAGACCGTCCGCTGCTTTTCATATGGTTTCATATGGTGGCGGTGTCTGCTAATTACTGCCATTAATATCAGGATGCAGGCAGGAGGGAGCCTTTCCGTGGCATGCGGTTTTTGAGTTTGGGGGCCCGTTGTGGGCCCCCAGGATATTTGGGGGTTGTTTGGGGCACATGGGGGTACCTATGGTATCCCCCTTCATGTGCATGCACGACATGGCAGGCACCGTGCATGCATTTTTGGTATTGCAGCACCGCCCGCTGGAATGTTAAAAATGCAGGATGCACCCGCCAGTGTGGCCGTCGCATCCTGGCACTCACGGGACCCCCGCACATAGGGCGGGCGGTCCCTTTTACCGAGAAGATGTCAGGCGGACAAAGTGCGCCCTCCATCCTAATGATGCCCTAAGCGTCTCAAATTGCTCACCCTATTCCCTCCTCTTAAATTTGGGGTAACTCTGTCTACTGCAAAATAATTCAGTACTCCTGGATCACTCTCATGTTGATCATAAAAATGTCCAGTCACTGAGTAGGTAACACCGTGATTGCTTGTTGTTGTTCCAGAATACGCTTCTTTAATGGAAAGATAGTACTCCCAACATACATTAGGGGACAGGTACAGGTTAACACATATACACAGTGATCTGTGTTACAGTTATGAAATCCATTAATCCTTCTTTTTTGACCATCTGAGGTCTGGAACACCAAGACATTCTTAATCATCCTACAGACTTTACAAAGATTGCATTAAAAAAACGTGGTGGTGGATAACCAGGTATCTGATTTACGCCTTCTCACAAAGAAACTGTGTCAGGGTGTCTCCCAATGTTCTATCTTTCCTGCGTGTGTGTATATATATATTTATATATATATATATGTGTGTTCAGAGTTTACACATACAAAACCATAGAAATTTAGCAGTTATAGTTATATCAAGTAACTATAACTCATGCCCTAAGGTAACTATAACTCGCAGTATGCACAGTTTTCTCATCAATAATTTCATTGCAAATGTTTCAGTGATATTATCAATGATGCCATTTAAGAAATAACTATAACTGCTGAATTTCCATGGTTTTGTGTGTGTAAAATCTAAACCTCACCAAAACGTCCCTGTATCCTTTGGTTTGTTAGTGAATTTCTAAGATTTGTAATTCTATTTCCTAACTGTAACGTCCCTCTAGTCTAGTTTTTTATCAGTGAACTTCTACTTTTTATTAATGCTGTTTCCTAACTATAACATGCCTGTATCATGTGTGTGTCAGCGAGTCTGTGAGTGGTTGGGTGAATGTTTAAGTGGGTGTGAGTGTGTGGTGGCTGTGTCAGCGTGTGTGTGACTGGCTATATGAGTCTCTGAGTGGGTGTGTGAGTGGCTGTGTGGGTGTGTAAGTGCCTCTGTGAGTGTGTGAGTGCCTCTGAGCATCTGTGAGAGGCTTTGTGAGTTATTTAGGGTCTCTGCGTGGGTATGTGAGTGGCTGTATGAGTGTCTTAGTGGCTGTTTTGATGTGGGTGTGTGAGTGGATCAGTGAGCGTTTATTGGGATCTGGATCATGCTTAGTACCGCAATGGATCCGTGGATCCTTGCATGCTGAAAAAAACACAGTTTTGGACAATTTCTTGCCCATTAAGGGGTCCCTCACAGACCCCTCCATCGGTCCCATAGGGGTAGGATACATCTCTCCTGGCCCATTATATCCTACTAACACTTTATTTCCCCCCACTCTCCCCCAGAACCGTGTCCCGATTGACAAAATGGCGAGGGTAACTTTTCTCTCAGGTTGCGGCCAGCCAATCAGTGGATCTCGAAATATATGAATCTTTTTTCTTTAATAACTCCAAAACTACTAAATAGATTTACACCAAATTACAAAAAGTTATATTTATGGACCAAAATCTAGCTTTCTGCCAAATTAGGTGTAATTCCGTTTAGCGGTTTGGGCTGTCGTCGTATATAAAATTCCTATGAGAAATTGCCTGTGGAAAATGTGTTTTGGAACCCCCCCTTTATCTTGGGCCCCTGCTTGACAAATCACCCGAAACTGTCCAGACAGCAGCTGAAGAGACTGGCACAGTAGGAGGCCTATTAGGAAGGCGGACGAACAAGCGTCCATCCGCCACCCCCGAGGTGGAGGGACTGTCCGCAGGGGCAGCGGTCGTCCCTCCGTTGCAATTAGGATGTGACCGCCACCCAGGTGGTCACATCCCGTGTCTTTAACCTTGAGGCGGGTCCTGCGTGAAGCAGCACCCGCCGCAAGGTTAAAAATGCATGCTTTGCATTTACATGCACAAAGCGGCAGGCACCACGCGGTGCCTGCTGCTTTGTGCATGTAAATGCAGGGGGATACCGTAGGTACCCCCCATGTGCACCCCCACACCCCCCTTCACCCTGAGGGCCCGCAAGGGGCCCCCAGAAGCAAAGTTCCACATGCTTTTCCACGGCGGAAAAGCAGCCGCGGAAAAGCATGTTTAAACACACATCCTAATTTGGCTGACGGTGTCTTGCAGACACCGCCACCAAATAGCGCTCAACACCCCGCGGATCAGCGGCGGATGGACCTGCCGTCCGCCGCTGTTCCCACCGCCATCATAATCTGGCGGTGGGTCTTTTCTGTGACCGCGCCGGTGAATCCGCATCTTCCGGGCCGGCGGTGGCTTCCACCGGCCCGGAGGATGCGGATTCTCCGCAATCATAATCGACACCTAGATTTGAAAATGTTATGAAGATTTGTCAAACAGCGCCAAAGTTATTAACAAAATAAAAATTGCCTTCCCTATGAAAACTAGGTCCTAACTATATCTACCTACTGGCGACCACCACTAGGAGATATATATATATATATATAATAGGTACGGGTGATACTGTAAACCATGAAGTTAATAAATGGCACCATAACCCCTTGTTGGGAATCTAGTAACATATTACATAAATTAACCCTTATTATTGATTGTTTATATTACAAGTTTATTCAGGTGAATTTAGCAGAAAAACAATGCTTTTTTCTGATAGAGAAAGATTTATTGAAAAATACTGTTGAATTGTCTATAGCAAAAAGAAATACGTAGTTAAAAATAGAGGGTTTCATCTAAATAGGCTTCTTAAAAAAACACATTTGGGCTATAGAAATAAGTCGAAATTCTACCAGCAAGCCAGGGCTAACAATTTAGCACATTATGGTTTTGCTCAACTTCCACAAATACAGTTCTAATTCGATTTAAATACTTTATTTTGGTCAAAGATTATAAAAGTAGCCGAAAATATGAAAATACTTCTCATTACTCGAATACCTATTCGCTACAACAATCTCAGATATCATGATTCACAAACTTTTTACAAATTCCAAGCCTTATGCAAAAATTCATGCCACATTTAGAAAAGACGACTATAAAACGCAATATAATCAAATATAAAATATGAATTTTATAAACATTTTAAAAACTTACATATACTAATTCTTAATAGCAATTTGACTAGCAGGAGTGATTCTTCATTGGTAATAAATCAATAGGTATGCACCTGTTCATTGTTAAATAGCACTGTAACATAAAATATTTAACAAAACAAAAACGTAGATTCAGATAGTTGATTAGTTCTTATGAACATCAGAAGCAGCAGCTACCTTTTTTACAAATTTAGAACTAGAAAGCCAAGCCAATTCTAGGAATATGGCAACTGAAAACGCGACGCATGACCAAGTATCTGACCTAGAGATCCTCAAGGCCAGCTTGTGGTGGCATGTTCCCAAATATCTATACAGGGGCACAATCCAGCGCCTTCGTTATCTCTCATATCTAGGGCAGAAAAAAGGAAAGTGGTTGTCCATTTCATCAGCTTACCTACAGACAGGGCAGACTGCACTTTCCTCTGGGCGAGAACTCCATTTACTTGAAAAGGATGCAAGCATTAGTGTACCCAGCCTAAATCATATATACAGTGACCTCATAGACGGAGAGTCAACCTCATCAACAAATTTTTCAAACTTTGGTTCGTACTTGTGGTGTAAGATGTACTTGGCCACTCTGCCACGGCTTGTGAATAGAAGAAGTTTTGACCATTCCTATCCCAATGCGTAGAGGGACCCTTTTACATACTTCAACCAAGGCTGTACAGTAATACACCTAGGTAAACCAAGGACTTCTTTCAGCCCAATTCTATAGGGATCCAGCTCGCGGGTCATCCATGGTCTAAGCCAATACAGTTCTAATGCAACAATGAGTTATGGCTGTACTCAGAGATGTTTAAAGGTTTTCATTACTAAGTTTAAAAAAATGGCAATAGTGATGCAATGCTGAGGGTATCACACGATTATGCCAATTCTGCAAAATATTGAAACTATTTCAAGAGTTCCTCTGAAAATTGAGCTTTTACACCACCAAATTTTATAAAAATAAAAGCCCCCAAACGTTATATATATATTTACTGAAAAAACCTGTTACGGGTGAGTTATGGTTTCATTCTTCTAATAACAACTTACAATATGTGTACAAATACAAAAAAATCTCAGAAATTCTGTGTTAAAACCAATGTTAAAGTGATTAAAAAAATTTAAAACCACTAACATTTGCAATGTATGCTTAGTTGCACAAACCATGGTAACTGCCATTCCATAAAAGTTACTTCCTCACCAAATGCACTGCTCATTACCGCACACATGATGGATGATACTGCAAATGACATTGAGAGCATTACTGGTGACAGTTCATATGCCCGTGCCATTGACATTAGGAATAACAATGCTATCAATCGTTTCTTTGTTTGGATATGAGTTGTTATTTGTTGGTATAAACATGAGTTTGTAAACAGTGAATTTTGTTCTTGAATTTTGGTTTTCATGGTGGGTGATCTAGTTATGGTTTGAACTGTTAACCATAACTGGACAATTTCTGTGCTTTTTCAGTTTTTTCCATCCTAGCGACTGCATATTTTTGGCTGTTGGATCATTCACATTTTCTGCCAGTCTCTTAGTATTCTACTGAAGTGCATCAATGGTTGCCACCAACATCAACAGTACAAAATCTTGGAAGGATTAAATCTGAATCAAACAGTGGGAAATGATACAATGACTATTGTTTACACCGAGATCATTGAAATTGGTATGTGTTTTAACAATAGTCTTGCATCAAAGTGTCACTTTTAGGATTATCCAAATAAATGCATTTCAGGCATGCATTTTACCCTAATGATTACAAAATAAAAGGTCCCTGCAGCAGGCCAGGGACTTGGAATCTGTATCTGGTTGGAGAGAAGGAGTGAGGGGAGGCACGAAAATACTTAGAAAGTCCAAATGTAAGAACCATTGCAAAGTGCACCTATTTATGGGCGATATCTTGATTCTTGTAGGTATTTCACTTTCATTAAGTATGTCTAATGCAAATATCACTTTGATACTAATGATGCATTACTTCCCCCCCCTTTTTTGTATAGGCCATAAAAGGTAACTTGTAATTGGTGTATGCAGTTGCCATTGAACATATGCCACCCTTCCTGACCCCCTCGTTATGTTTTGTATTATATACTATAGCTTCTACATCTCTGTAGCTACCATAGTCCGGCATGAAACACCAATTGTTCTCTCTTTCTTTCTTTTAAATACACCATAACCCATACCCTTCCAAACCGCAGTGTTCCATCCACTATCTGCAGATCTTGAGAAATTACCTCGGACATTTTCTCTCCTCATGCACATTTGTTTCTGCAGCCTTACATCAATCCATAATTGAGCCCCATGTCAGCACTATTCCATAGTCTGGCTGTGTTCCATCACGCCACGACAAATCCTATACCACAGACAATGTATTGTATATTGGAAGTGCAGAGTGGTCCCAAGTTTCTGATATAACAACGGGGTTACAGGGTGAGGGCACAGGTAATCACAGTAGAAAGTAGTCCCCTAACTTTTTTTTACATAAGGAACACAATTTTGAACATGGAGTGTCCTATCGGCTCCAGCCCCTTCTAATTATGACAGCCATTCTTCCCCATCAAGCAGGACTTTGACTTATAAGTTCTATGCAAACTATTTAGTTGTACTAACCAAAATCCTGCTCTAATCTCAACTTCCCATGTGTATAGTAAGGCTGATCCCTATACTTAGTCATCTAGGCAGGGGTCTTCAAACTGTGGGGTGTACCCCCGGCGGACCGTGGCCATGTCCCCGGGCAGCAAAAGCCTCAGTAAGAGCTTGAAAAATGAAATTGCGTGCAAGTGCGGGTTTGTTTATTTACCACGGTTCCAGGCTATCTTCATTTACAAGTAGCAGCTCAAGTGCATGGTAGGGTCAAAGACCTAATTAAAAAGAACAAAATATTCTGCAATTATTTTGTTCTATTTTTTCACCTGCAGGTAACTGCAGATATGATAACTCATACGTTAAATGAAAAAAAATTCAAGTTAATACTTATGAATTCTCAATTGGAAATCACTGCAGATGTCTGCGTTTGAAGCCAAAAAGTTATAGAATTCATGGACGAGGTCCCAGCCTGTAACAGAAAGCACTGTGAATTTCTAATACGTAAATCATTATTTTAAAACTGTATGCCACCCAGTGTAAGATAGGCTGCTGCAGAATGATTAGTTAGAGCCAATGGAATGGTGCGGCAATGGAGCGAAAGATTTTGTAGCAGAGTTGGTGAAACTATGTCAGAAGTAAGCATATTTGTTTTTATAGTATTACTTCGTTATTTTGTACTTTTTACTCATAGGAACATTGCTTGGGCAGAGGTTTTACCTCACTAGTTCCAGTTTAACAACAACATTCTGAAATAAGCAAATGAAAGGTAAGCCAGTTAACCTTTGTGAAAGGCTTCCCACTGCCTGGGAACACGTTGCCGCATTTTAGTAACTTTTGATCCGTTTGAGCTAGAAACAATTTTTTTTCTTAAATCTGCAGCTTATACATCAGATGATTGATTATGTGGGAAATGTGGACGATCCATAATTATGCAAAAAGAGCCACAATATTGCATAATTCCAGTAGTTCTGGGTTTAGTGATAAAAGAAGTACTTTTAAAGCATATATTTATTAATAAGCAATCAGACTGTAACTAGTCCTGCAAGCATTTGTTTAGTATCAATTAAAGGGACACTTTCCAGAACTCAACACCCTTGTGTCATTTGTCATCATGAAACTTCCAGTGACTCCATAATTTAAGGCTCATACTGGTCCTAAGCAGCCCTTACATTTGGTGATTAGCCAATTGCACACATTTCCATTTCCTTCGGGTTACAGGCACCTTGGTCAGAAGGCTGATTTTTTCTTTACCTCCCTGTCTTGCCTTTGGCTTCATTACACATGGGAGCACCTCCCCTTCCCTCTCACTTTTACCCAGAGGCATCCCAAGATCCACATTAACCATTCAGGGATGGCAGTTTCTGTTTTTGTTTAACAAACATTATGGGAACTGGTTCTGAGAAATGAAAACAAAATAGGCACATTGGTCCTCATAAATCCTGCCCACTTTGGAATGCAGATGTCCTGTGAGGTAAGATGAAGGGCGGAGTATAGGGTTGCATTCAGAAGCAGAGTCCTGATCATTCAAACCCCTGTGGCTTTAGAATAATGGCCCAGGAGAAAGAGGAAGAATGAGATCCATGCATAACATCAATGACATGGCCCATAGGAGGGGTGCTGCCTGGGACCTTTTTTTCCCTCTACAAATGGAACACACATTTATGGCACCATATGGGGGCTGCTTTTTTTTAATGAACGGGCCAGCACGACCATTAATGTAGCAGGTACAGTGGCACTGGGACCAAGAGTGTGAGGGGGCCACCGCACCCCAATTATGATGTTTTACTAGCAAGAAGTGGAGTGGAGGCCCATTTTCCTTGCTAGTATTTGGGCCCAGGTCACCCCTATTGCACAGGGAGCAGTGCCCCAGCACCAGGGGAGAGGGTGAGATGTGGGGTTTTGTTCCCTTTTTTTAAATTACACAATGGGGCAGACAGCCTACTCTGAGCCTCAGTCCTACAAGTGATAGCTCTATGTTGTGGGCAGAAACAACGCCTGTATCGTATGTCTGAGGGTATCATTGGTGCTGCAGGTGCAATGGCACTGAGGCCTAGTGGTGTGAGGGGCCAACTAAACCCCAATTATGGCTGATTTAATATCCTTCCTTGTTTGCATTAGGCTGCAGTACATCCTTGCTGGTCCAGTATTTTGGGCCTCATACCAATTGCCCATGGGAGGTGAATACTAAAACAGACAAGAGAGCTTAGCTTGGGCCTCAGAGAGATGACAGATGGGTAAGGTGCAAGACCATGGTCCATGTTTTTAATGAAGAGCAAGGGGGACAGCCTGTTTCACAAGGCAGTAGCTATAATTAGTGGTGTCACTGGATCCCAGGGGTCTGAGAGGCCCACTGCATCAGAGTCATGACTGTCTTACTTTCCAAAAAAAGACAAGGGGTCTTCCTAATACTAGAGCTGGGGAACCATTGCTGCAAAGTGGGGGCAACATGTGGTGGCTCTTTTGTTTCTGAAAGGGATAGAGAGTCTGTTTCAGGACTGAAGTGATGGCTACACATGGTGGGAAAGGCAGAGAAGCAACCTGCTACTCCGAGCTGGAGCTATCATTAATGTAGAAAGTACAGTTGCATTGGGGCCCAGGAATGTGAGGGTCTCACAACACCCTAATGTTGTGGGTCAGAGTGTTTTGGTAATTTTTTGGTTTTTGTGTGACGTATTTGCTCTTTTACACTGCTCACATTTAGTGCAGAATTTGAGCTACAGAAAAGTACCCCTGAATTAGCTCATACTCCCGGATCTCTGCACTCAGCCTTACCACTACGGCTCTCCCTAGTGTTGCTGTAAAGATTTGAAGGGGGGCCGACTTCAAAACATTTTCCTTAGGGGGAATCAGAGAAAAAAGTTTGAAGACATCTGATCTAGGGTGTCCAGATCTATTTCTCCTTGGGCCTTTAAAATTTCTAGAATGCCAGGGATGTTAGCTAATAACATTGAGAAGATCAAAGATGTCGTTTTTCAAGTAGTTCTCGGGCACCTTTTCATTCTCAGATGAGTATGGCCCTGCACCTTTTCATTGTCCCTTACATGTAGCCCCAAGCATGTTAAAATTGCAAGTATCCGAAGGTTTCGTCATAGTCTATTCACGACTAAATTGTTCATAGCTTTTCAGCCCCTCTGTTTTCCATATGTTATTGATCCTAACAATGAAAATCATGTTCCACTTGTTGAAACTGCTCATGTTTGTTTAGGTCTTTCAGTTGGCTGCTACACCATAGTGGGTATTTATAGGCAATCTATTCCTTGATCCCAATTTGGGTGTGGCTTGGCGTGCACAGGGAAGCTCTTTGGACATTTCTTTAAGATGTATGGCCTTTATCGATCCCTGTTTACCAAGGGTGTCTTGGTCAACCCTAAGTGATGAATCATGCTACAGTTTAAAATTCAATCATTTAGTTGGGATATCATGTAGAAATGTGTTTGTCTGGGCAAGCACTACACCCATCTTAAACTCCCCCAGAAGGTTTGGCCATTGCTATTCTTGAAGGGCCTCTATTCTAAGGTGTGGTGCATACTGTATCATGAACAGCTGCAAAAAAATCCTTGTGTACCTATATGGTATGCTCTGTAGCATATATATAAAATGAGGAGATGAATTTTATTTAGTGCTGATCTGCCCATGAGTGACAGAGGAAGATGTCTCCAGTGCTGGACGTCTTGTTTAAAAAATGTGTAGAACAATTATTTTGTGATGAAGATTGCCAAATAATGGATTTCTCTGTGTCCACCCTGAACGTGTTCCTAAAGTGGGCTGCAGGTGTCATTTAATCAAGGGAAATAGCACAGATTGAGATTAATTGATACAGAGTACGGGCAATTCTCCACATATCTGAAATATTTCAAGAATGGTATCAATGGGTGGCTCTGGATGAGTTTGTTACAGGAATATATCAGCGGTATGGCGCAAAACTCTCTTGTCCCATGAAAAGTTCACTAACCTCTGGGTCTCTCCTTCTCAAGCACAAACAAGGTTCTGACTCCAGGTTGAATAACAATTGTGATAAAGGACTTCCCTGCCAAGCATCTCTCCTGATGTCAAAGACCTCCGACAAGGTTGAATTAATTTTATCCCTTGACAGAGGATCCATATATAGTACATTAGCTCAGTATAGAAATCTTGGTCCAACACCAAATCCTGTAGCAAATATGGTCCTTCTCTTGAACCAAATGCTTTGGTTGCATCGAAGCATAGAACAACCACTGTTTTGTCTACCTTTGATGTATATAATTAATGCAGTCACATAACCATATCAGGTTAAATCTTGTGAAGCGATTTGGCATGAAATCGGGTAATTCCTGGTGTTTGAAATCAGCAATATCAGCCTTAAGCAGCAACATGAGTCTACACAATTGAAGTTATGATTTAGGTTTCCCTTTTTTATCGATCAACACCACAATGGTCCCCCCGAAGTTGGATATCAGCAGCTTCTCCCTCCTCGAATCAAAGAACAGAGAGAAGATATATTCTGTGACACTCTTGAAAAACAGTTAATTAATTTGAGCAGGAATACATTACGTTACGGGTGATTGTTCGCTTTGCAAATGTGGATTATTATTTGCTTTCAGAAATGCATAAACTTCAGTATGCTAAACTTTTGGCACTGCAATTTACATTCAGTTAAATGAATAGTGGCGTTTGGTGAAAATTCTAGCTGATGTGCTGTAAATGCTGCCCCAGAATTACATGTCATGGCTGAATCGAAAGTTTATGATTCCTTTATCGCAAAGAGTGATTTCAAGGTATTATCGCTCCCAAAAAACTTTTGAAAGTGATCATTGGACTTAGCTCTTTCTGCAAGGTCATCCCAAAACCTTTTGCCTTCACCCTCCTATTTCTGAACCCGTTTTTTAAATCTGCGCTCTTTATCACTGCAAACCAGTGCTAAAGTGCTTGTGCTCTCTCCTTTAAACATGGTAAAGTTGGCTTACACCCAATTGGCACATGTAATTTACTTCTAAGTTCCTAGTGAAGTGAGACTACTTGTACCCAGGGCCTGTAAATGAAATGCTACTAGTGGGCCTGCAGTACTTACTGTGCCACACACTTAAGTAGCCTTTTTAAACATGTCTCAGGCCTGCCATTACAGCCTGTATATGCAGTTTAAACTGCCATTTTGACCTGGCAAAATGAACCTTTAGCCAGCCCAAACCTTCCTTTTGAATACATATAAGTGACCCATAGGGTAGGCCCCACAAAGTCCGTATGGCAGGGTGCAGTGTATTTAAAAAGTTGGACATGTACTTTTACGCTTTACATGTCCTGGTAATGAAAAACTCTTAAATTAATTTTTCACTACTGTGAAGCCTACCTCTCTCATCGTATAACATTGGGTTACCTTATTACATCTAATAAGTGATAAATTTAAATTGGGAGCAAGTAAGAATGTGGACTTTGGTGTTTAAAGAATTATTTTGTATACAAACTTTAGTGGTAAAGTTGGATGTTAAGTCACAATGCAGAACTTTCCAGTTTTAGAAAGTTGCCATTTTTTGTCTCAACTATTTGGTGCCTGCAGCATGTATCCTGGGTTGCATGGCCAGGTGCAGCTGGCAGTTGGTCTTTGTGTATTGCTCACGGACAGTGAGACAAAAGGGGAATAGGTGTTGGCAGGATGGGCCATCTATCACTTGATAGGGACGGAGCTGTCACCTACCACACTTCCACATCAGAAAGTTCTTACTGAGCACACTCACAAAAGTGTTGACACAAGTCTTTGGTGCTCCCAGATAAGCTAGGGCGAGGACAGAGAGGCAGGATCTTTCAAGCCCCTCTGGTGGGTGCACCCCTCCAGAAATGTCACCTACTTCAAAGCTGGCACCAAGGATAAATCGTGGCCCTTCAGATTCAACACTTCAGTACACGTCTAGACCTGAAAAAGGACTGCTGTGTTCATCTACTGCAGGAAAGACTGCTACTCTGCTGCCCTGCTACTTGACCATAGGACCACCCAAGTGACTCCAAGGGCTACTTGGCTGGCCTCCTGATCAGAGACTCAGGAACAGAAAAGGCTCCAACTCTCTTGATATCGGCACCTGAACTCAGCCAGCTGTTAGACATAAGCCCCCAAGTGATTCCCCTCTAGTCTGGACCCTTAGGAGTGGGGATAGAGGTGCTTTGCCAACCCAGCTGTGGTTATTGTTAAAATAATTTATATATAGTGCACAAATCACCCTGAGAGGGGTTTCTCCGCTCCAAGAACAGAAAATGGAGCCAGACAAGAGACTACTGAATTAAAAGAGCACTGTCTTCAGTCATTTTCAGAACTGGAGATGATCCGTAAATCTGTGGATGTGCAGCGGTATCCAAAATCAAAAAGGACAGGACACTTGTAACTACGTTACAAAGGTTTATTTAGACAACCCTCATAAACGCTATGTTGTTAACGTTGCGGTTTATGTCGTTTTTACGCCCCACATAGACGTGGCATTTATCATTGGGTTATCCAAATGTGCTGTATGCCAGCCTCAAACCTGAGGCAACCTCTGGTGCTGCGTAGTAGTGTCCAGAGATGTGCACAGATACCCCCAAAGTGAAGGTGCAGGTAAAAAACTAACCAACATCCAAAAGGTTATTTTAATTGACAAGGGATGTGGTTTGTTATTTAAAAAAGAAAATGGGTATGCCTTAAGATCAGGTTACTGGATCTATGCATATCACTTTACCGTCAACATGTTTCTGCTCCTCTGTGCCCAGCCGGGTCTATGGAGCATTCGTCAGGACAAGACAATACAAAAAACACAATTAAAATTACTCACACAACTTGTGCAGTATTCAGTGGGCAAATTTAGTTACCCACAGTTTTCGAAAGGTTCAGTTCACCTATAATGCAAAAGATTGGTACAAAGCATTACTCATTTTGGGGGGTATATTCTTGCATATTGCTGCTCATTCCTATCTATAGGAGACTATTGGGTTAATTGTACAATTATTACATTGTGGTGCACTATGTCGAACGTCGTGGCGAGTCTTAAGAAGGAGAATTCTAAAAATAAGATTGCTGTTTGTAGTTGTTTCTTGGTATAAATACCATAAGGTCTTGCATTATAACCACAGTAGGAAGGATAAACTCTCCGGTTATATGTTATAGGTATTTACTTACACGATAAGTCATACTAGAACAAAGTGTGTATATCATTAACCACTTTTTATGCGACATTAACGCGTAATTCACCGTGATGTAATTTCAGAAATATATCGGACATCTCAAAGTAAAAAAAGATCGTAAAGGCAATATCGTGTTTTGCAATGAAATGTGAACATTAGCAGGCAAGCGTATATCGTTCAATACTGTTAAGTGGTTCAAAATGTTACCTTTCGGTTGAAAACTGTTCCCGTCTACAGGGGAATTGGACGCTGGGTCCCAGGCTGCAGGAAGAGGGAGGCAAGATATAAATATTACCGTTTGGACGCCGGGCTGGTCGCGGCTGTTCCAGAACACCATTCTTACCCGCATGGGAGGCGACTTCCGCATTTAGTGCTGGCTCTGCCCCTGGACGCGGAATCGTCATCCGTGTGCGACTTTTACATCTCTGAGGAATAGGAAATAGAAAGAGGACACAATCTACCACCTTCCCTTTCTATTCTGTAGAGTGTATAAGAAATCGAATTGATCACATCTAATTTTCTTTGTAAAATCGAACTCGATGGCAAGATATATATTCGATTGGTACATTATAATAAGGACATTTATAAAGTCGCTCTATTAACCCAATCTACAATCTAGTGAATCTGGGGTTAACAAACCGAAGGTTGATGAACCTGGAAAAGGAAAACTTGGGATATTGACGTGATGAGATATATGTGCACTCAATATTCTGCATGGAAGGTTCATAGTTGGGGTTTCCTAGTATCCCTGCTATGTGAGCAGACATATTGCAGTGATTTACAACAAAGCCTGCCACATTACAGTCAGCAGATATGGTTCACGAATGGCATGGGGAAGTTTAGTATAATTCTGTAGAACAGACTCCCAAGGTAAATATTCATCACTATGATCATTGGGAGAAATGGTGCCAATGAATATCATCGTTGAGCCCCACTAGGTTAGTTTTGAGCCTATCCACCCATCTTTGTTCCTTTCATATAGGATCTTTTCTGCATTGTTGGTTTTATCTTTCAGCATCTCCAATACTGTCCATTTCAGTTCCTCAGCATTGTGGCCTACCTCAACAAATAGCGTACAGAGTTTTGTTGTGTTCTTTTTTAATCTGATGTTACTCTTATGTTCCCCAATTCTCACTTTTACTCTCCTGCAAGTCATTCCTATATATTTTTTCTCACTGGGACATGTTATCATATAAATAACATGTGTGGAGTTGCAGTTCGTATGCAGTCTTTGGGTCCAGAGTAATGATTCTGTTAACTGTATATCTTTAGTCGCGGTTGTTGATTTGCACACTAGGCAAGTGCCACATGGGTAGTGTCCTGACACTGGGGACATTTCAATGTCTCTTGTTAGTCCAATTTGCTGGAGTTTTTTAGGACGGGTATGCACCAACATGTCTTTCAGATTTCTAGTTCGTCGGTTTGTGAATCTAGGTTTTGGGCAGTTGATGTGCAGCGGTAACCTATTCCATTACATAAGGTCTAATTAGGTAAAAAGATCTCCCTCCTGTGCAGGTCCTTCAGGCTTGTGGAACTGTAAGCAGTACTTTATCACTGTATCTAAGTAGTCTATGAGGGTGGTGGCTTGATAGTCTAGATGATAAGTAACCAGGACTATTTCCAAGCAAAGAATTGTGTGTCAGACAGCAAATTATTAAGATAAGCCTTTTACGGATTGGTAACCAGTGCAATGACCATAAAAGAGGCAAAGAGGCAGCACCAGATGAGAGATTACAGATGAGACAGGCGGGGGTGTTTTGCACCACTTGAAGTTTGGAAAGCAACGTCTCCTTTGCCGAGGCCAATAGGGCATTACAATAATCCAAACGGCTAATGACCACCGCTTGTATCAAGGTTCTCCGTCCAGAAAGAGGAAGAACACACTCCTCAACAGGCACAATATATAAAAAAAAGTGTGCTGATTGTAGATGAAACCTGATGCTTCATTGAAAGGGTTTGGTCCAGTTGGATATCCAGATTTTTTACCACTAGTTGGGGGCTGAGCCAGGTTCTGGGGACACCAATCAGGGTAACAAACCTGTTGGGCCTTAACAAATAGCATGATTTCAGTTTTACCCGCATTCAACTGGAGCCAATTACCTGTCATCTAGTCCAAAAATGCTATCATCCCAGCTGTGAACCGTTCTTTAGTTTTGGCAGGGTCTTCATCACAGGATATTATTTACTGAGTATCATCTGCATAAGATGTAACCTCCAAACCAAAGGCTTTGACGAACTTCGCAATGGGGACCATATAGATGTTAAATAAAGTGGGGCTAAGACATGAGCCCTGTGCCCCCCCCCTTTGTCCAGAGTTATAATGCAGGTTTTATAAGAAACCAACATAATAGTTTGGGTGCGATTGAAAAGAAAATCCTTAAGCCACTCTACTGCTAAGCTCTGGATTCCAATCTCCTGCAGCCTGTGAATTAGCCTGGGATGAGAAACTATATCAAATGTTGCGGATACATCCAACAGCATGACAATTGAAGGAATGTTGGCATCAGGGGAGCATCTAATGTGGTCAGTAATAGGGCAAACTCTGTGCTGTAAGAATGGCAAAACCCATATCGAGACGGGTCAGGAATCATATTGGCCTCAAGATAGTCCACAAGTTGCCTGTTTATTTTACCTTCTAGCCACCAAATCCAGTGAGATGCATTGCAAAGCCCTGCAGAGCCTCATCGCACATCTAAAATCTTCATTGGAACTGATGCAGAGCCCCGCAGAACCTCACCTGCACAGCTTCCAGTCTCCATGGAATTGACACAGAGCAACGTAATGCCTCATCAAGCCTTGCTGACCAGTTACCAGCCCATCGGAACCAATGTGACTCTATGCAAAGCCTTGCAATGCCTCACCACACAGCTTCATCAGAACTGAGGCAGTGCAACCCAATCTGATGCAGTACCTCGCATTGTGGACCTCGCATCTCCGTGGAAATGGCGCCGGACAATGGAAAGCCATGCAAAGCAACACCGCACTGACCGCTTACGAGGATTTAAGGTACTTTGTTCAGCTGGCCTAACTTGGTCCCCATTGCTGGCCTGCGCTTCATCACAATCAACCTGAACTTGCGACTTTGTCCCAGTCCAACATGACCAGATGACCACAGTTGGCGCCTTTTGCTTTTATGCACTATTTTTACCTACACCTTTAAAATTGCCCATCTCTGGTTTTACTGATTACATTTCAGTTGTTTTGGTTTCAAATAATTAATTACAGTTCACTCTATTTTTCTGAATTGGTGTGGGATTTCTCTTGTTTTGTATTTCCACTTTATAACTGTTTGAAATACTGCATAAATATTTTACACATTGCTTCTAAATTAAGCCTGACTGCTTTGCGCCATACCACCAGAGGATTAAGCACAGGGTAATTTGGGGTTTACTTGTGTTTCATCCTGACAAGAATCATAGTTGTTGCTTGAGTAGGGTCTCACCCCCACCCCATCAACTAATAACTCAATTTCCTACAGTGATTCAATTACTTACCGATTATCTTCATTACACCAATCTTGAGTCTTCCTTGTCCCAGTCCTTGCAAAATGAGGACCATATTACTTTTAGTTCAACTAAAAAAAGGCTCACCATTTTGCGTATAGCATGATCTATAATCTTTATTTGCTGTTGAGTACATCCCATACCCACTGCTTCACATCTGACTTATTTTTATATTCAAGATAATTCCATGAGAAGGAATAAGGGAGAGAGTTAGGGAGGTAAACGACTGGGATGAGGAAGACTTATCCTGGAGTAATGAAGATTACTCAAAAGTAATTGAATCTTTACCACTTAGCCCATGTTTTTCATCCTAGTCCTTAGCACATGAGGATCTAGCAGGCTAAAATGTTTACTTCTCATGCTTAAATGTAGTTCACATACTTTTACTGTTCATGGTTACACTGAAGAAAAATTACACAATCATGAATTTACAATATTCAAGGCTGCTTGGCTGGAGCAACCTTCCTCAGAATTTAAAACTGATAACCTATAATGATTAACAAAAGTGTCCTAAAGGATGAAATAGCTTCCCTACAAACCTCCATCAATGGAACTCTTTGTCTTTCAGTGCAAGAGGCTGCCATTGTTATTTAGAATGACTTTGAATCCTACCCTGAATATGGACCTCTGAAATCTACTTTCATATTGCTGATCTAACCCACATACTAAAAGTGTATGTAGACCCATTCTTACTTTTTCTCCCTGGATCAATTGTGGAAAAAAGAATATCCAATTGCCTAAATAATTTGGTATGTTCCAAGTATGTTATGATAGCTCTTTGTATATCCAGCGTATGTAATTTTATTTCTTTGTTGTGTCTAGGATTCAGATACAATCAGACAAACCAGTGACTTTTATTCCATGAAGGTTCGAGCTTACTTTGGGAATGAATAAAGGATGTGCCCTCAATAATAAGCAGTGTTGAATTATCCACTTTATTCAAAGTTGTTAATCTTGTAGCTCATATTATTGCCTCTGACAATGTTGCTTTATATGTATGGAAAGGAATCAAAATCTCAGATAAATAGAAAGACAACCAACCAATGTCCCATTGACCACGGTAGAGTTGCTGGGATTATCCAAATTCTTCTGACTCTTCCTCAGTGGGGAAATTTAGGGAATGGCTATGTGGCCATTTGATCAGTAGGGCATGTATCTCCCATTCCACCTTCCCTCATAACAAACAAAAATGGAAAAAGTAAGTGTCATCCATGTATACAAACAGATCTGCTATCTCTGACATATGATCTTAAAAGCTTTTGAATGTAATCTGACATTTTTCAATGAGAGCAAACCCCGACTCAGTAGATCTGCTCTCTGAGTCGTTTTCCCTGGAATGTATATTGCCTGCAGGGAAATGAAATTATTTTCTGCGCACAAACATATCTATTGTTTAAATTTGGAATGCTGTAAACATTTTATTCCCCCATGGCAATTTATGTTAACTTGAACCAAGTTATTGTCTATATCACGTATGCTTGACCCAAGATCAAATGTTCAAAATCCTGAAGGGCTTTTTCAGTTTACATCAACTCTCCCAGTTGAATGATTGTTGAGTCATTTCCTGCAACTAGGTTCCCTGAATTGATTGACTGTCTGGAACTACCCCCATCCGAGCAGACTATTAGCTATTATGTTCATTTTAGGGCTGGGAGGATCCGGGGGATTTTCCAATAAAATGTTCTTGTCTCCAGCCACCAAGTTATTGCTTTTCTTACATCTTGAGTTATGGGAGAGATTATTTGTAGTGTTCCCCCCTAGCCACCACTGACTCACCATTACATGGACCTAAAGATTTAAGTGCAACATTGCCTATCTTACTACTGCTGTAGTGCCTGTTAAAAGTATATGTTCTTCCAAAACATTCCGTACTGTGTTCAATTGGAGAATGTCTTTAAGAAACTTATGAAATGTTCTTGCTAGAGCTAAAGGAAGAGATCTAATCTCCAATATAGACTTGAACTTGGCTCTTTTGAACTGTAAGTCCTGGTTTGGTTGAAGATGCGATTTCTTCCAGTTCCGCGTCCAGCCAAAAACTTGTAGTACTTCACAGACTTATTCTACATATTTGATACCCTTAAGGAGAGAAAAATTAGAAAACAGCCAATCATCTAAATCTAGCAAAACTATCATTTGTTCCTGCAAAGAAACAATTGGCGGCAATACCTTTGTACATGCCTTTGGAGAAGTTATAAAACGCCCAAAGAAATGAATCAAAAATAAATAGTGGACTCTGTTCACTGTGAAACTTCTTGTTAGCAACTCCATAGATGTCAAAATGTCAGTGTAGTTTTTGCCTTCCTGTATTACATCATATGAGTCATGGAAGCCATTTAACAACATTGGTGTTTGTGACAGGGCGGGACAATACTGTGAGGAGGCAAAGACAAATAAAGACTGGTGGACCGCTATACCTCTTTTTCATCCTCTTGTCCCCTTTCAGGAGGAGGAATGGCTCCCACAATCAAAAACGTTATTGTACAGTGATGAGGAACAGGCAGTGGGTGTCTTTAACTGGGGCTTCCTACAGGACGAGACTCCACCCCCAAATGACGTCATCGCGCCAGGGACATCAAAGGTGGAAGACTCCAGGAAGACAGCGTACACCGTTACCGGAGAAGAGGAAGAATCAGCGTGGAGAACCAGAGAGAGAGAGCGGACTGCGGAAGAAGAAGACGAGGAGGAACGAAGGCTGGGCCCCATTGCCATCACCTCAAAGCCGGGAGGCCAACGACCCCACAAGTCGCCCTGCCACGTTCCCAGGGGAGGAGCATGGCTGGAACAGGTATGGGTCAAAGTAGCGGCCTGGGTAGGGAGAAGAGACCGCCCAAACGTAAAGTACTAAGTCCTCTACCACTGGCCTATACTACTTGTATACACTCCCTGTACATAAACCCCCTCCCCACCCACGAGCACTCGAGCACCGATTCTCGCTGTTCGTGTGTGGTTACACGCTGAGCAATAATGAAAAGTGGTGTCTCCTTCACCCCGGTCCCTGGTGTATACGTTTTCATAGTAGGATGGCTGTCCTGATATATGTTTTCTTGATTTTCTTTTGGTTGCTCCGGGCTACTGCTACTGCCACTGCCACAGGACATCTGAACAAAGGGAACGGCCTGGCATGACCCTACAGAGCAGGGCGAAATCCCACACAGTGTGGCTCCTACACGCAGCGTCAAAACGGATTCCGCAACCTTTGCACAAGAAAGACTAACCAGCAGACAGAAAAGAGTGTTTGGAAAAATAAAACCCTATCTGAAACGACCTGGTCTACTCTCAGTTACTGATACCCCGCCACAACTGGTGTCAGAAGTGGAATTTTCATCCCAGTCCATCTGCAAACCCAAGATGGACGCCCTTATACAACACATAATTAAAGGACAAGAGAAACGTGAGTGGGCTGTCGAAAGACAGATGTCGTCAGCCCAGGCAGATCGCGAACTGTACCAGAATACGATTACTGCCCATATAGAGAGTCTGCAAAAAGGGGCACCCGACCCTGGCACCCCATTCCCCATGGAGAGGCGAGCGCCTGTACCCAACCCTTCAGGGATAGCCCTCCAAAAGTATATACCCGGGGAGGACCCGGACGCTTTTTTTCTAAATTTTGAGAGGGCTGCCAGGGCGTGTGGTTGGCCCGAAGACAAATGGCCCTACTTTTTAGCCCCATTGTTGACCGGCGAAGCTCATTTCGCCTACCAGGTCGCCAACCCCACGAGTGACGCTCCATACCACTGGATCAAAGAGGTGATTCTGGATCACCTTGGACTCGATGCAGAAGCCTACAGAGTACGATTCCGGAAGGAGCGAGGTGTGCCTGGGGAGAACCCCAAAACGCTGTTTTTTCACCTCAAAATGGCCGCTGACAAGTGGCTAAAACCGGCCACTAGCACCAACGAGGAAATTATGGCGAAAGTATATCTAGAGTAGTTCATGGAGGTGCTCCGATACGGTACTCAGAGGTGGCTAAAGCAGCACTCCAACCTCTCAGCCGAACAGGCCATTTAAATGGGCGCAAACTACGCCAGGGCACAACCTCGGACTATGGGGTGGGACATTGACAAATCACTCAAATCGGCTCTGCCTGCTAAACCAGAGAAGAAGTTAAAACCCCTGATGGACCCGCCAAAGACTAAAAATACCAGGATGGAAACCCCCATATTTCGAGGACTTGAGTGTTTCGAGTGTGGCGAATGGGGCCACATCGCCCCCCTGTGCCCCAGGAAAAAACCCGCAGAAGAGCCAATGGAAGTGGGGTACCTCCCAAAAGCAGTATTATATTCAGCTGCGATGGGAGCATCCTTCTATGTACGTGTAAGGATGAATGGCACAGTAGTAAAAGCCCTTTTAGACTCTGGATGTAAGCAGTCAGTGGTGCAGAAAAACCTTATCCTCCCTACCCAGTATGTCCCTGATACCCTGGTCCACATGCGTTGCGTGCACGGAGACGTAAAACCGTACCCCCTTGCTCTAATAACGATTGTACCCTTAGACAGGGATCCCTGCACGGTTAAAGTAGGAGTGGTTGATTCCCTGCCCGAAGATATAATCCTAGGGGTTGACAATCCTGATTTCCTCTCTCTCTTGCAGGATAAAACAGGTAGACAGAAGGGAGACCTGGGCAACCCTGTACCGGCCTTTGTATCCCCAGATACGAGCCGCAGCACCAGCGGCAAAGGGCCGGGCCTAGCTCCGCCTGCTCCCCGGCCGGGCTTGGCTCCGCCAGGTCCCTCCCACCACCAGTGACGCCCTGAGCAGCGCCAGGAGGCGCATAAAGGCAGCGCCGGTGCAGAGTCCAGTGGGGTTGTTTTACCAACGGTTCCAGCGTTCACCGAGCCGCAGCACCAGCAGCAAAGGGCCGGGCCTAGCTCCGCCTGCTCCCCGGCCGGGCTTGTCTCCGCCGGGTCCCTCCCACCACCAGTGACGCCCTGAGCAGCGCCAGGAGGCGCATAAAGGCAGCACCGGTCCCTCGTCCCGCGGGACGCGCGTGGGCGCGCGCCGGGAGAAGCCCGGGACAAGGGCGGTGCCGTCTGCGGCCGTCAGAGGCCAGAGGAGGCCGGGCTGGGCGACGGACTTTGGGTCATCTTTTCGGGACATTCTGTGAACCGTGGGTTTTTTGATCTAGCTCCAGGGGGTATTCAAGGCACTCATATAGCAGTGGATATAGACACATCTGCCACCTCAGTACCTACTGTGGCGATATTAGATAACTCCCTGTCTTCTACATCACAACCTTTACCAACATCTTCTCCGGAACCCTCTCCGGTACCCTCTCCGGTACGAAGAAAAGTGAGGGCCTGTAGAGGGTCATAAAGTAAACGGGGAGGGTACAAGAGAGCTAAGAAGGCAGGTACCACACCTGATAAAGTAGGAGTCTTCCCTGATAAACTAAATGAGGCTGATACGACTAAACTGAATAGTAATCAAATCGACTCCCTGGTTAACATGTTTGTGTTGAAAATGGAGACTATATTTAGACCATTGGCAGACAGAGTGGAACAGGTTACAAAAGAAGTATCTAGATTGGGCACTCTTTTAGCTTCCCACTTAGCCACTTCACAAAATTCCCAAAAATCGAATGTGAACACCAAAGAAATTAAGGGTGCTGCTGTTCCCAGTAAAGGGGTTGGGGACAAAATGGACCAGGTTTCAAAGGAGGTTTCTAGGTTGGGTGTTCTTTTAGCTGCACATTTGTCCTCATCTAAAACAGCAAGGAATACTAATATGGGGGTGAACAACCTTTACAACGAAACTTTTACAACGCACTACCATTACAACGCGGTCATTACAACGCAAACCATTACAACGCATTGCGCTGGGGGGCGCTCTAGGATAGGCAATACGTTTAAATTACTATCCAACACCTTCCCTAGTGTCCACGGGGACTGGAGTTGGAATAGTAAATTAAACTTTTCACTATCCAGCACCCCAAAGTGCTATGCGTTGTAATGGATTGCGATGTAAAAACCGCGTTGTAAAGGCAGGCGTTGTAATAGCCTGCGTTGTAACGTCATACATCCTAATATGGGCACTGCTGTAAATGAGGGGGCTGTAAGTTCCTGTAGTGGGGGACACAAGGCAACACACACCGTGCCAGTTGTAACACCTGCTCAGCCCCCTAGCAATCAAACCACTCCCCCACCCATTTTGAGGGCTAACTCGCAACCTAATGTCGCAGGCGACAATTCGGGGCTGAGTAAAGGCAAGCAAAGACCCCTAGTTAATCTTCCACCAGATTGCGCCCCATATATAGTAGTGCTAACCAACGTCCCCGGGGTAGACTTGCGGTTAAATGACGCAAGGGGGAAACGACTGATTCCTTGAACTATAAAGTAATAGCATGGCTGAGTAAATACTGTGGCTTCCCTGTCGCATTTTGTAACGATATTATATCGACACGCAGAGTGGGCTGGATAGGTAATTCAAGAAAAACGATCAGGGGGGACTGCATCATTGTAAACTTTAAGCACCCACAGCATGTAGCTACTGTTCTGCTAAGGGCTGCTTCTTTACCAATTACAGGTGATTCTATATGTGCGCGCCCCCTTGGGTTTTTCTACAATCACCTTAGTAACATCTCCAAACCTCATGCTGTCCAACAAAATCCATTAACATCTTCATCCATGCAGGGCACTGTGCCATGTGCCCATTTTGGCTATCCAAACTCCATGCCATCGGATTCTTATTGTTACAGTCTGTGTAGGCCAAACTTTCAAGCTGAACAAATTCTCCCATTGTTCAATCGGTTTACGCCCTTAGCCTCCTTGGAGGAAAACGATTGACTGGTAAACAATTCACGGACTAACTCACAATCTTGTAGAATTATGACCTGGAACATTGCCGGGATTAGGGGTAAAGGTGAGAATGAAATATGGATTGATTTTTTGAAATCTTTTGACATTTCGGCATTTCAGGAGACCTGGGACCTATTGAACAGCTTTTCCCTAGATGGATACAGACATTTTTTTATTCCGGCCACAAGTAGCGTGGCAGGAAGACCAAAAGGAGGTTTACTAACTTTGTTCAAACTTGATCTAAAAGGAGTGTTAACCCAGCTTGACTCAGGTTGCCAAAATTGTCTAATTGTTTAATTGAATTCCCCCGATTCACCTAATTATTTGTTCATTAATTTTTATAATGCAAATGCTAATGAAAGTACCAGATATAATTTGGATTACCTCGATAACTTTTTGTCAGTTTATAGAACCAAAGTAAATTGCTTTGAGATAATTCTTTTAGGTGACTTCAATATTCATCCCTGTAAACAGCCCTGTGCCAACTCAGTAGAAGAGGGACCACCCTGTTCTGCAGTTACGCATTTTGAACATTCAAAAAGAGGGGAGGCCCTTGAAGATTTTTTGGCTGTGTGGAATCTGTATGAATCTGGATGCGGCGAGGGTGAAAATAAGGTCCCTACTTTTAAAGGACCTGGTGATGGTACAATTATTGATTTTATTTTTATGTCTTGTTATATATTAGGTAAAGTGGTAAGGTATAAAACAGTGGTCTCAGTTTTTAGTGACCACAACCCAGTCCTAGTAGAGGTATTGTCCAGGGACTTTTTAACCTTGAAATCAGTGTTACATAAGGGAGGCCAAAATGTGATTTCCATAGACCAAGGTCGTAGGTTAAAGTGGTCGAATATAAATCCTGAAACTATTGTACAGGATGTTTTGGCTAGGGCGGAGGATGATGTAGCTATTTGCCTAGACACATGGGCATTAAGTACACAAGTAGTTATGGCGTTTGATAACATCTGCAAACAGATCAACCAAAGTTTAACTGGGGCAAAGGGACCCCCTAAACAACATGTAAAGAGATGGTTTGATCATTCATGCTCAAGGCTCATGCTGATCTACTAATGGCCCTGAAGACTAGTCCAAAAGACCGTGCCCTAATAGCTAAGTTAAGAGTAAGTTATAAAAATACTGTACAAACTAGGAAGAATGAGCTAAAAGAAAAGGCCTGGTTAAAGCTACTTGAACCAGAGACATTAAAAAACAGCAGTCAGTTCTGGGAAGTAGTAAACCAGCCACTTTTCTCAAACGAGGAGAATCGCCCCCTTGAGTCCAATATTCCTGATGATGCATGGATTAAACATTTTGGGAACATATACTCTAATACCGCCCAGCAGGACCCATTAAATGACACCACCTATAGTAAGGAGGGTTCCTGTGTTACCTTTGAGGTCTTAGAAGTGGAAAGGGCGATAGACCAGACCCTGAAAAATAAGGCACCTGGCCCCGACGGGGTCCCTGCCGATATTTTTAAATATGCCCCAAAATTGTGGTCAAAGATCCTGTGCAAGGTCTTTAACACATTAAATCATAACAATATCCCAGCATCTTGGAAAGAATCCATTATCGTCCCAGTTTTTAAGAAGGGCAACAGGGTAGACCCAGCCTGTTATCGACCGATCTCTTTAATAGATTCATCGGTTAAAATCTTGGGACGGGTCATTTTGCACAAATTACAGGAGTGGCTTGATGACAAAGGGATACTGTCAAACGTGCAATATGGATTCAGATCCAAAAGAAGCACTTTGGACCAGTGCCTTAAGCTACAACTGCTGGTGGATAAATACACCAAGGCCAAGGATGGGTCACTATATCTGGGGTTTATGGACCTGTCCTCGGCCTTAGACCTTGTAAATCGCACAAAACTTTGGCAGATCTTAGTTGATTTAGGTCTTGATCATGCCCTGGTAAACTTTTTAGCGGACCTACATTCTGGTCTCTTGGCTTCTGTCAGGGTGAACGCAGAGGGGCGTTATTCTAGCCACTTTAAATCAGAAAGGGGGTCAGGCAGGGGTATATTATGGCCCCCCTTCTGTTTACAGTTTATATAAACGCCCTTGAACCCGTACTTAGGGAGGCCACGCTTGACATACCGCATATAGGGGAACTTGGCATACCGGTTCTCCTGTATGCGGATGACGCGGTCCTCCTATCACGGACCGGGTCGGGCTTCAAGGTTTGCTGGACGCTTTTGGCCTTTTTATGACTTCCCTGGACCTCAAAATAAATGTAAAGAAATCTCAAATCATGATTATGGGAAGGGTTTCAAGAAAGAAAAACGTGAAAACGTTTCTCTGTTGTGCGGAGGAACTTAGAGTCCCTACATTCCTGTACTTGGGGATTACCTTCGAGGAGAAGGGGAACTGGGGACCGCAGATTAAAAATAGAAATGCTGCCTTTGCTAGAACCTCCTCAGCAATCATGGGCTTTAGCAAAAAACTGGGGGCTAGGCCCATAGTAGCTCTGCTGAACATTTATAAAGCCAAATGTTTGACGGTAGCCACATATGGCTGCTCATTATGGGGCCATAGTGCCATAGACTGTCTACAAGTCACTGAAAATAAATTTATTAGATCGATCTTATCAGTGCCACAGTCCACTCCATCATACACGATCCACTCAGAGCTAGGGGCCGGTTTTATTACAGACATGATAAGAGTGGCCCCCTTAATATCCTGGCTGAAGACCTGGTTGAATGATGAACTTTCCCTGAATCATGTTATCCTTAAAGATTGCCTCTTACTAGACAATGTAAATAAAATTAAGTGGTTATCTTATGTTAAACAGTGGTTTCATAAATTAGGGAGACCGGAGCTCTTTTTCTCACCAGATAAAATAACTCGTAAGGACATAGCATTAACGAAGGGGGCCATGTTACAGATGCTGTCCTTAAACAGAGAGGAAATTGAGCTCAGAAAACCCACTGTAAGGGCTAACCTTATTGTTGCCAATCCCCCAGGACCTGAACTTTACCTTGTTTTAGTTAATCGTTCTTACCACAGGTTTCTTTTAACACGTTTCCGTCTAAATATGATCTATTTGAATTTAGGTCATTTTCCTGAATGGAGCAGTCCTGAACAGGCACCACCGTGTTCTTGCAATAATTTTTCCAAGCAGGACAAAATGCATTTTTTGATGTTTTGTGGTCATTACACAGCTGTAAGGACGAAGTTTCTTGTTCTCATCCTTAAGGAGGCAGGGTTTTTTCAAGTTAAGCCCGCTCTCCTATATTTACAACTATTAAATAGCCCTAGGGTTATTTTTCATGTTGCCAGTTATTTCGTGGGTGCTTTTAGGGTTAGGAACAAGAGAATGATAAATTGTAATTAATTGTATTTTTATATAGTTGGACTTTGTGTATTGTATATATTTTTCTTTTTATTGGGCAATGTAATATGGCAGCTAAATTTCCTGTAAAATGATTTTTTTAACATTTATGAAATTTGTGGGATATTTTTAAACAAAATAATTGTAATTGCTTTTAAAGTGTATTTGATTGTATAGTATGTATCACCGTCTTTTAATGATATTGAATTATCGAAATAAAGTATTTTGACTGACTGACTGACTACTGTCAAACCTGCGAGATTTGCCAGAAGAAGAACATGCACAGACCTCCAGCTGCCCCCCTCCAACCTATGCCCATTATAGGAACCCCCTTTGAACGAGTGGGCATGGATTTGATAGGTCCCCTGCCTAAAACCGCAAAAGGGCACCTCTATGCACTTATTATCGTGGACTATGCCACCAGATTCATTGAGGCTTTCCCGCTCCGAGCTTCTACCACCAAGAACATTACGGAGAAGTTTGTGGAGTTATTCTCCAGGGTGGGTTTCCCCAAAGAAGTGGTAACCGACGAAGGAACCCCCTTCGTGTCCCGCCTGATGAAGGAAGTGTGCCATTCGTTGGATTTACTTCACCTACGGACATCTGTGTACCACCCCCAGACGGACGGGCTCGTTGAGAGATACAACCAAACCCTGAAGACTACCCTAAAGAAAATGCTCACAGTGGAGGGACGTGACTGGGACCGGCTCCTACCCCTGGCTCTATATGTTCTACGATTACAGATACAAAGTAGCCTAGGCTGTTTGGCATTTGAGTTGCTGTACGGGCTTCAGCCTAGGTCCTTACTTGAGATGACCAAATATGTATTGGAGACAGAAGAGGAACAAGACCAGCGGTCTCTGTTAGAGTATACGCAGCAACTGAGATCGAAGCTCGGGAAGTTGAGACCTCGCCTACTCCAACTTAGAGAAAAGCAGGACCAAACAAAAGAGATATTACGATCGAGGAAAGAGGTTAAGAAGATTATCTGTGGGAGACTGGGCCTTGGTACTTCTACCCTCTTCTACCCATAAATTCAAAAGTGAGTGGATGGGCCCTTATAGAGTGACAGAGACCATAGGCAACACCACGTATAGGATACAGATCACGCCCTCCAAAGCTCAATGTTATCACATAAATCTGCTGAAGAAGTGGCTCGGTCCTCTTCCCAAGACAGCAAATGTTCTCCTATCCACTATAGCCATCCAAGACTCAAGGCTAGAGAACCTCATAGTCAATGAAGATCTTACGGAAGAGATGATGAAAGAACTACAGCACGATCTTCTTCCCTTTTCAGACATCTTCTCTGATCTCCCTGGAAAGACTTCCCTAGACGAGCATAAAATCGAAACTCAACCAGGAAAATTGGTAAAGCAGAAGCCGTATCGGATACCCACAGACAGAAGGGATGCCGTAAGATGCAAAGTGCAGGAGATGTTAAAACTAGGGGCAATACGCCCCTCTAACAGTAAGTGGGCATCCCCGATTGTCATGGTTCCAAAGCCGGATGGAATGACGCGTTTCTGCATGAACTTCAGAGCCTTAAATTCCATCTCCACGTTTGATGCTTACCCAATTCCCAGGTGGACGAACTGATAGAAAGGCTCGGTGACGCTATGTAAATCATGACATTCGAGCTCACCAAGGGGCACTGGCAGGTGCCCCTCCGCGAGGAGGATCGTGAGAAAACAGCATTTACTACAGACAAAGGATTGTTTGAATTCAACGTTCTCCCCTTCGGACTCCACGGCGCACCTGCTACATTTCAACAGCTAATGAACAACTTCCTTCAACCGTACCCCTTGTTCAGTTCAGCATACTTCGATGATATTGTGGTATACAGCAGCAGCTGGGCCGAACACTTAGACCATCTGAAAATCATCCTCCAAGCCCTCACACAGGCCGGCCTGCACATTAACGCAAAAAAATCCTGAGCAGCGTTTCAGAGGGTGAAATACCTTGGGTTCATGTTGGTAGACGGGGTGATTGCCCCTCAGACAGAAAAAGTCAAGGCCATAGCAGAGACTCCTTTTCCAACCACCAAGCGGGAACTAAGGGCACTTTTGGGTTTAATCGGGTATTACCGTAGATTCATCCCCCTGTTTGCAGACCTAGCCTCGCCCTTTTTTTATTTATTTATTTATTTTATTTATTTATTGGGTTTGTAAAGCGCGACAGCTACCCGTAAGGGTTTCCCGGCGCTAAGCCCTTAACCGACCTACTCAGGAAAGAAGTCCAGCCCCGAATACTACAAAACACGTCCCCAGACATGCTAAGAGCTTTTAGGGAGTTGAAGGGGATCATCACTACTAATCCGGTTCTCATATCACCCGATTTCAACTAACCCTTCATTCTGGCCACTGACGCTTCAAATTCAGGACTAGGGGCGGTGTTATCACAGATAGGGGGGATGGACTGGAGCACCCTATCCTGTATGTCAGCAGAAAATTGTTCTCCAGAGAATGCAAGTACCCCACGATAGAGAGGGAGTGTCTGGCCATTAAATGGGCCATCGACAAACTGCGCTATTACTTAGAAGGGAAGCCATTCAGCCTGTACACAGACCACGCCCCCTTACAATGGATGTGTAGAAACAAAGCTCAGAATCCGCGAGTGCTTTGTTGGTTCTTATCTCTCCAACCCTCTCCAACCCTTTACTTTCGAGGTCAATCATTAGAAGGGAAAGGATAATGGCAATGCGGATTACTTGTCCCGGGCTTTCCCTCTCCCCGTGCGAGAGAATCCAGGGGGGGAGGCGTGTGACGGGGCGGGACAATACCGTGAGGAGGCAAAGACAAATAAAAACTGGTGGACCGCTATACCTCTTTTTCCTCCTCTTGTCCCCTTTCAGCAGGAGAAATGGCTCCGACAATCAAAAACTTTATTGTACAGTGACGAGGACAAGGCAGCGGGCGCCTTTAACTGGGGCTTCCTACAGGACGAGACTCCACCCCCAAATGATGTCATTGCGCCCGGGCAATCAAAGGTGGGAGACTCCAGGAAGACGGCGTACACCGTTACCGGAGAGGAGGAAGAATCAGCATGGAGAACCAGAGAGAGTGAGCGGACTGCTGAGGAAGAAGACGAGGAAGAACGAAGGCTAGGCCCCATTACCATCACCTCAAAGTCGGGAGGCCAACGACCCCACGAGTCGCCCTGCCACGTTCCCAGGGGAGGAGCGTGGCTGGAACAGGTACGGGGCAAAGTAGCGGGCTGGGTAGGGAGAAGAGACCGCCCGAACGTATAGTACTAAGTCCTCTACCACTGGCCTATACTACTTGTATACATAAACACCCTCCCCACCCACGAGCACTTGAGCACCGATTCTCGCCGTTTGTGTGTGGTTACATGCTGAGCACTGAAAAGTGGTGTCTCCTTCACCCCCGGTCCCTGGTGTATACGTTTTCATAGTAGGACGGCTGTCCTGATATATGTTTTCTTGATTTTCTTTTGGTTGATCCGGGCTACTGCTACTGCCACGGACATCTGATCTGAACAAAGGGAACGGCCTGGCAGGACCCTACAGAGCAGGGCGAAATCCCACACAGTGTGGCTCCTACAAGCAGTGTCAAAACGGATTCCGCAACCTTTGCAAAAGAAAGACTAACCAGCAGACAGAAAAGAGTGTTTGGAATAATAAAACCCTATCTGAAACGACCTGGTCTACTCTCAGTTACTGATACCCCGCCACAGTGTTGTGTATGTAGCATAAATTCCTGCTCTTACAGAATAACTAATTGCTAAAATCCTGGATCTTGTGGGCTAACATTCTCTGAAGCCAAGGAAGAGGAGCCTGGCGTGATTACCAGTAATTAGTAGGCTTTAGGAACAGAAGAAACTTCCGACTCAAAACCTTCTAAAGGATACGTTTTCAATAGGCATCTTAAAAAACTTGTATGGTCAACATCTTCTCACTCCTTCACCATAAACTAGTTTATAGCTTTGTCTCTACTGAATCCACTCGATAGTGTCCAACTGGTCTTCTGATTCTGTTATCTCGTTTCCAACACTTAATTGGTTCCTAATATGGGCAACCACTTAGCCAGCTGAGACCTCTGTAGATTTTTACATTTCGGCAGCAGATCCATGACAACCTCAGACCCCACTTTTAAATTCTGTGCTGCTTTAAATGCGCTGATGATCTTGGCGAGCAGAAGCTACTCCCTCGGATTTAAAATCTTGTGCAGCTTCAAGTTCTCAATTTGAATTCCACTGCTCACTTTTTTTTTGCAGAATATTTCTTGTGTTCCATGTTGAGCAATCAGGTTGCTTGTGTCGGCTACCTTTTTTTTAAACAAAAAAATACGAAAAGTAAGAAAAATAATTGTTTTTATCGGGTTAAACCCACCATATCAAAGGCTTTTTTAAATAAATGTTTTAATCTTTTGTGTGCAGCATTGTTAAATACCATTGGCAAATTCGAAAGGTCCCAAAGGTGAGACCTATTAGCTTTGCCAAAACCTTTTCTATTTATGAAAAGAAACTAGGAGGTAAGCAGGGAGTTAATACCACTGATGTGTCCCCTGGTGTTACAGGTTGCTGGGTCTTGTGCTTGTTATTGGTGGTGTCCGGTAAGAATCGCAGCGTGGTCATGTCACTGGAATGCCAGGCATGGGAATTCTATATGTGACAGTGGAGGGAGCTGGTTCAGGACTAGAGGAGATTGGCTATACTTTGATTCAATTCTTTGTGTTTATGATACATATTGTGTTCTACAACATCGAAAAAACCTCTGCTATATCGGTGCTGAGCACAATTTTGGAGCACATACCTGGTTTACTGACGCCATGAAACAAAAGGGAATAAGGGTACAGAATTGTAATGCTAGAGCATGTGTTGCCTGCAATGTGACCTAAGCCGTGTTTACCAAATCTCTGAACTATCTGACTCAATGCCAAGGCTTGTATATGGAATCAATTACTGCAACGGCAGGTGTAACGGCTACAACTGCAACATTTATGATACAAATGTGAACTGAGACATACCCTTGTGAATGTCACTTCTTTGGTATTTTGTTAAAATAAGCGAGGCAGGAGAAGCTCGGGTTTGTCTTACATTCATAACTTACCTGTTGGTGTTCCCAACATGCAATAGGTTTTGGCATAGATCTTATCTGCTTTTGCAAACTACAAAAGCACACTACATCTCACCACTGAAATGTAATTTGTCTGTTTACAGTGAAAGCCAGAGGCAAGTATGTTGAAATGCGTTGGCTTAGACAAGGAAACCAGTAAGTGAAGAAGGACTGTCTGTTCAGGAGGTCCATTGGGCTTTGGCAAATAGTTCAAGTCAAAAAGGGAAATGTGACCTTTATTAAAGATATAACATTTAGGGTTACTCCTAAATCAGTTTTCTTCACAGTGTTAGATATGATTCCGATTCACGGTGGGAATTTGCATTAGTTTAACCAACAAGTTATTGAATGTTGGTAGTTGCAATTCATGTGCTCCAGAGAATTTGTTAACTCTGCCTGTCACAATGTATAATATTTGCTCTAAGGGATTACTGAATACTGGCAGAGAGTCATCTCTTCTGTGAACTTTATTTTTAATTGATGAAATGATGTTATTGTACTTGTTCATGAGAAAAAGGATAAAATCCAGCAAGATCTACAGAACTTCCTGGATGAGACTTGCTCAGAAACAAGGCCACTCCAATTGGCAGTGTTAAATGACCTTTTTATCGTCTTGCAGACTAACATGATGATGATGATGAAAACAGATTTATAAAGTGCACAGATGCTCCTGGGAGTGTCCCGGCGCTATTCCAACAGCAAGCAGGAGAATACAGAGTGAATAGCCAAGTTTTAAACCCCTTTCTGAAAGCACGTTCTGAGCTTTTCTGCCTTAGGTGCACCGGAAGAGAATTCCATGCAGATGGCCCTGGGAAGGAAAAGGAGCATCCGCCAGTCCTTGTCAACCTCACTCTCTGCACTCTAGCAAAAGCCAAATGCAAAGGTCGGAGGATCCTGGCAGGATTGCAAAAATGAATAAGGTAAGTCAGGTAACAGGGACCAACATTGTGCAAAGCACAAAAAATCAACACCAAAGTTTTAAACAGAATCCTCTTCCTTACTGGTAGCCAGGTGCAAGGAAGAAAGATGGCTAGAATTCCTAGTTCTCTTTGGCAAATTCAATAAAGGTTGTGCCACCGCGTTTTAACCTATTTGAATTCTGTGGATGGCGTAATCTGAAAGACCGAGATAAAAGACATTAGAATAGTCCAGACGAGATGAAATCAGAGCCTGAGTAACTGCTTTCCTACCTGAAAAGGACAGAAAGAACCGAAACTTTTTCAAAGCCCGCAAGATACCAAATCACATACCAGTCACAGCACTGATCTGGTTTTAGAAAGATAAGCAATTGTTAAACTTGACTCCGAAATTCTTGGCTGTGTCCATGCAAGATGCAGGCGGAACAGAGCCATCTGGCTAACATGCCAAACAGCAGGTAGGTGCCGTAGTGGCCAAAAAATGATTTCAGTTTTGTTGGTTTTACACATCAATTGTTTCTGGTGCAACCAGACAAACACAGCAGTTAGGCACGATTTAATGGAGTCAAAAGCCAGATCCTCCCCATCTTTAAAAGAGAAGAGAATCTGTGTATCATCTGCATATGACACAATCTCGGCACCAAAAGACTCGACGATCGAAGCAAGCATGGTAAAATAAACATTAAACAGAGTTGGGCTGAAGGCACAGCCCTGCGGGACCCAGACTGAGATTGCCCTATTGCCGGAAGCAAACGGAGGAAGCCAGACCTTCTGTTCTCTATTGTCTAAGAAGGAGGTCAGCCAGCTAAGGACCAGAATCTTCTCTCCAATCTTCAAGAGGCAAGCCAGCAGTGTGGAACCATATTAAGGAGGCAGACCGATCTAACAAAATCAACACTGCCTTGCCCTTAATATCCTGTGTGCCTTGGATTTCCTATGCAACCTCTAGCTTACCTCCTTTAGGTCATATTTTGGTGATATTCTTGTGTATTAAGCCTCACTAAACAAACTATCCCATACATACCAGCCATTCTTCTGCTGGAACTCCCTGGGGTGAATGGGCCCCTTAGGTAGAGGCACTTAGTCCACTGACACATAGCAAACCTATAAGCTTGGTAATTTGTTTGAAGCCGCCTCCCTTCTTTAGTTTGATGAGCTAATGGAGCGGTTTGATCTACACTGAGGCCAATTCCTATTACACTGCACCAACTCAGCATACTCTTCTGAAATGCTGGCCTGTAATGGACAACGAACCGGACACACAATCCCTCATTCAAGCCCTTTAGACCATAGGATTGGGTGATGGCACATCACTTGGGGATACATATAGCAAGCTTTTTTCCGGTTGCAAATGGACCGATTTGCAGAATCAGCCAGATTGCAACCGCAAAAATTTATTTTGGTATGTATCAAATCCAAACTGCAACTCGTTACCGAATTGCAATTTTGGTTTGCAACGGCATCCCTCCCAAATGCCGAATCGGAATGGCATATATTGTTTTGCGACTGAATTCTGGTCACAAAACATTAATAATTTACAGACTACCAAAATGTAGCGATAATGCATTTGCAAATGGGAAGGGGCCTTTGGGGACCCCTTTCCATTTGTGAATGTAAAAAAAAAGTTCTTTTAAGAGAAAGCAGTGGTCCACAGGACTACTGCGTCTTCTTAAACAAACAACATTTGTGAACAAAAGAAACTTTTCATTTTATATGCATCTGATTTTCCTTTAAGGAAAACAGGTTGCACTTTTTAAAAAAAAGAGCTTTATTTAAAAGCAATCACAGACATCGTGGTCTGCTGACCACAGCAGACCACCATCCCTGTGATGGCGTTGATTCCTAAGGGTTCGCTAATTGTGACCTACCTCATTGATATTCATGAGGTAGGTTGATTTGCTGAACACTAGGAATCACTAAACGAAACTCTGAGTTTCATACATTGGGAATGGTGATTTCCTAATTGTGATTTGCTGAAAATCCCAATTAGGTAATCACTAGTTCTAATATGGATACATCTAGCCCTAAGTTTTATATGTAACTACTCAGCACTCTGAGACTTATAGGAGACAGAGGTAAGCAGGGTATTCTATGGAACAAAATGGTCAACGGACATAGCCTTACCCCACTCAGTCTACTGCAAAGCCAAATTGAAACTGATACACTATTTCATCCCTCATAGGGCTTATTTACCCCCAGCAGCCATCAACAAATGCTTATCGCAGGCATGCCCCAGTTGCCCACATTGTTTAGTGACAACTGCCGATTTTACTTACATGCTCTGGTCTTGCCCCTCCCTTGGTCTTCACTGAACCAAGATACTAGGCATTCTATCAGATATTATATTTAAACCTGTTCCTTATGATTAGACATTGATCGCACTCAGCGTATACAAGACAGGTAAGATGATCTCCCACTTTGCTAATCTTGCACACCTCATTGCGAAGCTCACTATCATCATGCATTGGAAATCCAAGTTTGTGCCCTCTTTTGTGGTATGATGCCATACCTTACGCAAATGGGCTGAAGCAGAAACCTAAGCATTACATTGAGAGGAATCCAGAGGCACCGCAGACACCCCAAAGCCAATACCTGAGACATTCTCCTGGAGACTCCAAATCCTTCATTGTCATTACCTAGAATTGCTCCACCTCGGCATATCCACTCCACCCACCTTCTCCCTTCCAACCACCGCCCGCCAGCCCTTGCACCACCCGCTTCAGCAATAATCCCTTTCTAATACCTTCACCTAAGCGCAACACCTCGAAATAGCATTACATAAATCAGAATAAACCCTCTGATTCTCGCCTTCTTCGCTGTACCATGGAAGTGCGGTGAACTTGTCCACGTGTCATCCCCACTTCCCTGGGCCCAAGGTCCCTGTCCCTTCTCAATCCCACTCTTTCTCTCCCAGTTCTAGGTTTGTTACTAAGATCAGATATTTATCACACCTGAAGCTAAAAGAATGTCATGTTAGCATTGACAATACTATGATTCTTAACTAAATACATTTTTCTATTAACTGAAATCCAATCAAATTCTTATACCAAAAACTGTGCTAGCAGTGTTGATAACCAAAATGCCAATAACGTTTGTTTAAAAAAAATAGGTCCAGGTTTGGATTTTATCAAGGCTCTGCATACACCGTTCTGATTATACTGGAAACTGAACATACCAGGACTCTTCATCTCACATTTTTGAATGTTCACAAGCTCTCGGTGCACAGGACCTCTGCTTATGAATGGGCTCTACTTAGGCTAGCTTTCTGATCACAGTAAGGCTCTGAATATGCCAACACTTTCATTATGCCGGAGTTCACATTATGCAAAAGCAACAATTGATGGACAGAATGCAGAACAATGTCATACATTCACCCCAGTACAGAGATCTGGGCCTAAATCCATCGTTTTTTTGCACTCCACACCACCCCAGTTCAGACATGGCCATATGCAAATCAGCCTTGACCCTGTGTCTCATGGGAACAGTCCAGCCCGAACTGCCAAGCCATGTCTTCCCTGGACCGGAATCAAGCATCCTAGGACCAGTTTCTGGCTATCAGCCGTCTTCAGCCAGGATAGCTGGACTCCAGTGGTGTAGAGCACGGGACTCACGTCTGAGCATACCCGTCCCACTCGGGGTGACAAATGCAAAAACAACAATTGATGGACAGAATGCAGAACAATGTCATACATTCACCCCAGTACAGAGATCTGGGCCTAAATCCATCGTTTTTTTTTTGCAGAATTCGTGATATATCACTGCTCTCTTTCTTAATTTAGTTTCTGAGGAAGCATATTGGTAAATGTATTTTCATGCAGTCACTTGATTTCACTAAATGTACTGTAAATTAACTTAGATTATATTGGGATCGAGAGTCTAGATGGCCAAGTAGGGTTAAAGGATATTGCCTCAAGTGTGACATTCTCCACTTGACCACACTATGAAATTTTTGGGCAGATGACTTCATCTCACTGTTCCACAGTTCCCTTGTTTTCCATTATTGTTAGCACATCACATATTAAGTGCCATATCAATGACTCACAGTTTATGACTTGGTAAACTGCAAAGTCTTGTGAAGTTGAGTTGTTATGGGATACCTACACATGTAAGTTTGGCTTACACATTGAAAAGTTGTGTTTTCACTCATAAAAGAATATACTCGCATGAAGCTTTTTGTGTGAGCAAATATTGTCATAGGGGCTGGAAAAAGCCGGGAAGTGATTGTTCCAGTGATAGACTGTCCTGTGAGTCTGTGCACACCTGCAAAGTTACAGGTTTAGAGTTATTCAGAAACTCTTTCACACTATAGAAAAGGTCAGAAACTAACTCCCGACAAAGGCAGGAGTAAAACATTTTCCAGGATGGGATAGGAGTTACTCTGTGGGTCTATAATATGTTACCCGTGGATTTATTTTTTTTACAAGTTTTAACAAGTGAATTTACACTTTTTCTTTACAGATTTTCACATACACAAATATGGAGTCATAAATGTTTGTTAGGAGGACACCTTGAAACTTAGAACGGTCGTAGATTTCCAGAACTACTTTTTTAAACCTTTTCGAATTCCTTGAAGTCGTAACTGTACCAATGTAAAGTCTAACTAACACTTGCGGGGGCTCTTTCATGACTTTCTTTAAGAAGGGATCCCACTTTGGTTTGACACTGATTCTCAGATAGGACTGTTTTTTCTTTAAATATGGGCATGCATTAAACATATTTACTTAGTGATGTTTTAGAAAAATTATCTTTAAACTTGTCCTTACAAATGCATTATGGGCTAGTAAAACTGTATGTGACCGCCTATTTTTCCAAGATGCAGATATTGTTTTTAAGTACATTTTTTTTTGAAGGCAAACAAATTGCATAACATTTTAACAAAATTGTGGACCAGTGTTTCAAGTTGCGGTTTAGTGGGCCTATTGTTTACTTTTAAAATAAAATCACCAATCTCCCTTCCAGTCTTCTTCGTGTATTGGCATTTAAGAACAGCATTGTGGGAGCATTTTAAATATTCACGAATTGTGGTTTTAAAGATGAATTTGTCATACCAATGGGGTTAACATGCAATCATTGGAAAAAAACAATGATGCAGACTTACAAGCCCCTTTCGCCGCCATTGCGACACTTTTTGTGACACAACGGTAACACAAACGATACGGCCAATTTCCAACGTGATGTATCTAGGGAGATGCATCACGTTGTAAAAGCCCTGCATCACATTATACCTGCACTAGGTATAATGCACGCAGGGTGGGCGTTCCCACGGAAAAAGCCATGTAGAACTGACGCAGTGAAATTTACACTTCACTGCGTCACTCTACGCCTTCACTGCTCAGACCCGGCGTAAGGAGTGATGCAAGGCTTTTTGTACTGGACTCACCTCTGTTGTGGCATATTGCTGGAGTTGCGTCTCCTTTATGAACAGCTCCAGCAATGCGTCACTTTTGTGCCAACAGATGCGTCATTATTTCTGACGCATCTGTTAATCCTTGGGGCATGGAGCACTGTATTGGAAATACAGTGCATCCATGGTGGCGCAAGGACATTTAGCACTGGCCCAAGGAAACAGACGAATCTGTGCAGATGCGTCAGTTCCTTGTAAATCTGCCCCCATATCTTCTGTAACCTCACACTACTGCACGACATAATTCAATAAGAGTGGCGAGGTTTCAGAGAACCTCAAATGAAGGAGTACAATTGGAGCCAGCTTGAAAAAAAAATTCAAGTTGAGGTATGTGATCATACATTATTAGCTCCGTCATCATGTGTGTTCTTGTGCGCTCTCCCGAAAGCTGTGTATGGTGTGTAAAAGACAGTCAGGGGTTGTTTGCCTGGAGGGTCAGCGCCATTTTGCAGAGTGTGGGCCTATTACTGGCAGAGTGATGGAGTATGCGCGGGCTCTCAGATTGAGGCAGCGTTTCGTGATTGTCATATGGAAAGTTGGTTTGTCATGCTTTTTCTGCCTTGTTTAGTGGTATGTGTTTTTGGAAGTGGTGTGTTCATGTTGGTGTGGGTGTGCATGCGTGTTTGTTTTTGAAGTGGAAAGGTGTGTTGCAGGCCCGGTTCTAGAGGGTGGGCCGGGTGGGCCAGGCCCACCCAAACATTCGCCTGGCTCACCCAAACCCTCGCAGTGAGGGCTTGAAAGCAGGTGCCATGTGGAGATGAAGGGGTGAAAAAATAAACAAAGCCTTCTTAAGATGTAAATAGTCGTTTAAAGACTTGTGAAGTACACGGGTGCGGCTGCGATAATCTCAAAGGCTGTCCGTGTGTGTGCGCCCGGGCTGAGACAGCTTCCCGCACACACACACACATACAGACAGTCTTTGAGAATATCGCAGCCTCACCCGAGTTCTTAACAGGTCTTTAAAAGACCATTTACATGTTAAGAAGGCTTTGTTTATTTTTTCACCCCTTCATCTCCACGTGGGGAAAGGCAACAAATCCTTTCTTTAACAAAGATAATCTTTGCCTACTGTTCTGCTGCGTGGATATCTCTTTTTCTATGCAGCTCAGGAGAAAAGAAGTTTGTTTATTCCTATTCACCTTTCCTGACCACTGCAGTTGCTTATGAGGCTGTAACACAAAGTTTGACTAATGGAGTAATAGGTAAGAAAATGTGTTACTTTTTTTTTTAATCTGCACAGGCCCAGCAGGACACGTACTTCGTTGTGCACTTCATTTAACCACTTTTAATCATTATCATGGCAGGTGCAAGTGATTAATGATCCTGCTGGATAGCAATCATTTGTCAGCTAGTAGTTTTTAAATGCAGATGAACTGTATTTTATGTGGATAGCTCAGTGGGTTACTGCCTTTGTCACAGAGATCCTTGTGTTACTTGCAGTTCAGAAGGTACAATCCTAACATAGGACAGTGACCAACAAACTGTCACCAAAGAGCTGCATACAAACATGAATGGTATAGTTATACCTTCGCTTTTTTGTGTTTTGTGATATAGTTAGAACGTCCTCAGTCTTTCATTATTCTAATGTTGCTAAAATGAGTATGTTTGGGCAGATATACATTTTTATCAGTAAAGCTGACCTCCATGGAATACTCTTTAAATCCTAAGGTTGTGTTTCCCAGACAAAACCCTCTTAAAATATACTGCCCACCAGTAGGGGTGACGTGATTCATACACCTTGTAATCCTCATTGGTTTATGTGACATTCCCTGTAGACTGATTTACATACTTGTATGATTCATCGTCTAAGTATAATGTGTGCGTGGTGTAATGTACTGACACACACTACAATGATATGAGTAGTGCTGTACAACAAATGAAATGCATATGAGAGAGGGGCTACGTAAAGATGAGGCGCACTGTTGGAGGGTGGCAGTGAGGGAATCCGAGGAGGAGGTAGTGGGAGGGGCTACGGAGAGATGAGGGGCACTGTTGAAGGGTGGCAGTGAGAGAATCCAAGGAGGAGGTCAATAGGGGGAGTGGCTATGGAGCGATGATGGGCACTGTTGGAGGGTGACAGTGAGGGAATCCGAGGAAGAGGTCATGGGATGGAGACCCAGCTAGGGAGAGATGAGGGGCACTGGTGGAGGGTGGAAGTGAGGGAGACTGAGGAGGAGGTCAAAGGGTTGGGGGGCGACGGAGAGATGAGGGGCGCTGTGGAGGGTGGCAGTGAGGGAATCTGAGGAGGTCAATGGGGGGCTACAGGGAGATGAGGGGCACTGGTGGAGGGTGGCAGTGAGGGATTCTGAGGGGGAGGTCACGGGGTGGGTGGACCTACGGAGAGATGAGGGTGCTGAGGGAGGGTGGCAGTGAGGGAATCCGAGGAAGAGGTCATGGGGTGGAGGTGAAAAAATTAATAAATGTAAAAACTACAGAGAGATGAGGGGCACTAGTGAAGGGTGGCAGTGAGGGAATCCGAGGAGGAGGACAATAGGGGGGCCATGGAGGGATGAGAGGCACTGTTAGAAGGTGGTAGTGAAGGTATTTACGGAGAAAGAGGTTATTGGTGTGGCGCCAAAAAAGACTTTTGCATCAGCGCTAAAGCCGGCCCTGTCATGGCCTTCCTGTTTAAGTTTATTTAATTAACAGTCGGGTCATAAGGGCTACTGTGGACATACTTTAAAGAATGTGCTAATTATATTTACTGCTATATTCAATGTTTTTAAGTTTGAAGGTGATTTTACTAATGTTTTTACCGGGAAAAATTAAAGTGGAGCCCAATGGTGCCTGATATGGGGCTGGGGCCCATGGTCAGCTGTGAGATAAGATGCACTGAAGAGGCGTAGTAGATAATCAAGTCTGTAAGGGAGTACGTTGCAGAGTCCGGGGTCAGGTGGAGGTAGTAATGAAGAAAGATTCTCACTGAAGTCTCGCACAGAGGAAGCCCGAGATGTGTCACTTGCCTGATAGTCCCACCTCAGAAACCTCCTCTTCCCATCAAAGGAACTTTACATGGAAAAAACAATTTTTGAGAGTGATATGTTGAAAGAGATTTGGAAAAGAGTGCGTTTTACTGGGCCTTGTAAGACTAAGAAGAGATAAAGGAGGGCCCTGAAGCAGGCCTGCCCAGACATATATGCGACAAATTGAGCCCGCAGTGGCCCACCCAAATGCCCCCTCGGCCCACCCGAATAAAAATTCCTGGAGCCGGGCCTGGTGTGTTGTGACTTGTGGCTGTGGAGTACATCGATGTCATTAGACTGATTGTTTTGGGACTTTTAGTGGCAGGTTAAAAGTGCAGGTGGAGGTTCAGAGTAGGTCGTATGTACTTTATTTCTCTTTGTGTCTTCATACGCAGTGTGTTCACCACTAGGCAAGGCCTTTTTGCTTTCAAAACCACACTTCTAACATTCTGAGGCTGACAAAGCGAATCATGAGAGAAGATTAGATGGTTCAGTGGTGGGAAAGACTAAAGGAAGGTCACAAGTCATTGCACCCTCTCAGGAAGTGCAATAAATATTGTACCGTGCAGATGTGCTTCCGGTCCGGGCACTTATTGACACTGATGCAACACATTTGCATATGTGGCCGATAGGTGATGTGTACAAGCACCTGAAAATACCTACAATACGTTTTAAAAAAAAATAGCTCTGTATTACATGTTTATAGTGCAGGGATGTGGTGGTTGGGGTCAATGGGGCAAATTTGGAACGTTGGTGAGATCAGCGTTCTCGTGCTGATATGTTCAAAACAACCGACATGAAAATCACAGGGCAGATTTACAAGCCTCTTGCGACACCTTTACGCTGCAGTTGCGTCACTTTTGTGATGCAGCGGCTGCGTAAACCATGCGCCATGTTGCACCGTATTTACAACATGACACATCTAGGGAGATGCGTCACGTTGTAAACCCCTGCGCCACATGAAACCTGCATCAGGTTTCATGTGGACATTCCGGCGCAGGGTGGGCGTTCCCTCGCAGGTACGCCTCTTAAAAGTGACGCAGTGAAATCTACAAGATTTTTACGTCACTTCAAGCAGGTGTCAAAACCCTGCGCCTGCTTGAAGCAGGCGTAAGGAGTGACGCAGCATGTTAGGCATAGGGCACCCTCAAGCCTTGCTGGAGCCGCGTCGCATTTGCGACGCGACTCCAGCAATGCGCCGCATTTCCGCCGGGGGAAGTGACACACATCTCTCCCTCCGTGTGCCACGGCGCGCCGCATTGTAAATGCGGCGCATCAGTGGTGGCGCAGGGGTGGTTTTGCGTGTCGCAAGTGTTCTGGTGCATCCCTGCTGATTTGCAGAGATGCACCAGACCTTGTAAATCTGCCCCAACATTTCTTGTAGATGCGTTTTTCAGGTCACGGCGACTGTTGAATATAGAAATATATTTGTCATGTTGCTAAACACGTCGAAAAATCAACCAAGCAAAAATGAATGAATAGCTGTGTCTGAATGCTGTGCCTATTGGAATGTGTAGTATATTATCAGAATGGCTCAGTAGCCCTGCGGCTTTCGACCTGGTATCAAAAGCCATATAATGATTCAATCGGGACTTTTAAAGAGTTTTAAATGCCCTCTACATTGGGGAGCAGCATCGTGGGATGATGGAAGGGGAACGTCGGCGCTCATCTCTAAGGTGGAAATACATTTACTATTCTCTTTATTGCAGGTCTTGGATTGTCTTATTTTGGCGGGAAAGGGGAGGGTGGGCAAGCAGAGAGGGGGCGCTCTTTGTTGCCGCCTTGAGAGCAGCCGGCTTCAAAGGCTGAAATTAATGGCGAACAAAATTGGCGCGAGCCCTGGCCATGCCATGCGGGGCCAACCCTTCGAGGGTTATCATTAAGTAAAGAGAACAAGAAAACAGATCTTCGGTCGGAGGGGAGAAACCGCCCGTTCCCAGGGTGAGAAATAAAATAAAAAAAACCCTCATCCGATAATGACCTCGGTGATTGGTTTTTTATTCACGAGCCGCTTCCAGAAATTGTGTTCGCTCCGCAGAACCAGTTGGAGAAAAAATAAGATAGAATGAAAAAGCAACTGTGTGTCTCTCTCCCTCTCTCTCACTTCTTTTCTTTAAACCTGTCAGATCATTTCAGTATTTCAAATCCTAGGAAAACAGCCTGCCTGCTGCTGTATTTGAAGTTGTAATGGTGTCAAAAAGTCACGACTGACTGACAGCCGTCTGTCCCTCAGGAGCTCATTAAATCATAAAAACTTGACAAGGAAATAATTGAGCATCATTGGCAACTTGGCGCCTGTTTAGACGTTCCCGTTTTCTTTCATTATTAGTCCCCACCATTATGTTCATTAACAAATTACATTAAATAACTGTTAAAGCCTAATGATTTGTTTATCGCTTTTTTTCGCCCTTCCTTGTATTATTATTTAAACATTAGCTGCGTCATGTGATACCTCCGCAGCCGCATGCTATCATCCGAGTGAATAATTTTTTTCATACTCCACTCTGAGCTCTGGGTACTCGGAATATGAAATGGATTATTCATTACCCTCCTCCTTGCCACTGATTTGATTTCATGTAGCGTCTTCCGTAGAGAAAGATGAAAACTTGTCAAAAACAGGTTACGTCTTATTCTAAGGGGCAACAATAGCAGCAGGTACAGGCCGGCTTTAATATTTAATTAAGGTTGATGGTAGCCCCTTTTAAATGACTTTACAGTCGAGTGTGTCGCAGGAAAATAATTGTACTTAATTTGCAACCCGAGCAGCGTCCATTCATCTTGCAACTCCTAGCAAAAGAGTAATTTTAAATAATGACATTTCTGATAATAAAATATTAAAACATTTTTTTTAAGTCTCGTGTTCGAATGTGCCCGCTTATGTATGGAAAAAACTGATTATTCCTAAAAGTGCTCCGTTTCACATGTGAACACATCCATGTTAGTCGTGGGGTATTTTGTGAAAATAGGACCCTCAAATGCAAAGCCACACACATGCTTGAATGCTCAGATGCAATCATCTAGCACATTTGGTAATGCCGATTTTAAAGATGAAAGCAGTTGACATTCATTGAGTGACATGCTTGAAAATAGACATAAAAACATAAAATAAAGTGATATATACACCTTATATGTCTTAGTTTGAACTTCCATTGTATCGGATTGTCGACTTCAAATTTGTTTTCCTATTTTGCAGCACAGGGTACCATGGTCCCCTTTTGTGGAACTCCGATATATGTACCTATATTGGACAATTAGATTTATCTTAGTGCATATAGGTGGCCTAATAGGAGCTTCCAGAAAAACTGAGTTGTTTAATAGATCGAAACATCAACTTTGAGACACATTACTGATGCCATGGGTACATGGTCGATTGTATTGTTGGGTATTAAAGTGGACAATCTTTACCTCTTAGCCAACTTTGGAAAAGATAGGTAAGTATACTATGACTCATCTTACAAGTGTTAAGAAAAAAACATTCAAATATTTGGCATATTGGCGGATGTCAGGGATATTATGCTTCAGGAGAAGAAAAATGCACCTTTTCTTGATAAAACACAAGCCTTTTTCCTAGAGATTTTTTTTTTATTCGCAGAGAAGGTAATCAGGAGAGCAATTCATTCAGGATATGCAGAAGATCATTATACATCCTGATTAGAGATTAACTTTAGATAGGAGTTTGTTCCAATATATTGAACGAATTGTGAAATAACTGTGCAGATTAAGAATGAACTAAAGTTAAAAAATTACCAGCATTAACTTGGGCTCTTCTGACAAGTTGCTAGTTTGAGATACTTTTCAAATTGTGTGCAAAGGGTTACTGTAGGGAATGTCTGGAATAGAGCTACACTGAGAAGGTGGTATGACATTACAGAATAAAAAGTCATGATGTCTAGAAAGAAGAAATACAAGATGATTTTCATATGACCCAGAAAGTTCCATTTAGGCAAATCTACGATACAAGCTTTTGAACATGTAAGAAGACCCATCTCATTTTGCAAGGAAAATATAAAAATACCAGGACTTGAATAACATAAAGCATGTTCTAAATAACAACAATAAATGTCCCCATATTATACTGGAAGAAAATCTGAAAGCCTGTAGGCAGCATTATGAGACTCTAGTTAAGGAAGATATTTTCCTTTTGCGTAGTGATTTGTTCTTTTTCAGAAAAGCTAACTCTTTCTAGGCTTAATCTAGTAACTGGGGAGCTTTTCCATATCATTATCATAAAAGTGTAAATTACAGCTGTATTAAAACTGCAGAAGAATTGGAAAACTTGCTGATCCTGATGGGATTCCAATGGATATATATAAGTTTAGGGTGTGTCCTGAGAAAGTATTTCTTAAATACTGTGTCCCAGAAAGTGATTATCCCTTCCTGTCGAAAACTGGCTGAATTAACTATATTTAATAAACTAGGACAGAGCCATAGATTATGACTGTTATATTTTCCCATGTCTCAGTGATATGAAGTTGTTTAAAAGAAAAAAGGTAAAACATGTACATCAGAATTTCTTAGGGCAATATGTTGGCTTACTTAAAATTCCCAGGAAGATTTCTCAAGCAATCTAGAAATGTATACAATTATTTATTGGCTAGGCTATTTATTATGGGTTAATCATTTAGAATTTCTTTAGCGTTTCATGTCCAGGCAAGGATATCCTCTTTCAATATTCCTCTTTGCCTTTTTAATCAAACCTGTAGTGCAACCTCTTAGGTATGATACGGTGATTCCTCTCATTATTTACTAACAAATGAAATTAGAAACTTGACTCCACAATGAGGACTTTTGCTTTTCTGTGGCAATGTAATTCATTAATCAATATTGTCCCCAACTTTCTAAAATAATTTGGAGGTCTCTCTGATTACAAAGTTTACTATGATAAATCAAAGACCATGCAATAGAATTCAGCCCTCAACTCCTAGAAAAAAGTTTTATCAAGTATCTGGGAGTAAGCATTAAAAATCTTGCTTTTGGCGACATACAAACGATAATTATTTTAAGAAAGTCAAGTTTAAGACCATTATAGGGGCTTATAAAGCATGGAGTAGAATTCGCAAGACGTTGGGGCTAGGGCGATTTTCATTTTACACACCAATGAACAGTAATAATGATTTGCCTTTAATATTCCATGATTGCTGTATAAACAGATGGGTCTCGGCAGGGATGGTGCAACTGGGCTGCTTCTATAAACAAGGCTGTCTTAAGATGTTTGAGGATCTGCATGAGGAATATAATATTAGCCATAGAGATTTCTTTAAGTTTTTGCAGGTTAGAGATTTTCTAACAAAGAAAACTGGTGGGCGGGAGAATTTCCTGAACAATCAATTGATGGATAATATATGTAAAAAAATGTCCCCCAGGATTGGGGAAATCTATGAAACTTTGAATTTAATGGCCCCAGATGATATGGATAAACATTGTGCAATTTGGCAGGACCAACTGGGACTATATTCGAATATCCCCCGCATAGCATATGACTTAGCTCTAAATTCATTAATGTCGATAAAGCTACAGGCACAATTTTATAAAACCTTCTTCTTCCTATATTACACCCCTAAGAAAATCGCTAAGTGGGGAACAGGGAAGGGAACAACATGTCCACGTTGTGCACTATATGGGGCCGACATTATACATATATTTGCTACATGTAACACACTTACTAAGCTGATTAATGACATCTCGGAATTTCTATCAGAAGTCTGTCAAACAAGAATAGAAATCTCAACGGAGGAAATCATGCTGGGGGTAGCAAATCGGGAAGTACAGACAAACACCCAGGGGTTAATATTTGTGGCCATGGCAATATTTCGACTTACTATTGCCTCAGCCTGGTTAGATCCGGATCCACCTGCATTTCAACAATGGAGGGCTAGGCTATTAGCCACTTGTAGCCTGGAAGTTGCAATTTATAAAAACACAGGTGCTAAAAAAAGATCAATGGGCATGCGGATTTGATCACCTATGTTACTGTGGATCCAGAGACATACATGAGTGTATTTTGTGTACATAGAATTGTTTACATTTATATATATATATATATATATATATATATTTTTTGCATCCTTATGGCAAAGTACATTATACTGGATCAATTTCTGTTGTATGTATATAATAAGCTGCTTTGTATCTATTGTTCTGACATGTTCTTGGTCAGGGAAAGAGGGGGACGGGGAGGGTGGGAATGCATTGTTTATGTAAAAAATACCAATAAAAATATTAAAAAAAAAAATCTGCAAGATTTGACAGCTTCAAATATTGACTATATTTTGTCAGCAACAAAGTTCATCTTTTAGAGAAAAGTTAATTATCTGATGATTAATCTTGTCAGCCATTCCTACCTAATATAATTTTCATGTTGAGAAACTCCTCTTCAACAAATCCACTCACTTCTCTTGACTGTGAAATCTTCGAGGATATCCTGGAAGAAGCTTTGTAGGTCTGTATAAAAAGAGGATGTGCACTACTGGATGTAATGTTATTTCACTGGGGTTCCCTGTTGAAGAGATTGAGGGCCTGTTAAGTGGTAATACATCAAGATTCAGATTATAGTCTTATTGATCAATGAATTATGTCACCTGTTCAATAAAAAGGGCCTATTTTCTATCTAAGTTAAAAAAAAAAAAAACATTAGGCCGCAAGTTATGGAAGATTGGGTAAAAAAATAGAGTAGTATTTCAAGAGAAGTTGATGTGCCTAAATGGATTATTTCATGTCCATATTGATGTGATAGATTTTAGGTCAGGCATGTATGAGTGTCTTGAATTGCCATTAAAAGAGTAGGGTTGGATATGTTAAGAGATCTGTTTTTATGATAGGGAAGCAAAGCTGATTTTCTGGACTTTCATAGTTTAAATCTGCTCACCTACAGGGATTAGAGAGTAAGGTAAAACACATGGTTTGATCTGGAAAAAGAAGTTCAGATAGAGGAAACATTCAAATTGCTCAATGGTGGCAAGATTGTGATGCCAAACATTTACAACACTTCAATGGAACTGTTTGAACATTTTCCCGTTTGGCCAAGATAAGTGGGAAGTGAATGAATATTGATGTTGCTTGATTAGTTGATGTTCATACGTTGTTGACTTTGGTATATTTGATAAGTATATTTGTTCTCTTCTATCTGTATTTTACTGCATTCATGATTCCAACGAACAAATCATTCTTGTTCCAAATGTGGTCTGCAAACACCATTATCAGCCAATCGGATGTTATCATGTTGGAGGCAGACTAGGCGAATGTTAGTAAAAACCAAGAGTTCAGTCTTAAAATGAGAGAAAGTGGTACGTCCCTTTTCAATTGTTTTTTTGAATTGGTGAGAAATCTAAAATGTAGAATACCTCCTCATTGCCATTTAATAGGATTTTATTTGTTTGGATGCAGATAACGAGATTCTGATGCAGGCAACTCTTGTTCGAGAAAATATATATTTTGGAATATAGAAATTTAGATTTAAAATTAAGAGATAAGGATTCAGGGTAGTTGGGAGGTCAAATTTGATTAGACGCAGAATTTGAAGATGTCTGACCATCTCTGACACAGTATTTCTATTATCTTTAAACAAACATTTTTTTCAAAATTGGCAAATCAGAACCAACACTCAAATCCCTTTTCTTGACAAGAGAGAATGAGTGCATTTGAGAGTGAGGGTATTGGGTATCTAATGGCGGAGACCAACCAATATTACACTTAGAAGTAGGGTCGGAAGAGACGTCTCTTTTTATTGAGTCAGAACACTGTCTTACGTCATAAACAAAGAGTTGTAGCACCAGATAAATTAGTCAGTTCTTGATTCATATCTTTTCAGAGAAATTAACTAACTACATGAGTTCAAGCAAGAACTGAAACAAACTTTCATACAATATTACCATGGACTAATAATTAAATGGGACAATGTTGATCAAGTAGTGTATATACTTATTTTGATAAAACGAATCATGGTTTTGTTTCACAGTTATTTACCAATATTTTTTTCATAAATTCACATACTTCATCTGACTTGTGGCTGCGCCCCATATTGCATGTCATTTTTGCTCTTATTTACTATGTACCAGGACAGCTTCCTAAATAGTTTGCACTTCTTTGTTATTGCCAGGATTACTTTATCATCATGATCTTTTGCTGTGACTAAGCAAACCTATGTTTAGAAGTTGGTCTTAAATTCTTTATTAATTAGTCAGTAATAATTGGTTTGTCTTCCTCACTTTAGCCACAAGAGACACCGTGTAGATCTTTGAGCAGATGCCAGTTGGATGTTATTAATTTGCGATGTTGATTTGCCGCTGGGCAAAAGGTTGAAACACAAACCAATCTTTATAGGTCGGTTTTAACTTTCCTCTCCAACAGTGTTTCACGTGGCGTCCACCATGCTCTTTTGATGGAATTTTTTTATAGTTTTTTGGGGTAACCTCTTTGAAGAAGACGGTCTTTCAGTTTGCCTGCATGTTCAAAATAATCTTCTTTCTTTGAGCAATTCCGGCGGATCCTAAGAAATTGCCCAGAGGGTAAATTTTGTCTCATGCTTCGTGGATGGTTACTCGAAAAATGTAAGGCCTTGTTTCGGTCCGTCGGTTTCCGAAACAACGTGGTGGAGAGGCAATTTCTTAGGATTGGTTTGTGTTTCAATCTTTTGCCCAGCGGCAAATCAACATCGCAAATTAATAACATCCAACTGGCATCTGCTCAAAGATCTACACGAGGATTTTGCAACACTCCCATTATTTGCATATAAAAAGGAGAAAAGTGTGGCTAACCACATCGTGAGAGCAGCTCTCCCAATTGAAAAAGCCCCCACTCTGAGAAGTCTCTTTGGACTCCCTCCTACATCAGGACATCATAAATGTGGCACTTGCACATGTTGCGACGACACAATTGAAAATTCACTTTTTACATTTGAAAATATCAATTGGAAACATGATATCTTCACCAATTGTAAGACAAAAAATGTGGTGTATGCCATCGTCAGCCCCTGCCCCATGTTATACATAGGAAAAACCACGCAGGAAGTTAGACAAAGAATAACGCAGCATAAATCAAGAATTCGCAAAGAAGTGGTAAATGCCCCGCTAGTGAACCATTGGCTAAGCAAAAATCATGAAAAGGACAAGCTGAAATGGACTGTACTATCAAAAATTGAAAGGGACCCACGAGGAGGTGATCTGGATGCACGTTTAAATCAATGTGAGGCACTGTTGATAATGAAATTTAACACAGCAGTGAAGGGGTTAAATGAGATCTCTGAAATATATAAACCCAACATATAAGTGGCTTTTTTACATATCTTAAGGAGTCTCATTTTTTACCTCAATCCATGAGTACTAACTACGAGACTACATGTCCCACAATTCCAGTGGGTGAAACCACACCTACAGGAAGTAAATCTGTCTACCAACACAACACTCGAGGACACCGAAGGAGCTGAACCTAGTCCACTGTGAGGAGTTCAACTACGAAAAATAGCAGTAAGAATGCTAGAGATTATCCCAATCCAGCAGAGCTAGTTACAGCGAGGAGCAGGGAATCCCGCACTAAAACACGCTGTTTTGTTCCCTCTCAGTAGCGGGATAAATTTATCACCTTGCACCTCTCCAGCGGTGCCCCAGCGAATAAATAGGAAGCAGGAGTTCCGAGTCTGAACCCGCTTCACAAACCGGTAAGCCCAATGGCAATCGCTCGGGTGTGAGTTCGTGCGGAATGCATGGTGTATGAATTCTAAAACAGAGGTTATATGTGTCTCATTTCAGCCCCTCCATTTGTTTTGGGAAGACAACTACATTGATTGCCCCATCGTTTTTCTGAGCCTTGAACCCAGGAATTGAGGTAGGCTGAGGGGAGTAAGGTGTGTGGTAGGGGTGGCACCATTCTCTTATGCCAGAATTGGAGTCTAAAGCGATGCTTTTTTCTTCTTCTAGTTAACTTTTGGTCCTGAGGAGAACCCTGGCATTAACAGGGTTTGAAACGCGTCGACCGACCCAGTCCCGGGTCACACTTAAAAAATTCTGCTATCAACCATTAAACAGCGCGAGGAACACTTTTGTGTCCTCCCCCCTTTGTTTGTTGAACTGTAAAAAGATTTGCAAAGTGCATGTTTAATCAATGGTTAATTGATTGTTTTCTGTTTTATATTATTGACACTGGGACTAGTATGAGTGTGTTTTGAGTTGGAGTATGAATGTATGGCCAAGAATGTTTGATTTTGACAGCGTGTAAAATTCTTCTATGTATTTATATTTCAGTGTTGTATATAATTGTATAAAGTCTGTTTGTTTTTCCATGCACAAAAAATAGGTGAAAAAATCTAAATTCTTTTTGTAAGCAATAAAATTATATGTTGCAATTTATAAAGCAGGTTTTCCATGTTATATTCATGATAACCAATTTCTTTTCAGGTTAAAAGAAAACTGTAATCTAGGTTCTCAGTACTGGCAATTGTTTTGTTTCTTTAGTATAGTTTGGCTCAGCCTTGCTGAGTTTTTGAGTCAAGACCCTTTCAGTTGTTTGGCTATGACCAAGTGCAGCACAGTCTGTGGGTTTAAGTCTTTACAACAGTATATTTCAATGCTTGCTTTGGTTCTCTCTTGTTACACGTTTTGTGTCTGTCTCTCTTGGGGCCTAAGATCGGGACTGCACTGCTCCACACTAGCAAGCGAATGGCCACACTCACTGTTCACTGAACAGTGGCGGTGTGGGGGTTCAGCAGTCACAGTTCAGGAAAAGTAGGAATCAGGCAAAAGTGCGGGAACCACATAGGCCTTCGTACTGGTGCATCTACTTGATAGGAGACTCCACTGTCACAGATAGTGAGGTGTGGCGTTGGGGCTTCACATAGACATTGGGTCACTGAAGAGTGGGTATCACGGATGTTGATGTGACCTCAGGTACAGGGGTCTCACGTTGAAATCAGGTGGCTGAAGAAAAATGATTGCAACGAAGATTCAACAACAGGGCTTGGGCTGGCATGGACATCAGGTCGTTGAAGAAAGAGATGCACTCAGTTGTTCTCACAATATATGTTTAAAGAGAGAGGGGCCCCCTGGATTCTGAGGTTCTCCTAAGTAGCTTATTTACAGGGAATACATGAGTCTCCTAGTGTGCATATGAATTCCAATATTGTATTTAAACCCCCTCGCACCATGTGGATTTTAAATTTTTGCAAAGGCTAGAAATGCCAGCATGAACAAATGGGAAATTACATGATGCACAATACACAATAAAGCGTTAGGGGTGAAACTTGTGTGTCCACGCACATGTCTGCGCACTTAAAAGCAAGAATGCAGGCCAGGCTGGGGAATACTTGCAGGCTCCTGGCTAGGCTTCTCCGGCATCCTCACAGCAAGGTTTTGTATCGTTGAACTTAAACTTGGGCTCCTGCTAAAAAAAAGCAGATCCTCTTCTCTGAGGAGAGTCTTCCACCTGGATCTGACAACAGCAGAGTATGTTCATCAGCCTTAATCTATAGTCCAAACACCTTAAACAGAAATAGGCAAGAATTCTGCCCCTGGTCTTCATCTTCCTCTGCACGGGCTGCAGAGCTCCTAGCGTAAATGTTGAGCACTGGATAAGCTATGAGGATCAGCTTATGTTCAGGGCTGGGACCTGAACCCAACTTTTCACCAAGATTCAACGTTAGCTACACATGTTCAGGGGGGAACAATCATGACAAAGTAGAATTGTATTTCAGGTGGGCCACAACCCCAAGGCACCTAGATGCAGTGAAGCTACCAGCGTCCGTTATGTATTTATTTGAAGCCTATCTTCTGGCCAGTCCAGTGATGTTGCAGGGTCCTCCTTTGTCGAGCATAACAGAATGTAGGGATGCAGTGATGAGCAGTGGCCCATCTCTTTGTGAAAGGTGTGCAGTCTTGCCGTTGCACTTGCCTTCACCACATTACTTGTTCAGATGCCGATCTTTGCAGGCCTCTACATGACCTGCTAGAAATGTGTTGCTCCAGGTCCAGTGAGCAATGAGCGGTAGTGGCATCCCACACATATTGGATGTGGTTGAGATGGATTCCTTTGGCCCTCTCATGTGCTTGGAAGGGATTCCATAGTCCATCCCATGGCCACCCAGTGATCAAGCTGGTGGGCATGTCTGTAGAAGGGGCCAAGGGAAGCCATTGCTGTCCTCAGATACTCCCTAGCCATGCTCACCAGGCAGAGCCACCATTTTCTGTTGGTGGGAGGGAAGGATATAAGCAAGACAGTGGGATGCGAAGACTAGATCCTCTCACCCCTCTCTCCCACCACCTGTCCCATCCTACCAACAGAATTGAATTAAAGCTAGGATTTGGAAGGGAAACGACCCTTGTTCATCTCCTTCCAGCTGCCACTTCCTGATTTAGTTTCAGACAACTCCCATATTTCCCAATGATTCTCTGTCTAAGAAGCCAGACACTGTTTGGATTTTCCTTAGCCTAATAAGAAATCTAAACAGTGTCTCTGACTCCTTTCTGGTGCACCGACAACTGTTCTGTACTCCAGCAAGGGCTCAGGTGCAGTTTAGATTTTTACTTATCCTAAAGAATTCACATTAATGTTTGAAGCCTTTCTGGGGCTGATACTCACGTCTGTGCACCACCGAGGAGCCAAGATACTGTTTGGCAGACTTTTTACTATCCTCAGAAAAAAATGCTAACAGAACCAATCTCCTCACTGATGTACAACACACCCATGTCTGCACCCCAGAGAGGAGACTGGACCAGCGCCAGGCTCCTCGTTGGGCACAATAACATGTTTTGCGGCTTGGGTTCAGCTAGCACCCAGGGAAATCCACCAACTCCAATAATTTCGGGACACAAAAGACCTAGAATAGTCCTTAATGAGGTGACTTGCATTCAGAGCATCACTAGTTTTGTATGCCGAATGTCCGGTCCGATTCCCGACGCGGCAGGGTCGTGGACCAGGGTCAGCGAACTCGATAATTCTCACCTCGGTGCCTACTCTAACCAGGGGTCGCACTCTGCAACTCTGGGCATTAGCTTGCCTAATCTCCACAACGGCCCCATCAACGCCGGGGATGCCTGGCTCCACCTTGGGGATTCCCAGCAGGGACCATCCCACAGGGAAAGCCAGGACGGGTTCCCCAGCGGTATACAGCGCCAGGACGCCGGCTGGCAACAGTGCGCTTTACAAGTATACACATTACATTACATTACATTACACTATAGGCAACAATAAGAGGAATGCTTGAAAATAGTCGAAACCACTGACAACCGCTCTGGGTAGCATTTCAAGCCATTGCCTTTCACTCACTTTGCCACCCTAGACAGAGGCCCACCGTATGCAAGTCAGTACTGACCCTACGCCTCATGGGAACTGTCTATCCCAAATTACTGGGCCTTTTCCCCTCCAGAAGGCAACACAAGCAACCACAGACTTGTTTTAGCCTAGTTAGGCTTTGTCAGTGAGCTATAGCTGAGATCTTGTGGCACAGCGAGCAAGGGACCCATATCTGGGTATGTTGTTGGCAACTTAGAGCATTACATCAAAAACAGAAAAGGTGATGGGAGGAATGCTGGAAATAGTCTAAACCACAAACAATTGTTCTGGGTAGCGTGATAACCCTCCACTTTTCACCTACCGTGCTACTCGAGAGAAAGGCTTGCCTTATGAAAATCGGTACTGATCCTGATCCTCTTGGGAACTGCCCACCCTTAATGTATAGGCAAAATCCCTTCCAAAAGAGAGCCCAAGATAACCCAGGCTGGTTTAGGGCTTATTAGGCCTCATCAGTGAGGTATAGCACGGATTCTGTAGCACAGCGTGCAATGGGCGCACATTGGGGCATGCTCTTGTTCACAAGGGGCGTTACGATAAACACACAAAAGGGGATGGTAGGAATGCTTGCAAATAGTTTAAACCATCCTGAACTGCCAAGCAAGCTGCCCTCCTGAAGGGAACAAAAGCAATCCCGGACTGGTTTGTTGTTTCCGTGCTGCCCCAATGTGATAAATGTGACCAAAAGACAGGCACCATAAATTTGCATTTGCTTGCATCTACTTTCCATAATTTTCAAAACCAAAGGAGGACCCATACATGTTTGGTGCCTCCACACTCAAAACACATAAAAATAACGGAGGTGGGGTTCAAGATTTGTTAGGGATATGTTTCTGCCCGAGGGAGACTGAAGGGAATTAGCAGCACTATATAAAACCTTTTAAATAAATAAATAAATAATGTTTTAGGAAAAAATGGGAAAATCTAACAAATGTCTTATTCAGTTCAATCTTGCGGCCAGCCAATCAGACTGAGGTAGGAGAACTTAGAATGTGGAAAATAAATGGTTGTGGCTTGTTTCCATACAGAAAAAAAGGAATTAGGTGTTTTTTTCTACATTACCCTGTTCCTGTGGGTGTTACTAAAAGGGTACTCTCTTTCCTTTTTAACCTTGTTTCCATACAGCCCAGCAGGGGTATCTGTGAGCAAAAGATCTGTACATTAAACTCTCCAGTGCTCAGGACGGCCCCCTAGCTGTCCGACGTCACGGTGGATGTGTGCTAAGGACGGCCGGTGGCCGTCTGAATCCCGCCCACTAAATAATTCTCCTGCACAGCGGGAGAATTCGCGCAGCGCCGAAGGGGTTAAAACAGCATTTTGTTTGCAGCTGCTTTCCAAATTTCCAAAATGCACTTCATCTAGCTGGTTGCTGATTGCCAGCCTGAACCTATAAACAAAACACACGTGTCCAGTAGAACATGCTCAGAAGACTCAGTAGAACAAAGCTGTGAGTCCAGTCTTGGCAGGATTTGTTCCTGCCTAGGGAAGACTAGAGGGAATTACCATGTTCTGAAAAAAAAAAGGCTGAAAATCTGACAAAGTTAATGTCAGTCATTTGAGAAATGTAACAAAACAAAATATTGAGCAGTATTTTAAAGGAAATGAGAATATATCTGCCCTTTTCATTATACTTTCAGGCTGTAATGAGATATTGATGTGGGGATTGCACCAATACATAACTCTGAACATGCTTAAAAACATGCAGCTTGCATTTCTACCTAAAGAAACCAGAGAGGTACACGTGCTTAAACAACCTAATGCCAATTTGCTAGAAAAAGCTCCAACACAGTAGTGTACCACCGCAGGAGCGAACGGGTTAAAGATCATTTAAGAAGTTCATGCTTTTCATTGCAGCTAGTCCAGATCAATTCTCTCCTGCTACAAAACAAAAGCCTTTAGGCCTACCTATTAGGAAATACTCTCTTTGTAGAACAACATAGACGGCTCCTAAGAAAGAAATTGGCCTAGGTTTTTATTCTGGTTCTCAAAAGGTCGAGCAAAACTATTTTAGACCTGAGGAAATGAATCAGGTTTGTGGAAAAGATAAATAGTTATCATGGTAATTTTAGCTCAGATTCCCCCAAACATCCCATCTCTAAGAATAGAAGACTGGTTGTGTGCCCCTGTGTGCTAAGGTGCATTCTTTCACATGTCAATCAGGTGCTCACATCAAGTGTCTGAGATTTTTAGCAACATAGGCCTGTTATCACTTTCAAGGCATATGTTTGGAGGCAAACCTGCTGCTAATGTTTCAACAGATGTATTCCGGTGATTGCACTTTGCTGGATGTTTCCCATGCAGATCTAAAACAAATGATACACATACATATTATTACATTTTTTCGAGTGTACTTTGATCATTGTAAGAATATTGCTGCATATTTTTTAAATAATTTTATTTGGTGAAGAGAGGAATTATGGGCATTCTTGTAATAGGAGTGTTTGCTCACCCCTATTCTCACACCTTTTTACTCTTACTCTTTCTCCAACCTATCGTTCCCAGTTTTCCTATTATTTTTAATAGTTGCCTTATGCACTACTTCGCTGGTTCTTCTTTTATCATTTTTGCTTGGTTGGAGTTGTTAGTCCCTTGTACCTCTCTCTAGCACCGTGATGCACCTTTGCTATTAGAATTTAATTTTAGCATTTTTCTGCTAATTTACTCCACCAGTATCTATTAAAAATAAGTCTTTGTTAGATTGATGAATTTGACATCAATGTGTAATCATTCTTTTGGTTCGCACGTCAAAAATAATATTACTTCCATGTCTGCCCTTATTTGCTAGTACTTGGCTTCCCTTCTAATTTGATGCAGTCTGACTGTTCTGTTTGAATACGGATCATGAGGCCTCGTTAGCCGTTTCTGAGAAGCTGGTGGTCAGTGCATGTGGATAACTTGGAAATACAGGTCCACATTTTTAGTAAAATACTAGTGAAATTGTTTCAGTGACGGGTGCTTTTGTGTCTTTATGATTCTCTGAGTTATGAATGAAACTATGTACACTCTCTCCAATAAACTATCAAAATATTGCAAGTCACCAATGAGTTCTGTGCCTTGAAGAAAAGACTGAAGGCAAGTTCCATTACAAAGTTTTGAAACTCTAAGGTGCCTTGCTGTATCTTGTCACGTATGGTGGACAATATTTTATTTGTTAAAATGTATGGTGACACCTTCGCTAACTCCCAACATCTACAGCCTGATTCATCAATCTCCCGTTTTGCGAGCCCCTAATAGCGATTCATAACGAATCGCTCTTAAGGACTTGCAAAACGGGATTCATGTAGGAATTGCAATAAATATTGCGATTCCTACATGTTCCTTATTTGCGATTAGCTAATTGCTAATCGCTAATAAGGAATAACTCCCCATGCATTCCTATGGGCCTATAGGCCCATAGGAATGCATGGGGAGTTATTCCTTATTTGCGATTAGCAATTAGCTAATCGCAAATAAGGATGCGATTTCAAGGGTGCAGGGGTGTCCAAAGGACACCCTGTAGCACCCCTGAAATGTAATCTACATTGGTGTTGCGCACACACATGTCCAAAGGACATGTGTGTGTGTAACATGCAACTTAGAAAAATGCATTTAAATGCATTTTTCTAAGTTTTTGCTATTTACCGAGAGGTCTGACCTCTCGGTAAATAGCGGCCCAAAATTGCATTTTTGCAATTTTAAAATGCTTCATGAATTGCATTTAAGGAATCCCATCTCTAAGAATAGAAGACTGGTTGTGTGCCCCTGTGTGCTAAGGTGCATTCTTTCACATGTCAATCAGGTGCTCACATCAAGTGTCTGAGATTTTTAGCAACATAGGCCTGTTATCACTTTCAAGGCACATGTTTGGAGGCAAACCTGCTGCTAATGTTTCAACAGATGTATTCCGGTGATTGCACTTTGCTGGATATTTCCCATGCAGATCTAAAACAAATGATACACATACATATTATTACATTTTTTCGAGTGTACTTTGATCATTGTAAGAATATTGCTGCATATTTTTTAAATAATTTTATTTGGTGAAGAGAGGAATTATGGGCATTCTTGTAATAGGAGTGTTTGCTCACCCCTATTCTCATACCTTTTTACTCTTACTCTTTCTCCAACCTATCGTTCCCAGTTTTCCTATTATTTTTAATAGTTGCCTTATGCACTACTTCGCTGGTTTTTCTTTTATCATTTTTGCTTGGTTGGAGTTGTTAGTCCCTTGTACCTCTCTCTAGCACCGTGATGCACCTTTGCTATTAGAATTTAATTTTAGCATTTTTCTGCTAATTTACTCCACCAGTATCTATTAAAAATAAGTCTTTGTTAGATTGATGAATTTGACATCAATGTGTAATCATTCTTTTGGTTCGCACGTCAAAAATAATATTACTTCCATGTCTGCCCTTATTTGCTAGTACTTGGCTTCCCTTCTAATTTGATGCAGTCTGACTGTTCTGTTTGAATACGGATCATGAGGCCTCGTTAGCCGTTTCTGAGAAGCTGGTGGTCAGTGCATGTGGATAACTTGGAAATACAGGTCCACATTTTTAGTAAAATACTAGTGAAATTGTTTCAGTGACGGGTGCTTTTGTGTCTTTATGATTCTCTGAGTTATGAATGAAACTATGTACACTCTCTCCAATAAACTATCAAAATATTGCAAGTCACCAATGAGTTCTGTGCCTTGAAGAAAAGACTGAAGGCAAGTTCCATTACAAAGTTTTGAAACTCTAAGGTGCCTTGCTGTATCTTGTCACGTATGGTGGACAATATTTTATTTGTTAAAATGTATGGTGACACCTTCGCTAACTCCCAACATCTACAGCCTGATTCATCAATCTCCCGTTTTGCGAGCCCCTTATAGCGATTCATAACAAATCGCTATTAAGGACTTGCAAAACGGGATTCATGTAGGAATTGCAATAAATATTGCGATTCCTACATGTTCCTTATTTGCGATTAGCTAATTGCTAATCGCTAATAAGGAATAACTCCCCATGCATTCCTATGGGCCTATAGGCCCATAGGAATGCATGGGGAGTTATTCCTTATTTGCGATTAGCAATTAGCTAATCGCAAATAAGGATGCGATTTCAAGGGTGCAGGGGTGTCCAAAGGACACCCTGTAGCACCCCTGAAATGTAATCTACATTGGTGTTGCGCACACACATGTCCAAAGGACATGTGTGTGTGTAACATGCAACTTAGAAAAATGCATTTAAATGCATTTTTCTAAGTTTTTGCTATTTACCGAGAGGTCTGACCTCTCGGTAAATAGCGGCCCAAAATTGCATTTTTGCAATTTTAAAATGCTTCATGAATTGCATTTAAGGAATCTCAAATAGAGATTCCTTAAATTCAATTCTTCGCAAATGTGCGAATTCTTAAATAGCAAATTTTGCATTTGGGATGATGAATCCCAAATGCAAAAATTGCACTCGCAAAAGGCAAGATTCTGAGAATCTTGCCCTTTGCGAGTGCAATTTAGCTTGATGAATCAGGCGACTAGAATTTCTTTTGTATCTTGGTCCTTCTGCTGAACAGTATCTACAGACTACACATGTGTACAGTACTTCTGGAATGTGTGCTGTAAAAGTAAGTAAAGCAATATGTGTACCAATATTTCAGAGGAAGAATGAAGTAAGGGACCTGCAAGCTTGTCATCCCTACAGTTGTGCATTATTATGTACTAACTCAACTGTAATCAGCTATTACAGACAGGTAGTGTTTTTTTTTTAAATTGCAGGTTGGGTAGTGGTGTCACTGTAATGTATAGAATTACAGATAGGCAGTTATCGTTAACCGGTTTGTTCTCCACCAAAACCTTCCAGGTTGTATTAAATAGACAGCAAGAGTGAAACTCAAATTGCCTATAATATTACTTGGAAGCCTGATGTGGGAAACCCGCAAAATCCACAAGTCTAACACAATATAATAACTAATCTCTATACCCATCAATAACCTATAAATAAAACTCAGGAGCAGAAAGAGGCACTATGCTAACGGAGTCATTGTCAGCACAGATATAAATCCCCTATGCCAGCCTACAGCTAAAAGGAGAAGGCAGTTTATTGGTAGTGTACCATTGCCACTCACCTATCCCTCTCATCCTCCTTTGTGTCTGAAGTGACCCGAATGGTGGAGTAAAGTGGGAGGGAATGCATACTTCATCCTCCTTGTGCTCTTGGGTCAGTGTTCACCACAACATCTGCTTCTGAGGATGGTGCTTCACTGCTTTGACAGCAGATCAGACAGCAATGCTTTCAGGGCTTGTACCAGTGGGTGGTTGAGAAGTACTGGAAAAGCCGCATCTTCAGAGCTTTATGAAAGATTAGGTGGTCATAAAGATTCATGATACTTCCAGGTGGGGAGCGACTGTCAAATCAAATCCACTCACCTGAACTTCCAGGTGTCTGCAGAAGTGAAGATTTACCGCCCACATCAGAGAAGCAGATTCTCAACACACAGGTATACTTTATCCATGGGAAAGAGAATAGTTGCTAGGGGAAGCTAGCTTGGAAAAGAGGGAGAGAGTCACCTCCTCAGGTGGTCAACTCTTATCCTGTGAAATGGAAAGTGGCTGACGTCGATTACTTTGCGATCTTCAGAAGGAGTGGCCTTTGGGTTGGTTGTTCACTCCTCAAGAAATTAAGCAAAAACATCAGGAATCATAACAGATAACCAAGAGCTTTCTAGATGTGCACACAGTTATCAGCTCCCTAATTATTTGGTCAGTTTTCTTGATCACTTTCCCTGTTTTACTCCTTGTGCGGACGTGCTTCTATAACGACAATCTCAGTATTAGAACGACATTCAAAGATAAGACATTTCTTGAATTCTAGTCTTGGGGTTACTTTCCAAGTATCATCTTGTCTCTTTCCAATGTCCTATGTGTGTCAAATTCACACAACTTATAACACTATCAAAAACCAAAGCTTAAAGATCAAGTCACTCTATTCGGAGGGTCATGCTTGACCAATAAGGATTGTTTCTGTTCTTTGACATGCACAAAAACCTTCAGAGATCTACAAAATGTCTTGCTAATTTTCTTTGTTAGTGCACTAACCTTTCGTTGCAGGCACCGTCCTTTGATCAATATTTATTCTTACTGAAAGATCAGAATTCAAGTTCTTTACCAAGTTTACTTTTCTCTTTTGTACACAGGCTTGGGGGATTGCAGCAAGGAATCTGGAGTTTTCCTAGAGGTGAATCAGGGCTGGATTCTCTGCATGTAGGTATGATGAGGAGCGCACAGTCTTCTCTCTTGGGATGTCTCGATGCCAAACAGAGCTTGGCAGTTTGGGTCAGCCCTTTAAAAGACAGTGCCTAAAGTGGCCGCCTCTTCCGAAGGCTGCAGCTCCATTCTAATTCACTTGTGGCTTAAAGTCATCTTTTTTTTTTCTTTTTTTCTTTTTTTATTGGGATTAAGGTACAGTAAAAGGACATAATAGAATTCATACAAAATTACAGAGTGTTAATAGCTCGCAATACTGATTCATATAATTACAAATAATCTGCAATAAATATTCCGGAGTAAAAGTTCTAACAGTTCGATTCTGGGGGGAGAATAAAAAGAGGAGCATTATATCACATCCCCTAGGAGGTCAGAAATATTACAATAAATTCAAACAACATATCATATACATTAAACTCTAGCCATTCTCCATTTTGTTACCGGGGCCCCAAAAAGACGTTCACCTATCTCACGTTTCCTGATTCCTTTAAATTCATAAAGGCATAATTCAATATTGTGGATCCCCAGCAATCTGGAGAGCCACATCTGAAAGGAGGGTGCAACAACGTCCTTCCACCCTGCGGAAATCAAGATCCGGAGTACAGCAACTGATATAAAAACTAATGCCTCTACATCTTTCCCCAGACTTAGCTTAGAATCTGTACCAAGCAACATCAAGGTTGGGGATAGATCGATGACATGACCTAGCAGCCCCTCCCAGAATTTGGTTATCTCTCTCTTGATAGGATCCAATCGATTGCAATGAGAGAACATGTGCACAATATCTGCTTGACCTTCGTTGCATCTGGGGCAGTTATCATTTTCCCTTAGTCCCCAGGCATAAAGCTTGGCCGGTGTATGGTACAGATTAAATATTGTTTTGTAGTGTTGTGCCCGCAAATTAGAGGCTCTAAAGACCTGTTTATCCAATAAAAGGGCCAGGTCTAAATCAACATCAGGATCACCCAATTTTAAAGCCCAATTAGATTCCGTTTTCTCAATGTCATCCTGAATTCTCTCCACTAAGCAGTCATAAACAATCTTAATCTTTTTACACCCTCTTGTTAATATCTGCATCAGGGGGAAGTCAATTGTTGACGACACTCTAGGTCTTAGAGCCGCAATAGTACGAGATATCTGACCATATAGAAGCCAATGGCTCCTAGAGATACCAAATCTTTCTTGCAATATCTCAAACCCCAATATCTTATCGTCCTCCAAGATATCTCCCAGGGTGTTAATTCCCAAACTTTTCCAAACCTGGAAGTTTCTATCTGTTCTCAGTTGGGGAAACATTTTGGAGTTAGACAAAAGTAAGTAAGGGTTTACTTAAGGGGCATTAAAAAATCTCAAAATCGATTTCCAAACTAGCCAAGCAGCGGATAAAATCTTTAAACGTGCTTTTTTGTAAAATCGATGTTCCGTCTCACAAAGCAAAAGGCCGGGTGCCTTATCACCCAGTAGCATTCTAAAAATCGGTGGCAGGTCCTGTCCATCTTGAGCCTCGAACCTGTTGTCAAATTCCGGCTGAACCAGAATAGACATTTGAATCAGAAGACAAGTCCAATGATATAATCTTAAGTTCGAGAGGCCCAGCCCTCCTTTTTCCCTAGGAAGGGACATAAGATTAGTAGATCGTCTTATCCTGCCATATTGCCAAACAAATCTTATGAAGGTGGATTCTATGTTTTTTATAATTTTATCCTCTATTAGGAGTGGGATGGAGCGAAACAGATACAGCAGTTTAGGGAACATTAACATTTTTAGGGCGTTCACCCTTCCTATTAAGGAAAGATGCAGCACATCAATTCTCTTGAGTTCTTTTTCTATATCTTTTATAAGAGGGAGGTAGTTCTCCTCAACTATTTTCTCCACCGAGGCATTGATCTTGACCCCTAAATACGTGGCGGAATCCACAAAGCGGTTATCGGATTTAACAATATTCTTGGAGCAGATGATCTGTGTTTTGGTTTCATTTAGTAAATAACCCGATTTTGTGCCAAAGATTTTAGTCACCTGCCCCAAGATAGGTAGAACCTGTTGTGGATTGGTAGTAATCACAGCAAGATCATCGGCATAGGCCAGAATTTTATTAGAGTAGCCATTGCATATCACCGGAGCTATCCCTGTGTTGGCTATTATCTTCTGAATGAGGGGGTCAATGTAAAGGGCGAAAAGAATTGGGGAGCAAGGACAGCCTTGGCGTGTCCCTCTCTTGATGTTAATTACCCCAGATTTTTCGCCCATGACCGTTACCCTTGCTACAGGGTCAACGTACATTGCCCTAAGAGCTCCAATAATTCTGGGGCCGAAACCTCTCCCGGCCAAGACTTCCCAGAGATAGCTCCAGGCGACGCGGTCAAATGCCTTTTCTGCGTCGAGCATGATCATGGCGATCCCGCCCCCTGCAGCAGCCTGGGCGTCAAACAATGCTATTGCCCTATTTATATGGTCCGTGGTACCACGGCCAGGGACAAACCCATGCTGCCACGGAGAAACGAGTCCGCCAATGACCCTGCTCAATCTCTTAGCCCAGATTTTTGAGTACAATTTAGTATCTGAGTTTATTAAAGATATAGGGCGATATGATCCTGGTTTTTCTTTCGGTTTCCCTTTCTTATGGAAAATTATAATATTAGTTTCGTTCCATGAGTTCGGAACCACCCCCGAATATAAAACCTCATTAAAAAGATCCACTAAGAGTGGTAGAATTTCTGCTTCGATAGCCTTATAAACTTCAAGGGGAATCCCATCTGGGCCTGAGGCCTTACCCGAGGCTAATTCCCGGAGAGCTTCTTTAACCTCTTTAAATGAAATATCTTGTTCTAGGTCTTCTTTAGTTAAATCATCCAATCGGGGTCCCTCATCGGTCCATTCCTCCCCCGTTTTATTCCCTGGAATTTCATAATCATATAGCTTTTGATAAAAGCTCTCAAAAACTCTGGTTATTTCTTTGATTTCTGTATAGTCTATCCCATTTTCTTCAATACGAGTAATTATGTTCTTAGCCTTTACTTGCCTTAGCCGAAGGGCAAGGGCTCTCCCTGCTTGCTCCCCCATTTCATATCTCATTGCCCTAACTGTTTGAAATTCCCCTATAGCTTTGTGTGTTACCTCCTTTTGGAGTGCTGCTTTAACTGCTAAAAGTCTGTTTAGACTTTCATCACTCTCCCCTCCCATGGCTATATCCCTTATGTGCTGTTCTTCCACTGTTCCGAGTTTCACCAATAAGGCATCCCCCTGTTCACGATCTTCCCTTCTAAGCCTTGCTGAACAGCTAATGGTCTCTCCCCTCAGGGCCGCCTTAAATGTTTCCCAAACCATATTCCGAGATGTGCTGTATCTGTTTGCTGCAAAGAAATCAGTAGTCCATTTTTTAAGATGATCCGTAAATCTTTTATCAGTAAGTAATTTCTTCTCAAAGGACCAAGGATTCCTCTTCCTTTCCAAACCTCCAGAATCATAAGATAAAATTAGAGGATTGTGATCTGAAACTAATCTGGGGAGTTTTATAATTTGAACCTTTGATAGGGCAGATGAAGAAATAAAGAAATAATCCAATTTAGTATATCTCTGTGCAGGATTAGAAAAATATGTATAGCCATTATTGAGAGGTAGTTTGCTCCCCCAGACGTCAAGCAAGCCATGAGAACACATAAGGGATTGTATAGATCGAAACACCTTTGGTTTCCGCCCAGTATACGCTGTTGAAGTACCCCAGTCGGCCGAGATATTGAAATCCCCTGTTACTATTAAGGGAACTGGCCACCCAACTAATTCTACTTCAAGGACGTCAGATATTTCGGGATCATCCTGGTTTGACCCATAGATCACACAAAGTGTAAAGCCCAGTTCAAGTTCGACTATTGCCCATCTTCCATTACTATCTGCTTTGGTTTTCTTTGCCTTTCCAAATGATGTTCGGATTAGAATTGCGACTCCACGAATAGTAGAGGTCTGGGTCGAGCAGGCAACTAATTCAAAGCCACTTAAAAGAAGTAGGTGCCGTTTTACCCATGGAAGATGTGTCTCCTGTATACATAGGATATCAATCCTCTCATGCTTCACTAGATAGGCCAATCTCTGCCTTTTCTTCCAGTCATTCAGACCCCCCACATTAACAGTACAGATTTTAATGTTTGCCACTGTTTTGAGCTAAAATACCGTAAAATTGAATCTTTATTCTCTTATTTTTTTTCATCATACTGTTACCTTGTCCTATACTGTACCCCCTCCCTTTTTTCCCATTTTGTCCCACACCCCACTCGCCTCCCTCTCCCACCCCTCCACCCAGTACAACCCCTCCCCCCTTGAACCCCCTCAACCCCACCCCCTGCTTCCTACTCTGTGAGGCGCTCAGACCTAGTCTGTGCGTATGATGGAACGCGGTGGCAGCTGTGAGGATCACATTATCCTTAAGGAAAACCTATTCAAAAGATGAGCCCAAAAAACAAAAAGACAAAAAAGCATCACAAAACTCAAAAAGTGTGTAGATCAGACATTGACCCTGGACTATCCTGCCAATCCTCAATTTTATCTACCCTCCCTCAACCCTCTGACTTGCCCTGTAAATTCAATTTAGCAACCCAAAGAGTCAAGATATTCTTTAGCCTTAATTTCTGAGGAGAAGAAGAAGGTTTTTCCGCTGTTAATCACTTTTAGTTGGGCTGGGTTTATCAGGAATGCCTGTAATTTTTTGTCCTGGAAGGGTTTTATCATTTCTCTTAACCGCCAGCGCCTCTCCACAGTAATATGGCAGTAGTCCGGACTGACAGAAAATGAGACCCCTTCACTACTCCGTTTGGCGTTTGGCCTTGCCAGATCTGATACAGCTTGTCTCAAAATGAAATTCCCAAAGAAGATCAACACCGCTCTTGGCTTGTCCCCCTCCTTGGTATTTCTTCTCAATTTAAAGGGGGTGCGATGGACTCTTTGCACCTCATTTGACCAATTCCATCCATTCAGCTCCGGAAATGCTTGACTAAAGAGTTTAATGATGTACGCCCTAATGTCGGACCCTTCGGCCCCTTCCGGAATACCAAGGAGTCTAAGATTATTCCTACGTTGCATATTTTCCATTGCCTCGAGCTTCCAATGAATGTCAGCCATCTGCGCACCTTGCAAATTGACTTTAGATATAGCCTTAGCAACTTCAGACTCCGTCGAGACAATCCGGTCTTCTAAATTTGCAACTCTGTCACCAGTATTTGAGCAAGCCTTAGACAATTTCCTAACGACGCCCTGCATCTTTTTCATAGCCACATGGGCTTTTTGATTGTCTTTACGGGTTTCTTCTCTGTGGGCAATAATTTCTTGATGTATAGTCTCTAAGAGTGACATCTGAGCAGATTCAAACCCGGGGCTACCCTGCAGAGGCATATCTGATGAATGATCCCAGCTTAGCTCTTGCTGGTTAGCATGTGAACCCTTGCTCGCTGTTCCAGATATTTTTACGGCAGTAGGTGGTTGTTCAAGCTCAGGGCCACTCTCAGAATTACTCTCTGAGTCTAAATAGGAAGAGTCTAGTTCAGCATCCTCATCGTTAGACCATTCAACATTGTCGGAGGCCGTAAAAAATGCCTCGCTAGGGGCACTTTCCTTTCCATCACTAGTCCCAGCACCAATAGCCATCATGTCATCACTCAATAGATCTTCTTCACCCAAGGTTTCCAGACTAGTAGACTTCAAAGCAGCTCCCAAACTAACTTCGAGTGCAGCCTTTGCAGAAACCTGGAAGTCGCTTGCTTGTGGTTGCTCTGAGATATATTCAACATGCCCGACAATATGTTTGTTATTGTGACTCGGGGGCACCTCCTCTGTATTTACTAACAGGCTGATAGTCCCGGGCCCCCACCATTCGCAGCTGCGTCTTCTCCTGTTTGATAATTAATTCCCAGTAATGCGGTGGCTTCTGTTTCTACTGAGGCTACTGGGGCTGCTGGAACTGGTGCCGTGGAGGAAAAGGGGGCATTGTCATTGGCAAGGATAGGTTCAACAGTTACCACTTCCTCTAACCCAGCCTTTTCTTCGGAACATTCTGTCCCCTTCAGGATTTCTTCACCCCCTTCTCCTTACCGGCTTTAGCGAATAGATCTGCAATCGATGTGGTTGCTAAGCGGGTCCGAGCGTTAGTCTACTACTGCTGCTGCTGCGCTTGCTTTTTCTGGGAACGCTCCACTGGCGGTGTCTGACCCCCGGTACATTCAGCTCTGTCTTCCTTGAGTTGTGGCTGTTGCTTCTTTCTTGCCTTAATTTTAGGTGCCATTTCTTTTCGGATCTTGCGCCGCCTCCAGACCATGCAGCAGGTTCTGTTTCGTCCACCAACCTGCTCTCCAAACAATCGTCGCCTCCAGCCAGCCTCCGTACTAAATCCCTGACTAAGACTCCAGGCAGCCTCTGAGCTCTTCGACCTCGCTGGCTTCCGAACTCTGCTCCGCCCTCCAGCCGTGCCAGAAAGAATCCACCGGGATTGCAAGAAGGCAAGGACTTCTGCGAGATCCTGTAACAGCTGCGCAGCCGACCCGTGGTAAGAAAACGCCGTTTGCATTGCTTCAAGGTCGCCAATTAAACGTGTTACGTAAATTTCGTATTACCGATTTTCTTTTTTGGAGTTTTTAGCGGCTTAAAGTCATCTCACGTGGCAATGATGGAGGATTCTTCCCCACAGCAAGAATGGAAACCAACCTGGTGGCCAAGATTTCCTGGACCACCAAGTAATTATTGAGTTGCTAGAATGTTGCTATATCACTAAAGTGTAGTTCCTATATTCCCGATAGGCTCTGCGCATTGGAATAATATATCCTATAGATGTGACGTAGGACTTATGTCTACTAGGTCTCTATCGAATATATTAGACTTAATTGTGAGTGCCAGCTAGCTCAGAGGTCACTAGAAACTTTCTCGGGTTCACAAGAAGGGATTTAGTTTCTGACAACCGCATAAACATGACAACTTTGTTTCCCCAAGCTAAAACTGATCTTCAGAATCGTGGAAACAATAGATAGATATTTTACTCAGTTATTCGTGCATGCTTCGTTTCACCAGAGGTGCAGAGACATAGATAGATGGGCGTTTTCAATAAAAGGTATTTATTGAACAGTCTTCTTTCTCAAGCATAAGAAATGAACTGCTACAATCGTAATACTGGTTGCAAAATATAGTGCCTACAGTAAAAAGAGTAGAATAAAATAATACTGTAAGAGCATTGTATGGTTCCTAAACCATAGATAAATACATACATAAATAACAGAGGCTAAAAAGTACTCAAGTGGTGCTTCTAAAATACGCCTACCCGATGTACCTAACCTAAGCTTAGTACGAGGGAAGAAGTAAGTGAGGTGTAGCATAAATTTAGTATTCTTTGCCAAGAATCTATCCAAGATTTCTCTTAGGGTCTAATTAGCTCCGTACCTTGGTTTAGAATGAAGAAGGTCAATCTATGGACTCGATTTCCCAACAACCCTCAAGGGTAGCTTGGAAACCCAGGAGCTGGATTTCTCAGCAGGAGAAAAGACAGCGTCTCTCTCAGTGCCTCTGCTGGAGGGTTGGCTTCCTTCAGCACTTGCTGTAGCGAGATACGTCGGGCAAGTAGATAGTCAAACTGCTCCAAACCACTGTGTGTTTGCTATGGCAAGTGTGGGCATATTTATACCTTGAAGGTGCCGAGTTTGACGTAAAGGTCGACATAATAACGTAATCTTAAAGAGTCTCAGCTCTTTGAAAACTCCATGAGTTCTTGGACAAATCAATAGTCAAGCAAGGGGCAGTCCCTAACTGCTGAAGCCCAGTTTTCCAAGAAATCGTTGTGGATTTTCGGAACTAGTGGAAGTAGCCCTGCCGTATTAGGACTGCATGAGCTATGTCTAAATATGGTTATGATTTCTATGCCTATATAAGGATATGGTGATTTACAGGGGTGCCGCTCGAGACAGTTTCTACTGGGGAAGCCCTTGCTCGCTACTGGAGTAGCTCCCTCTGCCCCTACCTTCGTGGAGCCCTGGGCGGACAGACAGTGACACCGGAGGCTGGCCGCAGTGGAGGTGAGAGGCACGGCGAGCGGGACTGCGAGGACCAGCATTCCTGCTGAACACCGCCAGCTGGTTCCTCTTCCCGCCCGCGCCGCGCCCCCTCCCAGTGCCACGCCCCCCGCCTGATTGTATTTCACCTCTCGCGGCCCCCGCTCCGCGGGTGCCGCTTGAGACAGTTTCTACTGGGGAAGCCCTTGCTCGCTACTGGAGTAGCTCCCTCTGCCCCTACCTTCGTGGAGCCCTGGGCGGACAGACAGTGACACCGGAGGCTGGCCGCAGTGGAGGTGAGAGGCACGGCGAGCGGGACTGCGAGGACCAGCATTCCTGCTGAACACCGCCAGCTGGTTCCTCTTCCCGCCCGCGCCGCGCCCCCTCCCAGTGCCACGCCCCCCGCCTGATTGTATTTCACCTCTCGCGGCCCCCGCTCCGTGGGTGCCGCTCGAGACAGTTTCTACTGGGGAAGCCCTTGCTCCCTACTGGAGTAGCTCCCTCTGCCCCTACCTTCGTGGAGCCCTGGGCGGACAGACAGTGACACCGGAGGCTGGCCGCAGTGGAGGTGAGAGGCACGGCGAGCGGGACTGCGAGGACCAGCATTCCTGCTGAACACCACCAGCTGGTTCCTCTTCCCGCCCGCGCCGCGCCCCCTCCCAGTGCCACGCCCCCCGCCTGATTGTATTTCACCTCTCGCGGCCCCCGCTCCGCGGGAGCCGCTCGAGACAGTTTCTACTGGGGAAGCCCTTGCTCGCTACTGGAGTAGCTCCCTCTGCCCCTACCTTCGTGGAGCCCTGGGCGGACAGACAGTGACACCGGAGGCTGGCCGCAGTGGAGGTGAGAGGCACGGCGAGCGGGACTGCGAGGACCAGCATTCCTGCTGAACACCGCCAGCTGGTTCCTCTTCCCGCCCGCGCCGCGCCCCCTCCCAGTGCCACGCCCCCCGCCTGATTGTATTTCACCTCTCGCGGCCCCCACTCCGCGGGTGCCGCTCGAGACAGTTTCTACTGGGGAAGCCCTTGCTCGCTACTGGAGTAGCTCCCTCTGCCCCTACCTTCGTGGAGCCCTGGGCGGACAGACAGTGACACCGGAGGCTGGCCGCAGTGGAGGTGAGAGGCACGGCGAGCGGGACTGCGAGGACCAGCATTCCTGCTGAACACCGCCAGCTGGTTCCTCTTCCCGCCCGCGCCGCGCCCCCTCCCAGTGCCACGCCCCCCTGCCATTCATTAGAGCCCTTGGTTCCGCGCATCGCGGGACGCGCGCGGGGCGATCCCCGGGGCGAAGACCGGGCAAAGAGCGGGCCGTTGTAGGCCGTTAGAGGCCGGGAGAGACCGGACCGGGCCCCCCCTCTGACGTCGGGCCTGTCCCAAGTCTTTGCCCTTGCCTTTTTAAGCCTGCTCTTCCTGATCGCACCTTCCCTATGGCTTCCAGAGTATCCAGGAGTAAGTCTGCCCAACAGTTCTCTAATACACTTGAAAATTTCTTCCCCAAGGCCAGTGCTGCGGTCAAGAAAGGTCACACAGTGCCAGACACTCTGCCTGAGGTGAACATTGGAAATGTGTCTCTGGGCCTTTCGGATTCTTCTTCAATTGATGTCAGTACTCCAATACCCCTCCATAATACCCATTTATCACTCTTGGACAGCATTGATGAGACAATTGAGTCAGTCCTCCAACAACTTAGGACCCCGACAACCCTACCAAGGGACAGTGAGTCCCTGCGTCCCTCCGGGGTAGTGGAAACCACTCCTTATGTGAATTGTGTGGAAATGACCGAGTCATTGGAGGGGGGTCAAGTCATAGTGCCAACGGATCCTGTAGGTAGTGGAATGGCTCACCCGCCGAAAAGGAAAAGGTCAAGAGAGCTAACAGGGGCAAAAAGGGCTAAAGTGGACATAACCACTCCAACACTGGATGCCAGCACGGATATTTCGGCATCTCCTGATAGCATTGCCCTGGGCATCGGGTCTGGTCAATCAGGTTCACCTTATGTTACAGCTGTACCAGGGTGCACAGGGCCATTTATATTTGGCGGACCCCCACCTAACCTCACAGATGCTCTAATTAGTTCACTTACGGTCATCCTTAAGAACTTATTGGAACCGCTATCTGTAAAATTGGACTCTATAGACGCGAGACTTATAGCTATAGAAAATGCACACAATCGAAACACTTCTAGTGGGGGGTTGGGCCCAAGCGCACAGCTGGCTCCCCGAGAACCTGTGGGGAACGGACCTCCCACTGTTGAAACATGTACACAGGCCCAGACTGGGGCACAACATAGTACTACAGACAGTCAGGTCCCCCTACTCCCCCCTTCACAAACCCGCAGGCCCCCCGTCCCTGCACCTAGAAGATCTAAGCCACCGGCACCACCCCAACCAAGGAGTATGGGGTGTGATACTAATGAACATACTGGTCACTCTATTAGTCCCAATACCAGGCGCAGGGCGGTTAACCTGCCCCCTGAGGCAGTGCCCTATACAGCGATTATGGTGGGAGTTCCTGAGCTCACCGGTGATACTAGAGAGCCACAGGACTCACTTCGCAACAAGGTAATTAGCTGGCTCAATATTAATAGGCCCCTCCCCCCTAATATCAAAGGAGATGTCCTGATGGTCAGAAGGATCCCATGGATTGGAGTCACCCCCAAGAATAGGGCTGGGGACTGTATTATAATCAGTTTTAAAAGCCCACTGGTTGCCCCTTACATCTGCAACTGGCTGGTAAGGCCGGATAAGTCCAATATAGATCTAGTGTCCCTCTCAGACTTTTATCCAAATGTGTCTAACTTAGCTATGGGGAGGGAACAGAGCTGGACTAGAGTGGGCTTCGCAATTGATGGTTCACGGTACAGACCCAAGCACAACACAATTCCCGCTCTTGGCAACTTCGTTCATCAGAACAGATTTTCCTGCCTGGACCAAGTAGATTGACCACAACGGGGAGACATACTAAAACACTCCGCAAAATCTCCCCTTGGGGTCTCAGCCAGGGGGGAGGGTATACCTCATCCCGCAATTGACACAAAGATCCAGGTTTCTTTCAATGAGGGGGGGACCTTCTTGGGAGGTATCCAAGCGCAAGTTGAGGAACCATCAGACACATGCACTGCTCTTACACTGCAATCGGAGGAGCTTGTTGTACTACCCATCCCGTCGTCCACCATAGCCGGGTTGGGTGTTCCGGCAATGCATACACATAACATCGTGCCCGCACTAAGTGAAGTAGATTTGCAACCCCAAGGCTCAGGGTTGAGTATTCTTTCGTGGAACGTGGCAGGCATCATGAATAAGGTGGGCACTCCGGAGCGGGAAACCCTGGTCAACAAAAGTGATATCCTCCTCCTTCAGGAGACGTGGGCAAGGGAACCGCAGTCTATGAGGGGGTATGATATTTCTGAAATCCCGGCAAAGTGGAATGGTAGGGGGAGACCTTCGGGCGGTCTAGCAATCTGGGTGGCGAGCCACATTGGGTGTCAGGTGGAAAGTATGGACACTCTCTCTCAGGACATTCAGTGTGTGCTCCTTAGTTGGCCCGGTAAAAGGACCTGGGCCATTGTAAATGTTTACTCACGACCAGTTGCTGTGGGCAATGAATCTTCTACCCTAGTCGAACTCTCATCCTTTCTAGGCCAACTACCAGCTGACCTGAAAATAGTGATGGGAGGGGACTTTAATTGCCACTTTGAACCACTGGAGGGTCTAATGGAGGGTCCCTTCACAGCCGAGGATGATCACTGGGGAGTTCCACCCTCCTCCTCACCTCACCCCAAAGCTTGGTCTCCGTTGGCAATACAACTTACCTCCCTCACTCTGAACTTTGCACTGAGGGCGTGCAATGGGCGCACCCCTTCCGATACTCCATCGGTGTGTACATTTAATAGAAAGGGGCATGAGTCTAGGTTGGATTATATTTTCATTGATATCTCCCTGTGGTCTAAAGTTCAAGACTTTAAAGTGGTACCGAGAACAGACAGTGACCACAATTCCCTCTTGTTGGAGATTCATCACCCAGCCCCCGCAGCAGGGCCACCAACTACTGACGCCGGAGGTGACCAGGGGGATATACTCCTCACTACAAGTAGGCGTCGGGTAAAATGGGGGAAGTTGGTTAATAATGAAAACGCTATCAACAAGCTATATGGTATAGCACTCCCCATGTTTCAGGAGGTGGATGCTCTCATCAACCAACCCAGACCCTCTGATTATAATGAGAGACTCTCTGGCATCCATCAGGCTTTGGTCAGGGACCTTGCAGATGTTTTTAACCCGGTGGTGCCCTCAAGAAGGAAAGTCACTCGTACTGCGACTTGGTACACCTCTGCTTGTAGGAAAATCAAATCTGACCTACTTTCAGCCATTAAAGAAGGTAGTGATAAGGAGAGGGTTGCAACCCTTAGGAGGGAGTATAAGTCAGCATTAGCCAGCGCTAGGGCAGAGTGGGACTGGAACCACTGGCATGAACTGATTGAAGCCCTGAAATGCAAAGACTCTAGGAAATTCTGGGCCTTGGTTAACAACGGAACAGGGGAGCTTACATCCGCAGTAGAATCCAATATCGCCCCCTCTATTTGGGAGGCTCACTTCGGAGCATTGTACCATGAAACCGCTCTATGGCCCGAAGGGATGGCGGCGGAGTTCCCCTGCCCTCCAGATACGGCCCTGGAATTTTCCTTAGGTGAGGTGAAGACAGCACTGGAGCGCCTGGCGCTGGGGAAGGCACCGGGGCTGGACAAGCTACCCGGTGATCTGTTTAGACACCATCCCGACATCTGGGGCCCGTACCTTCTTATTCTTTTTAATGCTATACTAGGAGGTATGGCGGTTCCTCCCTCCTGGTCAGGGGCCGAAATAGTGCCGATCCACAAGAAAGGGTCCCCTCTGAATCCGGCAAACTATAGGCCAATTAGCCTTATAGATGTCCCCCAAAAGCTTTTTGCGCGTCTGATTTTGAACCATCTATTAGACTGGGTAGAGGATAATGACATCTTGAGTCCCTTGCAGGCTGGCTTCAGGAAGAACACGTCGACCATGGACCAGATCTTCCGCCTGGTCCTCCTATACTGGAAGACGGTGAAGATCGAGGGGGGAAGATTGTACATGGTCTTCGTGGATCTGAGGTCAGCCTTTGACCTAGTCCCGCGCAGGAAACTGTGGGAGGTGCTGGAAAAGCTAGGAGTTCCTTCCCAGCTACTCAACATCTTAGTAAGGCTGCATGAGAACAACTACGCGCAGGTCAGGTGTGGGAAAGATGGCAATTTATCATCCAGGTTCCCCGTCCGTCGAGGGGTGAGGCAGGGTTGTGTCTTGGCACCAACCCTGTTCTGTTTATACATCAATCATGTCATCTCCCACCTGGAAAATGTCAAGAACAACGACGCCCCATGCTTGGCAGGAAGGAGGGTACCGGCAATTATGTTTGCCGATGATACCCTCCTCCTTTCCAAATCTCCCATGGGGATCCAGAGGATCCTGGATGGATTTGGTCTTTTCTGTTGTCAGCACGGGTTGGAGGTGAACACAGAGAAGACCAAGTTTATGATTTTTAATCCACCCACTAAAACCAGGCCTAATCCCACCCTGGGGACTGCCAGCCTTGAGAGGGTGTCTACCTTCATATATCTGGGGGTAACATTGCAGGAAAACTTATCTTGGGACCGCCAGATAGTACGATCAAGGGTTAAACTGTCCCAACTGTCGGGTGCAATTTTGAAGGTGGCCAATACTTCTTCCTTCAAGCCTTTAAGTCCGGCCCTTGAAACTTACAGGTCCCAGGCCAAGGCAGCGGCCACCTATGGCAGTGAACTGTGGGGGCACAAAGCGGTGAAGGACTTATCAACAGTTGAAAATAGTTTTCTAAGGCGCCTATTGGCTCTTCCACGTGCAACGCCACTTTTGCCCTTGAGAATGGACTTGGGCCTCCCCCCTATTGCAGAGGAGCTTGTGTCAAAGCCAGTGAAGTTCTGGCACAGGCTCTGGTCTACGAACGAACTTCATCATTATAGGGAGGATCTTACCCACGTCATGAGCTTCAACTGCAGTGGCAAAATCCCCTGGCTTGCCTCTGTGAAAAACGAACTGATCGCCATGAATCTCCGTGACCTCTGGGAGGACCCAGCGCGAGGCTGCCAAGCAATCTCGCGCAAAGCCCTGTCAAAATTTTTAAGGACAGGTCCCTTGCACATTTGATGGACGCTCAAAACAGCGGCACCCTTACCTTGCGATTTTTAGAATCCAAAAATTCATATGCTTTTGAACCTTTTATGGATTTTATCTTCCCTATCCTGGCAAAGAAACTGTATGTCCAATGGAGGCTTGGCACACTTCCCATCAACTCTTTTACATGCAAGTGGTCCAATGCGGACGATAAAACCTGTCCTTGCTGTAACATCCACTTGGAAGATGATCTTCACATTTTGTTTGTGTGCCCCGTTTACCAAAGGCCTAGGAAACGTTGGATAGCGCCACTATGCAAGAACCTAGGGTTCAGAGAGTATGCACAGGCATACAGGATCCTGAAAACCAGTACTCTGGGCCACATTGTGTTTGCTGTTTCCAAATTTCTTATGGCTATATGGTTGATTAGAAAGAAAAAAACTGCTGAAGCCTCTTGAACTTTTTAGTGTTTTTTCTATTTCCCCGCTGGGCTAGTGGATTTTTATAATATGTATTTTTAAAAAAAATGTGTATTTTATTGTATGTGTTGTTTTGTACTGCATCTTTTATGGTCTATATGGCCGAAATAAAGAATTTTTGGAATTGGAATTGGATTTACACCTATATAAGGGCATGAATCGGGAAAATTAAAGTAGGGTCCTAAAATACTATACAACACCCACTCCACGTTATCATGTTCAACTAAGTTCAAGCACTAAAACATATAGCATGTGTTTACAATCCCACCCAAAAATACATATAAAATGCACACGAAAAAATGAGCATTTGTACTGAACGCATTTAAAAACAATGATTTCATTGTAAGCCTGTAATATGATATTGGAAATGCTAACTGAATGAATCATGAAATTACATTTATGAAATGGCTCTTAGTTATAGAAAAAAAATTGAGACCAACCCATCGCAGAATATACAAGTTTTTCGATTAGGTCAATATTGTTTCTAGGAAGTATTCAAAGAATTCTTGTTCTCTAAAAATAGTTCTACTTTAAGCAGATTGCTTTGTGCCAAAGTTCATTGTGTTTTGGAAAAAAGTCAAGTCAAATCGTAGAAAAATAGAGTTCCAAAGTTAGAAGCTTTTGTTTTGAAAAAAGTGAAGGTCAAATTTCTGTGTGCTAACTTCAAAAGTTATTCTAGATGTCAGGAGAAAACATTAAGTTGTCTAGGCTGGCAAAGAAATCGTCTACCATAGTAGATGAAAGTTGAACCACTTCATTAAGTAGATCAATCGTACACAGTTGAGAAGCATCGCCGTCAGCGTCAGCCGCGTTAGTAATGTTCGTAGTAGATGGTACCTGTGTGCCTGTTGGTCCACGTATCACACCTTCAGCTGGAATTGCCGGTGATGATGGTCTTTTAGACATCTGCAACCAAGGCCGAAACTTCGACCTCTTCATCATCTCCAAAAGCAATTCACCTGCATCAAGAATTAACCATCGTACATTGTTTGACCTGGTTATTGCTTATTAATTCAAGGAGCTGATGAACTGTTATGAACTGACCTGTTGATTTGTACATACATCTGTCCATAAAATTTTTTGCTTTTATTGATTTGTTCATTATATCCTCTTATATATATATTTATTTGTTGATTAATTCAATACAATATTTTTCAGATAAAATTATTTTTCCGTGTGCTTTTTTCCTTTTCTTCCTTTTTCCCTTATTCTTCACTCATCATTAATTGTCTTCATCAAAGAAAAGTTTCGCTGTTATCCCATGAGTACATTAGAGTTAGATTTTTTTTTAACTAACTCACTAATTGATCACAAGTCAATATATTAACCAAATCCCTTGTAGCCATCTTTTACTTCTACTGTTCACTGCCCAAGCCTACAAGGGTTTATTGGGTTACCCATTTGTTTCTACGTAATGTGTTTCAAGCAATACTGAAACTGGAAAATCGTCACTGGTATCGTGATGGTGCCATGTATTATGAATTCAACGGCTGGTTTCTCGGAAATGGTTAATGGTAATATCTCCAGTTCTTCTATGCTCAGCACCCTATAGTCTGCTCCCCTCTGTGCCAAAGAGATTTGTTTATCTGTAAGGTTAAATACAGTAAACAATGACCTAGGGGTCGATTCCGTCCGTACGATTTGTATCCGGAGCCCTCTCCGTACGAATCGTACCCGTCCGTCCGAGTCGCGAAGTACGATGCGTATTCCGTGAATCCGTCCGAATCGTCGCAATCCGTACGTATTGCAAGACTGAAACTGTGAACCGTACGAATCGTACACATACCGTACGACTCGTACACATGCCGTACGACCCGACGAGTACGATCCGGACCTGGGTATGAGGACGCGATTTGTACGGTCCACGTCAGGTAAGGGCGAGTCGTACGGAAAAGCACACAAACACCGTACCCCTGCGATCATGGGGTGTACGAGCCGTACCCCATTGTACGATCGGTGTACGAGCCGTACCCCCATTGTACGATCGGTGTACGAGCCGTACCCCCATTGTACGATCAGTGTACGAGCCGTACCCCATGTACAATGGGTGTATGAGCCGTACCCCCATTGTATGATTGGTGTACGAGCCGTATCCCATGTCCGATGGGTGTACGAGCGGTACCCCATGTACAATGGGTGTGCGAGCCGTACCCCCATTGTACGATCGGTGTACGAGCCGTACCCCATGTACGATGGGTGTACGAGCCATACACCCATCGTACATGGGGTACGGCTCGTACACCGATCGTACAATGGGGGTACGGCTTGTACACCTATCGTACAATGGGGGTACAGCTCGTACACCGATCGTACAATGGGGGTACGGCTCGTACACCCCATGATCGCAGGGGTACGGTGCGTACCCCTGCGATCATGGGGGGTACGCACCGTACCCGGGGGGGGGGCGTTCCGTACCTGTTTCGGCGCGAACTCTGCTTTTACGGCTGTTTTCAGCTCCCCTAGAAAAAGGGTCGTACGGTGCGTACCCGACACGTATCGTACTTGCTGGGTCGTAAAAACCAGCCACGACCCGTACAGATGTCGCATACAGCGGGTTCCGAGGGAGAATCGTACGGAGATTAGAGTCGTACGGTGTCTTGTATGACTCGTATGGAGTACGGCTCCTGGTACGAATCGTACTTCGTCGTACTTCGTCGTACGTACGGGGGACGTTGCAGGGTACGATTCGTACGGGAAAAACGCTCCGAACGGCTATTCGGATCGGTTTTTCCTGAATCGGAATCGACCCCCTAGTGTTGATTAGATGCCAAGGCACATAGCCCGAACGAAGGTTTTGTAACGTTTAGCCTAGCAGCATTATAGAACGTAATTGAGACTGGCTATGTTGTAACATTACGAAAAAAACAATGGGAGGGAGGTAGAGTATGGGGTAGCATTCTTACTCCACGGGCACTGTTACATAAACAAAAGGAATCCTACTTGCAGTTGAAAGGGAAAGGTGTCTACCACAGGTGTGGGGACACACAGTGTTTTGTAAAATACCCCTCACACACCAACAGGCCCCTTGGTGTCATGCTTCATCATCGGGGTCTTCGCACCCCTCTAACGGGATGCGGCGTGCTACAACCTACGACTACGCGGGAGCACTGAAGGTTGGACTATGTGTGGTGTGTGTGATGCAAGTGGTAGGGGTACCTAAATGTGAGTGGTGGGATATAGTGAAGGTTTAAAAAGTACCTGGCTCGTGGGTGTACAGGAAAAAACTTTATTCACAACCCCGGGCTGGTACTGTTAAAAGAAGTGCAGAGTGAGGTAGTTAACTGTCGTGACTATGGACAGTACCTCTGGTGTGCGTCGACATGTTTCAGAGCATGTGCTCCTTCTTCAGGACGGGGGCACAACTTCCCCACCTTACTCACGTATCTCTATAATTGTGTAAATAACCAAAAGTGCAGGACTATATACAGTGTGATATAGTCCTGCACTTTTGGTTATTTACACAATTATAGAGATACGTGAGTAAGGTGGGGAAGTTGTGCCCCCGTCCTGAAGAAGGAGCACATGCTCTGAAACATGTCGACGCACACCAGAGGTACTGTCCATAGTCACAGTGTGATATAGTCCTGCACTTTTGGTTATTTACACAATTATAGAGATACGTGAGTAAGGTGGGGAAGTTGTGCCCCCGTCCTGAAGAAGGAGCACATGCTCCGAAACATGTCGACGCACACCAGAGGTACTGTCCATAGTCACGACAGTTAACTACCTCACTCTGCACTTCTTTTAACAGTACCAGCCCGGGGTTGTGAATAAAGTTTTTTCCTGTACACCCACGAGCCAGGTACTTTTTAAACCTTCACTATATCCCACCACTCACATTTAAGTACCCCTACCACTTGCATCACACACACCACACATAGTCCAACCTTCAGTGCTCCCGCGTAGTCGTAGGTTGCAGCACGCCGCATCCCGTTAGAGGGGTGCGAAGACCCCGATGATGAAGCATGACACCAAGGGGCCTGTTGGTGTGTGAGGGGTATTTTACAAAACACTGTGTGTCCCCACACCTGTGGTAGACACCTTTCCCTTTCCACTGCGAGTAGGATTCCTTTTGTGTATGTTGTAACATTAGCAAGTCTTGTTCCATTATGTCTATGGCAGAGGATACGAAGCTGTCCAAAGAATAAATTCTGGACGACAGAGTTGTTAATCCATTGTCAACTACAGAGAGAGCTTTCTCTAAAGTAATACGATCAATTTCTCGTATTCGTTCTTCAGTTTCCATTTGCGTGACTTTCCAAACTTCATTGTAAGCAGCGTAAATACTGGCGTATATGAAACGTTTATGACGTGGTTTGCGAGGTCCAAGTAAGAATTCTCGCAAGTCAACGCCATCTTTAAGTAAAGTTAAGTGTTGTTTTATATCTGGGAGTGTGGATTTTTGTAGCCACTCAAGGCACAGTTTTCCTACACTGTAAGTTGTTATTATCCCTGGATGTTGTCTCTGGACATATCTTGGATCTGGCCTCGTTACTGTAAACCTTGTGTCTTGTTCAGGAATCTATCTTGACAGTTATTCGTGTCTGTGGGCCAGATTAACCATTGTTTCCATTAAGGATTAGTTCTGTTTTGTTGTAAAATATAATTTACGTCTACCTCCTCATCTGTAGTTCTATTACTATCAGGTGTGGGCTTAGGTATGGACGGTTTGTTTAAATCTTTTATCTTAGCCAGGCCAAGACAAGATGTCTGTTGAACAGTTTCATTTAAGAACAGTATTTGTTCTGGGATAATGCAGGATCTGAATAATGCTTCTAAACCATGTACATGCCAGTCTTTTGTGCCCCAAACCGTTTTTGTCTCAATGTTGTCTTTCCAAAAGTCAAAGCCTAATTTGGACAATTGAGCATAAAAGGCCGCAGAATAAATATGTTTAGTATTTGTTAATATACTTTTCATGCCTGTCTCATTAACATTTTTAAAGTAAAAGTGTTCTGGATTTGTGACATTAAACCCTGTAAAGTATGGACATTTTCTATAGAATGTTTTAGAGCTCCCTATTGGAGGTGTTGGACAATGTTCCCATTGATTATAAGTTAAAACATTTCTAGGGTTTGTAGATTTGTGCAAATAATTATGACCAAAATGATTAAAACAATACATTTCTTCATATTTAGATGAACCTTCTAAGTATTCATGTTTTGCTAATTTGCCGACATTTCTAAGTCTGCCATCATGTTATTAACAGTCTCAAAGTCCCAATCATCAGAAAATGTACTTGGTGAAACAAAATCACTCAAGGAAACCTTAAATTGGTGTGGAATCTTCAGCAGCTCGACAGGGCCATAAATGTCATAATCAGTTCTATCCCATGCTATTCCACCAGGTAGAGGAACAGCAGTGATGTTCACTGAGGACAGGTCTCTTTGTTCCCGATGAGATGATTTGTGTGGCTTCAGGAGCAAGTCGATGTTCTTACTTGCTTTGTCCATTTTACTATATTTCCCATCTATCAGCTTTCCCAAACTTAAAACAAGAATGAGCCATAGTAGGAGAAAAAGTGCACCTAACACAATCCAAAATTCAACCCTTGGTGAAGTTAGATATGTAGTTGCAAGCTGGTGACCAAGTTCTTTTACTTGTTCCTTGAAATTTTTCTTTGTTGGCGTTGTTTCAGGCTCACTGGGATCCTCAGAAAAGGTATTGAAGTTGATGAAATAGCCAGAGCCAGTTCTGTCAATAGTTGGTATCACATCCAGATTATTTTAAATTGCTGGAGCTGCTTGTTCCCTTGACATATTAGTATAGTCAGATGCTACATCATTGTAGATGGGAGTTTCTTGACGAACTGTTATTTGGGTCTCAAGAGGCACAAGTTCCTTGGCTTTGTTGCATAGTCCTTCTTTTCTCACTGCAGATTCTTCAAAGGTGATGAGTCTTTCAGTTTGAACCTCTTGGATGGTAGCAAGATTTGGACGTCTGCTACATCTTTGGAGTCCACTAGGCCTACTTCTTATTATTGACCACATGGTGTGGTTTTACCAGGTCAATTGATACTGACCAGTTCTCCTTTCTTCCAGCAAGTGGCGGTAGTAACACTGTTCTTGATCCGTGGACTGCTAGTACAGGTACTGGTTTTCTGTAAGAATGCCCAAATTCCTTCTTATCCGCTATTTTCTCTCTGACCAAATCCCCAATCTTTGGAATCCAGACAGGTCTTACTGGGACAGGTGGTTTTTCTTCAGTGGTCGTTGGCTTTTGTATGGTGTTGCTTAGACTTCTTCTTGGTTCATTTAAGTCCTGTAAAACAACCAAACGATCTTTGATATCAAAGGGTTTTTGTTCCACCACTGAAGTATGACGCTCGAGGTCTTCAACCATCATTCTAGTATGAAAAAGGATTTCATATGGAGTCATTCCAACCAGAGAATTTCTTGGCAGGTTATTAAGACTACGTTGGACACTTATTAGATGTTTGACCCACCCGTCACCCGAGTCTAATACCCTAGCTGTTATAGATTACTTTATGTCACGGTTTTTTATTTCCACAACCGAATTTTCCTCAGGATGGAATGGACTTGAGTACCGCAATGCAACGCCCAAGCTGGCCATGGCCTCCTTGTAAGCCTTAGAGCTAAAAGCAGGACCCTGGTCAGAATGTAGCGTGCCGATTGCGTATGTACCGATAAAGACTCGCAAATCTTTTATAACAGTTTGGGCGTCAGCCGAGCGCTGAGGCCACATCCAAATGAATATTGAACATGAATCCACTGCGACCATGATGTATTTATAGTTACCATCCCTCTGCAACGGACCACAGTGGTCCAGATAAACACATGCTAATGGTTTATCTGAAATTAGAAAGGGCATCTGCGCCGGGCGTTTCACTGTTGAAACTTTCATTTTCTGGCAGATTTCACATTCCAAAACATAGTTTCTGGTTTGTTTCCTCATGCGTGACCACCAGTATCTCTGCTTTAATAATGACACTGTGGCGGAAACACCTGCGTGTGCCCTTCATGTGCTGCTAAGGTTAATCCTCACCTGTGTTCCATGTTTCGGATCACTATATCCCCCACTCCAGGGATTCGAGCAAATGGAACATTATTTGCATCAGTTATATACGAGTACTTGAGTGGAAAGCCTTTTGGTAAGGTTTTGCCACTATCTTTTATTGAAGCAGTGACAGCTTGCATTATTTCGCTGTCTATTTTTGTTTTTGAACGAGTGATTGCAGCTACGGAAGCCGTTTGCACCGCTGCCTTCGCGGCTTCATCAGCCAATGAATTCCCTTCAACGTGAACGCCATCACGCTGATGACTCAGTGTATGGATCACGTGAGTCTTTAGTAGTTCTTTCTGCAAAAGAACTACTTGTTCCCAAAGCATTTTATGCTTGATTGTGCCACCTTTTGCGTCTTTAAAACCATTTTGAACCCAGTTCTGCAGATATTCATTATAAGACTGGGTGCAGTAATACGAATCGCACACTATGAGTGTGTGGAATTCGCGATCGGTATTTTCAAGCACCATCTTGAAAGCCTGTAGTTCAGTTCACTGAGCTGTACAGTCTCCTAGGGATTGAGTTTTTGTTACCATAGGTTGGGATTTACCATCGCGCCAGCGACCTTTAACAATCGCGCACGCAGCACTATAAGCTTGTTTTCCACCAATTGTGGGCTGTGCTGATACATCTGCATATATTATACAGCCGTAATGTACTAGAGCCAAAATTTCAGTCGGAAGAGGACATTCTTGTTCGTATTGGAGAAATTCTTGTGTCTTCAAGTAGGGGTCAAAAACGTATTCAACGTCTGTAGCAGCAAGAGAATGTACCCATTGTATCCATCTTGGATGTAAAGCTTTTGCATTTGGAATGCTTGCCTTTGTCACTGCCTCTAAGGCAGGTACACGCGTAACCACTTTTATGCGTTTTCCCTGCGCCAGGGCTCTCTCTTTTGCTACTGCAGTTTGAACCGCTGTCAGAATTTTTTCTGTTGAAGTGAATTTCATTTCAGCTTGTGTGAACAAGTGTGATTTGTAAGCTATTGGTACCTTTTCACCTTCATTAAAGGTTAGATATGTGAATCCGCATCTCCCTCGGATGATTCGGATTACAAGGTTGCGTTCATTTACGCGTGTCTGTAAATGTGTTGTTGCTAACGTGTCTGTTTGCACAGAAAGCAACATTTCTGTGTGTTTTTGAGTCCAATTAGTAGGTTTGAAACCAGGTTTGATTAGTTTGTAGAGAGGTTTAACCCTCTCTGCGTAATTTAGAATGTAAGTTCCTCCGAAATTCAGGAATCCTAGAACTGACTGCAAGTTTTTCAGTGTTTTTGGAGGTTGGAGCAGCGCACATTTTTCTAAAAAGTTTGCTGCCAGGCTTTTGCCTTCACTTGAGAGTTCGTATCCCAAAAATAGGACGTTGAGTTGGGCAATTCTTGATTTTTTTAAATTGAATTTGTACCCTTCAGAGGCGAAGCGAAGTATTATGGTGTTCACCCTGTTCAAGTGCCTGTCCAAGTCATCATCTGTAAGATAGATGTCATCGACATAAGATAATGCTCATCATCGTACGTTTGTAGTAACTCTGTTACTCTGGCTGAAAATAACCCAGGAATGTTCTTGAATCCCTGAGGGAGACGGCAAAAGTGTCGTTGTGTCCCCATTGTCGAGAAAGCGGTCAAATACCGGCTTTCAGGTGCAATGTTTTGACAGAAGAAACCGTTTGAAATATCTAATGTAGTTTTATATTTTTTGCGCATGGTGTTATTTATCAGTGCTGCACTGTGTGCATTTTGTACGGCAAACGTTTTGCAACAGGAATTTAAATGTCTGTAGTTCAAAACTAGACGATATGTATTGTCTGGTTTGGAGACCGGAAACAAAGGATTGTTCATGGACGAGGTGCATGTTTCAATCCCCCCTTGGTATTCAAGTTGATCTAGGATCTCCCTGACCTGCTTTTTAGATTCTTGTTTAACTGGATACTGCTTCTGAGCAGTTGGTTGATTTTTTAGCTGGATCTTATGGTGAGGAGAGTCCTCATCCCATCCCACATAATTTTTATATAATGCTGGTGCCTGGGCCAAAGCCCATTTTCTGGCATAGGTGTATTTTTTAGGAATAGGAATATGATTTGAGAAGGCTGACATAATGATCTCTTCGCCATGTGGGCTCTCCCTGACAAATTCAGGTGGCCAGTCTTTTTCAGCCAGAAGAATGTCATTACCCTTGGATATTTTTTCCCTAAAGAGTGCTTTTATTTTCCTAGTTATGTCCCCCTCTATTCGGAGTGTGACTTCATATAACTTATGTGGTACACTAACCCTGGTATCTGCAGTTTCAACCTGAATGCATTCATTCAGGTCCACTGTCTCCAGATGATCCTTCAGGATCTTGTGAGCTATGGTAACCTCTACTGCGCTGTCCAGCATTGTCTGGGCCCACTCCCCGTTCTTGAGTTGTGTCCTCAAGATCCTCGGCATGTCTGATTTTTAGACTTGCTACCTTCTTTTTGGTAAATTGAGTTTTCTTATTTTTCGGAACATGTTGATCGTCTTTGGACTTCATGTGTTCTTCCTTGTGTTCTGATCGTCCTCTTCTTTCGGATTTCTGCGAGGAAGTCTGAAAGGTACGAGAGGAACGTGTATCAGTACCTTGATATCTATCAGGTTTTCTCAAATTATCCCTGTTTCTGAGGTTATACCTCTTTTCAGAGGGCTCCTTTTGAGGAGACCTACCTCTGAATTGAGAACGCTTCTCTTTAGGAAGTGTCTGTCTAGTATTTTCCCACTTCTTTTTAGGGGTAGTGAGTGTGTTTTTAATAAAAACTTTTTTTTAGGATTTTCTGTTAGTTCGGGTTTTACTGGTTTACCTCCCAAACTATCTCTTCCTAGTTCTTCATAGGTTTTTTCTATTATTCTGGCCAGTTCATATGGTTGCTCAGTTACATCAAGTTCTTTTAGTTTTTGGCGGATTGCCACGGATGCTGCTTCACCTTTAATATTAGCTAATATTGTAGCTGAGACCTGTTTGAAATCTTTCAGTAACTTCATACCGAGATTTAAAGCAGGCTCTGCCCCGTATTCATTTTGAATCTGTTTCAGGACGTCTGGTATTACCGCCATATACGGAACTCTATGCGTTTTTGTGTAGATAGCAGCAAAGACTGTACCCCAAGTGTCACAGTCCTCCAGGTGTGGTGCAATCCCTATTGGTAAACAGATTGTTAGAATCCTGTGTTTCTCATGAGGTGTACTATCGGAAAATACTGCCTCAATCTAAGTAATTTTTTGAGCTAACCAGAATGGAATTTGTTCCCTTTTTGTGGGTAATTTACCGATGACTGATTGAATAGTCTGTGGTGTGATTTTGTTTGTGTTCCCTTGATGAAGGGTTTGCTGTGGAATTCTTATAGCAGGTTAGACTGTTAGAGTCTGCATGACATATAGTACCAATTGTCTATGGATTTTAATTAATTGTTTTAGCTGAGCTCCCCGTTCTTGAGTTGTGTACTCAAGATCCTCGGCATGTCTGATTTTTAGACTTGCTACCTTCTTTTTGGTAAATTGAGTTTTCTTATTTTTCGGAACGTGTTGATCGTCTTTGGACTTCATGCGTTCTTCCTTGTGTTCTGATCGTCCTCTTCTTTCGGATTTCTGCGAGGAAGTCTGAAAGGTACGAGAGGAACGTGTATCAGTATCTTGATATCTATCAGGTTTTCTCAAATTATCCCTGTTTCTGAGGTTATACCTCTTTTCAGAGGGCTCCTTTTGAGGAGACCTACCTCTGAATTGAGAACGCTTCTCTTTAGGAAGTGTCTGTCTAGTATTTTCCCACTTCTTTTTAGGGGTAGTGAGTGTGTTTTTAATCACAACTTTTTTTAGGATTTTCTGTTAGTTCGGGCTTTACTGGTTTACCTCCCAAACTATCTCTTCCTAGTTCTTCATAGGTTTTTTCTATTATTCTGGCCAGTTCATATGGTTGCTCAGTTACATCAAGTTCTTTTAGTTTTTGGCGGATTGCCACGGATGCTGCTTCACCTTTAATATTAGCTAATATTGTAGCTGAGACCTGTTTGAAATCTTTCAGTAACTTCACACCGAGATTTAAAGCAGGCTCTGCCCCGTATTCATTTTGAATCTGTTTCAGGACGTCTGGTATTACCGCCATAGACGGAACTCCATGCGTTTTTGTGTAGATAGCAGCAAAGACTGTACCCCAAGTGTCACAGTCCTCCAGGTGTGGTGCAATCCCTATTGGTAAACAGATTGTTAGAATCCTGTGTTTCTCATGAGGTGTACTATCGGAAAATACTGCCTCAATCTAAGTAATTATTTGAGCTAACCAGAATGGAATTTGTTCCCTTTTTGTGGGTAATTTACCGATGACTGATTGAATAGTCTGTGGTGTGATTTTGTTTGTGTTCCCTTGATGAAGGGTTTGCTGTGGAATTCTTATAGCAGGTTAGACTGTTAGAGTCTGCATGACATATAGTACCAATTGTCTATGGATTTTAATTAATTGTTTTAGCTGAGCTCCCCGTTCTTGAGTTGTGTACTCAAGATCCTCGGCATGTCTGATTTTTAGACTTGCTACCTTCTTTTTGGTAAATTGAGTTTTCTTATTTTTCGGAACGTGTTGATCGTCTTTGGACTTCATGCGTTCTTCCTTGTGTTCTGATCGTCCTCTTCTTTCGGATTTCTGCGAGGAAGTCTGAAAGGTACGAGAGGAACGTGTATCAGTATCTTGATATCTATCAGGTTTTCTCAAATTATCCCTGTTTCTGAGGTTATACCTCTTTTCAGAGGGCTCCTTTTGAGGAGACCTACCTCTGAATTGAGAACGCTTCTCTTTAGGAAGTGTCTGTCTAGTATTTTCCCACTTCTTTTTAGGGGTAGTGAGTGTGTTTTTAATCACAACTTTTTTTAGGATTTTCTGTTAGTTCGGGCTTTACTGGTTTACCTCCCAAACTATCTCTTCCTAGTTCTTCATAGGTTTTTTCTATTATTCTGGCCAGTTCATATGGTTGCTCAGTTACATCAAGTTCTTTTAGTTTTTGGCGGATTGCCACGGATGCTGCTTCACCTTTAATATTAGCTAATATTGTAGCTGAGACCTGTTTGAAATCTTTCAGTAACTTCACACCGAGATTTAAAGCAGGCTCTGCCCCGTATTCATTTTGAATCTGTTTCAGGACGTCTGGTATTACCGCCATAGACGGAACTCCATGCGTTTTTGTGTAGATAGCAGCAAAGACTGTACCCCAAGTGTCACAGTCCTCCAGGTGTGGTGCAATCCCTATTGGTAAACAGATTGTTAGAATCCTGTGTTTCTCATGAGGTGTACTATCGGAAAATACTGCCTCAATCTAAGTAATTATTTGAGCTAACCAGAATGGAATTTGTTCCCTTTTTGTGGGTAATTTACCGATGACTGATTGAATAGTCTGTGGTGTGATTTTGTTTGTGTTCCCTTGATGAAGGGTTTGCTGTGGAATTCTTATATCAGGTTGGACTGTTAGAGTCTGCATGACATATTGTACCAATTGTCTATGGATTCTAATTAATTGTTTTAGCTGAGCTAATAGTTCTGGACCTATCATTTGTCCAATGGCAGGATGTGGTGTATAGCTGGCTAGTACCGGCCATGTTGCTCCTGTTCTACCTAGTGGACCGAGCCTGGTAATATGATTTTGATATTGTAGGGCGCCTTTAAACCAGAGCTGATGCTCTTGGTAAGTTAGTGGAATTTCAATGTCCTCGAAAGGAACGTATTCCGCTGGATGTTCCTCTATTTTATAGAAGTGGAACACATGTGTTGTTGGATTTGCTTGTTGAAAGATAATCCATGAATAGAATACCTCTGTCTGCCGATATTCATGTGCCTCTATGACAAAAATTACCCTACCACCTCTTGCTGATTGGCCATTTTCTATAAGCTTTATAGCTATGGTTTTCCTTACATTTTCCGGGATGATTGTAGCATCCGCATCGTCTTGCCGGAAACCTGTAACGTCAAGAACTGGTTGGTTTGCATTTACTGCATCTGTACTGTTTTCTTCGTCACTATTCGACATTTTGTTGAATGTCTTGCAGAGCAAGTTTCAAGGAAATAAAGATAAGGTGCACAATATTTTGGAACACTGTATCCTTCGACGTTGAACAAAACCAAAAAAGAATAAATAGGATTTTTTGTCCTACTCAGTCAGTTTAAGGCGGATATTTTATCCTTTAACCCACTCCAGACGTCTATTGGAGTATTTTACGGGAAAAAGGGGTCTCTGTGAAAAGCACGACTGAGTTACTCTAGTATCTAGCGTTAAATTAGTGCCTTACCAAACGTTGGGTGCCATGTAGTGTAGTTCCTATATTCCCAAAAGGCTCTGCAAATTGGAATAATATATCCTATAGATGTGACGTAGGACTTATGTCTACTAGGTCTCTATCGAATATATTAGACTTAATTGTGAGTGCCAGCTAGCTCCGAGGTCACTAGAAACTTTCTCTAGTTCACAAGAAGGGATTTAGTTTCTGACAACCGCATAAACATGACAACTTTGTTTCCCCAAGATAAAACTGATCTTCAGAGTCATGGAAACAATAGATAGATATTTTACTCAGTCTTTCGTGCATGCTTAGTTTCACCAGAGGTGCAGAGACATAGGTAGACGGGCGTTTTCAATAAAAGGTATTTATTGAACAGTCTTCTTTCTCGAGCATAAGAAATGAACTGCTAAATGAACTGCTACAATCGTAATACTGGTTGCAAAATATAGTGCATACAGTAAAAAGAGTAAAATAAAATAATACTGTAAGAGCATTGTATGGTTCCTAGACCATAGATAAATACATACATAAATAACAGAGGCTAAAAAGTACTCAACTGGTGCTTCTAAAAAACGCCTACCCCGATGTACCTAACCTAAGCTTAGTACGAGGGAATGAGGTACTGGGTTTTTAAGAACTGGCACAGAACCGGTAACCCAGCGGTGTCAGGGTACACCCAGAGACCTCGGGTACTTCCTGATCCAGACCACAGAAACTCAGAGTCTTCTAGGTGAAGTCAAAGAACGATTTATTGGCTGCAACCAAGGTAACAAGTGTCCTAGAAGTACAACACGGGGAAGTATATTCTCAGGAGACTGCTCCAATTTACAAAGTCAGGCTTCTCTCTTTATACAGAATATTCAGCTTCAGGCAAACATTCTTCGAATTTGTAGTTTGTCATTTACAGTTATTGGTTTACAAAAGAAAAGCCGAGTCATGATGACATGTACATATTTCACGTCGTGCTGTCCATTACAAATCACCTGGCAAGGCCCAACATTTCATCAGATATCGGTGGACCCCCAATAAAAACAGGCACCTCCCCATCATAAAGTAAGTGAAGCAAAAGAGTAGAGACAGATGTGAGCAAGATACGGCAGGTGTGCGCGCTGAAAGGGTTTTATGGCTTGTTGAGCCTAGATGCTATCTTGCTCGGCCACTGGGAGGGGAGCTGACCTAACGAGTTCGGCCTGGGGCAATGGTTCCAACTTGCACAGGTCATGGAAAAGTTGATTAAGGAGTATGTGTCCTTGTGGAATTGAATTCAGCTGGATTAAGGCCTATTTAAAGGGCAACACATAAATGGAAGCCAAGGGTTCAGAACGCAAATGACGATTTCGAGGTGAAATCGTCACTCGAATATGCTGAAAATATATGTACATTATGTGCTCGTCATTCTCGGTCTTTTGATACCAAATTCGTCATGTTTCGACGAAGTTTTAATTCTCGAGTCCAGAACGATTACACGAATCCAGATTTTGAGAACCACAATCCCTCTTTTTGCCCTTACATAGGCAATCAATCTATCCTCACGTTAGTCTGAGTCCAGATCTATATTCCTAAAGTAATTGAGATGTTGCTGTAACATCATTCTAGTACTTAGTTCATCTCTTGACACAGGCTTCCTTACACATGATGTAACACAGAGGCCACATATTGCAGGAGCACACTGTATGCATAGACAGAACAGGAAAAGAATGGCTAAGACCATCCCAATGACCATTAGAATTTTCCATCCCCAGGCGGATATCAGTTCCCAGACCCATCCCATTAATGACCAATCTCCTTTATCCACATGAATAGATTCGGAAATCTTATGTAGTTTGGAGATGGCCTGGTACACTGTTGGAGCGTTATCAGGGATGAAGATACAGCAACTAGATTGGATCAATCTGCATACTCCACCTCGGTCTGCAAGGATGACATCTAAAGCGACCCTGTTCTGAAGGGTCATAAGCCGATCCGACTGGAGCTCAGCAGTCAGGTTACCAAGGGCACCAGTAGTTTCTATCACGGTGGACTCAACTACCCTTGTCAATTTCCTTATGTTTCTGCTGTTAGCCATGGATCCCCAGAACGGCAGAAAACCCTTTGCAAAGTCCCCAAATTCTTGACCTGCAGTGTCTTCTTCACTCAAAACACCTCTAACTATCCTTGTCCGGTGGTAGTCTGCCGCTGCTGTGTAGGTGGGAGGCAACAGGAAGGAAACAAAACATGAGCCCGAAAAGTCAGGGGGCAACCATGTATAGGCTCTATCGTGGCAGATGAAATAAGTACCCTTAACTGCTAAAAACGCAGGGGAGGTCTGAGATCCAAACATATACGTTTCAGTACAGACACTCTTCCCTAACTGAGCCCTGGGATTCGTGCCATTACCTTGCAGACACAGATAACCCTGATGGGGTACAATCCAAATCGGGGACGACCTCTTAGCTTGCTGTTTCTCACTTAAGGTAGCTCCATATCCAGTCATGTTCCATCCTATGTATAATAGTGTCTCATCTCTAGGGATGGTCTCATAAGAAATACCTTCCTTAATCATGTCAACTATACCTTTGACTAGAGCACTTTTTCTAGGATTGTCTGTTACAGAACGTAGGGGGTAGATTTCGTGTGCATATATGAACATTGTCCTATATGCCCATACAGAACCATTGTGACTAAATGGCAGGACCAGATAAGGGATACCCTTATCCGTTGTGTGAGGCATAAGCCCGCACACCCAACAGTTAGTCGTGTTCATTACAAGTTGGTGCTGGTGTAATAACTGAACAAAGGAGTTATTAACGAACTCCAATCTCCTATTTGATTCGTGGTCAGGCAGAGGGTGGAAAGAATGAGAGAAAACAGTAGGGGGAGGTATGGGTGATGCAGTGGGCGCAAATGTTACATGGAAAGAGAATAAAACATAACTTATCAAAAAGATCATTAGGCTGAATATCATAAAAATACACAATATTATAAAACTTTTCTTTGTCATCGTGGTACACAGTCTGTGCTTAAAGTTCATTTGTTTGGCAGGTCTCTCCACATCGGGAAACTCCATCCTCTCTAAAGTGCTGCCCGCGGTGGGAGGTTGCCTCTGCTAAGGGATGCTTCCGTCAGTCTAGGGCAACTCCCTTGGACCAACCAGAACTACCGACCTAACGTCGTTAGCTGCACCCCAAAGACTTTAATCAACCGCGGCCCTAGCAGCGGAACCCGGATGGCGGTTCGAAAAACAAAAATGAGCAAGTTTCTTAGATGGGAGAGCGGCACTTTCAAAAATAGTACTTGGGGGAGAAAGAAATATCTTTTTATTTGTCCATGGATCTTTGTCTCAAATGGCAAAAGAAAGGATTTTATTAGTTTGTTTTTCTCGGTCTCAAATTATACCGTCGTTTCCCAGGTATTGTCTGATCCGGGAACAAAAGGTCAGGCTCTGTAATGTTCACTCGCTTGGATGGTGGCACAGCCTTGTGCAAAATGTTTTTGTTTTCTTGTTCAGAGTCAGTTTCTTTTACATGCAAATCATTAAAAGGGACGGTATTTGGCACGGCATCAGGTTCTGGGTCAGCGACACCCTCCTGGACCCACTGGTCATAGGGCAGAGGTAAGGGTACCCTTTTACAGTGGACCCCGTGGATCCAGGCCTTTTTCCCTTCCACTAGAACTGCCGATCTGGTAGAGAGAAGGACGAGGTATGGTCCCGTCCACCTGGGCTGGTCGTTTTTGGTCCTTTGGAAATTCTTTATCAACACCCAGGATCCAGGGTTTATGGGGTGTCCTGGAGTATCAGAGGCCGGAGGCAGGGAGTCATGTACCTGTTGATGCAAAACACGCAATTTAGCCGTCAATTCATACAGGTAATCAAGCTAAATTGGGTGTTCTAGCTCGCTAAACTTCGTGGGCCTAGGCACTCCCCATATGTTGGCTGGCCGGCCAAAGACAATCTCATACGGGCTGAGTTTCACTCGCGAATGCACAGTCATTCTGGTGGATAGGAGTGCTAAGGGTAGAGCGTCAGGCCATTTAAGACCTGTGCTCGCTTGGATCTTGGCCAATTTAAGTTTAAGCGTGCCATTGTAACATTCTACTAATCCAGCTGATTGGGGGTGATTTGCAGCGTGGAACTTCTGCCGTATACCTAGCCCTTCACACACTCTCTTCATCACACGACCCATAAATTCACTTCCGTTATCAGACCAGACCATTCTAGGCATTCCAAACCTGGGGAAGTACTCTTTCACAAGGGTTTTCGCTGTGGACAAGGCAGTATTGTCTTTCAGGGGATATGCTTCTACCCATCTTGAGAAAGCACAAACAACAACGAGCACGTATTTTAAGTTGTTGCACCTCTCCATGTGTATGAAATCTAGCTGCAAAACCTCGAACGGATACGTAGGAGGTACAAAATGACCAGCTGGAGTTGGGGTTCCCCTACCAGGGTTGTGCTTCAGACATACCATGCAATTCTTGACAACATTCTCTGCACACTTGGGAATCCCTGCATTCTTCCACACTGGGGCCAACAACTCGCAAATCCCTTTCACGCTGATATGAGCCATTCCGTGAGCCATTGTGACAACTGCAAGCACATATGCATCGGGTAACAACCATCTCTGATGCTCTGATAATTCAATCCAACACCCATTTGCATCCATTCTACCTGTACTTTCTCTCCACGTACTCAACTCTTTCTCTGTGGCCTCAGCTTGGATGGACTTCACACTCTCTATCGTGTCCTCACATATTCCAACATCACCAGTCCATCTTTCAGGGCCTGCAACATACATTCGGCTCATCACATTCTTTGCTGTCTCTTTCGCGATGTCATCAGCGAATGCATTTCCACGACCAACATCATCAGTCACTTTCTTGTGAGCACTGCATTTCACAATTGCCATTTGCAGGGGCAAGGTCAGTGATTCAAGAAGCTCATTCATCAACTGACCATGCTCAATCCTAGCTCCATGCGAAGTCAGGAACCCACGTTCTCTCCACAATCGTCCAAAACTGTGAGCCACTCCAAACGCATACTGACTATCAGTGTAGATAGTCACTTTCATTCCTTTAGACAATACACATGCTCTCGTGAGTGCAACTAATTCTGCAGCTTGAGCTGAACCATGTGGCACTCGTGCAGTTTCAACAACTGTGTGCAAAGTCGTGACAGCATATGCTGCAGTCACGTTACCATTTGGGAGCTTGAAGCATGAACCATCCACCCATAGTGTACCATCACACTCAGCAAGAGGAGTGTTGAATAAATCAACTCTCCCTTTCGTCTCTTCCTCTGTTCTAAGAAAACAATCGTGCTGTTCTGAAACATCTGACTCCTCTGCAATTGGCAAAAACGTAGCTAGATTTAAGGTACTGCACCTTTTTATGTGCATATGGCTCGCTAGCAGTGTCAATTCGTAACTGGACAATCGAGCACTAGTTAAGTGCTGTGTCTTGGTTCTATTTAACAACGTGTCTACTGCATGTGGGACCATCACGATCAGTGTATTATTCATTACTAGTCCAGCAGACTGTCGAATAGAAACAGCTGCTGCTGCTGTGGCTCTTAAACAACTTGGCAATGCTTTAGCTACCAGATCCAGGGTCGACGAAAAATAGGCGCATGGGCGCTGCCTACCTCCAAATAACTGAGTCAACACAGACAATGCACAGCCCTCCTTCTCGTGGACATACAATGTGAAAGGCTTACTGTAGTTGGGGGTACCTAACACAGGAGCCGAACATAATGCTGTGCGCAATTCAAGAAAACTTTTCTGACACTCTTCAGACCAAGGAATGGGATTGGGTGTACCTTTACACGTTAATGCCACCAAGGGTTTGGCCAATAACGAAAAATTTGGAATCCACTGTCTACAGTACGATGTTATGCCCAAGAAAGCACGTACTTCTCTCTGAGTTCTTGGCACACTCAATTTCGCTATTGCCTGAATTCTTTCTGGGGTCAGTTTCCTTCCCTCCTTCGATAAGAGGTGACCCAGGTAGGTCACTTCTTGTCGGCAATATTGCAGTTTGGAAAGTGACACCTTGTGATGCAGATCACACAGATGACGCAATAATGTCAACGTGTCCTTTTTACAAATTTTCTTAGTATCTGCAGCAATGAGCAAATCGTCCACATACTGTACAAGAGTAGCACCTTTAGGCAAAACAATCGTGTCAAGCTGTGTTTTTAGAGCTTGACTGTATATTGATGGACTTTCACAGTAGCCCTGAGGAGCGCGTTTAAAGCGGAAGCTTCGACCTCCTAAACTGAAGGAAAAAATATCCCTGCTCTCCTCAGCAATCGGGATACTGAAGAAAGCATTCTTCAGGTCAATCACCGAAAACCAAGAGGCAGAGGCTGGAATCATAGTCAATAATGTGGTAATGTCGGGGACAACTGGGAATTGTGGCACAACTATTTTATTGACCTCTCTCAGATCAATCACGAATCTGTACACAGGTGGCTGAGAAGGGTCAGTTCGTTTTAAAACAGGCAGAACAGGACTATTGCAAACATTGCCTCGTGTTTCTTCAATGACATCCTTTTCAATTAATTCGTAAACGATCGCTAGCAAAGCTTTTTCACCCTCACTAGAAATTTTGTATTGGGGAATTTGTGGCATTTTAACGTTGGCTTTCAATGTTACTACATATGGTGGAATTTCTAAAAGACCTACACCATTAGGACCAGTGGCCCAAAGAATATCCGGGAGAAACGACAATTCTGCTGGAAGTGTATCTCTCGACAAATACATGGGAGAAACTACTTTGTTACCTAAAGTAAGTTGTACTCCTGACGGAGAACAGTACAAAGTTGCATACAATCTCTTTAACAAATCCAATCCTAGCAAGTTTTCACCACAACCTGTTGTCAGAATGAGGGGTGCTTCGAATTCCAACAGAAAGAGACAAAGGGTCAGAAATCGTATTTCTAACTGGGGCGCCAGAAAAACTTACAGAAACGTTCATTTCGCCAGACAAAGGTGCGCCAGGGAGTTTGGAGTGCATGATAGAACTCTTTGTAGCACCAGTATCCAACAGGAAAGGTTCTGACACACCTGATGTAATCACCTCAACGTATGGTCCACTCTGATCTACTGGAACTGAAACTCCCTCTCTTTGTCTATGGCTGTCCTAGCAATGATTACCCTCCAAATACTCATCTTCTGTATAGTAATCATCAACGTAGTATTGAGCTGTCCTGTCAGATACGTTATTTTGCTGATCAAACCTGTTCATAGAGTTTTGTGGTGGAAGGGGACGTGGGTTCTGAGGGGCGTTTCCACGCCCTCTACCTCTAGGTGCTTGCTGACTGCCACGACCTTTCACACCAGAAACTCCATTTGCACGTTGTAATAGAATAGGACAATTATACTTGAAATGACCCTCTTGTCTGCAATATGAACACTGGTTGGGGCCTACAGGGACACGTGGCTGAGTGTACTCGACTCTTTGCGAGTTCCTCTGATACTGTTGAGGCTGCTGGAAATTACTCTGATAGTTATTCCGACCATTATTATTTTGATTACCACCACCACGTGGCGGATATGCTTGCTGTAGCAAAACCTTCGTTTTTAATTCCTTGGTTTTCTTTTCTACTCTATCTTTCTCGTCTTTGTCTCTATTTTCGTAATATTGTGCAGTAGCCAATATCTGGGCTGAAGATGAGACTGCCCAAGAACTTTCTGAATCCTTTAATTGTTTACACAATTCTGGAAGCAGATTGTGCACGAATTTATCGACAAACAATCTCTGACCACCTTCTGTGGTCATATCTTGACCGCTGTGGTCAACGAATGTTTCTTCAAATCTGGTGAAGAAATCTGAGACTGTTTCTTCTTTCTTCCGTTTGCATGCAGACAATTTATCCCAATTTACACGTATTGCAGGCATTATCGTTTTCATGTAATCTACTATTTTACCAGGGAGTTCTGCTATCAAAGGCTCAGGCTTGGCACCACCAACTTGTCGGGCATCGGCAGCAGTAATATTAGCCCATGAGTCACCTAATTCCTGATCATGATCTATATGACGAATTTTACCCCATAAAGGCTGTGGAACAACATTCCCAAATAACTTATCGATATCGGCTAAATTCATTATACATAACCCAGCAGTTTGCGACAACTCTTTGTAATACCCTGCAGGATTTTTACGCGGATCAGGTAATGTTTGTTTGAGTGCTAAAACTTCAGCTCGCTTCCATGGGACATGTACCCATACACGCTGAAAGTGTGGCATAATAGGTGGGTTAGCGGTTGTGTCGCCCTCTCTCCATTGTGGGGGAACTTCTCTCATAGGGTATTGTCTCGCCTTTTTCCTACTAGATGTACTAGATTGTGACCCTGAATTGCTTCCCTTACTTCGATATGATAACAACATTTCAACTGCTTTCTCCACATCTGGACCTACAATCATACCCTCTCCGAACTTAAACAGTACACGACACATCTCTTGCGGGATGCATTCCAGATCATTGTCTTCTAAATCCTCGCAAAGAAAAACACACATCTGTTCGAAAACATATCTCTGTGTCGCTGCTTCCCATTGATGGAAGACTTCCATGACAGATTCTACATCATATTTTACAGTGTCCATGACCCATTTCCGTGCTAAACTGTTCAGTGAATCTCTCTCTTGATAGTCAGGCAGTCGACTTCGCAACTGTCTACGTTCCATTTTAGGGGTTGTAGTAGGCGACCCGAAAAGAGGTAAAAGAAGGTTAGTAACAGTGCTGGCCATTTTCTGCCGAATGGAAGGTGAAACTGAAGGAAGAACGGGTGGAAAAACGGGGTGAGATAAGGCAGGGGCAGAGATAGCAGTAGAGGTATCAGGTGAAATAGAAGGAGCACTAGGCAAAATCGTAGAGGGAGCATTAGGAGAAGCAAAGGGTACACTAGGCGAAATCGTAGGAAATACAGGTGAAGCAAGTGTGGTTGGTGGGCCTGGAGCAGGCTGCACCATAGAGACAGGAGTCAGCTGGAGAAAGGCTGGAGGGTGCTGTGGGAGAACAGGAGGCGTAGTTTGCGCAACTAAAGGTTGCGGGGGTGCCGTGGCATTTTGCGCATAGGGGGGTGGCGAATTTAGTAAATGCGACATTAATGGGTCTTTTTCACGCTCTTTTGCTGCCTCTTGCTGAAGAGACGGCAAAACTGGATAGCATTTGTCTACTGCCATTTTACGTTGCCTGTGCAACTGCTCACTCATCTGCTCTTCTTCATTGTCTTTAAACTGTATAGCAGCTTGCATTACTGAAAGTCCCTCTTCTCTCTTATTTTTCTTAGCTAATTTGATTTCTTTTTGTTTGGCTTCTTTACGCCATAAGCGGAAAGAATCAAACATCGCCGGCCGGGCTTTCTTTTTAAAGAGTTTAACTTCAAGGTTGTCTAAGATTTCGGAATCAAAACTACCATATTGGGGCCATTTTAAAACACCTTCTTTTCTGGTGTATTTAATCCATACTTCGTTGTAGGTGATGGGACCTACCCCATGTTTCACATATAGCTCGTAAGTTGGAGTTCCAACTGGAGGAACCGGACATGAGTCCTCCAATCGGGAGTCCCTATTATTAAAACCAAGACAAAACAAATTTCCAAGTCTAAGACTAGGCATCTTCGCTCTCTAGTCTAGTTCCAAACTTCAAAGGATTATCGATTACGATATTTCTCGTGAATACACGAGTCCTTCGGTTTTGGTGCTTGCAAGTACCAACAATTATCCCAAAGGATACCCAAGACTAAGACCAACTAAGGACTGGGAGACGCTCCACTTATACTTAACTGAAATATCGATGACGTCACCAGAAGACTCGTCTCAGTGTTTCGCTCTACCAAACTTCAAGGGTCCAAATCAGGGCGATAGCCAGGGCAGCAGTCCTTGTAGCCGTCGGGAAGCGGGGAACCTCGCAGCAAAGACCTTCGGACCACGTCGACATGCAGGGGTCGATGAGGTGGTTGGCCGTCCTCTGGAATTTTCACACGAAGCTCCTCACGATCCTCTGGCTGACTGGTACCACTGGAATCGCCCCAAACGTTGGGCGCCAGCTGAGGTACTAGGTTTTTAAGAACCGGCACAGAACCGGTAGCCCAGCGGTGTCAGGGTACACCCAGAGACCTCGGGTTCTTCCTGATCCAGACCACAGAAACTCAGAGTCTTCTAGGTGAAGTCAAAGATCGATTTATTGGCTGCAACCAAGGTAACAAGTGTCCTAGAAGTACAACACGGGGAAGTATATTCTCAGGAGACTGCTCCAATTTACAAAGTCAGGCTTCTCTCTTTATACAGAATATTCAGCTTCAGGCAAACATTCTTCGAATTTGTAGTTTGTCATTTACAGTTATTGGTTTACAAAAGAAAAGCAGAGTCATGATGACATGTACATATTTCACATCGTGCTGTCCATAACAAATCACCTGGCAAGGCCCAACATTTCATCAGATATCGGTGGACCCCCAATAAAAACAGGCACCTCCCCATCATAAAGTAAGTGAAGCAAAAGAGTAGAGACAGATGTGAGCAAGATACGGCAGGTGTGCGCGCTGAAATGGTTTTATGGCTTGTTGAGCCTAGATGCTATCTTGCTCGGCCACTGGGAGGGGAGCTGACCTAACGAGTTCGGCCTGGGGCAATGGTTCCAACTTGCACAGGTCATGGAAAAGTCAATTAAGGAGTATGTGTCCTTGTGGAATCAGCTGGATTAAGGCCTATGTAAAGGGCAACACATAAATGGAAGCCAAGGGTTCAGAACGCAAATGACGATTTCGAGGTGAAATCGTCACTCGAATATGCTGAAAATATATGTACATGATGTGCTCGTCATTCTCGGTCTTTTGATACCAAATTCGTCATGTTTCGACGAAGTTTTAATTCTCGAGTCCAGAACGATTACACGAATCCAGATTTTCAGAACCACAGGAAGAAGTAAGTGAGGTGTAGCACAAATGTAGTATTCTTTGCCAAGAATCTATCCAAGATTTCTCTTAGGGTCTAATCAGCTCCGTACCTTGGTTTAGAATGAAGAAGGTCAATCTCAGGACTCGATTTCCCAACAACATGCAAGGGTATCTTGGAAACACTGGGGCTGGATTTCTCGGAAGGAGAAAAGACAGCGTCTCTCTCAGTGCATCTGCAGGAGGGTCGGCTTCTTTCGGCACTTGCTGTAGCAAGATGCGTCAGACAAGTAGATAGTCGAACTGCTCCAAACCACTGTGTTTGCTATGGCAAGTGTGGGCATATTTATACCTTGAAGGTGCCGAGTTTGACGTAAAGGTGGACATAATAACGTCATCAAAGAGTCTCAGTTCTTTGAAAACTCCATGAGTTCTTGGACAAATCAATATTCAAGCAAAGGGAAGTCCCTAACTGCTGAAACCGAGTTTTCCAAGAAATCGTTGTGGATTTTCGTAACTAGTGGAAGTAGCCCTGCCGTATTTGGACTGCATGAGCTATGTCTAAATATGGTTATGATTTCTATGCCTATATACGGATATGGTGATTTATACCTATATAAGGGCATGAATCGTGAAAATTACAGTAGGGTCCTAAAATACTATACAATATCACTTTGTCCTGGAATGGTCAGTCGGCAGTTGGTCTGTAGTTGTCTTGGTTGCAGAGATCAAGCACAGTATATTTCAGGAGTTAATTGAAATGGGACATCAGGGGTTGTAGGTGATTGTGATGGTTCGAGCTGCTAAGGAGATAGCAAGGAGTGGCAAGAGGTTCATGAAGACTGCTGGTTGGCATGGGTCAGGTGCTGAAACTGATTAATGGCTGATGTCAGCAAGACTGATGAAGTTACAGGCTAGGGTGAAGGGAAGCATTGAGGAGAAGTCCATGAGTGGTGCTTGCCTTCTTAGTGTGGAAATATGTTTTGTGAGGGGCGAGTTAAGATCCATAACTTTTTTTTTTTTTACATATGCCAGAGTTTTGCACACATATTCAGCTGTACTTGCTTGTTGAATCTGGGCAAAATTATGAAGAGCTTGAGGAGTAATTTTAGTGTGCAAAATAGGTTGTGTAGTACTATTTCATTTTTTTTCTCGTTAATCCTGTGGTATTTTGGTATTATCTATTTTACAATTCTCTTGTCCACTTACATTCTTGGATAATAATATTTAATATAGGAATCTGAAGGAGATGTTTTTTGTAAAACATTTATTTGGTAAATTGCATGGTGGTGGCAAATGCCCTTGCTTGTAACATTGATTTGAGAATATATGCTGGGGAGTAACAAAAGCCCCCGTAGCCCCCATTGTGCAGGGTCCTGAGCTCCGAGTGCCACTCCGATACTGGAAGGCCCCAGGCTGGAGAGCTCCAGACTCGGTCTTGAGCGTGGGGGTGCCTCCTGCATGTACTTTACAGGGGGCCCCCTTAAGTTTTGTTACACCACTGAGTATATGTGATTCAGTGATTGAAAGCCAAACCTCCATACTCCAATGAGCCAATAGATTGCATAGAAAGGACTGTGTTCTTCAAGAGGACCACTGGGCTGGGGTAGTTTTCATTGTTTTATCGCTGGGTCAAGACCCCAGGAACAGTCTTGGTCTATGAGGTTTTTCTGGCAGTTATTTCGATAGAGAAGGGGTGATGAAGTAGTCTGTCCGTATTAAGGGTCAAGTTTGATATACTCCTTTGGCTTGGAGATTAGAGATAATGGCATCCAGGGTTTGTCCAGGTGGAAGTATTTGTTGTTTGTCAAGAGATATGTCAGTAAAAGATTAGCGCTTCTAGAGCCTGTAGCATGAATTATGTAGAAGGTAATACTTTATTGTATTCATTTAGAATTAAATCAATCACAAAACCGCTCAGAAGCTGGGGAGATTGGGGTATCAGCCCGGGTTTGATAAATGGGACCTCATTGGGCTGTCCACGGTGGGAGATCTGGTCAAAAAGGGAGCAAAATTAACTTTTAGTGAGCTCCAAGGCAAATATCAGTTGGCTCAGGGGGAGACCTACCGATATCTAAAAATTAGACACGCGTTACAGGCAGCCTTTCCATCCTTCACGGACATACCAGAATCTTCTCCTCTGGAAGACCGCTTGCTAGATGGTCCTCTCAGATCGAAGGCGATTTCCGTAACCTATAAAAAATTGAGCAACAACCTTCCAGACACCTTCCCGAAACTCAGGGAATGATGGCTATATGATAAAGGCCCTATAAAGGACGAAGACTGGCAATCAGCACTGATGTCCCCACGTGAGGCGGCCATTACTCAAAAATTCCACCTGATCCAACTTAGGATACTAAACCTCTCACACATAACGGGGATAGTTTTGGCGAAAATAGGAGCTAAACCTGATGATAGGTGTGGAAGGGGTTGTGGCCAACAAGCCACATTTTACCACACTCTGTGGGCTTGTCCCAAGGTCCGCCCCCTCTGGGAGGGAGGCAGAACACATATGTCTACTGCAGTAAGGAAAGAAATAACTCTAACCCCACAACTTGGACTACTGAACATTTGGGAGGCCACGGACTTAACGGACATTGAAAAAACAGTTTACTGAATTGGGCTACACAATGTTGAAGAGAGAGGTGGCTAGAGGTTGGAGGGACAGAGACCCGCCCCGTGTCACTTTGTGGGGCAAAGAATTGGACCGATGTATGTTGGCGGAGACGGAGGTATATAAGGCGAGGGGGTGTGCTAAGAAATGAGATAGGAAGTGATCTCACTGGAACAAATACAGAGGAGATATATGTGTGTCACCCACAATCAAAATGGAAATGCGCAGACAAGAGAGGTTGATGGGAGATATGTCTTGAGGATTATTGATTGATATTGACCTGAAATGTTTTGATAATGTCATGCAATATGTCATTCAATCATGTACTATACTACTGTGATTCATTCAATAAACAAAGATTTAAAAAAAAATCGATCACAAAACAAATGACAGCGATAACAGTTATAAAATAATCGCCTACTTTTCCACAGTGCTCTAATTGAACTTAGCTTCTTGGAGTGACTAAGGCAATTTAAGGACTAACGAGTCAATCAGCGTAACAAAAGTTGAAAATAACAGCTTCTTGAATGGACTGGCCAAGAACTTTGGTCCCCAGTTTTCACCTAGAATTGCACTACAAACAAGAAGACACAGCATTAGTGTAAGGCCCTCTTAGGATGAAGCTAACCCCTGATAGGTCAACCTAAAGTAGAAACCAAGGAAAACCAACCCCAGGTTATGATGATGAGGTGGTCATTATAAAGGCAATAGAGTAATCTGGCTCATTCGAAAGAAGGTGGGCAAAAACAATAGATATAGAAAAAGAGTACTCTAACTCTATCATGGTGAAATCAAAATTCTGTTGTGCATATGAAGGTGATGTGATATTACTTGTGGGTTGAACCAGGTCACTGTCTAAGAGATAGGACACCACACTGACCTTGTATCAAAGTTACCCAGCTGAATTCCAGAACTGAAGTCTGTCTTGTCTCTCTCTTTCCACCAAACCAGAGAGCAGTAGCCAGCACATGAGGCTCTGTGGTGCACTGAGATGTATTCTCCAGGGGCTTAATTTTTCCTTCCTTTCAATGGCCTCCCTGGCTAATAAACATAAGGCATTTATCTTATTAAGTGTGGATCATGCTGGCCTGAAAATGGTTATTTTGTGTTCTTTGGCTCATTCTTTAAAGTTTTAAAACAGAAGTTTGCCAACATACTTTTCCTATCTTCCTCAAACAGAGGTATGAGACAATAGTTTATTAAGTGGGTTGTAATAAAGAACCATTCCATAATGAAGAGATTGAACCTTTAGTAAAACTTTGTTAAAGAGTTGTTCCAGGAGCTTGCTCCATGGTGTTGAATTCTGCTTGAAGACAGCAATCGAAATTCCATATGGCAATTGAGCTCAAGAACATTGACTATCATGATTAATAACATGAATTCTTCTTAGGTAACACGGTAAATATGTTCAGGTTCCATTGATTAAGTGGCACTTTGGTAATGATGTTAAAAACAGACATTGAAGTCACCAAGGTTGATCAAGAAGGAGAGAAAGGGAACCATTGAAACAACAAAGTCTCAGAAAGAGCATGCTATAAGGAAACATATGTATATAAAGAATAAGTTGCATGACCTAACAGCAAGGGCTAGAGAATGATGCCAAGACCACCAACATCTTTGTTCAGATAATTCTGGAGGACATTCTTGCAAGCACATGGGTTACATCATTAACAATGAGTGCTGCACTCTATCCCAGCCATGTTTCAGTAGTTCAGGCCTAGGAAAAATTAGGTGATCTTAAATGTGGTAATGAATTTTAATCTTATTCTTCTGGCTTTGTTCAATATATTAAGATTGGGGAAGGATAAATTGGGTTTAGAAGTAAAGAGACGAGAGGATGGGATGTCTGAGAGGATGGACGTGGTGAATGGCGGGAGGTGGAGACTGGGAGTGGGTGGAAGAGAGAAGGTGCACATGTGGGATCAAGTATGGGAGGATCCATCATTACTTGTAAATACTTCACTTCATTATTAGGGTGAGATTAGAAAGGAGGAGAGCAACGGCCAAACTGCAGCAAACCTGTATCATTTTCAGGAATGTTTGGGAAGGGCGGCCAGGGTAAACAAAATATTATTACTACAAATATGTTTCTTACTTGTGGTGTGAGTACCCTTTTTGGTGATTGCCCCACTTTTGTTCTGGTGGTTGTTTGACTCTGCCTTGGGACACTGCTAATCAGACCTCAGTGCATGTGCTCTGATCCCTAAAGTCTAATTGAAAGGGTTAAAGCCTAACTGAACTATTTAACTTTCCTATAGGGGTGTAAAATATAGAGCAGATATACACCCGTGGTATGAAAAGTTAAATAACACAGGTTAACTGCAGTACTATTGTGCCATCCACAACTGTAACAAAGGAAAACATGACATTAGGCCTAGCATTATAGCCGGATTGCTGTAGTTTTAACTTACAGCCTGACCTGTTAAAACTATGGCAAGAAGTCACCCCGTCTAGGCCTTGTGGCTCATAAGCTAGGGTGTATCCTATTTAAAAGTGGGACGCGTAGAAATTAAATGTTATCATGTCCATGCAGCAAAAAGCCCCCAAAAGCTATTTTCCCTGTTGAAGGCTCTGGCCAATAAGAAAAATAGAGTACAGATTAAAATATTATTTCTGTTATCTCACGTTTGGGGCCAGCTAGTAAAATGATTGAAGCACAATTTTTAATATTTATGAAAATTCAATCTAGTGGTAAAGAGAGATTTTTTAGAAAGTTACCTTTTCTCTGGCTGAAGCTCCTGGAGGTTAATTTGTGGTAATACGACAGCAACAGCTAAGCCTGTGCCTGACCTTAACGTGGTGTGAAAACTTGCTCTCAGAGCAGACACAATGGTTTGGGCCTGGTGACAGGGTGGACTTTGGGTAGAGAATGTGATACATAGAGGCCAGGAAGATCATCTCGGGAGTTTCCAGGAATTTCATTAAAGGGAAAAGACAGAGGTGAAGCCTGCCCATTCACAATTTAGAGTAAAATGAAGCCTCCTTTTATAAAGCATTTAGAGAGTCTCTGCAACCAACCCTGTTAAAAGTTTTTAATATCATTGCTCAAGGAGGGACGCACGCTGAAGTCGATGAAAGAAGCCAACTTCATTGTCAAAGGACCCCTTATTACCAAAAAACTATAGGCCAATTTCACTGATCATTGTGGATTGCAAAATCTATGCAAAAATGTTAGCACTAAGACTAAATGGGGTTCTCCCTAAGTTAATCAGTAATTCCCAAGTTGGATTCCTCAAAAACCGAATGTCTAATGACAGCACTCGCTTATTGTGTCATATACTTGAGCAAGCAAGGCCAGAACCTGTTTCCTCTATAGCCATCACTCTCGACACAGAAAAGGTATTTGACAGAGTTTCATGGTAATTTCTGAGACATTGCATGCTGTCTTTTAACTTAGGTTGTCCATTCATGAAGATGGTTATGGCGATATACTCAGCACTTCCAATAATGCATCGCGATTATTGGAACATTATGGGATGCCTTTAACTTGAACAAGGCACTAGACAAGTGCCTTTTCCCCTTCCATCTTTCTCCTAGCCCTTGAGTCATTAATTCAGGACATTAAACATAACCATGAAATAAAAGAAGTAAGCTTTAAAGATTTCCAGGTGAAAGTGGCAGCTTACGCGGACGACATTATCACAGTCACGGAGTATCCGGACTTGTCCATTGCAGCCCTGATGCGTACGATAGATACATATATTCGCCCCACTCCGATTACAAGTTGAACAGGGACAAATCAGAAGTTGAGCCCCTCAACATCCATTGCACTAGAGAGATATTGGGTGACTCGGGCCTCACCTGGCAACCGGGATTCATTAAATATACAGGGATAGAATTTGGAAGTAATACCCTTGAGTCTCTACAAAAGAATGAATCCACCACTCTGGGGAAAATTAAAGACCTTCTAAACGCATGGTCTCCAAGATTCATCACGTGGTAGGGTAAAATTGAAACCATCAAGACGATGATTACGCCGCTAGCGAACTACCTAATAACCATGCTTCCTCTCATATTGTCGGAGGTGTTCCTCCGCAAGTTAGATATTCTTATCTCTGAATTTGTATGGCATGGGAAGAAGGCCAGGATTGGTCTGAAAAATTTCAGACTGGACAAGTCCCCTGGGGGAGTAAACCTAGCTGACTTTAAACTTTACCAAACAGCGTTCTTAGCTAAACAGGGCTCGTACTTGCTCGCTCCACCCATGGCATATACTCCAGTCTGGCTGGATATTGAGAAATCGTTTCTCAATAACCTGACCCCAGCTGCTCTACTTACCTCCAATCTCATGAGTGTCACCTGCTCAAATTCTATTTTTAAGAATACAAAAGGTGCCCTACTGAAAATAGATAAACTTGACATCAGCGTAAGACAATCGAACTTAGAGTCATTGTGGGACAACCATAAGATCCTATATAGGGGGACACATTACACTACACCGCATGGATAGACAAAAGTATTTTCTACCCATCCCAGTTGGTAGACTCCCATTACTTTCAAATATTTATAGTCTAAATTCAATTTAGACTCCATGGTGTTCTACAATTTCTTAAAAGTGAAGGCAGCACTAACAAGAGCTAAATTACTGACCTCTTCCCCTTCTCTCCCACAATACATAACAAAGATAAATAAATTGGGACACCAAGTGTCCTGGATTTATACATTTCAGTGCCGCAGCGGCGTCGTAAACCATGCGCCATGTTGCGCCTTATTTACAACGTGACGCATCTAGGGAGATGCGTCACATGGTAAAGCCCTGCGCCACATTAAACCTGCGTCAGGTTTAATGTATGCAGGGTGGGGGTTCCGTCGGAAAAAGTCTCGGAAAAGTGACGCAGTGAAATCTACAAGATTTCACTGAGTCACTTTTCCGACGGCGCGGCGTCAAAACCCTGCGCCTGCTTGAAGCAGGCGCAAGGCGTGATGCAGCATGTTAGGTATGGGCAGCCCCTGAGCATTGCTGGAGTTGCGTCACGCTTACGACACGACTCCAGCAATGCGCCGACCTTACACCATCAGATGCGTCACGCATCTGTTTATCCTTGCGCCACAATGCGCCGCATTGTAAATGCGGCACATCTGTGGTGGCGCAAGGGTAAACTTGCCTGACGCATCTTACCTGGTGCATCCCTGCTGATATGCAGGAATGCGCCAGTCCTTGTAAATCTGCCCCTTTGTGTCTAACATTGCTTGGACAGGTATGCACATTTATAAATGGGGACTGTAGAAAGCATGAAAGCCTGCTATGAGTACTAGAAATAAAAATAATTACTTACAGGTATTGTTCGGTATTTCTATAGATGCAGCTAAAGGTTAAGCTTCATGTTATGAACAGTTAAGAGACTGCCTTATTTAAATGTACACTAGAAAGTCAAATCACTTCTATATTAGAACTTGTACTTCTCAGCAAGTAGATTCAACTTTTCAGTCACTATACTGGTAAATATAGACATGGCTGTTATCCATTGAAAGGGAATTTACCAGCACATCTCAGAGCATATAATAAGAAACAAGGGGACGCCATTGTTAAGCGTTTGTAAAAAGAAATGTGGTTCAAGTAACAATGGTTAGATCTTAATAGGACTTCAAAGACCACAATGCTACGTGATTTGGGGATTTTACAATAAGATACTTTTAGATAGAAAATAAGTGCAAATTTGTATATTGAATTTGCATGGGGCCAGCTGTATTTTCAAGAATATGATACGCTTTAAATTTCACTTAAAATCTCTGATCACCTTTTCTCGGTGTGTATCTAACTCTCATTTTGCTCCTAGAGGCTTTATTTTACTTTCTCTCTTCTCTGTTCATCTCCTGATCTATGTCCCCTCTGGCTCTCTCATCCTTTTCTTCACTACCCCTTTCTGTTTGCTGTTAGATTTGTCTATCTTCCGCTTACTGTTTCTCCTGCTCTCTCTTGCTCTTTCTATTTACTTTACTTTCTTTCTCTCCACCTCTCCTTTTCTAGAGCCTCTGGTCTCTATCTTCGCTGTATTTCTCAATATTATTTTATTCTCTCTTCATTAAGGTTAATCTCCAGGTTATTAATTTTGGTGTAGTTGTTCTATTTGCTAAGCAGCCTCTGTAGGCCAACTTTGCTTTGCTAACTAGCAGGAAGTCCTTTGTGTAAAATGAACTTGCTATTAACCTTACACCCAGCTTGGGAAGAGGGGGCATTCATTTTGCCCAATTCTGATAGTAAAACTGCTATAAATAAATTGAACAATAATATAGTAAACACTCATCCCTACTTTAAGCCTGCTGAGGTAAAGACGTTCTGAGAAACCCCATGACTGTCACCAGATTTAACATGGAGCAGGTATTGGTGTACAGTAGTTGGATGCCCCTGAACAAGTTTAATGGTACTCCTAACAAGCTAGTTTTTTACCACAGGACATTTCTAGGCACTCGATCAAAAGCAGATTTAAAATCCACAAAGCACAAGTAAATAATGCATGGCACATGATTTGTTTCCCCATGATCAATGAGAGAGCCAGTAGATTTGATATTATTTCCATCCCTTGATGGAAACCAACAAATGTGTGGAGAAAGCTCCATGAGTGTTCATATTGTGATCTATTTGTCCCTACTCAACAGTATTCTATACAGTAGGGAAATCTTTCTCATTTCTTGTTCTCATTTATCGAATTGTAGACTTTATTTCAAAATCAGGCCAGCCAATGTGTTTCGTTCTGTCATCAGAACTTCATCAGACCAGTTGATATAGAGTGCATTCTGTCAAACATAAACGCAACAAGATTATGGCCAGTTCGTTATGTCACTCCTTCGACTTTTACTCAGTATCCAGGGGTGGTTCTAGTAATCATGGAGCTCTTGTCGATGTTGAAGTACTGGGGTTGTGAAGTATAACTGTAGTTCAGAGTAAAAATTGTCTTAAGGCAGGTTACAATATGATTTTAGAAGGCAGTTCAACCCAGACCCCCGGTGAAAACGTAGAGGGACCCTCCGCAAACCTATAAAAGGACTGAGCCTTCTAGTTCGAATTAATAATACTATATGCTGTGGTTGAGATCATATAGTGTCCCCTTGAAGACTATAGGCTAACAGAACTTCTATATATATATTGGTGTATCAGTTGGGTAATCCTTGATTCTGTCTTCCGTTGGTGCACTTTTACCCACTTAAATAATTGTACTTTTGATGTAATGAAAATGGTTGCAATTATTGCATTCTAAAAGATTTGAATAACATGCTTACTGTTCTCTTGCCAGTTAATGTAGCAGTTGTTATTTAAGTACATTATGGGTAGTCTATAGGGAGATAGCCCCTGGCATGCAGTTTGGAAATACAACAGCATTGTTTAAGTTCACCACTGGATTTGTTCAGTTTAGGGGTCCATACCATCCTAATCCCTCTTCCTGGAGTGTGCACCTCACTCGTATCCATATAACAGAGAAGGCTCACCTCTGTGATATAACTAAATCAATTATTGGCAGGTCATGGTCAGGTGGGGCTGACATATTCCCTGAAATGTAGGCTGTTCACAGACCTTAGTCATAAACAATCTGTTCATGGAACTGACCAGAAGCCAAACTGAAATGCTGCTAATCCAAAGTAAATATCAGAGACATAGCCACATCCTAGGCAGTATGCTCTGTGTCTCCACATCTGCTTTATCTCAAAGCTGATGTTCATCTCTCAACCATCATTTCCAAACATATTCTCACTAAAATGTGCACATGGTGGCTACCCATACTTACCTCATAATAAAATGGAGCATCAGCCTCAACCTTTGCTTTGGATACCATCATTAAAGGGAGTGAAGTATAAACCACAGTATAGAGTGTACATATAATGATTGAATGACTGAATCAATAAGGTGTTTATAAAGCGTGCTACTCACCCGTGAGGGTCTCAAGGCGCTGGGGGAGGGGCAGCTCTGGATCAGTCGAAGACGCAGGTCTTGAGGCTCTTCCTGAAGGTGTGCAGAGTGGGGGAGCGTCTGATGTTGACTGGGCGCTCGTTCCAGGTAATTGCTGCAATGTAGGAGACGGCTCTTCCACCTGCTCTGTTTCTGCAGATGCATCGGGTCTCTGCCAGAGCGAGGTCGGTGGAGCGGAAGTTCCTTTTGGGTACTGGAAGGAGACTCTTTCGTTGAGGTATTTGGGTCCGATGTTGTGGAGGGATTTGTAGGCATGGGTAAGTAGCTTGAAGGTTACTCTCTTCTCGATGGGGAGCCAGTGGAGGTATCCTAGGTGCTGGGTCATGTGCTCATATCGTGGGGTTCCGAGGACGAGTCTGGCTGAGGTGTTCTGGATGGTTTGGAGCTTGTGTAGAAGGGTTTTGTTGATTCCGGCAGAGGGTGTTGCCATAGTCCAGTCTGCTGGGTATGAGTGCATGGGTGACGGGGTTTCTGCATGGGGGGGGGGCACTTGAAGGTCATGCGGAGGATGCGGAGGGAGTTGAAGTCTAGAATGATGCAGAGGTTCCGTGCGAGGTCCATCGGGGTGGGTGGGTTTCCAAGGGCAGGGGCAGGGCCGGACTGGCTACCGGGCAGTTGTGTGTGCTGTGTGTGCTGCCGAGCAGGGGAATGATTTCTCCATGGACTGGCTACCGGGCAGTTGTGTGTGCTGCCGAGCAGGGGGCTTATTTCGTTGATGGGGACCTGCTTGCGCTTTGAAATAAAAAAAGCAAAACGAATTTCGTTTTGCACACACAGGTCCCCATCAACGAAATCATCCCCCTGCTCGGCAGCACACACAACTGCCCGGTAGCCAGTCCGGCCCTGGGCAGGGGCCTACCAGGAGATGTCCCACGCAGTGGGGGAGGGTCCGAGGACGAGGACCTCTGTCTTCTCGGAGTTCAGTTTTAGGCAGCTGTCGCTCAACCCCGCAACGTCTTTCATTCCTTCTTGGAAGCTGAGTCTGGTGTCTTTGGAGTTCTTCATGAGGGAGAGAATGAGCTGGGTGTCGTCGGCGTAAATTACTATGCTGAGCTCATGCTGTCTGACGATGGTGGCGAGGGGGGCCATGTAGATGTTGAAGAGCATTGGGCTGAGCAAGGATCCTTGGGATACTCCACAGTTGATCTCTGTAGGTTTGGAGAGGTAGGGAGGGAGTCTGATACTTTGGGTTCTGCCAGAGAGAAAGGAGCGGATCCAGTCGAAGGGGGTTCCTCGTATACCAGCGTTGTGGAGTCTGGCTGCGAGAGTATGGCATGAGACGGTGTTGAAGGCTGCGGAGAGGTCTAGTAGGATGAGGGCCGCAGTGTGGCCCTGTTCGAGTAGCATGCGGATGTCATCGGTAGCGGCGAGGAGGGCGGTCTCGGTGGTGTGGTTGCTGCGAAATCCGAACTGATAGGAGTCGAGGATGCCATTCTCTTCAATGAAGGTGGTCATCTGGGCGTTGATGAATCTCTCTGTGACTTTGGCTGCGAGAGATGGGCCGATAGTTATTCAGTTCCGTTGGGTCGGCCGAGGGTTTCTTGAGGAGGGGCTAAACCTCTTTCTGCTTCCAGTCGTCGGGGAAGATGCCGGATTCGAGGGAGGCATTGATGGTCTGGCCTAGTTTGGGTGCTATGGCAACAGTGGTTCTGTGGTAGATGTACCGTGGGCAGTGGTCAGTGGGGGGTCCTGCGTGGGTGTTCTTCATGGTCGTGGTGGTGTCTTCAGTGGTGGCAGGTTTCCAGGTGGTGATGGTCGGCTGGTTGTCGGTGGTGGAGAGGGGGGTGGTGTCTGGAGTCTGATCACTAAAGTTGTCATAGAGACCCTTGGTTTTCAGGTGGAAGTAGGAGCTGAGCTTGTTGCAGAGGTTCTGAGATTGTGAGATGTCCATGGCTTTGCTGGGGGGTTTGGTGAACTGCTGTATGACGTTGAAGAGTTCTTTTGCGTTACTTCCGTTGGTATGGATTTTGTTCTTGATAAAGGTCTACTTGGTGACTGTTATACGCTGGTGGTATTCATTCATGACGTTCCTGTAGTTGTTCTGGTCTTCGGTGGTTTTCCTGTTCCGCCAGAGTTTCTGCAGGAGTGCCTGGCTTCTTGGAGGTCAGTGGTGAACCAGGCGGCCTTCAGGGGGCGTTGTTTGATGGGGAGGTGGTGGGGTGCGAGCTTGTCCAGCGGTGTAGTTCTTTGGTTGCGGAGTTGGTGTTGGTCATCGCGGAGGGGGTCGTGGGGGAGGGTGGTGTTGAGGTGTTCCTCTGTGATCTTTCAGCGATGGTGGAGAAGGTGAAGTGTACACTGTGGTGGTCTGTCCAGAGGGGCTGCGTGGAGTGGCAAAGTGGATGTTTGTCCCTCCTGCGAAGATGGGGTTGAAGGTGTGTCCGGCTCTGTGGGTGGGGGTGGTGATGAGCGGCTTCAGTCTGGGGTTGTCCAGGAGGGTGGTGGAGTCGGGGTTGCTGCGGTTGTCGAGGTGGAAGTACACGTCTCCGATGAGAATGTAGTCCGTGGGGGCGATTGCGTGGGGTGCGATGAGGTCAGCAATGGTGGTGGCGGAAGAGGCGCGAGGGCCAGGAGTCTGTAGACAAGGGTCCTGCGCAGCGTGGTTCTGGGGCTGGGTTGGATCTGGAAGTGGAGGTGCTCTGTGTTGGAGAGGGGGTTGCTCGTGCTGGAGGTGGAGAATCGGAGGGAGCTCTTGTGTGTGATGGTGTGTCCTCCTACGGCCAGTGGGGGCGGTCCTTTCTTTTGATCTTGTATCCGTCAGGGATGGCGGTGGGGATGTCGGGGTGGAGGGGGCGTTGGTCCATGTTTCCGTAAAGGAGTCGACATCTGGCGAGAGGGTGTCGAGCAGTTTCCAGATCTCCGTGGCGTGTCTGTGGAGGGAGCACAAGTTGAAGGCAGAATCCTTGTGATTTAGGACCAGCAAACCTCCAAGGATGCAAATGTGTTCTCAAAACTATAATCTAAAACTGCAGAGGCATTAACAATCATATGGCTCTTATTGTCAAGTGTCTGTTGTCAAATTTCAGCAATGCCATCTTTAGGTCCCTTTATTCAAATTTACTATCAAACAATAGTGCTATGGCAGTGTCTCAATATCAAAATGTTTGTTTTCAATAGTGCTACAATGTGATACAAAACATATGTCCAACTCTTGTTGCATCTTATTGGAAGTGAATACCTGGACAAGGGTATATGGTATTATTATTAAAAAATCAGTATACATTCTGTATAAAAATGTACGTAGGCAATAACATTTAAGTGTGTAATACAAAGGTTTAACAACCAATGCTACTATAGAATGAGATCAGAGCAGTAGAAATTGGCTTGCACTTTACAGGACATATAGAATAAGAACTTTGCCCTACACCTCTGCTTGGGATCAGTTCCTTCATGACAGCTGAAATTTGACAACAGATAGACAGGAAAGGACATTAATGATGAAGGTTATGTCTTTATGGAATGCCATTGAAGTTAGTCAGGATGCAGTAAAAAAGAAAGTGTGTGCATATTTGGGACAAGAACATTGAGAGTTACACTTGGACAGATAGTACAACAAGTCCTCAGATAGTCATGAGACTAACTTCTGTTTCTTTATGGTTCAGGGGAAATGGTGCTGTCAATGTAGGATGGAACATTAATTGTAGGACTACAATAGATAATGTCAACATACTGGGGCCACCTCCAGCCTCCTGGACTACTATTGGCAATGTGGAGAACTACTGTATGCCCAGTTATCGCCAAACTGCGGTGGCATCTGTTCAATCGTCATCTTGCACAGCCCTATTTGTGGTAATTTGTGCCATTAACATATCCAGTTTACATGAACAACCCAAGAGCACCCAACAGCTTTGTTACATCATATCGAAGGAAGAGAACTGAAGAGTATTATGGCAACACTACATGGAATGATATTCCTCAAGAATAACGATTGTTCAATGATGCACAGTTATTCTTAAGAAGCATTCTGCCGCTTGTTCAGGCTAAAGCAACTGCTCAATGGCTGTAGATAACTCGATGGAATTTGGTCAAGTGCATCAATGCTACAAAGGATGGATTTAATCCCATAAAGGAAGAGCTGCGTGCTATAAGAATGATGATAATGCAGCAGTGTTACTTTCTTGACCTTATGGCGGCCATGTAAGGAGGGGTATGTGCCAGGATTGGAACTGTCTGTTATACTTTTATCCCAACAAAGCATGCGCTATTGGAGCTTTGTCAGAGGCCATACAGACTTTATATGAGTTACGGAAGAAAATGGTAGATAAAGGAGGTGCCCCAGATAATTGGATTAGTGGGTGGTTGTCAATACTGCAATTCTGGATGTCTGGACTGTTAGGAGTCTTGTTGCTAACTATTGTGGTCCTAATATTAATTTATTGTGCTGTCCAGTCAATTTTGGTATGTTGTAGAAAGATAGGTATATAGGCGGGATAGATGTTCCCAGTTAGGACACCAACACAAGTAGTAGATTTTCAGGGCAGTACACATCACTTAGTGACATGTGTAGACCAAGATTTAGATACCTTAGTGAAATATCCACTAGAGGAGGGAATGATATGAGAAATGGGAAAACATGGCGCAACAGCAGACATAGTAGAGAGTGTCACACAGTCATACGTGGTAAAACAACAGGGCCGGTCAAAAACTTGTGCTGATGAGGAAAAGGTGAGAGTTTTCTTTAGAACAGAGTAATGACCTGTAAGGTCATAGTTTTTTTTTAAAACCTGTTTTTATTGGTACCGTTGCATCATGTCACAGCATAACATTTTCATATACATATTACATTGTATCCAACACTTTTTCTTGATTCTTATTCACATATTAATGTATAATCAGCTCCACTCACCTAGTGGATTACTATATACTGCAACACATTAAAAAAATGTATAATGACCGTAGAACTGAATACGAAGAATTAAACCTCCCCCTCCCCCTCTGGTAGCAACAGGCAGCAATATCACTTGATGTACAGTCTCGCAGGCAGTCTGGCATGACTAGTTTAACGTTTGTGTGAGAGGGCCAGTTTCGCCCCCTGTGCTAGGTATCTGTGAGTTGCAGGTTGGCAATTGTGTAGGTGCAGTCTTGGCATTACTCTGAGCTGCCGTCAAGGACACTTCTGTCACATTTGTCCCCATTCTATCAGATCTTTTTTTGCATTCTCATCAACTCTTACAGCCCTGAGGCGACACTCTTCTGCCACACCCCATTCACGCAGATCATCTCTCCATTTGTCCAGCATAGGGGATGCAGAGAGAATCCAATGGATTGCAATCTTTCTTTCTGCCAGAACCAAGCCTAAGATTGCAAATTTATGTTGTATTCGCTGTCCGTAGTACGTCCAACAGGCACTGCTTCATGGAGGGTTCTATTCGCACCGCTGTTGCGGAGCGAAGAGTCTGCATCATCTGATTCCAGTACGCCTGCAGATGCACGCAACTCCAAGTCATATGTAGGAATGTGGCAAGGTCTGTGCCACAGCAAGAGCAGGACAGGAACATCCTCGGGGTAAACCACGCTCGTCGCTGTGGAGTCAAATATGTGTGATGCAAATAATGGAATTGGATGAGCTTGAACCTAGCATTACTTGTTGCCTCAGTCACCTGTACAAAAGCTCTTTTCCATTCCCCATCCATCAATGGGATAGGTAAGTTCTCGTCCCATTTCCTCCTGACTGCCGATAAACCTGCCATACGGTCCTCTTTCAGTGCTTTATATATGTGTGAAATGAGGCCTCTGCTAGAGCCTAGATCCAGCAGCGTTGTCAATGTGCGCGACTCCCGAGGTTCCCCCGGGAATGTGGTATATATTTCACGGACTGTATGCAAGATTTATGCATACTGCAGAAAATGTCCTACTGGTATCTGAAACCAGCCCCGTACAGAAAGAAAGGTTCCATTCTGGTATAGATCCCCTGTCAACTTACACCCTCCCTCATGCCATTTTGTTTGACTACTCTGGAATCCTGGTAGCCAGAGAGTGGGAGTGCACTAGAGTAGGGTGCCTTACGGAGAGCTAGCATGACTGCCTATTACCAGGCTTCAGCCACTTGCTGTATTATATGGGGACAGTCTTTGGGGACCCTCGAGCCCATCATTAGGAACCTCTGCAACCGTGACCATCATTCCAGACCCCCTATAGCTCCCCCTACACCGTACGTTCTTCCATCAGTAAGGTCATATTTAAAGGAAAACTTGTGTTTAAAAAGTCTAAAGGAACTTATGGTTTTAGCATACAGGCCTAACAGCATGTATTCTATGTTTTCAAATAGATCGGAAACTGATTAGACTTTGGGAGTAGGAGATCGAATTAGCCAAGAACACACAGAATCTGATAAGAGGTCTTATGGGCACACACATGCATTCAAAAGAACAAGAATACTTAAGGACTTTCTAAGATGGGGGTCGGATGAAGATCCGACCGCCATAATTCCGGGATGGATACCAGTTGACATGTAGTCAGTCGGTTCCACCCGGCAACTTGCGATCCTACCACTATGCAGGCGGTTGGAAACATGCCTATTTCTATTGTGACTTGTGCAGTGGCCCAGATAAGGGCTGCAGCATAAGCCATAATATAAATAGGCATGTTTCAAACATCTATGCACTGTGCGTCAGGCACCGTGAGGTGCCTGGCACAGGGTCTGTGGTTGTTTGGTGGGCCCCACATGTTTCCCCAAGCCCTATAGTGGAGGCCAGTGGGGGATGGGGGCCCTGCTAGGGGTCTCCAAAGTCCCTTTCCATCTGCCTGTACATGGCGGCCGGACCGCCATGTAAAGGCCGAGGGAAACAGACATCGTACACCCTACGGCGGTGCCTGAGCAGGCACCACCCCTATTGTAGGGGTTACTGTCCAGCTGCTGTTCCAATGAGCTTTTTGAGCCCATCGGAAAAGCAGTGGTCTGTCCCTACGACTGATGCCTCTGACTGCCGGATCATAATCTGGTGGTTGGCCCGCATCTATGGATGGCGGTGAGACCACCACCAATTGGCTGTCGGTGGTGGTCTCACCGCTATGGTAATAGGCCCTTAGTTTGTTAAGCATTGTTAGAAGTGCAATAAAGGATGTGTAGTAAATTAGTTTAAAATCTAGGGTCGCAGGTGACCTCATGTTTTTATAAATAATGTGTACCAATGTGTAACCGTCTAGTGATCTATTGTCTGAATTTTTGTAAACCCCCGTTGTTCAAATCTGTATTAAAGAAGCTACCTGTGAAGCAGCAGATTGAGACTGGTTGTTTACTTGTGTGGACTCGCCAATCAGAATCAGAAAATGCTTTATTCGATTTTTCAAAGTATAAAATCATAAAAGCGTCACAATAAAAATACATATTTCATTACACACTCAATCACCCTCCTATAAAAAACAGTTTTAAGAAGGACATTGAATTAGTAAATTTTCGATATAAAGCCGTTCCTTTTAACATTAATTGTTGCCAAAACTCATCAATCAATCAATTACCATCATTAATTTACGTTTTTTTAAAATACTCTTTAAAAAAACAAATCATAACCATAATACATTTCTCGCTACCTAATTGCAGAAGGCTTAAATACGCTGGTCTACATTGTCACCAATGACCCTGTCTCAGATACTCTCTAATCCAACTTCTACGTTCGCTGTCATAATATTTACAAAATAAAATCAGATGGAATGTAGATTGCTTTGACAGACCATCACAAGTACAGGGTGCCAAATCCCTTGACCAATCATTTCTTGACGGAAATGTTACCATCCGAAAGAATAGGTCAAATCTGAACCGCGTTAAAAGAAAACGGTCAAAACCCACACTGCAAATAGATAGATATGGTTAAATCGACTGGCATAGCAGGGTCATTTGATGCTGTAAGACTGTGCGTTTTGGAAGTTCACTTGCACTTCTTAACATTCCAAAGTGGCTCATGCATAATAGTTTCAAGTCTTTCCTTGATATCACAGTCATGTTTTCAGGGTTACTGTATAGTTCTGATCTTTGCAAATCTGAGAAGATATTTTTAACATACGTTAACCACGGGATACATTTTACATTATCAAGGGCCATTGCATCCTTTATAATATCCCGATTTAACTCCAATGATTCCCCTGTCCATACCTTATGCCAGAGTAACATTGGCTGGAGTTTTATAAGGTCAGAAATATACTCTAGACCTAGTTTCTCATGGCAGCTAAATGTCGCTACACCATGTGGCAGCGCCAGTAGATATCTTAAAAAGTGGTTCTCGACTAACTGAATGGTCGGAGCATTCTGAATTCCCCAGATACCAGCCCCATATAGGGCGATACTTCTACATTTTGCCTTATATATTTTCAAAAGGATTTCCGGGGGTCTTTTGCCCAGCTGTTTCGAGAAATTCATGAGTACCGCTATAGAGCATTTGAATAGCAAAGTCCTGGACATTATTGCAGCCCCCCACTGCCCTGAACCATCAAGCAATACCCCTAAATAAGGAAACATTTTTGTGCATTCAATTGTAAGGCCGTCCACCCTTAATTCCTTTACTTCGGTCCGCCCCTTTCCACACACCATCATGAACGATTTTTTGGCATTAATTTTTAGCCCTCTTGACGCCATAAACTGATTGTATTTATCTAAAGCCCTCTTGGCACCTATCTTTGTGCGGGCCATGAGCACTGCGTCATCCGCATAGAGGAGTGATACAACCTGTTTCTTACCGAATCTCGGGCAATCAATGTTGCTTGCCTCCAATTCCTTTTCCAGGGCATTCGTATAAATCGAAAATAGGAATGGGGCCAGCACACATCCCTGTCTGACACCCTTCTCTATGGGAAAGGGCCCAGTGCATTCTCCCTTAGTCCCGTGCCTTACCCTAGCTGTTGCCCCAGAGTACAGCTGGCGAAGGAATGAGACTATGGCTGGTTCCACTCCTATTTCTTCAAGGGTCTGCCATAACTTCGCATGATCCACACAGTCAAAAGCGGCTGTGAGATCAACGAAGATGGCATATAAGCGTTCTTTCTTTGCCCGAGTGTATTTTCCCTGAATTATTACGAAATTGAGGACCTGCTCCACAGTACCCATTGCCTCTCTAAAGCCATATTGCACAGGACTCAAAATATTATTGTTAGTTGTCCAGGTATGTAGTTTGTTTAAGACCACCCTTCCTGCTAGCTTCATGAGGGAGTCCAATAAAGATATTGGCCTATAATTAGATGGGCTCTCTCTATCCCCCTTTTTGTGTATCGGTATTATTACCGATTCAGACCAAGTTCAAAACTTCATCGAGGTCAATTTCTAGGCCTATTAGTGAGTGGGCCAAGTTTAGTTCATCCTTATCCATAATAGGGCACAGACTTTCCCCATCCCTTTTATAGACATTAGAGAAAAAGTCAATCCATGTCTGTTCATCAATGGCCACCTCAATTGTTGCCATGTCCTTCTTGGTAAAGTAGGGCGCTTTGACTGCCTGCCAGAACAACTTTGGGTTTCTACTTTCAGAGGCTTGGAGTAGGTTTTGCCATGCTTGTTCCTTTAAATCCCTTCTCCGTTGTAACCTTGCTTGATTGTATGCCCTTCTACAAGTTCTTATTAATTCAGCATTTCTGGGTACAGCGCTAAGCGTGGCTTTTAATTTAGTGTATGCTTTAGTGCATTGGGTATCAAACCACCCTATAGCTTTTAGGCGCCTTTTAACAGTTCTTCTAAGGATATCCTGGATTATCGCTGTGATGCTTCCAAAGGCATCCAGTATCTCTTTATCTGAAGCCTTTTCATCTAGACAAATCTGGATATATGGCAGTGCTTTGGTAACAATCCCCTTATTTGTTTCCCCAGAATCTAACGCACTCCATTTTAGACTAAAGCCATTTTGTCGAGCCAATGTTATATTCTGTACCCACGCCAGAGCCTATACTGTAGAGGATTTAGAGGAAGCAGGTAGGGATAAATGAATGCTAATAGGCAGATGGTCACTGAGGCCATTTGAGTGTATCTCAAACTTCTCCACCCAGTTATGGTACTTATTGGGTACTAATATAAAGTCAATGACTGATTCTAGGCCCTTTGATATAAAGGTTGGGCTGAATTCCACCAGTGGGGAGCTCATCATATTTGCAAACTCCAGGTCAAGGGTAGCCATAATGTCATTTAATTTATCCCCTTTCCCTGAATGTCTAAAATGGTTCGCACTGTAGCTTCCTACCCACTCATCTTCTCTAGAGGTACATACATTCGAGTTACAGATGCTAATATTAAAATCCCCTCCCCATACAACAATTGTATCATTATCATTTGCAAGGTACAGGTGATTTAAGTCATCAATCAGATTATTCAACACTTCTTCAAACCCTGCTTTTATGTTATTATAAAAGTTCACCACCAGCAAGACTAATCCCGATGTAAAATGGATAGAGACCATTTGGTAATAGGGGGAACTCTTCAGCATTTTTATCCTCCGCACACTTAACAAGTTGGATACATAAACACATATTCCCCCCTTGTGCCTACCATAAGTGGAATGTACGGCCGGGGTATGAAATGTTTTATAACCATCCAGATGTTTTCCCCTATGAGCCATGTTTCCTGGAAACACAGGACATCAAATTTGTATATAAAGTCCCTCCAAACTGTATTGGTAACCTTATTCTCCAGTCCACAAATGTTCCAAAAAACAACCCTTACCAAATTTCGTTGTGCCAGTGTCTTTGGTTGTGGGAGATTAACATTGCCTTTGATAATTGGTACAGCTACCTTTTCCGTATTTGCCACAGCATGCACTAGTTTCCCATTATCTTTATCGACACATGCATTCAGGAGTCCTTCAGTTCTCTTCACGACTTTGTGATCTATTCTCTTAGTGCTAGGTAAACCACTAACTGCGTTAATATGATAACAGATTGAATTAGCATATAAAAAACCTTTGAAATTCACTGAAAAAAACATAGGTTTCAGGCCTTATATAGTTAGGAATTAGCATTTTAAAAAAACATTGAAATTGCTCCTATATAGTTAGTTGTACTAACTATATTTCGCGCACCCGCAATCCACTGCTGATGATGTCACATATTACATTATTCATGACATGGTCAGTGACATCACTGATGACATCTCAAATGACATCAATGATGACATCACTGATGACATCATCCACGTGACAATCACATACACCTTTTCATACACTAGTAAAATCTTTCATCACTGTTTGTAAAATACAGAGTATCATATTTGAATCCATTGACACAGGAATAGAAGTATTTAAAAACCCACTCATTGATTCCTAGATGTATACACACATCTAATCACTTACCTGTAGATTCACTCATACATGCTGTCAATGAACAATAGAACACTATCAAAAATACTTATACACCTATACCGACATTACACACCAGCACACAACCTATTCACATATGAAGTTATCCTACTCACTTATGCAAACAATGGATCATACTTACATACTCACTTAGCTACACACTTATACAAACAACACTTCATCTATTCATTTAGATAGTAAGTCATATTTAATATATTATAAAATCATTATTACAAGTATACAGTTATCCATACAGTCACTCACACAATCATTGAGTCTTATGTATACTTATTTATATACAACAACAGACACATACACTGCCTTTTATTTTTCTAGTTTTTTGGACATGTACCATTGAGAAATATATTTGCTCATCACCACACCCATAAAGATATTCACTCACCCGAACAACTGTTAGAACATGTAGTTTTAACTTCATATATCTACTGAATCAACTATTCACACATCTTTGGGCAGTCACACACCCTCTACCGAATCACACACACATTCACTCTCCCATACAAATACTCAGTTAACTAATCAATAACTAACATAGACTTTCACATAGCTAGTAACCAACTGGAGAACCAGTTTACACAACAACTGACAAAGTGATACAGATATTCACACAGTTTAGTCACTATCCACTATATTTATTGAGACACTATAAATTGTTAAAGTCCTCCATCCAAATATTTATTTTTATATATCCACTCATACTTCAATGCAAATTGCTATATATATAAAGCATATTTAAATATCGAAGCAAACCACATTCACTGGATGATGTCATCAGTGATGTCATCATTGATGTCATTTTAGATGTCATCAGTGATATCACTGACCATGTCATGAATGATGTAATATGTGACATCATCAGCAGTGGATTGCGGGTGCGCGAAATATAGTTAGTACAACTAACTATATAGGAGCAATTTCAATGGTTTTTTTAAATGCTAATTCCTAACTATATAAGGCCTAAAACCTATGTTTTTTTTGTGAATATATATATATATACACACACACACACACATATATATATGTATGTATGTATATTTATATATTACTCCCAAAAACCCCACTCTAATTCAAGAATGGGCTCTGACACAGCCCAGGTGCACAGCCTGTGAAATGTATTGTTCCACCGAGGATGTAAGAACAGCGATATCTGTATGCAGTTCATGAAACGCTTAGGTAGACGCGTTTTGGCTAATTGCTTCCCTCAGAGCCGGTTTCACTTAGCGGGTTCATCACTTGGGGGTCCTTTAATTGTATAGATGTTGGCTCTCATTGGAGCATGTCTATGACACACCAGTCTTTTAAAGTTACAGTGCCCCTTCTTTGTGCAACACAGTACGTCTCACAGTCAGCTGCCAAAAGACTTGAGCACATAATAATGCCCAAACTTACGCTTGCTTGCACGGTCATCTCTACGGTAGAGTCTGTAATTCAGATGGCCAAAATCTCACTGGTAAGGCCCCTTCACGCAAAATATATATTAATATATATATATCTATATATATATTCACTGAAAAAACCATAGGTTATAGACCATATATAGTTAGGAATTAGCATTTAAAAAACCTTATTTTACTCACACAAAACCATTGAAATTCCATTTATAGTTAGTTGCACTAACTATATATCGCGCACCCGCAATCCACTGCTGATGATGTCACATATTACATCATTCATGACATGGTCAGTGACATCACTGATGACATCACTGATGACATCTCAAATGACATCACTGATGACATCTCAAATGACATCACTGATAACATCTCAAATGACATCACTGATGACATCTCAAATGACATCACTGATGACATCTCATTTGACATCAATGACCACATCACTGATGATATCATTCATGTGACAATACAATGCATCTCCTCACACTTTAATATAATCTCTGTTACACCCAGTGTTAAATACAGAGTATAATTTTTGAAACCATTGACACACCAATACTAGTTACTACATACGCACTCAGTGATTCCTATGTTTACACACACATTCACTCATTTACCCATACAATCATTCATACATACAATCACTCATCTGTACAACACTATCATATGCACTCATACACCTATACAGACTCTCACACTCTGTCACTCATCCATGGAGTTACTCACACACCTAGTCAGTCCTGTAAATAATCAATCACACTTCCATTTTCTAATCTATACAGTTAAACATAGAGCACCTTACATTTTGAAACATATACTAACACATACTTACTCTCTTATACAATCATTGATACAAGTACACATTGATCTGCACAGAGTCACACACCTCCCAGCCAGCCACACACACTCAGTCTCCCATACAAATACTTGGGCAATCAATCAATAACCCATATAGTTACTCATATAGCTACTGACCAACACATGCAGCAGTTTACAGAACAACAGACATAATGATGCACAAATTAAGACAGTTTAGTCACTAACCCATGCACTCAGTGAGACACATTTAATCACTCACTCATACAGTCAGTCACGCACCTACTAAATCCTTCATCCAGACACTTCTACATCTACTCATTCTTCAATATGTAAAACATATTTAAACTTTACAGAAACACACAGTCACTGGATGATGTCATCAGTGATGTCATTTGAGATGTCATCAGTGATGTCATCAGTGATGTCACTGACCATGTCATGAATGATGTAATATGTGACATCATCAGCAGTGGATTGCGGGTGCGCGATATATAGTTAGTGCAACTAACTATATATGGAATTTCAATGGTTTTGTGTGAGTAAAATAAGGTTTTTTAAATGCTAATTCCTAACTATATATGGTCTATAACCTATGGTTTTTTCAGTGAATTTTCAAGGTTTTGTAAATGCTAATTCCTAACTATATATGGTCTATAACCTATGGTTTTTTCAGTGAATTTCAATGGTTTTTTAATAGCAAATATCATAAGCTGTCGAATGTCAAGTACGTGGTAAGTGAAAACATTTTCGTGTTTATGCACACTGATCTGCTTTGAATGGTGCCCCCCCCCCTCATTTCTATTAGGAGTACTCTCTCTTTGCACATAGTGAAGGGTAGTTAACGCAGGCCTTTGCCCCCGTTGTAATACGTCGTGCCTGCTTCTCTCTCCATTTGATTGATTGTTATCCAAGTATTTACTGTTTTAGAATTGGTTCTCTTTGGTTCATTCTCTATTTACAAACAAACACAGAGTCGCAATACTCTGTTTAGTCTTCGCAGATAACGAAAAATCGTGTAAAAAAAAGAAAAGGAATCGAGCAAAATCAGTAGGCCACTAATGGGATCTCTTTTTGACCTCGCTAAAATAGAAACATTAGGAACAACCCCTCATGACAAATACAAAACTAGTGAGATGAACTGAACTCCACACAATGATGGCTGCAAAACAGCTCGGCTCCGCCACCCACCCCGCCCAAAATAACGATAAAGAACGGCTGCCATGATTGGTTGCGGAATGACCACGACGGAGCTACGAAATGGTGCTGCTCTCATGCTAACCCCAGCTTCAGTCTCAAACATCCAGAAACACTGTAGACTACCAATTCGATCAGTTCCGGTAGCGCCCCAATGTAACCCGGTAGAGAAGAACTAGCCCTCCCCTCTTTGACTGATGGTTCTTGTTGCCTGTCCCTTCTGTTGCCATTTAACAGAACTATTTAGCCTGCTGAAAGGGGTTGTGTTCCGACCGCTGGTTGGTGGAGACATTTTGACTATATTCTGTACCTGCGTTGTCGCATAATGCGTCATATGACGCGCCGCGTTAGCGCATCCGGAAGTCATCCGGGGCGCGCAGCGCGTAACGTAAGCATAACAAGTCATGTGACTTGTTAATAAAACTTTTCATTGGTTCATTTTACTTTTCTTATTGTAATGATGAAAGGCTTGGTCATATGACCTAAAAATTACGCTTTTCATTACTTCCGAACATTATTTTTTCTTAAATATATGTTATAATGTTCCAGGCTAATGTACTTTCCCGGAAATTTTACAACTGTCCTGCAAGTAAAATATATTATTTTTTCGAGAAAAAGAGCGTTTCTTCGTCCCATGACGGAGCCGTTGAGCAAAAGAGGGTCGACCTGCTGTCTTAGTCGCCGATACGCCTGAATATGAGATTCTTATCGATCACTTTATGTTGCAGGAATAGAAAACACAACAGCCCTTGACCATTTATCTTTACTGCGTTCCTTCGTATTATACCTTTTACCCTTCATGTAATTGGTCTGCTTTATTTCACTTGCCTTTTAATGATTCTAAAACAGTCACTATTATTAAAAACTTTACCAATGTATATACTACTACCATGTTTTCTTTTAAAAACCTTTATTGTGAAAATGTCATTATACAAATACGAGCCTATAACCACGTGGGCCTGCCACAGAGCAAACTGTAATCGTATATGATGAATAGACATTTACACTGTAGAGGAACGTAACGGGCGGGCCATTAGGTTGCAAGAACTAAGGTTTCTAACAGTTACGGAATCGGTGGACGTACATTTTATAATTAAAATACGACAGGGCCAGTTACAATAAAATTATCTAGATATACATTTGCGGGCAAGTACCATGGGTGACGTTAATTCGAACTTTCAACAGTACAGTAATCAATAACACATCAGAACTTAATATCAATAGGGATGTCGAAATAGTCAATCAATTCTCGTCCCCGCCCGCCATGTACTTCAAAACTGCATACGTATCTCGTGATTTCAAGGTTCTGCAACCAGTACACAACAAGGAGTTACGAGTCCCATTTATTCCGGCGCCATTTTGGGCGAGGACGGGCAGGTCCAGGATATAGTCAAAATGTCTCTACCAACCATCGACTATGATGATGTTCATATGCTGTATTTATTAGAGTAACACTCATCTGTCCACATGAAATTAATTTGCCACAATCTAAACATGTCATTTTAATCTTTCCAAAGTTCTTCTAAATATTTGGGACCGTTTCCCTTGCCTCTGAAGCTCTCAGTGCCACTTCTTTGATGAATGTACTAGCAGGTCAGGGGTTCTCCTCCAAATCTCTCTTTTATGCAGCACTATAATTAATTGGTGCCACCTCTCCATATGACGATGCATGGTATAGTTACCACAACTATATTTTTTTTCGGTTCCTCTGGAGAGTTCATCGTGGCAGATGAAGCGTGTAACGTACCGGGCATTTACCTTTTTTTGCATGTACAGGAAAGGAAAAAAAAATCGAGCGTCCGAGTTCTAAGGTGTCCCAGGGCCATTTTAGTGGACCAGGCCCAAATCCAAAGAACAGGCCGCCATTTTGAGAGTCCTCTTGCAGCCGCCTGTCGCTGTAGCATCAAGAGCAGCCGAAACTCAGCTGAATGGCAACTGAAACGGTAAAGGGGCGCCCCACTACAGCAGACGAGCCTCCACCTAGGAAGGCCCATTCACGCCGGCTCCCCCCCCCTTCGGGCACCCCACGCCGTTATTCGGAGCAGTATTGTAGGATGGCCACACCAGTGCGGCAACTTGCTAGACATCACCTCGGTGGTAACCGAATCTCAACGCCTTGTGGTGTCTTCTATTCAAAAAACATTGTTATGCTGCCTTCGACCTATTCGCCGCAAGTGCGCACACAACTCAACTGCATAGCTTGCTAGACACCACCTCGGTGCCATCCGGATCTTGGAATGTCAGCACCTTTTGGTGTCTTCTCTTCAGAAAATATTGTTGCGCTGCCTTTGGCCCCATTCGCACATCAGTCCGCTACTGACGCCATCTCACAGGCTAATGGGGCGCCCCACGCCGACTTTCAGCATTGTAGAATGACCACACCAGTACAGCAACTTGCTAGACATCACCTCGGTGCCATCCGGATCTCGGCGCCCCACTGCAGATGAAGTGCCTCTCAACTATGAAACCACCACGGTGACATCCGGATCTTGGCGCGTTGTGCTGCCTTCGGCCTATTCGCACATCGGTCCGCTACTGACGCCATCTCACAGGCTAATGGGGCGACCCACGCCGAGTTTCAGCATTGTAGGATGACCACACCAGTACAGCAACTTGCTAGACATCACCTCGGTGCCATCCGAATCTTGGCATCTCAACGCCTAGTGGTATCTTCCATACAAAAAATATTGTTACGCTGCCTTTGGCCCCATTCGCACATCAGTCCGCAACTTAGACATCACCTCGGTGCCATCCGGATCTTGGCATCTCAGCGCCTTGTGGTGTCAGTCAGAAAATATTGTTGCGCTGCCTTTGGCCCCATTCGCACATCGGTCCGCTACTAACGCCATCTCACAGGCCAACGGGGCGCCCCACGCCGACTTTCAACATTGTAGGATGGCCACAGAAGTGCGACAACTTACTAGACACCACCTCGGTGCCATCCGGATCTTGGCGCGTTGTGCTGCCTTCGGCCTATTCGCACATCGGTCCGCTACTGACGCCATCTCACAGGCCAACGGGGCGCCCCACGCCGACTTTCAGCATTGTTGGATGGCCACACCAGTGCGGCAACTTACTAGACACCACCTCGGTGCCATCCGGATCTTGGCGCGTTGTGCTGCCTTCGGCCTATTCGCACATCGGTCCGCTACTGACGCCATCTCACAGGCCAACGGGGCGCTCCACGCCGACTTTCAGCATTGTTGGATGGCCACACCAGTGCGGCAACTTACTAGACACCACCTCGGTGCCATCCGGATCTTGGCGCGTTGTGCTGCCTTCGGCCTATTCGCACATCGGTCCGCTACTGACGCAAACTCACAGGCCAATGGGGCGCCCCACGCCGACTTTCAGCATTGTAGGATGGCCACACCAGTGCTGCAACTTGCTGGACACCACCTCGGTGCCATCCGGATCTTGGCGCGTTGTATTGCCTTCGGCCTATTCGCACATCGGTCCGCTACTGACGCCGCCTCACGTGCCAACGTATTTTCTACGCATTTTATACCCTATGCCGCATAACAGGTCATGTGACTTGTTTATAAAACTTTTCATTGGTTCATTTTACTTTTGGTTTCCTAATGATGGAAGGCTTGATCATATGACCTAAAAACAACACTTTTCATTGGATGAAAACTTTTTTTTTTCTCCCAAACGATGAAAGCCCCACCTTGTTTCTGGATGTTTCAGACTAAACTGGCGTCAGCATGAGAGCACCACCATCTCGTAGCTCCGTCGTGGTCATTCCGCGAGCAATCATGGCAGCCGCTCCCCACCAGAAGCCTGCAGGAGTCGGGGCCCCCAAAACTTTTGATGAATTCTCAAGGCGGAGGGGACGCTTTCGAGAATGGGGTCCAAGACCTAGCAGACAAGCGTCCGATTTCCAAGGTGTCCCAGGGCCATTTCAGTGGACCAGGCCCAAAAAGGAAAGAGCCTGCCGCCATTTTGAGAGTCCTGTGACAGCCGCCTATCGCTGCACCGCAAGAGTGGGCGCAACTCAGCTGAATTGCGGCTTTTGACACAGTGGACCAAAAACAGATGGAATGGCAACTGAAACGGTAAAGGGGCGCCCCACTACAGCAGACGAGGCTCCACCTGGGGAGGCCCGTTCACGCCGCCTCCCCCCCCCCCCGGGGCGCCCCACGCCGTTATTCGGAGCAGCATTGTAGGATACCAAAACCAGTGCGACAACTTACTGGACATCACCTTGGTGCCATCGTTCTGCTGCCTTGGAACTATTCGCACAACAGTTTGCTACTGATGACTTACCCCCCGCGACGCCCCACGCCGTTATTTGCTGGGTGGCAACTTACTAGACATCACTTTCGTGTCATCTAGATTTCGGCGCGTTCTGCTGCCTTGGAACTATTCGCACAACAGTTTGCTACTGATGACCCACCCCCCGCGACGCCCCACGCCGGAAATCTGGACGTTGTGCTGCGTTGGGACTATTCGCACAGCCGACCGCTACTTCGTTGTTTTTCCCTAAAAATTTTTATATGTTATTACTATTTTTGTTTTCTTGTATATATTTATAAATTATTAAAGTTTTATAATCTTACTACTTTGTCGGAGTGCTATATATTTTTAATGTGACACATAATTGTAAAAACTTTGATGTACAAAGAGTCATCCCTGGAATCTTCCGCTTCACGCTCGGTCCCCTCCCCCAATCACAATACAGGATGGTTTTCAGATAATAGCAACGCTTCTGCTGTGACGGATCTCATCAAGTGTGGGCCTTGATCTACTATAACTCCTTTGAAGAGGGGTGATTCTTTACAGCTGTGGCCATAAACTACATCTGCAGGGCTAGCTGATAGCCTAGGACCGGCCTGGACAATCGGACACAGAGGAAAAGAAGTGTCAGAGGGTGCGGTAGTGAATAGGGCGAAAGGGAGGTGTCGGGCGGGCACAGGGTGTGATTCTCAGGGAAGAGCAGCGCAGATGGGGGGAGGTTTATTACCCATGCATAAGACAGAGAGCGGGGGTGACCACTGCCTGGGTGAGATGCTTGCGAGGGTGGGGAGCCATGCTAAGGATCGACAGCGTGCACAGAGTGGGTCTGGTCAAGGCATCTAAAATGGCTGCCGTGCACGACAAAACTGTGGCATTTGAAAAAAGACAAGATGGCGCAGACAATGTTTTTCAACACTTCCTGATTTCCTTCGAATCGAACGTTAACAGACGTTGGGGGATATTACCAAAGTTAAGCGATATTTATCCCTAACGATGCATTGCAAAGATTTTTTTACCGTCAGAAATTATCGCAGATAAACCTTGCTATTATCAAGGTTTATCGCAAATACGATAAAAAACGACCGCAATGCATTAATATCGCTGAAAACTCAGCGATATTCATGCATTACCGAGCTAATGCTCTTAGCCATGTTATCCACCTCCCATTGGATAACATGGCTAAGAACTACTCAGGGCAGCTGTTACTTTTTGGAGATATTCGCGCTTATCTCGAATATTTCCAAAAGTTGATAATAGGAGATAGCGATGTTAGCGACTGTTTCCAGTCGCTAACATCTTGGCATGCCCACTTTGCATGTCATTAGTGATAAATATCACTCACATGCAAAGTGGGGCCCAAGATGGTCGCTATCTCCTACTAGCCGTCGCTAACTGGTGTTAGCAACAGCTAGGTAATACAGATATAATTTTATCTCCGCGAAGCGGAGCGCTGTTACAGATATATATCTTGTTTTTGAACGTTAATTTCTCAAAATGCACTGAAGCACATATATTGAGACCTAGCAAAGGCACATCGGGCTACCAGTCCCTAATATTTTACCAAGTTTCATGCAAATCCATTCAGCCGTTCGATTATTATTATTATTTTTTTTTTTTGCCCCGCGGGGCCCTTTTAAAACCTCCACATCAAACCTAGGGGGTCAGCGAGGATCTACTATGCCCCCTTATGGTCATTTGCCCCTTCGCTTTGGCCTCCTCTTGTCTCTCGATCCTACCGAGAGACAACATGGCGGCCGCTACGTACTGTTTGGAATGTTTACAGACACCAGAGAGCCAATCAGCTTCGCTTCGCAAAGCTCCGTAACGCGAAAAGTACGCGAAGCGGTGCGCTGTTACAGATATATATCTTTTTTTGAACGTTAATTTCTCAAAATCCACTGAAGCACATATATTGAGACCTAGCAAAGGCACATCGGGCTACCAGTCCCTACAATTTTGCCAAGTTTCGTGCAAATCCATTCAGCCGTTCGATTATTATTATTATTTTTTTTTTTTGCCCCGCGGGGCCCTTTTAAAACCTCCACATCAAACCTAGGGGGTCAGCGAGGATCTACTATTCCCCCTTATGGTCATTTGCCCCTTCGCTTTGGCCTCCTCTTGTCTCTCGATCCTACCGAGAGACAAGATGGCGGCCGCTACGGACTGTTTGGAATGTTGACAGACGCCGGAGAACCAATCAGCTTCGCTTCACAAAGCTCCGTTGCGCAAAAAGTACGCGTCCTGGAGCGCTGCCTGGTCCGCTGTTACAGATATATATCTTTTTTTAAACGTTAATTCCTCAAAATCCACTGTAGCACATATATTGAGACCTACAAAAGGCACATCGGGCTACCAGTCCCTACAATTTTGCCAAGTTTCGTGCAAATCCATTCAGCCGTTCGGGCTAAAAGTGAGGCCAACCGCCCTATGGAAAACTCAATGTTAAAAACACGTTTTGGGACCCCCCTTTTTTCTCGACCCCCCCTGGACGAACCCCCCCCCAATTTTCAGGGGCTGCTCAGAAACAAAATGTGCCATTTTCCAGAAAATTTCAGCCAATTCCGTCCACAAACGCCAAAGTTATTAGACATAGAATTTTCAAAAAACCCATAGAGAAAAAATCCTAACTATATATACCTACTGGCGACCGCCAGTAGGTAATATATATAGATATAGATATATAGATATAGATATATTATTCATTGCTAGCTTCATCAAAGCCATGGGAGGTGGAGGGTGTTTAAGTGACCACTTGTTAAAAAAAAACATTGAGAGTTCGGGAAAGATCATTGATGAATTAGGCCCTTATGCAAGATTCAGTACCCTTCTTAAATAGCATTTCATCACCTGTTCCTTTTCTATATCTTCTCTGTGAATATCTTGCAGGTGAATCGGAGAGTTGTGCTCCTCTCTCCTCCTGCCTTCCATTATTCTCCTTTCCTGGAGCTATTGCAGTTCCACAGAGAGTGCAATCCATATGCATCACTCATCTTTCATGTCGCGTTATTTCAGTGAACTGCTGCTTTTCCCCCGTGTGCTCCTATCAGTGCCCTCCTGGTAGATATTGTAAATCTATGCTGGCTGGCTCCCACTGAACGCTGGGTCCTGGGGCCACACAATGCGTGTGCAGTCCCCACTGGATGAGCCAGCGGCCAGCGGGGCAGCAAGTCGACGAAAACAGAGAAAACAAAATGGACAGTTGCGAAAACAACATTGAGCCGTTCATGGATCGCAGTGGTAGGAACGCTGCTTAGCATATTGATCAACAACTTGCCATGGGACCATACCTGCAATAAAAGCTTCAGCTTCTCGCTTTTTGATAGCGATCTACTAGAAATTCCTATTTGCTTTGATTTAAGATTATTTCGTTCTCGCAAGTCACACTTTTGCTACTTAGATCATTTTGAAGACAGGGGTCAGCTTTTGCTCAGATAGTGACTTAGGCGAAGCCAAATTTGGCAACCCTGCAGAATACCTAGTGGTTGTTATGGACCTAGCTGATGGAAGCCGTGAAAAAGAGACAATGTTGCTGGCTGGTGACACAGAGTTTTGGAAGGTGTGCTCCGTGTGACCCTCTCTGCTACTCTCTTCCTCATCTTCCTTTTTGGAGCTGGTGCATGTTGTCTCAGTAGGGGTCCATTTTTTTGTACTCAGGTCCAGCAGCAGCTCCTCCACTAAGTCAGAGGAGTGTCACCCCACTGCTCTGTGAGCAGCTCAAAAAGGAAAAATAAAATGATAATAATTCAATGCTATTATAATTTAATTTTTCCATCCTGGCTCAGCTGGTTTACATTTTAGTTGCGGGCAGGGACTGGTCTGTCACAGGAGCAGGGGGGGGAGTAATGGGCACTTTCTTAGGTGCGCATGATAGTTTGGGCAGCCGTCTTGGGCCTGCCAAACAGTCATGCGCACTTTGCATGTTCCTCACCAGGCTGTATTGCACATCCTGGGTGGAGAACATGCACAGGCGTCCAGTCCCTGTCTGAGTGCCAAACCATGGTGCTCAGACCAATCATGACGCTGCTGTCATGCTGGTGACAGCAGCATCATGATTGGCTAGGGGAGTTTGGGAGCTTGTGTGCCTCCTGCTTTTGGAGTCCACCGAAGAGGACTGAGAGGCAGCGAATGGCCTAAAGGTAAGTGATTTTTTAGGTCTCGCCTTTACCATTCCGAAGGAATGGGAAATGGCGAGAATTCAAGTGCTCGAACTGATTGTGAAACCACCGCTTTTTTTCATGGCGTTTTCTTCGAGTGCACGTGGCCACAGGCACGCGCTTTTGGCCCATACACTTTCATGGCCATCTGTTCCTCAATGTCCCTCCCACCCTTCGTTTGATCTTGCCGCGAGTTCAGGCTAATGGCCCTCCCCCAGCACAGAGCGCGCATCGTGGCCGCACAGCACATCAAAGGGCTTCTCCCAGCGTGTGCTGTGCGGCTTCTCCTCCCCTAATTATGTGGCCGGCCGTACTTGTGTTTCCCGGCCGCTTCCCGGCCACTCTTGTATTTAATTAGCAGCAGCAGCATTTCTCCTGCGCCAGGCCACATCAAAGGCTCTGTGCCACTTTCACCCACACAGCAACACTTACAGACACGCAACGCCACTCACACCCACGCAAGCCCACTATCATCCACGCAACACCACACTCACCCACGCAACGCCACTCACCCAAGCAACACCACTCACACACGCAACGCAACTCATCCACGCAACCCCACTCATCCACGCAACCCCACTCATCCACGCAACGCCACTCATCCACGCAACACCACTCATCCACGCAACGCCACTCACCCAAGCAACACCACTCACACACGCAACACAACTCACCCACGCAACACCACTCATCCACGCAACGCCACTCACACACCTAACGCCACTCACACACGCAACGCCACTCACACACGCAACGCCACTCACACACGCAACGCCACTCACACACGCAACGCCACTCACACACGCAACACAACTCACCCACGCAACGCCACTCATCCACGCAACGCCACTCATCCACGCAACGCCACTCATCCACGCAACGCCACTCACACACGCAACGCCACTCACACACGCAACGCCACTCATCCACGCAACGCCACTCACACACGCAATGCCACTCACACACCTAACGCCACTCACACACGCAACGCCACTCACACACGCAACGCCACTCACACACGCAATGCCACTCACACACGCAACGCCACTCACACACGCAACGCAACTCACCCACGCAACGCCAATCATCCACGCAACGCCACTCACACACGCAACGCCACTCACACACGCAACGCCACTCACACACGCAACGCCACTCACACACGCAACGCCACTCATCCACGCAACCCCACTCATCCACGCAACCCCACTCATCCACGCAACGCCACTCATCCACGCAGCACCACTCATCCACGCAACGCCACTCACCCAAGCAACACCACTCACACATGCAACACAACTCACCCACGCAACGCCACTCATCCACGCAACGCCACTCACACACCTAACGCCACTCACACACGCAACGCCACTCACACACGCAATGCCACTCACACACGCAACGCCACTCACACACGCAACGCCACTCACACACGCAACGCCACTCACACACGCAACACAACTCACCCACGCAACACAACTCACCCACGCAACGCCACTCATCCACGCAACGCCACTCACACACGCAACGCCACTCACACACGCAACGCCACTCACACACGCAACGACACTCACACACGCAACGCCACTCACACATGCAACGCCACTCACACATGCAACACCACTCACACATGCAACGCCACTCACACATGCAACGCCACTCACACATGCAACGCCACTCACACACGCAACGCCACTCACACACGCAACGCCACTCACACATGCAACGCCACTCACACACGCAACGCCACTCACACATGCAACACCACTCACACACGCAACGCCACTCACACACGCAACGCCACTCACACACGCAACGCCACTCACACACGCAACCCCACTCACCCACGCAACCCCACTCACCCACGCAACCCCACTCATCCACGCAACGCCACTCACACATTGTGGGTGCAGATTGTGGGTGCAGATTGTGGGTGCAGATTGTGGGTGCAGATTGTGGGTGCAGATTCAGAGTGCAGATTCAGAGTGCTGATTCAGAGTGCAGATTGTGGGTGCAGATTGTGGGTGCAGATTGTGGGTGCAGATTCAGAGTGCAGATTCAGAGTGCAGATTCAGAGTGCAGATTCAGAGTGCAGATTCAGAGTGCAGATTCAGGGTGCAGATTCAGGGTGCAGATTCAGGGTGCAGATTGTGGGTGCAGATTGTGGGTGCAGATTGTGGGTGCAGATTGTGGGTGCAGATTGTGGGTGCAGATTCAGAGTGCAGATTCAGAGTGCAGATTCAGAGTGCAGATTCAGAGTGCAGATTCAGGGTGCAGATGGGTGCAGATTGTGGGTGCAGATTGTGGGTGCAGATTGTGGGTGCAGATTCAGAGTGCAGATTCAGAGTGCAGATTCAGAGTGCAGATTCAGGGTGCAGATTGTGGGTGCAGATTGTGGGTGCAGATTCAGAGTGCAGATTCAGAGAAAACTCAGCAGCACCACCACCATTGCAATGCAATAGGTCTCGTTTTAACGCAAATTTAAGCTATAGGCCTTGTAAATGACAAATCCTTTTATTTATGTTCCAAAAACCAGAACGCAAAAATAAAGGGCATTATCATTTACAATGCTAATAGTTCAGACTCGCGTTATTGCGAGACCTATTGCATTTCCAATGCTTGTTTTTATTTGGCGCACCACCCCCGTTAAGTAGCAGCCGCCACTGCTCAGGTGATTTTCTTTCTATTTACTTCAGAGCACTGACGGTATCTATAGATATAAATTCACCGCCCCCTTTCTTCCACCAAAACTCCCCTCTTCAACCAAATTGGATCTTAGAGGCCAATGAAGGGGAGCAGAGTAGAAAGGGAGAAGGAAGTGGAAGGGGGAGAAAGGGAAACAGGAATACTGAGGGAAGTGAACAAAAATGTATTTGGACCATATACAGAGAAGAGAATGAGCAGCAGGTGGCCTGAAAAAATAAGATTAAAAGCAGGGGCAGATTTACTAACATTTGATGTAATGCAGCACAACAACCAAAGTTGGCTCAAAGGGAGAGAGAAAAACAGTGCCATATCTCTCTCTCCACCTGCAGTGGTGCACGTTTCGCTACCTCACACCACACACACACACCCTTAACCCATAGTCCCGCCCAAGTTATCTCCCCCTTTCATTCTCGCACTATTGTTTGCTGGAAACATGTTGACTTGGGTTAACATTTGTGCCATGTCTATTTACAGTACTTTTAAGTCTATGAGGAACTGGTGGTAACCACTTCATTAAAGATACACTGAATGTATACTACTGTTCGTCCACCACATGTATTTTACCTATTTATTTTGTCATACTTTTTTTGGTGTGGTTTATTTATCATGCGATGCCCATCACTCTTTTAACAATCACTTTGAAGATAATTGGTCAATAGTGAAACACAGTCCGACCAAGCTGTATCTAGGAAATCAGTTAATTAAAGCTCTTCACTGTGCATCAGATCAAAAAACAAAAGTAGGGCTTTGAACAAAATCAATGAGAAATAGAGAAAGAAATGTATAATGTTTTTTCCTACGTAATATGTTACACGTAGAATTTTTTGTATGAACAACAGTGTGTTAAAAAGTAACAGTCAAATGGTCTTCTGATCGTTATTGTACGATGGACAAAGTGGACAGTGTTACAACACGTCCAAACGCTGAAAGACACTTTGGCTCTATTTCATTAAGCTAATTGTGAGCCGAGAATTAATACAATCTACATGTTGATGGATGGTCATACAGTGGTCAATGCAACATGCCCAAAATATATGCTGCCAATGTTTGACCCTTTCGGAACAGTGGTCAAAAGGAAGCCTTTATTAAAACCAACCAAATGTAACTGGATAATAGGGAAGAGCTACTGGTATCAAGAACAATAGTGAAAACGCAGCTCTTGGGTCAGTTTACAAACATGTCACTGGATACATGCTAATTAGTGTTTTTCTTATTGGTTAGGTGGGTATGGGAATCATGACATCGTCCCTATCATCCACATTTCATTTTTTTTTTACTTGAAGACAGAGGAACAGTGACAATGCCCTGCTTTTGTGACATGATTATTGAAATATTTTTTTATGTTTATTGCCTGTTTCCTTGCCATGACCCAACCTCATAATGTAAGGACTGCGACAATGAGGAGTAAGCCTCAGTGAATGAAATACCCCAGTGAGTTTTCAGAACATTGCTGTCTCGACTCCCCACTTGATGAGGGAAGGAGGGATAAAGGATGTGGTCAAAGGGAATTCTCTGTCAGTGTTTGGCCCAGCTAAGGGATGGGTAGTAAACAAGAGTGAGACTCTGTCTTTGATACCACTCTTTGACAGGCAGGTGTGATTAATGGTTGCAGACTCCACCCCTCTCGTTGATAACATGGAAAATGTGGCGTCTCTTCCAGGCTTTCGCTTCACTATCCAGCTCTTGAGGCATTCTGTTGTCATCCCAAAATGAGAAAACATGTTTTCGGACCACCAGTGGCGTAGCAAGAATGGGGTGGGCGGTCTGCGCCAGGCAGCCTGAGTTTTGGGGGTAGCGGCCTTCCCTCCTAGCTACGGTCATCATGTGAATTGCCACCCTCTGGCTCTTACCTGCAGCCGGCGCGGGAATTGGCAGCACCCCGTGCTTTTACATGCCGCCATGGGAAGCAAACGCAGTTTTGCACACTTAGTTAATCTACGCCTCATCAACATGGTGCCTAAGCGAACAAAGACTCAGGCCACCTACCCTCTTTATCGTGAGAGAACCGCTCCTCAGTTTTCTGGTCCCCTGCATTATCATGGTGCACGTGGCCTTTTCTACCCTTTGATGGTGGACAAGGGGACAGACCTAGGGAAGTCACAAGGGCTCCACTCCTCCGTATATAACCACCAGATGGACTGCATGCACTGTTGCTGGTATGTCAGCCCCAGGGTGCCTATATTTTCTGTTCTAGCCTTACCAGCCAACCAGACAACTTGGCTCCTTAGACCACAATAAACATGTATTTCTGTCAATAAAACACAGGTGCTTCTGCTGAATGTTCCTTTTGCATGAATTTAAGGTTTGAATCTATGAAAAAAATCTTCTGTTCGCCTGGTGGGCATTCTCTTAAAAAGGTTTAGAACAGCACTTTACGGAGGTGTCAGCATTTACCATCCAATCTGATAATTATAATTAAACTGGAAAAAAGTAATTATACTTAATGGACACTATTGAAAACATTGTGCATGGGGCCATTTCCTCCAATGAGGAAAGGGTGAATTCCCAGAGTGAGGGCTCCCCCAGCGGGTTAGATGTGTTCCAGGAGTGGGTTTGCCCCATAGAGGGAAGTATGCATTTTAAAGATAAGTGCACTGTTTCAACCATTATGGCATGTACAATAGAAATACAATAAATACCAAACTCAGCCCTATACCGTGCTCACACCCATTTCCCAGAGCTCCATTGCTCTACCTTGCCTGGCTCCATTTAAATATCACGGCTTACATGCTCAGAAGGTGAATCATCAAGATAGATTCTATCTGGTGTGTGTATGGGACATATTTGACAGGGAGAGGCATTCCCCCGTGCATGGGGTTAATATGAGGGTCTTTCCTAAACAGGGTATGTAGATTCCTTTGACAGGGTGGGGAGTTTTCTCAGTGAGATAGCAGGATTGCCTTAGACAGTCCTGTCCATAGAGGAATGAGGGGGAGGTTGCCTCTCAGAGCAGAAGGTAAGGAGAGAATCATTCAGACAGTCCAAAGAGGAGGGGATTCCTCCGACAGGAGCAGCAGAAATGGATCCGCTTCAGTAGGCAGTATTTACCAATTTTCTTCCGCCCACATGAGAAGGAACCTAATAATCCGTCACTCCAGCGCCTAATCTTTATACTTATCTTTACACATTGCAACCACTTCCAGCTGGCAAAATGAAGAGGAATCGAATCGCTGGATATGTTGTTGACGCAAGAGCTACATTAAAACACTGGAGGCAGAAAAGCAATTGGAATAACATGGCTGATTCCCAAGCAGGGTGTGTACTATCTCAAGAAGAACTTTACACACGAAAGGTTGGACCATGCACCAGCCAGGTGTGTTAGTAAACGCAACAGTGTTTGACGCGCCCACATACACATAAATAGAAGTCTGGGCACACAGACGAGAGGCATTGCATGTCTTGCTTCTGCTTGGCCGACCACTGTGCAGCAGACACCTTTGCCATTGCACTCACCTTGGTTTTATTTCCTTGCTCAGTGGGTCAGTGTTGCATCTTCTATAGAGGGCGTTTGGAGACTGATTCCTTGTGACTTCAAAGGAGACTAAATCAGAGGCATTGACAACTGAAATCCCTTCCTCCCATATTAAATTGACTTTTAAGCGCGAGACCACCCCCTAATTGTCCAAAAAGCCAAAGTCCAGTGGTATGCAGTAAATTAGGAAGCCAGACCTGTATGCCACCTCAGCGTGTCTGACCAATGGAAGCCTGCCATTTATTCATGGTATCCGTCCATGGTGCCTTCAGCGCGCACAGCCCCCAGCATGCTAAACGTGGAACTTTTGTTCTGATTTCAAGGATTTTGATAGCCCCAGTGGATAGACGCTGCCTATTGATTTTCCCCTTACAATGACTCTTGGATAACCCATTTTCTCATTTATATTTAATGACCGCTCATGAGATTCCGCAGCACTACTGCCCAACCTCCTTACATCAAAATCCTCCTTGACCCTGAAAATTGTAATTCTGCGATAGATCACAGCTGCTGAATATTACCTTTTACAAAGCTGGTTAAATAAAATATGTTCAAATCACCAGATCCCACAGGCTATGCCTGCAATCTTAATGAGGACTGGTCTGCCTTTCTGACTGCGCGCTGAAAGATCCATTAGACACTTGCGCCAGACATGTGGAGGGTGAGGATCTGGGCTCAGTTTCAACACCACCAGTCACTGTGGCATTTGTGGCTGCTGAAAGGTGAATATAGCACAATAAACAGCAAACTCTACTCACCTGGAGACAGACTGATGCTCCCTACCTATCAAGGCGAATTCCTTTTTTGATTTTTAATGACTCTTAAGAATTATGTGCTCTTTTATCTCCAGTTTATTGATGTTCCACTTATATTTGTGATGACACATGAATAACTCTTGAAGAAATGCAATTATCAGTTATTCCTTTGTACAGCATAATGCAATGTTAAGTAGAAGAATTACATATTTTTTGTAATCTATGTGAATACATACATCCATATTCTTAAAAAAAACAAACTTAAAGGGTGTTAAAGTAAATAGGGGTAATAGTGGCCACAGTGCAAACAGTGGCGTAGCAAGGGGAGGGCGGCGGGGGCGGTCTGCCCCGGGCAGCACGAGTTTGTGGGCAGCAGGCTTCTCGCACCCCCCTGCTCTTACCTGCGGCTGTTGGGCGGCAAACTCTGGAAACGCCAACCCCCCACTCTTCAATTCTGCCGCCGCGGGCCACAAAGTCAGGGACCGCCATGGGCGGCATAAAGCCTAGCTACGCCACTGAGCACAAACTCTGAAAGGACATGAAATTCTGTGTGAAAGTACTACCTTAGCCTTAGTTTTCACCCCAGCTGTACTCACTTAACCTCAACCCCCACTTAGCAATGCACTCTTTCCAGCCTCAAACATCTATTCGTACATACAGTAGGACTCTACACAATTTCACTCTATTATACAGAATTTCATGGATCTTTGATCTATACATCTCATGTAGCATCTGTGGTGAGCCTCATTTATTTAGCGTCTTGCCCACAACTGTGAACAGGCCACACCCGGTGTCCGGGTAGTTGCCTTGTAAGCCATCCTTTCTTCCTTTTCATCATTTTTGTGGTTGAAGGAGGATTGGGACAGGTGCCTGACTGCACAGGTGCCCTCTCCATAACAGAGAAGAGCATCGTAGTGAGTGTTGACCCATAGCCATCCGCTGCCATGACCGAGGCAGGGTGCGTCAATGCTAGACCAAGGGTAGAGATTTACATTTTTGTCCCACCTTGCCTAGCCTAATCATGACAGCGGTGAGTTTCCCAATGGTAGGGGGAAGTATATTTCTCCCCCCCACATTGGCCAATTGCAGAGATTGGGGGTTATATTTCCCACCACCCACCTTGCCCAAGGCCTTGAGGTGGTGGTCATCATTTTACTTTTTCTCCTTACCCAAGGGTGGGGTCTATATCTTTTCCTCCCTGCTTTCGGAAGGGGGTACGTTTCTGCCATTCACCTTAGCAAGCACAGGGTAGAGGACATTTCAGCACTTCAAACCCACCAACCCAATGGTGAGGTGATAGATACTTTACACATCCTATCTGTCTAAGGGTGGAGGTGGTGTGTTGCAATTCCCTACAAGGCGTATGAAGTGTATTTTTCTCCCTACTTTGTCGAAATGTGTGTGTATATTTTCCATCCTAATTTCACAAGTGATGGGAGGTGACTGTTTGCATTATTTTATCACCCTGCTTTGCCCAAACGGGTGGAGTAGATTTTCCTCGGTTCCCTTCCTTGCCTAAGGACAAGGGCACTGTGTAGCCCCCTACCTTGTTCAAGGTTGGGGGTACATTTCTGCTATATCTTCTTTCCCAATGGCCAGGGGGGCATATTTCCATTCCCCTGCAGGCTACGAGGACTGTGAGCGTGTCATTTTTTTTATTGTTCCAAATGTTCGGCAACATCAGGTAATTTAGGGAAACAATCAAGTGGCTGAATAGCTGTTTTGTCATGAAAATGCACATTTTAAGCCAAATTTCCTTCTTCTATCATAACAGCATAATTTCTTCTGTAAAAGGACATGGAGTACCAGGCCTTAATGCCCCACCACCTTGCCCAAGTGTTTTTTTTTTATTTTCCAATAAAATTCACAAACATAAATGTTTTAAAAATAAATTGAGTAGGGGAGGGAATATTTACTCCTCCACCCCCTGCCTTGGCTAAATGAAGGGTAGGGCCATGATTCTGTACCCCCACCCTGGCCAATGCCAGATGGTACTTCAACAATGCGAGGGGGGAGGTGTTTTAGGGGCATAACCCCCCTGCATTGGGGAAGGCAGGAGGTGTACTGAAAAAATCCCTACTATACGCACTTCGGCGGGGAGCTAACGGAAATGACAGCGACACTGCTGCGATCTGGCCCATGGCTTATAATTTTCCCCTGGCCATTCAGTGGGGTGAGGTTAAAGCCATACCCCTCTCAACACTCTAAAAAGGATGAAGAACTAATCAAGAAAAATATGTTTTGCATTATGTAATATGCATTTTATGTTTATGTCATGTGTTACACACAGACTGACTACATTCTAATGTATATGTAATTGTATTTACCATATTGAGAATGATATATTATTTTTTCTTTGTATGTGCATTTTTGAGAAAAGTAATTATGAATACACAGATGATACACAACTAATTTTTTCTGATTACTTTATTTAAATGTAAAGGGTTTTGAAAAGAAACCTGGTAAACAGTGCATGGTACCAGTGGGTTCTCCTGCTGTTTTCTTTTCTTCATGTTCATGGCTTCCATATTGACAGCGGAAACAGCACCATAGCACCACTGTGACATATTATCTAGGTTACTTGAGAAAAGTTTACAATAGGAGTGCACCTTTAACACATTCATCTTTATACCCCTCTCAAGTACATATGCAAGACTTGGCAGTCTATTAAATTAACTCCCAGGCCTTAACTCCAAAATAGCTGAACAAAATATTTACCAAACCAAAGGCCTGAGCACAGACCGCCAAAGTCATGGTGGAGGTGTGGCGGCGGTCATGGAACGCCGCACTATTGGTCCGACAGCCATATTAGGAGTGCAGTGGTCGGACCGCGAGGGGACCACCGGGGATCCGCGATCCCTGGCGTGCCAGTACTGAGACCCCAATATATTTGGCGGTGCCACTACGGCACTGCCAAGCATATTACAAGTTTCCTCCCTGCCTCACTTTTCACGGTGGTGAGTCGGCTGTGAAAAAGGGGACCCTACAGCGCCCCCTTGTGACTCTGGGCCTGGGATACATTCAGGGGGGCGTGCATGCACCTCCTGTTCCTGCACGGCATGGGCCTAACACTCCATGCCGAGCAGGAACGGCTTTTGACGTTTTCTATGTGGTGCCTTTTTGAAAGGGACTGCCGTGGGAACGCCAAAGGACTGCCCACCAGACTACAAAAATACTTGCAACCTGCCCGCGGCCAGGGGTGAGCTTTGGCGGGGCTGCGGTGTGGTTACTGAATGACAGAAAGGCCTCTGTGCCATAAAAGTTTGATCTGTTTATGTGCATGTGTAGGAAATATGTGTCTGCATTTTTGTCATCATTTTGGGCTTTATTTAGATCTGTGTGTGTGTGTGACTGTGTAAGTATGTCTACCTGTGTGTTTTGTGGGTGACGCCTCTCACGTGTTTGTGCAGTGATATGGATGCGCCGGCAAGTTTGGAAATGCATGTTGATGGTGTGCATGTCCGGGACTATGTACATATGTGTTTTTGCCGTCTATGAATATGGACGTGTGTTTGTGCATACATTTGGAGTACTGGTGTATGTATGTACACCCTGTGCCTGCTTGCGTTTCAATTCAAGTGTTACACATTTAACATGGACGCGACGCACCAACTTATGCCCAAAAAAGATTGGTGCACGTTCCTCTTTTTTACTGGAAGTCTGATCTCGAACCCTCAACTCTGGCTACAAAACTACAAAACCCCTAAGTAAAGGACGTGTTGCTCACGCAGAAAAAAAACACCAAAGCAAAGCTAGGTCCATCAAACAAAAAAAAAAACACATACACATCAAATACACATACAAGTTTCTAAAAGGTTTCAATAATTTTAAAATTGCAGATGATTGCTCTCTGGCTTCCAGGGCACTTTGATCTCTCGAAAAAAAACCCAGTGGCACGGTTTTAAAAGCATTGTTAGAGCATATGTAATAACACGGACACCGAGACACGCTCGGCGCGCGCTGTGTCTCGGGACACGCGATGGTTCTGTTCTTTTTAGCATATACTTAGCAAAAGCATCATTGAAATTCAGCATCCTGCCTCACGGCGCCATCCTGGCCGCGTCGGAGTACTCCGAGTGGGGTTCGTCGGAACTGCAGTCACACGATAATCGCAAATGTACGATATTTAGTTAATGTCTCTTTTGCTACAAGCAAATGCAATATTAATCTGGTTAAATTGTGCCACCCTCACTAAACAGCCTCATATTTCCTTGTCTCCGTGGTTTATCTGATGTTTTCTCCAAGGACTAGTGTAGAGGTTTATATATCTCTCTGGATGCAGGGGATGCCTCGAGGCAGGGCCGGTTTTGGCGCTGGTGATGCCCACTGCGACAATCTTTTTTGCCCCCCCATCCCCATGACCATCCTGGTTACTAATTGCTTCACTACCCCTCTCGTATTCACGTAATTTCTATTATAGCGCTTCTCATCCCAATGTATATAGTATTAGAGCGCTTTACATCAGGTACAGATACAGAGACAATGAGTCATACAAAATATAAAGCATAATAGTATAAAGCAATGTATATAAAAGGTTTCCTAAGCCAATGAGGGATTCAAGGGGTAGGAGTCACATATCACCCTCACGAGTAGGCGCTATATGTTAAGACTGCCCAAAGTCAAGATTTAAAATATTACAGTGGTTGGGGTTGTCTGCACTAAAAAAAAATATAATATGCGCTGTGCTTTGCAGCAGGCACTTTAACTCTCTCATGAGGAGTCACAACTGCAACTAGACAACACTCCGATTTCTCCAGCATGTACATGATTCATCCTCGTTACCTTGACATTTTTATTGCTGCCTGAGGAGTATTCCCTACTAGGAGTTCAGCAGCGGGACTGCAGTGGTATAAACAACAACTTGCCTGACCTGCAATACACCCGATACTGAAATTTCAACACTGGAAGGGCTTCCAAAACTTTCCAATTCCCTCATGAGTGTGTTCCCTATCACTACTCGGAGTGTTGTGGTGTATCAATTTTATAAAAAGTCATCACACCATCATAAAGCTTATCCCACCCACAAATAACCAAGAAAAAATGTGGTAAAGGAGAGAAAGCACCTCACGGACGTAACACCAAGGGGGTTGCTGGCTGGTACTCGCCAGCATACCTACTTATCATCATAGGTTACTTTCTCCCCATGCAGAAAAAGAAAAGTGTGTGTAGTCTCGTGAAAAATCTCAAACCCAGTGAAATAAGGAAAGACAGTAAAACCCAAGTGTAAATAAACTGTCAGTTCATAATGTCTTTGCACGTGCTCATTGGACCCCTGTGAGAATAAAGGTATAATTCTCACCATTAAAAACGGGTAAAGCTTACTGGCTCAACGTAACTTTATGCAGTGCTGTAAGCTTTCCCAGTTAAAAAATGGTTTCAATCAAACCATAATCAATTTTCTAAAGCCAACATGTTTCGTTGCTAAACCGTGATGCAACTTCTTCAGGGCTGTTGGGGTTCCAAATATAAACTTCACGTGAGATTCACATCAAACCTATGATGGTATGACAAAGAACGCAGACCGTGCCATATGTAAAAGCCATCTGGCTTCTAGGAGGACATAATATAGTCAATGATTGCTCTGAGAAATATAAAAAAATGTATAAACCCATCTTTACCAATTGGTTGCGAAGACTCCTCATACCTGCAACCGTCTTAAGATGGAACACGCGTCCTCCGATCACATGCCCCCGAGGTGACTGCCCAATGTCTAGTCCCCTACAATTGTGTATAACAAGACGTTACACCTCACATCAATTCCTCTCATTCTACAGTAACATTATAGCGTTTTCCTGTCAAGGTGTATTTAAAAACTCACTTCAATATTAGCAATGCTTCACAACATTGCTTACTTTTACATTTCAAAGTGCGGGCACCCGAAATTACAGTAAGCGCCCCAACCCATTAAGACACAGCCCTGTTAAAACTATGTCTGCGTATTACAGCCTCAGCACAACATTTGCATTTAACACCGGGCTGCCAAGTTATGTTCATAATATGCCGGGCTGAATGAAACTTGTAGTCACCGGCAGAAATGAACCGCCCATTCCGCGTTCCTAACACAGGAAACAAAATAGGTCCGCAAGCATACCTCAAGTCATTCCCGCGCACCGCCGACATCTGTGACGCTCCATATTAGAACTCACACAACTGCGCGGTACAGACATGAAACACACCCCGCATTAATACGTCTTACCTCTGCCACGTTCCACCGGCGTGTGTGATACTCCGTTTTGGTGCTCACACACCCACGCGGAATAAGTACGTGGCAAACCCCGCCCTTGCTCAACGTAGGCGCCCCGTGTAATCAGTGGACCAACCCTTCGTCAACGGCGGCCATCTTAAAGGGGAGACACTGACTATAAAGAATCAGTTTAGATGTAATTTTAAATTCTATTTATTTTGTAGTGGCACCGGTCACACCGCCCTAAAGCCGACACTGCCTCAAGGTATTTGGTGCCCCTAACCTTTTGGGCCCCCATGCAGCTGCATTAGTTTTCAATGGGCTCTTGAGGCAGGGGATTGCCACAAGCAAAGACTTTGCCTATCCATCCACCCATCCACCCATCCACCCACTCATCCATCTACCTGTCCATCCATCCAGCCGTCTGTCCATCCCTCCATCCATCCGTCCAATATTTCAAGAAACTCAGCAAATTCTTTGGGCCTGAGCAAGGGCCTGTTAAGCATGGAGTTTCCTGTTTATTTCCTCCTTCGACTTGGGTATAAAGCATGGCATAAGGCAAAGAAATTGTGAAGTGGAGGAAAGGTAAGCCTGGCTTTTTAATTACAGTCTCTACATTCACAACAGGGTGAACAGTGTCACACCCTGTGAAGTGAGTGCGCCATCTGGTGAGGGGAGCAAGGACAAACCATCACAGAGGGGAACAGTAAAGCAAGTGGTTCATAGAAATCAAATCTGTGTATTTTGATCTAAGATAAAGACCAGAAAATCAAAAGTTCAAAAGCAACATATCTAAAACCACATTTTCATTTTCGGGTAGGGACTTTTTTGTGGGGAATATTTTCCCCACTTTTATTTTTTTCGTGGCGGTTGTTTTTCACCATAACCCAATTTAGCCTGTTATTTCCTTAACTGGTGTCTTTGTCCGCAATAGGTATTCCACGGAACATCCCTGTTTTTAGGTATGGCGTTAGCCAAGTCCTTTTGATTTTACCCAAATTATGTATGTAATATGCTTACTTACAGAGGCTTTCAGCCAGTCCTCTTCATCCATTGGTCTGTTATGTCATTCACATTTTTCTAAAGCCTACTACAACATACAGTATGGGGCAGTGGGTCAGCCTACTTCAGCCATTAGCTTACGTCACTGTGAGTGAAGACACTCTGCTCTTCCAGTAGGAGCACATCCGCTCACCTAGTGGTTCTTTTCAGTGCCAGGGACTATTATGAAAATGTGTTTTCTGATGCCAAAAAACTATTTTGAATTTTTATTAATGGGGGTCAGGCAGCTTTCTCAACAAAAACAAGAACGCTTTACAAAGACCATTAGGAAACAATACAAGCATTGACATAGTGAAAAGCTTGGTAGCCAACAACAGACAAAACTGGCTTTGCCAAAACATGTCTTGTTTCTTGTTCTAGTCCTCCCTGTAGAGCTGCTACACTTGTTCTTCTTGACATCTTAAACATTTCTGCACAAAAACATATTTCAGGTTTCATCATTGGCTGGAATTAATTTGTCGCTCAGAATATTTTAAGAAATTAGATCATAGTGTTAGATATTTACAATTGAGCTCTTTTGAATTTCGTAGCCTTTTCCTATGACCCAGCGTTAGGAAAAATGCTGCCTTTGTAGAGCACCCCTGCCAGGGTAGATACCACCTGCAGTATGCCTTGTTGACACGAGGTGGCTGGTAGTAAAAAAGCACCAGCCAGAAGATGATGATGATGATGACGATGATGATGAAATAGACAACATTTGGCCCCTGTGTCCTAGAAGTGTTTATTTCCTGCTACCAGATAAAGCCTGCAAATGTCAGAAGAATTCTTGTAGGCAAATTAGAAAGTTGCTTAGTGCATATGCCTATCCTGAGTGAAGAGCAGAACAGCACGTTGATGGTACAGTAAGACGGCTCCCTACGCGCTAACACCTCAGGCTTCTATTAACTACTGCGAGATGTGACTTCAGGTGAAATGGGTCACAGAGGATGGCAAGAAAGCTAAACTCTTTGGGGCTCCAGCAAACATGAAATGGTTGGAAAGGCAACCACAATGCCTGTGGACGCCCAGAAGTCTTTTCTCCACTTATCTGAAATATTTAATAAGAATGCCCCTGAATGGATGATAAGTCCCATCTGTATGATATAGTGCAGTCAGCGGGGTGTCGATATATGGCTTAGAATATTGACTTATTGAACACTGCATGAAACAAGGCACTGCTAGAAGCTATATGGATATTTGATATGATAGGCGTGCTGTTCACTGGCATGTAAGCAGGCAAATAATAACGCTTTCCCCTTCCTTACTGCATGGTGAATAGATATAGTGTGGATCACCTGGGGAGAGACTCCATCATTCTGGATTAATCGAGAACATATTATTGAGATTTATTAACCGGCAGGAGCCCTGCTCACCCTGATCCCATAAGGATCATATTGGATTATATAGAAGTAGCACAGCTTTAAATCAGAGGGCTGTTTCCTGTGTGTGCACCAGGCAGAAGATGTAAAATAAAACTTTACCCTTGATAGGAAACCAATATAGTCTCTTCCAAGCACCTATGGTATCATTCTTTTCATAAGGTGCCTCTCCTTAACCAAATGCACTGAGGAAATCTGAGCCCTTTGCAATTGTGTAAAATGTTTTGTATACTGAATATAAAACATTACCATAGTCCAACCTAGTGCTGCAACTCACCGATCAGACAGAATTTAGGGAAAATCCTTCCGAGTCCTCTTTAATAGAAATAAGTTACAGCTACTTGGTTGTCAGTGGGATAATAGACCACTCTGGCCATTTTACTTTTATCAGCTTTTTCGGACTTTACCTGGAAATTCAAGATGAGATTTCTCTTATTGAAGATAATCTGATCCAAAATTTAGTAACACATTCTTCGACCTTTTTATTTGTAGTCCGCTCCAAAGGTCACCAAAGAGTGACTGCCCCTTAAATAGTTCTGGTTAAGGAGAAAACCCTATTTTGCATTGTAATGGTAAAGTTGGATATTTTCAGCAAATGCATGCGGGTGCAACTGTTAACCTGAGATCAGAGGGGAGGAAGATGGAGGGATATTTATAAATATTTTCGCTCAAAACGGAATGTTAAATGGATTTTGCAGTTCTTTGGTAAGATAAAATTGTTTTCTGTGTTGTAATTCAACTTGTACATTTCATGAACAGGTTCCAGTTCAACTTGACTTGAAACGTAAAACAGGGCCAGATTCACCACTTTGGAGTATCTATTAGTCTTGTCCTGAGTGTGCCACATCAGCTTTCAAGCTTAAGTTTGGATTTGAGATCCCTAGTGTCAATTTTCTTTGGGGTTGGGGGTGGGTGTAAAGGCTTTGCTCAACAATCTGACGACCATGCCAGCTGTTCTACCAGTATCTGGTACTCACACAGGCCCAACTAAAATATTGTTCACAGTGGGGTTCCCCGACCTCTTTTTTGTTTACATTTCTTTATTCACATTTTGTGGAATAAACAGGGGGTGGAACACATGCGATCATGATCCAAGTTCAAGGTGTGAATTACAATGTCGAGTCAGAAGCAGATCAAAGACCTAACATACATTACTACCAATCAACTATGCAGGAAAACGGTGGGCAGTAGTGTAGTAATCTGTGTTAAAGGAGTCCATGCGTGTAGTGAATCGATAAGGCTACATATATTATCGGCCTCAAAGTAACTTGAATGTGCATGTGGGTGGGGGAGTTAATTGGGATCGTAGATTCTCCAAAGGTATCGAATTATATGCCCAAGCAATTCAAAATCAGTTTGTGCCTGCTTCAAAAATTCTGGCGGCCAGCAACCCACACAGTTGAAGAAACCATGCATTTTTGGGTTGATAGGAGATTGAGTGTAGGAAGCGCGATTTGTCACGCCAGTTAGGACTGTTAGTAGTTACTAAGTGTTGTCAGCCTCGATTGCTTCTGGCGCAGCCTGCACTTCCAGGGCTGGGGAGCGGGGCTCCTGATGGGACTTTTGTAAGTCCATAAGCATTGCACCCCAGGCGGACATCAGCGGAATCTGGCGTAAGGCCAAAGCATCTGCTGTTTCAGCGCTACGCTCTCAGCTTATGCCCAATTAAGGTAAGAGCGTGCTATGCCTCCCAAGGTGCGATTCTCTGTTTTTCCAATGCCTGGTGATCAGGCATTTGGCGGTGATCAGGCGCAGATCTATGAAGTGTGACAATGCTTTGTTTTGTTTGGATCAGCGGCATAGACCCAGAATGCAGGTCTCCCAGGTGTTTGCCACTGTGCGTTCAGTACAATCTGTGGTGACTGTACGCCAGTACATGACAAGAGCAAGGCAAACCCGAAGCATATGAATCAAGTCAGCATTCACCAGTTGACAATGGGGGTTCTGGGATGGGTTTCCCCGACCTCTTAATGGGTACTGGAAAAAATATTGAATCCTGGTAGCCAAGGGGATATCAAGCTATGTTTCAAAATGTGGATCTGTGAACCTTCACAGACAACCTATTGTTTTATTTTACATATGCCATATACATTTAAAGAAAACCCAACAAGCACACAGAAGGCCATAGCTTCTGTCTTCATGCCAGGTATGGTGTTGATCTTGTCACTTATTTTTTACTTTCTACCTTCTCAAAACTCTACTTTGTGATTTTGATTGGTAAGTGCAAAATCTGGAGTTCCTCTGTAACTTTCTTGATTTAGCCAGTCAGTGTGTGTAAAACTTTGCAAAATGCACCTTAAAAAGACAACATTGTGTTAGGAAAATTTCATGTAGATTCACCAAAAGAAACAAAATATACCTTTTCAATGCATAATACCTAGAAATACGAAGTTGCTATCACTGAATCAGTAATCTGCTTTCCTGCCAATCTGCCTGCCTGCCTGGCTATAAACTGTAATATAGGTTTAGTTAAAGTTAGCTGGGTGATACTGTTTACAAGAGAAAACCTCAAAGAATTTAGATTTTTCACAGCCTGCTGGGCAGAAAATATGGATTTTATTAAGGACACGGAGGCTAATATTATGCAAATCTCCTTTATTACCACAGCTCAGTAGCAACAATTGAAAAACATGGAACTTCAATCAACATTCTAAATAACTATAAAGTCCCCTGGAGACCATCCATCATCCTTCTTGTTGGACTGCGAAGAAAGATCATCGTGGAGAAGGTAGACATGAGAAAAAAACTGAAGGTAAACTTCCACAATGTGGTCCGGAAGAAAGACACAATTTTATTCTGAAATAAAAAAGAATAAAATCAATAACAATAAAGGGAGGGCAAAGAAGAGGGATATTATTAGCCTCCGTGTCCTTAATAAAATCCAGATTTTCTGCCCAGTAGGCTGTGAAAAATCTAAATTTTATGGCACGACACGAAGGCCATATTATGAAAGTTTAAAGTTCATCAAGAACATTATCAATCACATTAGGGATTGGTCTGAAGTAACAACTTTTAAACATACTATCACTAGATCAATCTGCGGATTAAGGATATCTTGCAAACCCCCTCCCACGTAGAAGACCTTTGATGCCGAAGCACCCCTGATGGAATGCACTCTCATGCATGACGTTCTTTACCCATCTAGCCAAAGTTGGTGACGAGACTCCTCTATGAGGAGATTTATATGAAATTAGCAGTTGGGATTCATTCAGTCTTAGGTATTTGGTTCTCTTTTCGTATTCTTTCAAACACTTGACCACACAAAGTCTTTCATTCCCAGGAAAGAAGGGGTAAAAGATAGAGGAGGATAAAGTCTTTGTTCTCTTCTTGAGATAGAAGCAAACCCCTTTGGGTTGAAAAGCCCTACTAGAAATATCTAAAGCCCTAACGTCTGAAGTTCTCCTAAAGGATATTAGACACAGTAAGACAGTAAGTTTAAAAGAAATGTGTTTAAGAGAAAGGGAAGAATTATCTCCTCAAGATGACACAGTCCGAAGAACAAGGGTAACGTCCCACAGGGTGGTATATTTAGGACAAGGGAGGTTTAAAACCCTCATGCTTCTCATAACCTTTTTAGTTAAAAGACTCTGGCCAACCGAGATTCCGTTAATTAAAGAATGACCAGCAGAGATCACAGATCTATAAACTTTAACAGTTCTATAAGACAAACCTGAAGTAAAAAGATCCGAAAGGTAATTGATAACATTGACTAGATCAGTTGAAATGGGATCGTAACATCATTGAATGCACCAGCGAACCCATTTGTTCCATGCAAGTCTATAAGCTTTTCTTGTGCCAGATGCCGATGACTCAGAAATGAGTCTGAAAGCATTTGACAAAAGCCCAGGGATTCTCCATTGTCTCCTGAAATCTTCCATGCCGTCAGAGGTAGAAGGCCCTGCTCTACAAGGGGGTGTATGTGACCCTCTGGGTCTAGAAGAATTTCCTCGAAAGAAGGGATCAAAATTGGGAAATCTACGCTCATTTCCAAGATAGTTGGGAACCAAGCCTGAGATCTCCAAAGTGGCATTATCACGACCATGCTCTGTTTGTATCGTCGAGCATGGAGAAGAAGACGAGGTAGCACTGCAAAAGGAGGGAACGCATAAGGCGCTAGTCCCCTCCAGTCTTGAAGAAAGTCATGTACCTTCAGAGCTTGAGGGTCTGGTCTCCAACTGAAGAAGTCCTTCAGGTGAGTATTCAGGCGGTCCGCAATCAAGTCTGTTTTGAAGGGTCCCCATCTGGACTGGATGGCTAGGAATACATGTCTGTTCAGTCTCCAGTTGCTGGAGTCTCTGAAATTCCTCGAGTACCAGTCTGCTACTTCGTTCTTCAAGCCAGGAATGTGTTCCGCAACAACTGAAATACCTTTGCTCAAGCAATAGCCCCATAGGCCTTTCGCTAAGTCTGTTAGGTCTTTGGAATGAGGTCCTCCCAGTTTGCTGACATAACGAACTGCGGAGACATTGTCCATCCGTAAAGTTACACAGCATTTCATTGAATTCTGAGTGAAACAACGAATCGCAAATGAACCTGCTAGTAATTCCAAGCAGTTGATATGCAATTCCTTCTCTTGACGAGTCCAACGCCCCCCTGTTGACGAGTTCCCACATCTCGCTCCCCATCCTTCTAAACTTGCATCTGATTCTATTATCAGATCCGGTTCCTTCCCAAAAATGGCTCTCCCGTTCCATGCCTCCACATTCTTCAGCCACCAAAGAACTTCGATTCTCGATTCTTGGTCGAGAGAGATCGACTGGGAATAGGAGAGGTTGCATCTCAAGGATCTTGCTTTTAGTCTTTGAAGTGCCTGGTAATGTAACGGGCCTGGGAAGATCGCTTGAATCGTGGATGAAAGAAGGCCCAGAATCTTTGCTAGGGACCTCAGGGGAAAGTTCTTCAGAGTCAATAGTTTTTGAGTTCTTACCTCACTTGCCTTACTTTGTCGCAGGGGAGACGTAGTTCCGTCTTCACAGTGTCTACGAGGAAGCCCAAAAACTGTGTTTGTTGGGATGGAACTATGCATGATTTTTTCATATTTATAATGAAGCCCAAGTGTTGTAAGAGGCGTGTCGTGAGATCCGTGTAAGGTAAAACGGTCTCCCTCGACTGAGCCATTAGAAGGATATCGTCGAGGTAAATGATCAACCTCACTCCCCTTTCTCTTAGCCAAGCGACGACGGGTCGGAGTACCTTGATGAAACACCAAGGGGCGGAAGACAGACCAAAAGGAAGGCTGCAAAATTGATACAGATGGTTTTCCCATGTGAATTGAAGGAATTTTTGATGGGGTTTCCAGATTGGAATAGTTAGGTAAGCATCCTTTAGATCCAGCCTTGTCAACCAGTCCCCTTTCCTCAAAACGTCTCTTAAGAGATGTATTCCTTCCATTTGAAATGGTGGTAGACTACCCATTGGTTGAGTCCTTTTAGATTTATGACTGGTCCTTGTTCCTTGTTTTTCTTTTCTACAAGGAATATATTGCTTAGGAAGCCTACATGAGTACTCTCTATAATCGCACCTTTCTTTAGAAGTTCCTGAACCTCTACAGATACTAATGCCCTGTCCTTGACAGAAAAGGTGATCTCCCGAGGGGATCTCGTTTGGAGAGGAGTGTCGATAAAGTCTATCCGGTAGCCCTTCACTGTACTGAGAACCCAAGGGATTCCAGTTCCCAGCGAATTGTAGTAGTCTCCCCCCCACCCTTGGAGGGGTATCTGAAGGGTCTAACGAGGTTCTTACCTGTAGAGAAGGAGCGTTGTCTCCTTTTGCCTCCGAAGGGGCGACCACGGGTCCTTTGCCTCTGGGGGTAGAATTGACTGAAGCCACTTGAGTTGTTGTTGAATCTCCCCCCTCCACGGGACATAAAGGGTCTCATATTTGAGTTTCCACGGCCGGGGAAACGACCCCGCATTCTCCCGGCCCGTGTAAAAACACGATCTTGAAACACTTTTTTTATATCCATCTGGGATTTTTGTATTGAGCTAAATGCGCCGACATACCTGGCCATATCTTTTACAAACTCCTCACCGAAGAGGAAGCCCTGAGTGCTCTGACCACCATCATTCTTTGCCAGTTCGATCAACTTTGGGTCGATCTTAAATAGGACCCCCTTTCTCCTTTCTATGGACAAGGTTGTATTAGCATTTCCGATAAGGCATATGGCCCTTTGGATCCATTCCCTGAGTTCTTTAAGGTCGACCTGACGGTCCTCCAGGTAGGCTGACTCCGCCATCTCAAACATCTTTGTTATAGGACCCACCACGTCGATGAGGCGGTCTTGACAGGACCTCAAGCCCTTGTCTAAGCCCTTTCTTGGGTCTCGTGAAGTTTTGGATATGAAGGCTACTACTTTGGGGTCGAGCTCAGGTGTCGCAGCTATCTTGTTAGGGAGGGAGGGTCTTGGACATTCAGAGCGAAGCCTAGCTCTGACCTCTTGGGGGTTTTCCCTTCGTAACCAGAAGGAGAGGTAATATCCTACATGTTGGGAGGGTGTCCATTCCGGGGATAAAGGGTGTTTAATCATCATGGGGTCAAACATAGGATTTCCAAAAGGGTTCAATAGACCCATGTCTTTATCTGGGGCCTTGGATGCCCCTTCTGAGCTCCCCGTTCCCCTTTCTTGCACCTCTTCGTCGGTATTAAAGTCAGAGGAGTATGATAGGTCTATTTCTGTTTCTGAGCTAGTATCACTAGCAATATCAATTGGGGGCCCTGGGCCTTTACCTTGCCCACATGGGGTGCCCGAGGCACCATTTCTGTCACCACCGCGAGGGCGTGAAGGGACGGAGGAAGGTTTGTTTTTCTTATAGTCTTGGCGATCCTTTCCTCCATGTGCCCGTTTCTTTGGAGCCTTAGCTGCTCCAGGTTGATAGTTGCTTGTAGAAGGGTGCGGGGATATCAATAAATCAAGTTTTTTGTTGATAGTATCATCAATTGATCCCAGGACTTTTTGAAAGGCCTTGCTGACCAGTTCTTCTAGGTGTCCCTCAATGTTAGGCTGAGGCTCAGACATTTAGGGGTTTGTTTAAAAAACTGTCTAGGGATACCAGAAAGGTTGCCTCTGTGTTTAGCGCTCAGCTTGAACTACAATTTAGCAGGCACTATGTCTATAATGACAGGATCCTCTCTTTTATTTATTTATTTTTTTAAATATTGTTTTAAGAATTTAAATATTGCCAGGATCGTTTCATGCGAGGGCACAAAGAAAAAACGCTATCGCTCCACGCTATCCCTTAGGAGAGACGAGCCAACTGTCATCTCACTCGTGGGATTGCGTGATTCCAATCATCTAAAATGTCCGCTCAATGTTAAACACTTGAGAAGTGCCCAATCGTCTAAAATGGCCGACGTGCACGCGGTGGACGTGCGTCGACCGTTGCTAAGGGCATTTTCTCTAACCCGGCCCTCCGCGAGTGCTAATATACGCGCCGAGGGGGCCGGGAAGCCTGTCCAAATTGTGGGAACACAGTCCCTTGCCCTGGAGTGTTCTAAGTGGTACGAACACCGTCCGGAGGTGAGTGTTGCACATGCGATCGAAGTACAAAACGCGATCGAAGCATTAACGCGATTGTAACGTTTAAATGTTGCCCTTGTGTGGAAACCTAATGATCTAAAAAACAGCCTAAATTCTGGTCCGAAATAGAACCGGAGGATAATTAACGTGGTGAATAATACCAGTTGAGCGAAGGGGACATATATGTAGAGTCAAGAAGGTTAAAGTTCACAATATTCAGATAAAAAGACAACGAAGTATCATTACAAAAGGGGTCAGGAGAGACACATAACAAGTTCCTTTCTTACTCTATTAAGCTCTTAATATAAAAGACATACATACAAGTACTACATATCATAAGTATATTGCAGATGTTGGAGAGATACTTATCTTTCTGAGCAGCAGCAACAAAGAAGGATGATGGATGGTCTCCAGGGGACTTTATAGTTATTTAGAATGTTGATTGAAGTTCCATGTTCTTCAGTTGTTGCTACTGAGCTGTGGTAATAAAGGAGATTTACATAATATGGCCTCCGTGTCGTGCCATAAAATTAAGCAATACAACAGTTACAAAATTACCTTAATGGTAACTCTCACCATCATGTCTAAAATGTGACAACATATGGCAATAAGACATTGAGTGTGAAAGATGCTCAGTGTTTCCGTAGGTAATTGTGCAAACTGATTTTCTGTCTCTCCTTATAATATTGATACTCCCACTAGATGCATCATCACAACTGAATTAATCAATTCTCTTAAAAGAATGGAACAGTACAACAATTACTTTAATCTCTACATCCACTAATTTATTATTTATGTAGAAAATATCAAAATATATAAAGGCCTACTTTTTTTTAAAATAGCTATTGACAAGATGATGTTTATGTTTGTTGGCATACTAATTAATAGTCTCAATAGGACACTGTTTAAATTTGAGTCATATCATTAGTGTCAAAAAATGCTTCTTTTTGACATATTCAACCCCATTTCTTTGGATTGATGCTGCTGGGTATTTGACTCTGTGCACTGGGGCTCTGCTAACCAAGCCCCAGTGCATGTGCTGTGACCCCTAAAACATGTTAATATTGGCGAGCTCTTGGCTCACACATTTAGCATACCTATAAGTCCCTAGTATGGTATACAAAGTGTACCCAGGGCCTGCATGTTAAATGTCACTAGTGGACTGCAGCACATGTGTTGCCACCACCAAAGTGACAATGCCAAACATGGCTGCAGGTCTGCCACCAGTAATTTGGCTGGGATGTACGATGTTACAACGCAATCAAAATGATCGCGGTACATCACAACGCATCTTTTACAACGCAAGTCGTTACCACGACTTGCGCTGTAGGGTGCTGGACTTAGGAATAGTAAGATTTACTATTCCAACTCCAGCCTACGTACAGTAGGGAAGGTGTTGGAATAGTAAATCTACTATTCCTTAGTCTAGAGCACCCTCCAGCGCAAGTCGTGGTAATGACTTGCGTTGTAAAAGACGCGTCGTAATGGCACCGCGGTGTTTTGACCGCGGTGTAAAGGTTGTAGACTATTTGGATGTGGAGGATTAAACTGCAAATTGGACCTGTCCAATAACCCCATATTACAGACCTAAACCCTCCTTTTGAATAATATGTCACCCCTAAGTATGTCTTAAATGTCCATAAGGCAGGGTGTATGGTATTAAAAAATAGGCCCCGTAAAAGTTTAATGTTAAACATTACCTTATAGTAAAAAGATCTAAAAATCTATTTTCACTGTAGTAAGTTTAGCTTTTCCACAGGAAAGCACTGGGATACTTTATTAACGTGTCCCAGGGTTTGGACAAAGGCCTTGGGTGTGGGAATGTGTCCTGTTCCTCTGACAGGACAACCATCGGAGTAGTGCATAGAAACTTAGGGGCATATTATCAAGGGATTTATCTCCGCTTTTTTGGCTTTAAAAGCCAAGAAAGCGGAGATAAAATTATCTCCCTATTACCTAGCTGTCGCTAACAAAAGTTAGCGACAGCTAGTAAGAGATAGCGACCATCTTGTGTCCCGCTTTGCATCTCAGAGATATTTATCACTAATGACATGCAAAGTGGGCGTGCCAAGATGTTAGCGACTGGAAAGAGTCGCTAACATCGCTATCTCCTATTACCAACTTTTGGAGATATTTGCGCTAAGCGCGAATATCTCCAAAAGCTAACACCTGCCCTGAGCAGTTCTTAGCCGTGTTATCCAATGGGAGGTGGATAACATGGCTAAGAGCATTAGCTCGGTAATGCATGAATATCGCTGACTTTACAGAGATATTCATGCATTTCGGCCGATTTTTATCGCTTAGGAGATAAACCTTGATAATAGCAAGGCTCCTAAGCGATAAAAATCGCCGCAACACGGCGATAAAATTATTGCCGCTAAGCCAACATAGCGATAATTATCGCTAGTTGTTGGTAATATGCCCCTTAATTATTTTCAAACGGGTGTACCCTGTCACAGGCAGATGTAGTTCACACCTAGGCCTGCCACTTTATTGACCGTCTAGCCAGCCTGCCCCATTCCAAGTGGAAGAGGGGCTGTCCTCAGAACCGGTTTTGAGTGACAAAGGATGGAGAAGGGGGTGTTTGTTCATTACCCTCTCCGGATGCATCCTGCACCCTTGCCCCGTGGGAAAAATTAGACTTTCAGAAAAGAGAATAAGTTTTAAGATTGAAATTTTCACTGGACCCGTTGCCGAATAGCATCCTATCAACATCAAAGCCTTCCTGAGCGAGAACACTGGACTTTTCCTGCTATGAGCTTTTCCTACCTTCGTCAACAGATTAATTGAGACCTACTACTTTGTCAACCCATTGTAAACTACCTCATCTTCGGATCCAGCCTGCTGCCATAATCTGCAGAGCACTGTATCTTCTCAAAAAACTTCCCCGTCAGAAGGTAACTGTTTGACCGGGTCCAGCCTGGCACTTTATCTGACCTTGCTCCATCACTGTCAGCCTTGAACTTATTGGATTTTTGTCATTGTGCTCATTAAAATGTTTACTACTTTTATGAATGGGAGTGGAATTTTTATTCTGTTTTGTTTTTGCCTTTTTTTTAAAAAAAAAACTGTTTTGGTGCATATAAATTATTTACACATTTTCTTATGTTTAGCCTGTCTGCTCTGTGTCATTGCTACCAAGTGTTGAGCGCAGCTGTATATTACTGGAAACTTTACTGTACCTAACAGGAATACTGTCATTATTACATGTAGTGGACTATCATCCACCATAACTAATAATCCACTTTCTCTCAATTAGTCATACTAAAGATGATTTAATGTGCTTTTGCACGGGCAAAAAGAAAAGAAGGATATTCTAAACAGTGAGCGGCTGGGTGATAAAAAAAGGATGGCCTAGTAGCTTAACTATTGTGCAGTAGCTGATATTCCGCTCACGTATTTTTCGAGAAAATTTGATTGTTTTTGTGATTGACGATACAGTTCTTCAGCGTTAATTGATGTTCATGTTAATGTTATGAGTACTTATAGAGCGCAAACTGATACCCGGAGGTGTCCTGGCACTATGTGAAGAAACAACTTGGGCAGTGGTGGGAGAGAGAAATACAGCGGATCAATTAGCGAAAAGCCATGTTTTGAGTGCTTTCCTAAATGGCAGAAGATTGGTCATATTTCTAAGTTCCAGAGGAAGAGCATTCCAAGCTTTAGCTGCATTGACCATGAAACTTCTGCCACCCCAGTTGACTTTTTTTTACCCGTGGGACATCTACAAGTTTTGCGTTGGAGGACCGCAGTGTTCTCTTAGGTAAATACCATTTGAACCGGTGTTTGAGGAATTCAGGGCCAATTCCATGCAGGGCTTTGAAAACCAAGCAGAGAGCCTTAAATTGAGTTCTTTTTCTGATTGTTAACCAGTGAAGAGTTTTTATTTTGGCTGAGATTGACTCATACTTTGGTGTGGCGGTAATGAGTCTAGCCACAGTGTTCTGCAACATCTGTAATTTGTTTAACGACCCTTTATGTGTCTTAACAAGGAGTAAAAGTAAATGGGTCATTTATGACAAATTCTATACAATTTATCTCTGTATGTTATTTAAATGTCTAAATAAACAGACCTGTAGAGTAAATGGAATGGCTGAGAAGCTGTTCAAAAAGTTTGTTTCTAAAGAGGTTCCAGCAAAATGATCCCCTTTCTCTCAATGATTGTATACTATTAAAATGTTCATGAGCAGTGCCAGAAACATGAAACATAATAAAACATTGTCTGAGCATTTGTATGAACTTGAAAACTTGACCCTGCATACTGCGTCGATAAGGAACCGCATCCAGTGGACAGAAAAGGACTTGATAATCTAACAAGAACCACTTCTACCATGAAGGTCTTTGAGCTGCATGGTCCTCTCACCTATAGCTACTTTCAGTTGGGGATGGGGATGGTGCAAATTATTTCTAGAGATTGGAAGGTCCACGGAAGGACAACGCAACTCAGATAAAAATAGTGTTTTATCAGTATTTTCCCTGGCAGCTAACCCATCTCTAATATGGACCATGCAACAAAGCTGACCATGGTTGGTAAAGAACCTCAGTAATAAGAACTATGACCATAAATGAGAACACTCCTGCTAACAAAGTATTTTGGGTATATTCTGTTTGTTTTTCTCTGCCTGAAATTCTTGCTTCAAAATATGATATAACGACAAAGACCTTGATGTAACAGGAAGGCCACACGTGTGACCAACGCTGACCCAGCAATAAATCCCTATCCTGCTTCAGAGTGACAAGCTATCACCGGTGAGTGGAGCGGTGGAAGTCTAACTAGCACCGATCTAACCCCTGGCCCATCTGCGATAGTTGCCTAGTACTCCGTGTTGAGAGGACACGTGAAATAGAAGGGTCCTTCATGAAACAACTTCCTGTGTCTCCGGCCTTGAAACTAGTGGGATAAATAATTATTTAACATTGGCCTGTAGCTCACCAAGCCATTCCTGTTAATAAAGCGAGGCAATCATACAATACAATACACAGTGGCAGGGGCCCCTGTGTAATGGATCTGTCCATCAATCCATTGGACATCTACTGAGAGGTCACCAGCTATTAGTGCTGTACAACCACAATGCACTATGAAACAATAACCGCCCTTAAACCTATGGGAACCTGGACTAGCAATATTTCCTTAATCATACAGTGGTTCTCATTGGTATCATTAAATTCAATTCATTCATCTTTTATTAGCCAAACTGACTGTACGTAATCAATGCAAAGAAATGAATAAATATGTTTCAAAACCACCGTATATCAAAATAGCTTAATTTAAATAGTATAAACTTTTGATGTCACAATTAATTTTCTTTCTGGATGTGCAGTGTGTCCTAGTGACAAAAAGAAACCAGAACCCAGTTAGTCACAAGACAAATGAAGGGGAGGTATAGCCACAGTTTCATTTGTGTGTCTGTTAACAAACAACAAGATTAATAGACCACTATGAGAATAATAATAAATAAGTGTGGTGGTCTAGAGTATTCATGGATGTATGTAGGTATTTGTAAACGTTTATCGACATTGGCCGAGTGGTACCTGTGACTACAGTCGAAACCGGTGAAAAGTGTGGTGACAATAATATGTACTCACTGCGAGGCTGACACCTGAGCAAGAGTGATGTCATTTGTAAATAGTTATCTTGGTCCTAACCTCTTGAGCCATTACTCAAAACAAGCCCACAGTTTGCTCATTTTTGGTAGTCGTACCCTGTATGCTTTAACTTCAATAAAATTCAAATGTATCTCGTACTAAAACATATTCTGTGATTTCCTTTACACCTTTCCAGGATTGCAAGATTCCTTACATTCTCAGTATTTTGGGTGCCAAATAGATAGTGCATGTGTGTGTGTGTGTGTGTGTATATAGATAGATATATATATATAAATATATATATATATTTAAGATATATATATGTATGTATATATATATATATATATATATATATATATATATATATATATATATTTATTATAGGAAATACTAATGAACAGAAAGAACATTGTTGCTTATAGATTATGAATTGGCTGAGGTACCTAAATGAGCACAAGCCACATATAACGGGATCTTTCGGGTCCCCCCTGATGATGGCAATGTTGGCATTATGCACTATGCTATAGAGTTACATAGGTACCCACCTAATTGTAAGAGAGCTCCTATCCTGCCTTCCTTCACCTTTGCCTCAAAGCTGGCTGGAATACTCCTTATCTAATTACTCTCTAATGTTTGGTGGATCTGTGAAGTGCTGAGATGTGCCCCTAGGTGGGTAGGGAAATAATCATAATCAGATAAAGGCGGCGTGCAGCGATCTCCCTCTTGGTGGAAAAGCAGAGGCCTGCTAATGATATTGCTATCAAACTAATCAGTGTGGTGCTCCAGACTGGGCCTGCTGGAGTGCAGGTGTGCCTCCTTTGTGTGCAACTAAATGCTGAGGGCTCCTTCCTTATCCCCATTAAATGCAGAGCCTAACAGCCCCCTCCAGTTACAGCTCTCTTAAAGCCTTTGGTCCTGCATGCTCTGCCTTTAAAGCGAGGGCTGTCTCACGGCTCGAGGTCACAAGGTCGTAGCTCCATCCCCAGGCTAGTGCTCGCCGTCCTTGCGCGCTCGCGCACCGGCTCCTGCCGCGTGCCCCCCTCTTCGGCCTACGTACAGAAAGGCATCGTTATTTTCATTCCCTGCTGGGCTGAGCCCTGCTGTCAAGCAGTCACACTTGCTGCCTGTCACCGTGTCTTCATCTGAAAATACTAGAGCTTTCTTTCAGTCATGGACTGAGGACACAGTTCCCCGGCCGCAGATAATTCCAGATTAGCATTCCTGCTGCCCACGGTGAAACACGCGGGCAATGCTTCAGGAACGATGAAAAGGGATGTGTGAACAGGTGTCGGGAGCTGCATCTCAAAGTCAGTCAAGACATTGAGCTTCCATCGGGTTACACTGGACTTATTCAAGATGCGACCACACCTGTAGAATAAAGGGTGAATCTGTGATGCAACAGTGCAACGTGGTCGCCTCCTGGGATGAGGGGTATCCTGGTGACTGGGAGTCTGATGGTCGAGAAGTTCTGACCCTTCCAGTGATCCTCTCTGTGATCCTACCAAAGTCCAATTCATTTATTGCCACTCTTGAGGATTGGCATTTCTACTTGATCTGCACCTTCCCATGAGTCTTGGATATTTTAGGCCAAATTTAGAGCTGGATGGTAATCGAAGTTGCTCCTCTATTGGGTTAGTATTAGTGAAAGAGATTCCACCAGTTGATTCACCGAAGTTACTATCTGTTCCAGAAATTAGATTTTTCATTACCGCCCAGCTCTAGGTCAGGCCCACAGTGAATGAGAATTTGGTGTTATCATATGATTGGTCTTTCAAGGTCTCACTGATCCAATAAACATTCTCCTTCGTTATCAGTGGTGTGGAGCTGTTTTTAAGTGCTGATGCTACTGATACCATCTAAGCTCCCTCATCCATCCTAGTGGAGAGACAACACTTTTTGACGAGTTTCACAAGACTGAAATAGTGAAAATGTGTCCTTCAAATTAGATTAAAAAGCGAGATTTGACAGGGGATTTCAAAACAGGGAAACGTGTTTCATAAGGGGAAGCAGTGAAGACAACCTGGGCATGTATGCTTAGAAAATAGCACACTGTGCAAGTAACTCTAATTTGGAAACGTACTTTTAGAAAGTCGATGGAAGGAAACTGGCAGCACCAATATAACTGCATACAAGAGTGCTGCTCCTGAGCACAGCCCCTTCTAGGCACACAAGTATCTGCTGCCACATTGTAAGCTACTCAGAAGTATTGTGGCGATGCTGAGAGAATGTGCAAAGGAATTCCCCTCATAAAGACTTTGGGAGGATGGGAGGGGCTTTAGAGAATACAAGGTTGGGGACGAAAATGGCCAAGTGCTGATGTTCTTTCCAATTTTAGCTGATTAGTTTGATTGAAAATTTAACTCGTGTCCATAATTTTTCACCTTGCAGGTGATGAGAGGTGCATACATAAGGGCATAGGTCCCCTATGCACGCTGGGGTGGAGAACATGTAATGTACGTGTATGCCAAATAGTCAGACACTGGGTGCTCTGTATGTGCCAGATGGTGCTTATCTGATGTCAGTGTCAGAGTTTCAATGTACCTGAGATAACTGGAGCTGGTCATCGGAGACCCTAGAGAGAGCAATACATTCACCCAACCATCTAAGAGGACATAAATAAGCCATGTCAGAGGTTGCAATTTACTAGTACATAGGCCACAGGTAAGTGAGACTCAAAATCCACGGGGTTCACAAGCTGTGGAAGAACGCACCAGCTGTCGCCACCAACCAAGAGATTTGAGTTCATGGCCAGTGGCGTAGCAAGGTCAGGTGGGACCCGGTGCGGAATTTCTTTTGTCACCCCCGGCTTGACAAACTGGCAAAAATATATCTGTCAAACACATATTTTTGCCATTTTGTCACCCCCCTCAGTGATGACACTTGTCACCCCCGGCTTGACAAAATGGCAAAAATATGTGTTTAAAACACATATTTTTGCCATTTTGTCACCCCCCGCCCCCACCCCCCCCCCTCAGTGATGACACTCGGGGCGGCCCACACCCACCGCACCCCCCTTCCTAGGCCACTGTTCATGGCTATTTTTTCTTTTGTGAAACTAGGAGACCTGGGACTCTTCTCCCCTTAAGGAAATTGTTAGAGATTAAGAAACCCACTTTGAAGTATCATATTTTCATTTACTGCTGAAAAAAATGTTAGTGCTTATAAAAGTGACTGTCCTTTATTAGCAAGCGCTATATAAAAGATAGACATTGATTAATATAAGAGCAATTCAAAATTGCAAATGTGCTGCAAGTTTTAATCCAAGTCACCTGTGGCTGTCAAATGTATATAAACCACTTCTGACCACGACTGTAGCACTCAGTTGGCTTGGTCCATTATATTTAGCACACCATAGCCTGTAAATCCCACCCTTGGGTTTTGCAGATTTCAGAGGAGAATCTTTCCTCCTTCCCACATCTTGGGGGAAATAATGACATTTGAAAAATAATTCTGAAAGGCAAAGGAGACTCCCCCTATGGATTTTGTATTTCTCTATTCTTAAACTGAGCTGTTTATTTATTAATATTCAGTTTAGCCTATGCAAAGAAGTACAATAAAATAATTTCATTCACAAGTTACGACATACAATGAACAAACAACCACTATTTTAGTAATTTCGAGGGTGATAGAATGGATATGCTTAGGACAAAGAAGTCTGGGGGTGGGTGGCACAATATAAGCAAACGTGGCAATAATCGTCTGTCCAAATATGTAATATGTACCTTGAGGTAAGTGACATATTAGTATTAAAAATGTGCCTTACACAGAACTTTTCAAAATCGTTCTTGAATCTTGTTATTCGAAGCTAGTAATAGGTCATCAATCTAGTTTTTACTGAGGGCGAAATTGAGAATTTCCAGTTTTTCAAAACAGGCTTTTTCTATGTGTACTGAGCTGCTAACAGTCAGTGTGGCCTGCTCACCAAGGCATCATGGAGTGTATAAAGAAGCACTGTTCTCTTTTATCTTCTCTTACATGGATTTATGAATTCATCCCAAAACGTCTAAATGGGAATATACAGGAAGCATGCTTATCATATTCGTACAAATATAAAGTATGGTGCCCTCTTTGCATTTTTTACTAATAGGAATTTAGATGTGTAAGGGCAGATTCATAGAGCATGTGATAGCACCAAAAAACAAGCATTAACAATGCAACGGTCTCGCCTTCGGAAAAGTTAGAGCTATTGGCATTGTAAATGACAAACTTTTTATTTATGTGTCGGTTTTGAAAACTGATAAATAAATGGCATTGTCATTAACAATCCCAATAGCTTAATCTCTCGCAAATACGAGACCTATTGCATTTGCACCCACACACACACACACACAGAGCCACACACACACACACACACACACAGAGCCACACACACAGAGCCACACACACAAACAGAGCCACACACACACACAGCCACACAGACACACAAAGAGCCATACACACACACAGAGCCCCCACACACACAAAGAGCCCCCCACACACAGAGCCCCCCACACACACAGAGCCCCCCCACACACACAGAGCCTCCCCCCACACACAGAGCCCCCCCACACACACAGAGCCCCCCCACACACACAGCCCCACACACACACACAGAGCCCCCCACACACACACACAGAGCCCCCCACACACACACAGAGAGCCCCACACACACACAGAGCCCCCCCCACACACACAGAGCCACACACAGAACCCTACACACACACACACACACAGAGCCACACACACAGAGCCCCCCCACACACACACACATGCACACACACAGCCCCCCACACACACACAAAGCCCCCCCGGACACACATAGAGCCCAACACACACACACAGAGCCCCCCCACATACACAGAGCCCACCACACACATACAGAGCCCACATAGGTCCAGAGCCCCGGCCATGTCCTCTGAATCACCCCCTGAGTTATGCATATGGAAGCAGTTAAAGGGATATATACTGAGGGAGTCCCCGCTTCTGGTGCACCGCTGTCAGCCCTCTGTGTCGCCGGTGGTCGGGGATGCCCGCTGCTGCTGCCGGTAAGTGCTCTGCGCTCCTGCAATGGATTGTCGGCTGGTTCACAGGTCGTGCCTGGGAGGAAAGGGGCTGTGGCAGGGGTTGCAGCGGGCATTTGAATGCCACTGGGTAGGTCTGACGTTCGTCTGTGCGTGGCACTCACTCCAGGCGTAGAGATGCTGGCACTGCGGCCACTGACAGTCTGTCCCAATAACATATATCTCCCCAAGGCTCTGGGGTGAGTGCTGGTCCCCGGGTCTGTCTGCCCGTGTCTTTCCACGCTACAGAATGCACTTTCACAACTTCCCTTAAAACTTCTGGACTTGGAGACGAGTCTTTTTTTTAAAAAAAACTCTTTTTATTTACAACAAATTAAAAGTGGAGGTCAGCACATCCAGGAAATACATCACCCACAACCGTACCATAAAGAGCGCAGTTTGCCCATAGCCATTTCAGTGCAAAACATTACATAGCAGAACAGTTTCAGGTTAAGTTCACAGTGTAGCCAGCTTGTCAATGGGTACAATTCGGGGGGGCTCACATATGTTACCTCGATAATTATTCCAGTTGGACCACACCGCCACCCACTTCCGGGGACAGCCCCTTGACGAGTCGGGTTTTAGTGGTCCCGCGGAGGCAATCCGAGATCTTGCTCCTGGGAAACCCCCGCAAACTGCCTCCATCCCTCTCATGGCCCTGCATGGGATCAACGCCTGCCCCCAAATCCGAAGTTAAGAGTCTTGGCATCTGGCTGGACCAAGACCTCAACTTCAAAGCTCAGGAACAGCACGGAAAATCCTCCATCTAATCCCCTTCCAGTCTAGGAAATTGCTGATGCAGGGGTTGGTGAACTCCAGACTGGACTACGGAAACGTCCTGTATCTGGGGGCCCCCGCATCAGTCATCAACAGACTGCAATGCACTCAGAACGCCGCCGCCAGACTCCTAACAGGGACCAAATCGAGATGCTCTGCCAAACCAGCCCTCAAAAGTCTACATTGGCTCCCGATTAAAGAAAGGATCACCTTTAAGACCCTATGCATCTCACACAAAATAATGCTAGGTAGAGGCCCTCCGATCTTGAGATCCCTCGTCAAGCCCCATCACTCTAACAAACAACTCAGATCAGCCTCCCTCTCCCTGGCCAGCGTTCCCAGAATAAAAAAGGCCCGTTCTGGGGGGCGTTTGTTCTCCTACAATGCCCCTAAATTGTGGAAGGCCCTTCCACTTTCCATTCGAAGAGAACACAACCTTCTGGCCTTTCGTAGGCAACTAAAAACATGGCTCTTCCCATAAACAAATCACTTCCTCTGCCCCCCCTCCGGAACTATAGGTCGATTTACAGCGCTGGGACGCCCCAGGGTAGCTACGCGCTTTACAAATCCCCATTCAAATTCATTCAAATTCAAATTCACACGCTGTGTTCTCCTTTCCTGGGGCGGGGTCTATTATGGGTTGTCCGTGGGGGCATGGAAGAACAGGGGTGCAAAGAAGAGCAATATTTCAGCGGAGGGGAAGTGGGGGTTCAATACTGTATTAAAAACAAAAAAAATGGAGAAAGTTTAACTTGAAGGAGCGTGGGTAGGGAGGCCAGTTAAAAAGATGAATATCGGTGGATGCACCCTTGAAGAAACGCTCCGCTTGTGCCCCCTGCACGATACACGTGTAAGCATTCTTCAGCCGCTCTGTTGTTTCCAATCCCGTCCTCCAATTCACCCCCCAACCGGAAGGTAGCTGGGTTAGCCTCAGCTCCCACCCACCCAAGTTATACTCCATTTTTTCTCCCTCAAAGTATCTCTAGCCCCCTAACCCCGTACCTGGCTGGGGGGACTCCATCTCCATGGTGTGCGGTGGGGCTCCCCCCGGCATGGCCCGGCGTCGCCGCGCTCTCCCCCCGAGCGGGCTAGGTCCGGGCCTGGGAAGAGTTTTTCAGACTGCGCCTAGCTCTCCTCTTCCTCCTCCTCTCTCTCACCAGCAGAGCCCGGTGACGTCTCGTCCCTCCTCCCACTGCCCCTCCTCCTCTCGTTCTCCATCCATACTCTCTCTGCCCGAGGGCTTTCCAAGACCGGCTGGAGGGGGAGGGGGGGCAGCAAGAATTAACCTGGGATGAGGGGGTGTAACATGAAAGGACGAAGGAGCCGGAAAAGAGTCACGCAAGAGACAGTGCACGTTTCCCTTCACTGCTGGCAGCCTGAAATTTGTATTGATGGTCATCAAGAAAAAAGTCTAATAACAAGAACCTCCACTTACGTCTCTCGGATAACACTCCCGGTCAGTCTCAGTCCAGGCTCGCATCCGCCCCCAATCTTCCTTAGGCCGGTGCGGCCCCGCCTTCGGGGGCTTGTCGAAGCAGCCAGAAGCAGTGAGGTCGGACGGTCCGGTTAGACCTGCAGCCTGTATTAACAGCTGCCCGAGCCGGCGAATTTAGCCCCGTCCCTTTCCTGGGTCTCTTACCACAGCTCCAGCCTCTTAGTAACAAGAGAGGAAAACGAAGGACACGGAAGTAAAAGGACAGGGGACAAGGAAAAGAACCAGCGATGGGGTGGCATGACTGACGCTGGGAGCACGTCGTCTCCCAGCCTCTGGTGGTAAAGGAGTCGCTTCCGGAGCGAAGAGGCAGGAGTGTCCGGTCGCCTGAGGACGGCTCGGGGGGGCCCGTTCCTGGCACGAAGCAGCGCGGCGAAGGAGTGTTGGGTCGTCTGTACTGGAATGTGTACTGGAAGTCCGACAACTGAACCAGTCCGGGTTTTGCACAGAGCATTGCAGTGCAGTGGGAGCGAGCGCGAACGCGGGACAGCAGGTGCTGCTGCCGGAGCAGAAGAGCAGCTGAGAATCGCTGTGGAGAACCGCGGAAGCCCGGACCTACAGAGAACCGCGGAACGGCAACAACAGCAACAACCTGGACCTGTGAGAGTCAGGTATCGGGATCTCGGGGGACTGTACCCGCAATCCGCAACCCGTAACCTGCGAGCCTGTGCTGGTGCCGGTGCCGCGGGAGGGGCTGCGGGCCGTGTAGGCAGAGAGCTGCGAAGTGAGCGAGGCTGTGTGTGGCCGACGGGTGCTGCAGCGGCGCCGTGTGCCTGGGATAACGAGAGCTGGGCCACAGCTTTGCACCAGGAGCCACAGTTTTGCACCAGGAGCCGTGCAGACGGTTGGCGTTAGCTGATCGGTAGCGTGCTCAGCTCCGCAGGAGGATCCAGAGCCTCCCGGCCACCTGGAGGGTCGGGTCAGGGGGGGACTTTAAAACATTCTTGCCTGTTCGTCCTGCCTGCCAGCCCGCCAGCCCGTCTGCCGTCCGCACTCGGCCCCACTAGCTACACGCTAGCGGGACGGGAGAAAGCAGGAGCAGCAGGAGGTGCCGTAGTGCTAGCAGAAGTGACAGAGGTGCCTTTACATCCTCCCCTCAGAGCAGTGAGAGAGGGGGCCAGTGCCCGGGGGGCACGGCAGCAACAGGAACAGCAACAGCAAAGACCGCAGACCGGCGCCTCAAGAGCTACCTACGAGCTACCTATGAGGAGGGTCGCAATTCCTGCTCCCTTCAATTCAAGAGAGCTCTTCTCACTACAACAGTTATTTTGACCAACCCCTGCCTCCTGCCCCCGCTCTCTCCCTAACGGCAGCTGTCCTTTACCAAGGGGTAGACAGGCCTGGGAGGGTTAGGGTGAGAGTGAGGGCCAGGGAATTAGACAGAAGGCAGAGGGTGTGAACACTACACGTTCAGCCGCTATAGTCTTGCCCGTGTGTGAGATCGAGCCCGTATTCTGAGGACTCTGAAGGCAGCAGGCTACACACAGTTTGCAAGAAGGTGTGAGCGCGGATGTCCGCGCCGTGATAACAACGCCTCTGCAACCCAAGCGAGTATACTAATACCAAGGCAACTGGGGATGCGTTCTGGGAAGGAAAGATCAACAGGCCCCCAGACAAAGAAGGTGCGGAAGAACAAAGCATCTAAGGTCCAAAACATAAAAGTGCAGGCAAACGGATCAAACCAAACCTTAATCTCACCAATTGCTTGGATGTTCGAAAGATCAACTAAAATACCGCAGAAATTCGACTTCTTAGCTGACCCAACTGGAGTATTAATGTCAATGGAATCTGACACATCCAAAAACCAATTACAAACCCCAATCGAACCGCTAAACATCCTCACCCTCAAGGAAAAAAACAGTGACATAGCAGTACCAGCCGAATCACCCGAGGAAAAAAATCCAATAAATAAAATGAACCAGAAGGTCTCTTTATGCGAAATCTCTAACCTAAGAAGGGATCAAACACATCACACCCCACTGCAGCTAAAAAATGCAGAGATAACAAATAAGGGCGAAAGAGGGACTGAAGATTCAGCGCATATCAACCTTCTGCAACAAAAATCTATTGAAACAGTGAAGCTAATACCATTAGAAGTTAAAGTTGACATAACAAAAATTAGGAAATCGCAAGAAGTAAGTTATAATGACATTGACACTACGAAATCACATGTACCAGAATGTACTTCATTAAAAAAGCTTGCGAATAATACCATAAACAATGAACGGGAAATGCCAATTCCTTTCCCATTAGAGGTCAAAGTGGATATAACGAAAAAGAGGAAATTGCAAGAATCAACTAACATTGGCCCAGGAACTACGTGGGACATATTCCACCAAACTTCCACTTTAACACTAGAAGCACTGACATATCAGTCAAATAAAATGGACACTCAAATTGAAATACTGGGAGTAATGGCTAATGCGGTCACCGGAATAGACCGAAAACTGACAGAACTAAACCGCTTAATAACTAAAGCCCAAAAACACGCAGAAACTAATAAATTCGAATGCACTTGTGAACCAATTATAAAAAAACTTTCCACTATCCCTGAAGTAGTAAACACCATATTAGAGGATGTGAAAGACCTAGTTCACAAAAAATATAATAATAAAAAAGATGAAATATGTCTACCTCAGCAGTCAAATTATGAACATATTAATACTCCAGTAAAAAAGCAATGGGAGCCGGTGGAAATCATTCAACAAAAACAAATGGAAAATACAATAGGTCAGAATGGGGATACTGAGTTATCACCAACTATCGGGCAAGAAACTCACGGGAAAATAAGTACTGAAACAGAAAAGGAAAAGGATAATACCCAAGGATATAAAAGTTCTAAGAGACAAAGAAAAAAAACTTCGTAAAGCTAGAAATAAGGAAAAAAATGATAACATGGTAAAAATATATCCCCCCTCAAAGAAAACACTTGAAGCGAAACTGGAAGAATTATCACAAGAAGAAATAGAGTTAGAAAAAAGTGAGGTGGAGGCGTTCCATTCCGAAAAAGTGGAAAAGAATGAAAAATATTATGACATCTTTAACAAATCATCAAAAAACGATAAGGATAATAAGTCACATGTACTCTATGAATCTAAAGTAGAAGACGTTATAGACCAAAAACAGCTCGCGCAAAGACATACTAAGGAAAATAAAAAACCGCATCATGAGGAGCAAAAAAAGGCTCTGGATTGTAAAGTAACACGCTCTCAAAAAAGAAATGGATGTATTTCCTGGGGCCAGCTAAGCAATATACAAAGTAACCCGAACGAAACAAAGTCTGGGTTTTCTGAAGTAGAGTCTACTACACTGCTAAACGGGGAAAAAAAGCATTCAGACTTAAGGATACAGAGAACAATTTGTCAAGAAAAAAATAACTCACTGAACGAACCTACAAACTCCCATGAACAAAATAAAAACATAGTCCCTATTCAAAAATAGTCAGGTGTGACCATGACTAACTTACAACAAACAAATAAAATGACGGTCATTGGAGACTACCAACGTAACAAAGAAGAATTAACTATTACAAAGACGGGGCAAGGCAAACTAATTATCTGTAAAACCCATCAAAAAGAAACTGAAAATAACACGGACTCACTACTCTCGAAGACGTTGTCACAAATAATACTGACGCCACTATACGACTCTAGAGGCAATAACGACATCCTGAATAGAGGTAATATCCTTCAACTAATGAAATCAATACCTTCATTAGAAAAAGTAACAACAAAAGACATTGAATGTGTGGCCTTTGCAGAAAATCCGGAGGGCACTCTACCACTCACAGTCATAACGTTAAATACAGTCTGTATAGTGGATCAAATCATGCTAGAGCAAGAAGTTTTTCAAAGTTGGGGATAAAAATTAGTAAACCTCTCCCCAAACCTTACCCGACACCATTGAAAAACACCCAAGAAAAGCTCCTAGAGAACCAAAGAAGACCCTGGTATACTCCATATTAAAAAACCCCCAGGGTAGTACACAAGAGGCAAAAGAAGAGAGTACGGAAGAACTAAAAATTGTAGAATCTAAGCAAATAAACGAAAACTGGATAAGGAGTGCACTACACGACCACTGACAGGAAAATAAACTGAAACATTTTGAGGAAAGGGGATACCCTCGACCCCCAGTTTCTATATGTTCCTGGAACATTAATGGATTAGGAAAAAAAATCAAAAACGCGGAAGTAGATTCCTTGTCCACTCACTACCAAATTATATGTCTACAGGAGACATGGGAAACCGATGCTTTCTTTCTACAAAGTTATAAAAGATAGTATGTACCAGCCATTAGACACTCCAAATTTGGACGTCCTTGTGGGGGTCTGGCAATATTTATTGGGACTGACTTGCAAATTAAGCATGAACAGCTGGACACAAATAACGCAAACATACAAGCAGTTAAGATAATATTTGCAACCGGTGAGCAAAAAAACAACAGGAACACGTTAATAATACTTAACATATATATCCCACCAAACCAGTCATCTCGCAAGAACATAAGTATCGCAATAGTAACATTCCTACTGGAACAAATAATACTTGACCCGTCCGTTAAGATTCTAGCTACAGGGGACTTTAATATAAACTTGCTGATTCAAATGGCACGGGACGATTTTATTCACTCTCAAAATTACGATTGGTCGATCCCCGAGCAACTTCTAGATCTCAACATAAATACCAAACAAAATCCAATCGGAAAAAACCTATTAATGGATTTGGAAGCAATGGGTCTCCGAGTACTAAACGGCAGGTTTCCAACCGATCAGCCCGCTGGCTGGACATTTCACAATCATGAAGCAAAATCTAGAATAGACTTCACATTACTGTCAATAGACATTTTTGATAAAATTGGTACCTATAGTCTAAAAAAAGTTATTGAGAGTGACCACAGTCAGCAAATATTGGAAATCTATTTCGAACTGCCAAAAAAACAAAACTATTTAACTACACAAGGTCAGATCTGTACAATTAACCATAGGAAACTCATTTGGAAACCGGATAAAAAATATGTGGTCGAAAAAAAAGCCCAAATATTGGTACAAGAATGTTTTAATGAACATCCGAGCCAGTCTATACTTATACAGTGGGAACAGTTCACCCAGAAGGTAGTCGAATTGGATGAAGGTACTCCAACTTGTAGGAAATCCCAACTAAGTGGGAAAATAAATAGAGATACTAATATTAATCTTCCATATACCATTAAAAAAGTAAGGCGGACTCGAAACAGACTGAGGAAACAGCTAACTAGGTTACCGGTCAACGAGGAAATTAGAAAGCAACTTAGAAGTGCTAACAGTAACTTGAGGAAATTGTTGTGGTCTGAAAAAAACAAAACTCAACAGGTCTTGTGGGCAAAAATCTATCACGCAAGTAACCAAGCGAATTCCAGAGAATTTTGGAAAATAATTAATGCTATAAACAGACCCAATAAACATGTGATAGCGTCGCCAATAACAGAGGAGGACTGGGTAAAATTGCTCAAAAAGACCTTATATGTTGAAGATGATTTCCGCTCTCAGGATGTCAATCATACAGGGTTCATTGAGAGGGAACAGGAAATTGAACTGGTGAAAAACTTCTCAGAGAGCGAGGTTAGCCAATGTAATAAAGAGACAAAAAGATGGAGCACCGGGCCCAAACGGTATTCCATTTGCAGTCTATAAAGAGGACCCTGCCTTATGGGCTACCTATTTGACAAAGGTATTTAACGTAGTTATCCAAACAGGGCACATACCTGAATCCTGGAGAGGATCACTAATATCACCCGTTTACAAAAAGGGTAATTGGCAACTACCTGAGAACTATCGTTTGATCACTCTCCAAGACACGGACGCTAAGCTATTTGCGGGTCTCTTATTATTAACTGTCTCAGATTGGGTCAAAGAAAAGCTAATATTACCCCCAAACCAAACCGGGTTCATTAAAGGCTTAGGAACCTCTACTAACATTTTAATCTTATCAGTTCTAATGGATAAAGCACTTTTAGCTAAACAGTCCCTTTATTTTTGTTTTGTCGATTTTAGATCGGCCTTCGATCTTGTTAATAGGACCCTACTATTAAGAAAACTTGTAGATTATGGTATCCCAGGCCCATTACTGAACCTTATCAAACTACTGTACTCTGACACCTGGGGCAGGGTGCGGGTCGGTGACGGCCGATCATTATCGAATAAAATACCGGTGACACGCGGCCTCAAGCAGGGTTGTGTCCTTGCACCATTACTTTTTAACTTATTCATAGCTGACCTCACCGAAACATTGAACAAAGTTAACTCACATCCACCGAGGCTAGCGGGAAAACAAATATCGAATTTGCTATATGCAGATGACGTGGTGTTGATGAGCCACACAAAAGTAGGTCTGCAAAGACTGATTGATCGATCATTTAGGTATGCAAAGGATAACCAAATGGTAATAAATGAGACAAAAACAAAAATAATGGTTGTCACAAGGAGCAAAAGACAAAAAAATAAATGGATGCTAGGACAAACCCAACTAGAACAAGTTGATAGCTATCGGTATCTTGGTGTCCTATTCAACGAGAGTGGAAGTTTTCTCCCTCAAAGGAAAGATATCACCAGGAAAGCAAATAGCCTTGTTGCCGCATTTAGAACCATACAAAAGAAATTAACCGCCTTGACATACGGTCCTTCATTAAAAATCATATCTGCCGAACTATTACCAACTTTAACATACAGTGCCGAAGTCCTAAACGGGAAGGATGCGGAGCTAATTAACAATGCAGTGACAAAAACATACAAAATACTTTTTAACCTACCATGTATTGCCTCACAGGCACAAATAAGGCTGGAGTTTGGGATAAATAATCAGCTTTATGCCCGGCAAGGCCAAATTCTAAAAGTGTGGAATCGTGTAAAAAACAACCAGGTCAATCAATTGTCTCAAATATTATGGAAAGAAGTAAGAGACAATAGGAAACTTCAAGCCTGGGCATACTTAAACAAAGCAAAAGAAGAACTTGGATTAACACCAATTTGGGAAAATACTATCACCCAGGAAAGTTTTAAAAAGACAATTAATAAACTGGTTATTCATCTATCGCTGCTAAAAGATAAAGAGCTATTGGTAAAAAGAAAACACTCTTGGCCAATTGTTAACGACTATAAGAAAAAACAAGTCCAAAAATACCTAGAAACTCCTTGGTCTGTCCAAAGTAAGCGAACATTTATTAGAGTGCGCTTTGGTCTATGGCCAGGTTTGTGTAATCTGCCACCGTGGAAGTTAACTGAGAGCAATATGTTATGTAGGTTGTGTAAAGGGGGACAAGAAGATATGTTGCATCTTTTATGTTTGTGTCCTACAATAGAAGCAGAAAGGAAAGTAATCCTCAGGCGGTTATTCAATGCTCGAGGTGTAAGAACTTGTAGACAAGCACTAATGGCGTGCCTAAATTCGACCGATTTATTAATGAATTCCGCTTTTGTAAAATTTTTATCTGTGATTGCAAAAGGCCTTAAGGCAAATTTTATTTAGAGTTCCGCTTTTTAGAAGATTACTAAAATTATTTGCTTGATGTTCCTAAACCTTTTATTGTTGAAGATATTTTAAAGTGTACTTTTTTGTAAGATTTTAATTAATCAAACAAATAAACTTGAACTTGGGTCGTCTCCAACAGTAAAAAACTTTAATAGTAGTCTGATGTTGGTGGAGTTAGGTTGTTTCTAAAATTAGGGGTGGATGGCCGGGTATGCAGCGAGATTATTACTGATTTTAGTAATCCCTGACCTGGGCCTACACGGACACCGGTCCGTGTTTGTACAAAGTCAAGCACAAAAGACACTGAGAAGCGCCCCATCATTTTCAGACTGGGGGGCGTGTTTTTCTTTCTCTCCTCTTTCCATTGGCTGGAATGTAAAACAACGGGTGTGTTTTGACTTGTTGTTTACATTCCAGCCAATGGGAAGAGGAGAGATAGAAGCGAAAAAAAACACCCCTCGATCCGAAAAGGACCGGGCTTAAATTGACAAACAGACCTCTTCTCCAATGGATGGCCGCCATTTAGGAGGCCAGCCAATGGAGAAGAGCTGGCGGGCATTAACCTCGTACCGAGAGACATAAAATCTCGCCAGCGAGACTGCGCATGTGCGCAGCCTACGCTAGCCGAGACCTAAAAAGTCCTCTATTTCTACTTCCCACACACATAGCTGATTTTGTGAATGAACCCTTCTATCTTTTGATCTGCAGGTGGGTTTCTTACATCCTTTCCATTGAAAAGCAGGAATGCTGCATCTCATCTAGCGACCGCAAGAGTTGTGTGACTGAACCACGCATGCATTTACCATGCATGCCAGCTCCACGTAGTCTCAACAACGCAAGTCTTAACCAAGAATATGCCTTTACCATGCATGCCTTAATAACGAAATATGCATTGTTAAGGCATGTCTGGTAAAGACATATATCTGTGGTTAAAACTTGACAGGTACGTTTTAACCCCCTGACCTCTGCCCCCGCCCTGAGTCCTAAAACTACGCCCTCCCTCCTGAAAACCAACCCCCTCCCCGAGCCCTAAAAACGTCCCTGCCACAGTCCTAAAACCTTTCCCGCCCTCCCCCCTAAAAACTACCCGCCCGAGCCCTAAAAACTACTCTGCCCTCCCCTAAGCCCTGAAAACTACCCAGCCCACCTGAGCCCTAAAAACCACCCTGCCCTCCAAGCCCTAAAAAGTATTATGATCCCTGCCCCCATCCTGAGCCCTAAAACGGCCCTAAGCCCCTGTCCTGACACCTAAAACTACCACCTCACTCCTAATAAACAGCCCCCTCCCCAGCCCTAAAAACCTCTCCCAGCCCCAAAAATGATCCCGACCCCCCAGCCTTGAAATCTACCCTAAACTCCCTGGCCCTGAAAGCTACCCCAACCCCACAGCCCTGAACACTACCCTGACCCGCGCCCTAAAACGACACCGACCCAAACACCCTGAAAACTACCCCGCCCCGAACGACCTGAAAGCTACCTGACCCCCCCCCCCCAAACCATACAAACTAACGACCTCAAAAACACGGCCGCAGCCCCACTTACCTCATTGCGTGGCGTCCTCTCCCGATCCTTCCTGCTTCCGCGAGCCAGCAGCGTGGTCAAGGCAAGAGTGGTAGTGTTTGCGAAGTTGGAACATGCGTGGCTCTACCCGCCTTGTTCCGACTGTTTACCGAATGCAATATGTAGGTTTATACTAATATGTGATGTCACTTGCGACTGAAATAATTAACTTTAGGGAATTGTGGCAGAACGTTCATTAAAGTCCCTTTTCCGTGTCTTTCGCTTTCAACAGTTCTCAAAGGAAGTCTTTACACCTTTCTTTGTGTTCATCACGGGCAGATATTTATCAAATTTATGGAGCACTGATTCCCAATACAAGGATGTACGAATCATGTTGGAAGATCACTTAGACCTCAGAAGTCAGGGGCTGGCTGTGACCCCTTGAATATCTGAGGTCTGAGGCACAAAACAATACAAATGATTCTATATACTAAATGTTAACAAGACATTAGACAGGTTGTACGAGGCCAGCAATTTCTTAAAATGTTCTTCTGATTTATTGCCTTTCAAGGGGTTATATTCCTTATTTAACTGATTAAATCAGATTTTCTCAACTTGTTTCATCATAGCTACATCTTAAAAATAAAATGATTAGACTTTTAAGTCTAGGCTTAAACATTTAGTGAAATGTCTATATTGGAGATGCTGGAGAAGTGCTGGCCATTTTAGCTGCCAGCACTTGATGAATAAAAACATATAATTTGCAGTTGTATTTCCTCCTCTAATGAAGGGACTAATAACTCCTTGTCCTGTTTTGGTTTCTGCTTTATGTGACCTGCTGGCCACAGATAAGGCATCCATGTAGAACCTATTTCCGATAAGTACAAAAGACTCTATAGAGCTGTCACAGGATAATACACTTACCGGATGTTGAGTTCTACATCAAGTCGGCCACTGCAAGTTTCCGAGGCATTAACTGTAGATTATGGGGCATATTCACACAAAAAGTAGCACATCTACACGTGGATAGTTACATTTCTGTACTTATGTAGATTTGCTGGTTTTTAGGAATTCCCAAACTCCTCAAACATTCCACATGCAATGTTGTGCCTGGCATATGCATGTAGATTCCTTGGGAAATCAGGTGATTTACTTGTTGGGTATGCATTTCCTCTGTATGGAGTTCTCCCTGGTGGAGAACTCTGCAAAGGACTAGTCAATTACCTAGTTCCAATGCACACTTATTTGTTTCTTTTTTCTCCCCATGAGAAACTCCTCCACCTACATTTGTAACAAACGTTGGGAGTGTTTAATTTCCCATTTCACCCCAGGAAGGGTATTTATTACCAGCACTAGGCTGAAGTAAATATACAACCCTTTTCAGACTGGAAATGGGAAAGATAGTAGGTTGTGAATGCCCCTAAACATACTTGTTTATGGGTATTCGCAAGTTTCTGTAGCCAACTATGGATTGGAACTGGAGCAGTGTAATTTTATACGTCACAGAAGTGCAAGAGTTACGTGCACTTACCACTATATATTTTGGGTGCCTAACTTTATTAATGACAATTGAAGTATTCAAGGTGTTATTGAATTTCAATTACTGTTGAAACGAGAGATTTATAACTTGTGCTCAATAATGTTAGGCCTAACCATGTAACCAAAGTAGTTCTCATGCATATTTATTTTTTGTTTTATTTTATGTTGCATATATTTGAAAGTACTTGAGTTAATGTAAGCAGAAACTCATTTACAGTTATATTGCTGCATTTATTTTTGAAGTTATACATGCACATATATATAACCATGTAATCAAAGCGCACATTTTAGTGTTTAACCATACAAATTCAACTAGGCCTGAATTTTGTAATATATTTTTCTTTGGCTTGCATATTATCACCTCTGCAGATGCGGTTTCAAGGCTTCATTAGTTAGAGAAAGGAGTGCTGCGTATTAGTGATAGCGAGGCTGAGAAGAAAATCTCGACAGAAGACATGAGGAGCTAATGAACAGGAGAAAACGTGTCTATTCATTGTATATCAGCAAGGCCGTGTGAATGTCTAGGGTTCACAAGATGGGGAAATTCGACGATGATGCAAAGGGACACATAAAGATAAATTCTATTGGTTCCTAGAAATGCGGTATGAGGATCATACTATGAGAATGTATCTGCCAGCCAGATTCATCATAGTAAAATCGGCTTGCGAGCGCAATTTTTGCATTTGGGATTCAAATGCAAAAATCTCTAATCTAGAACTCGCTAAATTGCGATGAATTGCATTTAAGGAATCTCAATTTGTGATTCCTTAAATGCAATTCATGAACCATTAGAAAATTGCGAATTCGCAATCTGGGGCCACTATTTACCGTGAAGTATAACTACGTGGTAAATAGCGAAGACTTAGAAAAATGCACTTTAGTGCATTTTTCTAAGTTGTATGTTACACACACACACATGTCCTTTGGACATGTGTGTACGCAACACCAGTGTACATGACCATTTCAGGGGTGCTACACCCTGGCACCCTTGAAATCGCTTCCTTATTTGTGATTTGCTAATTGCGAATCGCAAATAAGGAATGACTCACCATTCATTCCTATGGGCCTTTAGGCCCATAGGAATGAATGGGAAAGCCATTCCTTATTTGCAATTCGCAATTTGCGAATCGCAAATAAGGAAGCAGTAGAAATTGCAAAAAATATTGCGATTTCTACATGAATCCCGTTTTGCGAGTCTTTAATAGCGATTCCTTAATAATCGCTATTAAGGACTCGCAAAACATGACAATGATGAATCTGGGGTGTATGTTTTAAGTAATGTATGCACTACTAGAGAGCAGAGCAGATGTCTTTTAGATTTAGGGAGGTACAGACCTCTCTGAATCCCCTATTTTTGAGAGTGTAAAGCTATATGCTAAACACTTATCCTCTCTTAGAAGTCTTCTACTGGAATCCTCGCTATGCTGACATCTTTCTATTTCACTGTCTTATTCCTTGAATTGCTAGGGATTCTCCATTCTTAACCATCCTCAATATAAACCATAGAGCCCTGATTAGATTACTTTAAACTTTTGCCATTGGTATCTATGTGGCTATGTTGTCGCATTTGATACAATTGAACTGGATTTACTTTGTTGACTAACGCTTCCTTTTGAATTCTGTATCTAAACAATGCTTTACAGCTAAGCTGACCTTTGTGGATAGGAACCTATTTCTTCTCGAATCTAGCATGCAGAAGTAAAGTCAGACAGATGCCAAGAAGAATCTTATGGAGAAATAGTCTAATGATTCAGGTTCGACCGGGCTGTAGGTTGTTATCTAGGACACTGGCAATTAATTGTACACCTACATACTCACAGGCAGATTGTAGACTGGTTTTTGTATGTTATAGCTCAGTGGGGCCTCAGGTACATCTTGGATTAATGCTGAATTGCGTTATGTTGACAGCCTTAGTGGAGTATCCAAAGTGGTTTTTTGTAACACGTCTTTATTAATAGGTTTTGTACAGTTTTATTCAGGTTTGGAAGACTTGATTTTCTTCAGGTGATCCAAAAGATGTCTCACGTTGGCCATAGGAGATACATATCTTGGAATAGACCTTGATTTGCTGCAAAAAAATGAAAGGACATCCCCCTTGAGATAGTCTCTTACGGCCTCGTTCAGTCACTTACAAAGATGGAACTATGCCTCAGTGCAAGTTATGATTGGCAGTTCTGAGGCTACAGAGACATCCACGCTGCCACTTATGTGAGTAAGGAAATGCATGTATGAAATCTGGTGCATTTTGAGGCACTAGTAATAGTTGTGCTAAAGCTGAATAAAAAACAAACAAAACACGTTAGGTGTTTGAGCAGTCATTAATATGCCTGTCACTTTTTACAATTCATGGAGCATGAGTGGCACAGAATGTGTGCTGTTGGGGGGGGCATACTCAGCATCAAGGAGAGCACATTCTCGGAAAGCAGATATGATTCTTTAAAGCTATGCAGGCTGGGTCATATTAACAGAGAGCTCTGCACAGTATCTTTACCTTGCACCATAGACATTCAAGCCAATCTGTCCTGATCTCTTTGTTCATAGAAGTGTCTTAGCACTGACTTAAAGGTACCTTCATTTTCTTATGACTTGCTAAGATATTTATGTGACTGACAGTTGCCAAGTAGCCAGATCCCATATTTACAAAGTGATTATAAGTTTGAGGGTACTTCTTGTCTGCATGTCGGGGACTCTCATAGCCTATAAGTGTTATTTATGGTTATGGACATGAAGTCAGGTTGGTAATTCAGTCTCCTTTTTAGGTTTCGACCTGGCGATCTGCGCAAGCAGTTCGCGCAGGCGAAATCTATTGTTTACAATATTGGCTTCAGGAACGTCCCCCGGCTCCCATTGGCTAGCTCAATAAATGGAGGCTAGCCATTGGGAGCCGGATCTGTCCGTCAAGGCCGGACCAGATTCGGGGGCGTTCCCGCGATTTTTTCCCTCTCCGCCCCTGCGATGTCGTCATTGCGGCGGTGGGCGGAGTTTCGTTTTTTTTTTCTTCTGTGTTTGTTTTGGTCATTTCATGCCTGCCGACCACGGCCGCCGGAGGAAGCCCAGGTGAGTGCTTGTTCTGTGTAAACAACAAAAGCTGTCTGAGAAGGCGCGGATTGTCGAAGCTGCTCATTGAAAGGTGCTGCGAAGCCCTGGCGGCAGCACAGCGCCTGCCCCTTGCTCACGGATGTGTCGTTGATTGAACACTGTGCAATGCTGAGGCTGCTGACACTGTGCAGCGAGGCTCAGGGGTGTCATTGTGAAGATGAAACACATATTTCACTGGGAACTGAGAGATGTTTCCGTATTTCGTAGGTTCTGTGAATTATCTGTGCAATGTGTGGTAATAAAAGTACCAACACGTCACGTGTGTGCACATGTATGTGCCTGTACTACAAACACGCAGACATTATGTGCATTTTTTGCTACTTTTGTCGCATGGAAACAGCACTTTGTATAGACACATTTCGAGAGAATGGCGCCTTAATTCGCAGAAACTGCAATCCTGCAAATTCATTCCATCAGGACCCAAGCCGCAATCGGTTTTTACCCCCCCCCCTCCCTCCCTCACCCCTCAGGCTAGTTAGACTCCCCCTCCCCCCCGCACCCTTACGCAATGACGCCCAACCCCTCCGCTGCACGTCACGCCTGCCCTCGTCCACAAACCCCGACCCAAGCGGACCCTCCGACGACTACAACGCAATCAGGGACGTTGTTAGCTCTCGCAGCCCCAAAACCCCTTCTTCGCTCCGTAGAGCTGGCCCAGTCCAGATGTCTGCAGCAGGAGAAACTTGACACAGTTTGCGAATTTTCAATTTAACGAAATGTGCCCTATTTCGCCCCCTTCATTCTCCAGGTGAAATGCCCCATTACAGCTCCTCGAAGCCTGACTGCGGTGGAGCGCCTCGGCCAGAGACGTTACTATCCTTGAATGAGACATGTCCTTCTCGGACCGGGCTCCTGCCGGTGTCTCACGTGACAGTGAAACACCAGCGACAGGAGACGCCGGCAGCAACCGGATCACGCAGGTCCGACTCCAGCAACCTCATCACGCGTCCTTTTACACAGTGTCAGGAAAACGATTCAACACAAAATGTGATGAATTTCGCACACGCACTAATTAAACGAGCCCTTCTGGACAACATAAATATCCCCCTTACTTAATTTGTTAGATACTAGGACGTTCAGTATTGTACTTTCTGTAGTTTATGAATATTCGCCTGTTTGAAATGAAGCGTCATGGCTGTGGGTTTGGAGTGCGTGTGATATAAACAGATAACGGCTGACACGTGTAGTATAGCGCAACCTAACCATCTAGCGCTTTTGGGGCCACCATCACCCTCCATGTGCTTGGATTATTTCCTTCCTGTGAATTGTGGGTTTTGAACCCACCGCTTTTAGTAGAACAGAAAAAAATAACTATGTTAGAGATATGTGTACATATGTGTGAGTATTTATACATACATGTGCTCACTGGTGTGTGCGTGTGAAGTGTGTTTCTTTAAATACTAAACTATGACCTCTAAATCCCGGATATTATCTGTCTTTGATCACGCGTGCTCGACAGACGGCGCTAGCTCCAGTGTCCGACTCAAGGCGCTGGAGCACACTTGTAGTGTGTTTGTAATGGTGCTCCGGGATTTTTACAGGGTGGGAAGAAAACAGGAGAACAACCACATCAGTGAAAGGTATCGGAATAATAACACAGCATATTAAGAACAACGAAACCAAGAACATTAACGACAACAAAGACAACCATCATGGTAATAATTGCATTCTCACAAAAGTGCTAAAAATTACTATAATAATACAATGCTGTTCATATTGTTTCAAAGTCGAAGCTTCTCCAGCATGGGCGCCTTGCAGCTGCTTTAATGAAGATTTACATCTCGCAGACTAGGAAGTGTTTGCTTTTCAGCAGTAACAATAAGTGTTGTCATGGCGGGGCTCATTGGTACGCATGTTATCTTTCCTAGAAGCATGAAAGGCCGTGCCAACCCCGTATGACCTCTTTGTTTGCCTGCAGTCATTCTGTTCTCTTCTCTCTCCTGCCTCCCCTCTCTTGCTTTTCTTTGCCTCCTACTTTATTCCTCTCTTTCTCCCTCTCTCACTGCCACACGGGCCTGTGCCTCCTTGAAGGGCCCTACTTGACACACGGCTCTGACGGTTGCAACACACAAAACCTCCCCCTTTCAGTGGAAAAGACTAGGGTTTTGTTCCTGAAGCAGAAGGGGGGTCTCAAATCTATGATTTCGCTTTTATTTTTTGCAAGCTTAAGATAGTCAGCGGGGTGGGGTGACGCCGGCCTCCTAAAAACGGGCCCTGAAATGATACCACTGTTCTGTGGTCGAGGCCTCCTGATTTGCATGAAAACGCCTTGTGGGTTTTAATGAGTGTCTGGGCTCGCGGGCCTCAGCCCTGGAAACCCCACAGTGCACATACATCTTGTAAGGAGAGATTAAGCTAATGGCAATGTAAATGACAATGCCATTTATTTATCTGTTTTCAAAACCAACACATAAATAAAAATTTTGCCATTTACAATGCCAATAGCTCAAACTTTTCCAAAGGCGAAACCATTGCATTGTAAATGCTTGTTATTTTGGAGGAAGCAATGAGAAGGATTTGGCAACCAGTGTGGAGTAGCTTGAGAAAGATTTTTTTGGGGCATCAAAGGTCAAAGACTCAGACAAAACATTGCCAGTCAGTCAGAACAACTTTATTTCACCAACACAATGAAGGCATACAAAGTATACTACATTGCATCTTACAAATCTCAACATAAATAAATAACATCCTTAAAATGAGGTCCTTGCTAACACAGGCATGAGGAACAATATGCCTATTAGGCTTTCTAGAGAGAATCCAGGAAGACATCACCTCCCAATTTTAAGCTCATGTTTGGTTTGTCTTTATAACCTTCTCAGCAAACACAGACTCGTAGGACTCGTAGGAGCATGCCCAAAACATCATGCCGGTGTTTCTGTGGAGCTGCGCTTCCCCTTTCCTACCTTAAAGAAGTAGACTATGAAGCGGGTCATGATGAGGTAATTAGGTTAAACATTAGATACGTCACACTGTAAAGGTTTCTAGCTTCTGCCTTCCTATATTGCCCTACAATTTAGAATATATGATGGCAATATATTGCTGGTAAATTGCGCTCCTTTAGAGGAGGCTGAGGGATGTAGGTATGATTTTTAGTTAGATCATTTGTCTGATTATAGCCTTGGATATTTCTGTTGCAATGTGCAGTTTGTGGGCATGCCCTTTCTCTGATACCACTTGGATGTGCTTCTTTGTTTCCTTTGTTATCCAGTCTCTTTTGTTTTGTGCACATTGCCTATTTCTGATATCGGGTGGTGGGTGTGGAGGATACATTGGTTAGGCGGACTTTGGGTTGTTTATTTATTTAAGGATTTGTAGAGCGCCTGGTGACCCGAGGGCATCCCCGCGCTATAAAACTGTAGGTTGGCTAAGAGGGGAGAAAGGAGGGTACCCTTTAGGTTCATTTTCCGATCCTCCATATAGCAATGGATATTTTTGGACAATCACAGTTTTTTCTAGGTGTGATTAGCTCTCAGGTTTGTTAACCATCCTCTCCAGAGTGTATATCGGAACTGTTACGATAAGTTATGCACTTTTTCTGCACCACATCAAGTTTTTGCAAACATATGTGTTTGCGGTTGTTGCCTTGCCCAGGGATGGTCATCAGTGGAGCTGTCTTTGGACAGCCTAGGCCCAGTATAGTGAGTGGTAGACTCAGGGGCATAGCTTCAGGGGGGTGTTTGGGTGTGTTACACCCCCCTAATGAATGTATCTTCACACAAATAGTTGGGTGCGGGTGCTTTCAGTCAAGTGTTGTGAGATGCCAGTCGGATTTCAACAGGAATTTTTACATACACACAGACAAAAATGCGGACACAATCTCACATTCGCTGTTTTGAAAGTCTTCAAAAATGTTATTTTTTGTTACAAAATATTGTTTTCTCTCTTAGTACTTAGCTCTCTTTTTCGTTTCCAATGCCCCTTATGCCCCTCTCATGTACCCTTCTAGTCATATAATGTATTTAAACATTATTTGACAGCCTGATTGTCCGAAAAATTGAAGCTCCCCCCCCACGCCATCTTACAGACCAAGCTACAGATAGACTGGTGCACATTGGGGGTTTTTCAGCCGATGTTGTTCAAAGAGAGTGTGAGTCATTGTGACTCGCCAGCCAGACCCTTTTGAGGGTAAAATGTTTTCAGGATTGCCTATCCAGCTATCCTTGACATATTTTTGTGGGAGTGGAGCTAATTTGACCCACCTCCTAACCCATGTGAGTCTGTTTTAGATCTCAGAGACCTTTTGCTGTATTGGGTACAATTGTACTAGCCTCATTGTTTGTGGAATGTCGTTGGAAGTCGGTGTGTCATGTGTATGTAGCTGATGGCATCGCTGAAAGTGTATAATTTGATTCTAATGTCACACTATTGGGTTCAAGATCTGTGTAATCTTAGTGCAAGCATCCTAGTGTATTGTCAAGATCAGACAATGAAGGGAAGTCTCTCTGTATTAGTGATTTTATCAAGGCAGCACATCTTCGCTCCTTGTTAGGGTGACCAGAATTTTAAAGCCAAAAACCGGGACATTTCACAAAAATAGAAGAAGGACTACAATTTTACTTCAAGAGATGAGAGGGCTCCTCAGCAGAGAATTACAGAACAGGCAGTAAAAACATACATAAAATGCAAATTTTAAGCCCAGTAGCTTGCCTGTTAATTCAATTGCTTTCTTGAAACAATTGCTAACTATCCCTGCTTTGCAAAACATAAAAAAACACCTCCCACCGTTTTCAGTCAACTCTCTTTAAAAACGGGGACATGAGCTACATTTATTGAAATTTGCTGGGACAGCTGGTTAAAAACCGTGACCGTCCTGGCAAAACGGGGACGCCTGGTCACCCTACTCCTTGTTTCCTCTTGCCCCTGTGCTGGTGTCTCTATATTGTTAGCCAGTGACTCCCTTCACAAAAGCAGGAATGATTCTTAATATGCTTAGGGTATTTGCGTAGCTCAACTATTGTCAACTACTAAACTTCTTTGAGCCTTACGTGCTCATGAGCAGTCTCATATCAGCAATAGTGGGTTTGCTCGATGGAAGGTCTCTTCAAATACTCTTCAGGGGAATTTTCCAAATTGTTATGGCCCTTCACATGAAATGTGCCTGGTATAATTTTATTGTTGTGTAACATCTCATTTGTTGGCGCTATGGGATAGATGTTTGAATGCAACAGACAAAACACACAGGTAGACTGCTGGGCAGATTATCAGACAGACTGAGACACTCCTGTCCGGGGACAGATCAGCACAACAAGGGAAAGCTCTGCTATTTGTAACCAGTGAGAAATAGCTCTGCTGTCTGCAACAGGTGAAGGGTAGTTCATCTAGCTGCAGCAAGTTAAGGATTGCTTTGCTATCAGCAACTAATGAAAGATCAGTCAGTTGAGTGAAGGTGATGCATAAATGCTGTCTGTGGAAAGTGAGAGATACTTGTGCTGACTGTGATGGACAGAGATAGCTCTGCTGTCTGGAATCACTGAGGGATATTGTGGCTGAGCAGGGATGGCCATGCTGTCAATGTTGGGCAAATATTTGGCTTGTTGCTCCTGCCTCTGAATAGTCACAGTTTATTCCCTGTCAAGGTGCTGGTGTGTTCTCAGAGCTTTTTCGAGCAAGACTACCAGGATGGACGGGCCTTTCCACCCGTTTCCACAAACTGATACATTTACCTGCATACATTGGTAGCCTTCACTGTCACTAAACAATGCGTTTATCTGGAGCGGGCAGAGTTTCAGAGTGGGTTGATAGTAGGGAAAAAGAGATGAGTGCCAATTTCCCTAAAAGAGTTGAGCATCTGGGAGTATAGGATCACAAGGGTTAGAGGCATAATACAATTTGTGTAGTTAATGGAAGGGTCCTAAGGCCTCTGATGCCATGGCAGCAGGGCTCGGGCTGCCAGAGCGCTTGCCCTGACCCTAAGCGTCTGGTGAATCAGTAGTTATCTAGGTCCAACAGGGGTATGACCACAATGTGGCATGTTAAGGATGTAATGGGGTCTAAAGGGGGCAGAGCATTGCCCCTTCCATGCTAGGATTTTTGAAAAAAGTTATGCCAGTAACAGCGTTCTGCCTATCTTCAGTGCTAGGGCCACAAATGCACACTAATACAGGCATTTCTGCACTCATCACATGCCTACTTGCCCAGGCTTTTTCCCCCAGAGACCATTGCGCTCCAATTCCCGAATCCACCACAGGGCATTCTGGTCCTGGCCCACCATATACCTATAGAGTCAGCTGCTCCCCTCTTCTGCCTTCCCTTTATCACTTTTTTATCCTTGCTATTTCCCTAAGATACTTTTAGAAAACACTGCAGGTTTACATTTTGTGGCTGGGGGTCTCGAGTCTTTCTTTGCACGGTGTAACCTCTCCTGAAGTCCTTTACACACTAGTTAATTGAATACTTAATTTTTTTCCAAGCAATGCAAACCGGTTGTCCGGCTCCTTTAAACGATACCACAACCCCCACTGATGGACAAATAATTCCCATGTTGCTTTATGGGAGTAAGATTATTATTTTATATGGTAAGAGAAGGTTTCACTGGAAGAGTACATTGTAATTCTTAAAAGAGTAATGATCGAAGGAAGTATGGTTAGAACTAGGGATGCACTCGTTGCTCAAAGAAGAGTTATTAACTTCTTTTAGACACAAATCCCTTTCATAAATAGAAGCTTTCAATATTATACCTGCAAGGCATTGAAAAATTGGTGAACATGTTTTCGCAATTTTAGTCAATTTACAGAATCTTAGAAATTATTTCGATATTGTCAATAATTGTTCTTACTTAGGTAAAAAAAACTTTTCTTTGAAAATTAATATTGGAAAAAATCAAAGCACCGGACTGATTGTATTGGGAAAAAATAAAAGTCAGCTGCAGGAATTAAAAACATATTCAGATGTACCCTAAAATTCAAAATCTGGGGAAGAGAAATGCTATTTGAGATGGGAAGTGATCCATGGTGGCAAATAAAGGAGTTTATTGAATTGGTGAAAATGAATAATGGATTGTGCACCTGTGCACTGAATTTTACAATGTCTAAGGAACATATACGACTAGACTGGTGTTAGTTCATAAAGACTCACCTCTCTTCTTCTGTTGTTTTCATCCTATCTAGATCCTTGACCTCAGGCTTTGGCATTATTAGACAGTATATAGGATATAACACTTGTCATTGTGAAAGGATTTTTTTAAATGTAATATGAAAGCGTTTTTTCACTGAATTTTGAGATATTTTATTGTCATTTTTAAATATATGCTTGTTATGTTTTGGGGCTTTGCTCTTAAAAAAATTAACAATAAGAAGAAACTTCGTGTTGTCATGTTATTTGACCTTTTATGGAGGAAACTTGAATGGGCGATATTTTTTTGAAACCCCTTTTTTAATTATTATGTCATGCTATATTTCACATTCATATCAATGTATATATACCACCATAAGGTTGTCTCAGAATATTGTAGAGCTAGGGCAGAAGAGAAGTAAAAGAGAAACTAGAGACAGGGATGGAAGAAACAAGATAAAGTTAACAATGAGGCAGTCTGGTGATCTTCCCCAAAATACCGGTATTATATGTATCAAACGTGTGTTGTGAGTAACTAATTATAGGTATTTGCCAGGCAAATAGGGAGGGAACAAACAGTAGATCTGTGCGAGAGAGTGCAACAGGGGAGTATGGGATGGAATACAAATGGGAAACAGGTTGAAGTAGAGGGTGAGAGTGAGGGGAACCAGGGCAAGTAGAATTAGTTAGAAAACATGGTACATAGGACAAGTCAGTGTGGGAAGCAATAGGCTGTCTCCCCTCTGCTCATTGTTTACAATCAGACCTCATGTGCAGCCCATGCTTAAAAGGAACCTTTAGCTGTGTTCCTACAGCTGAAACTGAAATTGCAAAGTGGGACAGCTAAGGGACTCCTCTATTTTATGGGATTTCCAGCTTTGGGAGGACAAATGCTTCCTGGCTGGATAAGGATCCTACACGATTGGCCATGTCACATGCCTCGTCTTGTAGTCCTCATGACAAACCCTCATGGTTTCTGATTGGCTGCCTATGGTGAGGTCCTTTTGCTTTTAGTCTGACCACTGCCAATCTCAAGTTTGGGAAGCCTGTGTGATGTATGGAAGGCAAATAGTGCAGAACCTTGCCTAAGTTACCCTATGATTTCTAGGACAACCACATAATAGGTGAGTCCTAGAAAAGGCCATAACCTAGAAAGAGTACATTTATTGTCTAAATATTTCCTCCTACACAAAATGTGACATGGTCGAAGTCTGCCTTCATCCTTTAAATCCATTGGTGTTGTGATCTGTGGTTTGCACGTACCTCTTCATGCTTGACTCGTGTGGAAGCACGATTCTCCGAAGTGCCTAACGATGAGCACATCCAGCAGCAGGAAAAGTTGCCATGCTGCTTCCTAGAAAAAATCGTTTTGGTCTTCAATGGAAAAGATGCTAATCGAGGAAATAAGCCCAAGAATCCATAGGTCTCCTGTGAGATTTGCAAGTGGCTGCAGCCGTTAATTTTGAAGTCACAGAGTAAAAGTCCTCATGGTCCAGAGCATCCTCACTATGCAATCGATATATGTAGTTACTGCAACAGGGACCATGTTGTCCGAATTAAAAGAAACCCTGAAGACTGTGTATATTACTTTTGAAATTTTATGAAAGACATCATCGTTACAAAAATGTATTTCAGAAAAACATTTTGTTCGAGGATTTAGGCTGCATTCCTAAATACGGTTTCAGAAGCTAGAATTTGAGGATTATTAACTTGTACATTGCCTCCCTTGTTATTCCCTAGGAGGATGAATTGGGATTCTCAGTCTTTATTCGACTTTAATTTCTTGGCAGCACTCATATTGTATTAAGATATTGATAAGGTGGGGAAAGTGATTCCAACAAAATTCAAGTCACAGAGCATGTTCTTATAACACAGAAGGCGGTTGTCAGTAGTGAGAAAGGCAAAATAACTCAGAATTCTTTTGACATGTAATGTATAGATGCTAATTGCCCTTCTCTAGAAAAATATAAGGGTTCACCAAGCTTTAAAGCGTTGGTGACGCAGAGATGTTTTGAAGGTATTATCAGAAACTAGATGTTGTTGCAAGATTGATACAAAAGGTAAGGCCTTTTTCAGTTTAGATATCAACACTTCCCCAGTTGCAGGCACAATGGCACATTGGCATGGCCATATGCAGTGTCTCTTTTCTCTCTCTTATCTCATTCCCTTTCTCTTAGGTCTACTTTTAAACAAAATATAAGTATGTGGCTGGCAGTGGAATCGGAGAGGTATGGAAACCTACATCATTCCGCTTGGATCTGGACTACAAGGTTAGTGCTTTCTGACAACTGGTTTGTGGGGCAGCAATTTAAAATTGAATCTGCTCCTTGAATAAGGGTGCAACATTCAGTGGCTTTCTAATGAGTTGCACAAAACCACCAAAAAGGTGAAATGACAGCAACTTCACAAGGGTTAGATGCTTGTATGTTGGAAAGACCCAAAAGGTTCTATGAGGCTCTTTTCAATGTATCTCAAACTCATCTTAATGACAGGTCCACATGGCCTCCCTCATAACTGTAGTTTACTGTAAATATGCACTTGGTTTTCAGCATCACAAGTAACATCATCAGATGTAGGGGATAATCAACCGCTGCAGATGGCAATGATACTCTAGCCGACTGATTTCTCAAAATCTATTCAAGACTGGAATCAGATGGGAAGGAAATAAAGTGCAGTAAGGCCCCACTTCTGGTGCTTGATCTCTGGAGTGAGGCACAACCTCCGCTTAGATGACCTTGCTTATTAGATCCCTAATATGATCATTGGACAGGTACCTGAGTTCTATGGTGCACTGGCACCTAAGAGCAGACTTGGAACGTCAGTTCGTACTAGCCCCAGGGTGTACTGTCTGCATCCAACCATCTCCAGGTGAATTCGGGTGGCAGGTATGATATAGGCTTCTACAAGAAAATTGTTTTCATGCTCTCAGGACTGTTTCCAGGCTGCTTAGTTGATGATCCTGCCATCATTCCACCCCTAAAAGCACCCCCACTGTCCTCAGCCTATGAGTTGTTTACCTGTGCCCCATATGTCTTGTTCAGCATAGCTAGAACTTGGATGTCATGTTTGACAATAAAGAGAATGTCTACACCTATATGGTGTCAGTCATCAAGAAATGCCATTGCTTCCTAATGTAGACGAGAAGCATAATAACTTCTCTTGACCAATGAATTTGCTTCCCCCTAGCTTCTGGGGAGGCGAGGCATTGTTCTACTTAAATTAGATTGTTCTAACATGATATACTTAAGCACTACACAAAAAAATACAGGGGAAAATGCAAATAACAAATACACATACAACGCGAAGTAGAACATAAGCTGAAATTAGACATATATTTAGCCCTAGGAAATCTGCTCAGACTGGTGTTTGAATGGCAAATCTAATTTGAACTGTATGCCTCTTCTAAAGGGCTTATTGGAAGTTCTTCTATTCCAAGGCCCGTTCATAAATTCATGAAGGAAAGCTGTAAACTTATTCCTGGAGGTTTATGCCTACATATGGAGTGGATTTCCATCTATTTAGAAACTTTCAAAGAATTCCAGGAGTGCTTCTGGAATTCTGTGGCAGACACCCTCGCTTAGGCATACCACTTTGCACATAGCAAATGGAATAGTCTCTCACTGTTTTTAATTCATAATGTGTAAACAACACCAACACAGTAGGGGTGATCAAAACATCATTGACCGACTAATGTGAAATATATAATCATTGGTACTCCTACAGAAATGACACAAATAAAACGTTAAAAAGGTTCCAATTTTTGACTCAGATGTGCATTTGCACCTGTTAACTTTCTTTTATTTACTCTCAAGTGGGATTAGGCATTTCGAATAGTCTTTCTCTGTACTTCCTTTCATTTTTAGGTGTTCCTTATTTCCTCACTCCCACCACAAAAGTGCATTTCCTTGTGAGCTTGACAGAGCAATGAGTGAATCTGGATGTAAAACTACCCTCACATCTCATCGTCAATGTTTTCTGCTGCTCCCTGATTAGAATGTACAGAAACTCTCTCCACATTATAGATTTACTGTCATAGAAATTCCACAATACTACCTGAATTTCTCAATCAGCAAATCCCATTAGTCAGAACAATCCCCACCGTTTCTTATGCTACGAATCAGATTTTGCCCTTGCAAATTATTATTTTTGTGCACCTACGGTAAAACCAAAATCTTTTAACAATCTTTGCGGCGGCATGTTTCCTGACGCGCTAGACGCGCCAGGAGGGGCTTTAAATCCAGCAAGCCCTCGGTGGAGCAGGGGGACCAAATCTATACCTGAGTGCGTGAACGCAAGGATCGAGGCACAAGAGGAGCCGTTAGCCCAAAGATCCACGCCAAACGACCACAGCGACCGCCGCCACCAGGCACGCCGCCGCACCGGGACTCCAAATCCCGGCAGTCTTTGCGGTGGCGCGTTCCCTGACGCGCTAGACGCGCCAGGAGGGGCTTTAAATCCAGCAAGCCCCCAGCGTCGCGGGACGCGAGCGGGACGCCCGGAGCGAAGCCCGGGCAAAGGGCGGGCCCTCTGTGGCCCTCAGAGGCACGAAAAGGCCAGGCAAGGCTATCCCCCTGATATCTCCATCATCGAGCTCCTAAGGTACTGTACCCGTTGTAGGAAAATATTGTGGATCATTGCTGTACATCGTCATTGAACATTCTTGGACCCTAGCCACTGTTTGCATCTGGTCCATGATCTGATTGGAGTAGGAATCTGCCTATCGTTGCATGGTAGTATTTCTCCCCCGTCTTGTTAGTACTGTGTATTGCTTCCGTAGTCAATTCTGTGAGTGCCTTTTAGCATCTTAACCCTGCTGTAAACATGCCTAGAAAATTGGCACCTGTAGTTACAGAGTCACTTAACAACTTAGATTCTTACTTAGTACAAGTGGTCAATAAGATTAATAATGAAAGAAGGCAATCCCTAGGTCTGAGCCAATCACCAATTTTGCTCCCAGCGGGTCCTTCCTCTAATGCACCAATGTCTGACACACCATCACTAGATCCCACTACATATATACCGGACCTTAATTCTCAAGACACTGGCAATGATGATGAAAATTCAGATCTGCTAGTCGACTTGTCAGCAAATGCAGTGTCTGACTCTGATCAACAGCAAAATATTGTAGTTGAAGTTCCCTCACCCCCGTCGCCCGTAGTAAGGGCCGTGAGAACCTGTAGAAAATCTCAGCCAAAACGTGGGAGGAAACAGCTAGGAAGAAAAAAGCCGATCACACCACCTAGGCGCAAAGGGAAAAATGTGGAGTGTGATGTTGACGTTGAGTCAAGACACATCATTGACGACGACCTATTCAATAGGATCTCAGACATGATAGATATGAAAATCAGGACTATCATTAAGCCATTGATTGGGAAAATAGACAAATTAACTGCTGAGGTGAAAAAGATGGGTGGGTCGCAAAGTAAGTTGGTTGATGAATTGGAGAATCTAGTTACTCATGTCACAAAACCGGTGGCCATAGCTGAGGAGGACACTGGTGCGGACATGGGTCCTACGGAAGGCCAAATACAGTCTATCCCGCTAGGGCAGCCACCACCACCTGCGCCTAGCCAGGAAGCAGTAAGAGAGTCCCCCATTTTACCATCTGTTGTGCCAGTACCACTGCATTTAGGGGATGACTCATCACAATTCATTATGGAAGCCTCATCAGTAGTACTTGTATTGGCCAATGTCCCTGCTCTATCACATGGTAAAATAGAATCTATTCAAGGACTAAAAGATAAAGCTTTACACTGGCTCACTAATAATATGCATATGGCATATCAGGGGTCTGACCAACTAGCAGGGGAGATCATAATGACAAGGAGGGTACCATGAATTGGGAATAAGCCAAAGAAGTTTAAGGGGGACTGCGTAATATTAAACTTTGCTAACGCAGAGGTACTCCCAAACATCCTGTCCAACATCTTTCCTAGAAGGAATACAAAAGTCACTAACTGGGGAGGGGACACTAGACCCAGATATAACAATGACCGTTTCCATCCTATGATTAGTCTTGGGACAGGGCAATGTAACTACCCGATTGAGCCAATTGCCAGAAAACCCAGGTTAAATGGGCCCACTATAAACAGGTGGGGACCAAGTACCCCGGGATATGATCATAGAGGACAGGGAAATGGGTTTATAGCCTGGACGGGAAATGAACAGCCCCCGATGCGTTCAAATACCCCACGACCCATGTGGAACACAACAGCTAGCGGATGGGGTCAGGCGGCCACCCCTTTTGACTGGGGATTTGGAATGGGGAATAGGTATGGAGTCTTATCCAATTTAAATGACTGCGACTGACATATGGAGGACATTGATTTGGTAAAAGATGCTTTGGATCAGCCACCAGTCAAGAGCAGTCAATTTATTAATGGCCTAGATCCCAGTGAGTCCATCTATCAGACAGGGCAAGAAGACCAAGTCACATCAAAACATGAACATCTCCCCACCTTAAATCTGCCTGAGCACTGTGCGAATCAGAGCCTTGCCAGTGATAACCTGCAGAGCTTTTCGAAAGTGGGAACTAACGAAGGGACCAACTGTCACGAGCAGCTGAAGGGGTATTGGTGCGGTACTCAGAACCTAAGACACCTATAGATTCTTGCAAGATGATAAGCTGGAACATAGCGGGGCTAAACGCGAAACGACAGGACAAGGCATGGTCAAGTTTTGTTTTAGGCCACCATATTATTGCTCTCCAGGAAACCTGGGACACATCCGCCAATCTTTGGTGGGATGGGTTTACCAGCTTTACCAAAGCAGCTGTTCCCAGTCGTATGGGGAGAGCTAAGGGAGGCCTTTTAATTTTGTTCTCCTTAGACCTGAAGGGAAGTTGGAGGCAGATTAGCACCGATTCCCATAACATCTTAATGGTAGAAAGAGTGATCAACAACACTAGCAGGACCATATATATAAACTTTTACAATTCAGGGAACAGTGACCATAGAGGATGTAACATCACTAATTTAGATAGCATTTTAAAATTAGCCAGCCAGAATACCAAGTATGACTTAGAGTATATTTTATTAGGCGATTTTAACATTCACCCATGTAACCTAGCCTGTAGGAGAAGTAGCGATGACGGGGACGAAGGACTAGAGGGACCCCACTTTGAACATACTACCGAGGGAGAGGAGTTAGAAGAATTTCTTGCTAACTTCGACTTGCACGAACCAGATGGTGGCCCCAGACTGCCAACTTTTACTGGTGTCCACCAAGGCACAATAATAGATTATATCTTTGTTTCCCAAGGTATTTTAAACCGGGTTATGGACTATCGTACGGTACAAACACATTTTAGCGATCATAACCCGGTAGTACTCGAAGTGGCTTGGGGAGTCCATATGGGATTATCCCCAATGATAGTAAGGCCCGTTCACCCCCTGAGGATTTCTGACCAAGGCAGGCGAGTGAAATGGGCAAAGGTGGTCCCGGAAAAATTCTATGCAGAAAATTTCCTTAAGATCAAGGACCAGGTCGAGATTTGCAAAAATCCTTGTGCGCAGGGCCAAGAAATTGTAGAGGCATTCGAGGCAATATGTGGCCAGGTGTCACAGGATCTTTAAGTTAAGCCAAAAAAAAGAATCCCAGGAAATAAGCGCTGGTTTGACTCAGCATGTTCTAAAGCTCACAGATCACTGCTGGCAGCCCTAAAAAATACTCCTAGGGTAAAAGATGAGATCAACAGATTAAGGAAAATTTATAAGCTAGCCATAAAGAAACGAAAGGACACCATTAAACTGGAAGCGTGGGAAAATCTCCTCTCAGTGGCAGTCCTGAAGGATAGTAGGAAATTTTGGGAGATTATTAAACAGCCCTTCTTCTCAGATGATAATAATGAATCCATGGACTGTGTTATCCCCGACGAAAAATGGTTGTCTCATTTTAAAAATGTATACGGGGATAATGACGAAGCAATCAAAGGTGTTCCGTTGGTAACCTTAGCCGCCCATCCTATCCTTTTTAACTATCAAGAAGTGGAAAAAGCTATTTTGGCTACTACAAAGCATAAGGCACCCGGTCCCGATGGAGTCCCTGCTGACTTTTTTATGTATTCACCAAAACTGTGGGCAGAGGTTTTGGCAAATGTGTTCAATGCAGTCAATGGCAACCCATCACCTGCCTCATGGGACACTTCCACCATCGTCCCTATTTTTAAAAAAGGCCAGCGGGATGATCCCACCTGTTATAGGCCTATATCCCTCTTGGATTCATCTGTAAAAATCTTAGGTAGAGTCCTTTTATCTAGATTGAGGGAAAATGTTGAGAGCTGTGGCGGGTTGTCTGAGATGCAATATGGTTTTAGAGAAAGAAAAGGGACTATTGAACAGTGCGCTAACTTGTACTTGCTCATCTCCAAATATACCGTGGCCAAGGAGGGGTCCATGTTTCTTGCATTCATGGATCTCTCCTCGGCTTTTGATTTGGTCAATAGGTCAAAGTTGTGGGCCATCCTGTTGGAGATGGGCATTGATGAGGCCTTGGTCACGTTCATGGCCACTCTGCACCAAGAGCTCTTTGCAGCCGTACGTGTAACAAATGAGAGTAGACGTACCCCCCTTTTTAAATCTTTAAAGGGGGTATGGCAAGGCTGTATATTAGCCCCCTTGCTCTTTACCATTTATATCAACGGCCTGGGCGCACACCTAGGGGAGCAGGAAGCCGACGTCCCGCATGCAGGAGCCGTTAAAATCCCGGCGCTCCTGTATGCGGATGACGCCGTACTGATCGCTCGCACGGGTGTTGGCCTTCAGCACCTTTTGAATGCCTTTGGTTCGTTTATGGAGCGATTGGATCTTAAGGTAAACGTAACCAAGTCACATACAATGGTGGTGGGGCGTGAGTGTAGTAAGAAGAGAAATAAAACATTTACATGTAGGGGGGACACTGTTTCCAGGGTATCTATATTTCCCTATCTAGGCGTACTGTTTGATCAGAAAGGGACCTGGGGCCCGCAGGTAAGAGCAAAGAGGCTGACTGTCATTAGATCATCATCAGCACTCCTGGGCTTTGCTGGTAGGCGAGGGGCTAGGCCTATGGAAGCTCTGTTAAACATCTATAAGAGTAAATCTGTGGCCATTGCGTTATATGGTTCCGCGTTGTGGGGGCATGTAAACTTGGAACCAATCCAGAGAGCAGAGAATAGATTCATTAGAACCCTGCTTTCTGTACCACAGTCGACCCCAACCTACTCCATCCATAAAGAAGTGGGCCTACATTTCTTGTCTGATACGCTGAGCATGGCCCCTCTGATCTTTTGGCTGAAAATGTGGATGAATGAAGAACTTCCATTAAATCATAAAATCATGTCTGATGTCCTGTCTCTGGATAAATCTAATAAGATCCCTTGGTTGGCCTATTTGGCTAAGGCATTCTTAGATCTGGGACGTCCGGAGCTTTTCTCCTCCCCCGAGAACATCAAGGTACATGACATCGATTTTGTAAAGAAGTCCTTTATGGGAAGGAAGGAAGCATGCCGTGAAGAATGTGAACTGGCGAAACCGTCAGTAAGGGAACATTGCCTACTTGTTAACTCATTTTCACTAGCACCTTACCTTGGTTTCGTTACAATTCCTTTTCATAGGTTCCTTTTAACTAAGTTTAGATTTAATTTGTTACATTTTTATTTAGGCTCTTTTAAAAGTTGGCAGAAGCCGGAACTAGCCTTGCCCTGTAGCTGCGACCAGTTTTCTGTACAAGATACAATGCATTTTGTCATGTTTTGTGGGTTGTATTTAGAGCCAAGAAAAAAATACTTGTTGCCCATTCTTAAAGAGGCTGGCTTCACTCAAGTGAGACCGGCCCTGCTCTTTTTACAATTACTGCCTAATCCCCACATCACTTTTTGTATAGCTAATTTTCTGGTAGCCACCTCAAGGGTGAAAGCTGTCTGCCTATATTCGCCTTAAAGCAAATGTTTTACCATTTATACTCATCTTTGAATGTAATACTTTCTTAACTGTCTGTAATATTTTTAATTGTCTGTCTGTATTTACCGTTTTTTAAGAAAAAGGAAGAAAAACCTTGTATGAAATGTTTTTAATTTTTTCCCCTCTTTGTATGGCTTTTAAATAAGTCGAATAAAGATATTCTGACTGACTGACGGCATCACCTAGGTTATGATGATGTAAACCCACAAAAAACCAAAATGACATGGTAACTCAAACTCCCAAAGCAGAGTCAAATATATTGGTTTTAGCGTGAATTTGAATAATTTCTGTAACCTTCGACCTTACAGACAGAGAGAAGCTGATATAAGGCAGAATTATAGTAGGAACCTCTAATGAAACAGCTTACTTTTAATTAACGGGAAAGGTTTCACTTCCATTTTATACAAACAATGATGTGCTGTGCCTTGCATTGAACCCTGAAATAAAGTTTCTAAAATTTCCAAAGCTAAAGATTTATAGAGCTGTCAATACGAGCAAAGGAAACAAAAGAAAGGAGAGAATACTCTTAAAGTTTTTATTTTATATTATTTAACTTATATAGCGCAAAGTTATATTTCTTAACACTCAAAAAGAAATGCTTACTTGAGTTGGGGGGTTTAAACCTGCATGGTAGATATCACTGTAGTTCTATATAGTGAAAACAAAGAAACTGTTTTATTTCAGTAAATACAAAAAAATTCTGAGGAAAATAATTTTTCATTTTTACCCAGAAACTAAGAAATGGTATTTGAAAGCAAGCACAGAATGGAACCTTACAAGTACTGGATATTTTTAATGACACAAGGAAGTTAGGGTGTCCCATTTAGTAACTGCCCAAGCCCAGTTCAAACCACAAAAGCCCATGGTTCGGTTGGAGTATTGATGGAGTTCCAGTGGTTCAGAAACAATTTGTAGCAGCTGAGATGCGTGAGTATTAATTGGGTTATCCATTGCAATTGTTTATGCTTAGGTTGCAGTATTTTGCAGTGGATGTATGGTATTCTGCAGAGACGATTTAAGTTGTTATGTGAATGTAGCACTTCATGCAGAGAAGTTGAAATGGTTATTGGGTCCATTGAGGCCTAAGATCTCGGGATACATACCAACATGGTAATAAGTTGTCAGTGTAGTAGACAATGGGTGTGGCTGTCTCCTGTGTTGTGGTGCTGGTCGTGAGAAGTTGTCGACAGCATTATTGAGATAGAGACTTTCTCTGATTGTGAGGTGTGGTTGGTATAGTGAATCTCAGTGCACAGGGAGGAACATCTCAATATAGGTAAGATCCCGCTGGTCGAGGTTTCATTTGAAGTGGATGTCAGAGTATGTCGGAAAGAATTGCTCCAAACTGGTTCTTGTCTGTATGACGATCTTTGATTTCATTAGAGGAACAGACAATTAGTTGTTGAAATTGCTTACATTTGTGCCTAAATTGCTGAGACAGAAACGCGCACTTGAAATTGGTGAGGAGGATAAGCTGCTGCAAGGAGTGAGATTGAAGTGTGTACCTTGCTAGTATTGGTCGGTTGGTGTAAAGCTGTGCTGGTGTTGGTTAGATATGTCATAGAGAACTGCACAAGGATTCGTTGTGATCGACGAACAGAGAGCTGCGGGTAGAAAAATATGTCCTGGTTTAAATGAAAAATTATTTGTGACTCATGCATATTTGATAAAAAATTAAATTATTTAAAGCACTACAAAGTCTAATGAAGAGAGATGTGACTGTACCTGTTAGAAAGGTGGAAGAGGCACCACCCCAAGGTACGCCAGGTCATATTATGGCAATAGATGTGGGTCTTAACATGTAATTGGCTTGAACAATGGCATAAGATTACTGAGAAAGATGGTCCTTTGACATTTCCTCATTATGGGACATTTAATTGAAGAATCATTGAACATTTAAGGAGGACGTTGTATGATATTAAACCGCCTCTTAGACCCACACAATATGAAGCACTTCATGCCTGGGAACATACAGCTCCTCTTAAACAGAGAGAGAGATTTCATGGAAGGGTCAAGAAAGTCATACACACTTGTGTGGTTGCTAGATGGGATGCAGAGGAGAAATCTTAGAGAACTGACATGATCGAGGGTGCTAGATTATGTCCTGAATTAACGAGGGACGAAGAAGGGAAAGGTAAACAAAATTATAGGAAAAAGAAGAAAGAGACAGATAACAAAGAGAACACAGCTGAGGGAAGTGATAGTGATTTAAATGAGGATTTTATAACCAAGCTATTGTTAAATCGCCCAACACCATACAATGTGACCCGAACTTGAGTAGTGAGTAATGTACATATGGGTGAACCTTTGATGTGCCTAAGCACCAGTACCTAAGGCACCAGTAAATCTAAATTCTGATCCAACGGGAGAAAGTTCAGGAATGAAAGCCCCTTCAAATTCACTTACTCTATATGCCCTAGATGCACTGACAGTTCCTGTACAATTGGTCCTGCAGTTCCTTTGTATAACTCTGGAGCAGTAGTAAATACTACACATACTTTGGCTGTTCCTGCTGGGATGAGTATGTTATGTAGCTATCCTGTGCACTTGACTATGAGACCAATTCCTCAAACTCATTTGGTTGTGAGACAACCCCATGTTCTGCGAGTGTAGACCCTACATTAAATAGAACAGGATTTGACTGGAATGGAAGGCTTTCCCAAAGGATCACCATCTTTTTTCATGCCTAACACAAATGTGCCTTCAAGCGTTAATAACAGCACCCCAGGACAGAAATGCCTATAAGTTCACTAAATTCTGGCATGTCCCTTTTGAATTCACCACCTGATGTAAATCGTGGTTCCTTTAGCATTGAAATAGTTCTTAGTACTCCAGTAGAACAATAAGGTCTTACTGCCCAAGAACTCGATGATTGGTTGTAGATATCCCGATTAATAGCGGAAACCCCGGAATAAGTGGAAGGGATACTCAGGTCCCAGAGAAGGAAAGAACACTAGATGTAGCTAAACTGAAATTAGAATTGGAAGAAATTATACTTGGAACTCCTTACCTGTCCCAATTAAATGCTTACCGAGATGATGAATATTGTACATGTATAAAGATATTACTATGCGTGCAGGGCAAGCTTATGAAAGATTGTCCGAATGGCTTTCAGATATGAAATTGACTTGCAGAAATCTAAAGCCCTATAGAGAAGTTACTGTTTAAGGTTTAGTGACAGAGACCTTGCTAACTTGAGACCGCCAGGAATGAAGTTACAGTTCAAAGAATGAATTGCCTATGTAAGAAAATTGATAGATGGGAAGGTAGAAGGGCAAAGAAAAGGAACTGAAGAAAGTTAGAATAAAATGACCTCCATCTAGAGCTGAGCATAAGGATATGCGCATGCTTTCCATGGGAGAAGTGTGTGGTGGAGGTTATGATCACATACCTTGGAGCAGGACTGACTTTGCGTCATTCACAAATGATTCTCTGAAATTGAGAGAGAATCCAGTGGAATGGTACAAACAGGATGATTGGTCTGAAATGATATCAAAGCTTCTGTGGAATGATTTGAATACCCTATTTGAGATTGTGGTTCCAGGTGATTTGTGGGTTGAGTACAAAGTTGCTGTGATAAAGGTGCAACTGATCTTAAGCTCGAATTAAAATCCTTGGGGCTAGACCTAAAAAATAAAGATGCCACTCATACAAAAGGGCATCTGCTGGATCCCATATTTGCAAACACTACAGACTTGGAAACAAGTCCCCCCCTACCGATACCTTGGTCTGACCACTTTGTAGTCCCGTTCGAGTGGCAAATTAATACTAAATGCCCACAGGTTCCAGCTCCGCGTATTGTAGAGAGGGTCTGGTCCAAACTCCCTTTGGAAAACTGGACACACAAATTAGAGCAAATAGCTCCATCTTCCGATCCTGACCCTGTTGAGGCGGATAACATTTTTTCAAACTGGCTTAATAGCTCCCTGGACGCTGTTCTTCCTAAGAAATCATTGATAAAGAAGAGCAGAGTTTTCAAAACACCTTGGTACACGCCAGAACTTCTAAAACTAAGGAAAAATTGCAAAAAAGCAGAACGCACTTGGAGGAAAGACTGGGCCTCCTTTAAGAAAAGCCGAATGTAGAACAGCTATGAAGACATACAAATCATCTCGGAAATTAACAAAGGCCGCGTACTTTGAGGAGAGAATTAGAACTGCCTCTAATTCATCTAGAGAGACATTCAAAATTGTGAAAGATCTCCTCAAAGCACCAAATCTGCACATAATCCAGGAGGCATCGAAAAACCGATGCAATCAATTTGCAGCATTTTTTTAAAGTTAAATTCAAACTATACTAAAAACCTTAGACCATAATGATCTAGCTCCAGACCTGGTCCAGTCGAATGTCCACACCGTTGGCCCCCGACTAGAGGCATTTGTTCCAATTACTAAGGATGAATGCCAAAAAGTTCTGTCATCTATGAAGAGTGGTTCCCCTAGTCATCCTGCTCCCATGTATATTTTAAAACAGGTAATAACCACCATTGCGTAGACAACAGGGAGGGACATAAGAAGGACAATATTTAGAGGGGTCCAGTGTGCGTGTCCCATCAATCTATATCAAAAGATGCACAAAGTTCCCCAAGGGAGTAGTGTTAGTATGGTGAAGTGGTCTTTCTTCCTCTCTCTAAGTGCAGATATACATATATGGGTAAGGGAAAGGTATCCCTTGTCGGAACTAGGGATGCCTCACACAACAGGCTGGTTTAACGGCTGTTGTCATATCGCCAGCTAGTTGTCTCGTGTCATCATCGGCTTCCTGCTCCAACGTCAAGCCGGCGCTGCAATGCCTGACGGGTAGCACACAGTGCTACACTTTTGTGGAGATCTTTTGTTCCTGGCCGTTGATCGAGTGAGTGTGAGGGCCCCAAGTTGTGAAGTAGTGAGCGTGAGGGGATGTGTGTTAAAAAAGGTTGGTATAGTCTACTCCGATCAGTTTATTCATGTAGCTAACCACCTTGTTAAAATCAGAGGGGTACAGGGACTCAAACAGGCTATGGGGATTGGTCCCGTTCAACCCTCGTCTGTGATCAGGTCAACATGTTTCATTCCCTATCGGCAATTCTTCAGGACCTAGGTTGTGCTCATAAACTAATGGTGAGCCCAGTTTGGGCTGAGGAGTGTGGAAAATACAACCTGAGGGGTTGGAGACTGGAACAGGAGGAGTTCCTGCGTCGTGATCCACCCTGAAGGGAGAAAGATAAACATAGAATAATGAATGTTCTCCGCGGACTTATCCATTTTGAATAGTCAATGTTGTATATAGGTGTAAAAAGTGGAGAGAGGAGAAGGAATACTTAACAACTAAGGAAGGTAACAAGCTATAATATTACCGTGTTAGGTTTCCAACAAACATATAGTGTCTTAACCATGTGGTTGAGTACATTGGTTGGTGCTGTGAGGAATATAGCGCCAAAAGCGTGCTCTAGGCAGGGGTAGGGAAGAACGCGAAATGAAGGTGATCGGTTTTCATGGACTTACCCTCAATAACTGGTGCTAGTACCCAAAGGCTGTTCTCGTGGGACCTGCGCTGTAAGGTAATTATCTGTAAAGGTAGGAAAGGAGGGTACTTTTGAATTAAAAGGGAAGTTGATTATGAGGGGAGTAATGGCATTGTCCTCAAGGGCAGACAGTTCAGTGCTGCGAGTGGACACCACTGGCTAGTCCCACTGTGGTCTCGCCTACCACCCGTCGACTCCAGTGGAAACATACCACTCAAGTCAAGCCGCAGCCCGAGCGGGGACCCAGTAGGCATCAATCGGGCCACCACAGCGTACCCTCATGCGTTAGCAGCGATGTACCCAGTGTGAGAAGCTCCGCGTGAGAAGCTCCCCCCCATTTTTTTACTTTCCCGGGATGGGAGGTGCAGGGTTGACAACCGGCAGCAACCCCCGAGGATAGACACCGCGGCGGTCGGGGACCCGAGAGTGTCACCGATCATACACCCACGCCATCAACCCGGGAGAGGGCAGTTCCCTAGAGCCCCTGGGTGGCAGGTCAACAAGACACAGCGGGCTTCGTCTGAAGGTCCATTGAGCCCGACTGGCGTCAGGAGTTCATGCCCACTACGGCGGCCCCCTTACCTCATTAGCGCGAAGGAGTTACCTCTACACCTAATCCCACACACCGACGTGGCTTGGCACGTAGAGCAGCCGTCGGTGTTGTGTGGTTCCAAGCGCCGTTAAATGGCCGGGCTCGATAGCGTGATGCGGGGGCGTGTCCTGTTTGTGTTTGCGTGGCAACACGGCCAAACAGATCTAAAATCCTGGTGCGTGGAAATGACGTGTATGCGTCATGGTATCAGATTCGCGCGCCATCTTTGAGTAGGGTCCCACAGCCTATAGACTAACTGTAATGTGTAGTCAAATCCCTCATGTCGGGCGTACAAGGCAGGGAAGTTGGAGCGTATTAGTTTAATGTTTGGCAGGGGCGATCACAATGATCTGTGAGAGCAGATCGTGGTTATGCGGCCTGTACTTGGATTGGTTGTTGTGCAACCATGTTGGGCTGGTGTAGGTGGTGCCGTGTAGGTTTCGACGTTTCAAGGTAGCGCGCCATCTTAGAGTGGGGTAAGGGACTCTTAAGGGTGCATAAATTTGTGATTTACTGTCCCTCCCGGTGGGTGTTCAGGACTGGAACCAGTAGCATGATGGTATGGAGATTCATCCATGATGATCGCAATCCCGATCATAAAGGTCGTTGTTGTCGCAGGGGCGGAGAAGCTATAGGGGACACAATTGTTTGTGGGGACCCCCGGTGATAGCGGTCGTGTATGTAAAGTGGCAGGTTCATCACTAGATACAGCATAGCTGCGATGTCGGGATTGGAGGTAGGTCAACGCGTGAGGGTACGCTGTGGTGGCTGTGGTGGCCCGATTGATGCCTACTGGGTCCCCGCTCGGGCTGCGGCTTGACTTGAGTGGTATGTTTCCACTGGAGTCGACGGGTGGTAGGCGAGACCACAGTGGGACTAGCCTGTAGTGTCCACTCGCAGCACTGAACTGTCTGCCCTTGAGGAAAATGCCATTACTCCCCTCATATTCAACTTCCCTTTTAATTCAAAAGTACCCTCCTTTCCTACCTTTACAGATAATTACCTTACAGCGCAGGTCCCACGAGAACAGCCTTTGGGTACTAGCACCAGTTATTGAGGGTAAGTCCATGAAAACCGATCACCTTCATTTCGCGTTCTTCCCTACCCCTGCCTAGAGCACGCTTTTGGCGCTATATTCCTCACAGCACCAACCAATGTACTCAACCACATGGTTGAGACACTATATGTTTGTTGGAAACCTAACACGGTAATATTATACCTTGTTACCTTCCTTAGTTGTTAAGTATTCCTTCTCCTCTCTCCACTTTTTACACCTATATACAACATTGACTATTCAAAATGGATAAGTCCGCGGAGAACATTCATTATTCTATGTTTATCTTTCTCCCTTCAGGGTGGATCACGACGCAAGAACTCCTCCTGTTCCAGTCTCCAACCCCTCAGGTTGTATTTTCCACACTCCTCAGCCCAAACTGGGCTCACCATTAGTTTATGAGCACAACCTAGGTCCTGAAGAATTGCCGATAGGGCATGAAACATGTTGACCTGATCACAGACGGGGTTGAACGGGACCAATCCCCATAGCCTGTTTGAGTCCCTGTACCCCTCTCATTTTAACAAGGTGGTTAGCTACATGAATAAACTGATCGGAGTAGACTATACCAACCTTTTTTAACACACATCCCCTTACGCTCACTACTTCACAACTTGGGGCCCTCACACTCACTCGATCAACGGCCAGGAACAAAATATCTCCACAAAAGTGTAGCACTGTGTGCTACCCGTAAGGCATTGCGGCGCCGGCTTGACGTTGGAGCAGGAAGCCGATGATGACACGAGACAACTAGCTGGCGATATGACAACAGCCGTTAAACCAGCCTGTTGTGTGAGGCATCCCTAGTTCCGACAAGGGATACCTTTCCCTTACCCATATATGTATATCTGCACTTAGAGAGAGGAAGAAAGACCACTTCACCATACTAACACTACTCCCTTGGGGAACTTTGTGCATCTTTTGATATAGAATAACCACCATTGCCCCATTAACTACTGATCTTCTCAATGCCTCCTTCACACAGGGAATTGTTCCCCCTAGCTGGAAGCAGGCCACGGTTAAAGCACTCCTAAAAAAATCCGAGCTCGATCCTTCTGAGTTGACAAACTACCGGCCAATCTCGCTGCTACCTGGTATCAGCAAGATGGCTGAAAAAATAGCCAATCAGCAGCTTTGTGATGTATTCCTATAGGTTCTGTATCGATCCCCCTATTCCTGACCCTATTCTGGTTAACAAGTTAACTAGCAGCCAGCCCATGAGGCAGAAAACCCCCATGATGCAGGAACCGTTATCTGATAAAGCCACACTACGGCACAGGAACGTGTTATCTGATTAGGTCATAACGCTTGCCATCTAATTAGACAAGCGATATTCCTCCAGCCCCTGATAAGGCATACGGAGTTCTCAAAACAAATCAAACCTATGTCAACCTGGAAAAACCCTGCAGCCATTGTTTTGATTTCACCGAGAACTTCAGCAAAAGAATGTGCTAACGACCAAGTCGTATGACATCCTTATTGACGTATCTATGTCCATCCTTACGTCAATCTCGGCACCTTAAAGGTATAAATATTACCGATATTGCCCTATGCAAACACACGCGGTGGTGACGAGATCGGAGCAGCCAGACTTGCCGAAGCCCAGAGCAGAGCAGACCCCGCTGGCGCAGCCCCGCCTTCTTGACGCGCTGAGAACGAGACGCTGCCTTTTCTCCTGCCGAGAAATCCAGCTCCGGCGCTTCCGGGTAGCCCTCGCAGGCAGTCTGGAATATCGAGACCAGAGACGAGAGATACCATCACTCATCCATCCTAAATTCCAGGTACAGAACTGAATAACCCCTCACAGAGAATTCTTTAGTCAGTCACTTGGCAAAAACAAACTTAACTTAAACTGTTACTTTCTATTCCCGCCCACGTATTAGGCTTAGGTCAGGTACACGGGGTAGGCGTAGCTAGAAACACCAGTTGAGTACGATTAGTCAAATGTATATGTGTATGTATATATTTTATTCATTTTAAACCTTCATATGGCTTAGAAACCATATCAATGTTTTTACAGTATTATTTTATACTTCTGCTTTTAATGTATGCACTTTACTTAACTATAAGTATTGCAATAATATCGATCCATTTCTCTTGTACGAGAAAAGAGACTGATCAATAAATAACATCTTTTTATTGAACACGCCCGTCTCTTCCTTTTCTCTACAATCTGATGAGACTAAGAATGCACGTACTGACTGAGGAAAATAAATTGCCTTTTGTTCACACGACTCTCGAGATACACTCTTGATTAGGGGAGAGCAAAGTTGTCATGTTCTATGGTTGTCAGAAACTAAATCCCTTCTTGTCTATCCAGGGAGGTTCAACTCCTCCTTGCCTATTCGAGAAAGTTTCTAGTGAACTCTGAGCTAAGCTGGCAAACCCAAAACTTTAAGTCTAATATCGACAGTAGTAGACCTAGTTAACGTCTGGTCTAGGCCTATACTATTGAAGGTATTATTCCAATGCGCAGAGCCTATTGGGATAATAGGAACTACACTACATGGCCCCCAACGCGTTTGGAAGGGCGATAAAACTAACGTAAGACATTTAGAGTAACTCAGTCGTGCTTTCTCACTCAGACCCCTTTTTCCCATAATACTCCAAAGACGTCTGGAGTGGGTGAAAGGTCATATCCGCCAGACCTCGCAGGAGGGAACTCCTATGTATGGTTCTTGGTTTAGTCAACGTTGAAGGATACACTGTTCCAAAATATTGTGCATCTAATCTTTGTTTCCATAAGAAACCTAATCTGCAAACAAAAGAAATAACCATCCTGTCGGTAAAATGGTAGACAGTGATGATGAAAGAGAGGCAGTTAGATTAGCAGCTGAAATAGCAGCAGCTGATACTGCACTGCAAGAAGCAGACCAGGATATAATACTCATCCCGGTCATCAAAAGGAAATCTATAACCTTAAAGTTTATAGAAAACGGACTGACACCTAGAGGTGGTACAGTCATATTCGTAATTGAGGCACACGAATATCGGCAGACAGAGGTATACTATTCATGGATACATTTTCCAGCAGCAAATGCTGTAACAAAGTACTTCCACTATTACAAAATAGAGGAACCTCCTGAAACGTACACTCCTTTCGAGGAGGTGGAAGTACCACTCAAATTTCAAGAGCACCTGCTCTTATTTGATGGCGCCCTAAAACATAATAATCACATCACCAGGCTCGGTCCTTTAGGTAGACCAGGAGCAACGTGGCCGGTCCTAGCCGGATACACACCACATCCAGACATCAAAAGAATGTCTGCAGCAGATCTTTTAATACAACTAAAACAATTAATAAAAGTACATAGACAATTAGTCCAATATGTGATGCGGACTTCAACAATACAACCAGCAATTAAAATTCCACAGCTGACCCCTCACCAGGGGAACACAAATAAAATTACACCACAGAACATACAGTCCTGCCTAGGTAAAGTACCGGCTAAACGGGAACAAATACCATTCTGGTTAGCACAGAAAATCACCCAAATAGAGGCGGTGTTTCCAGACACCACCCCGTTAGAAAAACACAGGATTCTGACTATCTGTCTTCCAATGGGAATCGCACCACACATTGAGGACTGTGACACTTGGGGTACAGTCTTTGCTTCCATTTACACAAAAACGCACGGTGTTCCATCCATTTCGGTAATACCAGATGTGCTAAAACAAATTCAAGACGAATATGGTCCAGAACCCGCTTTAACTCTTGGTATGAAATTACTGAAAGACTTCAAGCAGGTCTCGGCTATATTATTAGCCAACATAAAGGGAGAAGCAGCAAACGTGGCGATCCGCCAGAGGTTAAAGGAGACAGATATAGCAGACCAACCAGCTGAAATTGCCAGAATCATAGAAAAATCCTATGAGGAACTAGGTAGAGATAGTTTAGGTGGAATACCAGTAAAACCACAACTGATTGAAAGTCCTGAAAAAATATTTTTTAATAATAATTCATCATCACAGAAAAAGAGCTGGGATGGAAACAAACAATCCAATCCTAAAGAAAAGAAATTCCAGTCCAGAGGAAGGTCTCCTAGGCGAAGAGAAAAATCTCCGAACCAAAGACACAGGTCACCCCAAAGTGACCCCTCTGGGAAAAGATATAACCTTAGAAATAGGGATAATATAAAAAAGCCTGATAGATATCAAGACATTGATACACGTCCCTCTCAATCTTTTCAGACTTCCTCGCAGAAATCGGAAAGAAGAGGACGATCAGAACAAAGAGAAGAGCACGCCAAGTCCAAAGACAAGGAACCTGCTCAGCTAAAAAAGAAATTACAATTTCCAAAAAAGAAGGTAGCCAGCATTAAAATAGTTAACAATGCCGAGAATTCTGAGGACACAACTGAAAAACGGAGAATGGGCTCAGACAATGCTAGAAAAGCGCAGCAGAAGTGAGCATAGCTCGCAAAGTCCTGATGAATCATCTGGAGACAGTGGACACGAATGAATATCTTCAAGTGGAAACTGCAGACACCAGAGTTAGCAAACCTCACAAAATATATGAAATAACCTTACGTATAGAAGGGGATAAGACTGGCCACCAGAGTTTGTCAGGGAGTGCCCTCATGGCGAAGAAGTAATTATGCCTGCCTTCTCAAATCATATCCCAATTCATAAAAAATACACACTTGCTAGAAAGTGGGCAGTAGCTCAAGCTCCTGCTTTATATAAAAATCACGTAGGATGGGATGAGGACTCTCCTCCTCACAAAATCCAGTTAAAATCACAACCTACTGCACAGAGACAGTACCCAATTAAGCAAGAAGCTAAAAAACCGGTAAAAGAAATACTAGATCAGCTAGAATACCAGGGGGTGATTGAAACTTGCACCTCACAAATGAACAACCCTTTGTTTCCGGTCTCCAAACCAGACAATTCATACCGTCTAGTTTTGGATTACCGACACCTTAACTCATGTTGCAAAACTTTTGCAGTGCAAAACTCGCATAGTGCTGTACTAATGAATAACATAGTGCGCAAAAAATACAAAACAACACTAGACATCTCTAATGGATTCTTTTGTCAAAACATAGCACCAGAGAGCAGATATTTGTCTGCGTTTTCAATAAATGGCACTCAAAAACAATTCTGTCGGTTAGCCCAGGGGTACAAGAACAGCCCGGGAGTATTCTCAGCGAGAGTAACCGAATTACTACAAACATATGATGACGAAGCATTATCTTATGTCGATGACATTTATTTAACAGATGATGACTTGGAGACTCACTTGAAGAGAGTGAACACCATAATACTTGGGTTCGCAGCAGAGGGTTACAAATTCAACTTTAAAAAATCCAGAATTGCCCATCTGACAGTCCTGTTCTTAGGATATGAATTATCAAGTGAAGGCAAAAGCCTGGCTGACAATTTCCTAGAGAAATGTGCCGTACTCCAAGCACCTAGAACACTAAAAAACCTACAGTCAATTCTAGGCTTCCTAAATTTCGGAAGAACATACATTGCAAATTACGCAGAAAGGGTCAAACCCCTCTATGATCTGATAAAACCAGATTTTAAAAGAACAAATTGGACTCAAATACACACAGAAATTCTGAGATCCTTACAAACAGACATGTTAATTAAAACAAAATTAGAAACTCGTGATAACACACGCAATCTTGTGATTCGAGTCATCCCAGGAAGATGCGGATTCACATACCTGACCTCTAATGAGGGAGAAAAGGTACCAATTGCATTCAAATCACACTTGTACACTAAGGCTGAAATGAAATTTAGCCCAACGGAAAAAATTCTTACTGCAACACAGACAGCTATAGCAAAAGAACGAGCCCTGGCACAAGGTAAACGAATAATATTCGTGACACCAATACCAGCCCTAGAGGCTGTAACAAAAGCAAGCATTCCAAATGCTAAAGCGCTCCATCCGAGATGGATACAATGGGCTAATTCTCTTGCTGCAACAGACGTGGCATACAAATTTGATCCTAACTTAAAAACACAAGAATTTCTCCAATATGAATTTGAATGTCCTCCGCCGACCGAAATTCTGCCTCTAGAACATTACGGCTGTATAAAATATACAGACGGATCAGCACAACCCGCAGTAGGGGGTAAACAAGCCTACAGTGCTGCGTGCGCGATCGTTAAAGGTCGCTGGCATGAGGGGAAATTTAAACCAGCTATCACTAAAACACAAACTTTAGGAGATTGTACAGCTCAACGAGCTGAACTACTGGTGTTCAAGATGGCGCTTGAGAATACAGATCGAGAATTCCCCACACTCATAGTGTGCGATTCGTATTATTGCGTTCAATCTTACAATGAATACTTGCAGATCTGGCTTCAGAATGGTTTCAAGGATGCAAAAGGAGGCACAATCAAGCATAAAATGCTCTGGGAACAAGTAGTTCTTTTACAAAAAGAACTACCAAAGACTCACGTGATACATACGCTGAGTCATCAACGTGATGGCGTTCACGTTGCAGGGAATTCATTGGCTGATGAGGCCGCGAAGGCAGCTGTGCAAACGGCTTCCGTAGCTGCCATCACACGGTCCAAAACAAAAATAGACAGCGAAATATTACAGGCTGTCAGCGCTACAGAAAAGGATTCGATAGAAACACTCCCGAAAGGCTTTCCAGTAAAATACTCATACATAACTGATGCAAACAATGTTCCTTTTGCTCGAATCCCTGGAGTGGGGGATAGGGCAATTCCAAACATGGAACATAGGTTAGGACTGATAATAGCGGCACACGAAGGGCTTGCTTCTATACATGCTGGCGTCTCAGCCACAGTATCATTATTAAAACAGAGATACTGGTGGCCACAAATGAGAAGACAAACAAGGAATTATGTTTTAGAATGTGAAATATGTCAAAAAATGAAAGTATCAACGGTGAGACGTCCAGCGCAGACGCCCCTTCTAATCTCGGATAAACCATTAGCTTGTGTTTACCTAGACCACTGTGGTCCCTTACAAAGGGATGGTAACTATAAATATATCTTGGTTGCAGTGGACTCATGTACGAGATTCATATGGATGTGGCCCCAGCGAACGGCTGACGCCAGAACTGTTATAAAAGATTTGCGAGTCTTTATCGGCACATACGCAATTGGCATGCTGCATTCGGACCACGGTCCTGCTTTTAGCTCTAGAGCTTATAAGGAGGCCATGGTCAGCATGGGCGTGACATTGCGGTATTCTTGTCCATTTCACCGTGAGGGGAACGGAATTGTTGAAAGAAAAAACCGTGACATAAAGCAATCTATAAGGGCAAAGGTATTAGGTTCGGGAGCTGGGTGGGTCAAACATCTAATAAGTGTCCAACGTAGTCTAAATAACTTGCCAAGAAATTCTCTGAAGGGATTCAGTCCGTACGAATTATTATTTGGAACTAGGATGTTAATCTCTGACCTTGACAGTCAAACTTCAGTGGTGAAGGAAAAAAGCTTTGATATCAAAGACCGTTTGGCTATTTTGCAGGACTTAAACGAAACAAGAAAGGACCTGAGCAACATACAGTTGAAACAACAGCCAACAACCACTGAAGAACCACCACCTGTCCCAGCAAGACCTGTCTGGATTCCAAAAGTCGGGGATCTAGTCAGAGAAAAGATCGCGGTAAAGAAGGAATTTGGGCCTTCTTACAGAAAAGCAGTTCCTGTCTTGTCTGTCAATGGGACAAGATCAGTTGTACTACCGCCGCTTGCTGGTAAAAAGGAGAACCGAGTTGTATCCATCGACCTGGTAAAACCACAATCATGTGGCCGATAACAAACAGTAGGCCAAGTGGACTCCCAATAAGTAGCAGAACACCAAGGTTTGCTACCAGTACAGAGGTCCTAACAAAGAGGCTAATCACATTCGAAACGCCTACAGAAGAACAACAAGGACTATGCAACAATGCAATGGAACTTAGACCTCTGAAAACCCAAATAAAAACATTTAGCAGAGACACACCAATCTATAATGAAGTACCAAATGATAATGCAAGAAACAGTAATCCTGAAGCAATTGGAACAATTGACAGAACTGCATCCGGCTACTTCATAAACTTCGATGATTCCTCTGAAGGCTTCAGTGAATCAAAGACACAGCCATCATCAAAAACCTTTAAAGATAAAGCTAAAGAACTTTTGAAACAACTGAAAGAAACATATCTAATTTCTCCATGGATTGAATTTTGGGTGGGTTTTGGTGCATTTATCCTCATACTTTGGCTCATCATGATACTAACATTGGGACGCTTCATTGAGGGAAAATATGCTAAAATGGACACAGCAAGTCAGAAAATCAACTTGATCATCAAGCCACACACATCTTCACACGTCGAGAAAAGAGAACTTTCTTCAGTCAACTTCACAGCCAATCCTATACCGGGTGGGGTAGCATGGGACAACACAGACTACGAAATCTATGGTCCGGTTGAAATCCTGAAATATCCACACCAAATTAAGATCTCATTGAGTGACTTTGTAAAACCAAGCTCATTTGCTGATGATTGGGACTTCGAAAGCATTAATAATATGATGTCTGACTTAGTAATGTCTGCTAAATTTACCAAACATGATTATTTGCAGGGTTCTACAAATTATGATAGTATGTATTGCTATAACCACTATGGTAACCATTTTTTACATAAATCTGCACAACCTAGAAATGTTTTAAATTATAATCAATGGGAACATTGTGCAACCCCTCCAAAAGGAAGCTCAAGAACCGTTTACGACAAATATTCATATTTTTCAGGTTTTAACATAAGTAATGCTGAAACATTTTATTTCAAATTGTCAAATAAGACAGGGACAAAAAACATGATAACAAACACGAAATTGATATATTCAGACTCATTCTTTGAAAAAATGAATACTTTTGGTTTTGATTATTGGGACAAAAATGTTGAAGTAAAAAGTGTTTGGGGTACAAAAGAATGGCAAGTACAGGGTATAGAATCTTTGTTTAGCGCCTGCATGATCCCAGAACAAATTATATTTTTAAATGACACTGTTCAACAAACCACCTGTCTTGGCCTAGCCAAAATCAAAGACTTAAATAAACCGTCTATTCCAAAACCAACAATGTACAGCAATAGCTCTACAGATGAAGAGATAGACGTAAATTATGTATTAAACCAAAACAGAACACATCCAGATTGGGAAAAGTGGTTGATCTGGCCCACAGATACTAATAACTGTCAAGACAGATTCCTGAACAAAACACAGGGGTTCAAAATGACCAGGCCAGACCCTAGATATCCTCAAAGACAACACCCAGGGATAATAACCACCTACAGTGTGGGCAAATTATGCCTTCAATGGCTACAAACTTCCACACTGGCAGAAATTAAGCAACACCTAACTTTACTGACTGATGGTGCTGACTTGCGTGATTTCATTATGGGACCGCGCAAACAGCGTCAAAAACGTTTCATAGCAGCCTCTGTATATGCAGCATACAATGAGGCCTGGAAGGTTACTCAAATTGAGACAGCAGAAAGGATACGGGAAATTGACCGTATTAATTTGGAAAAATCACTTTCTGTAGTGGACAATGGGTTAATGACTCTGTCCTCCAGAATTTTTTCTTTGGACAGCATTGTGTCTTCAGCAATCGACATATTATCGCAAGACTTACTGTTATTACAACACGGTCAGTCTCAATTGCGTTCTATTGTACAGCTTGGCTGGACGTTACAAAATCTGCGTTCAGGCTATGTGCCTTGGCGTTTAATCACCACAACGTCACTATTTCATATCTTTAACCTTACTGATAGACAAATCAGTATGGCCCAGAAGGGTGCTGATTATACAATCCTGAGCATTGAGAAACTTGAGAGATTACCAGTGACAATGTCAGAACGACCTGTCAGTGAATGGATAATACATGGGATAATTAATATTCCAATATAAACCTTCAGGTTTCAATACTGCCAAAAATATATACAGGCTGGCATGTACGAAAAATTGGGAAAAGGGTACATTAAAACAACATGGAACCTGCCCTATTCACATGCATGTGTCAGTAATAAAGGGCAGAAAGTGTTTCTTAGTGGCAATAATTGTGCAATGTCACTAAGCGGTACACTTCTGTGTAATGGAATTAGTTTGCACGGAGCCTGTGAAGGGAACTCAAATAACCTTTCATGTCACCAGCAAGGCGCACCTGCAACAGAGATAGAACCATTCTTTCAAAGACTCTATAATGGGAGTTACATTCTAATTGTAGATCGCAGATGTTGTAGTCTTATGCCCGGGACTCCTTATCTCGTAACTACGACTGCGAAGGTCAAGTGCTGTGGACACTCATTGTTCCCCAGCTCCTTTCCAGACAGGGAGGCAAGGGCATGGCCCAACTTGAAAATTACTTCTATTCGAATAGACACTTTAAGCAGAATGAAAACAGTGCTTCTTCAGACGCCGACCAGGCTCACGTCATCAAAAGAAACATATGATCTCCAGGTCGCAAGGACGACTGCAGAGATACATTCATTGTTATCAACTAATTCCCCCATACATTTCGCAGAAATCCTGAATGAAATCTTAAATATTTCTGATACCAGTGGAGTCTCACAAGTATTTAAGACAGTATTTTCGATGGCATTAACACCATTCAAAGCCATACTGGGTATTTTTCCAGATTTCGTCCATTCGATTTTTGGCGGACTTCCCCTCATTTTGGGACTAATTGCAGGAATACTATTCCTAGTCCTTATATTTCGTTATGGCAAACCGTGTCACAGACAAACCACCTGCGACAAGGGAAGAAACAATCCGAGCCATTGGATACCGGGACCGGATATCAAAAATCCTGGGACTGTCCCGGCTTAGAGACCTGAACATGACTTGGTTTCTATCATTTCGACCAATGTGGCATCGATGTGTTTTACCTGTATTAAGGTGCCTGCTATGCGGAGAAGAATGCGTGTTAGACACCTGTCTGACGCTACAATCGGATGCGCCAATGGATGCAGAAACATTGTTGAGTCCGATAAAGGCTCATGCTTTGTGCTGCCCTCAACGGCTACCAATCCTGATGACGGCATTCGTGGAAGCTTCACCATCACGATTAAGGGGTAGTGAAGTTCAAGATGAAAGCAGCATCGATCAGGTACGACCTTCTGTCATCATTCCAAATCAAAACGCCAGTGGAGACAATCATGCGACCGAATGCATGGTTACACCTTTTTCCGAGTTAGTGGAACTCTCCCAGGAAGCTGTTGACAGCTTTTTCGAAAGCCTGAATGATATGATGTTCTCACGAGAGCAGAAATAGAGACTCTTGAGCAAGCTCGCACACGGCGTTCCCTGAATTTGGCCTTCAACTTTAATAACAGAATACCATGAACAATTTTCCCTCCAGTTCACGGACAGCAATTTTTTCAGCAGCCCCATAATATTTTGCATATTTTTCGGGACACTATCTTCTGCTTAAAGTAAGAACTATTCTTAGAGAACTAAAATTTCTAAAATATAGATAGCTTATAGACATTAGCTGCCCGCTGGTATGTTCATAATCATTCTTATTCTGTGATGAAATGGTCTCGAACCTTTTTTCTGTATTAAGAGCCATTTCATGTGTAAATTCTCATATACCAAATAGCAATAATGTATACAAATGCGTAATTACTTTAGCGTTATTCTACAGCTTGAGTGCATACAATACATGTAACTGCATTTTTCCGTATATTTGATAATTTCAAAATGCATTTATGTATTTTGGGGTGGTAAGGTATACACAATACTCTATAGTATGTTGTACTATGTTTTACTATGCATAGATTAGTAAATATGTCCATAGTTAGCGTGGAGTGGGTGTAATGTATTCCTATAGGTTCTGTATCGATCCCCCTATTCCTGACCCTATTCTGGTTAACAAGTTAACTAGCAGCCAGCCCATGAGGCAGAAAACCCCCATGATGCAGGAACCGTTATCTGATAAAGCCACACTACGGCACAGGAACGTGTTATCTGATTAGGTCATAACGCTTGCCATCTAATTAGACAAGCGATATTCCTCCAGCCCCTGATAAGGCATACGGAGTTCTCAAAACAAATCAAACCTATGTCAACCTGGAAAAACCCTGCGGCCATTGTTTTGATTTCACCGAGAACTTCAGCAAAAGAATGTGCTAACGACCAAGTCGTATGACATCCTTATTGACGTATCTATGTCCATCCTTACGTCAATCTCGGCACCTTAAAGGTATAAATATTACCGATATTGCCCTATGCAAACACACGCGGTGGTGACGAGATCGGAGCAGCCAGACTTGCCGAAGCCCAGAGCAGAGCAGACCCCGCTGGCGGAGCCCCGCCTTCTTGACGCGCTGAGAACGAGACGCTGCCTTTTCTCCTGCCGAGAAATCCAGCTCCGGCGCTTCCGGGTAGCCCTCGCAGGCAGTCTGGAATATCGAGACCAGAGACGAGAGATACCATCACTCATCCATCCTAAATTCCAGGTACAGAACTGAATAACCCCTCACAGAGAATTCTTTAGTCAGTCACTTGGCAAAAACAAACTTAACTTAAACTGTTACTTTCTATTCCCGCCCACGTATTAGGCTTAGGTCAGGTACACGGGGTAGGCGTAGCTAGAAACACCAGTTGAGTACGATTAGTCAAATGTATATGTGTATGTATATATTTTATTCATTTTAAACCTTCATATGGCTTAGAAACCATATCAATGTTTTTACAGTATTATTTTATACTTCTGCTTTTAATGTATGCACTTTACTTAACTATAAGTATTGCAATAATATCGATCCATTTCTCTTGTACGAGAAAAGAGACTGATCAATAAATAGGGGGAGGAGCCAAGCTCGCGTCCGAGATGGCCGCGTTTTAGCTCGGCTCCGTTCGCTTTCCTGTCTGGAACGTCTATCCTGTGTTTTATCCTGCCCCGGGAAGTATTCTTTGATGGACTATGGAACTACGACATTTCACAGGCACTTACCGTTTGATCCGTTTGTTCCTGGGTGCCGCGGATCCTGAGCTGTGCCCTTGTCTGCTTCGGGGCCTCCGGAGCGAGCGGGCCTGACACTCCTTGGCGGCGCCCGGGAGGGACGATGCGCTGTGGCCGGCCCTTGGTGGCGGTGTGGGTTCGGTCGGTGAGGCCGATGTGCAATTAGACCGGTGACGGCTATCCGGGCCTGGTCCGACGGTCCTGCAACCTGGTGTTGGGGCGCTGCCTTCCATGGACGGGGTTGACCGTGTATGTGGCTCGTCTTCCCTTTGTTCTCCGGTCCGGCCATTTTGAGTTCCTCCGCCCGGACTCGGAGAACGGAGACGGTGGCGTGCGGGGAGCCGGCGACCCGCCTTCTTCTGGTGGCCCCCCTTCCTGCTCTGGTGGTGCCTCTGCTGGTGGTCGGCTGTATTCTGTTTGCCCCGCTGGTGTCCGGATGGGGGTCGGAGTTTGCCGCGGCCCCACCGGGCTTCTAAAATGGCGGCCGGCCCCATGTCTCTCGACCTGGCCGAGACGGGCGACGCTGGTCCGCCGCATGGCACGTTTGCTGAATACCGTGAAGGTGAGCCTACGCTTGGCGACATCCTCGCCGCCTTGCGCTCCTGGGGTGCTCCCATGGCCGCGCCTATCATTGACCTGGAGGAGGATCATTTTGCCGGGCCTGCTGGGCCCCCCTTGATGGGTGCGGCTTCATCTCTGTTGTGTGCTGCTGGAACTTTCCTGGAGGTCGTGGGCCCGGCGGCTGTCATCGGTGTGGGTGTACGGATGTCTGCTGCCCTCCTTCATCCTGTGCTCCCCCCTGTGCAGGGGGTCCGCCGGCCGGGTCCCGTCCGGACCGGCCTCGTTGGATCTCCCCTTCCTTTTTTGCCTCGCATGGCCGAACGAAGATCCTGTGATTGCTCCGCCGGATCGGCTTTCCTCATATTGTCGCCGGAACTGTGCCTGCATTGCTTGATGTGCTTGCCGTTCTATCCTGTTCATCCGAGTTGCAATCGATATGACTTGTGTGGATTGCCGATCGGACTCCCTGTTATTCACCTCCTGTTCCACATGATCTGGTTCCTTGTGCGTTGGACGACTACAGCTTGGGATAAACAAGGACAGGGTTGAGATGAACTTGCCACGGTGGACTATTATCTTGCGGTATGGTCGGATGATCCGTTTGTAACTGTATGACTATGTTCGATTCTCCTTCATGTTCCTGGACTTTATCCTTGTGCTTACTATCTTCCCGTGGGCTTTGAATGTTTTCGGACGGGGAGGTGGGAGCTGCTGGGGTTTTGATTGTATGGCTCCTCTCCCGTTGTTTCTTCCCTGTTTTCCCTTCTTCTTTTTGTCTTTGTGGTTCTTTCTTACTTTATCTCTCTATATTTCGGGTTCTGATTAGGGCGACAGGCACGCTGCCGGGGGGTAGGCCATAGCCTTCTGCAGGGGTGCAGGGTGGGATGTGCGGGGTGGGGGGGGGGTCTGTCGTATTGTGTTTTCCCCTTATTCTTTTTGGTTCTATGGCTCTTGTGTATCCCCTTTTTTCGAGACGCGGTGTCGGCATGTGGCCCCCTGGGGTGTTTTTTGCTAGCATGGGCCTTGTGGTATTTCTGCCGTCACGGTCTACTATGCATTCATTCCTCCTGTTACCACTAGTTCCATGGGCCGGTCTATTCTTGAGTGCTTCGTTAGCCGTGGGGCGCGTGCAGTGATGCTGCGTTCTTCTTCTCCCCCCCCTTTTTTCCTATGTTCTTTCCCCCCCCTTTTTTCCCCTTCCCTCCCCTTTTTCTTTCCTTCCCCGGGTTGTTGTAACAGAGGGCTCTTGTTTTGTAAGCTTAATTTTAGTTTTGTGTATTAATGTGTGTTTTCGTAGTGGTGGGAGGGCGCTGGGCAGCGGTTGCAATTGTTTATTGTGGTGAGACTCACGTTCTGCCTTTACCAAAATGTGACTGTTCTTTTTGATTTTTCCTGTGTTCGATATTTCTGCTTGCTCGCGGCTCACCACGGCCCTCTGGAATCTACGGCTTGCCATTCTTCTGTGACACCCTTTCTTCTATTATAAAATCAACCTTCTCTCATCCTGTTCGTGGTGGTTGCTCGGTGGCTTTTCGCCTTTGCTTCTTGTATGGATTGTTGTGCTATCCTTTTGGAGCTTCTGTACTGCCTGATATGTTTCTTTCATTGTGGTGGCCGGCCCGACGGGTTGTAGGCCCGTATTTGTGAGCGCTTTCTGTACAATAAAGGTTTTTAAAAAAAATAAATAAAAAAATAAAAATAAAATAAATAACATCTTTTTATTGAACACGCCCGTCTCTTCCTTTTCTCTACAATCTGATGAGACTAAGAATGCACGGACTGACTGAGTAAAATAAATTGCCTTTTGTTCACACGACTCTCGAGATACACTCTTGATTAGGGGAGAGCAAAGTTGTCATGTTCTATGGTTGTCAGAAACTAAATCCCTTCTTGTCTATCCAGGGAGGTTCAACTCCTCCTTGCCTATTCGAGAAAGTTTCTAGTGAACTCTGAGCTAAGCTGGCAAACCCAAAACTTTAAGTCTAATATCGACAGTAGTAGACCTAGTTAACGTCTGGTCTAGGCCTATACTATTGAAGGTATTATTCCAATGCGCAGAGCCTATTGGGATAATAGGAACTACACTACAGCTTTCCTCTTTTTTGGAGAGTAATAGGCTGCTCTATAACTCTCAAACGGGCTTCCGCCCTGGTCAGGGTACAGAGTCTGCCCTATTAGCAGTGGCGGAGGGGGCAAGGTGCATCTTGGATTCGGGAGGATCAACGGCTGTGATCCTCCTGGATCTAAGTGCAGCTTTTGATACGGTGGATCATAAGATCTTAATCCACTGTCTCAGTACTCTGGGAGTAACAGGTACTGCGCTGCAATGGTTCACTTCCTTTTTGGAGAACCGAACCTTTCAGGTCTGGGAAGGTGAGGCTTGCTCCAAACTGACCCCCCCTTCAGTGTGGGGTTCCACAGGGCTCATCGCTGAGCCCTACCTTTTTTAATGTCTATATGGCCCCTTTAGAGGAGGTAGTGAACCCCTTTGGGATCAAAGTAGTCACCTAAGAAAATCATTGCTTGGAAAATTTTCATTCATGCCTGTCGGAAATCCACTCTTGGATGAATAGGTCCCGACTCAAACTGAACAGAACCAAAACAGAGCTCATGCTGCTAGGCCACCACATCACATCATTACCTAATTCCATCTGGCCTGCATGCCTGGGGACCGCGCCCACTCCTAAGAAGGAGTTAAAAAGTCTGGGGTTCTGGTTTGAGCAGGACCTGTCCTTCAAGACCCAAGCCAAAAAGACAGCGGGCATATGAATAGGGCTACTCCGCTCTGCCCGCAAAATTCTACCTCTGCTGCCAGAGCAATCGAGAAAATTACTTATCCAGGGCCTAATTCTATCAAGGCTAGACTATAGTAATACCTTATATTTGGCCGCACCTGAAAACACTATCAATACTCTTCAACGAGTCCAAAATTCGGCCGCGAGGCTGCTTACTGGTACCCCGCGCAGAGCATCAGCCAGACCGGCACTCAGAGCCCTTCACTGGCTGCCAATTCGCGAACGAATTAAATTTAAATCCTTATGTATTGCCCATAAGTCTCTACAGGGGAAAGGACCCCCTATTTTAGGGAACCTTGTCCGCCCCTACAAAGCCTCCAGGTCCCTGCGCTCTGATCATGGCAACCTGGCTATTGTCCAGAGAGTCAATAGGGCCGCCGCTTCTCTGTAAATGCGGCGACCCTCTGGAATGCCCTCCCTGGTGGGATTCGCACTGAACCGAGTTACACTAGGTTCCGTAAACTCCTTAAAACCTTTCTGTTTCCCCAGGACCCTTAAACTCTTGTGCCCCCCTCATTATCCTTGGTTCTACAGCGCTGGGACGCTCTCTGGCAGCCATGCGCTTTATAAATCCATTTTCATTTCATTTCATCTCTGTGGATTACCCTATAAGGAAACCATTGAGACATCTCAAATCACATGCTCCATCACCAGTTGTGATGACATTTTTTAAAACAAAACTTTCTCCTAAAGATGCAGATTGGGTCAAGACTGACAGAACGACTCAAGGATCCAAAGAAACAAAACATGCTTATTATCAAAGACTGTCACAGGCATTTAAGCAGTATATTAGAACAGAGACAATCGAGTCCAAAGACATGGGACATTTTGTGTACAGGTTTGTGCATCGATTAAAACCTGAGATTAGTTTGATGATTCAACAGTACTTAATTTGTTGGCAGAGTAAGGTCATTGACAAGCTATTGAGATATGCAAAATATTGCAGAGATGAATTGGAAATGAAACATAAGAAATTGAGGGAGAAGCTAATGATGGCACAAATGAAAGCTGCACGGCGAGGTCTGAATCAACAGTTTGCTGGGAATACTATACCAATACAGGGAGTGTATCAGTAGGACGCTCCTGTGATGCAAGGTGATAATGGGTTTCAACTGCAAGGTAGAGGTTGTGGTGTTCTAATTGGTCCGAGTACAGGGATTGATGTGGCAACTTTGAAAAATTCCAATCCATGCCACATCTGCAGCAAGTAGGGGCACTGGAAGTGGGAATACCGATTTTAGGCTGGTAATATGGCAAATTGGAATCAGTTTCAGAATGGTGGGTTTGTGCAATCTCAAGGTAATAATATGGCTCAGACACAGCAAGCACAGAGACAGTGAGTACACAATTACGATGCACCCCAAGCTCAGGAAATGCAGGTTCCACAAACCTTGATGCCACAACAAAATGCAAATTTCCACAGATTGTATTTGACTCAAGTTCCCAATGTAAACACCAATCCTTTTGAGAATCAGGGTACGTCTCAACAGTACTCTATGATACAGACAGATAAGTATTACAGCTCAGACCTGTCGCAATGATGCGGCCTGAGAGGGGAGGAGGATTGCATTCTTGGCGCAACCTTAGAGGTAGACCAGAGTAGTCCACTCATGGGTGGTGAGGTGAATGGTTATCCCATTTCATTCTTGATTGACACTGGTGCTACCGGTGCTACTGTGAGAACAGCAGAGGTTCCCAGCTTACCCCTCTCGGGAAAAACAAATCCAAGTTGTAGGAGTTGAAAATAAACAAATGACTAGCACCGGTTCAGAAGCAGTACCAGTCAAAATAGTGTCCTCTGAGGAGATCACCAATTTGTGTTGTGGGATTCGAGTCCTCTAACCTACTAGGACGGGATCTTTTGGGTAAACTAAACTGTTCCATTTACTGTACCCCAAATGGCATAGAATTCCAAACTCATGATGAAGACATTGTCTTTAAATGTTTTAATCCGAGTACAGGGATCAGACTTTACTCTATTCAGACAAAAGATGATTTGCCCCCAGAACTTAGAGACACAGGGGGAGATTTACAAACATTTTGCGCTGGGTCAGCACCACAGAAGTGATGCTAACCAGCACAAAATGTTTTTTGCTATTTACTTCCCAGTGCAAAACGTGCTTTGCGCTCGAGAGCATTCTCAAAGTAACGCAAAGCAGCGAGAAGCACTGCTTTGTGTTACTTAGCGCCGAGGGGGTGTTACATGGGTGGTACATGGGTGTTCCTATGCAACCACCCATGCTTTTTGACGCAAAACCATATTTACAAAGATTTGTAGACATGGTTTTGTGCCAAAAGTTAATGCCCCTTCAAAAGAGGCTCTAACAGGAAAATGGTTTCATTTCTCAGTGCTTTTCCAACTTTGCATGCATGCTGCACTGTGCAGCATGCTTATAAAGTGTGAAAAGATTTGCATCATGTCTAGGCATAGTAGTTTGTACAGGAAGAGTACCCTTCCTGTACATAACCTATCCTAGACTCATGCACTCACCCTAGCGCTATGGTGCTAAGGTGTGTGCCTGCCGCACAGCAACTGAAATCAGCACTGGTGCAAGGGAAAGGGGAGAAGAGAGCTATATCTCTGAAGATATGCCGCTTTCTTGCTCCTTCCCTGTTGCGCAACACAGCGCAGCCTCGTGGGGGGCTGCACTGCATTGCACAGATTTTTAGAACATCTCTCCCACAGTATTACCTGAAGTGTGGGACTTTTCAGGGTAAGATATAGATAGGTCTCATAAAGGATGTTGAATCAGTCTGCAGAAAAGTGAAACCTAATGCTGAGTACCCAAGAGTCCCACAGTAGAATCGGTCCCCTGAAACTTGCTGGGATTACTCCTGTGATTGACTCAATGATTGAGCAAGGCCTTCTGAAAGAGATGATGGGGAGTCCATGTAACTCACTCATCATGGGTATGCTGAAACCCAATGGGAAGTATCGCATTGTCCAAGACCTGCGAAAATGTAACTCCATTGTTGTTCCTTGTTGCCCTGTGGTACCGAATCTAGCTGTGATTTTGTTTCAGATTCCATGTGAGGCAGAGTGGTTTACTGTCACTGATTTATGCCATGTATTCTTCTCCATACCGTTGCAAGAGGATAACCAATTCCTCTTCGCATTCTGGTTCGGCAGCCATGTTTTGTCATGGTGCCAAGTCCTATAAGGGTATACGGAGAGTCCTTCAAACTTTAACCAGATACTTAAGAAGAATCTGGAGTCCTTTTTAATGCCCTATCACTCAGTTCTGGTCCAATACAAGGATGACCTATTAACGGCATAAAATGCTCAAGAGGCTTGCAAACAAAACACAATTGCTATGTTGAACCACTTAGCTGAGAATGGACATAAAGTGTTCCCAACCAAAATGCAGTACTGTCAGAAAGAAGTGCTAGGACATCACATTGAGAAAGGAACGAGGAAGATGTCACAAGAGAGAATCTAAGCACCTCTAAAAATAAGACAGCCAACTACCCAGAGAGAAGTCAGGATGTTCTTGTGAATGATGAGCTACTGTCGACAGTGGATTCCCAACTTCTCCCTAGTGGCCAAGTCTTTGCCGAGGCTGACACAGAGAGACATATCAGATCCAGTACCAAGGGGATGACAGCTGCATGCATGCCTTCTCAGAGTTGAGAGAATGTCTCTGCCATACCCCGGCCCTGAGAATACCTGATTATAATAAATCATTTGCTTTGCTTTGTAGTTAGAGAGAGGACTGTGCTCTCTCAGTGCTAACTCAGATGCACAGGAATGCTCGCAGACCCGTTGCCTACTTTTCAGCCACACTTGATCCAGTAGCTGCTGCTTTGCCCAGCTGTCTCAAAGCTGTGGTATCTACCGGTGTCAGTATTGAGCAGTGTGAGAGCATTGTTATGGATCATCCTTTCGCAGTCTTTGTTCCCTATTCCGTGGAAGTATTGTTAACTTGCACCAGACCCCAACACCTTACCAACAGTCATCTCATTCATTATGAACAAGTCATACTTGGAGCAGATAACTTCACATTGAGGAGATGTACTATACTTAACCCTGCTACTTTGTTGCCCGTTCCTGGAAATGATGTTAATGAAGTTGAAGTTGAGCATGAATGTCTTAATGTCACTGAACTTTGCATCAAGCCTGACATACAAAATGTGCCACTACCTGAATCAGATTATATGATGTTTGTTGATGGCTCTTGTTTGTGAGACCATGTAGGAAATCTGAGAGCTGCCAATGCTGTCTGCACTGTTTCAGGTGTGGTCAAAGCCCCCTGGCTTTAAGGAGTATATTCTGCACAAGTGGCTGAAGTGATTGCTCTTACTAAGGGATGCTGTGTTTGAGACCACCTGTGAATGACCATTTTCACTGATAATCAGTATGGCTTTGGTGTTATTCTTGACTTTGGACAGTTATGGTCACAACGTGGATTTATGATCTCGTCTGGGTCACCTGTAAGAAATGGCGAGAATGTCCATAACCTGTTACAGGCATTACAGCTGCCTGCCAGATAGTGGTTGTAAAGTTTGCTGCACATTGATGAGACTGCTTGAGATTGTGCCCTGAATGCGTGTACCTTTAATAGGGAGTATCAGAACGAAAAGCAGGATGAGACAAATTGAAATTTGTTGTTAACTACAGTTGACACTTGGGAGGAAGTTAAGATGTTGCAGGAAGAAGTATCAGAAGCCGAACTGTAAGGCTGAATTAGTGGAGGTTGTGACAAAAGAGATGAAGAAGACCTGTGTTGCCAGAAAGTTTGTTAGCTGCAATGGTGAGACATTATCATGGACCTGCACACATAGTAAGAGACGCCTTGGAGCGTTGTTTAGGCAAACATGGTTCAGTCCTAGGTTTAGACTGATGGCTGAAGGGTTGTGTCACAGATGTGTTGTGTGCAAGCAGCAGAATCTAGGCAGAAGAACACTGAGTTCCAGAGGGAGATCAGGAGGTCCCTTCAACAGGATGCAACTGGACTTTAATGAGATGCCTGTGTGCAATGGGCTGAGATATATCCTAGTGATTCTGTGCATTTTCGAGCATTGGGTTGAAGCTTGCCTGACCAGAAGCTGTGATAGTCTCACGGTGGCTATGTTGTTGTTGAGGCAGCTAATACCAAGGTTCGGTTTACCCACTTCTCTTAGGAACTCATTTTAATAATGAGGCGGTGCTGTAAGCAAAGCTTTTTCCACCCCATTTTACTTTGTGTGCCTTGGGGATTGATCAGGTTGCCACTGTCTGATGATCTGAGTGATCTAGCTGGGATGGAGGGTTTGAAAAACTGCCACAGTTGCCAAGTATCAAGGCCGTACTGAGCCTTAAACGCATTGTATAACGCTTTGAAATTAATACGTTTGCTGATGGGCAACCAGTGTAACTCTGTGAGAGCCTTGGAGGCCGAGTCATAGCAAGTGAGCCCAGGCAGGACTCTAGCTGTGGCGTTCTGAGTCATCTGGAGTTTATGTATGCTACACTTGCTCGCACTAGTTAGAAGGGCGTTGCAATATCCAGCCTGGAGGCGATTAGCGCTGTGACTATTGTTTTTCTTTGCTCAAATGGAATAAACGGAAGTACTTTTTTCAAGATTTTGAGAATGAAAAAGCAAGCCGCTGTGATGTGATTGATCTGGGTTTCAAGGGACAGCTTGATATCTAAGAGAACTCCAAGGTTTTTACTTTGTTAGCGGGTGCCGGGAGAGGACCCATATGATTTGGCCATCAGCTGCCTGACCAGATTACTGACGTGTTGCCAAAGAGCATGACTTCCATTTTTGATGTGTTAAGCTTTAAACAGTTATCCTGCATCCACTTCCCTATGTGGCTCATGCAGTCTTTAAATCGAGATGCAGTATCAGTGGAAAAGCTGTTAATGGACACTATTATGTGTAGGAGTATTTGTTATTGTGACCTTAGTACTGGTTGCTTTGCTTGTCATATTGAGTCTGTCTCTATCCTTCTTCTGTAGAGGAGCCTAGGTCTACAAGGGACACTCAAACACCACTTCCTACTGACAATAGTTTAGCTGCAACAGATGAGAAAGACTTACATGTAGATGCATCTAGAGGAGATTATTCATTGAACACGTACTGTAAATTGCTTTATGAGTATGTTGGCAGTATGGATGCTATGGATTGCTACATATGCATGCAATTACCTTCACCAGATGTTGAGGGGATAACCTATCTCCCTTTGACATATGGAGTTACTTGTAGTTAATTGCTGAACTTATTTTATGAAAAAGGTCCTCTTCAATATTATTACTCAAATCCCATAGGATATAATGGGATTCATATTTCGGCAGATGGGGTATAAGTCACAGTTTCAGCTTGCTGTTAAAACCTCAGATATAGTGGGGCGTTTCCTTAGACCCACCATGACATCAGATACAGCTTATGTGCATAGGCGTAATTTAGGTTCTTCCTAAACAGTTGCAGAAAAGAAATTTATAGATTCAATAAAAGACAGACAAAGAGATATATTGGCTAACACAGCAAATCATTCAAAAGTACCTCAATGGGCCAAAGAGGAAAGTGAGCATAGGTTAGTGGGAAATTTAGCAGCAGTAGCCCTAGATTGGCAACATAAAGGGAAATTATGCATATTCATTTGAAAAACACCAACAGACACAAATTATGTGGGAAACAGTAAATGTGATCATACATTTGACGTTCGCAGAAATTGGGGATTATATTTAGATGGAGAACCTGTTTTCCTGGGTTTGTTATATTTGTGGGAAAAATGCATTTTACAGATTACCCAAGAGATGGTATGAAACATGTTACCTGGGAATTATTTTTCCAAATATGTATCATGTAAGACAACTTGATGACTCAACAGAGAGAGAACATTTGAGAACTAAGAAAGGGTGCAAGGGCTAGTGAAATTGAAGGAGATATATTTCGTGCTCTAATACCATGTGTGGGAGGGATATTGAATTCACACAAGAGTCGAAAGATTTCTACTGTGGTTGATAGGTTATCTAGTAGTAAAGCTGGAAGATTTTCTGTTACAGACACTGAAATGCTTCATGGTTTTGCAGAATAGGCTTGTATTAGATGTCCTTCTTGCGATGGAGGGTGGGGTCTGTTGGATGTTAAAAGCTCAGCAATGTTGCACTTACATTCCAGACAACAGTAAGGACTTAAAGAAATAGCATTAAGAACATTACTGACTTAAAAAAAAGATTTGAAAGGATTAGAAGCAACAGGTGCTTGAGAAGCAATAGGGAATAGATTTTCTGCTGTACAGCAGATGGTTTGGAAACTTAGGGAATGGAATTGTTGGAAGCATCTTGAAAACTATAGTGATAATTGCTCTTTGTTGATTGTTGTCCTTTGCAATCTATTAGGGAAACAAACATGCACAAGTGAAAAAGATTTGGAGAGAAAGAGAGCAGACATAGAACTAGAAAATGGACAAAGCAAATATTATGAGAACATGAAATTGCTAGAGTTATCTAGAAGAAAGATGATGAAAACAACCAGTTTGCAATTTGTACATCTGATAAAGATTATTATCTTAGATATGATGGCTTGATTTGCCATCAGAGGGCTTATTGGTACAGCATACATTTGACCCCACCTTCACACATCACAAATGCATGAAATGAAAGTTCACTTAGCACATGATTCCTGTGTGACCTAAAGACATTAATATGATATGTTGCACTTGATATCATTATTGAAGTGTATCCGCGGTAGAATAGAGAATTCATACATAACACTGTGTGCCTTACCTGCATTAAATGATACAATCTTTAGAGACTTGATGAATAAACCATCCGTACATATTTAGAATGTGTTTCCTTTAGAAATGATGATGATTTTTGCAATATCTGCACTAATGTTTCATATATTTCATATTAAATGTAGTTCTTAGCCATACTAAGACATGATTATTAAAGATTTACTGTATGCTACATGCAATCTGAATCAAATGTACTGACTGACAAGTTATATTCTTTTTAAATATGTCTTTATTCAAGTTTATTATGCAGACTTTACACAATAGGATATTTTTCCACTCTACTGTATCACCATACATTGTATCAATGACAGCGAATGAGAACACTTAAAACAGTAAATAAAACTGTAATACTTCCCAACGCCCCCCTCCACCCTTTCCTCTAAGATGCCATATGGAAAAGGGTCTAAGATTTCCATTATTCCTTTTATATATATCTTTCGTCCTCTGTGTTTGTGTTTATTGGTGTGTGTTGTATATGGGCAAAGGATGGCCCCGGCAATTGGTTGTTTTGCTAGCGCATCTATCAGACTGAAGCGTTTCTAGTCTCACTCTCACCACCTCAGAGCCTTTCTTGCCCCAGGTCTTCCAATTGTGTGGACGCGGGACCCTGGGACCCAACCACGGCCAACAATTCTCTCATCTTTGTCCACCATGCAAGCGGTACCTCTGGCAGCCTGTCGTTTCTTCTTGTCTTTCGTATATGTTCCTCTTCTGCTCCGGCCCACTCCTGCATTTCTTTCTCCTACTTCTCTCCAGTTGGGGGCCTATCGCTTGTCCAATGGATCCCTATGTGGCACTTTGCCCCCGTGAGACCAATGTAAAAAGAACAGATGATGGACCGAATGCTGAACCAATCAAACATTCACCCCCAGACACAGATCTGGGTTAAATCCACTCTGCACACTTTCAGGAAAAGCCTCAAGACCTGGATTTTCGGCTAACTCGGAGCTGTACCCCACTCCGCCAGCACCTTGAGACCCTCATGGATGAGTAGCATGCTTCACAATTCCCTGGTTGATTGATAGTTTTTTTGCACACCACGGAATTCCAGTTTAGACTCAGCAATATGCAAATCAGTTTTGACCTTGCTCCCCATGGGAACAGCCCTGCTTGAACTGCCAGGCCAGGTCCTCTCTGGAACAGAAACAAGCATCCTGGGAGTTGTCTTGGGGTTTCACACCTCATCGGCCGGGCTAGCTTGAATCTGGTGGCCTAAGGAGCACCGGACCCACGTCTGCGCATACCCTTCCCACTTAGGGTGATAAGTGCAAAAAGAACAGGTGTTGGACAGAATGCTGAACCAAGCAAACATTCACCTCCAGTCACAGATCTGGGTTTAATCCATTTTTTTTGCACATCACGCCATTCCAGTTTAGACCAAGCCATATGCGTATCAGTCTTGACCCTGCTCCCCATGGGAACAGTCCAGCCCGATCTGCCAGTACAAGTCCTCCCTGGACCAGAAATAAGCATCCTGGGACCGGTTTCGGGGTTTGACCCCTCATCAGCCAGGGTAGCTTGAAGCTGGTGGTGTAGCGAGCATGAGAAACGTCTGCTTAGTCTGCGCTTCGGGTCGTCTGGTAGTAGGCCCAGCAAGCACTGATTAATCATCAATGATGTGTCCCAACACCTTGCCCACTTAATCTGTGTAAGTATTTCTCCCCAAAAAATATAGCTACTGATGAAGTTATCTTCATTTGTATTTAAAAGTGCACACTTATACTAAATGTGCACCATTGAGTTAATATTTTAAAATTGCCCCTAGTAGGCCTGTTTTCACTTCTGAATAAAATACTGTTTTCCATTTCTGCTTACATGACTTTTCCCTTGCAGGTACATTCACACACATTGTTAGTTTGAGAATAGATACAATACTGTATTAGCATTTGAGAGCAAGTCTAATAAGAAGACATCGACAAAGGAACATGTAGAGCCGGAGCGTTAACTGGAGAGTCCTATTCAGCAATGTTACAACGTGACTTGGTTGAGCAAGGACGATGTCGTTCCCATGTTTAGTGTGGGACATTTCACAAATGTTACAGCTTATGTGAGAAGTGAAAAGGACAATGGAATCCCTGTTGATGCGAACAGAGGGGTGTTACCTGAATGATTTCAGAGCAAATAACTGACGTCTATCCTGTCTGATGCAAGAAATACTTTTCCTTGGACTTTGAGAGGTTTAGACTTCAATGCTTATTCCCTTTGATTCTCTGCTAAGTGTGGCTTAGGCTAACACTCAAATTCCCCTGACCCAAGAAGACAATTCCTCTTAATTCTAGTTTTTCCTATTTTTCATCTTTTTCCTGAATTTTGAGATTTCGTAGATTACTAGAACCATCCTCATAGTTTGGACTTTAACTCAGACAGGATTATAAACTCTTCTCTGAGCACCAGATTTTAATGCTGATATTTTGTATTGCTGTGACTGAACTTTTTGTTTGCTTAATACTGGTACGCCTAAACTTTTTTAGGAGGGTGGGTTTTCCAGTTGTTATTCTGTATCTTTATAGCATGGTGCTAAGATTTGTGTACCTTAACTTAATGCTAATTTGTAATAAACCTTCTTAACTCTAATAATTGATTCCTGGTTCTTATTATGCAGCCAATTGTGTTAAACTGTTAATTGAAATTGATTGATGAAATGTTAACTCACCTTTCAGTCAGGTAGAAAGGTCCATTGGAGGACGAATGGTAAGTGGGTTGGCCCAAAACGTGGCATCACTTTTTACATTTAGAGTTTAACTTCAAATCAAATTACATTAAAACCATTTAAAGGTGACCATGATCCGTCTTTGGAGATACACGCTCACGCAACCGTGGAATACCCAGCTCAGGCCCGGGGCACGCCATGAAGCCCAGTGCTTTTATACCATGTTTTCCTGTATTGTTGCTTTACTGATCAGCTTTTATGTTTCAAAGGATGCTGCTGTCTTGAGTGTACTTATGTCACTTGCTGTGTAATACTGTTGGGAGCGGTTTGTTAAACTCAATAAAAATGTTTTTCAAAAAGAAAAAAAAAATGTTAAGCTTTAATTTAAAATTCAGGAAACAGGCTTGAGATCATCTGTACCGAGACATATGTATGTTCTTCATTTAGAGTATGCAAAAGGACTTAATTATGTATGCATTCTAGACTTATAGGTTAGTGAATATAGTGTTAATATACACTACTATTTTTTAAAAAGCTGTTTATTTATATTCACTTAGGTTGATGAACTGGAGTATTTGTATGTAGAGTATTGTTTTCTAAAATCTTACTATTTATTGTCTATGTGAATATTTTCACACTGTTTACTTGACTTAGTTTATGCTGTGGATTGAAATGCTTGCATAATTTATTAAAGTCATTGTCAGCAAGACAAGGGAGACAACGGGGTGGATGTACCAGAGATCAGCTGTTGGACTGCTGCAGCCAAAGTGCCTACATTGGAAACAGATAAAACTGTTATTTGTACAGGACATGCTAATCAGAAACACAAAAATAGAAGAAGGACTTATGCTAATAGGCTGTTAAAAGCAGAGGCCAGTGAAAGCGAGGGTGTACTAGAATCCCAAAGGAGAGTGGAGCAAGAAGTCTATGGGAACCGTGATTAGGACACTGAAGCCGCGGAAAGGGGAAGGAGAGGCAGCGCAAGCTCACCAGTCAGCAAACGGTGCCTCACGAACCCTCTGAGGAAGACGGTGAGACCAAGAGGAAGGAGGTGTACCATTGGTCCAGGAGGAGCGATGCTCTCACAGGTGTGAAGCAGTATAAAGTGCTGGAAGGTAGGCAGGTGGTGAATTAGCAGACGGGTTGGGCAGCACTGAATCTGCTCATGTACCCAACCAATCTCCTCTCAGCATTATTTGAGCACTGATCAAATTATTATCGGAGTGTTCTGTGAGGAGATAGGTGTATGTATACTAAATACACCGGGCTTGTTAACTAATAATCTTCTCGCGAACCAGATGATAAGAGAAGTATAAAGAGTACTGGCCAGAAAAATGCAACTATAAAATTCCAAAAGAAAGAAAGAAAGGAAAGACAAGAAGAGAAGAATATATGAATAAAGTATAGAGAAGAAGATAGTAAGAGCAGAAATATGTTAGATAAGATAAATTAAAGAACCCCTGTCTTACCTGTGTATTAGTTTTCTACCTAGGGTGCCAGCGGAACTACCTCGAGCTGAACCTAGAAGACAGAAGAAATAGACGTCAATTATAATGCTTCTTCTACCTCAAAACCATATAATTTTGTGTTTTCTTGAATAATTCTGCTTGGAGCAAACTAATAAATCTTTAAACCTGAGATCCACTATAAAAAGTCTAAAGAGTGTGTATCTGTCAAGTGCCAGTAATATTAACGTGTTGTTAATATGCAGTTAGGTATATGCAGACAAATGTGCCCTCATGCTTAATACTTACAATGTGGAAATGGCTAAGACCTACTTACCCTAAGACTATCTGAGAAGGTGAGACGAAACTCCTGTTGTTACACCCACAGCAGCAAATATATATAAAAAGGAAAAAGCCATAGATAGAACTGGGTAGTCGGCTGCTGTATTGTCTAGAGATACTATTGTAATCTACTTGTACTTTTGCCATTCCTTTTGTTATGAAAACTTTACTATGTCATTGTCTAGAAATCTCTAGTGTCCTGGGAGGTAAAGTTCTAATCTTAAAGACAGTATTAGATGAGTTGGAAGGTGGCTGGTGGTTTTCATTACTTCTCACCAGGTTTGAATACATTTCACTTACCTGTAACTCAGCTGTCCTGCATGATCTGTGAGCACAACACTGGTGATGAGGAAGTCCCGAAAGTCTCAGGAGGAAAACCACCAGTTCTTGATAAACTCACTGTGTATATCAGGAAGATTTTGCTTCTGTTCCCATGTTCTCATCTCATCATTTGGTCTTTATGACTGGTTTGGCATTCAAGGTCTATGATTAGTGTGGCTATCTGAGGTGGCGCTCCTGCTCTGCATCTGCTTAGTATCATTGAGGTTCTACAGACAGAAAAAATACTTAAGATCCAAACTGCTGTTCAGGCAGTTGCGTAAGCGCCGTCATTTTTTTTTTGTTGAGAGGTTCATACTGTAAATTTCTCCTTGCTCTTTCTTTTTTGTTTCCCAAGACCTTTATTGCACAGTTTCAAATTGACACAGCATAGAGCCTACAACCCCGAGGGCCGGCTGTGGTATATACAGGTACTTAGCAAGATTCCCAGAGTAACACAGCCATTCAGCCGACATCCCGGAGGTTCGGTGGCGTGGTAGCTAGGTGTGCATAGAACAGTCAAAACCTTGTATCGGATAATCCAGAGGTCTATGGTATTTCCATTTTAAACAAACATAACAAGTCGAAGCAGAGGAAACATTTATGCGAACCATTGCAGTCAGCATTCTTCGCCACAGAGCAGGCACGGTAGCAACCATTTCCACACTCACCGAGGGATGACCTGCCTGGTCATAGCCATATCTGCCGTCGGGGAGGTACATAATTCGCCCCTATATGTATTTTTTATCGACCCCACTTCTTATCCCAGACTCCGGGAGAACCCCATGTTTTGTAAACTGATTTTTCCGACAACATGCACACATCCATTGCAGCCACCCATCTAATCAGGAGCGGCTTGTGCCGTGAACCTCATTGCATGGCTATCTCACGCTTTATTAGAAGGAAGCTGAGGTTCGCCCAGCGCTGTTCTATCGCAGTTAGGTCTGTGGGGTCCCATATAGTCAAAAGCGCGCATTTGGGAGTCAGAGGGACCGGTTTCCCGAGGGCATCAGTCATTTTCAGGACAGCGCGGTTCCAAAGGTCCTGGACTACCGGGCATTCCCACAGGATATGATAGAAAGTGCCCGTTGAGCCACATTGACGGAGGCAAAGGTCAGATGGACGTCGGCCTATTTTGGCTAAGAGGGGACCCGACATATATGTCCTGTGTAGTATTTTCAATTGTATCAAGCGGAATCTATGATTAATGGCTGATTCGCGCTGGGACATCAGTGCTGACTGCCACTCTGCATCCTCCATAGTGCCAATGTCAGTCTGCCACTTAGCCCGGAGGAGGTGAAAAGAATTTGGCATATTGTTGCACAATTTACGGTATGTGTAAGAGATCGCCTTAGCTCGAAGGGGTTCGGACAAGAGTCTATCCTCGAGGGGTGAGGACTGTGGAAGGGAGGCGAGATCTGGGATGTTGGTGAGTATGGCGTGTTTAATTTGGAGGTATCGGAAGGTCTCAGAAGTTGCCAGATTGTATGTGTTTTGGAGTTCTTTGAATGTCAGTAGTGTGCCCTTGTGGAGCAAGTCGCCAATAGTGGATATGCCTATTGTGTCCCATTTATCAAAGCCACTACAATGACAGAGGGTTCTCCTTGCTCTTTCGTGATCCCTGCATTTACCATGTTTTGTGATTTACGTTGTAACCACCACTAATGTGAACTGCACAGCTTTTGGTGTCCTCCACTGCCTTTACCATGTTAAAACTACATTTGGCGGCCATCTCTAAAAGTTGGGCCATAGCTACAACAAGCCCAAATCTTTCTGGAAATATCCTCCAGACACTTGGCAGCCATTTTCTATTTACAACAGAGTACACAAATACAAGCTCAACCACATTTAGAGAACACATAAACTTGCATGCGTGGTGGCCATCTTTTTAGATGGGGTCATTCTCTGCATTTCTAATGATGGAGGGAAGTCTATTATCAGTGTTTCCAGGAATACACATCAAAATGTCTTGTGACACATGAAACTAACTTAGACAAAGTGCTTGTCTGCAGTGATGGCACAACATTTGAATCTCTTGATGCTAATGTAAGAACCTTGTTGGTGTTCTACAGAGTAACTCGACTGTACTGTGGCATTGACCTGGCATCACTTTTATTCATGTTTACTTATTAGTGGTGACAAGCACACCAAATTGTGGCTTTGTCTTGGGAGTGACACAGCAAGCGGTACATTTGAAGTGAGGGTACCTGGCACCTTGCAGTAAAGCTTATAGATGTACACATTCTGACTGACACATACTCTGGACAAATATGGCAGCTGCAAATATGTCACAACCGTCCCAGTTCCACTCACAGAAGGGAGGTCCTTTGTTGACATGGAAAAAATGGAAGAAGTTATTTGATTCATACCTTCTTTTATAAGTGTGAAGAGGTTTTCTGCAATAAGGAAACAGGCAATATTACTTCACAATTTAGGTGTGAAAGGGAGGAATATTTATGAGAGCCTTGATTAGATACCCAAAGGGAAAAAAGAAGGAGAACCTGATGACTTATATAAAATGTCAGTTTTAATGCTTGAACGTCAGTTTGGCCCTCAAATTAACATTGTCTTAGAAAAACATATAGGTTTCACAAGAGTGCAAGGGAAAATGTAAACATTTGGAAACTTATATTGTATCTTACAAGACATTAGTTCATATTTGTAAGTTTGCAGCTTTATCTAATTCCCTTATCAGGGACCAATTAGAAAGGTTCACTAACAGTCAAAGGGTATCGAAAAAAACTTCTTGCTAAAAACCCAGATCTTAAAAAAAGAAATTGCTATTATAGAGGGAATGGAAAGTACCACAATGTATCTAGAAATGAGAGAGGGAAAGAGTAAGGATGGTCAAGGAACTGGTGTTCTGTAGAATGAGGAGAAAGTTAATGAAGTGGAAGGTGATTTTATCTAATGTGTTACTGGTGACAGTAAATCTAAGAACAAGGGCAACAAGGAATTTCGTGGTAAATAATTTGGGTGTGCTAGTGAGTCTCACCTTCTGAATAGTCCTGCATGTTTTGCTGGGTCACAGCAAACAAATGATGGACGGAATGCTGACAATTCAAACATTCTCCCCAATCAAAAGATCTGGGTTAAATCCATTGTTCTTTTGCCCACTACGCCACCCCAGTTTGGACCCAGTCACGTGCAAGAAGAGTAGAAAAAAGATCTTTACACAAGAGTGGGTAGACACATGAAAGTTCAATGTGTATCCTCAGCTGAGAATGATAAGAAAGTGGTTCTAAGTGCCAAAAGTGATGGTAGTGTTGATTGTTACTCTCTAGTCATGCCTGAATGTGAAATAATGATTGGAGGAAAAAGCTATAGCTTTATTAGCTGATTCTGGTTCACAGTACGCAATAGTTGGTGATAAAAACTTTGAAAAGATTTTTGATTCAGACAATATTGAATTGTTACCATCAGATATAAACCCAGTGGGGTAGGGTGATGTCAAAATGGATGTGCGTGGTTCCACAGTTATGAGAATACAATTCCAGGGTAGAGAAACTGTATGGAAAGTGTATGTGGCTAAAAGAGTGGACAATTTTCTGGGTTGGCGTCACAAAGGTGATATGGGTATCACAATTAATAAATATACAGATGTAAATGTACTTTTGCAGACCAATATTTTGAATAATTCTGATAGTTACCATAAATTTCCTGATGGTTTTAAGGATACTTTAGGTTCACTCAAGGGTATCCAACACAAAACCACTCTTAAGAAGAATGCTGTTACTGTTGTAAATTAATCTAGGACCCTAGTGTAAAATTTCCCGATTCTTGCCCTTATATAGGTATAGATTATCCTATCCTTATATAGGCATATAAATCATTATCATATTTAGACTAAGCCTATGCAGCCCAAATACGGCATGCCTACCTCCACTAAGTTCCAAGAACCAACAACGATTTCTTAGAGAAACCCGCCTTCAGCAGCAGGGGCTTCCCCTTGCCTGAATACTAAATTATCATGGAAATCATGGAGTTTTCGAAGAACTGAGTCTTTGATTACGTTATTAAGTCCAATCACACGTCAAACTCCGCACCTTCAAAGTATAAATATGCCTAGATTTGCCCAGACAAACACACAGTGGTTTGGAGCAGATCGACTTACTACTTGGCCGACGCCCTGCAGCAGCAAGTGCCGAAGGAAGCCGACCCTCCAGCTGATGCACTGAGAGACGCTGTCTTTTCTTCTGCCGAGAAATCCAGCTCCAGTGTTTCCAGGCTACCCTTGCGGGTTGCTGGGAAATAGAGTCCTGAGATAGAGATACAAGACCTCCTTCATTCTAAACCAAGGTACGGAGCTGATTAGACCCGTAGAGAATTCTTGGACAGACTCTTGGCAGAGAAATACTAAACTTAAGCTACTACTCCCTTACTTCTTCCCTTGTACTAGACCTAGGTTAGGTACACCAGGGTAGGCGTATTTTAGAAGCACCAGTTGAGTACTTTTAGTCATTATTTTATCACTGTATGTATTTTATATGTTTTAGGCAATTTATGGCTTAGAAACCATATCATGCTTTTACAGTACTACTTTATAATACTTTTCGTATTATATGCCCTGTACTTTATAACCAGTATTACGATTGTAGCAGTACATTTCTTATGCTTGAGAAAGAAGACTGTTCAATAAATACTTTTTATTGAAAACGCCCGTCTCTCTATTTTCTCAGCACCTCTGGTGAAATGAAGCATGCACGATTGACTGGGGTAAAATAGCTATCTATTGTTTCCGCGACTCTAGAGATTGATTTCTTATTCTTGGGAAACAAAGTTGCCATGTTTATGCGGTTGTCAGAAACGAATCCCTTCTTGTGAATTCGAGAAAGTTTCTAGTGACCTCTGAGCTAGCTGGCACTCACAATTAAGTCTAATAGATTTGGTAGAGACCTAGTCGACCTCAGTCCTACGTCTAAACTACAGGATTTATTATTCCAATGCGCAGAGCCTATTGGGAATATAGGAACTACACTACATGGCGCCCAACGTTTGGTAAGGCGATAATTTAACGCTAGATACTAGAGTAACTCAGTCATGCTTTTCACACAGACCCATCTCTCCCGTAAAAACTCCAATAGACGTCTGGAGTGGGTGAAAGGCTAATATCCACCAAAACTGAGTAGGACGGAAAATCCTATGTATTAGTTTTTGGTTTGTTCAACGTTGAAGGATGCAGTGTTCCAAAATGTTGTGCACCTAATCTTTGCTTCCTTGAAACTTGTTCTGCAAACTCTTTAGTCCGTAAAAAATGATTAGTGACGAAGAATTAGCTGCAGCAGCAGCACAAGCAGATTTAGATGACAGAAATAGGTTACAGAATGACCCAGATGTTATAAACATCTCGGTAAATGTAAGGAAAACTATAACTTACAAACTCATAAATAATGGAGTATCATCGAGAGGTGGTAAAGTAATCTTTGTTATAGAGGCACATGAATATCGGCAGACAGAGGTATTCTATTCATGGATTCACTTTCCTCCAGCAAATGGAGGAACACAGAAGTTCCACTACTATAAAGTAGAGGATCCTCCGGAGGAATACGTTCCTTACAAGGACATTGAAATTCCATAAACTTACCAAGAGCATCAGCTCTGGTTTAAAGGCGCCCTACAACATCAAAATCACATTACCAGGCTCGGTCTACTAGGTAAACCAGGAGCAACATGGCCGGTACTAGCCAGCTATACACCACATCCTGACATTGAAAAAATGACAGGCCCAGAACTGTTAGTACAGTTAAAACAGTTAATTAAAATACATAGACAATTGGTTCAATATGTCATGCGGACCTTAACAGTCCAACCTACTATAAGGATTCCACAGCACACCCCTCACCAGGGGAACACAAACAAAATAACACCACAGACTATACAATCAGTCATTGGTAAATTACCTCCAAAACGGGAACAAATTCCGTTCTGGTTAGCTCCACAAATTACTCAAATAGAGGCAGTATTCCCTGATAGTACACCTCATGAGAAACACAGAATTCTGACAATCTGTTTACCAATGGGGTTTACACCACATGTAGAGGACTGCGACACTTGGGGTACAGTCTTTGCTTCAATTTACACAAAAACACATGGTGTCCCGTCTATGGCGGTAATACCAGACGTTCTAAGACAGATTCAAAATGAATACGGTCCAGAACCTGCCTTGAATCTAGGTATGAAATTACTGAAAGATTTCAAACAGGTCTCGGCTATACTATTAGCCAACATTAAAGGTGAAGCAGATCGGTGGCAATCTGCCAGAAGTAAAAAAGAAACAGATATAACAGATCAACCATATGAGCTTGCAAGAATTATTGAAAAATCATATGAAGAACTAGGTAGAGATAGTTTGGGTGGGAAACCGTTAAAACCCCAACTAACTGCGAATCCTGAAAAAGTTTTTATTAAAAATAATCTCACTACTCCTAAAAAGAAATGGGAAAATACTAAACCGACACTTCCTAAAAAGAAACGTTCTCAGTCTAGAGGAAGATCTCCCCAACGGGGAGGTAGGTCTCCCCAACGGGAGCTCTCTGAAAAAAGATATACCCTTAGAAATAGGGATAACTTAAGAAAACCTGATAGATGTCAAGATACTGATACATGTTCCTCTCGTACCTTTCAGACCTCCTTGCAGAAATCCAAGAGGAGAGGACGATCACAACAGAAAGAGAAACGCGAGAAGTCCAAAGAAGAACAGCACGTTCCAAAAAATAAGAAAACTCAATTCACTATAAAGAAGGTAGCAAGCATAAAGATCAGAACTGCTGAGGATCTTGAGGACACAACTCAAGAACGGGGAGTGGGCTCAGACAATGCTAGACACTGCAGCAGAAGTGACCATAGCTCGCAAGATCCTGATGGATCATCTGGAGACAGTGGACTTGAATGAATGCGTTCAAGTTGAAACTGCCGACACCAGGGTTAGTGTACCCCACAAGTTATATGAAGTAACACTCCGGATGGAGGGGGACATACCTAGAAAAATAAATGCACTTTTTTAAGAGAAGCTTTCTAAGGGTTATGACATTCTACTAGCTGAACAAGACTAGCCACCTGAATTTGTCAGGGAGTGCCCACATGGCGAAGAGATAATTATGCCAGCCTTCTCAAATCACATTCCAATTCATAAAAAATATACATATACCAGAAAATGGACAGTAGCTCAGGCTCCAGCATATGTATAAAAATCATGTGGGATGGGATGAGGACTCTCCTCACCATAAAATCCAGTTAAAAAATCAACCTACTGCACAAAGGCAGTATCCAGTTAAGCAAGAAGCTAAAAAACAAGTCAGGGAGATTTTAAATGAACTTGAATACCAAGGGGTGATTGAAACATGCACCTCGTCAATGAACAATCCTTTGTTTCCTGTCTCCAAACCAGACAATTCATATTGTCTAGTTTTGGATTACAGACATCTAAACTCCTGTTGCAAAACATTTGTAGTACAAAATGCACATAGTGCAGCACTGATGAATAACATTGTGCGGAAAAAATATAAAACCACATTATATATTTCGAATGGGTTTTTCTGTCAAAACATTGCACCTGAAAGCAGGCATTTGACCGCTTTCTCAATAATGGGGACACAGCGACAATTTTGCCGTCTCCCCCAACGATTCAAGAATAGTCCAGGGTTATTTTCAGCCAGGGTAACAGAGTTACTACAAATGTATGATGATGAGGCATTATCTTATGTCGACGACATCTATCTTACGGACGATGATTTGGACGTGCACTTGAAAAGAGTGAACACCATAATACTAGGGTTCGCATCTGAAGGGTACAAATTCAATTTTAAGAAATCACGAATTGCCCACCTCAACGTCCTATTCTTAGGATACGAGTTATCAAGTGAAGGAAAAAGCCTTGCAGCCAACTTCCTAGAGAAATGTGCGCTGCTCGAACCTCCAAAGACGCTGTAGAACTTACAGTCACATCTAGGTTTCATGAATTTCGGAAGAACTTACGTTCTAAATTACGCAGAAAGGGTTAAACCTCTCTACGAACTAATCAAACCTGATTTCAAACCAATAATTGGACTCAAAAACACACAGAAATTTTGCGTTCAGACATGTTAGCAAAAACACAGTTAGAGACACACGACAATGTGCGCAACCTTGTGATCCGAATCATCCCAGGGAGATGCGGGTTCACGTACCTGACCTTTAATGAAGGTGAAAAGGTACCAATAGCATACAAATCACACTTGTACACACAAGGTGAAATAAAATTCACTTCTACAGAAAAAATTCTGACAGCGGTTCAAACTGCAGTAGCAAAGGAGAGAGCTCACGCGCAGGGTAAACGCATAATGATCGTTACACCTGTACCTGCCTTAGAGGCAGTGACGAAAGCAAGCATTCCAATTGCTAAGGCTTTACATCTGAGATGGATACAGTGGGTTAACTCTCTTGCTGCAACAGACGTTGAATACATCTTTGACCCCTATTTAAAGACACAAGAATTCCTACAATACGAACACGAATGTCCTTTGCCGACCGAGATTATGCCTCTAGAACATTACGGATGTATAATCTATACAGACGAATCAGGGCAGCCAGCAGTTGGGGGTAAACAAGCCTTTAGTGCTGCGTGCGCGATTGTTAAAGGTCGCTGGCGCGGCGGTAAATTTAGACCTATGGTCACTAAAACTCAATCACTCGGAGACTGTACAGCTCAGCGAGCTGAACTACAGGCTTTCAAAATGGCGCTTGAGAATACCGATTGCGAATTCCCCACACTAATAGTGTGCGATTCGTATTTCTGCGTCGAATCTTACAACGAGCATTTGCAGAACTGGGTTCGAAACAGTTTCAGAAATACAAAAGGTGGCACAATTAAGCATAAAACGCTTTTGGAACAAGTAGTTCTATTACAGAAAGAACTACAAAAGACTCACGTGATTCATACACTGAGTCATCAGCGTGATGGCTTTCACGTTGCAGGGAATTCATTGGCTGATGAAGCCGCAAAGGCAGCTGTGCAAACGGCTTCCGCAGCTACAATCACTCGATCGAAAAGAGTAATAGACGGTGAAACATTACTAGCGGTAAAAGCCTCAATGGAAGGCAGCTATGCAGCGTTACCTCTAAACTATCCACTCACAAATACATACATAATTGATGCAAACTCCGTTCCTTTTGCTTGAATCCCTGGAGTGGGGGACAGAGTAATTCCAAACAGGAACGAGAGAGGTGCTTTGGTTCACGAAGCACATATGGGAGAGGGTCTGAGACATCTAGGGATCTTAGAATCGCTAATACAACTACAAGAGATGTACTGGTGGCCAGGGATGAGTGTCCAGGTTTACGAATTTGGAATCAACTGCGATACCTGTTACGGATATCATAGTTTTGAACACCACCAGATACCTGACTACAGTGTAGCCAGCCCAGTTCAGACACCACTGTTAGACAGCATTAGACTATCTACACGCAAACACCATAATGGACGAATGCGGTCCCACAACTACTAGGACAAGATTTAATTGGATGTGGCCCCAGCGCTCGGCTGACGCCAGAACTGTTATAAAGGATTTGCGAGTCTTTATCGCACATACGCAATTGGCACGCTACATTCTGACCAGGGTCCTGCGTTTAGCTCTCGAGCTTACAAGGAGGCCATGGCTAGCTTGGGCATTGCATTGAGGTATTCTAGTCCCTTCCAACCTGAGGGTAATGCGGTAGTAGAAAGAAAAAACCGTGACATAAAGCAATCCATAACAGCTAAGGTATTAGGTTCGGGTGATGGGTGGGTCAAACATCTAATAAGTGTCCAACGTAGTCTTAACAATCTGCCAAGAAATTCTCTGGGTGGAAGCACTCCGTATGAATTACTGTTTGGTACTAGAATGTTAATCGAAGACCTCGATTGTCAAACTTCAGTGATGGAACAAAAAGCCTTTGATGTCAAAGATCGTTTGGCTGTCTTACAGGACTTAAATGAAACAAGAAGAAGTCCGAGTAACACGATACAGAAGCCAACAACCACTGAAGAAAAACTACCTGTCTCAGCAAGACCTGTCTGGATTCCAAAGATTGGGGATCTAGTCAGGGAAAAGATCGCGGTAAAGAAGGAACTTGGGCCTTCTTACAGAAAAGCAGTACCTGTCTTGGCAATCCAAGGAACAAGATCAGTAGTACTACCGCCCCTTGCTGGTAAAAGGGAGAACAGAGTTGTGTCTATCGACCTGGTCAAACCACATCATGTGGCCAATAATAAGTAGTAGGCCCAGTGGACTCCCAAGAAGTAGCAGACGACCAAATCTTGCTACAATCCAAGAGGTTCAAACTGAAAGACTTATCACCTTTGATAAACCTGCAGTAAGAAAGGAAGGACTATGCAACAAAACCATGGAACTTGTACCTCTTGAGACCCAAATAAAAGTTTGTCAAGAAACACCTGTCTACAATGATGTAGCCTCTGACTATACAAGTATGACAAAGGAAGAAGCAACTGCAAAGATTAATGACAATCCTGATCCAATTCCAACAATTGACAGAACTGCCTCTGGCTATTTCATCAACTTTGATACATTTTCTGAGGATCCCAGTGAACCTGAAGATAAGCCAGTAAATGAAAATTTCAAAGAAAAAATAACAGAACTCTTTCAAAAACATATCTGGTTTCACCATGGATTGAATTTTGGATTGTGTTAGGTGTACTGTTTCTCCTGCTCAGGCTCATTCTGGTTTTAAGCTTGGGAAAGATGATAGATGGAAAATACAGTACAATGGACACAGCAAGTAAGAAAATTAACTTGGTCCTGAAACTTCACAAATCATCTCATTGTGAAAAAAGAGACCTGTCATCTGTAAACATCACAGCCGTTCCTATATCTGGTGGTATAGCATGGGACAGAACTGATTATGACATCTATGGCCCGGTGGAGCTATTAAAGATTCTATACCAGTTCAAGGTTTCTTTGAGTGACTTTGTATCACCCAGCACATTTTCTGATGATTGGGACTTTGAAACTATTAACAACATGATGACAGATTTAGAAATGTCAGCTAAATTAACAGAACATGAATACTAAGAAGGTTCATCAGATTATGAACAAATGTATTGTTTTAATCACTATGGTCACCATTATTTGCATAAATCTGCAAACCCTAGAAAAGTTTGTACTTATAATCAATGGGAACATTGTCCAACACCGCCAAAAGACAGCTCGAAAACATTTTATGAAACATTTGCATATTTCACAGGGTTTAATGTTACAAATCCAGAAACATTTTATTTCAAAAATATAAAAAAAACAGGAATGAAAACAATGTTGACCAATACTAAACAGATTTATTCTACAAACTTTTATGCTCAGCTGTCTACATTAGGTTTTGACTTTTGGAAAGACAACATTGAGACAAAAACTGTCTGGGGCACAAAAGATTGGCATGTGCAGGGTTTAGAAGCTCTGTTCAGAGCCTGCATTATACCAGAACAAATAATGTTTTTAAATGACACTGTTCCACAAATTTCTTGCCTTGGCCTGGCTAAGATAAAAGATTTAAACAAACCGTCTATACCTAAGCCCATATCTGACAGTAATGATACTACAGAAGAGGAGGTAGACGTACCCTATATTTTAAAATAAAACAGACTAATCCTGATTGGAAAAAATGGCTAATCTGGCCCACAGACACGAATAACTGTGAAGATAGATTCCTGAACAAAACACAAGGGTTCACAGTGAATAGGCCAGATGCAAGATACTCCCAGAGACAACATCCAGGGATAGTAACTACTTACAGGGTAGGAAAGCTATGCCTTGAGTGGCTACAGAAATCTACACTTCCAGAAATCAAACAACACTTATCTTTACTTAAAGAAGGCAATGATTTGCGAGATTTCATAATGGGGCCTCGCAAACCAAATCAAAAACGTTTCATATACGCCGGTATATACGCTGCGTACAACGAAGCTGGAAAATAACTCAAATGGAAACTGCAGAAAGAATACGAGAAATTGATTGTATTCATTTAGAGAAAGCTCTCTCTGTAGTGGACAATGGGTTAACGACTCTGTCTTCTAGAATATATTCTTTGGACAGCATTGTATCCTCTGCAATTGACATAATAGAGCAGGACTTGCTAATGTTACAACATGGCCAGTCTCAATTACGTTCTATAATGCTGCTAGGCTGGACGTTGCAAAATCTTCATTCAGGCTACGTGCCATGGCGTCTAATCAACACCACGTCATTGTTTTCTGTATTTAACCTTAAAGATAAACAAATCTCTTTGGCACAAAAAGTAGCAGCGGTGCTGAGCATTGAAAAACTGGAAAGATTGCCATTGACGGTTTCTGAGAAGCCTGTCATTGAATGGATAATACATGGCACCATCACGATACCAGTGACGATTTTCCAATTTCAGTATTGTCTACAGCATATACCAGCAGGCCTGTATGAAAGGTTGGGTAAAGAATACATTAAGTCGACCTGGACTTTACCATACACACACAAATGTTGGAATAGGGGAAAGGAGGTATTCCTTAGTGGTAAAAATTGTAAGAACTCACTAAGTGGTACACTTTTGTGCCAAGGTATTAATTTACAAGGAGCCTGCGAAGGTTCTGCAAATACCCTTTCATGCCATCTGCACGGTACACCCTCCGCAGTGATAGAACCAATTTTCAGGCAGCTATCCAATGGCAGTTACGTTATGCTCAACGACCACAGCTGTTGTGGCATGTTGCCAGGAAAAGCGTATCTAGTCAGTGTCTCGTCCATGGTCACTTGTTGTATGCAAGTATTGTATCCAACGCACAAGACAGACAGGGGGACGGAATTATGGCCTTCACTGAATATCTCTTCTATACGAATTGATACTTTAAGCAGAATGAAAGTCATTCTTTTACAAAAAACTGTGCCACTGACCTCGTCTAAAGAAAAGTATGATCTGCAAGTTGCAAGGTCTTCTGCAGAGATACATGCATTATTATCAACAAACTGCCCAGTACATTTCGCACAAATGTTAAGTTAAATCTTAAACATGTCTGATACCAGCGGCATCGCACATATATTTAAGACGATTTTTTCGGGACTGTTAACACCATTTGAAGCAGTCCTCGGCATTTTTCCAAATTTCGTGCACTCTGTGTTCGGCGTCCTGCCTCTCATCTTGGGACTAGTAGCAGGAATTCTATTTTTATTTCTTCTGCTCCGATATGGCAAGTCCGGTCACCAGCAACACCCAGACTACCATGGAACAATGCCTCCTTGCCATGAGGTATCGTAAGAGAATTTCACAGATTCTTGGCTTGGCTCATTTAAGAGATCTGAACACGACTTGGTTTCTATCGTTCAGACCAATCTGACAAGATTGCATCTTACCTGTTCTACGATGCCTGCTTTGCGGACAGGAATGCGTATTGGACATTTGTCTTACACTTCCATCAGTACTGCCATCGGATATTGACGCTTTGCTCGGTCCAGTAACGACTCATGCATCGTGTTGCTCCCAACGGCTGCCAATTCTGATGACGGCATTCATTGAGGTCTCCCCAGCAAGTCTAACTGACACTACGAGACACTACAGGCACACAGGTACGATCTACTGCGGACATTGCTAATGCATCAAACGCTGACGGCCATGATCCACACTTCTGCACTTTTGATCTGCTAACTGAAGTGGTTCCACTTTCACCTACTTTGGTAGTCGGTTTCTTTGTCAGCCTAGACGATCTGATGTTTTCTCCTGACACCAAGAATAACTTTTGATTAATTCACACAGCCTTCTCTGAACTCTGAAATTTGGCCTTCGTTTTTTGTTTTCCTTCTCAAAACAAACCGACTAACAAATTTGAACTTTTTTCAAAAATAGAACTTTTGGCACAAAGTAATCTGCTCAAAGTAGAACTATTCTTAGAGAACAAGATTTCTTTTGAAAGCTTCCTAATGACAATATTTGGCCTAATAATCAGAACAAAAACGTTTTACAAACTATGATATGGGATGGTCTCGAATTTTTATTTTCCTTTCTGTAAAACTTCAGAAACATTTCATGAATGTAATTTTGTATTTTACAAATGATAAAACATATACTATGCTTCATGTCTATAGAGACCTGTTTGTGCTATACTCGTTACATTGAAACAAGCATATTCAAATGCAATTTGTATATTGTATTTTAGGTGGGATTGTAAACACTAGCTTTAGATATGTTCAGTGCTTATACGTTTAGTTTTATTGAACTTAAAAACGTGGATTGGGTGTTGTAAATTAATCTAGGACCCTAGTGTAAAATTTCCCGATTCATGCCCTCATATAGGTATAGATTACCCTATCCTTATATAGGCATAGAAATCATTACCTTATTTAGACTAAGCCTATGCAGCCCAAATATGGCATGGCTACTTCCACTAAGTTCCGAGAATCAACAACGATTTCTTAGAGAAACCCGCCTTCAGCAGCTAGGGACTTCCCCTTGCCTGAATACTAATTTATCTAGGAAATCATGGAGTTTTCGAAGAACTGAGTCTTTGATGACGTTATTAAGTCCAATCACACGTCAAACTCGGCACCTTCAAAGTATAAATATGCCTAGATTTGCCCAGACAAACACATGGTGGTTTGGAGCAGATCGACTTACTACTTGCCCGACGCAGCAAGTGCCAAAGGAAGCTGACCCTCCAGCTGACGCACTGAGATACGCTGTCTTTTTTTCTGCCGAGAAATCCAGCTCCAGTGTTTCCAGGCTACCCTTGCGGATTGCTGGGAAATAGAGTCCTGAGATAGAGATAAAGACCTCCTTCATTCTAAACCAAAGTACGGAGCTGATTAGACCCTTAGAGAATTCTTGGACAGACTCTTGGCAGAGAAATACTAAACTTAAGCTACTCCTCCCTTACTTCTTCCCTTGTACTAGACCTAGGTTGGGCGCACCAGGGTAGGCGTATTTTAGAAGCACCAGTTGAGTACTTTTAGTCATTATTTTATCACTGTAGGTATTTTATATGTTTTAGGCAATTTATGGCTTAGAAACCATATCATGCTTTTACAGTACTACTTTATAATACTTTTCGTATTATATGCCCTGTACTTTATAACCAGTATTACGATTGTAGCAGTACATTTCTTATGCTTGAGAAAGAAGACTGTTCAATAAATACTTTTTATTGAAAACGCCCGTCTCTCTATTTTCTCAGCACCTCTGGTGAAACGAAGCATGCACGATTGACTGAGTAAAATAGCTATCTATTGTTTTCGCAACTCTAGAGATTGATTTCTTATTCTTGGGAAACAAAGTTGTCAGAAACGAATCCCTTCTTGTGAATTTGAGAAAGTTTTTAGTGACCTCTGAGCTAACTGGCACTCACAATTAAGTCTAATAGATTCGGTAGAGACCTAGTCGACCTAAGTCCTACGCCTAAACTACAGGATTTATTATTCCAATGCCAGAGCCTATTGGGAATATAGGAACTACACTACATTACTACTGATCATAAAGTGAGAAAAGTTCTGAATTTGACGCTAAAACCTTTAAATGAAGAAAGGTAGACACTCATGGATGCAGGAGTAATTGATGAGATAGAAATCTCTGGGTGGCTGATCCCTGTAGTTTTGGCACCTAAAGAAAATGGAAACAAAATTAGGATGTCTGTGGACTTGTGTGATCTTAACATAGACATTTGGGTTGCAGACAACCACTGCCAAACATATTGGAATCACTGGCGACCTTAGGTAATGCTTAACTGTTCAGTGTGATGGACTTGTAATCAGCCTATCACCAGGTTCCTTTACACATTGAATAAAGCACTGCACATCCTTTGTCAGCCCTTGGGAGCCTACATGTTTCTCTGTATGCCTTTGGGTTTGAATTTACAGCTGCATGCTTCCAGAGAGTAATGATGAAAGTTTTATCAGGTATATCCAAGGGATTAGCGTTCTGGTGCTGACAAATGCGAACATGATGCTATTTTGAGGTGTGTGTTGGCTAGAATGCATTGTTATGGCCTCCCTCCAATGAAAAGGAAAGATTTAAGTTTAATGAGACATCTGTCTCGTATTTGGGACATGCAATTTCTGCTGAAGGAATTAGTCATAAGTTGGAACTAGGCAAGAGTAGAATTGTGACATCTTCAGCCTTCAGCAAGGATCAAGTGCGCTCCTTTTTGAGTTTATTAGAGTTTTTTCAAAATGTATTCTTTATACCTAAGATCTCTGTCCAAGAAAAGTGTTAAGTTTGATTAGCGTGAAGAATGCATTCTGGCAGTTGGGACAATCAAGGGAAGCATTGCTGTTCCATCAACTCTTGGGCAGTTTAACATATGCAGCAAATCTTTGCTATTCATTGTTGCAAGATTGTCTGGGTTGGGAGTTGTTCTCTCTCAGATTGTTGATAGTGAAGAGAGAGAGTGATAGCTTGTGCTTCATGCTCTGTCTGGTGTGCAGCAGAGAGATACTCTGTTACAGAGCATGAAGTGGTGGTTGTTTCCTGGTCTAGTCAACATTTGAAATTCTTTTTGTGGCATTTACCATTCACAGTAAAGATAGATTATTGATCTCCTGAGTAAATATGTTTTAGAAAAGGAAGTGTGAATTTGACTCCTAGAATTTTAGAGATGATCTGGGAGTTTGTCTGATTTGAACTTTTGTGTTGAGTATGTTCCAGGTGCAGACAATAAAGCAGCTGATTGCCTGCCTAGATTACCTCTTCCCAGTGTTGTTGTAGTGGAAGAACTTGTTTTGGTAGGTTGGGTAAAAGAAAATGCTTTGATTTCTGTGAGGTGGGACAAACATAATAGTACTGATGAAAACTTTAACGTTGCCTGAATATGTGATAAAGCTTTGGCCTAACGCCAAAGAGGTGTGCAGTAGTGTTAAGGATTTTGGGAATGTACATGATGAATTGAGCCTTTTAGATGGGAAGATGTACAGAGGATTTGGGGGTTATACGTACAACGAGCTTGAGAAAGAAGGTGATCAATTTGGCACATGAGGGGCATTGAGGTAGAAGTTTAATCAAAGCACAGTTGAGGCAGTGGTATTGGTGGCCTGCTAATGACCAACAAGTAGAAACAGTGGCCAAGGATTGTTAGGCGTGTACTGTGAATGATAAAAACAAGGTGACCTGTTCTCCTCTCCTGTCACCAGTGGAGGTTCCCTCCGAACCTTGGACAACATAGGGGCTGGACATTATGGGCCCTTTTGATCTTTTTTCTAAAAGGAATGTTTTGTTCTGTTGTTGGTTGACTACATCTAAGTGGCTAGTTATCAAATATGTTGGAGCTGTTAACACAAAAATGGTAATTGATTTCCTGAAGGAAGAGTTTGCAAGAGAAGGTATACCATGGTTCTTAGTGACTGATATAGTGTGTAGTTTGTTTCTCAATAAATGCAAGATTTCCTTGGAAGTCTCTCTATTACACATTTGAGGATGGCTCTGTATTTTTCACAGCAAATGGCCTGGCTGAGTGCATAAAGAGAGTAGTAAAATGTTTTGTGCAAAAGACAGTTGAATCCAGGTTCTTATTAACAGAAGTACTATAAGAAATCTGTTGGGTTCATAGAGTTACACCAAATTACATTGTGTTAGAATCTCCTTTTTCACTCTGAAAGGAAGAATGTTAAATTCCAAGCTCAGCACTTCTTGGTTAAAATTTAAGAAGGAAAAAATTGGTCAGGAAAATATTCTGTACGAAGTAATTGATGCAAGACGTGAGGATTAGCAAAAGAGGTATAAGGCAGGGTATGATATCAAGCAGACTATCAAATTAGTTGGTTGGATAGAGGGTGACAGTCAAGGTAAAAAAAAACAGCTAATGTGAGGAGGGTTGTAACCAGATTCGGGGGCCTTTTATCAGAAGTAAGGTGAATAGGAAAGTTGTGGTTTTAGACTCAGGAGATGCTTGTAGCATATCTTGGTTGGTCAAAGTCAATGTTGAGGGTAAGAAGGATTTACATTTGGGTGTTCATCCCATCTAGGATGTTCTTCCCATTACTGTGTTACTGTGAACAATCTTTACATTTTGTATTTTCACCAGCCACTTTCAATTCTAGAAATGTAGAGATCAGTGAACCTAATGGTAGTTGGGTTAGATATGAGACTTTTCTTCACTTTTATTTATAACAATTTGTGTTGTGTATATTTCTGCTTATTCACATAATTGTATTTTGTGGAATGCAAATGTAAATACTATGAACTGTTTTACCTTGCATTTATTTTTTAATTGCTTTGTTTTTCTATCTTTTCAAATGGGAAAGGTGTGTTATAATCTACTTATACTTTTACCATTCATTTTGCTATGGGACCCTTACTATGCCAGTGTTTAGAAGCGTGTTGATATCATGGGAGGGAGTTGGCAGTTGGTATTAGGAAGGTGCTGGTGGTTTTCATTGCTGCTCCCCAGATTTGAATACATTTCACTTACCACTACCTCAGCTTACCTGTGTGATCTGTGAGCTCAACAGATATCCAGTGGGACTTAAAATGTTTTGTCATATATTGTTTATTCAGCTCATCACAGCCCATCAACTAATTCAGTTCTGAAAAAACAATAGGATGAATATCAGGCCAATGTAAGCTGTAAATGTCTGCTGTCATCTGATGTGACCCTTAAAATGGAGTATATTGGGACACAAGATTTCATTTATGACTACCAAGATGAAAAAGACCCTTGAAATGGCAAAATGGCAACTATCAAGTAACATCCAAATATCTCCATTCCAATTGTTGAAAGACATATCTCAAACCACATAATCAGAACTCTTTTAGCTCAAGTCCTAGTTTCATTTGATGAATAATCTTATTGAACTTCACCCCGTTTTCGGGGATGGGTAGTAATGTCATGCATTTGTTTTATATTAGAAGACCTTCCCAGTTAGATGTCCTCTGGGAGTACCTATAGAAATCCCAACTTCCACAATATTGATACACAGGCACCACAACCATTCACAAATCCACTATTCCACATTCACTAAAAGGTAACACTGTAAACACCAATAGTATACGCGTTGGCACAATAATCTACAATTGATGCATTGATATGCTGACTTTATTAAAATTATAAAACACAATTAAAAACATTACATCTGCACCACAGATGTGAAACACTAAAAACAACAATAACACAAAATTAATATTATAGACAAAACACGAGAGAAAATAGAGACATTAAGTTTTTGTCATTGGGTACCACAACCACTACCAAAAACTATATCAAAAACACCCCAATGTTTCCAATTCATCAGCATTTGGGGTGAGTTGAGAGCGGTGAGTTTGTGGCAGACAGGTGTCAAAGCGTTTAGAAGGTTTAGTAATAGTTGGACCCTCTTTATCAAGACAACATGCAATAGTACTCTTGGTGAATAAAAAATCTATAACTCATGGCTCTTTCTGAGTAAGGCACTAGTATATCACTGTTACATGGATCCAACTGTTCGTGTCGGCAAACTAGAATTTGTTTAACCTATTACGAGACCACTAATGTATCTTTTAGTGAATGCTTTCTTATATCTTTGGGCTATATTTCTTAATGCCCAATTCTCAAACACTCTCACCATTCATTTTTTAATTTTATTTACCTAAGGTCAACTAGTGAGGTCTACATAGTCGGAACTCTTTTAGCTCAAGTCCTAGTTTCATTTGATGAATAATCTTATTGAACTTCATCTCGTTTTTGCGGATGGGTAGTACTGTCATGCGTTTTTTCATATTAAAAGACCAACATATACTTGCCCGAGATTTCATAATTGCCAGAGGAGAATCATTTAGAAGCACATCATGCCCGGACTTAACCTACCTGACCTGCTGAACCATGATAGTTCCTTCATCTGTGGGCACTGGTTCCCAAATTGCCTATGGGAAACACCTTGGGTATAATTTGAATTGATATATTGTTCAAAACCTCTAGAGGCATGCTGGTTCTTTATTTTGGCAATATAAGTGTATTTGTTCTGCATTTCAAGTAATCCACATTCTCACACTTGGTGGGGATTCCTTGAAAACACTATAGATAGATTTAATTCATTAGCCTGCACTTTAAAACCGCATGCCAAACTTTCAGCTTTCTGTCCTGTTCTCAGGTCAGGCCAGACTAGTCTGAGGTTCTGATGAAAGTGGATTTACCAGACACAATTTCCAGTTTCTGATTTCAGTCAAAACATATGCTTATTTAGACTTTTAAGCAGATTCTTGAGACACAACGTAATATTAAAGTACAACTCGAACACTTAATATGAAATACAGGTATAAAATACGATAAAACGATAAAAAATGGGTTTTAATATCACCATTGTAGGCAGATGCAATATAATAAAGATGCTATTTCTTCCTAAGATCTTGTACCTCTTCAGGACTATACCTTTGGAGTTTGGGAAAGCCTGGTTTAAAGAAATAGAAAGTATGCTCAACAGGTTTATCTGGTCGCAAGGCAAGACAAGAAGAGCACTGGGATATATGACATTAGCACGAGAGAGGGGAGGCTGGGGGGGTCCCTGATTTAAGATTTTACTATTGGGCAGCTGTCCTGCAATATATACGGGTGCTGCTGTTAAATAAACCAGAAGAACAGAGCTCCCAAGCAGGGCTAGAGGATGTCTATGAACTATTAATAGGAGATGCTGCCTGGGGCTGCTTCCTGAACTACAGCGAGCCAAGTTATTATAAAAAAAGTTAGATTTAAAACACTCCAAGTTGCATTTAAGATATGGGCATCCCTCAAATGAAAAGTTGGGATTGGGCATTTGGATTATTATACCCAACTTTTTAAAAATCCAAACATGCCAGAGATCTTCCGAGATAACATCATGGCAAGATGGGAGGTGGCTGGAATCTGCTCAATAGGAGATGTGGTTGATACCTTGGGCGTACTAACCTTTAGTGTTATACGGATTGGATATGGGATACCAACTAAGGATTTTTTTTATTTGCAAGTCTGAAGTTATTTAATTGGAAAAAAGGGGGCCCATTGGGTTTTAATAAGAGCCAAATTGTGGAAGTGGTTCGCTCGAAAGATGGGTGCTCAATTAGTCAGATATATTCAGAGCTGGCTATACTTATGCAGGATGACCTTAAAAAATATGGATCCGAATGGGAACAGAAGTTGGGCACATCACAGAATATATTTTCAGAATCTTTGGAGCTGGGGAGGACGGTGCTTCGGTCGGCAAGATTGCAGGCCCAGCACTATAAAACGCTGTTTTCACTATATCACACCCCGGCCAGAATCGCTCAATGGGGGGGACAGGATGGAACTACATGCCCGTGATGCAGTAGCCCTGAGGCTGACATGATACATATGTTTGCGACATGTCCCAGTCTGGATACTTGGTTGGGCGAAATTGAACATTGTTTGAAAAGAGCACTTAAAATAAATGTGAATCTAACAGCTCAACATGTAATGCTGGGAATCTGTAACAATGATATTTTAGAAGACTATCGTCCCTTCAAGCTCCCTCTTGTCGACACTATAGGTCTCAAAGGAGGGTCCCTTAAGTTTTTGTGGACCTTTGGTATCATGTAAAATGTTGGACTCTTGGGGTTCTGTTTTAGTAGAAAGTTCTTTGTCCTTTCATTGATCACACCTTTATCATATGCCCTCTCAATTATCTCTTTCAAAGTTTTCATGTATTCCATGGTGGGATTTTTTCCACGTCTCATGTAGGTAGTTGAATCCCATATATGTTCCAGAACTTTGGCTTCATACATAATTGTATTCATAATTACTAATCCTCCTCCCTTGTCGGCCTTTATACAGGTAATTTGCTCATTGTTGGCCAATCTCCTTATTTGTACCCAAATCTTTTTCTGTAATATTTTTCGTGGTTTCTCGATTGAAATTTAATTTAATCAGATCTTGTTTCACCAACTTCTCGAATAGATCTAACGTTTTGTGGCTCACTGGAGCTTGGAATGTACTGGTTGGTCTTAATCCCTTAAGTTGATCCCGTTCCTGTGTATCCTGTTTTGGTAGGATATTATCAAAGAATTGCCTTAATCTTAGTTTCCTCATTAGCTTAAATAGACTCATTTCAAGTTCAAGTGCATTAGTGTGTGTTGTAGGGACAAAAGATGTCCCTTTCTGTAGTAGTCCGACATTTTACATGATACCAAAGGTCCACAAAAACTTAAGGGACCCTCCTTTGAGACCTATAGTGTCGACAAGAGGAACCTTGCACGAACCTATCGGACAGTTCCTAGACAAATATATGCAACCGACGGTAATGAACATGCAGACCTACGTGAAGGATACGACTGATTTCCTTTTGAAACTTCAAGCAGTTGAGATTAAGCAAGAAGAAAGTTTGGTATTGTGTACAGCTGACGTCAAGTCACTCTACACATCAATCCCGCATTCTTTAGGCATAGAGGCAATGGAACAAGCTATAATATCCACAAACTTGGATCTATTCATGCAAACTTTCTTGATGGCGCTCATGGTGTTTACCCTTTATCAGAGCAATTTTAAATACAAAGAGGATTGATATCAACAACTCGTAGGCACTTCTATGGGCAATTGCGCTGCCCCAGTGTATGCGAATATATTCATGAAGCAATATGAGGAAGAGAACATTCTAAGAAAGAGTCTGCTCAAGTCAGCACAATGTGCCCCAACCCGGTGTCGGATAATGCATATCCTTATAGAAGACCCCTCACTCACCAACCTGGTTGGTGACATGCTTCATCATCAGGGGTCCCACCCCATAGGCCGAATGCCCACAGGGTGTGCTACGACACCTGACTACAGTGGAGCTGGTTAGTATTTTCTTTTATGTGTGCATAACTATCAAAAAGTGTATTAAAAAGGGACAAAACTACTCACTTCAAGGTTTATTCTTGAGTGCCTGAACCCTTATAAAAACAGTGTGGCACCTGTGCCTAATTAGGTAGGCTTTGGTGTCTAAAGAAGTAAAGTGCGTTAAAAATAGCGGAGTGTGCTATGTGAGATGTGAAATTTTACAAATACTACTGATTACTAGGTCTACATGTTTCAACCATTGATATGATTCTTTGGTTTTCATCAGGACCGTGGTTAATGAACTGGGTGGTCCGCACACGCTAAGGCGCGTCCAGCCCTAGTCCAAATGAGAGGCCGCAAATTGCGATCTCATGTAAAAAGGTGCGTTTTTCCTTATTCGGGAAAAAAACCTGTAAAGAAAACGGGGGGACAAAAGAAGGTAGGGGTCACATACCAGGGTAGACAAAACAAATGAATAACATTTAACACATATGTTACTAGTCTTTATCCCAAGCAAAAGATTAATAGATGGAATCATGCCAGCGTTTCAGAATCAAACAGTAGGGTCCATCTATTGCGATCTAGTGACACGTACTTCAGTGAATTTAACCGGACTGTGCCTGAAGTACAGAACCAGCGCCAAGAAGAGGTGTTGGACTGATTTGGCGTCTGGGGATATGGTGTAAAAATGGGGGCCGTAGTAAGGGAGAGTGATCTCTTATCGTGCTGCGATGTGGGCGGCTGCATCGGTTTGTTTGTGAGCAGTCGTGAAATCGCTATGGTAAATCACAAAGGCGACTTTGTTAAGCTTACGCTCAAATGCGGAAACTACCGCTTCATGGGCACCAACGTTTCCAAGACGGCAAGAGTCCGTCACCTGTACATTGGTAAAGAACAGACGCAAAAATATGAGCTATGGGTTTCCCAGGTTGGGCAGTGAAGTAAAACCAATGGGATCGTGCGGTAAGCATTTTTCCGCATTCAGGTCAGCCTGTTTGCACTTACTTGCAACTTCTGTTCGTCAAGCGGTAAACCTACTTGGTTTCTGCTGGCGGTGCCCCGAGGAATGACCGGAGTATCCGCGCGATGCCAGTAAAGTAAACTGTTTGCATCGAGAGAAATGGCCAACACAGTCTCTATGGCAACAAAATCAATGGGCATCTTGCGGTAAACAATCTGCGCTTGGACAGGAAGAACAGTTCCTTCGTTCCCCGCAAACGCATTCTGATTGGCCCACGTAGAAACCACGTGACCAGGCCACGCCCAACCAGGAAATGCAAACAGTTTACTTTAACAGCAGAAACCAAGTAGGTTTACCGCTTGACGAACAGAAGTTGCAAGTAAGTGCAAACAGGCTGACCTGAATGCGGAAAAATGCTTACCGCACGATCCCATTGGTTTTACTTCACTGCCCGACCTGGGCAACCCATAGCTCATATTTTTGCATATGTTCTTTACCAATTTACAGGTGACGGACTCTTGCCGTCTTGGAAACGTTGGTGCCCATGAAGCGGTAGTTTCCGCATTTGAGCGTAAGCTTAACAAAGTCGTCTTTGTGATTTACCATAGCGATTTCACGACTGCTCACAAACAAACCGATGCAGCCGCCCACATCGCAGCACGATAAGAGATCACTCTCCCTTACTACGACCCCCATTTTTACACCATATCCCCAGACGCCAAATCAGTCCGACACCTCTTCTTGGCGCTGGTTCTGTACTTCAGGCACAGTCCGGTTAAATTCACTGAAGTACGTGTCACTATATTGCAATAGATGGACCCTACTGTTTGATTCTGAAACGCTGGCATGATTCCATCTATTGATCTTTTGCTTGTGATAAAGACTAGTAACATATGTGTTAAATGTTATTCATTTGTTTTGTCTACCCTGGTATGTGACCCCTACCTTCTTTTGTCCCCCCGTTTTCTTTACAGGTTTTTTTCCCGAATAAGGAAAAACGCACCTTTTTACATGAGATCGCAATTTGCGGCCTCTCATTTGGACTAGGGCTGGACGCGCCTTAGCGTGTGCAGACCACCCAGTTCATTAACCACGGTCCTGACGAAAACCAAAGAATCATATCAATGGTTGAAACATGTAGACCTAGTAATCAGTAGTATTTGTAAAATTTCACATCTCACATAGCACACTCCGCTATTTTTAACACACTTTACTTCTTTAGACACCAAAGCCTACCTAATTAGGCACAGGTGCCACACTGTTTTTATAAGGGTTCAGGCACTCAAGAATAAACCTTGAAGTGAGTAGTTTTGGCCCTTTTTAATACACTTTTTGATAGTTATGCACACATAAAAGAAAATACTAACCAGCTCCACTGTAGTCAGGTGTCGTAGCACACCCTGTGGGCATTCGGCCTATGGGGTGGGACCCCGATGATGAAGCATGTCACCAACCAGGTTGGTGAGTGAGGGGTCTACTATAAGGATATGCATTATACAACAACGGGTTGGGGCACATTGTGCTGACTTGAGCACTTAACCCCAGACTCAGAGGATTTGTTCTCTGTCCTTGAGGGGATACTCCTCTATTGTTTTTGTATACTGTTCCGGGGACCGGGAGTTCCCACCTCACATAGTACATGTAAAATTTCCCTGACTCTCTTTTTTGATATTGAAATTTAGGCAGCGCACAGCTGCGAGAGTTACACACAATAGATACCATTTCACTACACCGGCACAACTAATTACTACCATGGCTGAAAACCAGGGCCTCTCCTATACCTCAGCCGAGATAGAGGAGATAATGAGTGATCTATCTGTGTTTGCGGATGCAAACATAGTGCAGAGCATTTCCACAACAAAAGACTGGGAGAATTTGACAGAACTCAAGAGGAATAGAATCAGGACTATTCTACATGGGACGATACTCAAGCAATATCTGAGCAACAATATGGCACCAAAGGGGCTATTAGTTTCCAATGCTCCCCGCATCTTTCTTGAAGATGAACTATTCCGAAAAGACTGGGTAGCCATAGCGTGGCACTGCATGCATGACTGGATAGTGTTGATCCTAAAGACAGCCCTAAGACTCTCTGAGAAAATCCAGGTAGAGATCCAGTTGGCAGAAGGCAGTATGAAAACTACCATCACAGGTTTCAAGAAAAAGCTTGATGAGCTGAACAAAGAGATGACGGATTATAAGGATAATTTGACAGTACAAAAAGTGCAAAAGTTCCAGAAGGACTTGAAAAGGTTTTCAATGAATAAAGCATACCCGTACTCTGACCCAGAGTTCGTACCACCATCTAAAGGAGAAGATAACTCAGATGCCTCCAGCAATGCATCAAGCAATGCATCAAATTCCAGTGGGAACTCAAGTGGTGGCAGTACCAAACAGAGAGGCAGAGGACGTGGCAGAGGGCATGGCAATGGCCGGCTTTTAATTCAATGCCAATGCAAGGGTTCCCTGACCCTTACTACCATCCACAGAATACCCCAATGTATGGTTGGCAACCACCCTTTCAGCAACCATTTTTTCCACCTAACCCCTATGGACCGCCTTTTTTATACCGGGGCGGAAGGGGACAGGGAAGAAGAAAAAAACAGAATCAGGGGGGTCAAGTACACTGGGCACCGGAAGATCCGAGTACGAACCAGAACAGACAAAAACCTCAACAAGCAGGGCCGAGCAAACGGAGAACTTAATAACCAACCTCTCAACCAGACCCTTAAGTAGTGACGAGAAAGCAGTCCTAAATAAGGGTTTAGGTTTTGTACCTACAGCGAATCTAGACAAATTTAGACTTCACTGTGAACTCTCATCTTTTTTCCGGAAACTGAAACTGAAAGCTTTCTTTGAGAAAAGATATCAATGAAACTGAGCTAAGGAATAAATCCACCTTTACCCCACCACCCCATACGATTCCGGTGGAAATCCCCACTTTCGAGCAAGCCGCCTTCAACGAAGTTGAAAACGCCACCCCTAAAAAACCATTCATGAACCTAACAAAGCAGGAGAGAATTGCTCTAGACAATCTACGAAACTGTGACACCATCATCATAAAACCCGCGGATAAAGGCGGAGGAATTGTCGTGCAGGATCGAATAGCCTATCAGAACGAATGTCTCCGACTATTGGCAGACCATAACAGCTACCGTAGACTACCGGTAGATCCAACTGAAGATTTGAAAAGTGAGATTAAATCACTCGTGGAGTACGGCGAAACAGAGGGATTTATATCAAAACAGGAGGCAGATTTTTTATGTAAAAGTGAGGGGAGAATACCCTACTTTTACACACTCCCAAAAATCCACAAAAATAAGACACCACCACCTGGGAGACCAATTGTCTCTGGGCTGGGGTCCGTTCTGGAACCTCTCTCGCAATTTTGCGACGTGTTCATTAAGAAGCTGGTGCAAAAAACCAGCACGTACCTCCAAGATACTAAAAGTTTATTACAAATCCTGGACCAACTCACCGTGGATAACGACACCATCCTGGTGAGTTTTGACATTGAGAGTCTATACACCAGCATCCCCCAGGATGCCACACTGGATGTACTGAGGAGAGAGCTAGAAAAGGAAGAGTGGACATCCAGAACCCCTAGACAATTCATCATGGAGTGTGCGAGAATGGCTCTCAAAAGAAATTATTTTGAGTTCGAAGACAAGATATTCCTGCAGACGGGGGGTACATCCATGGGCAGCACGTTTGCGCCGAGTGTAGCGGGGCTGTACGTGTATGACTTTGAGGAGAAATACATCCTCAGCGATGCCAACCCCTACAGTTCCAATATTCTATTATGGCGAAGGTACATCGACGATGTGCTGACCATATGGAAAGGCACCGGAGAAACCCTAATTTCCTTCTTTAACTGGATCAACACGTGTGATGATCACCTAAGGTTCACCTATGAAAAAGATACGGACACATTGGTCTTCCTAGACGTGAGGATTACAAAAGACAACGGAAAACTGACAACTGTCACCCATTACAAACCAACCTCTAAAAACAATCTATTACGGTTTGAAAGCTTTCACCCCAGACCATAACGTGAAAACTTACCCTACGGGCAATTTCTGAGGATCCGCAGAAATTGTAGCCAACTGGAAGACTACAAAAAACAGGCCCAGGATCTTACTCAAAAATTGCGCAACCGGGGTTATCCAGAAAGAATCGTCCAAAAAAGCCAAAAGCGAGCACGAAATCAACCACGAACAGCCCTACTGGAACACACAAGCAAAACAGTAGATTAAATCCCCCTGACTTGTGCTACCACATATAACACCATTTCCAATGATGTAGCCAGAATAATAGGGAAACACTGGAACATCCTTAACACAGGCAACCTAAGATGGAAAAAAAACCTTTTCTCATACAGGAAGGCACGGAGCATAAAAGATGCAGTTGTCAATACAAGACCGAAAAAGGAGTCCCCAGAGAGAGAAACACTAACCAACATATGGGGTCTACCAAAAGTGACAGGCCACTACAAATGTGGAAGTTGCAGTGTTTGCCCATATACTAAGAATACCAAGACACTACAATTGGAACCCAACAAAATCTGGACAATCAGAGGGCAGACTAATTGCAACAGCGAGAACGTCATCTACAGACTTACATGTCCTTGTGACCTACACTACATAGGAATGACTAGTAGGAAGGTAAAACTACGCATTGGAGAACATAGGAGCACCATCAGGTGCAAAAAAACAAATACAAGACTTACTGAACATTTTTTGACCGCAGGTCATACACCCGATGACCTACAATGGACAATTTTTGAACAGATAAAACCAGGAGCCAACCTGAACCAACGCCTGTTCGAGAAAGAACAGAGGTGGGTATATAGACTCTCCACCCACAAGTACGGTTTGAATGATAACATTCCGTGGAACACCGTGATGGCTTAAGCACTCTTTAGCCAAACTAATGCGAGTAAAACATGCTCTGTTTTTTATGAAAAATTGAAGAAGCTTCTCCCTACCTAGACTCGCTATTCCTGTATTGACATATCCAACCAACATTGCGAGACCAACCTATGTGGTTCAACTTTTTTCTTTCCTCTGATCAAATCCCACTTATCTATTTAATTTTAGATCAAGGCAAGAGTCTGTATGGTATGGTAATATACCCCTACCCTCCCGTGATCGAGAGAAATGGCCAACAGTCTCTATGGCAACAAAATCAATGGGCATCTTGCTGTAAACAATCGGCGCTCGGACAGGAAGAACAGTTCCTTCGTTCCCCGCAAACGCGTTCTGATTGGCCCACGTAGAAACCACGTGACCAGGCCACGCCCAACCAGGAAATGCAAACAGTTTACTTTACCGGCATCGCGCGGATACTCCGGTCATTCCTCGGGGCACCGCCAGCAGAAACCAAGTAGGTTTACCGCTTGACGAACAGAAGTTGCAAGTAAGTGCAAACAGGCTGACCTGAATGCGGAAAAATGCTTACCGCACGATCCCATTGGTTTTACTTCACTGCCCGACCTGGGCAACCCATAGCTCATATTTTTGCATCTGTTCTTTACCAATTTACAGGTGACGGACTCTTGCCGTCTTGGAAACGTTGGTGCCCATGAAGCGGTAGTTTCCGCATTTGAGCGTAAGCTTAACAAAGTCGCCTTTGTGATTTACCATAGCGATTTCACGACTGCTCACAAACAAACCGATGCAGCCCCCCACATCGCAGCACGATAAGAGATCACTCTCCCTTACTACGGCCCCCATTTTTACACCATATCCCCAGACGCCAAATCAGTCCGACACCTCTTCTTGGCGCTGGTTCTGTACTTCAGGCACAGTCCGGTTAAATTCACTGAAGTACGTGTCACTAGATCGCAATAGATGGACCCTACTGTTTGATTCTGAAACGCTGGCATGATTCCATCTATTGATCTTTTGCTTGGGATAAAGACTAGTAACATATGTGTTAAATGTTATTCATTTGTTTTGTCTACCCTGGTATGTGACCCCTACCTTCTTTTGTCCCCCCGTTTTCTTTACAGGTTTTTTTCCCGAATAAGGAAAAACGCACCTTTTTACATGAGATCGCAATTTGCGGCCTCTCATTTGGACTAGGGCTGGACGCGCCTTAGCGTGTGCGGACCACCCAGTTCATTAACCACGGTCCTGACGAAAACCAAAGAATCATATCAATGGTTGAAACATGTAGACCTAGTAATCAGTAGTATTTGTAAAATGTCACATCTCACATAGCACACTCCGCTATTTTTAACGCACTTTACTTCTTTAGACACCAAAGCATACCTAATTAGGCACAGGTGCCACACTGTTTTTATAAGGGTTCAGGCGCTCAAGAATAAACCTTGAAGTGAGTAGTTTTGGCCCTTTTTAATACACTTTTTGATAGTTATGCACACATAAAAGAAAATACTAACCAGCTCCACTGTAGTCAGGTGTCGTAGCACACCCTGTGGGCATTCGGCCTATGGGGTGGGACCCCGATGATGAAGCATGTCACCAACCAGGTTGGTGAGTGAGGGGTCTTCTATAAGGATATGCATTATCCGACAACGGGTTGGGGCACATTGTGCTGACTTGAGCACTTAACCCCAGACTCAGAGGATTTGTTCTCTGTCCTTGAGGGGATACTCCTCTATTGTTTTTGTATACTGTTCCGGGGACCGGGAGTTCCCACCTCACATAGTACATGTAAAATTTCCCTGACTCTCTTTTTTGATATTGAAACATTCTAAGAAAACCAGCATGGCATTATGTAGGAAGGTTGATCCCTGACTATGGTTGCCCCCAACTTTTTGCCTGGTGTTTTGCTGGTTTTCTGACTTAGTTGACCTGAGGCCCTGCTATTCAGGACCTCAGGCCCACTGCTCTCTCTGTAAAATGGATTCCATGTACCTTAGGTACATATCTAAATTGGATACTGAGTCACCTTATCAGTCCCTGTACAGTGTACCTTAGGTACCCAGGGCATAGGTGTACCCAGGGCCTACCAGGGGCTGCAGCATGTATTATGCCACCCCTGGCTGGCCATCCAAATCTGACACAACTGGCTGCTTGACAGCTGGGGCAAGGTGGTGTAATCACCCTTTGCTTTAGATATAGTATACCTATATCTAACCCTAAAAATGGACACACAGATCTCCTATCAGTCACTCCTATGGCAGGCCTTAACAATCCTGAAGGCAGAGTGCTTGGAATCGTGTGAGATGGTGCTCTGGCATGAGCTGAGCCTGTCTGCGGCTTTCGGGATCCATCCCTTAGCCGTTTCCATGATATCGCATACCATATACTCTTAAGTGCATTATAATCCTCGCGGTTATGTGCCAACTCTGGTATCGCTTTATCAAAACATGTCGAGTAAGGTGTCATACGAATTGGAATACTAACCCCTCGCCAATTCTGGCGACGGGGTTAGCATTCCACCCTTCTAGAGGGACACGACATGTATGTAACCCCTAACCCCGGTTAAAATCAGACAGAGCCTTAGCATCCACAAAATGGATGGTGCCACCGAGACACAAGTCTGCCCTCCTGCTGCTGGGAGTCCTCCCAGAGCAGGAGATAAGGACAAAGGGTTTCCTGCCAGGGGCGGTGCCAGCACCGTCCCAGACAGGGTTTTGTGTATTGTAGGTAGGCAGGGCTTTAGAGGAAGGTGACTGCACGTGGCACCCCGGTGCTCACTGTGCATAGGCTGGCTGGAACCAGTTCCAGGGTCACTCCAGACCCTGTGCTGGGGAAAAGCCCGCCAAGGAAGTGGGTGTAACCACCCCCCTCCTAGTCCCACCCATAGGGCAGGACTTAGTCGCGTGCCAGCCCCCTTTTACAGGATAAAGGTAGAGACTGGCCCCCTTCCAAATCAGATCATCTTTGAATCCTGAAACTACTTTCTGCGAAAGGAACTCAAGACTTCTTCCTAAGATTTCTCCCTTGTGACTAAGGAGTAGTCACCCTGCATCCGCAGGCACCATCTAAAGAACACTGCGGTCTGCTGCAAGTCCTTCCTCCGGAATCCGACTGCCCAGCTCGACGAGAACCGGCTTCCCTGGCACCTCTGACCTCTACCCACCTCTACAGCCCAGCTGAGAACCGTGGGTGCGACGAGACCTCAAGGGACCGGCCATCTGCAAGACTGCACGACTTCTTTCCAGCAAGCCCGCCGAGTGAATTCCTGGTGAGTGCTTTGGGGTCCGAGAAGCCCCCACCCTGAGCAGCTCCAGCACCGAAGAGCAGCCCCCCAGCATCTCCACGATCTGCGTGGGGCCCTTCTGCTTTTTACTGCTCACCGCGTTGTTTGGCTACTAGCCCGCTGGCTTGTGGCCTTCCTGACGACGCCCGACGACATTTCTGCTGCTGGTCTGGTTGCTCCAGACTGGCCCTTGCTTCCCTCCATCGGAGAAGTACCCTGGACCCTCCTGGTCCGCCCAAGACGCCATTTTAGGTCCACCGCGTGGGCCTTGCATTTGCCAAGACTTGTTGCCCAATCCTGGGTCCAGCGACGTCGACAGCAAGAACCTTCGTGGGACAGCTCGCACCTCCATCCTGGTCGCCGACAACGCCTCCTGGTCCGAGAGACTGCAGAGCCCAGCAGCGCCCACTCACCTGACTGCGGTGACTTCGCCCGGTGCCATCCTGGTGCCCACTTAATCACTGGCTAGTGATTCAAGAACTTGGTCCCCTCTGCTTTCAGGTTTTCTTCTTCCTTGATCCAGGCTTGGATCCATCGAACTTTTCTTCACTGGTCGCCTGCCAGCAACTTCTTCCTTCCAGGCTCCTGGTCCGGCAACGAGATCCCCGACGTCTTTTCAGACCTATGCAGCTGCAGCCCCTGGGCTAGGTAACTTCGGCACTTCGGTGTCCCAGCATAGCCTCACTATCCTAGGGTCAGGATCCACTGTCGTTTTCTTCCTACCAGGTCGGGTTCGCCCGTGAACACTAACTTTGCATTTACTAGCTCCCATAGACTTTGTCCCGCATCCCGCGTGAGAGTGCACACTCTGCACCCGAGTCCCCTGGGCCTCCTAGCCGTAATCTAACGATTCCCTAGTCCAGTCCTAGCGATTCCAAAGCCTATTAGAACTGTTACTTACCTGCTAGTAATTCGCATTCCACTTTTAAAGTATATGGTTTTTCGTGCCCCTCGGGCATTTGTGTATAACGTGCTAACTTAAGTATTTTCGTAAGAGTTTTGTTGTGTGCCTAGCACCCTGTCCTCATAAAGAGTACAGGGTTGTTGTGATTCTAATAAATACACTGTTTATTTTCATAACACTTGTGTGGTGTCCTTTCACTGGGTGTTCAAGGGGTAATGTGATGGTAAAACAGCTGGCTTAACACGCCCTCTAGAGTCTTAGCCTTAGACTGCTCGTATCCATGCTACTAGGATAGCTGGTCTATAAGGTTGACTTACAACCAATCATCAATAAGGGTTGTTTGGACTGATATATAGTGATCACTAGAATAGTGAGCACTGCACATCAGGCCAACTTCTCACATTGGTGGCAGCGGTTGGGATTTGAGCTTGCTGTTGTTTTACCACACATATCCTAAGAATATCTTGTGAAAGATCACATAAGTACTAAAGGTACATATAACTTAGCTTAGAATACTCTGAGTTCTACTGAACCAGCTGTTGTAGCTCCTAGGGCCTAGCACACCCTAAACTACAACTCTAGCAAGGGATCAGTAGGCAAACATATAGTGTAGGTAAGTGCACCACTTACACCTCACTAGAAAAGCATGTCTACCCAGGGAGAATCTACTGAGACTCCCCTGGTCAGTGTTGACCCTCCACAGGTCACTTCAAGATATGCAGCTCTCAGTTTCCAGGAGATGAGACAAGTCTGTACCTCCAGGAAACTGAAGCAGGGGTCTAACCCCACCATTCCATTTCTGATAGGTCTCTTAGAGACATATGATGCCAGAAAGCTTTCTCAGTTACATGAGAACATGCCAGCCTTAGAGGGAACCTCTGGGGATCCAGATCTCCCCAACATTGCTACTGCAGTTGAGGAGGAGGATCAAGAGGAACTCTCTGGGGATGAGGTAGACAAAGGTCTTGAGGTAGTCAGAAGGCTAACCAGGGCCAACTTAGACTTACTTGGGCTAGGATCTGGGGGACCCCCAGTACTAACCCGAAGTGGGCCTAACCTTGGAGTTAGGAGAGATAGATCTCTTTCTAGGGACTCCATTAGATCTCTGCACTCTAATGCCTCTTCTCAGGGGAGAAGGAACTCTCCCCAGAGGAGATTGACTTCCCCTCAGAGAAGAGAGCATGAAGCAAGGATGAGACAAGCTAGACTGAGGATTGAAAGGGAAGAACTTGCCCTGGCCAAAGAAAAGCTTGCATTTGCTAGAGAGCAGAAAATGAGTGGGTTAGCTCCCACTGGTGGCAGCAATCTCCCAAGAGATAGAGAGAAGGGTTTAGATACTAAACACCTGACTAAAATAGTGCCCCCCTTTAAGCAAGGGGATGACATCCAGAAATGGATGGCTGCTCTGGAGAGAGCCTGCACTGTGCAGTGCATTCCCCAGAGTCAGTGGGCAGCTATACTGTGGCTCTCCTTTGATGGCAAAGGTAGAGATAAGCTCCTCACTACTAGAGTTGAGGATGCTAATAATTACCAGGTCCTGAAAAATGCACTGGTTGATGGGTTTGGTTTAACCACTGAGCAGTACAGGTTGCTGTTCAGAGATACCCAGAAAACTCAGTCTCAGGACTGGTCTGACTTTGTTGATTGTGCCACTAAGGCTTTGGAAGGCTGGCTACTGGGTAGCAAGGTTACTGACTTCAAAGGATTATATAATCTTATTATGAGAGAGCAAGTCTTAAATAATTGTCAGAACCAGTTATTACACCAGCACCTGGTAGACTCTGATCTGACCTCTCCACAAGAATTGGGTAAGAGGGCAGACAAATGGGTCAGAACCAGGATTAGGCCCAAGAACCAAGGTGGTGACCAGAAAAAGGAATCAACCAAGCCTCAAGAGAAGGGTGGGAATAAATCTCCAGATCAAACCACATCAGGGCCCCAAAAATCCTCTGAGGGGGGTGGGTCCCAGAATCCTTCCAACAACCAGAAGAAACCTTATTGTTATCCCTGTAAACAGGTGGGACATTTGAAAACTGACAGCAGTTGCCCAAAGAATAACAATAAGGAGAACATACCCCCAAGTAACATTCCCAAACCTCCTGTTACTACTAGTAGTAATCCCCCAGGTGGTGGGAGTGCCCCCAAGAATTTGGGTGCATTTACTTTGGGAGTTCCTGGGGACTCTGGCCTAACCAGGTCCCCAAACTTAGATACTCTTGTCTGTGAGACTGGCATGGGGTTTGCCAACTTCACAACTTGTCCCAACACTTTGGGCAAGTACAGACAGGAGCCCCTCATCAATGGTATAAAAGTTGAGGCCTATAGAGATACAGGGGCTAGCATCACTATGGTGACTGAGAGTCTAGTCCCCTCAAGGCAACTTTTACCTGGTGCCACATACCAGGTAGTAAACATTGATGGAGTGAAGAAAACTCATCCCATGGCAGTAGTAAATCTCAGCTGGGGAAGTGTCACTGGCCCCAAGAGAGTGGCAGTGACATCCAACTTGCCTGTAGATTGCCTACTGGGGAATGATTTAGAGACCTCAGCCTGGGCTGAGGTAGAGCAAGAAACCCATTCTAGAATGGTAAACCCCCATGGTAAGGTTAGTGGGGCAGTGTTAGCCACAGCCCCAGTCCAAGATGTCCTCCCTGAACAGGTCAGGAGGGTTGTGCCAGTCACAACCCAATCTCAGACAACTTCCTTCCCAGAACAGGTTGTCAAGGCTGTCATGGTAACAGCCCACACCCAAACTGAGCCCCCTCCTGAAAAGGTTGGGAGAGTTGTGATGGCCACAGCTCAAACTCAGACAGAAGATAGTGTTGTGAAGCCTGAAACCATGGATCACTCCACTCAGACAGAGAGCATTGAGGAGGAAGAGAAATCTCCCTCCCACCAGACTTTAGGAACAGATCAGCCTCCTCAGGGAACTGATCTGACCCCTTGTGAAGAAACTGCCACAGAGGTAGTCAGGCCTAGCCTGGCAGAACCCCTGATGTCAGTGGACCCTTCCAAGGTGGGACCCAGTCTGGAGCAGGTAACCTGCCCCTCTCTACCCTGCCTCAGTCAGCCCAGGGCTGTAGAGGTCAGGGAGGCCAGTGTTGGACCCCAAGGGGCCCCCTGTCCAAAAGAATTTCCCAATCAGCAGATTAAGGGCACTGAAGCTAGTAGACCTAGCCAAGTGAAAATAAGACACACTCCTGAGGGATCCCCCTTAAAATTAGTTAGGGACCTCCCACAGATGGACACTGTTGGGCACAGCCAAACTTGGGACCTGAGGGCCCCAGACCTGAACTGTCCCTCCAGTAAGCCAAACAGAGGGACCCAACCTCCAGCTGTAGGTAGCCAGAGGTTGACCCTGAGAGCCCAAAACAACTCAGTCTTGGAAAGAAAGGCCTCTATGGTGGATAATGATTGGAGGAAGCTGAGCCCAAAGTTAGTGGAGCCTCACTTCAGTACTCCATTTCAGCACCAGCCTTTTTCTTTGACAAAACACACCACAGGTAGAGATTCCCTATGGTGGAGACCCTCAGACACCCTTAGGGTGAGGGGTTGCTTAGTGGACCATGACATAGGGGGTAACCATGCCAGTGCTGGCACTTCCTTAAATGGCCACTTAGGCAATATAGGCTTACCTGGACAAGGATAGCCTTATCTCCTTTCGTTTGGGGGGGGTTATGTAGGAAGGTTGATCCCTGACTATGGTTGCCCCCAACTTTTTGCCTGGTGTTTTGCTGGTTTTCTGACTTAGTTGACCTGAGGCCCTGCTATTCAGGACCTCAGGCCCACTGCTCTCTCTGTAAAATGGATTCCATGTACCTTAGGTACATATCTAAATTGGATACTGAGTCACCTTATCAGTCCCTGTACAGTGTACCTTAGGTACCCAGGGCATAGGTGTACCCAGGGCCTACCAGGGGCTGCAGCATGTATTATGCCACCCCTGGCTGGCCATCCAAATCTGACACAACTGGCTGCTTGACAGCTGGGGCAAGGTGGTGTAATCACCCTTTGCTTTAGATATAGTATACCTATATCTAACCCTAAAAATGGACACACAGATCTCCTATCAGTCACTCCTATGGCAGGCCTTAACAATCCTGAAGGCAGAGTGCTTGGAATCGTGTGAGATGGTGCTCTGGCATGAGCTGAGCCTGTCTGCGGCTTTCGGGATCCATCCCTTAGCCGTTTCCATGATATCGCATACCATATACTCTTAAGTGCATTATAATCCTCGCGGTTATGTGCCAACTCTGGTATCGCTTTATCAAAACATGTCGAGTAAGGTGTCATACGAATTGGAATACTAACCCCTCGCCAATTCTGGCGACGGGGTTAGCATTCCACCCTTCTAGAGGGACACGACATGTATGTAACCCCTAACCCCGGTTAAAATCAGACAGAGCCTTAGCATCCACAAAATGGATGCTGCCACCGAGACACAAGTCTGCCCTCCTGCTGCTGGGAGTCCTCCCAGAGCAGGAGATAAGGACAAAGGGTTTCCTGCCAGGGGCGGTGCCAGCACCGTCCCAGACAGGGTTTTGTGTATTGTAGGTAGGCAGGGCTTTAGAGGAAGGTGACTGCACGTGGCACCCCGGTGCTCACTGTGCATAGGCTGGCTGGAACCAGTTCCAGGGTCACTCCAGACCCTGTGCTGGGGAAAAGCCCGCCAAGGAAGTGGGTGTAACCACCCCCCTCCTAGTCCCACCCATAGGGCAGGACTTAGTCGCGTGCCAGCCCCCTTTTACAGGATAAAGGTAGAGACTGGCCCCCTTCCAAATCAGATCATCTTTGAATCCTGAAACTACTTTCTGCGAAAGGAACTCAAGACTTCTTCCTAAGATTTCTCCCTTGTGACTAAGGAGTAGTCACCCTGCATCCGCAGGCACCATCTAAAGAACACTGCGGTCTGCTGCAAGTCCTTCCTCCGGAATCCGACTGCCCAGCTCGACGAGAACCGGCTTCCCTGGCACCTCTGACCTCTACCCACCTCTACAGCCCAGCTGAGAACCGTGGGTGCGACGAGACCTCAAGGGACCGGCCATCTGCAAGACTGCACGACTTCTTTCCAGCAAGCCCGCCGAGTGAATTCCTGGTGAGTGCTTTGGGGTCCGAGAAGCCCCCACCCTGAGCAGCTCCAGCACCGAAGAGCAGCCCCCCAGCATCTCCACGATCTGCGTGGGGCCCTTCTGCTTTTTACTGCTCACCGCGTTGTTTGGCTACTAGCCCGCTGGCTTGTGGCCTTCCTGACGACGCCCGACGACATTTCTGCTGCTGGTCTGGTTGCTCCAGACTGGCCCTTGCTTCCCTCCATCGGAGAAGTACCCTGGACCCTCCTGGTCCGCCCAAGACGCCATTTTAGGTCCACCGCGTGGGCCTTGCATTTGCCAAGACTTGTTGCCCAATCCTGGGTCCAGCGACGTCGACAGCAAGAACCTTCGTGGGACAGCTCGCACCTCCATCCTGGTCGCCGACAACGCCTCCTGGTCCGAGAGACTGCAGAGCCCAGCAGCGCCCACTCACCTGACTGCGGTGACTTCGCCCGGTGCCATCCTGGTGCCCACTTAATCACTGGCTAGTGATTCAAGAACTTGGTCCCCTCTGCTTTCAGGTTTTCTTCTTCCTTGATCCAGGCTTGGATCCATCGAACTTTTCTTCACTGGTCGCCTGCCAGCAACTTCTTCCTTCCAGGCTCCTGGTCCGGCAACGAGATCCCCGACGTCTTTTCAGACCTATGCAGCTGCAGCCCCTGGGCTAGGTAACTTCGGCACTTCGGTGTCCCAGCATAGCCTCACTATCCTAGGGTCAGGATCCACTGTCGTTTTCTTCCTACCAGGTCGGGTTCGCCCGTGAACACTAACTTTGCATTTACTAGCTCCCATAGACTTTGTCCCGCATCCCGCGTGAGAGTGCACACTCTGCACCCGAGTCCCCTGGGCCTCCTAGCCGTAATCTAACGATTCCCTAGTCCAGTCCTAGCGATTCCAAAGCCTATTAGAACTGTTACTTACCTGCTAGTAATTCGCATTCCACTTTTAAAGTATATGGTTTTTCGTGCCCCTCGGGCATTTGTGTATAACGTGCTAACTTAAGTATTTTCGTAAGAGTTTTGTTGTGTGCCTAGCACCCTGTCCTCATAAAGAGTACAGGGTTGTTGTGATTCTAATAAATACACTGTTTATTTTCATAACACTTGTGTGGTGTCCTTTCACTGGGTGTTCAAGGGGTAATGTGATGGTAAAACAGCTGGCTTAACACGCCCTCTAGAGTCTTAGCCTTAGACTGCTCGTATCCATGCTACTAGGATAGCTGGTCTATAAGGTTGACTTACAACCAATCATCAATAAGGGTTGTTTGGACTGATATATAGTGATCACTAGAATAGTGAGCACTGCACATCAGGCCAACTTCTCACACATGTGAACACAAAATTGATAGTGAGATACATTGACGATATCTTCATAATTTGGAGGAATTCAATGAAGATGTTAGAAGAGGCGTTAACACAGTTGAATTCAATTGATGACCGTATCCAATTAACATGGGAAATTTCTAAAGAGAAGGTCACATTTTTGGATGTGGAAATTACACTCACGGATAATGGATTGGAAACTGACATTTTCCGAAAAAACACATAAAAATAATACACTCCATTATACCAGTTTTCATCAAATGTCCCTAAAACAGCATCTTCCGACATCTCAGATGACAAGAGTCAAAAGAATCACATCAGATCCCATTAAAGTAGTACAGAGAATAAATGAAATGGGAGCAAGGTTCAGCAACAGAGGTTATCCTCAGAGCATGATTGATGCAGCAAAACAACGAGTTCATTCGATGAAGAGAATAGACCTTCTAAAGGAACACAAAAAAGTGGAAAATACCAGGATGGTAGTGGTATCAAAGTTTTCAACTTCAAGCACTAACTTCAAAAAGATAATAAGAAAACATTGGCCTATTCTGAATTTGGAGCCTGATTTCAACTCAATATTTGCATCACCACCACTGTTTGCTCATACCAGGAGCAAAAACATAGGAGAGATTCTCAAACAAAAGGCAAGGATATTAACACCATTCAAGGGAACCAGACCGTGTTTAAACTGCGGGAATTGTAACAACATCATAAAAGGTCATACTATTACTCATCCCATGAAGGGATACAACATAAAACTGAAAGTCTCTGCTACCTGTGACACGTCTAATGTAATTTATCTATTGAAGTGCCCATGTGGTAAGGCATACGTGGGAAAAACGGAAAGAAAAATAAAGACTCGCATCAATGAACATAAGTCCAACATACGAACACGGAACATGAAATCCACTGTGTCCAAGCATTTCACAAAAGAGCATCACAACATCTCACAATTAAAATTTCTGGTTTTAGAGACTGTGGAAAAAATAGGAGGGAGAGATAATAACAAACACTTATTGCAACGTGAAAACGTTTGGATACTTAGAATGAACTCTAGCAAGCCGAATGGTCTTAATGACCGTATGGAGTTTGCATGTTATCCATGATTGAACTGTTAACAACCATTGACAATGTTGTAAACTTTCTAGAACCTTGGCCCACATGGTAATGATTTCTGTTTACCGTTTTTCAGCCTAGGTAATGATTTCTTTTTACCGTATTCATCACATGTAAGAGGATTATCATTGTAATGCATTGGTGATTTCACTTCAAGCTCTACACACGATTATTTTTTAACACTTGGTTTTTTATGAACCCCGGTCTTTCATGCACCCCATATTTTTCGTTTAATTTTTGCGTTTTACACTGTACAATGTCATTTTTAATGACTCCCTGGTTTTCAGTCATTTGATTGTAAAACAAGTAGAAGTAAGAATTAGCACGACAGCTGTTTTTTACACAGACGCCAGGAGGAAGTCTGTTTTCGAGTTTGTTGGCACGTGACTAACTACGGGCGCCCAATCACGGCATTTTTAGGCATTAACACGGAAACACTGCCAGCGTTTTCACAGACTCGGGAAAACCAGTCCGGTACTTTGGAACCTTGTTCGATGGAAACGTAGCACATCCAGTAAGTGGATTCGCATCAGATTATCGAGCCGGTTGTACTCGGTTGAGCTCATCGGTTGAAATTGATGGATATGTTGTTTTTACGCTTCTTTTTTTAGAACAACGATCAACGTATTGAAGATAAGGCATGTAAGTTCGGAGGTTTTTATTTTATCCGCGAGTACTTATCCAGTCATTAGCACTTCCACATGGGCACAAACACACACACGACCGGTATTTTTTTAAACATGCACACGGGATCGCTCACTTTGAGGCACTATGAATCACTTTATGTAGATCATATTGATCACAATCAACACAGGAGTTGATATTATCGGAATCACTGATATGTTTGATTAATTTGCAACAGACGATGTGCATATGATTACAGTGATGTATACATGGATACTGTGTTATTTTTGAATTATAGCGATGCTCCCCGAGGAAGGGCTTTGGCCCCGAAATGCATTGGAGCCAAACAAAGCAAAGATGCCATAAAATGGAAAATTACAATGAAATGATGAATTAATTTCATTAACCAAGTTCGTAAAAAATAAAAATGAATCTTTTTTGAATAAGAAGACACACAATTTTTGGAGTCCTAGTTCTTTAATAGGAAACCTGAAGGAGTGCCCAGGGGGATCCATTAGAAGCACATAGATCAGTTTATGACTGAATTCTCCCATTAAAATGATCAGGATGTGGGGGTACAGAAACCTATATTAACCACATCTTCTTTAAACAAATCGATATTTTCATTATAATCAGAAGTGCTTCTTGCATGCATATATATATTTTAAAAAATATTACAATGCTAGAATCTAATAGCACCTTGTTTTTACTTGTCATTCGCTTGAGGTGATTTTTATGGGTACTAACGTTAACAGTCCCCCCAAAGGCAGTCCTGAAGCATTTTCTTCTGCCATCAGAAAGACACCCAAAAAGCCACCTATCTGCAGGGGCTCTCTGCAATGCCATGCATTCTGGAAACATAAAATTGAATACTGCTTTGTAATTTCTCTGAACACTTGCAACATCATAATGTTGTTTAGCCCGTGAGTATTACAGGAAAACAAACTGATGCTGTGCATAGAAACCCACCCCTAATCCACATTACTTAGGTTTGTCTATTCATGCACATCCTCCTCCCAATCCAAGCAATCATAAATATTTTGATCAGAGTGGCAAAATAACGTGAAGTCTGCTTTCACTGCTTTCCTTAATGTGTCTGTAAATGTGTTGTATTTGTAAAGCGCACGGCTGCCCACGCGACGGGGTGTCCCGGCACTGCACTCATACCGCTGTGGAACCCCTCCTGGCTTTTCCATATGAAATGTCCACTCCTGGGCACCCCCAAGGTGAAGCCAGGCATCCAAGCACTGCTGGGGCCGTTGTGGAGATTAACCAAGCTATTGCCCAGAGTCACAGAGTGGGACCCATGATTAGACTAGGCACCGAGGCGAGAATTATCAGGTCCGGGGAGATTGAGTCCAAGAGCCGCCGAGGCGGGAATTGAACCCTGGTCCCGGGCCAGACCTCTGCATCAGGGTCTGCCGCTCTAACCATTGAGCCACGCTTCTAATCTGTGACTAACATGATCCTCCTGCAAGCCCTATTAAACTTGGTTTGCCTTTAGGCCTCCATGGCAATTCAGAAAGCCT